>NC_084646.1:9539987-10739987 GCF_019802595.1 Syngnathoides biaculeatus | reverse complement strand
AAAGAAAGGAAAATCAAGTTTGAACGAAGCAAAGTAGAAAAAAAAAAAAAAATGGAGATACCAGTATCCTCTTTGTCCTCACTAGTAAGACAATTCATCACGTCAGTACAACAACTTTGTCTCGTCAGTGAAATTTGCTCCGGTTCTCGCGCTACTTTTCGCCCGCTCGTGCGAGCTTCAGTTAAGTTAATCAAGGAGACGGCATAAATGTTTCCGGGAGGCTTTGGCTGAAAGAATACTCCAACGTCATCTGCGCGCAAAGCTCCAGCCGAGCTTCATGCTAATCTCAGCTCAAAAGAAGACGGTCGGAAGGTGCGAAGCCGACTTACTTCAAGCGCCGCTCACGTCCCCATATACATTGGAAAATAGATATTGTCATGACAAATACACACAGTATAACATGATTCACTTTAATGTCTATACGAGCGGAGAGCCCGTCACCCACGCGCACAGTTGCGGAAATCTCATTCGACATCCGAGTGGTCGCCCCGTCGCCTGCATCTTCTGTCCGCCGTGGTGAAGATGGAGTGGCACCTACGATGGGACACGGAAGCTCTTTTCCAAGAAGAGAACGTCTCACAATCGAGTGAAGTGACCGGGGCAATATTGCCCTCCTGTTTCCAGACGTGTTTAGATGATATGCGGATCACTTCCAACTAATCCTAAGGAAGCCGTCCGCGGCAGACGCAGCGCCGCCTAGGCCGTCCACGTTGGCCGAGCGCGGCTTAGCACGCGTGACTTACCTACGCGGATCTTTTGTTACTTCTGAGAAGATTCCGTCACCCCCCCCCAACTATTTTTTTCAAATAGCTCTTTATGCACCTACCTGTCATTTGGGACCCACGAAACTCCGGAACAATATCCAGCAATACAACGAGCCGGCATTTTTGGCTAACGCGAAGGAACAAAGAGCTACCGTCCCGCAGGTAAAACTGCTAGAAACACACGAGACCGCCCGAGTGCACTCTTGCCCACGACGTCACTTCCTGCTTCCTCTCGAAAACAAATCCCTCGAGAGGATTTTCATGGTGGGAGTTACAAAAAGCTGCCTTTGTTTAATTATTAAAAACATACCAAAAAAAAAAAAAAATAAAATCATGCTTTTCGTTGTCAGCGGGGCTTTAGGTTTACTGTAAAACACAAAGCAAACGTTTTATAGGCGCTGGAGATTATGGACGGATGGATTTTGAAACAACATTTCCAACCATTTTATGATGAAATGATTGAATGATGACATTTATGCTAACGTATCATGCAAACATGAATTAGCTTTGTAAGCACGTTAGCCACCTGCGAATTTGCGGCTTCTTGGGAATTGTTTAGATTTACGGAGCACGTTCACATCGAATATTTGCTCTCAAAAACGATCACATGAATAATGAATGAACGAAAAATGAATGACAGTGAAACCCAAACGTCAGCTAGTCGACTGCTAGTCCCGGATGAGTTTGCTTCTCGTGCTCATTTTGGAGAAAGGTATTTTTCTTGATTCTACTTTGTTAATCAAGAGTTTTTCTTAAAAAAAAAAAAGTCATATTTGCATTAAATATTCAAGTGTTCGCAGCGGAGTTTATTAAAATAAAATGTGACTTGCTTTGTGTGACATGTGAGCTGCTTTGCTGTCAAACTGAGCCGGGATGAATTTGTGCCTTTTTATCCCTCAGGCTAACGTCACATCTGAATCTGCGAACATTTCGCCCTCGCAACCTACCACCAACTGACCCCCCCCCCCCCCACCGCACCCCCCAAAACCCGAAACCCGCCCCCACCCATCCGCCCCCCATTACCCCTTTTGTGTGTTTGCTGATTGCTTCCACACACTTCCAGCGCAAGTCCAGCTGGAGATTGTAAAAATAAACTGCGTGTTTCAAGAAAAAAAAAAAAAGTGGCTAGATTAGAAACTATTAAATTGCTTGCGTTTCATGTTTTTTTTTCCTTCCTTTTTTTGTGGCCAAAGACACTCGAGTGGCGCGTTTGCGGCAAGGGAACGAGACACCCGGCAAGATAATAATAATAATAATTGCAAGCAAAGTGTAGCATGGAAGCCGTCAGCACGGACGCACGCTGGATGTCGTTAGCAAAAGCGATCGAATGGCGCCCGCCCAAAATGTGGGATCAAAACCGCGCAAGCTACGGAAACTTCTTCACTTCGGAAATTTGAATGTTCACATGCGTGCTACCGAAACAATCTTACGCGACAAAAAACACTCTCGCGAACTACTGTAATGCTCTCATACGTGACGCTGACGTGCACTTCTAAAATGGTCGCGTGAACGCCATAGCTGAAATTTTGAATTCTAACCTTCACGGCACGACAGGAAGTGCTCTCATACGCTAGCTAAATGCTATCAAACGTTTTTTTCAAGCCCACGTACACTGGCAAAATGCTCTCATACAACGTGCACTCGCATACTACACTACACTAATATTTTTAATGCTCACTCTCATGCTCTCATACAGACTATCGAAATGGTCACACGCCGGTCCAGTTCTGGCGACCCGCCGCTTCTCTAGTTGACGTTAGCGACGGAGTTCTGGCCAAAGCTGCTTTGCGCGCGTAACAGCCAAATTGTTCACAGTTGCTCACGTCCGCTTGATTGTAAACAGAAAGGCGGAAAAAGCCGCACTTGTCGGCCCGACCGGGGCGTAGCGCTGATGCCAGCGATAAGAAGAAGGAGGAGAAGAAAAAAAAGTTCGCTGCAGCAGGTGCGGCCGGCCGTCGGGTTCGTGGGAAGGCTCGGCAAAAGAGTCCATTTTCTGACGTCAACCGAAAGGAGACGTATTATGCAATTTTCTCCGCAGTTTCAGACAGAACACAGGTGTCCCTCGCTGTCGTCCCAAAAAAAAGGACGTACACTTTTCACCCTCTTTTTCTTGCGTTGCAGAAATTAGCCCGTTTCGAGGGGCCAGTCCCCGCCATCCTCTTACTGCAGAATACAGCTTTTGTTACCACGACAACCAATGGGCAGACTGACATTTTTTTTTAAATCAACCACATATCCAATTATTCCGTTCAATTTTTTTCCTGAAATTAGGGAATTATTATATTATAGTTAGTTTTCTCAGTGGCTCCCCCCCCCATCCAAGTCGTTTGACTGCAGGTTGACATTCGCTTACTAACTGCGACCGTGGTAAATAAATAAGTAAAGTAAATCTGTGCCGTCAGGATTTGAATTTGAAATGCAGCAGGAAAGAGGATTTGAATTTGAAATGTAAAGTGGTCAAATTTTCAATAGGTGTATTTCAATTGAACTTTTCAGTCTTAACAATTCAACCGGCCACAATTCGCTGTCTAAAATTCACCGTCCGTGCCAGCAGGCAGGGTTACCTGAGGTCAGAAGCGAGCAGCCAGCCAATCGCAGTTCCGCTTTCTTGGTCACATGACATCACAAACTACGTCACGTACTACTTCGGTTCTGACCTGAAGTAACCCTGCCTGCTGGCACAGACGGTGAATTTTAGACAGCGAATTGTAGCCGGTTGAATTGTTGACACCGAAAAGTTACACTGAAATACAACTACTGAAAATGTGATCGGTTTCCATTTCAAATTCAAATCTTGGTGGCAGATATTTCCTTCCATGAGCGACTTTCGCAGCACGAGGTCCCTATCAGTCCACTGTTGAGTTTTGCGCTCGTATTTTCCTTTTTTTTTTTTTTTTGAATCGGAATTTTCTTTATTCGAAGCAAAGAACCTAAGAAAGTGAGTGCTGACAACAAGGAGCAGAAGATTGAATTCAAGCTTGAAACTGGTGAACCAACTGGTGACAAAGTCAAGACGGGAGATTTAAAAAAAAAATTAAAAAAAGAGCAAGGGCAACAAGACAGATACAACAATAAAAAAAAAAAAAAAAGATTTAACGTAATAAACAATGATGATAAACTCACGAAAAGTAGAAACAAGACACGGCCGAGGAAGCGCCAGTGACAACGACGAGAAACAGAAAAAGGCCGACTAAATACAAGCAAAGTGACGGAACAACGAGGCACGCCTGGACAAGACACGGGCAGGTGGAGGGAGCTGAAAACAAAATGAAATGAAACATGATCCAAAAAAGGACCACAAAGACACACGTCACGACTTCAGGAGCGCCTTTGTATAAGTATGGAAATGGAAAAGAGCTCACCAGGGAACTTCCTGCACTTTTCTTCACGTCGGAATAAACATCAAAGAGCGCATCAAACAGCACACATGCTAGCTAGCTTGCGGGACTTTTTTTGGGTCAAAATTTCTCCCACAAATCAAAAAAAAAAAAAAAGGAATAAATAAACAGTCCAAAAACTTTTTTTATTTTGGATTCCGTCTTCAACTCCAAATGAGTATTGAATGGAAACATCAGTTATTAGCTTACTTAATAACTAACAATCGATATCAGCACTCAAGAAACTTCACGCCATCCCTAGTGCGGCATATCTAAAACTTGCTCAATCCTCAGCTTTTGTCTACAATACGAAGCAAATAATTCATAAAAAAAACTGAGTTCGTAACCAAAACTGTCGTAAGTACTTGTAAGTCCGAGACCCAGTAAAACAGGAAGTGGAATGTGACTATTTTTCAGGTGAATTGAGGACAATTCGGGAGTAAGTGGATGGCGTCGGCGGGCAAATCCTCCCCACGGCCGCCCGCCGCCGGCTTTTCAACAGCCTGTCATTTTTTCCCGCCGCCACCCGATAAAACCGATCGCGCCTCACTCGACGCTGGCGGGCGACAGCCGGAGCGAGGGGGGCTTAAAAATGAGCCCCCCGTCCCCCGGCCAAAAGGCTTAATTACACATAAGCTCACTTTAATAAGCAACGGATCGAATATCCACTCGGGAACATCTGGATCGTCGCGAGCGCCAGCACTCAATCGGTGGCGGCGCTTCGAAGTAACTGAGTACAAATACTCCATCACACACAAGAGTTTTCATACAGAAGTGGGCTTTACGACATTTGACTTTTACTCCGGCGGTGTGTTGGCCTCACACTTCTGAGGACTGTGGGTTCAAATCCCGGCCCCGCCTGTGCGGAGTTTGCATGTTCTCCTCGTGGTTTCTCCAGGCACTCTGGTTCATAGGTTCCAGCGCTCCCGTGACACTTGCGAGGATAAGCGGCTAAGAAAAATGGATGGATGGACTTTATTCCCGACATTTGATAACAGATATCTGAAGAGTTGACTTCAATACGTTGGTGGGTTAGGGTTAGGGTTAGGTCTTGGGGGTTAGGGTTAGGGTTAGGGTCAGGTTAGGGTTAGGGCAGCCTTCTCCCCCCCCCCCCCCAAAAAAAAGGCCACTTTGTGGTACGGGAACAACAAAACAATCTCACGTTGCGCGAATGAAATGATAATCAAAAGTGCAGGGATTACTTTTTGTGAAATTTCCCAACGAGAACTTCCTTACAGATAATAAAAAAAAAAAGCCAAAATAATCCCACCCGCAAATCCCCGAGGACGTTCCCACCGGATATCTTTGACAACATGTTTCACTTTTTGCTCGACTTTAATATACGGCGGCGGCGGCGGCGGTGGGGAGGAGGGGGGGGGGGGGGGGTGCAGTGTTTGTCTTACACGAGTTCATTTCAAGCGTAATTTATCACCGATGATATTTACGAGCCCGGAACGAAAATTCTCGGCGAGATTGACACATTAATGAATATAACATGCAATGTGATTCATGCGCCTTCGGGGGAAGCGTCTGTTTCCTTTACGCCGTTTGTCACGGGCCCAGTCGAGCTCGCGTTGGCGTCCGTCTATCGACACCGATACTTTCTTTCTTCCTTTCTTTCTTTTTTTTCTTTCGTTCCACGCGTGTGTGAGGTCTTAACGTGGCTTCTCTCATCTGCTAATTACACAGTAGGCGATGGCGCTCCCGGGATACATTTTTGGCGAGATGGGAATTTCCCCCCTCGCTCCCCCACCGACCAGCTTTTCACGTGGAACCTTCCAGAAGCGTTTTTCCCAGAGGTTGCGGCGTTTTCGACGAGGCCTTGCGCTGGAGACATTTGTCATTGATTCGCAGCGCGGGAAGACACGAAGCGACGTCAATGTGTTAGCAAGGCCCCAATTGAAGACGGAAGGTTTCCAGAACTGTTTTGGAACGTTTATCCCCCGAGGTCGTACCAACCTCGGGTTGGGCCACATCCCGAGCTAAAGAACTTTGGTTGAGAACTTGGTTTTCAGGCCACGGTTGGGTCCGTTCACGTCGGGGAGAGTACGGAAACAAAACGCAAAACATAAAGCCGCTGTTCTTTGGCGTGATATTCAAAACGATAACAGTTTATTCTCTATTAGATTGAAGAGTCTCAACTCCAGAGTGAATCTTTTCCTTTTGGGAAAGTGCCGGATCCGGACTTGGGCTTCCTTTTTCAGTCAGTACCACATCGACCATTTTTACCGTCTATTGTGAGGGAAGTTTGACGCCACATTTGGTCTTCTTTTTGAGAAAGTCCAAATTTGGTCTCCTTTTGAGGAAAGTGTCAAATTCAGACTTTATGTTCAAGGAAAGTGCGACGTCGACAGTTTTGCTTCTTTTTGGGACACTGCAACACCAAAAGTAGGGGGTGTCACTATCGAATCTCTTTCGAGTCAAGTCTTGTATCGATGATTGATCAAAACATCAAATCCTAATGATTTCTTCCCCCGTTATTATTCCTTTGTTCTTGTTCATGAGGGATGAGCTTCAATGCTTGAAATGCGCGTGCAGCCTGTCATGGTCCATGCTTTGAGTTAGGTGGTCTTGTGTCAGGTTTTGGCGCGCGCCACATTTTTATTGATTGGGTTATCGCGTCCACCCGATCTGGTCAAGCTTCTACCAATCAGCTCCTTCCGCCTTCCGCTGGTGCCTTGCTCAGGTGCTCCTCGTTGTCCCGTCAATCTGTTTTGTATTTCGTTCCCGGGTGTCTTTCACGTCTTGTCGGTTGGTCGTCTCTGCGTGCCACATCTTAGTCGCCAGTCACGTTTTGTTTCCAGTTTCAAGTTCATTCAAGTCTTTGTTTGTTGTGGTTGCTGGTTCCTTGTTGGGCTTTTTTGGGGAAATCCAGTCTAATGACTTGAGACTGGCGCACTCCTGCCTTGCCTCGCTGTTTCCTTGTCGTCCACATCTTTAGTTTGCCTTCCCCGCCTTGAAATTTTCTTACCACGACTCATACGTGTGGTACGCTAGCAATTTAGCATTTTCCGTCAAGAAACACCAACTACCATTCGGCTCAGTTTAGACGTACATTACACATTTACCAGTGTCTTAAAATGACTTGCAGACGCTGCTCTGTTGTTCTCGGCAACGTTTATCAGTGTCCCAGCACGGCCTCCGTCTACAGAAAAACGTCAGCGTGAAACACGACGCAAACGTTGGTTCCGGAATGTTTTTGGGGGGTGTTGGCGAAGCTATGAGGCACAAACTGTTTGTGGATTTACAGTATTTTGGAAGTCAACTCAGCCGGGATACTCGATTCTTTCCCCCCGCCCCCTTGAGCCCGAATCAACTGTCTTTCTTCTTTTTATAAAAGTTCAATTGTAATCGTTTTTCTTCTTTTTAGGAAATGGTTTGTATTTTATTTCCTTTTTTTTTCCAGTACAAAAAAAGGTTTGCTACTTTTCAGGCATGTGGGAAGCCCGCAAGGACGCTTAATGACAGTGCAACAAGAAAGTCAAGTGTCTGTATCAAAGCTGGCCAAAGATGTGACGATTTGGGAGTCCGCTTCGCTGGAACTTTCGGCTTCCAACGCGTAATCAGCGTTTTGACTTTGGCAATTTCCGCCTCTCTTCGGCGACGGCACCGCAACGTTCGCGTTGCCTCCCGGGCACCGCAAATCCCACAAAGTAGCCACTATGCACCTTTTTTTTTTTTTTGGGGGGGGGGTTACAGACGCGTGAAAGTCGGCGAGTGCGCCGCCTCGCATGTCCACCTGATTTCTTAATCAGTTCAAGACAAATTGTCGAAAGGCCTCAGCGCCGCGGCGGCCACTGATTGGCCGACGATTCTGCCCGACGCTTTCTGACATGTTTACACAAATTTGAGTCAGGGGGGGGAGTCGAATAATTCGGAGGGAAAAGTGGAAAAGCCTCAAACGTCAGCGTCGAGGTGGCTTTGGCGAATGCTTTTGAGCTTCTTCTGGCCAGGTTTGGCTCAGGTTGTAGGTCCAAGCGCCAGTCCCCGGGACCAGAACCGCTGACTCCATAATCTAACCGCTGGTCGCGTCAGTAGCTTGACGTGCTCCTCGCCGCTACTCTAAGCGCCAAAACAATGACATTTACAGTCATCGCAAAAAAATTCATTTAGATTTAAAAAAAAAAAAAAAAAAAAAAGGATATTTTTTTTAATGTCAGTTTTCAGATGTGCATGTTTTTTTCTTGCTTTTATTTGTTTTTTTTTTTTACTTTCAACTTAATGCAGGTTTTTTCTTGGCCGGAATCTCATAAAAGATGTCACTAGTCTAGTCTGTGGTCAAATGCGAACCAGGAAAGCGAAATGTAAAAAAAATTGTCGCCGACATGCTCGACTCGCTCAGTTTCTTCCAAAATTTCAAGCTTCTCTTTAAATGGACATCAACCGCTTCTTCTTCTAAGCACTCAACTTCTTTAGACCGATATGATGTGGAAAAAAAAAACCAAAAAAACCCTGAAAATGCGAGCACAAACCCAAACATCGAACTTTGACTGCGATGTAACCGCGTGAACTGAAGGTGGCCGGATGTCGTGAAGTTCATCGAGTGGCAGAGAGACTGAAGCTCAGATTTTGCTTGCAACTCCACCCCGCAAAAAGGAAAACACATCAACCCAGCAAAAGTCGGGGACTAGTAAGTCAAGGTAGTGCTGTATTTCTCATCATATCAAATTAGAATTGCTGTTTTTCAGACGCATAAATGCAGAGCCCCCCCCCCCGAAAAAAAAATGGGCAGCAAACAACAGAACCATATCGCGACACCTCAATGACTCCCCAGAGAGCAGAATTTTTTTGGGGTCCGCGTCAGTCCCGAGGGCGAAAACCTTTCCCGTGTTTTCGGGGCAGCCCTGTGGAATTTGCTTTTAGCGCCGCCGGTCCGGCGAAGCGTTACGTGGTCTTCCGGTTAACCCCCAAATCAACGCAGCCTTGGCGATGGCCGTCGCACAGTCGTCATGCGTCAAAGCCTACCATAAAAACAATATCCTCATAATCGTTCTCGATTTGAAATTTTCAAAATTTATTAGCCGGTCTGGCATTTAGCAACCGATGATTGAGCCTTACCCTGTGGATGACTCGTGTTCCTTATGTAATTGTTCATTTAAAATAAAAAAAATAATAATAATTTAGGTCACTTTAGGAAATGCCATCAAATTGGAAAAATTACTAGTATGGGATTTGTATCGCTGTCAAAAAGGCTCAAATTGGACCTGAGCAGTACGCAAAGGTTCAGATGCAGGAAAAGCAATAAAAAAGTTCCAGAATCCTCGCGATTGTGAAGGCCACCGAGGTTGTCCATTCGTCACTGGAAAGAAGTTCGGCGCTCACTTGTGATCTGTTTGCGCGCAAAGGACGGCAGCGAGTTGTTTGGGTGATGAAGCGCCGCCGCGCTCACAAAGGACGGCCAAAGCCCGACAGCTCAACTTTTCAGCCGCTGGAAGTCGACGTCGTCCGAGGCCGAAAAAAATCGCAATTTCGCCGCGATCAACGTAAGCGAGTCCGTTTTGGAGTGTGGCCTGCCCGGTCGGCAGCTGGCCGGCGCCCTCGGAACGTTCCAGACGTTCAGTTCACAAAACCGGTTCCAACCTAAGTTTACTCGTGTGTCTCACAGGCTTAGACCAGCCCCAACAAAATAAATCAAATCAAATTAAAAAAAAAAAAAAAAGGCCTGAGAAGCCACGACGGATAATCAATCAGCAGTTTAGGGCCATTTTTTTTTTTTTTTCAAACATGAACTATTTCAAGAGATTTTGTCCGATTGCTTCAACCGACCCAAGGAAGGCTAAACTTTAAACGTTTTCTTGGTTCATGTGAACTTCCACCCAATTTTTGATCATTTTGTCTGATCTTTCAAGAAACACTGAATATTACGTTCTGGAATTTCTGACTAGATTAACCCCCGATCTTCATCTTTTGTCAAAAACGGTGCTGAGCTCAAGTTCAAAGTGATGCCGGGTCTCCGTCTTTCCATTTCAGTGTTTTGCAAATGGGTTGCGTCAGGAAAGCCATCCGACGTAAAAACTGTCCCAAACAAATATGAGCGTTCATCAGAGACGTCGCGCTTTGGCGACCTCTAGTTGGACAAGCCGAAAGAAACGGCTACACGAGATCCTCTTGCGCATTTAGCAGTTGAAAAATCTACTTGACGGATTTATTCGTCCATGGCAGTCAGTGTTTGGATTCCAGTTGCAGGATATAAACAGCCATCGTGAATAACTTGTTTTTCTACTTGTGAATAGCAAAGTTTTCATGTGTACAAAGTTTGACACCTAGCATCTGTTCCTGGAAGAGAACCTGTGTTTGATTTTTTCAATTTTTTTCCCCCCCAACATAGTTCTATGTCGTACACCGCTAGCATCTCTTTCTGGTTTTGCTAGCTGTGTTAATTAACACAAGACTCTCATTCAACCGATGCCGTCCTGGCTTTTGAGTTCCCCCCGAGGACCGCCATCACGCTAGCGCGGCTAAAGCTAAAGTTCCTCGTCCTCCCGTTTGCCTCCATCGACATTTGCAACCTCAGCAGCTGTTTCGCCCCGCGTCTTCTTTTTCAGCGTTTTCGCATCGGCGATCGTATTACCTCATAAAGAATTTATAAGGCAATATGAAGCGGCGGCCGCGCCGGGAGATATTCGGCCGCCTCTCATTATTGACGGGCCGCCGCGGGAACGCAATAAAAGAAAAAGAGCGGCGGCGGGATCGACCGGCCAGCGCCCTTCGAGGCCAACCTAGCCGTCACGTGAGCGCCCTTCAACGCTTGCATGGCGTTTATTTTTCCGTGGACACGCAGTGCGCTCTGGGTCAAGAAAATCCTCCCTAAAAATGATGACATTTTTAAAAAAGGCCTGCTATGAATAAATAGATGATCGCCACTTAATCAATGCTTCATAAAAAAAAAGGCAAAATGTATTTTTGTATGTGCTCATGTGGTGGCACCTCTGAAGGCTCTTCGGACTTCCCGTCCCATAAAAAGTGAACGCACGAACTCTTGCAGGATTCCCGCCGTGATCGCCGTTTGCCTCCGTTGAACTCAGACCGGCGACTCCAAAATCCCTTTAAGGAGACTCGCCTCATTGCGTACACGCTTTGTTTTTTTTTTTTTTGTGTGTGGCGTATTAGGTCACTTAAAGGGGAAATCCAGTGCTTTGAATGAACCGTGTATCAATAGTTCATGGAATATATACCTTATTTTGACAACGTGTCGTTAAATCATCTCTCGTTTAAGAGTGTTTTGAGAAGATTTTTATCGACAGTGACGAATTTTCAGGGGTGCTGCCATTTTCGCAAGTCACATGACTTCCACGCGCGGATGCGACGTGGAACTTGCCGCACCAAAGGCTCGATTACGTTGTGCCCAGCGCTCATTTCTCGGATTGATCCTCATCTGATGAAGAAATAGCAGTACCGGTTGATGGGGAAGACGGAGGAATACTTCCTGTAATTGATGTTGAATATTCGGGTGGTTCTCCGGGCGGAGTCTGACCGCGCGGAAGCCTTCGCGCGACATAAGTGCGTAAACAAAGACCCCCAGGAGCCCCGGGCCGGCAGCCGAGGGTGGTTCTTCGGACGGGAATGACGCGGAGTCTGACGAGCGAGCTCCAGTGGCGGCCGCGAGCCGAGGTTCCAGGCGGCGGGGGCCGTTAGCCCCGGACGCCGAAGCTAGGCTAAAGGCCTCTGCCGCCACCGAAGGCGGGCCGCGAGCCAAGCTTCAACGTCCCGGGAGGCCTTTCAGCCGAGCTTCGGCGGAGGCCTTTAGCCTAGCTTCGGCGTCCGGGGCTAACGAAGCGGGCGGCGGCGGAGGCCGTTAGCCCCGGACGCCGAAGCTAGGCTAAAGGCCTCTGCCGCCGCCGAAGGCGGGCCGCGAGCCAAGCTTCAACGTCCCGGGAGGCCTTTCAGCCGAGCTTCGGCGGCGGCGGAGGCCTTTAGCCTAGCTTCGGCGTCCGGGGCTAACGAAGCGGGCGCCGCCGAAGCTGAGCTAAATGTGTCAGCACAACTGCGAGTGAAAACAAAAACCACGACACACTTCCACACACATCTAAAAATGTTTGCAACAGGAAGAGGAAACAAAGCTGAGCTCTTTCCTCTTCGATCGGCGCCCGAGGTAAGCGAAAGGACGTCGCTCTTGTTGTACTAGAACAGGACTTCTATGCAATGTCGCGGTATTTCCCCAGAACTTCAAACCGCTTGTGTTCATTCTGTACTTAGTTTTCACGGGGATATGTGACTGCGCTCGCTGTCTGATGGTGCCGGACTGCAGATAAAGCAAAAACCCGGTCCGAAAACCGCTGCAGTCAGTCCTGTAGCGCCCCCGCCCGTCACAATGAGGCCAAAGGGGGAGTCGGACTCAGGCGCACCGGAATCATCGAGCAGTTCTTTTTCCTTTTTTTATTGCTTTATTGCTTCCTGCCAAAGTGAAAGAGCACAAAGAACTGTAGAAAAGCTCGGCAGGGGACCCCCTGCCGTGAAGGCCCCCCCCCCCGCCCCCATTCTTGAGGCCGGCCCGTGAATAGTGGGATGCCGTCATCGTTATCCTGCCAATTAACACTCGTTTGTCTCCTGCGAATTCAATTAGGACCGCATTCACCAGTGACCAGAAAGGGGTGGCTTCACGTGCTCAGCAGCCCCCACCCCCCAGCCCACCCGCTGACTCTTCAGAGAACTTTCAGCGTTCGTGCGAGCGAACCTTTTATGTCGGTGCAACTGAAGAAAACAGGAAGAAGCACGCAGAGTTGAGGTTCAATATGTTAACAATCACGGCAAACATTTGATTAGAAGCTACCTCATCGCGCTTTGAACGGGTCACGCAAGCCACAAGAATTCACAACTTTTTGGGTTTTTTTTTACTTTTCAGGCTTGCAACCTTTTTTTTTTTCCTCGCAACTTGACAGCTTTTGACGACCTTGTCACTTTTCTACCAAATAACGCCCGAACAGTTCAAAGATAAATTGCGGCGACCGAACCGCCTGACGCGACGGTTTTCCCGTTGAATTTAGCAGAATCGCGTGAGGCTGCCTTGTTTCCAGCAAACGTAATAACTCGTATAACACATTAATTTTTTGTTGCGGCTGGTGTTCATTCGGGTCCACCTCTTCGAGAAGTGTTTGCGACATGTAAGAGCTCCGAGAGGGCCCGTGTGCCTCGCCAATAAATTTCCGTGTGAGAAACGCGATTCCAGTGATGTCATCTCTAAAACATGCCGCGACGCGGAAAGGGCGGATCGACGTACGCGCGCATTCCGAAGGTGGCGCTCGCTCATTAACACGCCCGGCGCAGGGGAAAGTGTGCTAAGGTGCTTTTAGGCGTGAGCTGCGGCCAGCGTTTAAAGCTGCTCATGTGACGATGTTTTATGTTAGCCGCGGATCAAATGACTTTTTCTTCTCCTCGCTTGGAGTGACAAAACCACCTGACTGCGATGCCAGCTCGGCTTCACGGGCCTTCTGCGCGCGCCGGACACCTCCTTACTTTGGGTTTTGTCCACTTGCAGTTTTGCAAAATGAATCATACCGGTGTAAAGGTGCAAAATTGGAGGAGGTGGTAGAACAGCTGTTGGGCAGTTCGCTAATAATGTCGGAAACCAAAATCTTGAATTTCTGAACGTGTTGAAGTTACGATGATGTTCTGCTACGCTAAGTTACGCTAAGATGGTACACCGTTCCTCTACTACGTCCCCCAACGTCTCGCTACGACATCGCACTATAGTGTCTCCCTATGATGTCTCACCACGATGCGTCCCTACGATGGCTCGCTACCAAGTCTCATTTCGACATCTTGCTACGAGGTTGCATCGTGGTGTCACGTTACGCTGTTACGATACAATGTGCCGCTACGATCCCTCGCTACGATGTCTCGCTACCAAGTCTCGTTCCGACATCTCGCGACGATGTTGCATAACGATGTTACATTACACTGTCACGATACAATGTGGCACTACGATAACTCGCTACGACGTCTCGCTATGCTGTCTAGCTATCAATTCTCATTTCGACACCTTGCTACGATGTTGCGTCGTGATGTTACATTACACTATCACGATAAAATGTGGCGCTATGATGTCTCGCTACGTCTTTCTACCAAGTCTCATTCCGCCGTCTCTCGACGATGTTGCATAATGATTTTACATTCCACTGTCATGATACAATGTGTCGCTACGATGTCTCGCTATGCTGTCTCGCTACCAATTCTCATTTCGACATCTGGCTACGAGGTTGCGTCGTGGTGTTACGTTACGCTGTTACGATACAATGTGGCGCTACGATAACTCGCTACGACGTCTCGCTAAGTCTCATTTCGACATCTTGCTACGATGTTGCATCGTGGTGTCACGTTACACTGTTACGATACAATGTGCCGCTACGATCCCTCGCTACGATGTCTCGCTACCAAGTCTCGTTCCGACATCTCGCGACGATGTTGCATATCGATGTTACATTACACTGTCACGATACAATTTGGCACTACGATAACTCGCTACGACGTCTCGCTACGCTGTCTGACTACGCTGTCTAGCCATCAATTCTCATTTCGACACCTTGCTACGATGTTGCGTCGTGATGTTACATTACACTATCACGATAAAATGTGGCGCTATGATGTCTCGCTACGTCTTTCTACCAAGTCTCATTCCGCCGTCTCTCGACGATGTTGCATAACGATGTTACATTACACTGTCACGATACAATGTGGCGCTACGATAACTCGCTACGACGTCTCGCTACGCTGTCTGGCTACGCTGTCTAGCCATCAATTCTCATTTCGACATCTGGCTACGAGGTTGCGTCGTGGTGTTACGTTACGCTGTTACGATACAATGTGCCGCTACGATCCCTCGCTACGAAGTCTCATTCCGACGTCTGGCTACGATGTTACATAATGATGTTACGTGACAATTTCATTCTGCACTGTCACAATTTTACCGTGCATAGCTGAGATTTAGGTAACTTTGTGACATACCGGATGCAAGCGGCCGAAATGAGTTTCCTCCTCAGGGTGTTCGGGCTCTCCCTTCGAGATCGGGTGAGAAGCTCGGTCATCCGGTGTGGGCTCAGTGTCGAGCCTCTGCTCCTCCGCGTTGAGAGGAGCCGGATGAGGCGGCTGGGGCATCAGATTTGGACGCCTCCCTGGTGAGGTGTTCTGGCCACGTCCCACCGGATAGAGACCCCGGGGACGACCCAGGACACGCCGGAGCGACGGAGTCTCTCGAATGGCTTGGGAACACCTCGGGAGAACCTCTGGAAAAACTGAGCTAAAAAGCTACTTCCCCGGAGAATCGGTAGAAAATGGATGGACGGATGGATGGATGGATGGATGGATGCTGAACTAACTAAAAGTTCTCAAGTTCTGCAATATTGTATTAATGTTCAGTATTCAGCACTTTTCTTTTGGGGTTGGGGCGGGGTTTCTCTGTCTTTCACTGAAATAACAGATCATAGCCGGAACGCGCGGTGCGTTCGGGCCGCACCCGACTGGCCTCATTGAGAGTGAAGGACGAGCGCGTCGACATAATGTGACAGTGATCTAAATCCAAGTCCGAGACGACATCCTCGGTGCGCGTTGGACGGCGTCGCCGGGCGCGATGATTGAGCACCGGCGCGGCCTCGGCGCACATTTGTGTCATCGGCCGCTCATCAGCTAGCGCGTGCGTCAAGCCTGAGTTCAGGCGGAATGATTCGGTCGCAGTCGTGCAAATCTTCCTTTAAGGGCTCATTATTATACTGGGGAATAGCCTAAGCACTGCTTCGGATTTACGCGGATGGACTTGTCTCCGGGACACGGGTCGCGTCGGACGTAGCGTAGCGCTAACGTGGGGTTAGCGACCGTTAGTTGCTTTTCTTTCAATGTCGCGACATCTTAACTTGTTCCGTACTCTTTACGTGGGGGGAAAAAGCAAAAGAAAACAATGTCGTCCTTCGCCAGGAAACGTGATCATGCCCCAAATGCAGAAAAACGGAAAATATTCTTCGATACAGGTGCTGGTTTCCAGCAGATTTTGTGTCAAATGAAACTGGAGATGCCGTCAATTTGTGTTTTGGTTTACGGGACATAACAACAACCTTGAGCGCTGTCGGTGTTCCCACCATGCTTGCGTGGGAAACTTGGAAGGATCGGAGAGGAATCTCGGAGCAATAAAAGGGGAAAAACATACAAAACGATTTTTTTTTTTTTAAATCCCAAAATCTGCTGTGTGAAGCATTAGAGAGGAACTTTCATCATTGATTTTATCAATTTTGGACAGGCTATTTTGTTGTGACCAAGAAGTTATTTGCTAGCTTCACACGCACTATTGAGGATCTCGGGAGGGCACCCGTGTCGACCCCCCCTGCTGACAATCGGCCCAAAGGACGTCCCGCAGAAAAGATTCCTGGATGGTCTTTAGCTTTGGCTCCGCTTCGGAGGCAAGTAGCAGCATTTTGAAGCAACCGGAGATGTTTGGAGGAGGACTGGCTGACTCCAAAGAAAAATGCTTTGCAATAATCCATCCGCGGTGTTATGAAGGCAGAGATTACTGGTTTGCGTATTTCGTAACTCCTCGACAAAAAAAAATCCACTTCATGCAACAGCAGTCCTGCAATCACATTAATCATTGCTTCCATCCATTTTCTTTGACGCTTATCCTCACGAGGGTCGCAGGAGTGCCGGAGCCGATGCCAGCTGTCAGCGGCAGGAGGCGGGGCGCACGCTGAACCGATCGCCAGCCAGTAGCAGGGCACGTCGAGACAAACAGCCAATCGCACCTAGGGGCAATTTAGAGTGTCCAAATTAATTTTGCGTGTTTTTTGGGATGTGGGAGGAAAGCGGAGTGCCCACCCGGAGAAAACCAACGCAGGCACGGGGGGGGCATGGAAATTCCACACAGACGGGGGGCTGGGATTGAACCCAGGCCCTCAGAACTGTGAGGCTTTACCAGCTTAGTCACTGTGCCATCATTACTTGAAAAAAGTCCAGTTTTTAGTGGGTCTAAATGCACATGACGGTACCCAACGTGACGGCGGAACCTTTTCCATTGGCGTTCCAGCACGCGACATCTTCAACGGGGCCAGACGGGCTCACCAAAGAGCGAAAAAAATCTTTGTGAATGGACCCAAACGCGTTTCACCAAGCGGCTGCGATCCATCACATTGACCTCTTCCACCGATCATGGCGCAAGTCGAGCGTTTCCTCTTCTTTTCTCCGCTTTTTTGTTGCTGTTCTTGAGACTAGCTTAATACGCTTCACTGATGGACTTCATTTGCGTCAAAGAACCAACTTCCCCGGCCCAGTCAAAACAGCACAAAAGCCGTCCGACAACAAAAACAAGCTTGTGCTATGACTTTTGTGGTCTGCGGAGGGGGCGAGAGCACACACATTTCAAAAGGTCGCAAGGTTTTTTTTGGGGGGGGGGGTTGGGGGGCGGGTCCCATGACACGGGGGGTGCAGAATATCAGGTAACACTCGGCTTGTATGTTTTCCGCGAGTGTCAACTTTGGAAATGGGAGTTGCTTTCGCTCGCAAAGCTCCTAAAAGGGATGCTTGTGGCGCTACTTGATGTGGTCCCGCCACAGCGTCGCGCTCCAGACCTTCATTTGCAATTTGCGTTTTTTTTTTTTTTTAGTTGTCTGATTGCTAATTCAATGCCGCTTTTGTCTCTGTGGTGACAAATAACTTTGGTAGCTGAAGAACGGGACGCTTTTATTGCGCGGGATTAAATGCAAGCAGCTGTTACGCTAATGGCGGGATGCGTCATTTGGTCGTAATTACCAGAATTTATTTCGTGAAGTCGAGTTGAAAAGAAAGAGACAAAAAAAAAAAAAAAAAAGAAAAGAAAGGAAAAGCCTGGATGATGAAGCCTGGAGGAAATCTACACCAAAACATCCCGCCGTGTTTTCCCAAAAGCAGCATCGTTTTAACGTGAAATCCAGATTTCTTCATCAAAGTCCGCACAGGAGATTCAAACCCCAGAACTCAAAACTGTGAGCCAGACAAGTGAACCACATATTGACTGTGTTTTGATGCGTCTATTTGCCGTAAACCGTAACCCGGTTTAGCTGCCATATAGACACCACGAAAATATTTGGGGGAAATCTAGCAGAGCGGAATCGAGCTCAGTTCACAAAAGAACGTGATCAGTCTGTCCTGGTCTCGGTTTTGCCCCTTCCCCAAGCAAGGATAACAAACGGCAGATTATTTTACGTTTTGTAAGACGATCCAGTCGGAGTCGACGAACTTGAATGCGCTTGGGCAAAGTTTGTGGGTGAAGACTAGGGCTAGGGTTAGGGCTAGATGGGGTTAGGGTTAGGTTACAAGAGATGCCACACCTGAGGTTTAAAAAGTCAAAGAAAATCTGGCGTTTGACTTTTGTTTCGGAAATAACTCTGGAGGCGGCGTGAAAGCGGGCTTTCTGGTCTACTGAACAAGCTAGAGGAGAGTTCTCAAAAAGAAACTCACGGACGGTGTTTGTCAGCTGCTTTGCGGTCCGACCGCTTCCTTGTTTCTCCTCGATCGGCGGGATTCCGTTTCACCTCACAATTTCCGGGAGTCGCCGGCGTTCCCGCGACGACTGAAAATACACCCTGTCATCAAGACGAATTCAGTCGGAACACACCTTTGACCGCTTCATAATCTTACAAACCGCAACATAATCTGCCATCCTCATCATCTTTAGCGAAGGACTGCAAGACCCGGTCCCAACGCATCGAACGCCGAACAGCTTTTGCGCACGTGTTTGGGGAACGTAAGAGGATTGTGGTCGGTGTAAACCTTCGGTCGGCACCCGAGCGCTACCGACGTACCGTCCCGTCTCCGAAGCCTCAAAGTGCTTCGTAGCCCCAAAGACGTCCCAGGGCGTCGTTCTCAATTGTCGGGGAAGAGCCATGAAAGAAGTACGCCACGCGTTATCTCATCCAACTTACCCACTTTGGGGGATAACAGCCGGCGCCTGCCCCCACAAGAACAGGACTTCAAAGGCTGATTCAACATGCTAAGCGGGACGCGTCAGCAAGACTTTTACGGCTTAGGTTACGTTACCTTTGCTTAGGTTTGGTTAAACCTCCCTACCAGTGGAAACGTACCGTGGGAAGGAAGACGTGCAACGGCGGCGCTTTTGGAGTGCAGGAATACATTTGTCAAAGTGCAGTTTGTGCAGCTGCGATGACGTCGTCCCAGTTTTTTTTTTTTTTTTTTCTTGCTGTCCATCAAAAGGCGATCTCGAACCCTCAATTTGCCGCCCGTCGGAACACGGCGAGAGGGGAGTGGAGCCGAGGAGGTTCGAAAGAGCGCAGGCGTTTGCGACGGTCGGATCGGCGAGGTTTGCGGGATCACCCGACAAACCCTCGTGGTGGACCGGGGGGGTGGGGGGGCACACCCAGTTGATTGATTCGTGTGTAATTAGCTGGCTCGCCATTTGACAAAAATATGCACGTTGTCATTTTTAGCGGCAAACAAGAAACAGCAGCCCGTGAGCACTCGGCCACCGTTGAGCCACGCTCGGGGGAATTCCGGCCGGCTTCCTTGTGATGACAGCTGCGAAGTCGGCATGCGCCACGGCCGCCGCCGCCGTCGCGCAATTGCCGCTGACCGCGACCGGGCGGGAAGTTAGCGGTGGCGGCGCTGATGGACCGACTCGCCAAGGAGTCCACGTGCACCATTACCAGTTAGATTTTGAAATTGGGGTTTTCATTTCGGGTTTCAATCTGGTTGAGTTTTCAGGGTTGGGGCTGATGATGTCACGAGCAGACTTCTGATTCGTAAAAGCTCAAACGAGCTCAAAAGGTGGCAAACAAGCTTTCCATGTCATTAGACAAAGATTGAGAAAAATCGGGAAAATGGCCTGAACGGTTTTCTTTCTCTTGGACCTTCTTCTTCTTCTTCTCTTCTTTGGGCTGCGGTACTGCGTGTGCAAGTCCGGTGTGGCGGAGAAATCTGTTAGAATATTACAGGACATGTACGAGGGCAGCAGAACAGCGGCGAAATGTGTCGTTGGTGTGTCAGATGAATTTAAGGTGGAGGTGGGACTGCACCGGGGTTCCGTGCTGAGCCCCTTCCTGTTTGCACGTCGCCTGCGGCAAATGACATTTCCAAGTACAACTTTTGACCCGGGGTGAATGTTACAACTTGGGCCTGATCGATTGATTTTTGGATGATATTAGTTTTACTTACTTATTAGTGACCCCTTTTCAGAATCATCATCATCATCGGCTGGCGTTACATCCCCAAATAATATTTTCTCATGAAATTGCAAAGGCGATTAAGCGTTGGAGTCGCGATTGTTTTGTATTCAACAGAAGCTCCCCAGCTTGATACTGATTGGAAACTTTTGCCAAATTTAGCATTTGCACGACTGGTCAAACTTTGCAGGGGAACATTTTTAAAACAAATGAGAAAAAGTTTGGCTCGCGTTTCCGTGGGAGTCTTTTACAATGAAGATGTTTTGACACCTGCGAAAGTCATCTATGGTTTTTATTTCAAAGTCATCAATATGATTTAACATTCGAGGGCTGACCTTTGCCACTAACATCATTCGTTCCGTGTACTTTGCATATATTTATAGCCGAAAACTGACGCTTAATTCCCTGAGTATTTTTCATCTGATTTGTATTTTATTTATTTTTTTTCCACCAAATACTGGAATCGGCCCTAAAAAAAAAAGAAAAAAAAAAATGGATCGCTCACGCCGCCGTCGGAAAGGTCCTTGAAGCAAAAACGTGTTCCGTGATGTCTCTCAGCTTCTTAAATCAAGTTAAGTCCTGAGATGCGCAAAAAAAAAAAAAAAAAGGAGGACATAAATCTCGTGTGCGCGCCTCAGGACACTGACGACTTTGCAAAGCTCACAGTCCCACAATGCAACACTTGACTGTAATATCCCCCCTCGTGGCTTCCACACACACGCTCTGCACTTGAAACCGTCAGCGGCTATTCTGGGCTCCGGCGCCATGTAATTAAGTTCCTGTCGCTCTCCGCTCTCAGACGTCGTCGACATAAAACCAGGGCCCGCGTTCGCTTAATTAGTTCCAGCGTGCGACCACGCGAGCGCCGGCGGTGAAAAGTGGGACGCGGATCCGCCGGACGATTCATTAGGGACCCGCGGCGGCCGGGCCCGACGCAAACGCGCAAACTGAGTCGGCTCGATCCGGAATGAGGAGAGTTTTAGTTATGTTTTCAAGAAAATCAAAATGTCACGTGTCCTTCGTGTGTGAGAGACACGACTCCTGCGCGTAATCGCTGCTTTGAAACGTCAACAGTCGCAAAGCGGCAGACGTTTTTATTTGTTCGTCGACTGAGGGACGCGTCTGGCGGGGACCAAAATAACGCCGACTGGAGCGGGGGTGGGGGGCACCCTCCATTGTACGTGCAATTTCAGTTCAAGGCCGAAGTTTGGAGACTTCTCGCAGCAAATGTCGAGCCTCCGAAGTGAGGCAGGAAATATTTTCTCTCTGGCCATCGATCACACGCGGAATTTCCGAGACGTGATGTATGCGGCGGCGCGGGCGGTCGGTCGGTCGGTCGGTTTCGTCGGCAGATGCAATTACCACACCCGGGGACGGGCTGGCCGCTGATTAATGTCGCCCTTTGAGATATGTACACTTTATATATATATATATATATATGTATGTATACTCGAAAAGTCGAAGCCGTTTCAACTCCTCCGCACTTATCGCCTTCGTCAGCGTTCACAAGCTAACTTTGACTATTTGCTCCATGATATTGCAATATAGCCCTCACATATTCACAAATTTGCTAATTATCTGGTGCTTCACCATCTTTTGTGGCATCTTGGTGTCCGGGAAGAAAATTGTAGTGAGTTGATGAGTTTCATTCCGACACGAGTGGTGCTTTGCCGCCATCTCGAGGTATCCACGGAGATACGAAGATACATAATTTTGGACGACCAAGTGTTCATTTCTCTGTGGAGCCAAGATTCATTCCTTCACCTTCTTATCTTTTGTGTCCTGTTTGGCAGAACCGGGAATCTAACGAAGCAGTTTTACTTTGTCAGAGTGGAGGTTTTGAGCGTCCGCTGTGATTTCTTCGTATTCTAATCAAAGTTTATTGACGATCAGTTGAACACAGCAGAATTTCTAGAGTGGTGAGAGAGACAAAGACAAAGCGCTAACCGTAAACAGAATGATAAAACAAATCATTGCATATCGACAACAAAGAAACATTAAAAATGGATGTCGCATGAGACCCTCGAGCTGCACCCTGTGAAGGAAGGACACGACAGGCTAGGACAGGACAAGGACAGGAGAAGAATAATGCAAGACAAGGATCGTGAAGCTGGCTATAAAACTGAAATGTGGTAGGACAGACAAAATCATTTAAAAGACGTCTATAGAAAGAGAATATAAGGAATATACGGGGTCGGTCGGAGGTCGGTACACCAGGGGTCACGATCAAGAACACGGGAGTGCAGGAACGGGGCATGAGTTGCGACGATCTGGCGAAGACCAGTCGTCCCCAGGGTCCTATGAATACGAATACGGGGCAAATCAGCGAGGATGAGGCCCAGGTGTGCGCCTCCTAATCAGCGCCGGTGTGCTGGGACCCGCCCAGCCAGGGCTGGACCGGAAGGACCGTGACACAGACCCAGTGAAAGAGTCCCAGGGGTGAGTGCCTCCGGACACCTGCAAGTGAATTCACACTGAGTGAAATGTCCTGGAATCGCTGAGCCCGCAACGCCGGGGCAAAGGAGCCGACCCAATCAATCACCTCCTAATCTTAATCTTCTCCTCGAAAGTTGTGCTGATGGAAAATCCCAAACGATGCTTCGCTGCCATCTACGGGGATCCGTGAGTGGATTTGACACATCCGCTGGATGAGAGTCGCCGGACAAACGTACGTCAACGCGACGTAACGGAAAAACATGTCTTGCCATTTCGATTTATTTCACGGGAGGAAATCCCTTTGATTTGCACGAGTAAATTGAGCCATAGGCTCGAATGAGGTCAAGGTTACAAATGTCATGTTGTGTTTTTGTATAGTATTGATAATTTCTCTAATTGCGACGTTATGGTGGTGCTATTAGGACGTAAATGAAGTCGAGTAAATCCCCACCGAAGGCCCTGCCGCTGCCTGACTCCAGTCTCGTTTTCGAGGGTCAATTTCCCGACTGCGGTTCAGCAGCGGGTCCGGCGGAGTGAGGAGAGGCGATTAAAAAAAAAAAAAAAAAAAAAAAAAGAGAGAGGAAAGTGTGGGATTTCGTGTGGAGCGGAGGATTATCGGATCAAAAAGGCAACGTCGCTAATCCCTCCCCTCCCCGTCATTAGAGATGATGAAATGACAACACATGCAAAACTTCTCCAAACTTGGTTAGCGTATGTAAGTACTTAGCAGAAGTGGGCTCACGGGACGTGATGGTTTTGTTGGGGGGGTCCGAGCTGGATTAAGCGGGAGCAACGGTAATGCTGATCCCGACATCGAACGAGACGGGAACGTAGCGCTCGTCGAGGTTTTCTCGGCAGCGCCGCCGCTGCAATTATCTCCCGGAGCTCGGCGGAAGCTAATTGGAAGAGATGCGGGATAAATCCCACCCCGGGAGAGGGGGGTGGGGTGGTGGGGGTTCGAGGGGGGGTTGTGCTCATTTCAAGATGACCTACTAAGAGTCCAACCGCCGCCGCGGGACCGATGCGGTCGAAAAAAGCGACGGGAACGCTGAGATCTGGCAACCGGAAGATTAACCCCCCGTCTGCCGCTGGTTGCCGTTCTCCCCGTCTTCCCGGAAGGGTTTCGTTTCTGGGAACGCAGAAGAACATCCCGAACGGCACGGACGCTCGCGGATTCCTCCGGAGCGCTCAAGTGTGCGCCGGCACCGTTGAAAGAATTCAGAGAGGCCCGAGTGTTGCGGAGGAAAAAGTCCTTCGTGGAATTCCGTCCTCACGGTTCTTTTGGTGTTTTCTGCTCATCTCGCTTCCGGAAAGGAATCCTGATATACTAAACGTGTCTTTTGAGTATTTATTTCGGCAAACTCAAGAATACATTTACAAGACCAAGGGCAGGCGGGAGACAGCGCTCCGGACGTGCACGGAAGTGTGCGCAATCATAATAGTCTACGATCGCTTTTAATAAAAAAAAGTAGTTTTGTGTGTCCGAGTGTTCCGTACACAGCAGTGGAGAAAGTTCATCTTAAATCAGTAAAGGTACTCGTGATCTGTTGCAAACATAACAGAAGTACAGTTCAACTCCTTCAACTTCAAATGCAAAAGTAAAAAAATGAAATGCAGACCGCAGGGTTCCCAACGCATCGACTGCGGCTGACGTCAACTGGAACGTCACAACCAATTCATTCAGCTCGTGAGTTTTTCAACCGGTAGGCGTCGGATCGTAAACCGCCGTAATGACCAACCGACGACTGCAGCGGACGGCGACGGCGCTTTGGAGTTGAGATCAGCGCAGTTTTTGAGACGAAGATAAAGATCGTTCCGTAAATCTCGGCTCGTCGCGTTGATAATGTCGGGCAGGTTTGGGAACCTCACGTTCGTGGAGTCAAAGGTGAACAGCGACGTCAAACTCTCACTGCCGATTACTACAGAACAGAAAAATCGAGAAAGGAAAAAAAAAAGACCAAGGTTTACACTTTCTTTCGGTACGTTCGACACAATATTGGAATGTTGAAAATTCAGTCGAGATGCTGTAAAACGGGTGTCAGCTGGCAGTAAGCACAACATTTTAACGGCTAGCTATGAGAAACTACACCCGTTTTACAGCTTTGCACAAATAAAAGTTCAAATCAAGATCTCGACTGCAGTTGAGGACCTCTCTCAGCGGAGAGGCCGAAAAAAAAAAAAAAGTTAGCCGTGAATTTCAGGGCTCGTAATCGGAACCAGGGACCTCAACCGAACGGACTGAAGAGCGTTTTGTTTTGCCCACAGCGAGCGAACGTGACTTCAGAAGCGGTCGGATGTCAACAATCGAGTCACAGAGCCAACCAGATGCAGTACTGGGGAATCTTAATTCGCACCTGGAACGCAAAGAGTTCCAAGTCCCCCCCCCCCCCCCCATTCCGAGGAATGAGCTCATCCTCTTGTTTTGGGGGATTGTTCATCTTAAAGAAACCCACTTTTCACTCCCCATATCTTATAAAACCTCACATTCGACGTATTAAAAAATAAATGTGCGGTGAACTTTCGACGGATATCTTTTGAAATTCCAGACGAGAAAAGAGCCAAAATGAAAGTACGGTAATCCCCGAAATGTATGCTAATCTGAGTCGAGCGTTTTCACGGATTACGCAGCCATTTTCTGGGAGATATTCTTTAGAATCGACGGGATTCAAGAACCTTGACCTCATGCGATTTTAGTTCAGGTCGTCAAACTTTGTTGCCAAAATGTCAAGATTTGGTTTGAGTACAAATTTCCATTTGGTGAAGACCCAGCAAGGTTTCTCCAACTTCGGACCCCTGAAGATGACCTCTGTCGCGGGCGTGGCTTCCCGTGAGGGGCGTGGCCGGGCCACTGCTCTGGGCGGTGCCGTCACAGCCGTGTTGCGTTCGTGACACCGGTTGACCAAGCACTTAAGTGGTGAATTTGTCACCGGCGTGGGCCAGTTCGTTGCGTATACTTGACCGCATCCCGGGTTACTTTGCCACTGCGCGTAAATTGCAAGTTTAGTGTAGAGCAACCCGTTGTCGCAGCGAGTCTGTGCCACCGTTGTCAAGTCCATTGTTTCCAAGTTTTGCCTCGCAGACATCGGACCTGGTCTCATGTTTTTGGAGCCGAGCGTTTTTGTGCCTCTGCCTTCTTGGACTGCTTAAGCTGTGTACGACCTTAGTTGGGAATAAAACCACTCTCAACATTATGCCTTTGCCTTGGAGTCCTGCATTTGGGTCCTCATGACACAGCGAACTGGCCCATGCCGGTGACACATTCGCCACTTAAGTGCTCGGTCAACTAGTGTCCCGAATGCAACACGGCTGTGACCGCTGTCAGAGGTGGCACCGCCCAGAGCAGTGGCCCGGCCACGCCCCTCACGGGAAGCGCCGCCCACAGCCATTGAGATGAGATTGTCATACTTTAAAGAAAATTTTTTTTTGCCAGGTACGTCATCTATCGAAGGCAAATCTAGCCGTGCCCTAATTAGTTGTCAGTTGCCTCATCTAACTGACGAAAATAGACACTGTGACACAGCATCAGAACCAGTTTTACTGGGCCAGTACGCAACAACCCACAAGGAATTTGTCGGTGGCGCCCTGGCACCACATTCCGAACGGAGACAATTGCTAGCGCCAACAAAGGCTGAACTCGATGCACCAAACTCAGAACGACTTCTGCGATCAGGCCTCGTTTTTTATTTTCGGGGGCGAGCTCGGGCCGACGCGGCATTTACGATCGCGTTTGGGTCGCGTCCGATTTGACGACTCTCCGGGAGGACATTAAACGCCTCTGGAAACAACAGCGCCGGGAGGCTCAAACTTCACCCAAGGACGTGGCAATAAATACGTTTACGCTTCTGGGACAAAGACAAAGAGCGTGTTTAGCGGCACCAGCAGGGAGATACATATCTTCAGGAAACCTCGTTTGTTTGATAGCAAGCAGAGCACATGTGCTTGAAGCGTTATTACAATATAATTATATCGTAACTAACTCATTTACCAATAGCATTAGCCAGACGCTAGCAACCTTACGCTGTCAATATTGCCTGAAACTATTGGACAAATGTACAAAGATGCACATACTTTACTTTAGTAATTGCAAGTGAGCTATCGAAAAGATTTATGGTGCTTGTTGTTCGTTCAATATCTTGAAAAATGGTCAGAAAAATGCAGACGAAAAAGATTGAAGCCGAAAGTAACACCCACTACAATTTTTCATAAAGACACACTCATTGTTTATCTTCCAAATGAGCATTAATGTCGAACTAGATGCTAAATCTAGACGCTAGATGGATACGCATAATTCCTCGCGGATGATAAAGAATATGTGCCGGTGAGTATTGTTATCTTATCTTTCGATTGCAGGGGCGGATAAAATTGCATCCCGAGCTTTTTGTGTGTCACGTTTCACGCGCCTCTCGTCCTTCCTGGATGCGTCGCCTTGGTTAATGACCCCCCCCACCCCCCCACCGTTCCCGATATCCCCCGGCGGCCTCTCGCTCGCTCTCCCGGGATGCCGCTCGGCAGAAATAGAAGCGTTTCCTCATTGATTCGGGATCTGACCTTCCCGTAACCCCCCCCCCCCCCCCCCCGCCGTAAAACAATCGGCAACTTTATCACACTTCCCTCCTGACAGCAGGCAAAAAAAAAAGGCCCACGCCCCGGCTGACATCGCCCGACGTGCCCGGAAGTCACAAGCGACGACTAAATCCGCTCCCAGGTTATTTTATTTAATTTTTCTCCTCCCGTCGATTGGATGAATGATTCCACCTCCCGGTCGGTCCCCGGGGGGGGGGGGGGGGGGTATGTAGACAAATGAAGGTCGGGGTGAAAAGGTCAGACCCAAAAATATCCCGCTGCGAATTGGCCCAAGAGCGCGCGGCGGTAACGGGGCTGCCGGTTTAACGCCGAGCCTCAACAGACGCACACAGCACTGGACGTCTGTTGGAAAATTGGATCAATTCTTTGCCAGTTGCTCGTGTCAATCAGTACATTTGAACATGAATCATAATTCGAATGTGATTAATCACGGGCGCCAAACGTACGACAGTACTCATTCAAGCACGTTTATGCTTATTTGAAACTCTGCCTCGTTGAAAAGCGACTGCTTAGCCATCCATTTTCTTCGCCGGTTATCCTCACGAGGGTCGCGGGGAGTGCCGTGAGGGCAACACTTTCCAGCTGCGCCATCCCTTAATTCAACATAAACATGTTGTTTTTTTAAATTCCATTCATTAAGAGAAATAAAATGATTTTTTTTTTTTTTTTCCCAAATGTAACTGCTAAGTTGCATCAATGAGACGAATCATTTTCCGTAAATATAAAAGTATCACAAAGATATTTAAACATTTGGGGATAACCATAAAACTGTGAGTTTTCCATAAAGATTATTCGCCACTTTTGACAGACGAGGTCTCATGGTTGCAAATATTGTCACACCCCACCCAAATAAAAAAAGAATCCCGATATTTGGAACCAGCTCCGTTCTTCATATGAATATGATGATGATGATGATGAAGGAACACGTTGACGTCCGGCGGGGAGCAACAAGGTCAACGCGTCGACCGCCGTTCGCCTCATGGATGTAAACATTCTTTTCCCTTTTTTCATCCTCAGGAAAACGGAAATAGTCACACTTTGGGGTCAAAGGTCGTCACTCTTTGTGCGTGAGTAAAATGTTCTCTTATTTTAGTTTTGCAGTCGTAGACGTGTATGTATAAATAATTGGTATAAATGTATAAATATGTACGTACGTTTTATACTGATATAAATTTATATTTCTGTATACAAAGAAAAGAAAAGAAGCAGTAGAACTCACTCACTCTTTGACATTACCTTTGAACCAATTTCTTGTGTGTGGGGGGGACATTTAATTTAATCTAATTTAATTATTAATTTTTTGAATGTGCTATTTTTTACTCGTGACAGTTTCAAATGGTTAATTTTTTCACGTTTGGATACTTTTGGTTTGACACTTATTTTACTTTTTTATTTACTTGTTTTCTTTTTATTTTCAAGATGCTTTGAAATGAACTTTTTGATTTGGATTTTGAACGCATATTGAAAATTCATTTCATTTTAATTTAAAAACATTGACAAATTCTTCATTTGATTGTGATGCAATTTTGCATCATTTTTTTCATTTAAAAGATTTAATGTTGCCAAATTTTAAATAGTTATTTGGGAATTTAAATTTTTGTATTTTAGTTTTTAAATGTTCTAATCATAATTTTGCAACTTTTGTGGGGTTTTTTTTTGCACCACAACCCTCCTTTTGTACTTTTGTAAAATTAAATTTTCCTCTGCTTTAAGAATTTGAAGTCGTATTTTTTTTTTTACATTTCCTTTTAGATCAATAGCCTTTTTTAAAAACTAATTTTTCAATTTTTAAATCTGTCACTATTTCACCCCCATTCGGTCTCTTCCAAAGGAGAAGGCTGATTGCTCAAAGGCGGCATCACCCGCGCGTTTCATTTTTTGGCGAGCGATGATTTCCACTTCCTGTGTCAGTGATCCATTAGTAGATAGCAGTTCCCATTCAACTGCCAAGAGCGTCATATCTGCATATCACATATTTCTAATGAAAATTCGATCCCTCCTCCCCGCTCTTTAATTGCTTTTTTTTATTTATTTAATTTTATTGATAACGATTGCCTAACCCACGATCGGTGTCGCGCTACACTCACCTGACGTCGGTGAGGGTTCAGTTCCCACTCGCCGACGGGCGGGCTGGGTCTATCTAAGTGCCCTGCAACGACTTCGGGGCGTAGCGAAGTCAGCTGAAATGAACGCCGGCACTCCCGCTACCCTTGTGAGGATAAGCGGCTTGGAAAACGAACACATCGTATTTCAAAACAGCATCAATAAATCGTGAAGCCCTTCCAGGAAAAAAAATGAACGGAAGCTGCAAAACCGTTTGCGCTTCAGGAAGCTGCTTTGTTGTCATTTGTAGAAATTTGTTCCGCGCTAATCTCGGAGCTGAGATTTATTTGCGAGCGGACGACCCCAACGTGGCGCCTGATTTGCGAGCGCCATCGCCATGAAAAATCACACGCGTAAAATTGATTGCGAGTGGAAATACGTCGATATTGAAAGACGTCACTTAATTTTGTGTAGTCTCGACCGATCGATTGCGCACTTGTCGCGCACACGAAAAGCGACCCAGCGCACTGAACCACAAAACACGGAAGCGCAGCTCTCTCAGCCGACTTCTACTTCCTAGTTTAGCTGACACCGCCCCCCTCCGCTCTTAAAGGGGTACGCTCATAATTACAAACAGAACACACACTTGCAACTTTACATCTGCGGGCACGACCGCGCTTGCCAGTTTTGCGGACTGCGGCGTAATTAGCGAGCGTTTGGACGTTTCCCCCCCCGGCGGCCATTTAATGGGGGGGGGGGGGGTGCGCCGGCAGAGCGAGTCGGCCGCCACTTCACGCGCCGGCGCGCTTCCGTCCGCCCCCCCCCCCGCAGACGCCGTTATTGATTTGCGGCTTACTAAGTACAAATAATGACACAAAGCGGGAGGGCCCCGCATGGCAACGCCGTTCGTGATTGAACGCTGTAACCGGGGCGCCAAATATTTCAAGCTCAATTTATGTGTTTTTGGGGTTTCTCCCTGGGCCGCGTTGATTATGTGACATTCTTTCACAGGCTAGTGAAAAGTCCGATTCCATTGAGTGCATCTTCTTTGACGGAGTCCATCGGGCCCAAAAGGAGACGGGACGCGGGGGCTTTGTGGGCCCCTTCATTGCGCCTCCATTCACCGCTGCGCACAAAAAAAACCTTTGACCCCTTTCGGTGACGCCCCCCCCCCAAACAAGCGGCGTGAACTCAGCTTTACTTTTTCCCAAATTGACAAATTTCCAGTTAAAGTGAGGCGGGAACGGTCGGCTCGCGCCCGTGAGCTGTGGTCGACAGCAGCGTGAAAAACACTCGGGGGGGGGGGGGGGCGGGGGGCATGGTGTAAATTCACTTTGAAAGTTGGGTCTTTTCAAGGACATTTTCGCGAGATAAATGTCGGAACCCTGCGGACTTTTTCCCGCTCGACTTGAGCTCACCGAAGAGGCGTCGTCGTCGGCATCTCCGGAGATGATCGTGGGTTTAACTCCGCCGTCCTTGAACGCGGCGCCATTGCCTCTGCTGGCGAGGTCCTTGAACGCGGCGCCATTGGCTCCGCTGGCGAGGTCCTTGAACGCGGCGCCATTGCCACCGCTGGCGAGGTCCTTGAACGCAGCGCCATTGCATCTGCTGGCGAGGTCCTTGAACGCACCGCCATTGTCTCTGCTCACGACTCAAATCAACAGCCCAGCAAAATGCAAAAAAAAAAAAAAAAATTACAATAAAAACCCAGTCATCACTTCTTTTATTAACTTTATTAACTCTCCTCCATCCGCCTCGCGACTGAACTCAACAGTCGGTGCAGACGCTGGACTGGTTTCTTGAATAAGTGGGCCACTGTCAGTCAGCGCTGAAATGATGCTGTTGACTTCACCAACTCAAAACTGTTTTGTACAAACTGTTTTTTTTTTTTTTTGTGTTAAGGATTTACCCATCCTTTGAATCACTAAAACTAGCTGCAGTTTTTTGTTTTTCTTTAATATCGAACTGGTCCCGGCTGCACGGCGGATCAGCTGGTAAAGCGTTGGCCTCACAGTTCTGAGGTCCCGGGTTCAAACCCGTGTGACGTTTCCATGTTCTCCCTGTGCCTGTGTGGGTTTTCTCTGGGTGGGCACTGGGTGGGTTTCCTCCCACATCCCAAAAACACGCAACATTAATTGGACACTCGAAATTGCCCCGAGGTGTAAATTTGAGGGCAGCTGCTTATCTTAATGTGCCCTGCGATTGGCTGGCAACAATTTCAGGGCGTACCCCGCCTCCTGCCCGTTGACAGCTGGGAAAGGCTCCAGCCTTCCAGCGACCCTCGTGAGGATAAGCGGCTAAGAAAACGGCTGGATGGATAACTGCTTCTCGTCTGTGTGGCAACCAACTCGAGTTGACACTTTTCAGGACTTTTCAGCAGTTATTCCACTGCAAGATTTCGTCCCGACATTCCACAATTCATTTTACATTTCTGGGTTTTGCTTAAGAAACGGCATTTTTGACGTTTATGTTTGATGATTAAGGTCTGGCCCCTCCCCCGCCCTCTCTCCTCCTCACATTCCACCCAGCCCAGGTCCACCTCCCGATTCGCTCCCAACTTTGCAACGCCGCTGGCTGCAAGTGTGCGAAAAAGGCGCATGACTCGCCGCCCTCCGCTGTAAATCGGGGAGCGTTTACGAGCCCCGCGTGGACCGCAAACGTGGCCTCAACGTGGGACGAGGTCGGCGGCTCGGACAACGTTGGTGCCGTAAAGCATCTCGTGTTACACGAGCCGCACTTGACGCCGTAGTTCTGAAAAGCGGCGCCGTTAAAGCGGCATCTTTTACTCCGCAGGTGTCAAACGCAAGGCCCGCGGGCCGGATCCGGCCCGCCGGACGATTTTATGTGGCCCGCGAAGGCAAATCACGTATATCAACTTCCATGATTTTTGGGTGATAATCTGTAACAAAATTTCAAATTTTCGTATCGTAGATGATAAAGTTGAGAGATGGCGAGCATTTTTGCGTGACCAAACACGAACGATGGTTGGCAAACAAATTACGCTTGATTTCTGATTCCAAAACTAGTGAATAAATTGCATATGTGAATATGATGAGGCGGTTCGGGATTTTTATGGTTTCACAGCTATAACGGCCCTCTGAAGGAATCATAACTACAATGTGGCCCGTGACAAAAATGATTTTGACACCATTGTTTCACACAGACGGGTCCACTTCTTGCTTGGACTCGAGGGAAAATGTTTGGCGGGATGTTCAGTCGTCCCTCGCGCGCTCACGAGGGAGGCGGTCGGTTATTATCCGCCCGTAGTTGTCCTGCGCCGTCGCTGTCAGGCCGAAACCTCCAATGTCCGAATTTGGACAATTTCGGACACCTCAAGCAATGTTTTTCATTTTTTAGTTCCTTTTATTTTTTCATCCAAAGTGTTGAAAATGGCTTGCTCTCTTTGACGCTGACGCAATGTTCTGAACTCAAGAAACGTGCCGTTTATTTCCATTTTATTTTATTTTTGAAAATGATGCTTTTGGAGATGCAAGGGTGACCCCCTCCCCCCCATCCCCACCCCCACCCGATGCCAACAAATACATTTTATTTCTCATTAGATTTATGAAAGTAATTAATTGTCCGGTACATATGTTTAGCCACATTCACAAAAGTAAATCACAATACTACTAGTACTAAAATATAACCCCCCCCCCCAAAAAAAAAAAAAATACACGTTTGCATCAATGGAATGGCTTCTTTCACTCAAACACACACACACACACACACAACTCTTTAAAACAAAAGTCAACTTAAATGGAGCTAAATTACATATTTTTAATTGAATCAATATTAAAATTCAGCCGTGTTGTCATTAGTAGTTTCCTGCATTTGTATATTATTTTACTTGTAGGAGTACTACCATTATCAACTATGTTGAGCCGTACAATAGGTTGTTTTATTTCATTCTCTATAATTAATTTGTGCTTTCAATATATTTGAAATTATTTTAAAAAATTAGGGGGGTGAAAATGCTTGGAAATGTGTTGCCTACAGATCAGAGTTCACGACGTTGAGGTGGGTAAGTGGGGGGAGGGGGGGGTCAGGCCGAGGTCAGAAGGACTCTCGCTTGGTGGTCCGCAGATGCCGAGCGAGGAGGAAGCGGGGGAGGGGTCGCGCCTCTTATCCGAGGGCCGCCGTGCGCTCGGCGATCGTTGCTCACGCTTATCAGCGACAGGACGAAGCGTCCGCGTCGGCGCGCCGCTGCCGATTAAAAAAAAAAACAAAACAACGCTTTTTTGCTTTTGTTTTGTTGTGTCTTTTCTCAACGTTTTCAAAAGTGTGCTTTGGGGCAGACGTGCCAGCCATTAGCCATGATGCTAGCGTTAGCGTCGGCGCTAAAAGCTAAGCGAGCGCCACTCCAGTCGCGACTGGACCTGATTGGCCGGAAGAAACGCGGACCGCAGACTACGCCAGAGGTCGGACTTGCGCGATATCATCCGTCCGTCACAAATTATCGCAGGTGGCAAAAGTACTCGCGTTGTACTTCAGTCGGGCCGTTTTTCAGGATCACTTTTCGGCTTTCCTGCCACTAAGCTGGGAAACATCGTTATTGTCAAAAACATTAATAAATACATCACACGTGTTAAATTGAGCCACTGGCTGAATGTACCTTATGGATAATATTGAATTTATTAAGAGAGAGATCAGATGGTGCACTTTTAATGCGAGGTTTAGCATCCCGATTAGGCAGCGACAGTTGTGGAAGTTGGGGGGTGGGGGGGGGTGGACTGGGGCCATGTGTCATGTCCCCCCACTGTGTGATTTTCAGATATGGAAACATTTCACCGGCTTTGTCATCGAATCAACAGTTCTGCTGTCCAATTGTGCCCACCAAATGCTGATTTTTCTTGAGTAAGATTTAGTCATCCAGGACTCAGACGGGGATCCTTGTAATCTGCCCCCCCCCCCCCCTTCTCCTGTCTGGTCTAATGTGCTTTTATTGACTGTGACGAAGTGAGCACGGAGACAATGACCAAGCAATTAAACGTGGCCTCGGAGGCCGCCCCCATTACACATGCACGCAAACCATTCAACAGCATTTGCCCCCCCCACCCCCCCCCCCCAGACTAACAAAAGTAACCCGAGCTCCCCCGTCTCAAAAGCGCGCCGTTGTTTTCCACGTGCTCCGTAAATAAACTTGGATCAGATTGCGATGAGAGCCTCAGCGCACGCTCGTAACATTCACCGAGCGGGATTAGCAGATGAGCTCTCACACATACCAATGAAACACACACACTCAAATACTGCTGCTGCTGCTACATGAGAGGGTTTTTGGTGAAATTAAACTCAGACGGGTGTGAGAGTGTTTCATTTATTTGTTGGAGAGCTGAAGGGCCGTGAGTGTGAGAGCATGTGAGCTAAATGTTCATTTAATGTACTGCAAAATGTATTTTGCTTGCATGTATGAGAGCAGTTTGGAGGTGTATGTGTACAAAAACACTCAGTAACATTCAGCAAGCGGGATTACTGGATTAGCAGATGAGCTCTCACACATACCAATGAAACACACACACTCAAATACTGCTGCTGCCACATGAGAGTGATTTCATGTTATGTTTATGACGAAATAAAACTCAGTAGTGTGTAAAAGTGTTTCATTAATATGTGTGAGAGCTGAAGGGCCGTGAGTGTGCAAGCATGTGAGCTAAATGCTCATTTAATGTACTGCAAAATGTATTTTGCTTGCATGTATGAGAGCAGTTTGGAGGTGTATGTGTACAAAAACACTCAGTAACATTCAGCAAGCGGGATTACTGGATTAGCAGATGAGCTCTCACACATACCAATGAAACACACACTCAAATACTGCTGCTGCCACATGAGAGTGATTTCATGTTATGTTTATGACGAAATAAAACTCAGTAGTGTGTAAAAGTGTTTCATTAATATGTGTGAGAGCTGAAGGGCCGTGAGTGTGCAAGCATGTGAGCTAAATGCTCATTTAATGTACTGCAAAATGTATTTTGCTTGCATGTATGAGAGCAGTTTGGAGGTGTATGTGTACAAAAACACTCAGTAACATTCAGCAAGCGGGATTACTGGATTAGCAGATGAGCTCTCACACATACCAATGAAACACACACACTCAAATACTGCTGCTGCCACATGAGAGTGATTCATGTTATGTTTATGACGAAATAAAACTCAGTAGTGTGTAAAAGTGTTTCATTAATATGTGTGAGAGCTGAAGGCCGTGAGTGTGCAAGCATGTGAGCTAAATGCTCATTTAATGTACTGCAAAATGTATTTTGCTTGCATGTATGAGAGCAGTTTGGAGGTGTATGTGTACAAAAACACTCAGTAACATTCAGCAAGCGGGATTACTGGATTAGCAGATGAGCTCTCACACATACCAATGAAACACACACTCAAATACTGCTGCTGCCACATGAGAGTGATTTCATGTTATGTTTATGACGAAATAAAACTCAGTAGGTGTAAAAGTGTTTCATTAATATGTGTGAGAGCTGAAGGGCCGTGAGTGTGCAAGCATGTGAGCTAAATGCTCATTTAATGTACTGCAAAATGTATTTTGCTTGCATGTATGAGAGCAGTTTGGAGGTGTATGTGTACAAAAACACTCAGTAACATTCAGCAAGCGGGATTACTGGATTAGCAGATGAGCTCTCACACATACCAATGAAACACACACTCAAATACTGCTGCTGCTGCCACATGAGAGTGATTTCATGTTATGTTTATGACGAATAAAACTCAGTAGTGTGTAAAAGTGTTTCATTAATATGTGTGAGAGCTGAAGGGCCGTGAGTGTGCAAGCATGTGAGCTAAATGCTCATTTAATGTACTGCAAAATGTATTTTGCTTGCATGTATGAGAGCAGTTTGGAGGTGTATGTGTACAAAAACACTCAGTAACATTCAGCAAGCGGGATTACTGGATTAGCAGATGAGCTCTCACACATACCAATGAAACACACACACTCAAATACTGCTGCTGCCACATGAGAGTGATTTCATGTTATGTTTATGACGAAATAAAACTCAGTAGTGTGTAAAAGTGTTTCATTAATATGTGTGAGAGCTGAAGGGCCGTGAGTGTGCAAGCATGTGAGCTAAATGCTCATTTAATGTACTGCAAAATGTATTTTGCTTGCATGTATGAGAGCAGTTTGGAGGTGTATGTGTACAAAAACACTCAGTAACATTCAGCAAGCGGGATTACTGGATTAGCAGATGAGCTCTCACACATACCAATGAAACACACACACTCAAATACTGCTGCTGCCACATGAGAGTGATTTCATGTTATGTTTATGACGAAATAAAACTCAGTAGTGTGTAAAAGTGTTTCATTAATATGTGTGAGAGCTGAAGGGCCGTGAGTGTGCAAGCATGTGAGCTAAATGCTCATTTAATGTACTGCAAAATGTATTTTGCTTGCATGTATGAGAGCAGTTTGGAGGTGTATGTGTACAAAAACACTCAGTAACATTCAGCAAGCGGGATTACTGGATTAGCAGATGAGCTCTCACACATACCAATGAAACACACACTCAAATACTGCTGCTGCCACATGAGAGTGATTTCATGTTATGTTTATGACGAAATAAAACTCAGTAGTGTGTAAAAGTGTTTCATTAATATGTGTGAGAGCTGAAGGCCGTGAGTGTGCAGCATGTGAGCTAAATGCTCATTTAATGTACTGCAAAATGTATTTTGCTTGCATGTATGAGAGCAGTTTGGAGGTGTATGTGTACAAAAACACTCAGTAACATTCAGCAAGCGGGATTACTGGATTAGCAGATGAGCTCTCACACATACCAATGAAACACACACTCAAATACTGCTGCTGCCACATGAGAGTGATTTCATGTTATGTTTATGACGAAATAAAACTCAGTAGTGTGTAAAAGTGTTTCAGTAATATGTGTGAGAGCTGAAGGGCCGTGAGTGTGCAAGCATGTGAGCTAAATGCTCATTTAATGTACTGCAAAATGTATTTTGCTTGCACGTACGAGAGCAGTTTAGAAGTGTATGTGTACAAAAACACTCAGGAGTGTGCATGAGAGTGGTCAAGAAATCTGTATGCAAGTGTGAAAATTCAGTACTGTGTATATGTGAGTGACACTGACTCAGTAGTGTGTATGAGAACATTTCAAACAATAATATTGTATAGTGAAAATTGTATTTTTTTAAAAATACCGTCAAATGCATTTTTGTAGTGTGTATGAGAGTGTTTTTTTAAAAATATATTTTTTCATCATTTATACATGCATGGTGAACTGATTCTCATTTACGATACAATATGGGTAGAAAAAAAAAAAGGAAAAATATGTCTACAAAGTGTGTATGTGTCTCGGTATCATGTATGGGATGTGTGCAAAAATCTATATTCAAATGTTTGATAAAAAAAAAAAAAAAAAATTAATGCTTTGGTTCCTCCAGTGAAATGTTGGCGCCATCTGTTGGAGGCTCTTGGGCACTGTTCTACTTGCCCCCAGCACGCTCTTGGCTAATGGTCCTCCGTGACCTCTGACCTTCCAGGTCTGGGTCAGGGCCGCCCCGCCCCCTCCTTTAATGGCTTCCACGACGGTCACGTGACTTTTAACCTGGGTGGCTAATCGGCTCCCGTGTCGAGCGTTAGCTAAGCGCCTCCTCGAAATAGAATTTTTAATGCTAATCTTTTGATGGTCGATGATGACGTCAAGCGGGTGAAGGCGTTGATGACATTTTGCACCCGTGCAGAAAAATGTCGGGCGCGCGGCGTCAAACCCGCGCGACGCCGTCGGCGATTGCACGTGTGCGGGCTACTTTGCTGTTTTTCTGGAAAAACCAAAACTAATTTTTGATGGAGGAAATTCGATATTTCGAGACACACCTTTTGTGAGGAAATATTTTTAAAAAGCGGTTATGCGGGTAGGAAAAATCTGTGTACGATGGTTGTTTTATATTTAAAGCACGGTGGCTCAGCCGGTAAAGCGTTGGCCTCACGGTTCTGAGGTCCCCGTTCAATCCCGGCCCCGCCTGCGTGGAGTTTGCATGTTCCCCCCGTGCCTGTGCGGCTTTTCTCCGGGTGGCCACTCCGTTTTCCTCTCACGTTCCAAAAACGTGAATTGGACTCTCTAAATTGCCCATAGGTGAGATTTCTTTTGTTTATTGTTCGTCTGTCTCCATGTGTGCCGCGATTGGCTGTGGCGAACAGTTCAGGGTGTGCCCCGCCTCCTGCCCGTTGACAGCCGGGATAGGCTCCAAGCACTCCCCGCGACCCTTGTGAGGATAAGCGGCTTGGAAAATTGATGGATGGGTTTTATGTTTTATGAGGAAAATGATCTTTCCACGTTGTCTGTCACTTTGCTCAAGACTTTGTTCTTTTCTTTTCAATTACGTACGACCCAAAACATATTTTGGGGGAAAATGTGAATTTTTGCTTATGATTGAGTAACATTTCCCCTCAAAATTTTTTTCACCCCCCCCCCCCCCCCCTCCCTGAAAAAAATGTAGGTCATTTCCGCTTGAAATGAACACGACGTGGAACACGCTGGCCACGGACGGAGTTGAGTTACAATCCGAGCGTTTGGTTGCGCCCCCCCACCCCCCCCCCCCCACTTCGAAGCGGTTGGGGGGGGGGCCCTCGCCCGCCCTTGCGGAGGTGTCGGGGGGGGGGGGGGGGGGTCACAATGGGGCCATTGAGCAGCACGAGTCCAACTCGCAGGATTGCCTGACACCTGCAAATTGGCGGCTTTAATATCGCGAGCGCTGACCGGGCCATAAATCATTTTTCTTCACACCAAAACAATTTTATTAATCGCGACGAACGTGCCGGGAAGCCCGCGAAGGGAATGCTGGCGCGTTTTCTCCTCGCTTCTGGAAACAAACAGCAGTTCTCTTGGAGAAAGACAAAACAAGTCGAGGTTTTTTTCTTCTAATATTCAAGATTGTTTTACAAACTGGCGGCGCGGTGGATCACCCGGTAAAAGCGTTGGCCTCACAGTTCGGAGGACCCGGGTTCAATCCCGGCCCTCCCTATGTGGAGATTGCACGTTCTCCCCGTGCCCGCAAGCGTGGCTTTTCTCCGGGTGTGCACTCCGCTTTCCTCCCACATCCCAAAAACACGCAACATGAATCGGACACTCGAAATTGCCCCGAGGTGTGATTGTGAGTGCGACCAGTTTGTCTCCATCTGCCCTGCGATTGGCTGGCGACCGGTTCGGGGTGTACCCCACCTGCCTCCTGCCCGTTGACAGCTGGGGTAGGCTCCAGCACTCCCCGCGACCCTGGTGAGGATAAGCGGCGAAGAAAATGGATGGATGGATTTATAAACAGTATATAATTTTTTTTAATCGTTTATATACAAACAAACAAATAAATAGGTAAACAAAATAAATAAATAAATAAAGAAACAGATAAATAAACAAACAAACATGTAAATAAACACACGGGGGAAAAATGAATAAATAAATAAATGCGTAAATAAACACACGGATAAATAAATAAATATATACGTACATAAACGTGTAAATAAACACGCGGAAAAATGAATGAATAAATGACAAAGAAATAAATGCGTAAATAAACACGGGAAAATAAGTAAATAGCTAAATAAATAAACAAACAAACAAACAAATACATAAATAAATACATAAATAGCTGAGAAAATGTAGACACTTTTTTGGGAAAATACCCCACTTGCAAGAAAATGTTGCCCCCGCGGTGGGGGCTCTCAAGAGGCAAACCCCCCCCCAACATCCCACCTCTGTGGACCCCGCCCTTTCAGGTGAACACACCTGTTTATTTATCATTTTATGCAAACGTTGCACAAATACGTTGGAAAAAGTCTGCAAGTCGCCGGCCCAAAATCAAACGATCACAAAATGACGCCCGTGTTAAACACACAAACACGCTGTTATGTTCTCACTTCACACAACAGACTTATTTTTTTTTTTTGCGCATCATCTTTGATATTTACAAAAAATCGTGCATATGAAATCGGTTCTTCTCAAACTTTTTACAACGGCCGTCGTCTGGATTCACGTCGCTCGCAAAACCTGCTGTGACGGTCTGAGCGCTCCACGGAGCGGAAAAGTCTTCTCGTGATATTAACGTACGTATATTAATGTGCACGCGCGTGCTTTTTGTCAACTTCCGGCCAGTCTGAAACATCCCCATCCGCGCTTCGACGTGTCCCATTCGGCAACTCGTCGCCGAGCGTTCATGTTCGCTACGGACGTCTCAGGTGGATGAACACAGCGAACGTACAGATATGTGTATATCTTCTTATCAATTATCAATTTATCAAGATAACGTATGTGAGACCGGGGTTAGCGTCTGCTACGTAGCCAGAGTTCCCCTGTTAGCAACGCGTGCGCAGTCATCACAAGGAGACTTTTCAGCACGGGGGAGCGCTCAGACCGGCACACCGGCCCACCTCCGTAACCTCTTTTTCCGCCCGTTCCCGATCATTTGGGATCCATTTGAGTTTTTGCGGAACAGAACCGCCGGGACGTCACGTATTCAAAAGCAGAACCTTCCCGTCGGGACGTAGCAATGCTAACCTGCCGCCGTTCTGGAACTGATTTCGGCGGAAAGAAAACAGAACCACCATGTTGGACTGCAAACGGAGCTTAAGTGGTTGCTCCGTTGACGTGCGGGTGGGGGGGGGGGGTCACGGGTCGGATCGGGAGGGCTCGCGAGGAAAGGGGGTCCGTCTTTGCCCGTCAGTCAGAGCGACGTAACGTTAGCCGACTAACGAGGGCGGCTCGTCTCTTCGGCGTTGGGCCGGAAAAGGGAGAACCTTTCATCCCGGCTCCGCTCGGTTCGTGTTTAGCGGCGAGCCGGCTAATCGGAGACGACATGCCGGTTTGGGAGCCATTAGCCATCACAAAGTCGCCGTTTAAGGCCAAATTACGTCCATTTGCTTTTGATGTCACGCGCCGCCAAATTGTCAATCTGTTCGCTCCAATTTGAGCTCACGCTAGCCAGATGTCTCTGGACACGACATGTGAAATGTGAAATGTGAAATTGGAGGCAGAACGCAAAGAAAGCAGCCCGTCCGTCCGCGTGAGGTGCGCCGCTTCGGTCCGGTCACAATTGAACTTTTTACAGCGTTGTAAACATTGGGCGAAATGGAAGTGACTACAGATGATCGCAAAGAAAAACAATGACAAAACTTTGTTAGCGCTTGCCCTGGCAGATATCCCGAAAGATTTTGTTTTTTAATTTTCTTGATGACATCACAAAGAATTTAGCGGAGTGAATTTGCTAACCAGCTGTACAAAAACTGCCTAGTGGCAGACCAGACAGGGAACCAAACCTTCATCCAGTCATCTATTATCTGAGCCGCTTATCCTGACTAGGGTCGCGGATCCGCTGGAGCCTACCCGGGCTATCTTCGGGCGAGAGGCAGAGTACACCCTGGACTTGTCGCTCGCCAAACGCCGAAACCAATTTACTGGATTGCCATGATTTCCTATAGGAAACATTGCTTTGGTTTTTGAACAACTTTGTGAAACAGATTCATCGTTCCGGATGCTTTTCAAGACGTTTCCCTCCCGTAACGTTTAATCGACCGACTCGTCACTCATTCAAACTACGGCGGGACAGAAGAATTCCAAATACATTTTTCAAGCCAATTTCCGTTAAAAAAAATGACCAAAAAAACCCCGTTTCCTGTTTACATTTTGGAGCTCCCCCGTGTGACATGGTGAAAAAAATCGACGCATCAACATTTCTTTGTTTAGGGGCTCCTCAGGAAGTTGGGGGGCGCAGGCAGGTGGAGCAGATCGCCAGTAAAACCCGACGTGTCCAGCAGGGGGCCGACGTGTTGACCTTTTATCATTTAACGGTGCGGGCGTAATAAAAGTCGAGGTTGACGGGGGGCGCCGTTCCAGCCGGTACTGCACTTATTCCGGAATCGGCTTTCCTTCGTCTATCACCGAGAAAAACGTCCAAAACCTTTGATCCGCCACCTGAAAAGAAGGCCGCTATTATTCTCGGGTCCAGGACAAGACTCTGGAGGACCCGAGCAACTCCATTTGAACCGAAACGTAAAAAGATGAAAAATGGGTTTCCATTCGGGGTGTCACCCCCCGACGTCCCGGCCCTGCACCAAACGAGCGAGACCCAAAATCTGACTGACATCTTCATACTTAACCCGACAGAAATTGCTTCGCATTCTTGCGTGGAATCAATTTGAAATCGGACACGATGGAAACTGCGCTGCTTTGTGGGGAAGTCTTTAAATTTTGGGGGGGGGGGGGGGGGGGGGGGAGCAGCAGCCAAGACTGACAAAATATTATTTTAAATTCCACATTGGCGGTAATTAGTGGGGTGAAAAATGCTGTTGCTAGCCAAAACAGAGAAGTGCGATAAATAGCGATTCACTGTACAGGAGATACAGAAAAACTTTGATTTAAAAACCCGGGGATGCCAAAGTCGGACCGCACTGCGGAGGGGTTGAGCGGGTTTTTTTTTTTTTTTTTTTGGGGGGGGGGGGGGGTCTTCTTGTTGACACGCGGCGCTAAAGTGAGATTTATGTTGCGAAGGTCTAATTGGCAGCGTTGCGACCCAACGCCACACAAAAGCTCGGCGGAGGCCGCCGCTGGCACCTCATCCATCTTTTGGCGCGCCCGCCTCGGGAATCCTTCCGTGGGGTGGAAGCGACGGCCGCCGCCGCCGCCGCCCAAAAATCTCCACGGGAATCCGGCTGCTCCGAACGTAGAAATGTCATCAGATGTTACGTCTTGGAATAGGAAACCTTCGTACGCTTTCAGCCAACATTTTGTCATCTTTCTAATTTTTTTTTTTTTTTTACTCAATATATTCCTCCACATTTGAGACTCACTCAGTGCTGAAAGTTGGGGGAAACGAACCCTCGTCGGCAAAAATGTCTCAAAACCCAACAGGAAGTCGGCCATGTTGGCCATTTTCACTCAGAAGCAGCTGCTGAAGGTAAAAAGTACACACACACACAAATATAAGAAGAGAATAATCACGGTCTTGCCCATTAAGCTTGCAAAAAGTTATTGGAAAATATGAAATTACTCGTGCTCTAATTTGTATTGATATGATTTGTGACTACAAATAAAAATAGAATAGCAAGGCAAATGGTTAAGTGCGTAATTGGACATTCCAGTATTACTCTCAAAATATAATATGGCACCTGTGTACTGACATTAAACATCGCAGAGAGCAAAACCATCTCTGGTATGGATATTGCACCCAAGTCTTGATTTCCCTCCGCTGGCGCTCTGGCTCGCAATTTCCCACAAAGTGCAAAAAAAAAAAACCCCAAACACTTTACACTGAAAAGGGATGAAATTCTCACGAGCGTCCTCCGACGGCAGATGGACTTTTCCCGCTTGTCACCTTTGACCTCCAGGAGGTGGTGGGGAAGTCGGGGGGTCGAAAAGGAAATTAGTGGAACTCGAGCACGGACGAGAAGCGAGGAAACGTCCGTCTGCTGTGGCAACCCTTTGTTTGTTTCTGCTTTTGGATACTTTGAGATCAGTTAACGAGCAGAACGTCTTCAACTTCATTTTTTTTCCCAGACTTCCGCAGCAGACATTAAAGATATCAATTCATAGCCATAATCATAATTCCGATTGTAACAGTTGGCATAACAATAAGTTAGTTAGGTCAACTCCTAAAGCAGCGACTCCAACGCACTTTTCAACAACACAACATTTGATTTTCATAATTTGACTTTTCTCCACTTTATTATTATTTGGCGCAACTTCTTAGTTAAGTCTTCATATTTAAATTTTTCATTAGCCAATTTGGCTCTACGTTTGACAGGCAGAAAACGAACAAGTTTTGTACATTTTGTAAGTCGCAATTCTCACGATGTGTCGGGTTTTCAAAGCATTTTCTTCTCCATCCACACTTGTGAGGATCGGGGAGTTCTGTGTAGATTTGAGGGCGGGGCGGCCTTCTATTGTGGGCAGCCCGCACGAGGAGGATTGATTAATTATCTCGGCGGCGAAGGAGAAGGGCTCACTAAAATTAAATACTGGGGAAAACCGTGACTTTTATGTCCATTTGTGTCAACTTGAGACTTACTTGCAACTTCCTCCCGCTTTTTTTTTTTTTCCCCCAGGGTGACTGTTGGGGCGAGGACGGGCGATACGTGCCGGGCGTCACCAGCTCCGTCCCGTCGCCACTGGGCAACCAGGACAAAAAGCACCGCGACTGGCAACCCCGACCAGATATTTACAAAGTTAAAAAAAAAAAACAACAACAACTTCAGTAACTTCTTTAAAAACAAATAATGTTCTTGATAGTAAAACTGTAAAAAAAAAAAAAAAAATTAAGTGAAATATGAAAAACAAAAAAACAAACAGTTTCTGCAAGTGCCGCTTTATGAAAGATAAAAACATGAATAAATGAACTTTATTTTACAAAATATATGAAAACGGTTTTGATGCCATGAGCAAGATGAAATATGAAAAAGAAAAGATAATCCTTTTGGAAAAAGAAACTCCATTTTGTTTTAGCAACAGACTAAAATAGCATTTACATAATGATAATATGTGTGTATTTTGTGACTGGACTTATATTCTTCTGTCAAAATTAGAAAATATTTTTTGGAAAACATAACTTCATTTCATATAAATATCCATTACTTTATTTTCAGGGATAAAATAAAAACATGGAAAATATAATTTTTTTAGAACATTTAAGACCTTTTTTTTCAGAGAAAATATACGACTTTTTCAGGAAATGTACTTTTTCCCACCCCCGCCCCCCCAAAAAAGGTATATATATGTTCTGTATAATATTTATGGAGAATGTAAATATTTTCCACTCGCGATCAGCTTTTCATGAGGAAGGAACAGCATCAACCAAACATGAGCATCTGCCGCCCTCTACCGGCTTAATCGTGAATCGCAATAATGTTCTGTCCGCAGTACTGTGCAGTTTTTATTCCACTCATTTTGGGGCTATTTGAAGAAAAAAAAAAAAAAAAGTGAACCAAGAAATAGCGGGAGGATGCCAACAAGTCAAAAGAAGGAAATAGGTGTGTGTGTGTGTGTGTGTGTGAGCGTGTCTGTAGTTATCACCAGCCAAATTAATAACAATAATAACACAATTTTCCCTTCTTATCTAATCTATTTAAATGATCATCTTAATTTGTCACATTTCATATTTTTTGGGCAATTTCTATTTATTGAGTTCAGTGGATTTTGTTGTTCATTTTTATAATTTCGTCACTTTTGTGATTTTCCATTTTCTATTTACGTATGTTTTATAAAATATGACGTTAGTATATTACATAAATTATAATATATTATACAATTTTTAAAATTAATTTTAATTTTGTTACTTTTTCTTTTGCATTTTTCTCATCCGTGGGACTGCTACAAATTAAACGAAAAAGAGTTTGTCGTTGCCACGTTCGCTGGTCTGAAGTCTCGCGAGATTTAATTCTGCGTGTGCTCGGGTAGCCAATTTTTTTTTTAAATGAAATGTTGTAATTGATATTTCATCCAGTAGGAGGCAGCAGCAGACCTCTTCCCAGAAAAGTGCACTTTTTATGTGGTGAGAAAATGTCAAAGTTTGACTGTGACCTTTCACCTTATCATCGCCACGCTGAAGTTTTTTCATTTTTCTGCATCTTTGCTTCATGTGCCCACAAAACAAAACTCGACCAGTCAACATCACTTATGAAAACTTGTCATATGCGTCTTAAACGGGGCTTAATGCGCACGCGCGTGACTCCGCCCCGCCCCTCCAGTATGACCCCGCCCCCCTTTGCCGGCTCAGGTCAAAGTTTCATTAAATATGAACATTAAAAAAAAAAAAAAAAAAAACAAAACACCGCGGTGTTCTTTCCGTGCACGCTATCAGCATCTGTGGTGACGAATGGTTATTAAAATCCACACGCGGGTTTTTATTGGCTTTATGGGCGCCGCATAAATGATGACCATGTTGTTAATAAAGGTGCTCAAAAGCAGCCGGGCGCAGGCACGGAATCAAACAAATAACAGCCAAGCTATCTGGAAAACCAATTTGATGACATTTCAGTAATATATATATATATATATATATATAATAGATATTTATTATTTTTGCGGGTATCACAAAATTGTGATTTCAATTTATTTCAAATACATGCTATTTTTCCCATTTTATTATTTTTTTCCATACATTGTTATTTTTTATCGAAATTCCGATTTTAAAACACACTCAACATCTTGCCGTAAGAACTGCACAGAACAAAACAAGAAAAAAAAAAACATTAAAAAAAATCTTTTTTTTGCCATGACGACTCTGGGTGGAGCTAAAGATTTGAATATCGTTTCATCTTGAAAAAAAAAAACAATTCTTGTGCGAAAGTGAAAGCATTTTCACTTGCGGATGCAGCACTTCACGCACTTCGGTGTGCCAATGTGGCTCACGTACATGTCATCAAACACGCGCGAAATGAAGCTCCTCAACTCACTTCAACATCATTCCTTAGCACAAAGATGCCGAATTCTGTCAGTAAAGCTCGACTTTTGTCCACATGGGGCTCCTCAACTCACTTCAACGTAGTCCCTCTGCACCAAACGACACAAGAGGGTAGAAAAACTACTTTTTTTTTCCTGAATGGAGCTCCTCATCTCATGTCAGCATAGTTGCTTGGGACTAGGAAGCCACAGTCGAGCTATACAGCACTACTTTTACCGAAATGAATCTCCTCAAGTCACTTCAACACAGTTCATTGTCACCAAGGTGCCACAAAAAGGCAGGAAAACTACTTCCCCCCCCCCCCCCAAAAATGAAGCTCCTCAAGGGCACTTCAACAGTTTCGTGGTACCAAGACGCCACAGTTGAGTTTAAAAGAAGCGTTTCAAGTCACTTCAACATAGTCCCTCTGCACCAAACGACACAAGAGGGTAGAAAAACTACTTTTTTTCTGAATGGAGCTCCTCACCTCACGTCAGCATAGTTACTTGGGACTAGGAAGCCACAATCGGGCTATACAACACTACTTTTACCGAAATGAATCTCCTGAAGTCACTTCAACATAGTTCATTGGCACCAAGATACCACAAGAGGGCAGGAAAATTACTTTTTTCCCCAAAATGAAGATCCTCAAGGTCACCTAAACATAGTTCTGTGGCACCAAGATACCACAATTGAGTTTAAAAGAAGTGTTTCAAGTCACTTGAACATAGTTCCACTGCACCAAATGCCACAAGAGGGTAGAAAATTAGATGAATCTCCTCAAGTCACTTCAACATAGTTCATCGGCACCAAGATACCGCAAGGGGGCAGGAAAACTAATCGTTTTTCCCCCAAATGAAGCTCCTGAAGGTCACTTAAAAATAGTTTCTTGGCACCAAGATGGCACAGTTGAGTTTACAAGAAGTGTTTCAAGTCACTTCAACATCGTCCCTCTGCACCAAACGACACAAGAGGGTAGAAAAACTACTTTTTTTTTCTGAATGGACCTCCTCATCTCATGTCAGCATAGTTACTTGGGACTAGGAAGCCACAGTCGAGCTATACAGCACTACTTTTACCAAAATGAATCTCCTCAAGTCACTTCAACATAGTTCATTGCCACCGAGATGCCAAAAGAGGGCAGGAAAACTATTTTTTTCCCCCCCAAATGAAGCTTCTCAAGGTCACTTAAAAATAGTTTCTTGGGACCAAGATGCCACAGTTGAGTTTAAGAGAAGCGTTTCAAGTCACTTCAACACAGTTCCTTGCCATTAAAAAGGAGCAAAACACATAAGAAGCATGCGTGCTATAATATTTTTTTCATGCGCCTGTATGCCATTACTTTATGCTTTTACGTATTAACCCAGTCCAGAGTGCTAATTTTCTCATTTCTTATTTTGTAAAAATGACAAAATCCCAAATCTGTTTTGCGTGCACGTGCATTTGTACGGCTTTGGTGCCGGGGGCTCAGTCTCACTCCTGGATTTCGCAAGGCGCTTCGAAGTCCCAGCTGGGCGTGGCGGGTCCGAAGGTCGACCCCCCCCCCCCCCCCGGAAGACGGCGAGGACCCGCCCACCGCCCATTTTCCACATCCACCACGACGCCGTAACGCGAATCGCAACACATATTTTTAATGCCTCATTATATTTCCATCAACCCGCTGAACCCTGTTTTTTTTTTTTTTTTTTTTTAATAGGTGAATCATTCCGGCCAATATGATTGTTTTTAATTTTGCATCCAAGTAACCTCAGTGAGAATCATTAACTTCCTCTCACACGGTGGACGCCAGATGCAACGGGCGGCGTCTCGGCCCCGTAAACGCAGCGCTAATGAGTAATAAACGGGCCACGCTGCCTTTGACTGGGCGTGTCCGAGAGAATCTCCGAAAGGCGTCTTTGAGTTTGGAGTTGAAAATTATTTTGGGAGCGGACGTCTCAAATGCTCTTTCTTTTTTTTTTTTTTTTACAAAAATATGAATTCATGTATTCCAGCACCCCCCCCCAAAAAAAAAACACAAATCAAAACTCAAACGGGTTGTTTAGCACTTTCCAATATAATATAATATAATATAATATATAGTTATTCCATCAATAAATAAATAGAATGTCATAAATTAAGCGTGTCGTGATTATTCAATAGGCATCGTGTAACTCCTTCTGGTATGTGCACCTCGGCCAAAAGGGGGCACTATCGCACACGTAAAACACGAGCTGCGGGAATATTAGCGATTATTATTATTATGTGGGTCGTTTTCATACAATTTGATCAATAACGGGAAAGACATCGAGTTTTGCAAATCATTATTTATTTATTGATTGATTGACATGATCGTTATCTGTTGAAAACAAATTCTCGAGGAATATTTTTCTAATTTTTGGCAGCAAAACGTGTTTACCGTTAGGTGTCCCGTATGAAATTTTCCGAAGGTAAAAAATGACTTTTTGGGCAATATTTTCGCGTTCTTGTATTGCGTAACTTTTTCCGTGAGACGAACAAAACCGGACGAGGAAGTCGTTTTTCTTTCGCGCAACGGCAGGAAGTGGATGATTGGACGCTTGCTGGAATCGAACAAATAAGCGAACGAATTCCGCACGATATGATTTCTTTTGATCATGGAACTATCATTTGACTCGTTTATCAAATGTGTATTTGCCTCAATCGCAGAAAGAAAAAATGCATTTAGAACATGAGTGCGACGTCGCTTAAGAAACGAGTTTTGGCTCGGCTCATTGAAGCTACGACGAGGAATTCGCCGAAGCCCGATCGAGTCGGGATCGACTGCTTTTGCATCATCTAATTAATTTACTCATTATTTCGAGATATCAATGTATCCAAATTAACAAGTAAAATACAACCAACGTTTTTTTGGGGTGGGGGAAAAAAAAGCGGAATTATTACAATAGAGAGTACAGTAACCAAGTGATTTTGTCAGCGAGGTGTACTGCCCTGACGTCCACCAGGGGGCGACCTATTGGCAGTCCAGCACTGAACACCACCGGCAAAAAATATATATATATATATTTTTTTTTAAAAAAAGTTTGCTGACATTCATTCAATGTGTTCACCACAAATGATATCAAACAAAAACATTTGCTTCTTTCAATTATGATACAACACACAAGTGTCATGAAGTTGTCACGTGCAAAATGTAGGCGTGTGTGTCTGGCCCCGACCTTTGCCCCCCCAGTGTGTGTGTGTGTGTTTGTGCGAAGCGGGCCTATAAAAGGAGCGTAGCGGGCCGCACCCCCCCCGCAGCAACAGGTGTCCCAGGTGCGGGCGAGACCTCCCCGCGGGTCTGCTGAGAAGAATTCAAACCCCCCCCCGGCCCGGAAAATAAGCGGCTCCTCGCTCCAGGCCAACTCCCGTCGGGTGAGTGTCGTATCGATTTATGGATACAATTGACAACGGGGAAAATCTCGGCACATTGTCTTTGATTTGGCGCATAATCGGGAGCGATATTTGCCGCCTTTGAACTTTTTGGAAAAATGGAAACGAAAAGCGGTTTGAGTGGCGTTTGCGAGCTCCGCAGCCGAGAATTGCCGCACGGAAAATCTTTGAGTCAACGTGACCATTTTAAATCGAAAGAAAACGGTGCCTCGTGAATTTACAAACATACAAATCAATTGTAAGGACGATGACGAACCCTCGTCAAAATGAATTCATTTTCGTGCACGTTGCCATACGGTGTCATATTTTTGCACTTCGTTGTTGCGTCTCGAGTTTGCATCAAAAAAATTCCAAGGACTGAGGACTAATGTGTGTATATAACAATATTTGAACCAGATTGGTTGGCGATCAGTTCAGGGTGGAGGAGGCTCCGGCACTCCCGCGGCCCTAGTGAGGATAAGCGGCTCAGAAAATGGATGGCTATTCGGACTATTAGAACGATATTTTCAAACTGATTACATCATTGCATTATTTCAGATTTCATTTCAAGTGCGGAAGTGCAGCTCGGTGGTCGAGCGGTTTGTGCGTCTGCCCCGCGGCTCTGCGGGTTCGAATCCCAAGTGGTAAGACGATTTAGTAGTGAATTGTTGAGATATATATATCTGAGGACGAGTCTGATTCTTTTTGGGCGGGGCTCGAAACGAACCCGGCGACGGCAAGAGGTTGGGCGCGCACTATAATTAGTGGCACGAGTCCGCCCCGCCGTGACTTCAAGATTCCTCCGTCGTTCTTTTTCGCCTGAAAACGTTGCGACCGTTAGAGCGAGAACCTGAAACCTGAAAAAACACATCTTCCCTTGGGTGTGATGTGTTTGGTGGTATTTGGGATTCCATCTGGCGACACTGGCATGGCGTCGGGAGCTCGCGGCCGACCGGGCAAAACAGCGTTCACGGCGTCGCCCTCACATCCTGGGGGAGAAGAAGAAGGGGGGGGGGGATTCTTACGGCGGCCACAGAAGCGAATTGGCTTGCGGACTCAGAGGCTGCCTCTCTGCAGCCCGTGAGAGAAAGTCCGACGAGCGTTTCTTGGGATTCTCTTTGCACCGCTTTGGAGCTGAATTAGGAGATTTTTGGGACTGGGACCACGGATTTCACGGCAACGGGATACGGGAGGTGAATGTCAGAACATTTCTGGCATATCCACGCGGACCGGCAGCATTCTGCCTGTTTGGTGGAACCGACCCGACCCCCAAAGCCGGAAAAATTGCAGTCGTCCTGTGTGACAACAAGAATTGCTTGCAACGCAACCGACAGAGAGAAGAAAGGGTTTGGTGTTTTAGGCATCCACTTACAGTCACGTTTACAGTTCTGATACTCCCACAAAGCCAGAAAATCCCTGGTTGACTTGTGGGAGAGGGACGAATTGCTTTCGACGCAACAGATCTGAAAAAAATGTTCTGTTTGACCAAACTGACTAAAATTTCCTTCACCAGATACTGCCATGGCTCCCAGACCACAAGTGGGGACTGAGTCCTCCGCAAGCTTTGGTATGTCATCCCCTACTCGACACTTTGAGACTGCATCGTTTTTCTCGACGATATATTTTTCCGACTGAATGCTCGTCTTGCAGAAGACAACGATAAAGACAAGAAGGACGGCGCCATGGTGTCGTCGTACTCCACCGTCGACCTGGTAAACGACGACGGGGTCGGAGAGGATCCCTGGGACCTGCCGGAGCTCAAGGACGTGGGTGTCAAGTGGTCAGGTGAGATTGTTTGGACCGAGTCGGTTCCATCTTCCGGTTACGTTGAAACTGCACTTCGTTCGCCGGATTTCCTTTTGGAAATCCAGCACCCAAAACCAGTTTCTCTAAGCCGTGGGAAATTTCGTCCTGAAGTCTGTTATGAGTGTTCCTATAAAAAAAAAAAGTCTCAAGAAGCCATGGCTTAAAATACACAGGAAGTCCGCTATTTTGGTTTGAAGCAGTCAAATTAGATCCCTCTGGGGAGCACCACAGGGTTTCGGTCCAGGCCCCCTTACAATCGAAACATTTTCACCACCCGCAAAATCCCGCAAGGGGAAGCTTAAAGCTCGTTTCATCAAAAACTTGGGATGCAAATTCAGCAAGAAGTCGAAGAAAGGACAAAACATCTTGTGAGTGATAAAGACATTGATGATGATGATGATGACGATGAAATTGTCCCAAATGTTCACAAAAGTATGTGTGGTGGACTCACAATCACAGTTGTCAAATTCAAGGCCGGGGAGCCGGATCTGGGCCTGGACCTCAATTTATGTGGCCTGCCAAAACTTGCCACCGTTTCCTTAACATTTGTTTAACCAAAAATAGCAATTTAAAAGATCGTGCAAATGAAGGAGCAATAAAATATGATGGCCGCTTATTAGGGTTCAATTACAGAACACGTAAACGGACTTTATGGCTTGCAAATCGTTTTTTTTTTTTCTTGAATTGGGCGATAGAAAAGTAATTCAACAGATTCTCTCGGACCCTTCAGGATGAAGCTAAAGCAAGATCAGAGGCCTTTGCTGGTTCTCCGGTGTTCAAAGTCCTCCTTTTTGCGCTCGTGTACGTCCTTCTGTCCCCCCACCCCGAAAAACAGACAAAAGTATTCACCTTGCGCTTTCCTAACAGAGAAAATTGGATGGAGCTTTTGACATTTCCTTTTTAAATTTTGTCGTCCATAAACACCAACATTTTCAAGTGGATCAACAGATCAATTGTTTTTGTTATTGATCAGATTGTCGTGGCGCGACCGCCAGGTGCTGTGGAAAAAGGTTTTCCCCGTCTCGATTGCAATTGACCCCTCCGTACAGGGCACTTAACCAGGCCCCCTGAAGTGACGTCACGCCACGTGCGCTGACGTAAGACAAACAGTAAAAATGGCAAATACAATACAAAACATTCTGAACCGAGACAGACGCCGTGCTTCTGATTTCATTCAAATCAACGATATAGATTCTAAATACAATACATTCTGAACTGAGACAGACGCCATGCTTCTGATTTCATTCAATCGTTCACACGTAGCAATGTTATACTAGCGGAGAACGTCTCATTCATTTATACGAGACGTGGATTAAAAATCAAATTTAGGGCATATCTTCGCGCAAACACAGTCTGGTTAAGCTTCGGCCGCGAGCCGGCAAGAAAGCGACACGTTTGCGCAGTCCGATCGTCGCTAAATATCGCTCGACAAAGAATAAGTGTGTCAATCGTTCGCACGCAGCAGTGTTATGCTAGCGGAGAACGTCTCATTCATTTATACGAGACGTGTATTAAAAATCAAATTTAGGGCATATCTTCGTGCAAACACCGTCTGGTTAAGCTTCGGCCGCGAGCCGGCAAGAAAGCGACACGTTTGCGCAGTCCGATCGTCGCTAAATATCGCTCGACAAAGAATAAGTGTGTCAATCCTTCACACGTAGCGATGTTATGCTAGCAGAGAACGTCTCATTCATTTATACGAGACGTGTATTAAAAATCAAATTTAGGGCATATCTTCGCGCAAACACAGTCTGGTTAAGCTTCGGCCGCGAGCCGGCAAGAAAGCGACACGTTTGCGCAGTCCGATCGTCGCTAAATATCGCTCGACAAAGAATAAGTGTGTCAATCCTTCACACGTAGCGGTGTTATGCTAGCGGAGAACGTCTCATTCATTTATACGAGACGTGTATTAAAAATCAAATTTAGGGCATATCTTCGCGCAAACACAGCCTGGTTAAGCTTCGGCCGCGAGCCGGCAAGAAAGCGACACGTTTGTGCAGTCCGATCGTCGCTAAATATCGCTCGACAAAGAATAAGTGTGTCAATCGTTCACACGCAGCGGTGTTATGCTAGCGAAGAATTTCAAATTCATTTATACGAGACGTGTATTAAAAATCAAACATAGGGCATATCTTCGTGCAAACATATGTGTTCCGGTTGATATTAGATGGATTTAGTTGACGATGCGGTCTTCCACAAAGTTTGATCCATCGAAGGCATTTTTCGTACCGGGTCTTCGGTTTTGGAAAGGGTACGAATCCAACTCCCACCGACTGGCCTTTCGGGATACCCGTCGTCACGATTACAAAGTCCGTGACTACACCTCTTAACCATATTTTTTGTTCAATAACCCAAATATGCGATAAAACGCTAACTAAACCGATACTGGACCATGCAATGTTGTCTGAGAAAATAGCGGGAGCAAAAACGGGCTTTGGTCTATGCGGATCTCTGGCCTCTGATTGGTCAGCGACGCGGATTGCGCAATATCCACGGAGGGCTCAATTGGCCCACAACGCCGCAGCGAGCTCAACTTGGAATTTCACCCGTCCGGAGTCTCCCGAAACATTTCAGAACTCGGTCGTTTGTTCGTAAAGCTCCGAGCGGGCAGGTCCCGTCCCGCACTTTGTGATTCGTAGCCAACACGGTCGCTTTCAGATCTGGACACTCGAGGGAAGATCATGCGAGTGCTGACGGCCATCGTCAAGCTGGCGTTGCTGCTGGGACTTCTCTACTTGTTCATCTGCTCCCTGGACGTCCTCAGCTCGGCCTTCCAGCTGGTCGGAGGTGAGACCGAACTCCCCCCGACGGTTGTGCACTCCTCTCTCTATGTCGGGGTCACCTTTGACACTTTGTGCGTAGGCAAAGCCGCCGGAGACATCTTCAAGGAGAACGTGATCCTGGCCAACCCGGTAGCCGGCCTGGTGATCGGGGTCTTGGTCACGGTGTTGGTGCAAAGTTCCAGCACCTCCTCGTCAATCGTGGTCAGCATGGTGTCCTCTGGATGTAAGAACCCTTTGCCGTCACCATCAAACCATAAAACCGGAACCACCGACCTGACAACATCGTACCCAACGTTTAAAAACATCCCCATAAGCCTGGTTTTCTTGTGGTTCCGAAAACAAACCCATTCAGTCTAGGGATTCTTACCTAATTGTTAGGCAGCCATTGTCAAAAGCGGCATCCATTTAAGAGCCCCTCTCAAGACCCACAGAATATTGTTTACGCGACAATATAACCACCAAACCTTGTAAAATTGCGTAGACTTTGTTTCTGGCCTTTTCCCATGTATTATTATTATGAATTTTTTAGTAACTATCGGTTGAACATTGGTTGGTTGGATCAAAACCAGCGATTCCTGACACATAACAAGGAAAATGAACTTGGAGAAGAATCACATCAAGCAAAACAGTGATTTCAACACAAATATGTATATATTTTTTGTTTCTTAGTCTATGCATAAACAACAAAAACAAGATCAAGAAAATTTGAAGGCAAAATAATTCATGTACGGATGCACGAATGGCCATAAGTGACGCTAGTCACCGTACAGCTCGAGTTAAACATCACATTTTTTACATTGATTTTACTATCTCACGATCACGTCACAAATTTTCTACTTACCGCGTAGACTCAGCACTGTTAAGAGTGCGACGTGCCGAAACTTGTCCGACTTTCGACACGTCGGCATTTCTCTCCCTCGTAATCAGCTTGAAAAGTCACGACTGAGTGCCTAATCTTTATCTTTGACAAAAAAAAAAAAACAAAACTGTACCCATCTCCAATCTAAAGTGACGCAATGTCGCCATCCGCAGGGATCCGCTTGTCATGACAGCGGTTGACAAACTTGATTTTCACAGACAAGCTGGGCGAGACCCTTTTCCACGGCAGCCTGTTGTCGGTGCCAGTGAAGGCTTCCATTCCACTTAATCGTCTTTGTTCGTGATCCAATGGATTGACAGCTGCTGTGTCGAAGACCAACAATTATTAAATATTTAGCAAAACTACAGCGAAATCGTCACAATAGGTTCCTTTCAGTGAAATACTGACTGCGGTTATGAAAACAAGCCCACTGGGTTCATCGACTCGATCTTTGTCAATCGTTTAAGTCTTTAGTTCATGAAATTGTCTTTGATGTTCACCAAACACTTTTATTTTCTTCACGAGTTATTGTTTCTCAGTTGTCGTTATTTTTTTGCAGTGCTGGAGGTTCGGTCCGCAGTGCCCATCATCATGGGCGCCAACATCGGCACTTCGGTCACCAACACCATCGTGGCCATGATGCAGGCGGGCAACCGCAACGAGTTCCGCAGGTAAACGCTCCAAGGCGGGGCAGACGCACAGCCTGAAGAACGCCACGAACGCGTCTCGCTTGCAGGGCCTTCGCCGGCGCCACCGTGCACGACTTCTTCAACTGGCTCTCCGTGCTGGTCCTGCTGCCCCTGGAGGTGGCCACGGGCGTTCTGGAAAAGCTCACCCACCTCATCATCGAGTCCTTCCACATCCAGTCGGGAGAGGACGCGCCCGACCTGCTCAAGATCATCACCGAACCGCTCACAGAATCCATCATCCAGGTACACAAAGGATGGACATTGTTTGAAATCCACAAATGAAAAAGATTCGTTCGACGAACTTCAATTTCATTATCTCTAATTATACGCTTTCGACAACTTATGTATCATTAGTGGTCTTTAAAGCGGCAGCTTCACTCTTTCATCATGAAACCTTTTCTGCACCCATTTAACATCATAAGTGGCTCCTAAACACTAGAACGCTGGAAGTATCTGTTATGAGTACCGAACTGCTCAATTTTGATAATGAATGATAATGTTTTACTGGGTGAAACCTTTTGGGATACTTCCAAGTGGCAGGAAAATTAAATAATAATAATCACGCCGAAGCTAGATTAAAGGCCTCCGCCACCACCGGAGGCGGGGCCACAAGCTCTGGTGGCGGCTGCGAGCGAGCTTTCAGGTGGCGGAGGTCGTTAGCCCCGGACGCCGAAGCAAGGCTAAAGGCCTCCGCCACCTTTCAAGCTCTGCTAAAGGCCTCCGCCACCTTCGGAGCTCTGCTCAAGGCCTCCGCCACCTTCGGAGCTCTGCTCAAGGCCTCCGCCACCTTCGGAGCTCTGCTCAAGGCCTCCGCCACCTTCGGAGCTCTGCTCAAGGCCTCCGCCACCTTCGGAGCTCTGCTCAAGGCCTCCGCCACCTTCGGAGCTCTGCTCAAGGCCTCCGCCACCTTCGGAGCTCTGCTCAAGGCCTCCGCCACCTTCGGAGCTCTGCTCAAGGCCTCCGCCACCTTCGGAGCTCTGCTCAAGGCCTCCGCCACCTTCGGAGCTCTGCTCAAGGCCTCCGCCACCTTCGGAGCTCTGCTCAAGGCCTCCGCCACCTTCGGAGCTCTGCTCAAGGCCTCCGCCACCTGAAAGCTCGGCTCGCGGCCCGCCGCCGGAGCTCGCTCGTCAGATTCCGCGTCATCCGTCATTCCGCCCGAAGAACCATCCGAATATTCAACATTAATTACAGCCACAGGTTCAAATCTGTATGGAAGTATTCCTCCGTCTTCCCAATCAACCGATACTTCATCAGATAAGGATAAATTTGAGAAATCAGCGCTGGGCATAAAGGGTGTCCCGTGTAATCCGGCGTTTGGAACGGCACGGTACGCGTCACGTACGCCCACGTAGATCATGTGACCCGCGAAAATGGCAGCGCCCCTGAAAATTCGCAATTGTCCTCAAAAATCTTCTCAAAACACGATTAAATGAGAGAGGATTTATTCGGCCCCCCCCACCCAAAAAAAACCCACAAACTCAAATCTAAACTAATGAGTATCGAGTCCCTGTCGGTAACACGAAATTCAATTGTAATGGAAAATAAAATTGACGCCCTCGTTTCTATGTACCCACGATTGATTTTTAGATCCCACTTTGACGATCGTCTGACGCTTCTTTCTCTTTCTCAGCTGGATAAATCCGTCATCACCCAAATCGCCACCGGGGACGCCGCCGCCAGAAACAAGAGTCTGATCAAAATCTGGTGCAAGAAGAAGACCAACACGGTAAGAAAACTGGACAGTGGTACCTTGACGTGGGAATTCGCACCATGATTTGTTCTTATGTCAAAGCAATTTTTCCCAGTTGAATGAATTTGAAGCGCCAGTACAGAAATCCTTTCCGGCCCCTCAAAAAAGCCAGCAAAAATATTTAGTTTTGAATGAACAAAACTAGCGATGCATTGTATAAACACATAACAAAAGAAACAAAGTAATTTTACAAGCTGTCATAACTGTAATCGCGAGCTTTGTAAGTCAAGTCAAATAACAACAGCAGGTGCTTCCTGGAATTTCTTTTTTTTTGAATCTCTCAAAAGTGGAGCACGATGTAAGATGGTTGCTGAAAATAATTTGTCGGGTTCTCCCCCGTGGGTAAAATGAAGACGTTCTGGAACGCGACGGTGGAGAGCTGCCCCGCCGGCGGCGTCTGCTGGGAGCAAGGCGGCGAAATCTGGACCGAGATGAACACCACCTGGACGGACTACCTGGAGAAATGTAAGTCTCGGCCGCCTACCTGGGGTCAAAACCTTGGCACAAGAGTTCCTGTGAAATACGAGACGCAGACCTGCTCCCCCGCTTGGGACAATGCCCACCTTTGATTGGTCCCGCTTGCTGACTCAGCAAATCCCTTCTACCGGCTCAATGAGGCTATTCATGCCAATCCGGGACAATTCGGTCTCCAGTTGAAAGTCAACGATCGGTTTCAAGACCGCGGTCCAACCATCCGGATAACATCGCTGGGAAGTCATCGAGTCCCAAAAAGTACCGTGTTCATATACATACTTTTCACTCCTTACTTTGGGCTCGTTACTTCTTCAACTTGGGCTGGTGACAAGAGAGAGCGTAAAAAAAAAAAAAAAAAAAGCCAACTGCGGTTCTGATCTTGTTTATTGATTTTGGATCATGAAGAGAACGTTCTCAACGCCGACATGAGGGAATGTGAAACCAGATGGAGGAGAAAGATATTGCCCATTCACACCATCATTCCAAAGAACTGCTTGATGTCAGTTCTTCTTCTTTTCCTTTCGGCTTATCCCGTTGGGGGTCGCGGCAGCGAGTCATCTTTTTCCATCTCGTTCATCCTCCTCTCTAACACCCAACTGTCCTCATGTCTTCCCTCACAACATCCATCAACCTTTTCTTTGGTCTTCCTCTCTCTCGCTCTCTTCCCTGGTAGCTCCATCCTTAGCATCCTCTTACCAATTTCCTCACTCTCTCGCCTCCGGACATGTCCAAACCGTCAAAGTCTGCTCTCTCGAATCTTGTCTCCAAAACATCCAACTTTGGCCGTCGCTCCAATCAGCTCATTTCTAATCCTGTCCAACCTGCTCACTCCGAGCGAGAACCTCAACATCTTCATTTCTGCCACCTCCAGTTCTGCTTCCTGTCGTTTCTTCAGTGCCACCCGTCTCTAATCCGTACATCATGGCCGGCCGGCCTCACCACTGTTTTGTAAACTTTGCCCTTCATCCTAGCGGACACTCTTCTGTCACATAACACACCAGACGCCTTCCGCCAGCTGTTCCAACCCGCTTGGACCAGTTTCTTCACTTCCTTACCCCACTCTTTGTTTGCTCCAGGTTGTTGACCCCAAGTATTTGAAGTCGAATGAAATGAAGAATGAAGAGTCGTTGCTTTTTTTTGTTTTTGTTTTTATCGTTGTTGTTTTTGGTGGTCTTATTGCCTGCAGGAATGGGAACAAACACATACAGTGGAAGCAAGGCGTTATTTTTTCAGGTGTTATGATAAGATGAATTATTCAGTTGGAGTCGCGAGCAAAGGCGGGAGAGCACATTTTTGGATTTTGCATCCAAGTCGAGCGAAATAAGCGCGGCATTTTATTTTTCAATCTTCTCAGAAAAAGTTACTACATTATTCTTACGGAACTGTTCTTCTCTTAAGTAGAGAGCCGAAGTACTTTCTCGACCTTGCGCTCACAGGCTCCCACATCTTCGTCAACGCCGACCTGCCTGACCTGGCGGTGGGCCTGATCCTGCTGGGTATGTCGCTCTTCATCCTCTGCTCCTGCCTCATCCTCATCGTCAAGCTCCTCAACTCCATGCTCAAGGGCCAGGTGGCCGTCGTCATCAAGAAGGTGCTCAACACAGGTAAAGGACCAATCAGCAGCTTGGTTTTTGTCTTGAATTTTCACAACATTTACGGCGCTGGAAAAACTGAAACTCTCTTTAGTATTATGACCAATTTCCATGTTTTGCAAACAATGCTCCATTTGTATTTGGAATTTGAGATTCACGCAGACAAAAAAACGTTTATTTTGCTCAAGCATGAATCCATAAATCTGAGAAACTGATCATTCAGCAGTGGTCGTTACAACTTTTTCCAGATCTGTAGGTACGTACGTATGAATGTCAAGATTGCGCCTGTTTGATAGTCGGCACATCAATTTTGATGGTGGTGCTCGATGAGCAAAGCAGGCAAAGCCAGCCCTGAAGCTTGAACCTGCACTTTCGGGCCCTCCCTGACCTGACTTGTGCGATTCAGAAAGCCCAGGAACAAACCCCGTCACGACCCAACCCGCGTTGACTTCACGGCATTTACCGCATTTGTCCCGTCTTTTGTGACCTCGGCAGACTTCCCCTTCCCTTTCGGCTGGGTTACCGGCTACATCGCCATCATGGTGGGAGCCGGGATGACCTTCATCGTGCAGAGCAGCTCCGTCTTCACCTCGGCCATAACGCCTCTCGTCGGTGAGTTTTGTCGCCTCGCTGTTTTATGCGTCCGGTTTGAAGCCTGGCGGCGCAGTGGTCGAATTGGTAGCACAGCCGCCTCGCCGTTCTGAGGTTGGATGTTAAGTTTAAGACAAGTTTATAATTATTTGAATTTTAAGGAATGGACTGTGGTGCGCTCACCTGACTTCAGTGAAGGCAGCACGTGTTCCGTTCCCACTCAGTCACAGTGTGAATGCGTGTTTTGAAGTGTCATTTTTTGGATCCGAGCTCAGAAACCTCGCCCAAAGCCACCTGAGGTATGCTCCAGCTGACCCAGAAACCTCGTGAGGAACGCCTAACGGGATGGTTGGATCTTTGGATGGTTTGAAGGCTCGGCTTCCTGTCAGATTCTTTTAAGAGTGAAGACAACATTTCCCATCTAAAAAAAAGCATGTTTGCGTTCCGACACGCATCCGCAATGGTTAAAATCGTAGCAACTCTGCCGTTCTTGTTCGTTGAAGACGCTTCACCTTCTACAGGCTGCTCCCTCCTGCCAGTAGGACATGTAAGGAACAATCGCTTTGCTCCCAGACGGCTAACGGATGAAACACATTTCAGCCGCTCGTATCTGTCATCTTGGTTTCTCAGTTACGACCAATAACTCGGGATTTTAGTTGAGAGTGGAAACGTAGATATATAAGACCAGTAAATTGAGAACATTCTTCCCCAAGAAAGACCGATGCGCAGTCCACATCGCAATGGACTTGGGAAGGATTTCAACCGTAACCTGGAGAGGAAATTCCATCATTTTCCTTTAGAGGACCACGGTCTTAGATTTGGAGGTGCAGAATCTCAACCCAAACGATGGGAAGAAGTTCAAGTATATTGGGATCAGGTCTGCAGCAATGCGGGGAATTCTTGTCGATTCAACAATTGAACCACATTTAACCACTCACCGACGATCACGAGTTCCGGGAAGTCCATGAAATCAAAAGATCCATGTTGCAGGCGGCCAACTGGCTCTGCCGTAAAATAGGAGGTCCAAAGTCCATAGTAGTGGTAGAGGAGTGACGTGTACGAGGCTTGTCCCATGAGAAGAAGACCAGAGGAAGAGGGAAGTCTGGTTAGATGTATGATTCCCCACTGCAAGTTGAGACCACGGCCTGATCAAGTCACCAGGACCGCGTGATTTGCAGAAAGCAGAAACCCAAAACTGATGTCACCACCAGAGGAGAGTCCTTGCTAAAATGCATTTTTTGCTTGTTTGTTGTTAGGAAAGGTATGTGAAAAAGTTTTGCAAAGTCAGCTCTGCCTCTTTGTGTCGCAAGGTATCGGCGTCATCAGCCTTGAGCGGGCCTATCCTCTGACTTTGGGTTCCAACATCGGAACCACCACCACGGCCATCCTGGCCGCCATGGCGAGCCCGGGAGAAACGCTGGCCAACTCGCTGCAGGTAGGACAGAGCGGCAACTCTTTGTTTGGTTTACTCTTCAGAGACCCGAGTGTCTGCTTTTCCGCTAGATTGCGCTCTGCCATTTCTTCTTCAACATCATGGGCATCCTTTTGTGGTATCCCATCCCGTTCACACGGATACCCATCAGGCTGGCCAGGGGGCTGGGCAACCACACGGCGCAGTATCGCTGGTTCGCCGCCCTCTACCTCGTCCTGTGCTTCCTGGTCTTGCCCCTGGCTGTGTTCGGCCTGTCCCTGGCGGGGTGGCAAGTCCTGGTGGGCGTCGGGGCACCCATCATCGTGCTCATCATCTTCGTAATCTTGGTCAACATCATGCAGTCGCACTGCCCCCGCTTCCTGCCCCGCTTTTTGCGCACCTGGAACTTCCTGCCGCTGCCGATGCGCTCGCTGGAGCCCTGGGACCGCGTCGTGACGTCGTGCTTGGGCTTCTGCGGCCGTTACTGCTGCTGCATCTGCAAGTGCTGCGACTGCTGCCAGAAAGATGAAAAGGCGCGCAAGAAGAGCCTGGAGTTGCGCGACAACCCGGCCGCGACCACGTCCGACGACCCCAAGGTCATCCAAGGAACTCATCTTTAATAAACGTGAACAGTTCTCTCTTGCACGTTAATGATTCCCGTGACTCCTCCACGCTGTAATCTCAGCGCTGGGCTGCTATGAACTGTCTTTCCACTGGACCCGGTGAAAATTTGTCGACAAAAACTTTCTATCGTTATCTACGCTCACATCGGGACTTTTTGTATTTTCTGTATGTATGGAAAAAAAAAAAAATCAAATTGTAACTGAATAGTCAGTGTAAAACTTCCTTCACTATTTAAGACATAATTCATGTGTGAATAAAATAAATTACTACTTTTTTTTAAAAAAAAATGAAGCTGCACTTTTTTGCAAGAAATGCACTTTTTATTTATTTACGTGCTGAAAAATGGAAGTACACACAGACCACTTTGACGTTCCTCGAATTTTAATTCATTTAACAATTTCCAATCGTTTTCTATATATTGATTTTTTTTTTTTTTTTTCTAAACTGCAGTAGGTCAAAGGCATTTTTTTTTTTTTCAGGATTCTGGCCCTTCACTTGATTAGATCCGCCCCTGCACCGAGCAGATCTCCGGTTTTGCCCGTCTCGAAAAGGTCTAGATAAGATCCATGTCCGATTACTCGTGGCAGCAGTTGTAAGTGGTTTTCGGGCTGTTCTACCCATTGGAAATATTGCAAACCATCCCTTATACTTTTGCACCTTGCTGTAAGTGGTAAGGGCGAAGCCAAAGATGACCGGGGCTGAGTTCCCGAGGTGCGGTAGAGCGATGGGAAAACGACTTCGTCATGAGTAGTGTTGGTTTTCGACGCACATACTGCTTGGAATTAAGGCCAAAAACTTGTACCTTGTCTCATCAGACCGGAGAAACTTTTTTTCCCCTCGTATTCTGGTAGTTATTTACGTGTTTTCTGTGGGGGAGAGGCTTGGGTCGGACCACTTTGCCAGAAATCCCAGACTGATGGAGGCCTGCGGACGATTAATGGGTGACCTCGCGAGAACTTTTTCCTAGCAGCTCGGCCAGATTCATCTTTTTTTATCACTCTGACCGAGGCTCTGCTCCCTTCCCGATTGTGTCGGGAACGAGACTCGAGGGCGAACCAAAACGCACGACTCGGGTGACAGGCAAGCAGTAAGGAGAAAGTCTTTATTTGTTCCAGAGTCGGTAACCGAGCGAGCGAGGGAGTCAGTCCACACAAGCAGCAGGATCAGTCGCGACGGGCGTTGGTCGGTACACGGGAGGTTGGAGTCAGGACTTGGGAAGCGCGGGAACGAGCCGTGGGAGGCGACGATCTGGCGAAGACCAGTCGTCCCCTGGGTCCTATAAGTACCAGGGTTAAGCATCGTCGGTCAGGCGTGAGACGCCCAGCCAGGGCTGGAACGGCAGGACCGTGACCGATTGCTCAGTTTGGCCGGACGGCCAGCCCAAGAAGAGCCGCCGGTCGCCCCAGATGTCTTCTATTTAAGGATCAGGGAGGCCACTTGAGTGCAGCCGAATCCCTTCTAGAATCCCGACCTCGCCGCAGTTCCGTCTCCGCTCTTCTGTGGCTTCGAAGTCTCGCTTCTCAGTTGCGCACATTTACGCACTCCGAGCTGGAGTTTCTGATCCAGGACAGGCGGTTGTAACGTCTTTTCCCATTCAAGTTCAATCTCGCTCCCTATCTACCCATCTATATCTATGCATCTATATCTATAACGCTCTAGATAGATATACGTCGCAAATGATGGTTATTAGTTTACGTTTCATACGCAATAAGCCGGCGCGCACATGCACGTGTTACGCACGATTGATAACGCGTTCATTGCTTTTCATATCTGATGTGCCTTTGAACGCAAACTTTATAAAGTGTCATCCAGCGACCTCTCAATCTTCACATTTTATAATATTTGCTTGCATCACTTCACTACTTTTGGGCAAACATTTTTCTTATGTTTACTTTTTGACGAAGGCGTCTAATTTTCACAGTTTTTAATTTGAGAAAATCCCGTCAAGCCGAGCGGACCGCAGATGTTCCTCCGAGTGAGCGGGTCAAAGGTCGTCACCTCAGTGAACGCATCCCAGCCACGTAAACGGCGTCCCGCTATCGGTTATTAGATCGTATGATTGCAACGCGAGCTACACCCGCGCAGTCCAATGACATAAAAAAAAAAATCAGTGGAAGATTGCCGAGGCCTTGCACAACACTGCCAAAAACAGGAAACGGCAACGTCACCCTGCAAATAATTGTTTCAAGAAATTAGAATCATGACTGTATTGATTCCAGATATAAACATTTTATGACCAATCCTTTTTTAGATTGTGACTAAAAGAAATACTTGAAGACTTATCATGTAAATTGTTTAAAATTGTATTTAAAAAAAAAAAAAAAAAAAAAAAAAAGGAGCAACTCAGGATTCCGTTTGAACACCATTTGTAATTTTGGAAAAGGAAAGAAAATATTTGAAAAATGGAAATTATATGTAATTTTGCCATCACTTTTTAGTGGTTATCTGGATCTATGAGCTAACAATTACAATGTATTTGTTGATCAGAATTCAAATCAGTTTGGTGGGTGGGGAAGTTTATACGTGCGATATTTGCTTTGGGGTGAATTTCTTTGTGTGTGTGTTTTGTGTAAGTGAAGTTTTGTGAAATGATTTGGTTGGAAATTGGACCCAAAAAAAACAAACAAAAAAAAAAAAAACATCTTGGGCTTGCATTTTAAGACCATTTTGTTCATTGAAATTCAAGATTTTAGCATCATTTTCATGGCGATAACATTGAGGATTATTTTGATAACATTTGTGAATTACCCGAAACAAAAATAAAAATCTAGTACAATTTGCATCTGGGTTTCATAATGCATTGATATTGTGAAAAGGCCCTCTTAAAAATATATTTCAACCAAACGATGTCTCTGATGAATAATAAACACAAAGTGAATTTTAGTGAAACGATAGCATGATGTCCACTTTAACAGTTTACAGAATGACGTTGGAAATTACACAAAAGATCATTTTTGCCCAGGGAAATGCGAATTTTTTTTCTTAAAATAAGACTCGATTAAAAACCACACGAGGAAGTCCAAGCGAGACCTCATCGACGGCCACGGTCAGGATTTCCAGGCTGCCCCTTGTCGGTGGAAATTTCAAACGCAATAAAGCAAATCGTCCCATCAAATCATAAAGCGTAATCTCTTATCGTGTTCACGGAGCAGAAATTGATATGCAAACAATAAAAGCCATCAGGACACCCCTTTGGATGCCTCCTGGACCTTATGTAACATGTTTGGACTGCTGTCTTATTGCCAATAAAAGATTTTTCATTTGATTTTCATGGCATCCAACAGCAAAACCGCGGTGAGACAACAACGACGTCGCGCCGTCTCATTTTTCCGTCAACTGTGGCGTGTCAGCTTGAGATGCAAATTATGAGTCTTTTAAAACTAAAGAATGCTTGCTACCTCATTAACTTAATGAGGCAAGCTATGATGGCAAAGTCTTATGCAAGACAGTGACAGGAAAAAAAACAAAAGTGCAGCCAGTGCAAAATAGCTTCTCGGACCGCCGGCGATGTTTACAACGGCCATTTTGTTTCTTCTGATGGTTCCTGCCAATCCAGAAAAGTGATTAGCGAGTGTTACGTTCACAGCCACCAATTCCATCGTTCGCTTTTCACTCAGATTCCATCCAGCCTCGATTACAAGCCCGCCGCTACCTCCGAAGTCGGGAATCTGCCGAGGCAATGTGTGAACAAATCAAACCTCAAGGGCCCACAAAACAAGCCCTGGGGAACACCACGAGGTCGTGAAAACCCGCTGGCGTCGGGAAGGTTGCCGTGACAACCGGAGTCTTCCACCCGGAGATAGGACACGCCTAAGGGCCCGATTGCGGAACCTTGAGCTTCACTTGCAGATGACAGATATGACACGACACCGACGGGTCAAAATCTATCAGCATTATCACTCGACGATACTCTCGGCAGGTTAAAGATTTTTCGAACAAACGAACCCACGCGGGAAACATCTCGACGCTATTTTGGACCGCTGGCGGTTTGTCACGATGTCAAGTCGCCACATTTATGAGCGGCAAGTTTTCCTTGGTAGAAGCTGAGATCTGGTACTTGACACACATAAGTATGCATTTTATGCACGAGTCAACTTTCCGCAGCCGATGTACTCAACAGTAACGCATCGCTACCAGGATACGTAACTCCAATCTGATTATCGGACGCGAAAGACAAGTCATTCGCAAAGAATGTGCTAATCGCGCGCGACACTTTACTGGCAAACTTTTACGAAAATTAGATTGCATCCGCCTTCATGGCAGCAATATTTAAAGCGACAGTTCACCCACAAGATGGTCAAGAGTAAAAAAAAAAAAGGGGAGAAAAACATCAGAGGCAAAGTAAATGGTGAAGAGTTAACTTTGTTCTTGGACCATGTGGTTGCGTGGACTCAGCGACTTCAAATAGACGACTAAAGGCTCCGTCACACCATGACGTTCCGGTCAACGTTCTCTGAACATTTCAATCGTTCTATTTTTCAGCGTTCTCAAACGCGGATGACACATCTGGCGTGTGATTCACGTGTGTCTAACGCACGAGAAGCGTGGAACAGCGACCAACCGTTAGCGTGTGCCGACGTGTCACTGGCGCGCGTCGAGCGATTTGGCAAATTTGTCAAAAGGACGTTCGTTTGACTTTAGTTACACGCTGTGCGCGCTACGGGATTGTGTTCACTGCAAAGCAAACGATTAAGTAACAACCAAGTAACGCCACAGTAACGACTGACTAACGATAGCCAAACGCGTGCAACGCTCGGCGAACGCTGGTAAAACCTTCCACGAACGTTCTGCAGCGTTTAAAATTAAACGTTGATGAAAGCTGGTCTCGGTGAGAACTTTTGAGCGCGTTCACAACTTTTATTCCGGACCGGCGTTCTCCGCATCATTGACGTTCACTAGCGTTCGAACAACGGTCTTCCGGCGCCATCCCGGCGACCGTGGGCGACTACCGACGTTTCCTCAAACGCTGTCCAGAACGTCACGGTGTGACGGGGCCATAAGGAAACTCCAAAAAGTCCGACGGGTCGTTTCATTTTGATTCACAGACCGAACTCAGCGGAAACAAATCAGGATCTGATGATTCACTCTCATTGTTTTAATTATTCACTTGTTGGAGTCATTGCTGACTCTTATTGCTTTAAGTTGACTTTTTTTGCCCATACTACAATTTGATGTTCCATTTTTGTCGCTATAGCCATTAAAATATTTCCCTCTTATTTCAAAACAACACTGACTCAAGTCTGTAAGCGTTCACACAAACAGCGGCTGTCGACGTCCAAGGTCGAGTTGAGTTCGCCGGTTCCAATCCGCAAAAGTCCAAATATGTCGGTAAACATCGGGTATCGCCGCAGCGTGACTGAATGAACAATAGCACAATGTGTGGGGCCGCTCAGCAATCTTATCAACGTAGCTGGCTTAGCGCAGCATCCAAAAAAAAAAAAAAAAAAGCATGAATGAGTCCAGGTCATCATAACCGAGAGGAACTCGGTCGCGATACAGAACGTTCTGAGCACAACGCTGAATTCCGGTTGCGGGAATTCCGACGGGAAAACAAAGAAGACGACCGACTCGCGCGCTTTCCTGGAAAACTTTTTCTTCCGTGGGAGGAAGGAGTTGCCTCCAAAAAAACCCAAAAAAATTAATGTCCTCTTATCAAACCTTTTTCCTTGATGTTGTTCTCTACAGGAAGTGGAGGAACACATTTTAACGGGCAATTTTTCGTCTTTCACAGTGTTATCAAAATTTCACATGAAGTTGTCATTAAAAAGCACCAATTTCACACTTTTATTAAATGTGCGTCTGCCCTCGTTTAATGCCACCGACGGGACTTGGGGTAAAAAGTTCAACTGACAATAGTGAAAACGTAACCGACAGGTGAGTGAACACACACAGACGACCAATATTGTGCACAAACAAACGCACCAAAAGTTGCCCCGGAAGTGCGCATCCGCTTCTCCCGCCACTGCAAATCGGAAAATTGTGACCTGCATCAACCCAAAAGGCGGGAAGGAAATTGTCGTTGTGAGACTTTTTAGCCCTTTTAGTGTTGGAAGCCACCGCACAAAATTAGCGTCCACCTGGAAAGAGGCAGTCGGAATCCGAATTTCAAAAATAAGAACATTGCTGGCCATATTTCCCAGCCCCACTTTTTACAAAGGGTGATATTTTTTTAATCATTTGCATGTTAATATCTCCGTGGACAGATTAAAAAAACAAAAAAAAAAAAACAAAAAGACGTACAATCATTAATGTGACGATTCGTGATGGCAGAAAAGGTTCTGCGAGCACCGCTAAGCGGATGAAAGAACTTTGCGGTTAGCGTCGAGTTGAAAAATTAACGAGTGTAGGGAACGCGTGGCGTCAGTTGACTCAGCGGCTAATTGACATAATTACATCTTTGCATACAAAGCGGATTTTAGGATTTTTTTTGTAGATTCGAGCTGTCGGTCGCCAGTGGGGGGGGGGGGGAGAAAGCCATTTCGGTGTATGGTAAAGCACCGGGCCCTGATGGACTTGCAACGGGACAAAAAAAAAAACAAAACAAAAAAAAAACACACAAACAACAAGTATTTGTGAGTTGTTGCGAGTTTGGTCATTGAACAATTTAAATTCTTCAAGTCAAGGCAACACCGCATATCATTTGTTTTTAATTACAGAAATATTGTTCATGAAGATAATTCATTTTGTGTTGCCTGATGTATGATGCGTTTCTGCCCAGAGGGCGCAAAAATCTTCAGCCATTGACTCCGTACATGTTGTGAAATTGTGTGTACAAGTTGTACATGTTGCGGTGGCTTCTCTACAAGCGATTAAAATTTTTTTTTAAAAAATTAAAAACCGCACTCTGTTGGATTTACTAAAAGTTCCTGTGAAGGACGTTTGGAGAATTGCAATTGTCATTTTTCGATTTATGTCGTTGTCTTAACTTGGACATATTCAAATTTACAGGAAAATTATCCAGATATTACTTACTACCGCACTACTATTATCATCGTTAGCCTGGCGCTAGTTAGCATCTGAGGCCTCGGAGCATTCAAATGTTTCATGTTTTGTTTTGTTTTGTTTGTTGTCCACGTCCATTCCCACTTATCACAAGCGCGTCTGCTGAAGAGAGGACCAGTCGGAGAGCGGCAACAAGGCCGGGTTTTTCCTGGGTGAAATTTGACCCAGTTTGACATCTCAGGCAACAGTTAATAAAAAAAAATCATAAATGTTGTTCTTTCAGCCTGGAATTTGGACAAAACACACGACGGCGAAAATGTGCAAAAATGTCATTCGCGCGACAAAGTTTGTTCACCCTGAAGATGTCGTGTGTCAAATTTGGCCCACGACTGTCAAAACGAATTCCAGCTTGAAAAATGGTCGCGATAACGCTGGAAATGGTCCAACTGCAAAAGCCATAAATGTGTGCGTTTGTTTCAAGATGGGAGCTTGAGAGTCGCCCGTTTTCCGCCACATTTCCACGAGTTCCCTCTGGGTCAACGCTAGATAAGGATCAAAAATAGAATTGACCCGAAAACTTGCATTTATACTTCGAGGTAGAGTTTTATTCTGCGCTGTACTTGCACGTTATGGGTGTTGCCGCGGTGTGTGTGTGAGGACTTTTGCCACCTCTGATAGCGACGTCGTCTTTCCGCAAGCGAATTGAAAGGCCACGTGAGTTGCTGGGGAGATGTTATCAGCGCGCTCATAAAAAGCGGCCATTGCGTGTCTCGGCATCATCATCATCATTCAGTATTCACTTATGTAATAAACTGCACTCGATGTGAGAGAAATACATGTACGTTTTGTTAATGTATATATGAAATACAATCATTATTCTGTATTATTACAATTGTGGTCATTGCTCAAAAGTAATGTTGCACATTTACAGTTTCGCTGTTTTAATGTCTTTAATTCCTTTGAAATATCTTTGAAATTTGAAATAATTTCTGATTTTGTCCAACGTAATTTTCTCAACTGGTCCGTCTTCGGGAAACTCCTGCCTTGCTCCAAGATGGCCGAAAAAACTCTTTCGAGCGGCGCTCGGCAAACTTTTTGAGGATGAGGCCGACTTCGTGAGCACCGATCGTACGAAGGGCTATGTGACCCCTTTTGCGCCAAATTTCAGTATTTCAGATTACACCTACATCAAATATTTTCCTTTTAATTTTTTTTGTAGTCAATGTCATCACAGGTATTTTAAAATTTTAATTCACGTGTGAGCAAGTCAGATTCAGAATTTGAAGCACAAATAATATTAACAATTTGTACCCTGGTTTTTTTTTTTTTTTAGAACATACCTCGCGGGCGCCTTCTATGGTCCTCGCGGGCCACAATTCGCCCGCGGGCACCGCGTTGGTCACCCCTGCTGTAGAGCTTTCATCGCAGCACAAAAAAGGAAAAAGTTGATTCTTTTTCCATGGGGGGGAGAATGTGGAAAAAAAAAAATTGTGATTGGCCAAATTTGGAAATGCCGCCCGCAAACATGCAGGACTTCACTGTATTGTATTTAGTCCATATTATAATTGATCCCCCTGTCAATAATATTCTATTTCCTACCAATAATATAAAATTTGAATGTGTTTTGAGCCCCGCTGCGCGCGCTAGCCTGAGCGTTTGTCGCGTGTCAATTGTGGCGCACGAGAACAATTTGCTGTCGCAGGAGAAGTAACCGAGGTCACGCGGGAACGTCGGTGCGGAAAAGTCGGCATCTCGAGCGGTGCCACACAAAGCGGACGGCCGCGAGCTGCAACGATTCCGTCAGCAAAATCATTCATTCTTTCGTTTGCCACATCCCGTATCGCGCCTCTCCCAGCTGACTCCGGACGAAACCCACGGTACACCTTGAACCGTCACACCGACAGGCAATTTACTGTCTTCAGTTAAGCTTTTTTTTTTGGGGGGGGGGGGGGTAGGAGGAATGCGAGGAAAGTCACAAATGCACAGGGGAGAACATGCAAAGACCAAACAGGCGGGGGCAGATTGGAACCACCAGCGACCTCGGAAATGGGAGCCAGCTGTGGTATCGGGATCAGCGAACATACTTGTGGTCCGGAGGGCCGCATGTTGCCGTCGTGTCCTTGGGCCACGGTTGGCCGTTTTGGTGGTAGGCACAGAATGGCAGCCACTGGTATGCCTGTGGAATCAACAAAGAGTGCCTGCGGTTGTAAAGCGCTTTGAGTTCCTTGCAAAACTGCGACGGAACGGTGACACGTCGCTAGTCCGACCAACGACGCCTCACTAGCTTGACTTTGGGGCAATTAAAGACCGTCGTCGCATACCAATTGTTGACCTTCGTCTTTAAAATGAATTTGGATTATGACTTCATCTCAGATAAGAACAACTTTATTCAGGCGAGATATCGACATTTAAATTGCGACAAAATCTTTCTTATTGTAACCCTTAATGCATTTAATATCATCCATTTGCTTTGCCGCTTATCCTCACGAGGGCCACAGGGAGTACCGGAGCCCATCCCGGCTGCCAACGGGCAGGATGCGGGGTACACCCCGAACTGGTCGCCAGCCAATCGCAGGGCATATCGAGGCAAACAGCTGCACTCGCAGTCACACTGACGGGGGGAGGAAGCCGGAGTGCCAGGAGAACATGCAAACTCCACACGGGCGGCGACGGGATCGAACCCGGGTCCTCAGAACTGCGAGGCCAACGCTTTACCAACTGCTCCACCGTGCCGCCCAGCATTCAATATCCATATACACGTATATAATAATACACATAAAATAACCCTATTGAAATACAAAATAAGATAAAAATAAATATGACTGTAAAATGATATACAAACAAAGATTCCACGACATAAACAGCACCAATAAATATACATTTTTAGTATGACATTTCTTTGTTGAGCCAGTGGCAGTCAAATATTTGGGTAGAGCGTTTTTTTTTTTTTTTTTAAATAAGATCGTCTACTCGGGCCTATTATGAGGAAACAGCGCCATCTCGAGGCAGGCGCGTCCCAGCAACAACAAAGGACGCAGAAGGCCTGCAAAACACAACAACAGCAAAGAAAAATGGCGAAGAGGCGTCTTTAATGTCTTATTCATTGCTCACGACCCATTTGTATCGGCACACATCTCAATTATTCAAAGTACACGTACGCCGCAATTATCAAAGGAGGTCGGTCTGCCCGTTGCAAACTATCGTGGAGTGAAATGTAGCGTCACGCATCGCGGTCAAGTCATGGATAGTATAGCGGGCGCGGATGCAGCGCAGCGGCCTGACTCACATTTCGCCCCCCGGCTTTTGCCATTTTTCGACGGGCGAACACGCAAACGCAGAGAACAATGCGACGACTTTGTCGCCTCATCCTGATCCGCATCTCTGGCGATACTCCAGTGCGGTACTTGTCGAAAGGATTACACCAAGAACCATCTTTAAAAAAAATCCAATATTGCCAATCATGATGACCGACATACAGGAGCTTAGCAGGCAAAGAACAGGAACAAAAATGTATATTCGTTATTATTGTGTGCCATGGTTTGAACTTTAGCCGTGTGCTTATTTTTAGGAAAGGAACAGGGGGCGGGGACAAAAACTGTACTGAATGATTCCATAAAAATTGAATCCGAAATCCGTTACTTCAGAGCAGGGAATTTGTCCCATGGCACAGCATCGAAGGTGCTAATGACAATAATGAAAATACAAGTTCAATTATAGCGAGACCAAGAAGGACAATAATGTGTAACAAGCAAAAAACAGCGTGAAATAAACCAAGACCCGAATTGTGAAGTCTTAATGAGTGAACGCGACTAATTTCTGATGGCTGACGTGAAGGTGTTTATGCTAAACTTTGCTATACGACACCGTACAATGGGATACTCAACAAAACTATGATTTTAAACGACCCTGTGCTATACATTATACTATGCTCCACTTTGAAATGCAAAGAGTTTGGAAAGTTGTGCTATACTATCTATGTTAGTCTATGTTGATATGGTCTATGCTACGGTGCAGTATGGTGCACAATGTTGTGTTCTCCGCGATTGTGCACCGCGCGATGCTGCGCGACGCAATGCTGTATCATGTATTGCTATGGTTTTCTATGCTAACCTACACAATGCTACGTCATGCAACATTATAGTATATGAAATATAATGCTATTTTACACTGTTAAGTTAAACTAGAATATGTTTTGCCATACTGTTTTATGCTAGGCTACGACGACGGAGGCCATAATCTGGTGCGTGTCACCTGGATGCCAGGTGGGGGAAAACGGTGGAGCTAATAATGAGCAGCAGAACTAATAACAGTAATAATAATAATAACAACGATGATAACAAACAGCAGGCACAATGCATCGGCCTGTTTATTTTTCATTTATTTTTTTTTTTTACGGCAGCCGCGGCCGAGTTTAATTAAGTTTATCGGCGCGCGATGAGATTGCGGGCCGAATAAATCTGTCGTCGCGCTCGAGTGTGGCCGCGCTCCGACCGGCGGCGCCTCCGTAATGAGAAAAAGCAGCTCGGCGACGGACGCTTTGCGCCGCGCAGATAAATGCTAACCCGTGCGCGGAGGCCGAGGCCAAATGAAAATCCGCGGATATCGGCTGCCAATCACAAATGACTTCCTGTCCGAGGGTGCGACGACGGGGGAAGTTATTTCAGACTAATATCAATTCTTTTGTTAATTTGCCTTCAGATTGCTCTCACTCTTTTAATCCTATTTTACAGATCTGCTTCCAGAAAAAAAGAAAAAGCATCATATTAGACATATTTCAATTGACAGACAACTAAATGAATCAAGTATTTTGAAAGAAAATCACAATCCATACTTTGACAAGTGATATTATTTCGCCACTTTTGACACGTGTGAGCGATGCCGGTCATAAAGTGAACCATAAGAAAAGCTAATGTCCTGACAGCGGTCCCTGGAGGTGTGTTTTTAGAGCCCCCGGGTCATAAATCCAACCTAGCTTTTTTTTTTTAGCATCCGGTACCGAAAGAGAAAAAAAAGACGGATGACTTATAATTCACCCCACATAAAAAGATGAAAAATAGCAATCCCTAAAATAGTCTCCAACTTGTGGAGGTCCCGCTAAAATAAAGCCGCTCAAGCTCCGGCAGCGGCGGCGGCGGCGGCGGCTTCTTCATATTCAGAAGATAAAAGAGAAACATTTGGCAATCTGTAAGCCGGGGCGAGCGCTCACTTTTTAGATATGCAAATAAAATGAGTCTGCTCGGGCGCGCTAATAAAAGCCAACCTTACGTCAACGTTGCATCCTGGGATTCCGCTGGTGGGGGTCCTGTTGCTGCTGCTGCTGCTGCTGCTGCTGCTGCTGCGCCGCCTGCGGAGGCTTCCGGAAAAACTGGATGACAACTTCGCTCGGCGTCAGCTGCGGTCGGACGCGACGGCGCCATAAACGCACACATGCATGCAGGTATACAAATACATGTATGGATAATGGCTATATAAATATATTAAATAGAGAGACAGAGAAAGAGAAATCCTTCTTATAGGTTAAATAATGTAACAATAAAATAACACAAATAGAAAAATAAAAACTGTAAAATAAGAACAGAAATATTCACTCAATTATATGATTTGATTTTGGGTTTTTTTTTGGAAACTTTTTGCAAAATGTAGAGCTTCCTGCAATAAAATAACAATAACATAATGATGAAATAAATAAAAAAAAGTGGAAAAAAGTATTCTATTAAAATTCCAGAATAGAGGTTATTGTAATATGTACAATCATTGACTGCAATTTTAATTTCAACTATTGCTATAATGATGAAATCCTAATAGAAAGTGAATCGTTCTTTTCTTATTATTCAAATCTCAGTGGAGATGTTGAACCCAACATATGACTGAAGCAGGTTGTTACATCAATATTTCATAAAACGTATTATTATTTTCAAAGCTTTTTCTTTGGGTTAAAAACAAGCCTTTTGAAAAACATTTCGCAAAATCCTATAACAAAATAAATAAATTAAAATAAATCAATCAAATATTCTTTTAAAATTCCAAAACAGAGGTTATTGTAATGTGTACAAGCATTAATAATGATTTACTGCTATTTTAATTTCAATTATTGCCATAATAATGAAATACTAATAGAAAATGAATCATTTTCTTTTTATTAAAATCTCAGTGGAGATGTTGAACCCAACATATAACTGAAGCAGGTAACAATAAGTATGTTGTTACATCAATATTTCATAAAATGTATTATTATTTTAAAAACTTTTCTTTGGGTTAAAGACATCTAAAACAAGCCTCAGAGGTCACGAGAACATCTACAATATTCGATGACATGTCATTAGCATATAAAAGCACGGTTGAAAATCATTAGAACGCAACCTCCCTAATTCAAAATTCCAGATGAAATGAAAATGCAAATTCATATTTGTCCGCAGTGGAAGTTCATTCTGGGTGCGTTTTGCCTCGAGGCTTTGGGATTCCGCCACGCGGGCGTGAGCCGAACGGTGCTCTTCGATTGGCTACCTGAACGCGATATTTTCCCGACTTGTTGTACAGGCCTCCTGTTGCTAGGCAGATTTTTTTTTTTTTTTTTTTGGGGGGGGGGCAGTGTGGGGGGAATTACATATACAAATTTGCTGTAGTTAACTTTTCTTTAATGTGTTTATTTCTTTGGAGTTAAGAGTTTAAGCCATGGGGTGTTTATTTTCATTAAAAAAAAATAACAGCCTACCCTTAAAAGTCCCCAAAATGCACGATATGAATATACTGTAAACCAAATTTGCTAATGTGAATGACAAGATAGTGACGGAACGCTACTGAAAAAGCGTCGTTCCAAAGCCATACCATACCGCCACCAAGTGGTGACCGATCACAATTACATTTGTAGCAAAAGCTTTGAATTTCACAGACAAGCTGGCCCCACGTTTGGAATCTTCCACCGCGGCCGCCAATAAAAATAACTTCCGGGCCGTACTTTGGACGCTGCCGGCGTTGAGGGAAATCAAATTGCAAATGAAGGCCAAAGCATTGGATTATTTCCACTCGGGCGGGCTTCATTATTCCATGCGACGTTTGAGCCGTCTTCCATACGTAGTTGCAAAAACTCCAATCTTAAATGTTTCCCTGCACTTCAAAAAAAAAAAAACCCCAAAAAAACATTATTATTATTATTATTATTATTTTTTTTTTTTTTTACGCTAGTTCCGTCCAATCCCGACGGGCCACGCACCTGAACCGTTGCAGCCGCTAATTGAGCCCCCGAGCCGGGAAACGGCAAGTGGTATTCGCGCGACGGCGAACAGATTGATGAGCGCACTCATAAGGCAGGCGAGCTTATTTTCTCGCCGCCCCGAAGGAACGTGCATCAATCAGCCGATCAATAAGTGCCACCGTTGCACACACGAGCGCGGAAAAAAGAAAATGGGAAAAAAGAAAAAGCCGCCATGACAACAACAAGGCAGACGTCAAGCATTTAATTTGATCTTTCCAAATAGACTCAAAGACATTCGAAACGGGCTCCAGCGCAGCCGCTGCGTCCATTTTGGATATTACCTCACGCTGCACGCACGCTTCCCTCGCGGAAAACATTCAAACGGTAAAATAAATAAAAGAGCGTTTCATCGAAACTCATATTGTATTCCAATGAAAACAAGAAGTACATCCTGTTCAGTACCGCTGAGCAATACTGTATGTTGAAGAAAATATTTTCAAGAGCATACAAAGTGTTTATTAGAGTGAGAAAAGGAGTATTTTAAAGCCCAGTTACTTCAAAATGTACACAGTTCACAAAATGCGCGGTCGCCGCTTTGTAGATTTCACGTATTGCGCGGGTGGTGTGCAACCGAAATGTCAACTGGACCTTTCCGACCTGTCAATCACTCGCACAATAATAGCCAATCAGATAACTGCTTTGTCTTAACCCCTTGGCTTGACACGCCCCTCTCGCCGTGTTGTCCCACCGGCGCGCGCTTGGAAAAGTTCACGTTACGAAGAAAATGGTCCTCAGATGCGCTTGGGGAACGTGCAGTTCCGATGAAAGATATCCTGCTAGCATGATTCATTTTGCAAGGCCTAAAACACAGTTGACCAAGTTTCTACGATGGATTAAGGCTGGCGGAAGAGCCCACGTACAACAAACGCAAGGCTGTATCTTCCAATGCAAGTGGGGGAGAAGTACCTTCTCGGAGTTGGGTTGAATTATTATCAGAGCCGGAGAACAACTTTCATTTTGTTAGCGTATCACTGAGCTGCCCGATGAAGTGTGTCATGTTTTATGCCAAAGAGTCGGGTTACGGCTATGCAAGAGAAATGTCTCGTTGCCTATTTGGATCACGTCCGACTTTTAAGGCAGAGCACTGGGTTCGATGACAAGCCGACTCACTTCTCAAGACTCCACTGATACTACTGGTGATCTTTCCAAGTAAAAAGTACTCACCCTGCTTTCCACGCGCAGCACGATTCCACTATTTCATCCTGTTGGATTTCAACATGAAGTTTGTGAGGCGTCAAACTTTTTTTTTGGCGTCCATCGCCAACGTTTCGCCGTAACGCTGACGCGCGTCCTGCTCCGTCCAAAATCTTAATTCCGAGTACATATCCTTGCGTGAAATACTTGAGACCTCTCCGTAGAACTCTCTTGGGCAAGTCTGAGGCATTTGGCAAAAAACATAGCGCAATATTATCTGGAATACGCATTAGAGAATTGACTCGTTGCCATCTCGGAAGCTTGTGGGACGTGGCAAATGTAGCTAAAGGGGCGGAGCTTAAGATCGGCAGCGGGAAAGTTGTGGTGAACTGAATTGAATTCAGGCCTTCGCTTGTGTGGCAGATATTTTCATTTCCAGTAAAGGGTGCAAACAGTCGTCTCCGTTCAAGACGGTTTCCATTATCTGCGAGCGCAGAAGCACATCCGCGCATTGCGCTCGCCTCGAGTGCCTCCGTCGCTCGAGCTCGGCAGAGGCCAAATGCCATCGGCGCAGAGTTCATTGGAGGATAAGCCGCGGCGTCCGCAAGACCGGCTGGAATGACGACGTGGTGGCTTCCCGAGCAGCGTGTGGTCAGCTAAGCTGCAGGTTTGCCGCACCAAACAGTGAAAAAAAAAAAAATCATCATCATAATACATCACCACAAAGCGCACCACCTGCTGAGTAGCCCTGACACCTTCATTTTCCCTTCAAGGCGTTCGTGGAAATGAAAGTGTGCGCGTGCGTCTTTATTTATGTATTCCCAAACACCCCCCATCCCAACCTTTCGCAATATTCTCCGATGGCACAATTGGCAAACAAAACCAGAACCTGAGCCTCCAGCACCAATGCGGCCGCAAAAAAGATTCCACGGATAATGAAAATAAATAACGATGGCTTCTCAGTTGCAACCTAGCATCTTAACTTAGCTTAACTTAACTTAACGCATCCAAAAAAAAAAAAAAAATGTTTGTGGGTGGTGGGAGGGTTATTTGGAGCACAGAGCAAGTAACGGGTTGGCCACCGCCGAGCGTAAAATAAGCAAAAACCGCACCATGTCCGGCGTCGGGGAGGAATCTCACAATTCTGTGCAGTCAGTCACGGATTTAATTCGAACGTGCGTCATGAAACGTCCGACCCGGCAAGACGCCAGCGGACATCCTCGTCGCACGGCTAACGCTAAAACACCGCTGGCGATTTTCAAACGGGCACGTCTTCACCCAATGTTCCCCGATTATAACAATCTCAATGCTGGATACATCTCAGATCGCCTTTGAGCAAGGCAGAGCGGTTTTGCGACGGCTCCGAGCACGATTTGAGCCTTCCGCTCTAGCGTCGGAAGAATATGTGGCGTGAGCGGAACTGCGGCTAACGCTGGCTGGATTTTTACATTTCAACCGATAATAAGATGAGGAAATTTTTTAGAAAGATACGCTTTGATTAGCGAGGAACTTGCCGCTAAAAATCATTCTTTATCCTTGGAATAGTTTGCTGAAAAAAAATGAAAATAAATTTAGAAAAAAAAAAAAAAAAAAATCAGAATAATATTTTTTAAAACTTTTACAATAATTCCCGGCCTACAGAGCGCACCTGGTTACAAGCCTCACCCAGTACATTTGTCAAGGAAATACCGATTGGTACATACGTAGGCCGCAGCTGTGTAAAAGCCACAAGTGCCCACATTGAAACACGAGATATTTACAAAGAAAGGCGGTACACGGAAAGACTTTAACGCTAGCTTCTCGCTAAAGCAAGTGCTAACGCTAGCGCCGCTCTACCGCTAACGCTAAGAAGGCCAGTCAGAATAAAACTTACCGGTAAATATCACTGAGACGCGCCAGTAACACAGCAGCAATATACTGGCACAGCGCTAACAGGGCCGATAAAAGTCACTTCCTCGGCACATATATTCCACCCGTCTTGTACTTACCTCGAGTGCCCCCTTGTGGCCGTTAGAAAAAATGCACAAATTAGCCGCATCACCACATAAACCGCAGGGTTGAAAAGTTGCAGCTTGTAGGCCAGAAATTACGGTAGTTGCGTGAAGACTGCAACAAATTATGTATATTAATTAATTAATCTGTTGTAGTGTTGCAGTATTATCTTTGATGTGTCCATAAATCCAACGAAAAACATTTTTGATGTGCATCCTTTTGATTAAAAAAAAAAGGACGTAATTTCAAAATGCATGAAAAAAAACATCAATCGATTACAATTCGGTTAACTACCAGTTTTGTCTGTAACATGTCAGAAAATGAGCAACAAGTCTGAGCAAATGTTTGCAAATGACTCAAAATAAACAAACCAACAAACTTTTCGGTCCTGGACTTGGGGCCCGTCTTTTCTTTCTCTCTTTAGGGTCTGGCGGCGCGAGCGGCGGTGATTTCCGAGCTTTGAGTGCGTGTCGTTGCCTTCCAAATGGCTCATGAAATCGCAATCGAGCAGATGTTATTCAAAGCGGTGCCGCTCTTCATTTCGTCATTTTCCCGCGAGCCGACAGACGCCCCAAAATGACTTGGTTTCCGACGGTCGCGCCGCATCGCCGCGCCGCGACGTCGCCTCCGCACATGCTAATTGCTATCGAACGTTTGAAATCCGCTGATTGCCGTTTTTCCGCAGAAGGCGATTGCATCCGTAATTCCTATCGAGCCAAATTCTCCCTACGAGTGAAGAGGCGCCGAAGTCGTCCAACTGAAGCAAATTCACGGCAACTACGCACGACTCTCGACTGTGGGCGTTCGCGTTCGAATCTAGTGTCGCGCGTAGTCTCCCATCAACTGGAACACATCAAGCCGGGAAGGTCTTCTCAATGAAAAATAAAAATATCACCTTGTCTATAAAAATGATGCTTCAAATTGGGGGGAAAATGAAGCGGTTCTCCCCGCTCTCAAACGTCATGGGCGTGTCCGCTGAATCCAATCAAATACCTCCACGACAACCTGGAAAAAAAAAACATTTGAAGCGTACTTCATCTTTATTACTGATTGACTGATCAGTGAGATTGAAAAGTATCAGGAAATATCCACGTTTCATAATAATAATAGTGTATAGTGAACCAACATTCCGAACGTGAAGTGCACAAGTCCAGGAATATAAAAAAAAAAAAAAAAAAAAAAAAATGAGAATATGTCCCAAAGAACATACTTAAAAACGGGCGTCAAACTCTTTTGTGAATTAATTTGATATTCATGATATCTCGCTTAAGTGGCGGGCCCCGAACGTTTGGTGTGCGTGTGCCTGTCATCTGTGAAGCGCTCCATATGCTGCGGACTTCCCCAGTTCCCACTTCGGGGACTCGACAGCTGGCGCCAGACAACGATTCGCCACAAACGTTCAACAAAGCTTCGCGAGCAGCATTTGCGGGGGAACAAAATCTGGCGGCGCGCCGTGCACGGACAATAAAGGCCTTGCCTTCCGTTCTGAAATGTGCAACGCTTCTCTTTATCACCACTGAACTTGTATGAGAGGCGGATTTGAGCAAAAGGGGGAGCCTGGTTTGGAATATTATTGTTTACATTTTTGGGAAATATTGGCCAACAACGACACCCACCCAAAACGAACGCACATCACGGCAGGACACATGAAAAAGTCTTGGGAGCCATTTGGCACCTTTCGTCGCGGAAGTCATCTGTTGTAGTTTGAAATGAGCTCCTAACGGCTCGTATTTTGACGAGGAAGGGAATTCAACCGAAATTGGCGGGCACACGGGCGACGTCGCCCAGTTACCAGTGACGCAATCTGATGGCATCAAAACGCACCCAAATTTCTCCTTCTTTTACCTCCCTTGGGGTGAACCTGACACGATAAAGTCACAGTTGAGCCTCGTTCACCAGAAGGGGGGAATTTGCACGCATCTCATCATGCCTGGTTATTAATACAATAATAATACAAGAGCCACGAATTCCTCGTCTCGGTCTTCGCGTAACACGCACCTGAATGACGACGGCGCCCCCGACGGAGACGTGACGCTCGTAGATTTCAGCGCGACGAATCCGCCGCGCCCTCGCACGCTTCCCTCATCTCGCCAAACACACGTCATCGCTCACGCTCGGCTGGCCGCGCTCGTCGCAAAGCGGTGTCAGGTGAACGGCGCCGGCGTCCGTCGAGCGGCGTCGCGTCGCAGTCACGGACGCCGTCAAGGTGACGGATGGCGCCACGGAGCCGCCGACGGCGGAAAGGCCCGCGAGCCTCGGCGCCGCGGCCCGAGCGCCTCTCGGGCGTGAGGCTGAATTAAAGATGAGTGACCTCGCCGTCTGGCAGTGACCATAAAACAAGAGCACACGCTACACCGGAGAGGATGCCAGGAAAAGCGGAAACGGGTTCCAGCACGTTGAGCGACCGGAGGTGGCAGAGAGATTCGCGCTCTGCACCGATGTGGAAGTACAGACACTCGTGTCAATGCAAAACTAAGCCCGATTGCTCCTTTTTACCCAAAACCTGAAAAAGAACTCTCGGAAATCAGCGGGAAATTTTTTTCTTTACTCGGTACAATCAATACTGTATTCGCATGGCCCCGTTGCCGTAACGAAATATGTTTCCGCGCAAAAATAGCTTCCCTCGCGTAACTAATTGCGTCGTGCGCGTACAGTGGAGTTTGAAGGATCGACAAAGAGGACCGAGACGGAGACGGATCAGTGAAGACGGCGAAGGACGGCCGACGACGAAGACGATCAAATATTCACGCTGACGACCAAAAAGGATCAAAGGGTACGCCACGCCGCGATTCGCGAGAAAAAGCTAACGACGAGGAAGCGGCAACAACAAAGGGTCAACAAAAATGACAATAACACTGAAGAATGACGGCAATGATGAAGGAAAAGTGCGACAAAATGCAAAAGGGTCGAGCGCAACCGCACAAGACGGCGACGACGACGGATGGAAGACGACGATGACGCACGACAATTGACTGATGAAGGATTCGCACCGAATAATAATAAGAACATCAAATTCTTTCCCTCTCTGAGCATCTTTCTGGGTACGCGGCAAGGTCTGAAGCATCAGTACAACAATGGCAACCGGGCGCCAATCCATTTCCATTTTGACATTTAAAAATAGCGCAAATGTTGCGTGTTATTGTCTTTTTTGAGCTGTGAACCTTGGGAAAGAAATTTCAACGCGCCGTAAATTCCACACGCACACTACGCGTCGACAGTGAAGCTCTACCATAGCAAGCCTAGCATAGCATAGCATTGCTGAGCATTCTTTAGCACTGACATCTGATGAAGTTTCAGAAAGTGACACGGGGTCAACTTGGATATGGGTCGCGTCAGAGTTTTAATCTAGCACTACGCGTTAAATCTAGGAAAATGGAGCTAATTTTGAAAACGTGACACTTCAAATTGGCCCCAGAACTGTTTGTTTCTCCACCGGTTCTCTCAGTCACGCTGCAGTCGGTCTTGGATGGATCTTGAAGGGTCTCTCGAAATTGCCAACGTAGAACAGGGCAGACAGACCGTCAAGTTGTCTTTAACTCCCTCAGTTCTTTGGCCCAACTTGAAAAAGGGTCTTGGTCTTCAAACACGTCAACAACTTTTCACACTTCATTGGCGGTTGGAGCGTGATTAGCTTGAAAACCTTGAACAAAGAAGCGCATTGAACACATTGCATTATTTTTAGTTTAAATAAATCAGTCATCAAAGCATTACTTTAACCTTACTCATCACATTTTAAGCAAATTAATGACACACATTTAAGTATTCAAAAGTAACAAAGTAAATAAGCAGCAGAACTGATTGAATAAACCAAACAAAAGCATCCACTTTGTCTCCATGAATACTTGAGATGATTTCAGAAGTTAGACACACACAAAGAACGTAGCTCGTAGCTGAAATGAAACAAATCAACCAATTAGCATCCGAGTCCTTTCCCTACCAGTTGCGTCTGACGGGAAACTGAGGGTTGCCTTTGGCTTTTTTATTTTTTTTTTTTTAGTTGCTTCAGTTCTTTGCTCGCGATTTATTCCTTTTGCCGGTCGGCTTTCTTTCTTCCACACGAGCTCACGTGCTGCCGCAGCTGGCCTCTGACAGGAAGTTTCACGAGTCGCGTGATTGAGGTTTCTCTGCCCCCTGCAGGTCCGGAGGGGGACAGGTGCCCTTCCTGTTAGTTGACTTGACACAAACTAAACTGATCGAGGTCACAAACTGGCGCGAGAGCGGCACCTGCACGTAGCAAATAAAAAGACACTTTCCATTTCCTCTGGAATATCAACTCAGGATACATTTTGAAAAGCTCTGTAGATGGTAAATTATAAACAGCATATTCTTGGCCAACTCAAAATGGACCCAGAACTGTGTGCGCACTGAAAACGAACAGAGTTCAGCTTGAAACGGCTTCGTGTTTTCTTGTAACATCGACGGCCCGATAACTGGCTATAAATGGCAACTGACACGTGCTCAAAGGTGATACCGGCACATTTTTACAACCCTCAGGCAAATTTCCCACACTGCTACAATTTAAATGCCTTGCGCAGTCAGCGGAGACACATTTAGCGGCGATAACATCGAGTGCGCGTTGGCTTCAAGGCTGATTAAAAGCAGAGACATAATCCAACGTCACGTTGATTCCGGGAGCTGGCGCGGGCCCGGTCCTTCGCGCTAACGCGGCCCATCGGACCACGCGAGCTTCCCGGTCTTGCATGTTTTACATGCTGCACCCGTAACGGGACACCTCACGCTAGGCTGGACTGATGCGGCGTTAGTTACCCTGTTTGGGATTCTATCTGAGAACAAGCCACAGGAGAGACGCATCAAAAGCTGCCGAGTTTGACTTCATTTGATCCGTCTCGGCGTCCTTCGCTTCGACGCGGCTTTGAAGAAATGCGATCTGAAAAAGGACCTGGACTAATGACTCGCGGCCGGCTGAATGTTTGGCTTCAAAGGAAGGAAGCGGTAAATGTTGCCGATGCCTCGGGTATAAAAAGCAGACGGCGTAGAACTTGCGGCCGACGCGTTAAGATCCGTCACGAATGTTTTTGCGGTGGAGCGTCAGAGAGGACAAAGGCTCGACGATGTCGGTGAAGAGTCAACAGACACCAAGGCAGTAACGGCGAAGCGGAAGTTCAACAACGACTGATCGCGAAGAATTGACGACAAAAGTTTGATGACCAATGGAGGTTTAACAACCCCAAAAAAATCGACACAGACGCAAGTAAAAAGTATTGACACAGACAAGGCGAAGACGGTATTGTGCTAGCAAATGACCGACTGAAGACGACAACAGCAAAGACGACGAGACCTCATCAAGAAAAACACTTACGTAGGGTCTGTGACGACGACGCTACAGAAGGAAGGGGAAACTGTGAAGGTTTGGCGTCGTTACGTGACAAAAAGTAGACGGCAAGGTTGGTCAGAAATCTGTTTTTGCCGTAACCACCGATCGGTTGTGCGCGATGGCGTTACAGGACGTGTGTAATTCCCTGGCCTCCACTCTGCCTACGGGCCCATTGGACTTTTCCATTCCTGCGGTGGAGTGTCTGAAAGAAAATCCCCGACAATCCGGCACCGTGAGGAGTCCTCCACCCTTCGCCGCGTCTCACGGCACCACCACCCTGGCGTTCACCTTCCAGGGGGGCGTCTTGGCCGCCGGGGACACGCGCTCCAGCTGCAACGGGCTGGTCGCCAACCCCGAGTCCGAGAAGGTGGCGCCCATCCACAGTCACCTGGTGGGCACCGGCTCGGGCTCGTCGGCCGACTGCGCCCTCTGGAAGCGGATCCTGACGCGGGAGCTGCGGCTCCACCGCCTGCGACACGGCCGCCGGGTGTCCACGGGCGGCGCCGCCAAGCTGCTGTGGCGCATGCTGATGCCGTTCAAGGGCACCGACGTGTGCGTGGCCACCACCTTGTGCGGGTGGGACGAGGGCGGGCCCGGCCTCTTCTACGTGTGCAGCGACGGCGTTCGGCTCCGGGGAACGCTCTTCTCGGTGGGCTCGGGGTCGCCTTACGCCTACTCGCTTTTGGATCAGGAGGTGGAGTGGGGGATGTCGACGGAGGACGCCGTGAGGGTGGCGAGGGAGGCGGTGTACAGAGCGGCGCACCGGGACGCCTACTCGGGCAACTGCGTGGACATCTACCTCGTCACCTCCGCCGGGTGGACTCGCAGGGAGCGCGAGGACTTGAAGGAGGAATATTACAGGGAGCGCATGAGGGTGCTGATCCCGTCTAAGGCGGAACGTTCGCAATTTTGAAAATGATACGTCGCTAAAACCCGACACTTGAGGGCGGGGAGTGGTGGGTGCTCAAGTCCTGTACGGCCTTTGCATGTTCCACCCGCGCCCGGATGGGGTTTCTTTCTCGCAAATTTCATAAATGCGCGCTTACGATGAAGAAAAATACAACCGTATAAAATGTTATAGCCACGCGCTAACCTCTGCTCCTTGCAAGTTTTCATTTTATGGTCATGTGGTGAATGTAAATAAACAACTGAAAGTGCATCAGTGAGGGAGGCTTCTTCTGTTTTTTTTTTTTTTTTAACTTCGCACAAGCGGCGGCATATCTGAAGTGTTCATGAGTCCCGGTTGAAAATTTCCAATCAATATTTCTTTGTTTTTTCGCGAGTACAGAGTGTGAGCACTTTTGCGCCCTCTTGATTTTTTCTGTTCGGCGTCCTTGAAGGACCTCGCGGATCCCAGAGCAACAAAAAAAGGCCTCGTCTCCTTTGTGAAGTGGCGAGAACGTGCCACGGCATCTTTTCAGCAAATAGTAAATTAATAAAGAGCAGAGGAAGCCGCCTGCGGGCTTGTTTGTCATCTGATTTGGCCGCGCATATATCCGTGCCTGTCGTAAACAGCCTGAGCGTTTCCTGCGACAACGATAAAACGCACTTAAACGACCGGCCGGCGTTTTGAACGTGGACGTTTTACGGAACGACGACGGCGCATCCGCTGTGGACCTTTTTACCGTGACGTGACGCGGTACTTCCGGACGGCGACGGCGCAAACGGCACAACTAGTAAAAAAAACAAAAAAAAAAACTTTCAATGTCATTTGAGCAAGGCGGAGAAGATTCAGAGACGAGCATTTTAGCACTCTTCAATACCGCCGGATTTGCTGAAAAAAAAAATGGAATGTTTTGTGAGGTAAATTGTTTCCAGAGGGGATTAAAAAATAATAATTTTGTTTCACATGATTATCAAGGGACTGGTTAATTAATTGACTTTTCTTTCGCTCAGATGAATGGAGGAGAAGTTTTTCCTTTTTTATGCGGAAAAATCGTGAACGCGCTGCAAAGCTGCTGCTGATGTTTTGCTAAATGACTGAAAGGAAGACAACCCAGGCAAATGCCTTGCACGAAGCCGGGCGGTGGCGGTCTCTTGAAACGTGACGACTGGCCCCGAGTACTCGTGGTCTGTCTCGGATCGCTTGGATTTGGTCCCGGTTTTTCGTGTTTTCGGTCTTCGGTTAATTGTGTCCAGCTGTTCTCTCTTTCGTTGACCAATCAGCTCCCTGCCGCCGCTCGAGTCTCATCCAGGTTTTCCTCGTTGTCTGGTTGTATTTGGCTCCCTGCTTTGGTTTGGTTCTTGCCGATGTCATTGTTTGTTTGTCCCGGTCTGCCCGTGCCCATGGTCCATCTGCGCCACTTCCATGTCACCGCTCGTGTTTTCTTTCCAGTTTTTTGTTTAGTCAAGTGTTTTTTTTTTTATTATTATTATGACATTACGAAACCTCGTATAGCGCAACTATCTCCGCTAGCGCCGGTTACTTACTTACGGGAACGTCTCGATTGAGTTCCATAGGGGGGCTATGAACGATAATGACTCGAAAATTGATTCGCCGGCCTCCGCCTCGGGCATTCTCGGGAAGCGAGATTGTGCTGAAGTCGCGCGTAAATGAAGTCATCGGGCGGGCTGGCGAGGATAAAAACGAAGCTCGCGTGGTGTCTTTTTGATTGTGAAGATAGCACAATGGCGTACGGCTTCCGGGCAGCTCGTACGGATTATGCAGGGAAATCAAAACACCAGTGCGACAGTTAAGTGTGAGCTTTTTTTCCCCTCCGTTTACTCCAAGCTAGCGTGTGCACGCGCATCATTACAAATAAATCCCAGGCGGAGCCGTGAGACCACGCTCGGCGGATCCTCGGCCTCCTCTTAACGAGACAAGTGCGATTGAACGGAGCGGGCCTCATCTCATCCATAATAAACCGAGCCCGGAAAGTTCGTTAATATCGCAATCTACGGCCGGGCGCTGAACAGAAACGCATTTCGGCAATTTAATTGAAATAAACACCGGCAAGCCAAACACGTCTTTGTTCATCTGCGACGAGTGAGGGAGCAAGAAGTGCTAGCAAACGTCCCTTCAAACTGCACGAGCACAACTCGATGTCGAACTTGAAATCAACAAATTGTTGCGAATAAGCGTTGACCTTGACAGGAAGTCGACATGTTTCTGTAGTTTTCATCGTTCTGTTTTTTTTTTTTTTTAACTTGATGAAATTCAACAAAGTCTTGAGTACATCCAGCCGAGCAAGGACGCGGCGCTGGAATGTTCCTACGCAACTTTGTGTGATTTATCGATTTGGAGCGTAGCTACTGCGCATGTCCAACTTTTAACTCTTAAAGCTGTACACTATCCCTCATGCGCAACAGAACACAAATTATTAAAAAAAAAAATATTTTTTGCTCTACAAGGAAAACAACGTTGCGCCCTCACTTGTCCAGAATATGGAAGATATGGAATGCAGTATCCAAGGTCTTTTGACACACACACACAAAAAAAAAACCCCAAAAAAACGCAAAACTTGTTCTTTTAGTGAATTCTTGGCATTCTTGGACGAACATGGTCCAAACAACAGGGAATGCAGTATCCAAAAAGTATCTGACGCTAAAAAAGTTCTTGGTTTCCACCGGCATAGCAGACCAAAGAGTCGAGATTGTCCAGAGCAAACGGTCGAGGTGAGTGGACTGAAACAAGCAGCTGCCGACACGCTTCTAGTCATGAATACGGACACAAAACTACAACTGTTGCTTGGCGAATTGACACGACAACGCCGGTTGCCTTGGCTCAGTCGGCACGCGTCACTCCTCTCGCCGTGGCTTGCGTTTCCTGTTTGACGTCAATCTTTTGGGAAGTACCACCGATGATTAGTTACTTGGAAATGACGCTAATCTATACGCGTACTCTGTGACACTTTGAAAGCAACCTCGACATTCCGACGGTCCGTTCCGGTGGAGAGCCCGTCCGAGTTTGACCCCCACCCCGTTCGTTCCCTCAACCTGAGCGGGCCGATCAATCGCTTCTTGGCTTTGGAATGTGCTCGCGAGCAAGTTTTGGCATCGATAACGGAGCCGCGTACCCCGGAGGCGACCGGAGTGAGTTGGCTCTTCCCTCTTTAACGGATCCCTCGACAGGCCCGATGGCCTCGAGAAACCTTCGGTGGGGTTTTGAATCCGAGTGTGGATGGTACAAACGCCGATCGTTACCTCTTTTCACAGCTTGAAAATGCAAGAGAGCGCGACACTTGTACAAAGCAGTGGCAGGTACTGCAAATGAATCCGCATGTCAATAACATGTCATGTCATAATCAAAATAATTATGAGTATGTAGCCACTCTGAAGTAGATAATACTTTGACGAGAGTTGGTGCACTTGTTCCCTCTCAAAAGGTCTCTGAAATAATATTTTCCCTTATGAGTTAAGGTTGTCCTCATTTTAATCATCAACCTACCGAATAAACCCCTCGTTTTTTTTTTTTTTACCGTCTCGCAGATAGTCAAATAATAAACCTGGTGATGCAACAAAAAGTGTGAAAACGTAACAAAATAAAGGATGGAAAGTCAAATATGTACACACAACTAACAGTCAAATAACAGGTGCACAATGCACACATGAGCTACGCTAATCTACTGGAAGGGCCCAAAGAAATATGCACATGGCCGGCAAAACAAATGAAATTCAAACCCCAATGTCTTTGTTTCAAGCGGCAGGAGTGACGAACGTCGAGGGTTGCCCCCAACGGTCCAGCCTCGTCCAAGTCCTGACGGTCAGATCCGTTGCGGAGCTTTGTCCTCGCTAGCGTTTGCTCGTCGCTAGCGTCCTCGTTTCCTTCCGCGTGAACCAACACGGGCATCGCTAGCTGGCGTTAGCTTGTCGCTAGCGTCCTAGCAAAGTTCCATGCATCCACCTAGCCTCAGTATGAGCGGCGAACTCCACCAAGTCACGGCGTGACTTGAGTCGTCCACTCAAACGGACACACTATCACCATTGAACTGTCAACAATCCTTGTCGAACACGTTGAACAATGTTGACAAATGTCCGCCTTTAACTTTTGTTTCTCTTCAAACAACCACTCGTACCTGCAATGCGTCCATTTTTTCCCCCTCTCTCTGTTTCTCTCCCGCGTCACTTCCTGTCCTTCTTAAAAACTGGTTGCAACAATAAAATGACAAACAAAAGTATTTCTTTTCACAAAGTAATAAACACATTAAAATACAAATCCCCTCAACACAAAATAAATTAAACACACACTTTAACAAATATTCCACCACTTTGTATAAAGAAAACCTATAACCTAATTGCTACTCTATTTATTTTTAACTTTTAATGATAGCAATTTTTTAACTTGGTTACAAGTACAAAATAAAGACGCAATTCAGAGGGGCCAAGAAATGAGTCTTTAATCTGTTCACACCCGCACCCCCCCCCCCCACAAAACATGTTTGTGATGTGTGTTAAAAAAAAAAAAAAGGAAACTATCACTTTGTTACCTTGTACGATGAGAAAATGACATAGAATTGAAAGTTTTGTTATGTTTTTTGCTTCCATTCAACGGGCGGTGTGCTGCTCCTCCTCGTGAGTGTGCTGAAGCCGCTTGGCCGCATTTCATGCCAAAAAACAAAATACTCCATTTACAAAAATCTTACATTTGGGTCTTTAAAAACGATAACTATCGTAATGTCAAGGCTTTCGTCAAATCACATGACGGGATTTCTAACTAATCCCACTTGAGGCCGTGTCTGCGCAAAGAGCTTTGTAAGACGCTTTTGTTTCCACAAAGAAGTCGCATTAAATTCCGCCGTATAAACAAGACGGCCCCGAGATCTTCTGACCTTTCGATTGGGATTAACGTCCCGTAATCCGGACGTCTTAGTCGCGAGGCAAGACTCCTCCTTTGAAAAACGGATCTGAGATAGCGTGCGTCCGCCGTGATAGACTTGTGCCCCCCCCCACCCCCACCCCCACCCCGCGCCCTGTGGGATTTATTACGGTGTTCCCGGGATTTGCGCTCGGGGAGCAGCCCGCGGTCCTCCAGAGAGACCAGCCCCCTCTGAACTCCCGACGCGTCGCTCCGGACGACAGCGGTTTTCCGCACACGAGCGCCTCGATGGCGGTAATAAGCTCGGCGAGCGAGCGAAGCGCGGCGCCGCGTAAATCGTCTGGGAAACGTTCACTTCATTAAAACTATTCCTTCAGCCGGGAAATAAAAATCCCATCAGGGGAGCGTGAAGGAGAGCCGAGGAATTGTGTGGTGGGAGAGAGTTAAAAAAAAAAAAAAGGCTCTCGGTGAAAATCCACCCTCGTTCCTCGAGTCCTTGACTAACGGCTCCCCGTCGGCCGGCAAACTTTGCTGGGCCCGAGCGTTCGCGTCACCCGCAGCGGCGAATTAAAGCTGCGAGCCGAGCGCTTTCCCCGTGGCAGATCCGTCAAAAACCGTCTTCAGATTCTGACATCGGAAAAAGCTTCCCCATTTGGCATCTCCCGTCTGTCCAGGATGCTTCCCCCCAATTTTTGGCTCACTCGGCGGAATTCCCTCGTCGCGCGTTGCCAAAATCCCTGAAATGGCTGTTCCAAACCAAAATGGCCGACTTCCTGTTGAATTCCCAGCATGGAAACATTTTCGTGCATCCCGTCGTGATGATGACGTTCACCCGAAGCAAATTTATTCATACACAAGGTCATGTGCGTTCATGATTAAAAACATTTAAAGCCAAAGACAATAAAACTGGTGGCACGATGGATCAGCTGGTAAAGCGTTGGCCTCGCAGTTCTCAGGTCCCGGGTTTAATCCCGGAACCGCCTGTTTGCATGTTCTCCCCGTGCCTGCGTGGCTTTTCTCCGGGTGGGCACCTTTTTGCAATTATGTTCATTTGTGGGCGGCACGGTGGATCAGATGGTAAAGCGTTGGCCTCGCAGTTCTCAGGTCCCGGGTTTAATCCTGGACCCGACCCGCCTGTGTGGAGTTTGCATGCGCGGCTTTTCCCCGGGTGGGCACTCCGGTTGCCTCCCACATCGCAAAAACATGCAACGTTAATTGGACACTCTCAAATTGCCCATAGGTGTGATTGTGAGCGCGACCAGTTCAGGGTGTACCCCGCCTCCTGGCCGTTGACAGCCGGGATGGGCTCCGGCACTCCTCGCGACCCTTGTGAGGATAAGCGGCAAAGAAAATGGATGGATGGATGGATGGACAATAAAACACCTTGAAAACATTTAAAACAAGGAGAAAAATAAAAGTACAATTAAAACAGCAAAAAGACCATTTTTTTTCATGTTCAATATTTATTGCAAACTCCTTCAGATGATTTATTTGGCACAGTTGCATGTTAATAATTAGCAGTTTTTGAGTAATATTGGCGGCTTTTTTCTAATTGGGACACGATGGCGATGCCATGGAAGGGGCTGGATGAAGTCCCGAGCGCCACAAGTCAAAAGTGAACGACGTGCGTGGTGTGGTCTGGACGTGAGCGAGAGACCCCCCCCAAACGCCCGGCAAAGTGTCCCTCCTCAAAAATAGCAAGCTTTTAGAGAGCCTCCCCCCCCCACCCCTCCCACCGCGCCGAAGACTAATGGAGGGAAAAGATGAGTGAGGGAGGATGAGAGAGAGAAAGAGGGAGGGAGGGAGGCTGGGCGAAGGGGACCGACCCTCACGTCCAGCTCACATCAACCTCGGCGGCGGCGTCCACGCGCCGCATCACTCGCGCAGCCGGTAAGAAGCTCCGAGCTCGACTTTCTTCGCTACTCTTTCGTCGCCGCCACCATCTTTTTCTTTCTTTCTTTCATTTGCTTTGCACGTGCGCGGACGAGGTGCTCGTTATGATCATCATCGCCATTTTCGTCATCCTCATCATCCGTCATCACCTGCAGCCATCGGTGCCAAACCATCCCCAGCATCATCGGCATCGGATGTCGTGCGTAATGCTCGGCACGAGTGTGTGAATCACGTCAACGGATGGGGGAGTGTGTGTCAAAGGGGGGGCATCAACTAGGTCACTTTATTTCATGTTGTTATCATTGTTATTATTATTATTATGATACTGTACGGCCTCTTAACGAGACAAGGTCGCGCCGCGGGCTGTTTTAGTGCATCTCTCCGCTAACTTGGGAAGCGCTAACAAGCGCGGCCAGATGTGCGTGTGCACGCGCGTGCATGCGTGCATGTGTGTGTGTGTGTGTGTGTGTGTGTGTGTGCTATAATCATGTTTGGCCAATGTGCATTTTTCCACTCACTTCTTTTAAAAAAAAAGTCCTTTATGAAACTGGGAAAACAGAACATCACCATTGTAAATCGTTTACGAAGCGTCCAGGAAATGTTTCAAGTTAGCTTTCGGTCATCTGTCGCTGCAAGCAGCGGTTAGCTTCTTATCACACTTGAACGACTTCAAGTTTCAAATGTCATAATATTGAAATCGTTAGATCGAAGGCTGGAAGAGAGCCCCCGTAGCTCAGTGGTTAGAGCACTGGTGTGGTAAACGAGGGGTTGTGGGTTCGTATCCCACTGACTGGGGCCTCCGCTCCCTGAGAAGGCCATCCGGCGTAAAAAAAAAAATTGTGCCAAACATATACCCCGAAAGGGACAAGCCGAAAGAAACACACGCAGATCGAATGCTGATGACCAAAATGGCCACTCGAAACCCAAATGCGTGACTTCCCGTTGAAGCACGGCCACGGGGTCCTTGAAACTTTTTTTTTTTGCGCGTCGGCCTCAATTTGGTGAGGATTGCTCAAAGTGGCGCCGAGGGCTCATCTTGCCCAAGTTTCACCCAGCTAAGCGTCAGGGAAGCAAAACGGTGGACTTTCGGATCCGTTTCAGGCATCCTCGGGACTTCTTTGTGTGTCCTATTTTCATAGACGTGTCCACCAAATTCCACGTTGCCCAATGAAATTGGAATCCTCCTAGGGGGCGCTATACCTTTCAAGTTTCGCTGCATTTGGGTCCCTTTTCAGGCTTTTTCAGAACCCCCACAAAACTCGCCATCACATTTAACTTCTTCTGTGATTTTTTTCTTATGACAATAATGAGAAAACTGTTGTAAAGTAATCGATCCATCCATTTTCTTCACCGCTTATCCTCACGAGGGTCGTGGGGAGCGCTGGAGCCTATCCCAGCTGTTAACGGGCAGGAGGCGGGGTACCACCCTAACTGGTTGCCAGCCAATCGCAGCGCACATAAAGACAAACAGCTGCACTCACAATCACAATCACACCTACGGGCAATTTCGAGTGTCCAATTAACCTCGCATGTTTTTGGGATGTGGGAGGAAACCGGAGTGCCCACCCGGAGGAAAGCCACGCAGGCACGGGTAGAACATGCAAACGCCACACAGGCGGGGCCGGGATTGAACACGGGACCTCAGGACTGTGAGGCCAACGCTTTACCAGCTGACCCACCGTGCCGCCCTGTGACAAAATAAATCAATTTCAATATGGTATAATGCTTTGCTCGTGAAAAATCACAACTTCTTAAGTCTGAATGTCACATAAAGTTAATTATGCTGTTTTTAAAAAATGTTTTTGTTTATTTTTTAAAATTAAATTCATAAAACTTTGCAATTCATGTTGCACTTTCAAGCATTCTTATGAAAGAAAATGTAGATAAAAAATGTAAACAACTCGATTTTTTCTTGAATTTTGACGATGGAGGTGGAAAAAGTGCTCACGTTGTACTTAAGTAGAAGTACAAATACTTGTTTAAAGAATGCTGTACTTTGGAAAAAGTAATTTTTCCTCCGTTCTTATCCAAAATGAGACTTTTTGGCGGTGTTAAAGGAAACACAATCCCCCCTCCGAAAATAAAAAATCTTCAATGACATGCCAGGTCGAGTTGGCAAGGGCACATTTTCAGTTTTTGTGTCAAAAGTGAAGCTGAAAGTACGATTTGGCTCCGCTTCCCAAAGTTACTTGAACGACTTGATGGCATGTACGTGAAGCTACGTTTGCGCTAACCTGTTTTTTTTTTTTTTTTTTTTTTGGGGGGGGGGGGCCCGTACGCTCGCTAATGCTCATGCGAAGGTGCCCTGTTTGTTTTTAAATAATTGAACCGGAGAGAGAGCCGTCGCTCACGTCCGGCGTCTCCGTGATTGCGCCCATGCGAGATGAACAATGTCGATGCTTTTCGATCTTCTGGGTTTTAAGTGCTTTTGGTGGCATCTTGTCGAAGTCAACACAATGACAAACTCCATTTTGTGGGGGGTTCAGTTTCACCAGTGAACAGCGGGGGGTTCACTGCACTTCTGTGTGTGTGTGTGTGTGTGTGTGTGTACTTGTCTTCCTAGCCTCACCTGGCACAAATCTTGATATATCTTTTCCTTTTTCCATTTTTTTACGCTTACATTTTGTCTGGTCCACATCAGAGAAATGCTCGGCTGAGCTCCTTTCACCCCTTTAGTGCGTGCCTCGTGTGTCCGATAAGCACTAAGGCGACCGGAGATGCTCAAATGGGACAGAATGTGTCTCCGCTTTGGTCATTTCGGCCCGCCAAGCTTGTTCCCTCTCGTGTACTTTCACCATTAACCCCGCTCTCGCCTCCCTCCGTCTCCATCCATCCGTCCACCCATCCATTCATCCCCTTCTCTTACCCGCCGTCTCCATCTACTACTATATGTAAAAGCCCGGCGCCGGGTTCTATTTTTATTAATAAAAACGGACGTTGACGCGGAGCAAAGTGCGACGGGAAACAGCGATTTGCCATTTGGAGCCATGTCGCCGCTCAGCACTCCGACCGGCAAATCACGCTTTTAGTTTCGTCCGCTCGCGACAAGACGGAATGACACAAAGCCGCCAGAGCCAAGCTGTGCTCAAAAATCACAATGGCCGCCGGAGACAAAACGTGCTCCAAGAGATGCATTTCCATGGGGGGATTTCATTGCTTCGTGTGAATCGTTACATATGGATGATGATAAACGACGTGGGAAATGTGCTAATCCACCGCGGCAAGCGTCTACTTGGGAGGGGACGGCGTTGGGAATTGTCTGCCGCGGTGAAAGGGCGCCAAAGTGGCGGTTCTTGCCGTTGTTCGGTCTTCAATGTTATGATTGTGTCCTGTAAATGGACATCCATCCATCCATTGTCATTGCCGCTTATCCTCACGAGGCTCACCGGAGTGCCAGACCCTATCCCAGCTGTCGACGGGCAGGAGGCAGGTGGGGCACACCCTGAACCGGTCGCCAGCCAATCGCAGGGCACATTGAGACCAACAGCCGCACTCACAATCACACCTACGGGCAATTTAGGCGTAAGTCCAATTAACGTTGCATGTTCTTGGGATGTGGGAGGAAACGGGCGGGAGTGCCCACCCGGAGAAAAGCCACGCAGGTACGGGGAGAACATGCAAACTCCGGAATTGAACCCGGAACTGCGAGGCCAACGCTTCACCAGATTCTCCACCGTGCCGCACGTAAATCAACATCATTGCAAAAAAAACAAAACAACAAAAAAAAAACCAATAAACGAAAGCCTCAGTATATGCACTGTGTCTATGTCCATTTTCCAAACCACTTATCCTCATAAGGGTCATGGCCTATCCCTAGCCAACATTGGGGGATAGGCAGACTTCGCCTTGAACTGGTCGCCAGTTGGTCACAGGGCAGGTGTCAACGACATCGCTGAGCAGGAATTGATCCGCGTCAAAACCGGGCGTTTGTAGCACTACGCCATCGGTGACCCGGGTGGGGAAGCAGTAAACTCTTGACGGACACGTTTTAACGCGAGTCAAGTGCATTCCAATGGAAAAATGACGAGTAAATGACCAGAAATACACTTGCTTTTTTTTTGAATTGTCCCATTCATATTAGCAGTTCATATCTTGGGCTCTGAGGTTTGTCTAAGATTCGCATCCCCTTGTCTGTTGACATCGTGTTGCATCGTGTTGCAAAATTGCCACTCGGCAAACGATATTTTTTTTACCAGTTCCCAGCTGCGGTTTGGTGGAATTTTGGATAAGCTTTGCGGTCGTCACGCCGAAACGGAATCGCAATTCGGTGGAAAATTTCCCCAAACCGGATCAGTTCTTGACAAAAGCCAAAGCCAGGGAAGGTCGATCCGAAATGGCATCATCGACATACTTCCTCTTCAAGTCTTTGAGTTTCTTTCGTTCTTTGAAGCCCAATTTTGTCAGATCTCGAAAGCTAAGTGGGTTTGGCCCTGGTTAGTACTTGGATGGGAGACCGCTTGGGAATACCAGGTGCCGTAAGGTTCTCTCCCCCGGCTAAATGCAGAAGCGACAAACAAATATGCGTTCATCCAAGACCATACCCAGTGTAACGGGACAAGAAGACGAAAACTCTTAAAGTCTTTGAACTACCTGACGCTTTACGGCTTTTGTTGGTACTCGATTCCAGTTCAAGTCTAGTTTTTCCCTGGGATTTGAGCTAACACCTGCTCTCGACGTTTCATTCATCATCGTCAGGCCTTCTGCTGTTTGTTCAGAACAGATCCTGTTTCGGGAAACTCGCCATGGATATTGTACCTTTTTCAAACTGGGCGTGACAAAATACTTACAAAACTCGAAGCGCATCAGAGGCTGACGGCGTCACGTTCCTCCGAACGACGTCTGCATTTCATGTCAAATATAAAGTGTACAGGGACTTAAGTGCCTGCTAAATGTTGATGGAACTTCATAAATGTGTGTGGAAATGTTTGCGCCGCAAAACTGTATGCCATTCTGCAAAGTGACGTTAGCTGTGACGCTACTGCTAACGCGATAGCAGGATCGCGGCCGGCGCGTGGTTACTTTCGGACGGCAAAAGTCGACAGCCCGCGCCGCGGCCCGTGAGGTCGTTCCCTTTCGCGAGCTTTGCGTGCAGCGTTAATTTAAGCACAAGTTATTACGCGGCGCCGCTTTAACTGCCGTGACAATGTTGCGTTGCCGTTTCACGGCGTCATCGAAAAGAGCCGCTCGGGGCTCATTTGCATCTAAATGGATCAAAGCGCATTTGTTTAGCCGCCGTTATTATTCGCGCCGCGTTTTAGCCGCCGCATTGATCGCGCACGCGGCGGAATTTCCGCGTTCCAGTCTGACGCGCGCGCGCAAGTTTGCGGAGATCTGTTTGCACGCGGATAATGCCTGAGCGGCTGCTCGGCGTGCGTGCAAAGAGGAGATAACAGATGTCAGCAAAATGGGTTGGGTGGGGTGCAGGGGAAGATAGCGGTGGGGGGTGGGGGGGGGGGGGGTCAGGTGAGGCGCCCCCGCTCGGAAAAGGAAACAGTTGCAGCGTGTTTTGGGGGGAAATGAGATGAAGCCGTGGAACGGACCATCGCTGGCGAGGTCATCCGTCACCTAAAGGCCGTCACAGCGCATCTGAACCCGGGTGGGCGGGGGGGGGGGGGGGTTTAATCAGGTCAGCCAGCGAGTCATCCACTCAATAAACGATTCCCAAGCGGGGGCAGCCACGCCACGCTGCCACAAATGATCCCATTTCATTTCCAAAAATGATGACGTACTGACTCATTCACCGCTGAACTTCCCCACGGTGAGCATTCTGCTTGCCCTTTCAAGGTCCACAGAATTATTGCCTTGCGCGAATCCGACAAAAGAAAATCCGTCCGAAATGCGTCAAAGAGTGATGCGCGAATCGCGTCGAGCCGAACGGTGACTTAGACGCCGACGTTGTTTTGCCCAGAACAAGTCGGACACGATCAGCTTTGCGTCCATCGAACGGATTTCACGCCGGGTCAAATTTGTGAGAAAATTGAGTGGAAATGATCATTATTGCAGCAGTTATAATTTGGGGAATTATTTTGTTTGGCGGTGTGCCGCGAGACTCTTCTCTGGTAAAATGGTTGCGGTGGAATAATAAAGGGGAGGAAAAACTGCACTAATCCGTCACACACACACACACACACAGTCGCCAGCGAGCGTTATACACGGGTACGCCGCGGCGAGCAGTGGAAAGTCAACGAAACACGAGGCTTAGTTTGAGATTAGTTGGAGGGGACTTTTCTCTTTGTGGCGCTGTTGGGTTCTGGTCTCGCTCAAACGGCAGCTCAAGCAACTGGGCCTTTTAGTTTCTGAAGAATCACCCGCAACGTTTTCATGCTTTTCATTTTTTAAAATTTGATCTCACCATTAGTGACATAAATCGCAGACTAAAATAAATATTCGGTTTGGCATGAAAATGTTCCGCGGCCCCCTCCTTCTACTTTGCGTGAAATTGGTCTCAAAAAGAAATCCAGGTTTAAAAGTGAAATACAAAAATACATTTTTGCCATCAATTATTTACAGTAGCCGTTTTGTTGGCGCACCGCCCCCCCCCCCGACACACATCCCATTCCAAAAATGTCTGCGCACAATTTTTTTTTTTAAACACACATCACGCTCGTACTAATAAGAAAAAAAAGTGTACAAAATATTCCTGCAACTATGAAGACGACATCATAAATAACATCAGTAACAATAACATCAAAGATAACGATATTGCAGCATATAATGATTTCCATGCAATAATACTTTGCGTAATGAGTTAGTTTTCATTTGGATTTGCGCTCCAAAGTTCCAACTGCGACTATTTTACGCTTCGACGTGAGGTTGCAATTGTAAAAATCAGCTCACGAGTCAATCATCCTTCCGCGCTGGCCGGCACGCCAGCGCTCTGTCTTTCTTTTTCAAGTCGGCGATGTTTTTACAGGCAGCAGAGCAAACACGATGAGTATGAAAAGCCACACTTTGGACTTTGGGGCTTTTCGTCGCGGCGGCAAAAAAAGGGCGCAAAACATTTCCACGTCGTTCCACCAATGAGAGCGCCGACAAAATTGGTCAAACTTGAAAAACCTCAAGCGGTTCTTCGGTGGTTTGAGGCGGCCACTTCACGGGCCCTTTCGGGCAATTTCCGACACATTGACATCAACTGGGGGAACTTTTTAACCCTTTACTTGGAATTTCAGTTTTTACCTTCTGGCTTCGGGTCCATAATTCATCCCAGCTCGTATCTTTTCGTAAGGACAAAGAAGAGAGGAAAATTAAGGGCTGGGCTTAATTTTTCTGTTATGTTTTACGAATTGAATGGATGCATTTGGATTTTTTTGGGTCAGCTATCGGGCTACGAACAGCTTGTCGGTCTTCACTTTGCTTCCGATCGCCTTCGTAGTCGGGTTCGGGCCTCCTCAGCTCCCTTTTTGCTTGCCCCGGTGCCGTCCCGTTTTTGCTGTCAGACTGCAGAACCGATTGCCCCCCCCCCAGGGGAGAAGTGAAGGACTAAAGTTACGAGCAGATGTGGCGGCGCGACCCCTGACGCAGCGAGTTCTGGTCACGGTTTCAGGTCAGGTCAGCCGAGGTCGCTCGAGTGGCGACACCCGGAAGTAGCCCGGCGTCCGTTTATCGTAATCCCGGGTTGGATTTTTACTGTCGTGTTCGGGGACATTTTCAGCCAACCAACCGTTTTCTTAGCCGCTTATCCTCACGAGGGTCGCGGGAATGCTGGAGCCCATCCCAGCTGAACACAGGCAGGAGGCCGGGGGCACACCCTGCACTGGGCACACGGAGACATCTCAGTCGCACCGACGGGGCAATTTAGAGTCAATTTCAGCCGTAGACTGTAAATATTTATATTGTTTTAAAATGTCTTTTTGCATCTTTATCGCAGAACGGTTTTCACGATAATTTCTTCTTCATCAGTATGTAATATCCATTTATCTTTTTAATTTTAACCCTTCCAAAATTCCCATTTGAAATTTGTCAATACCACCCACCCCCCGTTAGATTGCTGATGATAAACCTTCCACAGACGACAGAGAAAGCTTCCACGAACAAAACCGACTTCGTCAGGGTCATCTCCAGCCCTTGAAATTAAAATGGTGGCCATCAAAGTAAAGTAAGCCATGGAACGTCTCTTTCCGAATTGCGGGATGCCAGCCAGTAAATGTCATGGAATTCATGTTTTTGTCACGAGCCATCGGTCCAAATGCAGGACTCCGAGGAAAAGACATAATGTTCAGCGGGTTTTATTTCAGAAGCAGTGTCCACACACGGTAACGCAAGCTCCAACTTCAACCCGTGTCCAATTACAGTCCGAACGTGAAACAGCTGTGACAGGTGTCAGAGGTGGGACCGCCCAGACCAGTGGTCTGGCCACGCCCCTCTTGGCTGTGGCCAGTTTTAGTTTTTATGGGTTTCAAGTGGCCACAATCAAGCCAAAGTATGACGTGCAGTAAATGTCGGATTGTTTTTATATTTCGGGAGCTGACGTTGACAAAATTGGAGGAAAATCCCTCCATTGATAAGTTTTCAACACATTTGGGATTGGTAAATTCAAATGGTGGCCATGGCAACAGAAGGTTAATGAGCTGATTGTGATTTGATTGTCAGGGGCGCAATGTCACGTTGTTGTTGGTTTTTTTTTTTTTTTTTTTTTTTCCCACCGTACAATTTGGAATTTGGCTCAACATTTGCCCTTCAAAAAGATTACGAGGAACCTTTCGATGGTTTTGGGGAGTAGACAGTGAAAAGTGCAAGATTTGGAGACAGCAAGGATGCTCGGTGAACGTTTTTGTGTTAGCTTTGTGTCTTTTGTCATCTTTGGAATTTGGCTCACGGCGTAATCATCTTTCTCTTCTGACAGGAGTCGGAGGAGCCACGAGACAAAGGAGGAGACTTTTTGTTTTTCTCTCCGAGGTCGAAGATACATTTTGTGAAGGACGCGGGAATGAGTCGGACGCTTTTCTCCATCTGACACGGACAAAGAAAAGTTCCTGCGACGTGATGCGGGGCCGCGTGAGGGAGATGGACTTCAAGCTGGCCCTGCCGAAGATCTCCTCACCGGCGGTCCACTGAGATCTCCGCGATGGAAGGACACGCCGTCCGTCTTCTTCTCTTCCTGTGCGCCGCCCCGCTCACTTCGCAACATCCGTCCGGACTCCCTCCGTCCCGACTGGGCGCCGGCCTGGACGCCGCGTCTCACCGGAAGAGCTCCCGGACTCGCGTCGAGGGCTCCGCCGCGCTCCACTTTAGCTCCGAGACGGGTCGGGAGAGACCCCGGCCGGTCGAGTCGGATTACGCGAGTCTGCGAGAAAGCAGGCGGCCGCGTTCTCGCCGGAAGAGGAGCTGGCTGTGGAACCAGTTCTTCGTCATAGAGGAGTACCGAGGGCCCGAGCCTGTACTCATCGGACGGGTGAGTGGAACCGAAGGGGCCGTGGACTACAGCTTGAGCCGTTTGGGCGTTGAAGACAAAAAATACCCCAAAATCAGGTGACCTAAAATACACAAAAGAATAAAAATACTGTACGTGGGTATTACGATCCCGACTACTCCTGCAATAGATGAAACCCACAGCGAAGCGACAAAGTCACCATTTCCATTCCTCCATTTTTTTCGGAGCCGCTTATCCTCACGAGATTGGTGGGAGTGCTGGAGCCTTTCGCAGGGGGCGTTGTACACCCTCGACTGGTTGCTGGCCAATCGCAGGGCACGTAAACAAACCATTCGCACTCACCATCACACCGACGGGGCAATTTCGAGCGAACCGCGGGCCGTACCCTCGCCGGTGCGACACTGTTGAAGTGAATTTCTTTTCTCCGCTTCGTTTTTCATCGTTTGACGCGTCTGCGCCGATGGCTTTACCGTCATTCTACTTCCTTTAGAAATATGGAAGTGTTATATTTTCCAGGCAAGACGTATTGTCACGCTTCAAGATGGGCAAAGCGCCGGAGATGCCCACCTGAAGCGTGCCAGCCTCCCCCGGCCCGGCCCGGCCCGGCCCGGCTCTCGCCAGTCAACTTGGCTGTCAGGCAGCCACGAAGCCGGAGCGGCGCGATACACTTTACAACGACAGCCCAGATTGGTTTCTTACTCCTCATAAATGTTGAATGTCCCGCTCTGTTTGTTATCGATACAGTCGGCGAGAGGCGCAAAAAGCCGTCAGGGGGAAAACGCGATAAAGCCTACCGGGGTGACGTTTGAAAACGTTGCGACCGGCTGGAAGTCAGACGTGGCGAAAGCGCTCAGACGCGACCTCAGCAGGCCGCCAGATACTTGTGTGTATAAAATAAATGGAAAAGTACTTACTCAACCGCTGTCATTAAGTCTAAAAATGTACTTGATACAAAAGTAAAGTGAACAAAGAACAAGAGTGGGCCAAGTCATTTTCGGGAGTGATTTTTATGGCTATGAGATCATCTGGGCGATGTATTTATACCTTGGGGATTTATTTGTTTATTTGTTACATCTTCTGGATATTTATTTTTGATAGAAATACTGGTTCTCCTTGGATCTTAGGTCATTCCAAACACTTGTCAAATCTATCCATATTTCCCGAAAAATGATAAATGACGTTCATTTGCGCTAACGTGAAGGTGCACCATCTTTCATTTTTTTGCGAGCTTTGGCGGGAGCGGCCATCTTGGAAGAGGGGAGCTGGCGCGGTTGCGCGCCGACGATTGATCGGGAAAAGTGCTGCCCCCTGGAGTTCAGAATTGAAACTAAACTGCCTTTTCCCAATTCAGTTTTGCGTTTAAAAATGAGGAAAATGGAATTAGCTCGCCGTCGTCGTCCAGTTGCCCAAAAATTGTGTCGCCATCGCGCGAGTGTCATTGTGCTTTTGTTTTTCCTTGCGGCGAAAAAAAACAACAACAACAAAAAACATATTCCGCATTTCTTTTGCACAGCATAAGCCTACGAGGGGCTGCTGGGATGGCTGACGCACACACAGGTACACGAAAGCTGTGTGGTGTCTTGGAGCAAGAAATGAAGGCAAGGGAGGAGGAATTAAAAAAATGACATCAAATATCGCTTATCGAGCAAACTGGGGGGTGTCGGGTGCGCTATTTTATTTATTTATTTTTTTAATCCTCCCCGTTATCCGCCAGCACAGATGTACTTTGGGCTTACGTTCACCCCTGCCGACCGCTCGATATTGCAAACTCACGGGTCACTCCATTAGGGACACCTGCACACGTAACGCTGGCATTATTATTTGTAATATTTGTTGTCGTCACATCACTCCTGCAGAGTCGCAGTCCAGAAGTCACCAATCCACGTCCTGCGTTACTCGCCGTTATATAAAATGTTGCTTTGGCGATACCTGGGGCCAAATATGTTCAAGTGAGTTGAGGAGTTTCTTCGAGACAGATTTTGTGTGCGATCTGTAAAACTAGCAGGAAAAGTTGAAAAAAAAAAAAAACATTCAGGAACATATTTTGATTTTGCATGAATTTTTTAATTTTTTTTTTTACAATTTTACATAAAAAAAACAATACATTTTATGTTGTAGGATAGTGACATTTTGGGATTATGCTTTAATTTTGGCAGATCTGCACCAGTTTATTATTTTTTTTAATAAAAGAGAATTTGTAGTTGCTGGAAGGAAAATACAAAAAAATGTCACAATTGACTTTTTAAAAATGTTCATTTGAAAAGTAATATTATAATAAGTAGAAAGGCGACAGTTTAGTAAAATGATTCCAAATTTTTTTTGACAGATTTTGAATTTTGAGGAGTTTCTTTTTGACAGATTTTGTGTGGCATCTGTAAAACAAGCAGGAAAAGTTGGGAAAAAAAACATTCAGCATCGTATTTTGATTTTGCATGAATTTTTTCAATCTTTTTTTGGTTACAATTTTACAATAAAAGCAATACATTTTATTCAGTAGGATAGTAACATTTTTGGATTATGCTTAAATTTTGGCAGATCTGCACCATCTTTTTTTTTAATAAAAAAGAATAGTGGTTGCTAGAGGGAAAATGCCAAAAAATTGTCACAATTGACTTGAAAAAAACATTCAGGAACATATTTTGATTTTGCATGAAATTTTTTTCTTTTTTTTTACAACTTTACGTTAAAAAAAACAATACATTTTATTTAATAGGATAGTGACATTTTAGGATTATGCTTTAATTTTGGTAGATCTACACCATCTTTTTTTCCATAAAAAAATAGCAGTTCCTGAAGGTGGAAAAATAAAAAATTGCTACAATTGACCTTTTTAAAATTTTTCATTTGAAAAGTAATATTATAATAAGTAGAAAGGGGACAGTTTTGTAAAATGATTACAACTTTTTTTTTTTTTTTTTTTTTTACATGAAAAGGATTGTTTTATCATTTAGCAGAAAGAGACAATTTTGGAGAAAATACTTACATTTTTTCCAGAATTACCCAAATTCTTCTTTCCTGAGGAACGTTCCTCCACCAAAAACATTTCTATTTCATTTCTATTAAATTTTGTTTTGTTTTGTACCACTTTGATCTTGCTCAAAATATTTTGCTTTCCTAAAACATGATTTACATTTTTGGAGAAAAAACTAAATGTAAACTTTTTTTTTTTTTTTTTTTTTTTTTTTTTTCTCGGTGCCCAGATGATGTGCAGCAAAGTTATTTCTCAGTAGAGCCTTCCGATGAGTCACTTTTCTATACGTCCAATCTTGCTCGATATGATGACAATACGCACGCATACGCGCACAAACCCCCTCAGACGAGCAGACGGTCGGCAGAAATTCGTCGTCGTGCGCACGTGGGACGTTATTGCGGGTCGGCACCGACGAGGCCTCCTCTGGCTTGTGTGGTCGGGTCGAGTTCATGTGCCGCACGCATCATTACGCTCCCATTGGCGCTGCACACACACCTGGTACCGTTGCTTTCTCATTGACTGAATCGCTCCGAGCGCCGCACAACATCATATTAATTCTCAATCAATGAAGGCGTCGCTTTCATTTTTTTTTTTTTTTGTAAGCTGTTTTGACATTGGATGTCCATGAAAACACCATAAAGTGTCACTTTTCATCGTGAAATGTGACGACCAAGCACCGACGGCTGTGCGTGTCTCCGGCACGCGATTGCTCAAATCTCCGCCTGCAGTCAAAGAGTAAAAACGGCCTCGGAATGATGATTCATACTCATCGTGAGCTGTAGCAGCAACGGTTGACGCCTGTGTATTGATCGGAAAAGACGTGACGATGCGAATTATGGCACAAGCGACGACACAAAAACGCAGCATAGAACAAAGGACAATTAAAACATTGGATACTTAAAAGTCAAACAGTACCGTTTGCTGTCTTGATGCTAAAATAGCACGCGAAACGCCATAGATAGGCTAACAGAAAGTAACATCCCGTCATACAACACTTGACACGCATGAGCAGCAACATAAAAAACTGGCACGTAGGAGTTTTCGTCTTTTCTCTCCTCTGCAGAAACGTTTCTGGCTGGAATTTAGTCCGGTACCTTCTCTGGTTCTTCTTCTCCCTTTTGTGTTACGCTGCAAGTCTCCCAGTTGTACACACCACGGGCTGACACATTGCGGCACTGCCTGGTCCTACAAATGAAGTTGTACAACTCTAAAGTCGGCCATCTTTCCCCAGCAAAATCAACGGAATTGCCAAAATGTACTTTCAATAAGAAAATAAGCGTACAGCAGCATTGATATCAATGAATGGAATGGAAAGAAATTCCACCTTTTTTTTTTTGCCAAATTTTTGCTTCAATTCAATGGACATTGCGCTCACTTCATCCAGTGGGCGGTGGCCACCTGAGGGCGGTATAATGCAGGCTTGATGACCAGGAAATGGTCACATTTAAGCTCAGTTACAGTCCTTCTTCACTGAGGATAAAGAATATATGCCTTCTTGTGAGTGTTAGCCCCTCTTAGGTATTCTGTATTGTTTGTTAGCATTAAGCTAAGCGGACGTTTCCTGAGGCATAGCTAGGAGATCATTTTAAAAGGGGAAATTCTCTTTATTTGAGGTTGAGTTTGACAGTCAGCGTCAACGGGGAGGAAGAACTTGGAACCTCTTTTGCGAGCAGTTCCTCAATACAAAATGTGAATTTTGTGCCATCCCCGAAGGGCGCAGCCCTCGCTAAGTCACCCGATCGCTAGTCAGTTCGCCCCGAACGCTCAAACTTGTGTTGGCTCCTGCAGCTGCACACGGACATGGACCGAGGGGACGGGCACACCAAGTACACGCTGGAGGGCGAAGGAGTGGGCTCGGTGTTCGTCATCGACAGCAACACGGGCAACATCCACGTCACCAAGTCGCTGGACCGCGAGGAGAAGGACCAGTACCGCCTGAGCGCCACCGCCACCGATCGGCTGACGGGCCGGGCCCTGGAGCCGTCCTCGCAGTTCGTCATCCGCGTGCAGGACATCAACGACAACCCGCCCGTCTTCCCCGCCGAACCCTACGTGGCCACCGTGCCGGAGATGGCCGACATCGGTACGGTACGCGCACGTCCGCGTTAGCGAAAACGTTCCATTCGTTAGACTTCAGCCGCCTCCCAGTCATAATGAATTTCTCTTTTTTTTTCCCACCCAGAAAATTTCCTTCTGTTGAGGCAAAAACAAACCAAAAAGAAAATACTTTAAGCATTACACACCAAACAATCGTCTGGCAGGTCCACTTCTCCACTTGAGGGGATGTGCAATGTTATTCGTCCCCCTCGCATTAATACTTTGTAGCGCCACCTTTTGCTGCAATGCCAGCTGCAAGTGGGACACAATTGAAGTCGAACAAAATTTATTGGATATCTTATAAACTTTTTGGACAAATAAAAACCTGAAAAGTGGGGCATGCAATATTATTCGGCCCCTTTCATTTCAGTACTGCAATCTCACTCCAGAAGTTCAGCGAGGGTCTATGAATAGTCATATGTTGATTGATGAGGATAAGTAGAATCCACCTGTGTGTAATCAAGTCTCCGTATAGATGCACCTGCTCTGTGATAGTCTCGAGGTCCAGAGAGCTTCATGAAGACCAAGGAACACAGCAGGCAGGTCCGAGATACCGTTGTGGATGGAGAACTTTAGAGCCGGATTTGGATACAAAAAGATTTCCCAAGCTTGAAAGATCTCAAGGAGCACCGTGCAAGCAATCAGATTGAAACGGAAGGAGTGTCAGACCGCTGCAAATCCACCAAGACCCGGCCGTCCCTCGAAACTTTCACCTCCAACGAGGAGGAGACTGATCGGAGATGCGGTCGAGAGTCGAGACTGATCAGTCTGGAGGAACTGCAGAGATCTACAGCTGAGGTGGGACAGTCTGTCCTTAGGAACGCTGCACAAATCTGGCCTCCAGGGAAGGGTGGCAAGAAGAAAACCATTTCTCAAAGATGGCCATAAAAAGTCAAACATGTGGAAGACGAAACCAAAATCCAACTTTTTGGGCCGCAGTGCAAGACGATATGCTCGGCGTAAAAGCAGCACAGCTCATCACCCTGTCAAACGTGCTGGTGGCAGCCTCGTGGTTTGGGCCAGGGAAGATGAACGGAGCCGAGTCCAGGACCGTTCTGGAAGAAAACCTGTTGGACGCTGCAAAAGACCCGAGACTGGGACAGAGATCCATCTTCCATCAGGACAATAAGCCAAATCTACAATGGAACGGTTCACAAATCAACGTATCCAGGTGTCGGAATGGCCAAGTCAAAGTCCAGACCTGAATCCAATCCAGAATCTGTGATCGGACCTGAAGACGAGACTGCTGAACTCGAGCTGTTTTGCGAGGAAGAATGGGCAAGAATTTCAGTCTCTCCATGCGGAAAACTGATCGAGACAAAAGCCAAGCCACTTGCAGCTGGAATTGCAGCAAAAGGTGGCGCTGTAAAGTATTGATGCGAGGGGGACGAATAACATTGCGCAGCCCACTTTTCGGGTTTTTATTTGTTAAAAAAAAAGTTTCAAATATCCAACAAGTTTTGTCCCACTTCACGATCGTGTCCCACCTGATGTTGATTCTCGACACAAAAAAAAAAAAAATTCAATTTGATATCTTTCTGCTAAGGCTTAAATTAAAAGTTCAAGGGGGGCCGAATACTTTGACAAGGCAGTGTATTGACCCCGCGACCTCCGACCTCCCGCTGCAGGCACGTCCGTCATCCAAGTGACGGCCCGGGACGCCGACGACCCCTCGTACGGGAACAGCGCCCAGCTGGTGTACGCCGTCACCGAAGGACAAGAATATTTCTCGGTGGACCCTCAGACAGGTCAGTTCCTCTTTTCGAGGGATTTGCATCCTTTTTGCAACATTGCCATAAAAATTATTCAGCAAATGTATCCGTTTTCATTTTTCTTATTTTAAAAAGTGACTTGCAATTCTGCTTTTTTTTTGTTTTGTTTTTTTACATTTTTTTTTTAATTTCACATGAATTAGTTTTTGTTTTTTTCTTCCCTGTGATTCTTCCCAAATTCGGTATTTCCATATTAAAGCAAAAAAAAAATTAAATTATAATACAATAAAAATCCTGGGGCATCTTGGTGCCAAGGAACTATGGTGAAGTGAATTGAGACACTTCATGTATAGTTTTGCCACCATCTTCTGGCATGTATTGGCAATCTTAATTTTTGGGGCCGCTGTCAGTCAGTTCGTACTCAAAATTTTGATTCATGCAATGCATCAAAATAGGACATATTTCCTGCAATTCTGCCTAAATTTGGCTTTCAATCAGTTGTTTTTTCTTTTTGTCATATTTGGAAAAAAATGTAGTTTTTATTTTTTGCTTCAGAATATATATATTTTATTTTAACAAAATTTTACTTTTACATAATTAATATAATTAGTAGAAACATGAGAGGTATTTTGTCACGGTTAAAGTGTTTTCACGGAGGATGTGAAAATGTTAATCGAATAAGTTATGATTCCGGGGGGGAAGAGCTTATTTTTCTTTCCACCAAATTTTTGTATTTTTTAACTTTACATGAATATGAAAGCATTTTTTTTCAAAATTTAAAAACTAATAAATTTTGGTCAAATCCTTGAATTCATGCAATTTCAGGTTGTTATTTATTTATTTTTATTTATTTATTATTTTTAAAAAATCAACCATGATTAGATAGGAAAAAAAATACTTAAGTGTAAAAGGTTTTGATAAAAAGCATAATTGTGTGACATTGTGCGACAAATATGATGTTGTTTTTTTTTCTGTTATATCTTTCGGGTTTTTTTTTTTGTTTTGTTTTGTTTTTTTTTTTTTACATGAAAAGTAAAGCATTCAAAGGGTTTTTACATTTCTGGATGACTTGCCCACTTTTTGGGGGAGGATTATTTCGAATGGAATCTATTGTAGTCGCTCGTTTTTTTTTTTGTTGTTGAATTTTTCAAGTGAAGCCTGGCAATTAATTATTCTGAGCGGACACTCGCACGGATCGCATGTCCGCGTGATGTCAACGCACGCACGCACACACGCACGCACACTTGGCCCGCAGTCGGCAAAGTTTGACGTTGATGGCGAGCGACGCGGGCCGCGCTGATCCGGGTCCGCGGTCCCTCCGCTCAGGCGTCCTGAGGACGGCCGTGGCCGACATGGACCGCGAGAGCCGGGAGGAGTACGCGGTGGTACTCCAGGCCAGGGACATGGGGGGCCACCTGGGGGGCCTGTCGGGGACCACCACCGTCACCGTGAGGCTGAGCGACGTCAACGACAACCCGCCTCGCTTCCGACGCAGTGAGTAGAACCCGTCGTGTGCTCACTCGCTCCTTTCTCTCTTCCTCCAGGAGGCCAAAAAGGTTTTGGTGACGACGTTGCGTAGATGCAGAGAGGCAACGCCGCAACATAAAGCTATAAAATTTGTAGTCAATATTAACCGAATTATGATCACAATTAAACAAAAAAAATTCCAGGCAAAGAGCCACTTGCTGCTTCACCATTAGCAAATGCAAGGGATGCAATTTAAAAAAAAAAAAGGTCTTTGTAGTAAATATTACCAAATTATGATCACAATTAAGCATTTTTTTAATGTTGGAATAAAAAAACTAAAAAAAAAAAATTCCAGGCAAAGAGCCACTTGCTGCTTCACCATTAGGCAAATGCAAGGGATGCAATTTTTTTTTTAAAGTCTTTTGTAGTAAATATTACCAAATTATGATCACAATTAAGCATTTTTTTAATGTTGGAATAAAAAAACTAAAAAAAAAATTCCAGGCAAGAGCCACTTGCTGCTTCACATTAGCAAATGCAAGGGATGCATTTTTTTTTTTTTAAGGCCTTTGTAGTAAATATTACCAAATTATGATCACAATTAAGCATTTTTTTAATGTTGGAGAACAAAAAAACTAAAAAAAAAATTCCAGGCAAAGAGCCACTTGCTGCTTCATCATTAGCAAATGCAAGGGATGCAATTTTAAAAAAAAAAGGTCTTTGTAGTAAATATTACAAATTATGATCACAATTAAGCATTTTTTTAATGTTGGAATAAAAAACTAAAAAAAAAATTCCAGGCAAAGAGCCACTTGCTGCTTCACCATTAGCCAATGCAAGGGATGCAATTATTTTTTTAAAGGCCTTTGTAGTAAATATTCCAAATTATGATCACAATTAAGCATTTTTTTAATGTTGGAACAAAAAAACTAAGAAAAAAATTCCAGGCAAAGAGCCACTTGCTGCTTCACCATTAGCAAATGCAAGGGATGCAATTTAAAAAAAAAAAAGGTCTTTGTAGTAAATATTACCAAATTATGATCACAATTAAGCATTTTTTTAATGTTGGAACAAAAAAACTAAAAAAAAAATTCCAGGCAAAGAGCCACTTGCTGCTTCATCATTAGCAAATGCAAGGGATGCAATTTAAAAAAAAAAAGGTCTTTGTAGTAAATATTACCAAATTATGATCACAATTAAGCATTTTTTTAATGTTGGAATAAAAAAACTAAAAAAAAAATTCCAGGCAAAGAGCCACTTGCTGCTTCACCATTAGCAAATGCAAGGGATGCAATTTATTTTTTTAAAGGCCTTTGTAGTAAATATTACCAAATTATGATCACAATTAAGCATTTTTTTAATGTTGGAACAAAAAAACTAAAAAAAAAATTCCAGGCAAAGAGCCACTTGCTGCTTCACCATTAGCAAATGCAAGGGATGCAATTTAAAAAAAAAAAAGGTCTTTGTAGTAAATATTACCAAATTATGATCACAATTAAGCATTTTTTTAATGTTGGAACAAAAAAACTAAAAAAAAAAATTCCAGGCAAAGAGCCACTTGCTGCTTCACCATTAGCAAATGCAAGGGATGCAATTTAAAAAAAAAAAGGTCTTTGTAGTAAATATTACCAAATTATGATCACAATTAAGCATTTTTTTAATGTTGGAATAAAAAAACTAAAAAAAAAAATTCCAGGCAAAGAGCCACTTGCTGCTTCACCATTAGCAAATGCAAGGGATGCAATTTAAAAAAAAAAAGGTCTTTGTAGTAAATATTACCAAATTATGATCACAATTAAGCATTTTTTTAATGTTGGAATAAAAAAACTAAAAAAAAAAATTCCAGGCAAAGAGCCACTTGCTGCTTCACCATTAGCAAATGCAAGGGATGCAATTTTTTTAAAGTCTTTTGTAGTAAATATTACCAAATTATGATCACAATTAAGCATTTTTTTAATGTTGGAACAAAAAAAACTAAGAAAAAAATTCCAGGCAAAGAGCCACTTGCTGCTTCACCATTAGCAAATGCAAGGGATGCAATTTAAAAAAAAAAAGGTCTTTGTAGTAAATATTACCAAATTATGATCACAATTAAGCATTTTTTTAATGTTGGAATAAAAAAACTAAAAAAAAAAATTCCAGGCAAAGAGCCACTTGCTGCTTCACCATTAGCAAATGCAAGGGATGCAATTTTTTTAAAGTCTTTTGTAGTAAATATTACCAAATTATGATCACAATTAAGCATTTTTTTAATGTTGGAACAAAAAAACTAAGAAAAAAATTCCAGGCAAAGAGCCACTTGCTGCTTCATCATTAGCAAATGCAAGGGATGCAATTTTTTTTTTTTTAAAGGCCTTTGTAGTAAATATTAACAGCATTCTGATCACAATTCAACTTTTTTTTTATGTTGGAACAGAAAGTACATAAAAAAATTTTTCTGGGCAAAGAGCCACATGCTGCTTCACCATCCAACATCACTACAGTATCTGCTTTTGCTAGCATGGCTGGTGGTTTTCCTCCAAGCCTCTTCGTGTTTTTTTTTTTTTTCTGGTTGGCCGATCAGGTCACAAAATATGTAAACAAATACCTGGAGGCAAAATCCCAGCGTGGTCGACGATAATTTGTGACATGTACAGTACATTTATTGCATCGTATACGCTCTACTTAGCCCGAGTTACGCGACAGTACCGTTGTTTTGCAACACTCCATCAAGCAGACATTATTTAAGGACATTTTTAAAAAATATTTTATACATAAACTAATATTTGGGAGCAAGAGCTTAATTTTAATAAAATCTTGAGAATACTTCTGCCAAATATTGTTCAACTATTTCTTTTGCTGTGACCCTCGATATTGCTGGAAGATAATGCTTTATTTTTAATTCTTTGATAATGTTCTGTAGATTATCATTATTATTTTTTTAAATATCATGAACTGAGGTATTTTGAGAAAAGAATTATTTTTGCCGAAATGTTGTTGTGACCCACCGCATTTGCTTTCTTATTGCACTCCGCTGACGGGTGGGTCCGGTTCTTGACGGACTAAACGGACTGCGCCGACATGGCATTTGACCTTTTGGAACGCCTCCGACAGAGCGCGCCCCGTCACACGCGAGCGAAATATCTTGGCTAACTCCTCGCGAGTGCCGAGTTATGAATATTTCACGTTAGAGCTCGGCCCTTTAGGCGGCGTTTCTCCGCGGCGCCGTACATCATCTCCTGCCGCACGTTGGTCATCGGCGCCGGTGGCGTGATTTATTTTCCCGCCGTACGTTGCTTTATTGAAGCTCTTGAATATTAATTTGCCCCCGGTGTGTTATTTATTCACTTTGAATCTAACCGCTGTGAGCCTCCCCCCGCCCTCGCCCGCCCTCGCCCGCCACCGCCGCCCTTCGCCAGACGCAAAGTCGAGCCCAGGTCATTAATTTCTCTTTGTGAGATAATTAAAGCAAACGTTCTCGTAATGGACGCTGGTTAAACGTGAAGGGTGTGCGGTTTTTTGTTGTTGTCGTTGTCTTTTTTCCTTGTATTTTATGCGCGTTGTTTTTCTTTTTAAACGCTCATTAAAGTCCTGCTGCCGTTGAGCGTCAACAAGGTCGCCCGTTGGGATTCAAACCAGCTCACGTGCGCAATGGAAAAGTTGCATTTAAAGGAAGAAAAATGCAAGTCTGCCTTGATTTAAGATCTCGATTCCTTTCGTGACAGTGCTCATAACTTGAAAGTTACAAAATACATTTGGATCTTTTTTAAAAAGGAAAAAAAAATCCCCCTTTACTGCTTGATACTATTAAAAAAAAGAAAAATCTCCAGTTGGACACATTTACCATTTTCTCCGCATTCCTCCGTAACAATCCTTTATTTCCCCATCAATTCAAGATGTGGTCACTCCACAATGTTGTGTGCATTACTTTCATGTTGTGGGCATTTACGATATTTACTATTTCAAGCCCGTCTGTTTCATTTTTTCTTTTGCCACATTTCTTCATCACAGTCCCTTACGGTACGATCCAGTCGACTGTGACGTGGTCGCTCCACAATGTTGTGTGCCTTACCTCCATGCTGTGGGCATTTACGATATTTATCAGTTCAACCCCGTCCGTTTCATTTTTTCTTTTGCCACATTTCTTCACAACAGTCCCTTACTGTACAATCCAGTCGACTGTGACGTGGTCGCTCCACAATGCTGTGTTCTTCCATGGTAACGTTAAGGAAACTGCGTGATTTCGTAGGTCCAGACGGTCTTTCTTCCTGTCTCGCCGTTCGTCAGAACTCCCCCACAACTGTCCCTAATTATTTGCCACAGTTGATCCAACATGTGGTTGCTCCACGTTGTTGTGTGCGTCACATTTGTGCCCCAGGGAGCCACGTGACATTGAGATATCTAAAAAAAAATAATAATGAAACGTTAAACATGATGGATCAGCAACGATGTCGCAAATAATTGTCATCATGTCCTTGTGCTGAGCAACAGTTTCATCATCATTAACACCTCGTGAGTGTTTTGTTGTTGTTGTCGCGCAGGCGCGTATTCGTTCTCCGTGTCGGAGCTGGCGGCGCCGGGCGTGGAGGTGGGCCGTCTCACCGCCACTGACGCTGACGTGGGCGACAACGCCCTGCTGGAGTTCACCATCGTGGACGCCGAAGAGGCGCAGACGTTCAACATCAGCGCCAGAGAACGAGAAGCCATCATCGTGCTGAACAGGGTGAGCGCGTTCTCCGTTCTGCTGTGCTTCGCACCAATGTACTAGCTAAAAAAAGAAGAAAAAAAAAAAAAGGTTTTCGTTCTAGTTGGACTACAATCAGCTGACTTTGTATCGGTCCGTTGTGGTAAAGAGGGAGGGAAGTCGAAAGGCGAAGGTCTGGTTTTAGCAGTCGATCTAGGTTCCTCCCCTCACTTGTGGGCACGAGCTGTGGGTCGCGACCGGAAGAACAAGATCCCGGATCCAGACCGGCCGAAATGAGTTTCCTCCGCAGGGTGTCCGGGCTCTCCCTAAGAGAACGGGCGAGAAGCTCGGTCATCAGGGAGGGGCTCAGTGTCGAGCCGCTGCTCTTCCGCATTGAGAGGAGCCAGATGAGGCGGCTGGGGCATCTGATCCGGATGCCTCCCTGGTGGCCCGTCGCACCGGAAGAGACCCCGGGGGCGACCCAGGACACGCTGGAGGGAAGACGTCTCTCGGCTGGCCTGGGAACGCCTCGGGATCTCTCCGGAAGAGCTGGGAGAAGTGGCTGGGGAAAGGGAAGTCTGGGTATCCCTGCTGAAGCTACTTCCCCCGCGACCTGACCCGGAGAACCGGTAGAAAATGTGCTACAATCATGACCAGCATGAACTCCTTCATTGCAATGGACGTTTATATTTGTCAACTGGGATCCAAGTGTTGACTGCCATTGACGAATGTGTCCGTTACATCGGTTTTTCAATGGGGAGGGGCATGGGAGAGCTTCTGGCCCACATTTTCTGTTGAATTTCATAACTTTGGGTTTAGAAATTGCTGGAATGACAAAGAGATGCCTGTAGATGGCGACTTTGCATTTGCGATCAGCACAGCTTTTAAGTCGAAGATGAAGATGAGGTGCTGAATCTCAGCTGATTACGAGGGAGAGAAGGACCAACGCTTTGTTCGTCTGACAAATGAATGCTCATGTCGTATGTGGGTGTGGTCTGAACAGAGGAAATGTTGCAGTAGGCGGTGGAAGGTTTTTGTTGGGGTCGTGAGAAAAGACGATACGGTTCATGGCGTGAACTCCATCTTAAAATTAAAACATGCACACATGCTCACAAATTGCGTTATATCTGTAAAAAAGAAAAATTATTTTTCCATCAAAAATTCCGTCTTAAATGTTGTTTTTTTTGCTGTTTTAGATCTTTTTTCACAACAAAGGAAACGTGTTTAGGATCAAAGTCCGTGTTCTGAAGGTTGCCTTACACAAAGTATCCTATTTACTATATTTAGGTCAGAAACTGATTCTCTTTGGTAAAAACCCACCCAATGTTCTCGGAAAAGATACAAACAAACTTTTTGTTTTCGCTTTGAAAATGGCTGACTGAGTCAACGTGTTTAAAATGCAGTCATCAAAAACGAAAAGAACATTTCATATTATCGGGCGCTATTGTAGCATCACGCACAGTTTAAGCATTAAACTTGGGAAAAATATAATGTACCGCGCATAAAAGTTGAAGAAAACGAGAAAAAAAAGCTAAATAAATGTTTGAAAAGTGTTCAAAAAGACGAAATGCAAACGGAAGAAACTTTCAAGTTCAAAACAACCGAACTGCACTTAATTGGGTGGAAGCCTCCACCGACCAAACTTTTGTGGCTCGTTTTGGTTTTCCGCCGCGGCGCCTCAAAAGGTTCGCAACGTGCCGCTCGGCTCGGTTCCGCCGCCTTTCCCGCGAACGTGCGTTTCCTCCTTGATGAACAAAAAGCGCCGTTAAAAGCGGGGGGATAATCGGACGTTTCCGAGGCCGTCAAAAGCGTTTGCGTCGTTCCTTCCGTTAGCCGTGCAGAATAATGGATTAAAATGAGCGCGAAAATGCGTCTTTTGAGCTCTGGGAGGGTCTTAACGACGTTTGCGGATAATGAGCACGCGGCCGATGTTAAATTAAGTGTGCAAATCGGATCCCTAATGAGTATTAATCCACCTCATTAGAACCATTTGCTGAGGTGAAAAGGGAGTCCAAATCAAGAAAAGTACCTGTTCCGGCGTTCCGTTGAAAAGTCCCACTCGCGAAAACAACAACCGCCAAAAAAAAAAAAAAAAGCAGGAGAGAGTTTTCAATCATGTGACTTTTTTTCAGAATCGGGTCAAATAGTGGAGGCGCACAACACTGTGGAGCGACCGCACGTCACTGGACCGTTTGCCGCTTGCGTGGGATAAATGTAAAAAAAAAAAAGAAAAAAAAATGGAGGCAGACGGCGTGGAGCCGACGCGTCTCGAAGCTCCGCAGAACACAAAAGTGATGCACACAACACTGTGGAGTGACCAAATAAGTTTGGCCGTCCACTTTCCAGAACTTGCCTTGCTCCGGGATGTGAGTTTTGCCAATTGTAAGGTTTTTCTTCTTCACTTCCCAGCTGCTGGACTACGAGACTCGCAATTCGTACTCGTTCACGGTGGAGGTGGCCAACCCCCTGGTGGACCCCCGCTACCTGAAGGACGGCCCCTTCAAGGACCAGGCCGTGGTGCGGGTCATGGTCCTGAACGCAGACGAGCCGCCCCGCTTCTCGCAGGCCCGCTACCACCTGGATGTGTCGGAGAACTGCCCCCCCGTCTGCTCGGTGGGCCGCGTGCGCGCCGTGGATCCCGACACGGGCCAAAGCGGCAACATCAGGTCCGGACGGCGCCGGCGCTCGCTTTTAACGGCGCTCGCTCACTTTTGGTTTTGCTGTTTTCCGGCCGGCAGGTACTCCATCGATCCTCAGTCGGACCCCGAGGCTCTGTTCCGCGTGGCCTCTGACACGGGATTCATCAGCGCGGTGACGGAGCTGGACCGCGAACGGGAACAGTGGCACAACGTCACCGTCATCGCCACGCAGAGGGGTGCGTCTCCCGGGCCGGTGGGGGGGGGGGTGGCCTGCCCGTGCGTACAGCAGCGGCGCCGGAACTGCAGGGGCGGCCCGATGAACATTTGCGGCTTTTCCGTTTGTGTTTAGACAACCCCAATCTTGTGTCAAGGGTGGTGGTTGCCATAGAAACGCTCGACCAGAACGACAACGCGCCGGAACTGGACAGGCAGTACAGCACGTCGGTTTGTGACTCCGCCGCTCCGGGACAGGTCAGTCGAACCTTTCCTCCTCAACCGGGAGAATATCATATTTTATTCCGAGGCAGAAAAAAATCCAGATACGAGTACAATATTTGTCTTCACCGGTATAAAAAAAAAAACAACGCATCATCCTAGTGACGTCCTTCGAGCATTTATTCAATATTTTTGTTATCATCGATTATATACGAGGGCAAACACTTTTCCAAATTCTGTAGCTGTTTAAGCATGAAAAAAAAGAATCATAATTCTCCAAAATAAGACGTTGGCATTCTTCTAGTTTGCCCTGAATTGTCTTGGATTGTCGTGGATCAGTCGGTAAAGCGTTGGCCTCACAGTTCTGAGCTCAATCCCGGACACGCCCATGTGGAGTTTGCACGTTCTCCCCGTGCCCGCAAGCGTGGCTTTTCTCCGGGTGTGCACTCCGCTTTCCTCCCACATCCCAAAAACGCGCAACATGAATTGGACGCTCGAAATTGCCCCGAGGTGTGATTGTGAGTGCGGCTGTTTGTCTCTAAGTGCCCTGCGATTGGCTGGCGACCGGTTCAGGGTGTGCCCCACCTGCCTCCTGCTCGTTGACAGCTGGGATAGGCTCCAGCGCTCCCCGCGAACCTCGTGAGGATAAGCAGCGAAGAAAATGGACGGATGGATGTCGTGAGGACTGGTACACGGACTCTAAGAAATACGAAATAAATGCTGGAACAAGTTTCCACGGAGTTGTCCGTGAGCCACTTGGCGTCTGTTTCCCGCAGGTTGTTCAGGTTCTGCGCGCCGTCGACCGTGACCCGGGAGGCCAGGACGCGCCGGTCCAATTCAGCATCGCGCCCGAGTCCGGCGCCGCGCTCAACCTCTCCATCAGGGACAACGGCGGTAAGACTTTTAGTCGGTGGCACAGGGGAAAAAAAAAAAAAAAAAGGAACAAATCTGGTCACGAAGGGATTGCAAACAAAAGTCAGTCACGAAATGACACAAAACCACTTGAGGAGAAGGAAAACTGGCTCCCTTTGTGGCCCGGTACCAAACATTCTGCTTGGTGGTGCTGCGCAAAAAGATGCAAAAGGATGAGAATGGTCAGAAAAAGATCATAAAGGATGTTAAAAGCTGTAAAAAAAAAAAAAAAAAAAAAAAACCAAACAAAACACTAAAGAAAGGTCAAAAACAGAAAAGGCTGTGAAAGAGTGACAACGATGTAAAAAATAGTGAACTATTGGACAATAAATATCAGTTCAAAAGAAAATCACTGGAGTATAAAAGTCATCAAAGGTTGTTAAAAGGCAGTCAAAGATGTGACGAGGCAAGTTGAAATTTGGGGGCGGGGGGGGGGGGGGCCAGCCTCAGTGTTGTTGTCGTCGGCAGGTGTGACGGCCAGCCTGGTGCTGCGGTCGTCCTTGGACCCGGCGCCGGGTTATGCGTCATCCCCGGTCAGCCTGTACGTGCCCGTGGTACTGCGAGACGGCGCTTCGGGCCTGGCCAACACCGCCACGGTCACCGTGACCGTCTGCCCGTGCCTGGGGGGGGGCATGCGCACCGAGGAGCGGAGCCCCCGGACCCGGGGCCGGCGCTGGGAGCGCCGCGCCGTCTGCCGCCCGGCGCCGTCCGCCTCGCCCTCGGTGGTCTTCACCCTGGTCATCCTGATGGCGGCGCTGGCCTGCGTCACCACCCTTCTGGGTAGGTCGGTGGTGCGCAAACAGGTGCTCTCAAGACAGCAAAACCGGATTCGTTTACATTTTTCTTCGGAACATTTGAATTTTTAAAGTACGGTTTTCCTCTATTGGAGCAAAATATGTCCAAACTGCCCATAAGGTTACCCGGACGTAGCCTGGCCACGAAAAGCTTCGGAACCCTTGGGGTCGATCGCATGCCCCTGTCCCTCGGCTCCATCGTTTTGTTTTTTGAATTTTGCTCGGTCTCGTTGTTATTATTTTTATTTATTTTTTTTTACTGAATGCTTGCGCCACCTGACATGGTCGCCGGTTGACTTTTTGCCCCCAAGTGGTGTGCGCGCTGTCCCTGTCACTGCGGCGTCAGAAGCGGGACGCCCACTCATCCTCGGAGGACGACGACATCCGGGAGAACATCATCTCGTACGACGACGAAGGGGGAGGGGAGGCGGACACGGCCGCCTTCGACATGGCGGCGCTGCAGAGCCTGCACCGGATCCAGAACGTGCACAGGAACATGTGAGTCGGACGTGAAGTGAAAAATCGGTGGGAAGTACAGTGAAAGAGTATTTGTACTTGGTAACTTCCCACCACTGCAGATGGTACACGCAGCAGAGCGCGGAACCCCCACGAGGCAGGGCGTACAGTGTGACCCGGAACCCTCACCCCGGCTCCGAGCCCGGACGGCGGCCCGGCTCGGCGCCGCTCTACGGGAGACTCTGCTACGGGGTCCGCACGCTGCCGGTCTTCCAGGATTACTGCTACCAGGCCGGATTGCGGCTGCCTCAACCGGGCCGGCCCCACGCCGCCCCGGCTCTCGTCAGCGGGGACCAGCCAGCGCGGCAGCGCCCTCCCGAGGCCGGACGAGCAAGTGCGTTAGCGATGCACGCGCTTAGCAGGCTGACGGGCGGGAGTGACGATGCAACAAAGATGCACGTTGACACGGAGAAGCCGGTGGACAACGTTAAGGTAACAAACTGAATGAGCATTTATTCTAAAATAAATCAAAATAATTCACCGACCAGCCGATCTAGGTACCAGCAACATATTTACAAACCCGATTGAGGCATACCACCGAGGCGGGAATCCGTCTTGTTGGTTCGGCAGGTAAACCCAGCAGAGGTCCAGTCCACATCAAACAGCTGCCCGGCCAGTCTGAGCTGCTCCGACCCCACCGGTTCTTCCTGCCAGAGTCCCAGCAGCTCGTCGGCCAACCAGACTCTGATCAGCGCCGGCGCCACCAGCTGCACCGTGGAGGACGCCGACACCGACTGGTCCCTTCCCTCCGTCTCCGAGCGGAGTTACTCCAACGCCAAGCTCCCCGTTTTCCCCGTGGTGGACACGTACAGTATCGTGGGATCACTGAACGGAACCACGGCCGCGGCGACTCTACCTTGCGCCGGGACAATACCCGCCAACCATCAACCTTTGCGCATGGAAGACCTGCTCAACTTCCGTCTGAACCGGGTGACGTCCGACCCATCGCAGCCGCCCTACGACTCGCTGCAGACTTACGAGTTTGAGGGCCGCGACTCCCGGGCCGAGTCACTGAGCTCACTCGGGAGCGAGGACGGGAAGGACGAGGACGGGAAGGATGGTGCCCCCACGGCAGGAGGAATGGAGGAGCTCAACGTCAAGTTCCAGCGGCTCGTGGAGCTCATCAGGGAGAGGAAGTGCAGGAAGGACCGAGAGGCCACCGAGGCGCCCGCCCAGACCGGCCAGGTCCAAGAGAAAGTAGTGCAGAAGTGGGACTTCTAAGGGAAGGGATTTCCCCTTCCCAGGGAAGACCGCAGGGAAAACCCAAGACGCGTTGGGACTGTGGGCCTGATTTAACAAGATCCCAAATCGCCGGCGCGAAATTCACCCTTCACTCGCTGAATCTATTTAAAAGAGGCTTTTGCGCTTTGGGTCGCTCTGAAGGTTTTTCTCTGTGGGGAATTTGTGCAAAATGAAGTTTGAAGTGATGGAATTGGAAGTGTTAGTGGAAGAGGCAAGCAAACAGTTACAGACAAGAACTGTGTCCAACTGATAACCGCGGAGAAGCTTGCAAACGTAAAAGCTGAAATTTTGTTTGATCTTGACGTCATTGCTTGACATTGCGATTAAAACTTGGAACGGCGCGTGCGGAACGCGACTCTGGGACCAAATGAAAGTCAAAAACGAGTTTTGTCATTGGCGGCATGACATGACTCCTTGGGACTGGCTTCAAGTTAGCCCCTCCCATCGTTCAGAGGCTGAACAGATGAAATTCGGCGATTTTTGTTTTCGGGCATTTCAAAAATGTGAACTCCAACCGCAAAAGATCGGTTCTCCCGTTACCTTCGGCGCCGCTTTGCAGCTGCCTTTCAGTTTTGAGAGGCCCCAGTTCCAAGTCATGAAAGCGCAATTTTGATAAATCACTTTTGCGTTGGTGCCAAATTGATCAATTTGCATCGCTTTTCCCCAGACTGGGCAAAATGACCTACTTGACAGTTTTGCCCATTTGGCGGGCGTAATCCCAGGTGGGCCCGGTCAGGGCGATCGGCTCGCGTGAGAAATTGGGTTTTTGCAGTCGGAACCGTTTAGCAAATCAGGCCCCCGGTCCCTCGCCGGTCTGGAGAAGGAAACCGCTGGAGAGAGGGAACCCTGCGACGTTGGATAAACGGAACGAGACGGATGGAACCATTCTGGATTTTTTCGGGGATTTTTTCCAAGCACGTCGTATCACTATCACACCCCCCCCCCCCCCCCACCGCCGCCACCGCCGCCGCCGTCGTCATTTCACATCTGGCGGCGCCGTGAGGGAAAACGCACAGAAAATCTTTCACTTGACACGGCGGCTATTTAATAATGCACTTGGTCTTTCAACACAAAAGCTATGAAAAATTCACCTTTATTAAAATATTGATTTCCGCCACAGCCTGAAATGTGCATTGTTGGGAAACGAGCCCTGATTTAGTATTGAGCGCAGGATGATCCCGAAGATGATGAATACGGCGGCTCTGATTGGATGTCGGCGCGGCGCCCGAGGTGTTCACTAAAACGAGATCTTGTGCAGACAAGTAACAACCCGAGTGAGAGTGTGTCGTCGTCGTCGTCGTCGTCGTCGTCGTCGTTGTTGTTGTTTACGTGCAGTCAGTCGGTTGTGCAGAGAGGATGAAGATGTTGGGGGGGGGGGGGTCAGCGGAGTATTTTTTAAACAAAGTTTTGCTGTTCATTTGCACAGTGGAACTTGGAACTTCCTCAAAGAAATGCACCACCTAACCGAGCTTTCTTTTCTACCATTCAAATTCCTTCCTTCCTTCCTTCCTTCCTTCCTTCCTTCTCTGCCTCTCTCCCATCCTTCTTTCTTCCTTCCTTCCCTCCTTCCTTCCTACTCTGCCTCTCTACCTTCCTTCCTTCCTACCAACCTTCCTTACTTTCTTCCTTCCTTTCTTCTCTGCCTCTGTCCCATCCTTTCTTTTTCTTTCTTTCCTTCCCGCCCTACTCTGGAGCTGCCTCTCTGCCTCTCTCTGCCTCTCCGCTTTCCTTTTTCTTTCTTTCCTTTCTTTCCTACTCTCTGCCTCTCTCCTTCCTTCCTTCCTTCCTTCCTTCTTTCTCTTCTCTCTCCCTCCCCTTTCCTCCTTCCTTCCTTCCTTCCTTCCTTCCTCTCCTCCTCCTCCCTTCCCTCCTTTCCTCCTTCCTTCCTTCCTTCCTACTCTTTCCTTCCTCTCTCCCTCCCTCCATCCCTCCCTCCCTTTCCTCCTTCCTCGCTTTCCTCCTTCCTTCCTCCTTCCTTCCTTACGTACTCTTTCCTCCTCCTCTTCTCTGTCCTCCCTCCTTCCTTCCTTCCTCCCTCCCTTTCCTCCTTCTTTCCTTCCTTCCTTCCTACTCTTTCCTTCCTCTCTCCCTCCCTCCCTTTCCTCCTTCCTGCCTCCCTTTCCTCCTTCCTTCCTTCCTTCCTACTCTTTCCTTCCTACTCTTTCCTCCTCCCTCCCTCCCTCCTTTCCTCCTCCTTCCTTCCTACTCTTTCCTTCCTCTCTTCCTCTGTCCATCCCTCCCTCCCTTTCCTCCTTTCCTCCTTCCTCCCTCCCTTTCCTCCTTCCTTCCTACTCTTTCCTTCCTCTCTCCCTCCCTCCCTCCCTCCATCCATCCCTCCCTTCCTCCTTCCTCCCTCCCTTTCCTCCTCCTCCTTCTTCCTTCCTTCCTAACTCCTTTCCTTCCTCTCTCTGCCCCTCCCTCCATCCCTCCCTCCCTTTCCTCCTTCCTCGCTCCCTTTCCTCTGTCCATCCCTCCCTCCCTTTCCTCCTTTCCTCCTTCCTCCCTCCCTTTCCTTCCTTCTTCCTTCCTACTCTTTCCTTCCTCCCTCCCTCCCATCACCTCCCTTTCCTCCCTCTTCCTCCCTTTCCTCCTTCCTCTCCTACTCTTTCCTTCTCTGTTCCTCTCTGCCCTCTCGGGGCTCGTCCTCCCTCCATCCCTCCCTCCCTTTCCTCCTTCTTCTCGCTCCCTTTCCTCTTTTCCATCCCTCCCACTCCAGTCCCTTTCCTCCTTCCTCCTTCCCTCCCCCTCCCTTTCCTTCCTTCCTTCCTACCTACTCTTTCCTTCCTCCCTCCCTCCCTACCTCCCTTTCCTCCTTCTTCCCTCCCTTTCCTCCTTCCTTCCTACTCTTTCCTTCCTCTCTCCCTCCCTCCATCCCTCCCTCCCTTTCCTCCTTCCTTCATTTCTGCCGCTGTTTGGAGGGGGAAAAAAAAGCCACTCATTTCTCCCGCGGCTCGAGGGCCTCGTGTTAGGACAAAAGCTTTACGTTCCACAAATGTAATTATTTCTTCCCCCGCCGCAAAGCGACTTGAGCGCCTCTTAATCAAGCGTCCTCCCTCGGACCGAAGCGACGCCTTCGTCGCTAATTTCAGAGCCGACTTCTCGAAAGGAAAAATGAGCCTGGGGTGGTGGGGGTCGGGGGGGGGGGGTGGGGGGCTGGCCACGGTCGGGTATTAAGTCACAACGCGAGGACAATGACGAGCTCTCCGCCTTCACGATGGCAACCCAACGACGTACTCGCGCTTCAAAACTTCGAGGCGTGAATGGAAAAAAAAAAAAAAGTTCTCGAACAAGAGCATTGAAATACAAGAGAAATGGTTGGTAAATGTCAAGAAAGCTAAATTGGTCGGCAGGTAGGATGAAGGGAGGTCGCGAAAAGGGGAGTTTTGCAGCAGGAGCCTTCAAAACCTGCAGCTGAGTTCTTTCCCCTACAGGCAGCCAGTGGAAGTGCATGTGGCCAATTCAACATCAAGGAGGCGTCAGCGAACGAGCGTATTAAAAATCGCACCTCATGATTAATCGGAGGAGGGGTGGCGACCTCATCATCTTCAAGCGTTGCCTTTCCACGAACGCTTGACACTTTTGGGAGCGTCGACGCCATTGATTTCCCCCCCCCCCCTACAATTTGATTTTTAATCCCGTATTTTGTTGATGCGCGGCGCGTATGTTAATCCCCGCTCGACTCAAATCGCTTCCCGGTCCGGAACGTCGCGGGGATTTTCGGGGGTTCGTTACGCGCGATCGTCTCATTTGGCCCAAACGCTCCAAATTTGTGTCACGGCGGCGCCGTCGACACGCCTCATTACGGAGCTGTGAAATATCCCATCACACAATAAGAACTTGTGCATATTCCTAGTTGCATACTCCTTTTATTCACTTTTATATTCATCATTTCAGTACAAAACTTAACTGATTAAATAAGGATAATGATTGAACAATATCAACATTTTAACAAAATGGAACACCTGTACTTGGTTTTTAAAGTGTATTATTGCCTTCCTCTCTCCCCCCCCACCCCCCCTCCAAAGGTGTTTAGATTTACGTAATGTTTGAAATTATGAAATCACATTTGCGTGACTCGCTCGTCGTCCGAGAAGGCGACGTTGGAGACGCCGCCGGGCTCCCGCCGGGCGCTGCCGTTTTTCCCAAGTTTGGTCGCCTGCGTCTCGCCGTCGCTGTCGTCGTCGTCCTCGGTGACGTCATCCACGTTCTCCTTCTTTGTTCTGGGGGGGGGGGGGGGGGTGACAACATTGTCAAAGAATTGACTTTGAATTTAAGAACGATTTATTAGTTTTCAGTCATTCTGCTCAGATTCAGAGGCAAATAATAATTCATTATCCTTTATTATATTTATTATAGATGTACCGCATATATATATAGCATTTGCTTTTATGTTTTATATTTTATTTGAATATTGTTTCAAAAATATTGAAAATATTTTTTCCAAATATTTAAATCATCAAATTTTGTCTATTTATATAATTACATTAATTTACATTTTTATTTTTTGTTTTAGCATGTTCTAAAATATTTCAAGAATATATTTTATTCATGATTTTCAAGTTTTATTATTAATAGTACATATGAAACCTGTTTTCATTTTTTTTAAAATATCTCATTAATCATAAGCACTGTCATTGTGTTTGACAGCAATTTTATTGAATTTCAGTAATTTTTTTTATTCATAAAACCTGTCTTTTGTTTTTCTTTTTTTAATTAACTTTCAATAGTGATTTTTGTCATAATTTAAAAGTATTTTCGATGATTTTTTTTTTTTTTTTTTAAAGGTCCAGAAGGTATAAAAGAAAATCAGGAGGCGGGTACAAAAGTTCGAAGGTCAAAAAGTCAGTTGGTAGGAAGGTCAGCAGGTCGTCGGCCGCGGGTCGCTCACCTGCGCTTTCGCAGCACCGAGGAGACGACCAGGACGACGAATCCCGCCCCCACGGCGCCCATCACCACCCCGAAGGCGATGAGCCACGGCGGCGTGGCGGGCGGCGCGGGAGCCGCCAGGGTGGGTTCGATTCCCACGAACTCCAGAGTGCGGTCCGTCAACAGGAAGGCGCTGTTGATGCGCTTGCGACACTTCCTGGCAGGTACAAAGGAAAACTTTTGTTTGGTTGTTTGTTTGTTTGTTTTTCACACCGATGCCAGGACGGGTGTTTTTGGCCCATCAAACTCGGATTTCTCTCTGACTCACATGACAATTTGACAATACCGAATAGCAAATTGCTGCAGGGTAGCGCCAACTACTGGTGAGGAGTACCTACTCCATGTTGTATTTTTTTTTTTTTTATACCATCGAATAAATCCGGTATGGACCGGATTCCGATTCACCCAATCCCCCCCCCCCCCCCCCAAAAAAAAAAAAAAGAAATGAACAACATTTACACAGCAATCAAAACCAGTAGGATTCTGGACTAGGTCTGGATCTTCTTGGGTTCCGTGTCAAAAACCTAAAGCAGCTTCGCGTGTTCGACCGTTCGTTGGTCCCGTTCAAAACGCGGCTGAAATCCCATCGCTGACTTTGGAAAATGGAATTTTTGAAGTCAGACAAAATGGCGGCAAAACAGGAAGTAGGAGGAGGTCACCTGATCGCCTGCTCCACCTCGCCCCCGTCCACCGGCCGGCCGGCGTCGTCGGGCCGCGTGACCACGAACCAGAAGGACACCCGGGGCGTCTCCTCGCAGACGACGACGTTGGCCACTCTGCGGAGGCGTCGCGTCAACAAACAAATCAAACGCGACTCGTTAACTTTTATGGATTCAGAGTCCACGCCACGTCCAAAATTTGATGACAAAGCGCAGAAACGTTTCAATGACCGAAAATGCGGTCGGGCTTCCGCCTGCGAGAATGCCAGAAATGTTCGAGAGGACTGCGCGTCCGAGATATTTGCGCAGCCGCGCAGAAAGTGAAAGCGCAATCGTGCCGAGAGATAAGCGACTTGAATTCATTTTGTGCATTTGCGACTCAAAACATTCATGTCCGCATTTCCCTTTGAAACAAGTTCCTGCCTGGCCCCCAAAATATGACAAAAAAAAGTCTTGTACCGTGGTGTACTAGATAGATAGATACCCCACGACCCTCATGAGGATGAGTGGCAAAGATAGATAGATAGATAGATAGATACCTCACGACCATCATGAGGATGTGTGGTAAAGAAAAATAGATAGATAGATGGATAGATAGATAGTCTTTACTAAACCGCACAATTATTTGTCTTAAAGCGTCATAACACCATCACATAGATGCTCATTAATATTAATCGTTTTTCACAGATGATAAAGAATATATGAGTGTGGGTACTGTTTGTTGCTCCACCTTTTGTGTTCAAATAACCATTTCTAGAAAGGTTATAACGCAGCGACATCAATGCTAGTTTGATTAGCCAGTCTATGGCGTTTTGCATTGCTATTGGACATCCATCCATCCATTTTCTTTGCCGCTTATCCTCACGAGGGTCGCGGGGAATGCTGGAGCTTATCCCAGCTGTCGACGGGCAGGAGGCGGGTGGGGTGCACCCTGAACTGGTTGGCACACTTACAATCACACCTAGGGCCAATTTAGAGGGTCCAATTAATGTTGCAAGTTTTTGGGATGTGGGAGGAAAGCGGAGTGCCCACCCGGAGAAAAGCCACCCAGGCACGGGGAGGACGTGCAAACTCCACACAGGGGGGTCCGGGATCGAACCCGGGCCCTAAGAACTGTGAGGCCAACGCTTTACCAGCTGATCCGCCGTGCCGCCGCTATTGGACATTCGAGGCATAATTATGTCACGTTTTAAATACAAAATATGTAATTCTCTTTATGTTAAACTTGACCATAAACTTTTTTTGGGGGGACCAAATCCAAGCAAGAAAATCAGCTGATCGATTGTTTGTATCTCAAAAAAAAAAAACAACAACTCAGAAATTAGCGCACACAAATCTCAAGGCACGGCTGTAGAAGGGTTAGAAAAATGTTACATATTTCATTTCCTCACTGGAAGTCCTGTCCGTCGAAGTGGTTCCTCATGGCGAAAGCCAAGGTGGCTCGAAAGAGGAACATTTCGTTTTGGCTCCAGGCGTACTGCAATTAAAAAAAAAAAAAAAAAGAGAGCCCATCAAACACTTTTGAGCGGTCACCAGATGGGCCTCATCGCCATGGCGACAGGCGCCGTCAGCCGCCGTCCGTGACGAACGAGGGACTCACGGCGTCGTCTCCCAGAGCCGTCCGGATGCTCAGCCGGACTTTGTAGCCGTCCGAAGCGTCTGCGACGAAAAAAAAGGGGAGCTGATGAGCTGCGATTCTGCGGCAGCGCAGATTTGATCTTGGAGCAAAAAATCAGATTAGCGGAGAACCAGCAACTCCTTTTGTCCTTTGATCGGTTTGAAATTTGGTAATTAAGAACGCGACTGCAAATGACGTTTGGGGAGGGGGGCACAAAAGTTGAGTACTGCGTTGATTTCGCCGGGATGCCATCATTGAGGCGCTGTCGTTGAGCTACGCAAATACGCCCCCTAGGGGTGCTGAGGAAGACCGTCGGAGGAATCTGATTGGACGCTTCAGAGTGCGGCTTCCCTGATTTGACCTGCTGTCGAAATATATTTGGAGTACAAAAAGTCACGCGCTTCAGATGTTTTGTTTTTGATTGGTTGAATGACCATTAAAAAGAAAACTGAAGACAACGAGACTACCCTCACCTATGAGCATGAGCTGTGGGTCGTGACCGAAAGAACAAGATCCCGGATCCAAACGGTCGAAATGAGTTTCCTCCGCATGGTGCCCGGGCTCTCCCTTAGAGAACGGGTGAGAACCTCGGTCATCCGGTGTGGGCTTAGTGTCAAGCTGCTGCTCCTCCGCATTGAGAGGAACCAGATGAGGTGGCTGGGGGATCTGATCCGGATGTGTTCCAGGGACGTCCTACCGGAAAGAGATCCCGGGGACAACCCAGGACACGCTGGAGAGACTATGTCTCTCGAATAGCTTGAGAACACCTCCGGATCCCTCCGGAAGAACTGGAAGAAGTGGCTGGGGAAAGGGAAGTCTGGGTATTTACTTCCCCCGCGACCTGACCCGGAAAAACGGTAGATAATTGATGGATGGACAACTAGACTACGACAGCATCGCATCTTTGTTCTGGGCTTCTCCCTGAAAAAAGCCCGAAAATTCGTAAGTTCGAAACGTTTGGCTCGTTCTCACGCAGATCTGGAACGAGCGACACGGAAGATGACGAGGTAATCGTTTTAATTTTCGTGTCATAAAAGAGTCCGGAAGGGGAGTGTTTGGGCTCAGACAAACGATTGCACACAAAGTTTTAATTTTGCTTCAAATCCATATAACAACATCCATCCATCCATTTTCCACCGCTTTTCCAGGTCACCCGACCGTGGGGAAATAGTTTCAGAGGGATAGCCAGAGTTCACTTTGCCCAGCCACTTCTTCCAGTTCTTCAGGAGGGATCCCAAGGTGTTCCCAAGCCATTCGAGAGACATAGTCTCTCCAGGGTGTCCTGGGTCGTCCTCGGGGTCTCCTTCCGGTGGGACGTACCCCGGAAAACCTCCGCAGGGAGGCGTCCGGATCAGGTGCCCCAGCCTCCTCCTTTGGCTCCTCTCGATGCGGAGGAGTAGCGGCTCGACACTGAGCCCCTCCCGGTTGAGCGAGCTTCTCACCCGTTCTCTAAGGGAGAGCCCGGACACCCTGCGGAGGAAACTCATCCGGGATCTTGTTCTTTCGGTCACGACCCACAACTCGTACCCGCGTAACGACAGCGCTGCTGTTTTCGTACGCCCGACAACGTCGGCGTTTTCGCGTTTCGGTGCGATGATCGGAACCACAACAGCAATGAGTCGGAGAATCACGTTCGCTCAACTTTCATCACGTTCGCTCGTATCGTAGAAACGAGAAAAAGAAAGAAAGAACAGGTCATGTTTTTACCTGGCACGCAGAGGCGCTGAGCCGACGAAAGCGCCACCGAAAGCAGCAAAATGACCTTTCCCGACATTTCGCCGAGCCAATCTGTGTCCGGCGGTCAGCCGCGCTCCGGTTTAATGGTTAAGCCGGGACACACCTGAATTACGCCGCCTCCCCGCGGGACTCTCTTCCTGTCCGGGGAAACTGTAAAATGCTGGGGAAAAAAAAAAAAAAAAAAAAAAGAAAAGTGTTTGCTCAGGCTTGGGCGCGGGGGAGCCGCAAAAACACCAACGGTTGGTTTCCTCTGTTTACTCAGCACGGAACAATGTGCCAAGCGCTCGTTGGTTCAGTCGCTGTACCGCCGGTGGACTAAACGTTCTCAACCGGCACGCTGGGGAATGTGAGCGCATATTCCCTCGTTAAAAGAAGAAAGCCTTGAGCAAAGGTGAACGACTCGGGCTGTGAGATTGCCGTACAAATCCTCAACGGGTGCCAGGGGGGATGCGCGCTCTCAGTTAATGATCCATTCCGCGGCGGCCGGTTAATCGTTGAACCGCGTTCGAAGCCTGACACGCAAAAGAATCCCCCCCCCCTCCCCCCATATGAACTGTCAGTGCGACCAAACATATACAAAAAAAAAAAAAAAAAAAGATTATATTAGTGCAACCTTCAGATACTGCGTAATGGCGCCCCCGAGCGGCGGTGACAATCTCACAATCTGATTGGACGCTTTGAGGGTCATGCCCTGAGGTCGTTGCTTTTTGCTCTTGAAAATTTCCCTTCCGTTCGAGCAGCTCACCGAGATCTGATTAGCTCGAACTCGATTATTATTATTGTGAATTATTGATATTTGTGCCACGGACCGGTTCCATTTTGATGGAGTGCCGGACGAACAACTTCGAAACAAATGATGAAAGGTCAAGTGTCGTGCCTATAAACATCTAAAATAGATATTGTAACGGAAAATACAAATAACATTATTCACTTCAATGTCCATATGAAAAAATGAATATGAGAGCATGTCATCCACGCGCAAAGTTGCGGAAGTCTCACTCGACATCCAACTGGTCGCCATATTGCCTGCGACGTCTGTTCATTGCGTCACATCGCGACATTCGCCGTGCCACCCACGATGGGGCACGAAAGCTCTTTCAGAGTGACCGGGGGAATATTTAGATGATATGCGGATCACTTCTAACCACCAACAGACTCCCAGACGGTATGTAGGAGCCAGCCCGGCCGAAGCCGTCCGCCGCGGACACAATCGAGTGATCGGGGCAATATTACATTTTCGTTTCATTTCGAGCCACATTTAGATGATATGCGGATCACTTTTAACTCACAACAGATTCCCAGGCAGAATGTAGGAGCCAGCTTGGCCGAAGCCGTGCCCTTCGTCCGAAGCCGTGCAAGGCGCCGACTTACATGCGCAGATCTTTTGCTACGTTACGAGAGGGTTATGTCCTGTCCACCCCCCAAACTATTATTATTATTATTATTATTATTGTAGCTGTATACACACCTACTCGTCATTGGGAACCCACGAAGCTCTCGTCCTTTGCAATCAATTTTTCACGACGAACCGTATATTTTTGAAAAGCATGAAGAGTGAATCCATCCTCCCGAGTGTTCGAACAATATCCAGCAATACAACGAGCCGGCATTTTGGCTAACACGAAGGAACAACGAGCTCCCTGCCAGCAGGTAAAAACTAGTAGAAACAGACAAGGCCACTTGTGTGCGCTACTGCCCTGTATGTCACTTCCTGCTTCTTCTCGCAAACAAATCCCTCGAGAGAATTTTCACGGCGGGAGTGACAAAAAGCCATGTACGTCAAAATCATGTTGTGTGGTGAAAAAATGGATGCCTTTTTTTTTTTCCATTAATAAAATACAATACAAATCGTACCTTTCTTGACAGTGGCACTTTAAAAATACTGCTCAGCACATAGTTGCTGATATTAGCGTTTTTCTTCAACCAATTGCCCAAGCTTGTGTCCCGTACGATGGCGCCTTATTAAACGAGATATCATAGCCAAGCTCCCAAAAAATAAGCGTTTCTCTCTTTCAGTATTTGTATTTCAATTTCATTTGAATTGTATTTGAGATTAGATCGGCCAGCAGTCTCATCTTGCTTCAGATATTTCCACACGCTCGTGACGTCGGCCGACGCCTGACTGTGATGACAAATGCTACGAGCGTAAAGTCACACAAGTGTTGTCCTGTTGTTGCTACGAAAACAGTTACACGCGTACTAATTACTTCTGGCGATGAAGATGGATCTTCGCTTCTCTCAGCTTCCGTAGGAATATTTTCAGACCAGCGGCGACGGGAATAGCCAAATCCAGGGAAGCTAACCGCTATCGTCCTCCACCGCCAGCGTATTTTGGTACTTGATGCGGACCAACGAAGACTTTGTTGTCTCGTTCTTCGAGTTTTAAATTGCAAAACGCCAGTCGCTGACTAATCGCTTCAATGCCTCGAGTGGATCCCGCTTGAAACCCGTTTCATATTTTTAAAAGTAAATCCTTACGTGTGGTTAAAACCGAGCTAGCGCCTTTTGTGATTGTGACGTTAAACAGGACAGTAGCCAATCAGGAAGCTTGCCGACGTTTGCGTTGTTGCCGGGCAAAAACAGAAGAGGAGGCAACTCGTGTTGCGTGTTTTTGTAACGTTTCATCTCCCGCGATGAAAATGGAAAGAATTTACCGCTGGCTGCAATTGCGTTACCACATAAGTCAACTGTTAGCCTAGCTTCTTCTCATTTTAATTTTACTTTTATTCTCCATCTTTCTGGATGCTCTGTGGCTCAGTGGTGCCTCTCACAGGTCAATCTTGGCACTACACCACACGTCAGGGAGGAGACGCGCGATTGTCGATGCTGAGAAATGTTTGTGTTCTTGCTGTCGCTTTTATTTTTGTTGATATTTTGTCAGGAAAGAATGATATTTCATATAAAAAATGAGAATTTGTTCCGAGATAAGTGCTAGCGAACACGTTTTGTCCTTTGATGGATTCGGAATCTGTTGCAAATTATTTAACACCTACTAAAGTGTTAGAATTGGGATTTACATTTTTTTTTTAATTGACAAGAAACAACAAGTTCCCTTCCGCCTCAGCACACATTGAACTTTTTATTCTCTCATTACTCGTTTTATTGCCGTGAGGTTGTTGTGCAAGCGGTCGCCAATAAAATGTTATTTACAAGTCGAGCTGAAACGCAGTTAAACTTTGTGATCCCGCATGACCAGAAACAATAAACATAAACGAATACTGCTGCTCTGTGTTTTTCTGTTTAATTTTATTGACATCAGAAGTAAATTATTGTAAAAAAAAAAAAAAAAAAAAAAAGAAAAGAGGGGATGCAGTTGTTTTCCTGGACACATGGTGGCAGTGTGCCCTGAAGAGCACAATGTTACTTTAAATAAGGCCAAATACAAGCTGGAAAATATTTGTTTGTATTTCCTTAAGATTTCAAGGGAGTATGTTCTGAAAATTTGATGCGGGTTTTCCCAGTGGGAATTTTGACCACTTTCACATTCCTGCATTCTTAATACTTGCACGTATTTTGAGGAATGAGGAAATATTTTCAATCAAATACCTCCTTTTAATCACCGAGGGTTCTGTCTTTTTTGCATACCCTATTTTTATAGTTTTGTGGGATATTACATGAATACAAAAAACGAAACTTTGCATGGCGTAGAGTAAGATTAAAGATTTTTTTAAAAAAAGAAAAAGAGATGGTACTTTTATTTTTGGGACTACTGCAATCCTTTTGGTGTAGTGATTTTTTTTTTTTTTTTTTTAATGATTTTGATGATGAATCTATTTTGCGTACCCATTTGTATGACTGTTATGCGTTGCAGTCTGGTTATTGAGGAGGTAGTTTGCATGCACTATGTATATTTTATGAATATTTTTCCTTTTTAGCGCCATCTACGTCAATTCGATGTAAACTGTCTCACAGTGCTTTAGCGCCCCCCTGCTGCCGCGGCGTTGCACTGCATTACACGGCGGCGGATGATCCGCAGCAGCGGTGAGGGGAGGAGGGGAGAACGTTCAGCCGGGACTTGTGGAAGCGGCGGTCACGAGTGAGCCGACGGAGCAGCCGCGCGCCGGGAGGGGAGGGGGGGGGGGTTGCTGATCCCGGTGCCGCATGAGCACGAGCGGCGCTCCTACTCCGGTCTGCACGGGCTGTGCCACCGGGAAGCAGCTGTCCTCCTCCGAGGTGGCGGAACTCTTCGTGGGCTGCCGAGCTCCCCGACGACGTGCTGCACAAGGTGAGCGTGGGTGGTCGTGGGTGGTCGTGGGGGGGGGGGGGGCGCCGAACTTTAGTTTCCCAAACGCTGTTGAGCCCAGACGCGTCATTTGTAGGAGAAGAATCTCACGGCACGCGATCAAAAAAAAAACCAAAACAAACAAAAACAAAGGTTGCACAGATTCATGATGCCACCTAGTGCAGTGGATCTGCAACTTTTTGCACCACCTAAAAATAAAAAAATAAAAAAAATCTTGGGCCCTCCGAGTGCCGCCATCATGACCAACGTTAACGTGTTCAGCAACAACGTGACAAAGGTTGTATTTCAAAAAAGGTACATATCAATATCATTACAATACATTTGAATATTATGCACACTTTAAATGCTGAAAGTGTCATTTCCTGAAAAGAATCTGGTTAAATGCAAATGTATTATATTCTAAAAAAAAATCAATGATTATCGACTGCACTCAGGCATCGATTCTTGAAGAGCTTCTCGAGAGAACCTGCATGCGACACTTTCAGGAGTGATCATTTTACAATTTTAATCTTACATTTTAAACATGTACATGTAAAAAAAAAAAAAAATGTTTTTGGTGTTACACAATAGCTAAACTTGACTAGCTTACTAAGCCAAAGTACTCGTATGAAACGAGACAGATGCTGGATTCCTAAAATGTATATCCATAATTGTAAAATCATTGTTACAGCATGAATATTGGCTCTGTGTTGTAATATAAAAACTGAAATGATTAGGGAAAGATTCCATTGAAATGTATTGCACATACATTTTCAACAGAATTTTGTTGTCAATAAAAAAAAAAAAGAGGGTGTGCGCACTTGTGCAAACTTTAGTTTTACTTATTATTTCATCGCACAAGTTATATTAGATCACTCTGACAGTGGAAATTTTGGGAAATGATTTCTTATGGTTATGTTTTTTTTTAGTTCACAAACACTGCATTTGCTCAGGGGTGTGTAGACTTTTTCATATCCGCTGGACATTGATTCAAGAATCGACATTGTAGAAATTCAGACTAACCTCATGTGACGGTTGAGTGTTTGGCTAAACGGACGTGCACTTTTGACACAGAAACCGTTAGCGCGCGCTAGCGCCAACATTCATCAAGGATGCTAGCTGTTACGATTTGCTAAATTACAACGCGTTGTTAAATGCCGCAATAAATAATTTATTAGAGAATTTTATATTGTTTGCTTGGAGGTCAAAGTTTGCATTGCCAAAAAGTACGACGTACGCTGCCGAATGTTTTTGATCCTTGGACGCACCGTAGCATCTGCATGAATGCTACGCTACGTTACGCTAGCAGCAGCAATTTCACGAGCCGGCCGCCGCGAGTGGTTTTGCCGAGTCACGGGGAATCCGGATTTTTCCGGCGATCCGTTACCTCACTATTGTGTTTCTGGGTGTTTTCCCCGCGCGTCAGGAAGTTTGACGCGGCGCCAGTGCCACTTTTCCTTCCTGCCTTGCGCGGTTCGCCAGGCCTTTCGGGCCTCGGGCAGGATGTGTGCTGGATCACCTTTGGACTCCCGTTCATTTTCCACCGGTACCTTGAGATCCCAAATAAATTCGGTTTCTGACCGCGTTTGAAACTCCAACCATCCAAACGGTCTTTCCCCCTTCCGAACTAACGAGTTCCAGCCCCTGTTCCGCCTCCCCCACAAAAAACAACAACAAAACTTTATAATGTCCATTTTAAATTAGAAAAATAGCACGGTATAATTTACTAATATAGAGTGATGCCTCGGTTCTCGACCAGAAACCCGTTCCGGAAAACGGTTCGAATAGCGAATTGTTCGAAAACCAAATCGACGTTTGCCATTACAATGAATGGGGAAAAAAAATAATGTGTTCCAAGCCTAAAAAAAATTTGCTTTTTAAAGCATTTTTTTAGCTTTTCCTGATCATAAACTACATAGTAGAAATACATGTATAGTTTAAATACTTTATATAACAAAATAATTGAAGAAATATATTTATTTTTTGCTTAAAATGTATGCTTTAGTAGTAGAGTACGCTAGGGCGAGAGTGCATTGCCGTATCTGTAGCGACTCGGCCCCCGGCCTTGTAAACTTTTATTTTTTATTAACAAAAGTGCAGAATAATTTTAAACGAGCAACTTGCCTTCTTTGGAGCCATGATTGGGGGTTCATACGGTAGTCCTCCGTGGGTCAGCTGGTCTGGCCGCGCGCAATATGTTATTTCTTGGTTTTGTTGTGGGCGTTTGAATTCCGATTTTTGTTCGAAAACAGAAGCAAAAAAATCTCGAATTTTTTTTTGTCAGGTTAGAGTCTGTTTTTTTTTTTTTTTTCCATGACTGTATGTCTGTGAGGATTGTTATATTATCTTTCTATGTGTGCTGCAGCACCGTTTGTGTTCAGATGTCCGTCGCTTAGCAACAGCGCCACCCAGAAGCCGATCTTCTTCAGTTCTTCCCGCCGACACACGTGAAAACGAATCCGACCAGTGGTGCTGATTGATCTCCGTTCCAGGGCCTCCTTGCTGGAACCGGGACCGGCTCTTTGAATCCACTTTGAGGTTTTCTGTCCTCTGTGGCAAAACTCGGCTCCCGCATCGCGTTCCACTTGAGCCGGTGAACTTGGTTAACCTTTCGCGAGTGTTGATAATGAAGTTATTGTTGTCAGAGGCGGGGGGTTGGGTGGGGGGGGCTCCAGGTCGTCGGTATGTCGATCACATTTGTAAACATGAGTCCACTGCTGAGGACCAGATTCCTTAACGCTTCAGTCCCGGTCTGACTTGCTAGTCAGCTCATTCAAAGTTGCTACATTTCCTTTCAAAAGAATCAGTTCCACGTTAACCGTTGTATTTTTTAAATAGGTATCGTGACTTTTTTTTTATTTTTATTTTCAAGCAAAAAAAACACTTTTTTTTTTTTTTTTGTTACTTAACTTAAAGATCAAACGTGTTCACAGTAGCCCCACACCCCGCAGTTTGAAAACCGCGGGGTTGATCGTTTTGCTCCGCTTTGGACCTTGAGCTGGGTTTGTTCGGTCTCGGTAAGATTTTCTCCTGTTTTTTTAAGACTCGTACAGCCTGGCGTTGCGCACCGTTCCGCAACGTCTGGGCGCCCCCGGCGGGTCAGCGGCTAAACGCTCGGAGAACGAAGATTAAAATTCCGCGCCGCCGTCAAGACCGACGCGCAAAGCACAAGATTAGCGGAGGGCAAAATGTTCCGCTAATCAAGCGCGAAGTGGACACGGCGCCAAACCGAACGGGCCGCCGACTCTTCGAGTGTGGAATACGGGTAAAGTTTTCACAAACAAACCTGTCGACGCCTGCCGCCAGGCAGTCTCGCGAACTTGTCGGTACAACTTATTAACGTCCGCTCCGTAATCGTCAATTACTAATTGTCAAGAACCAAGGGTGCGGGGGCGGACCCAAATGCAGGACTTTGAGGCAGAGGCATAATGTTCAATGTGGTTTATTCCAGAAACTGGGTCATACGCGGCGTGGCAGTCCGACAAGGCGGAGGCACGGAAACGCAAGGCGAGGCGGGATCGACGGCTCGTGGCTCATGACAATAATTTTTTTTTTTTTTTTTTAAATTTGGTTTTCAAGGGAAAGCAAAAATCACCGAAAACTTTTGGGTCATCTCTGCTGTTGCTGACAAAGAGAAGCGCTCTTTGTAATCTCTTATTTCTGGTGCCGCCCCCGCCAGGCAGCTCGCCGCCCGGCTCCTCGCTGGCCTTCCACGCCCACCCGAAAGAACGACAGACGGCCGACTCACACATGAGTATTCCACACTTCCCATAAATACTGCTTTTTTTTTTTTTTTCCACGTAGTATTTACTTTGGTGTGGCGTCCCAACTGATCGGTTTTTGGAGTCACTCGGCGTACTAAAGCCGACCTAAAAGATGTTTTCTCCACGACCGAAGTCCACAGATGCCGATAAAAAAAATATTTCATTTCAAAGTTTTGCTGCTTTTGTGCGTGTTGTGCTCCGACGGTCGCGACGCGGAACGAAATTCTCGAAAATCGTGCCCGATCGCGCAAAATGTTGGCGCGTTTGGCGCGATGCCCCCGTCCGACGGGCAGGGAGAGACGGGGGCGTGCCGCTGTTGCAAACTGTGATGTCACTCACAGGCCACGCCCCTTAAAGGCGCACTTCCAAAAGCGATTTTGGGCTGCGGTAAATTCAGTCGGCAAGAATTAAACAACCAGTTGATTTCTTTACGTTTAAAAAAATAATAATAATAAACTCGTTTTATTGCAATTTTTCATCATTTAAAATATGTATTCCATAAAAAGTCATTTGCGTTACAAGTCAAAACGAATCACGGTAGCGCTGCGTTTGCAAAAGTTTTGGGACGGATGTCGACCGCAGAGACGAGAGAGCAGCAGGACTGCGTCGCCGATGACGACGGCGACCCCTGGAGGATCACACAGGAACAGCGCGAGTATTACACCGATCAGTTTCGAAGGCTGCAGCCCGACCTGGGGGCGCTCATCCTGGGTACGGCCGTAACGACGACCTTATCCATATGTTGCCCACCGCTAGCGTACGTTGTCTGGACTTTTTGTTTGTTTGTTTGTTTGTTTGTTTTGGGTCCAGGCGCTGTTGCAAAGAACTTCTTCACAAAGTCCAAACTTCCCATCCCTGAACTTTCACATATTTGGCAAGTATTTTACTGTGTCTACATAAAATTAAGTCAGAATCAGTTTTTAAATTAACGCGGTGGAAAAATCTTTCTAATCTTTGGATAAAGCGGAGGCTCTTGTTAAGCTAGCTATGCTACATCTGAACAGGCTAAAACTACCGTAATTTCCGGCATTTAATCCGTGACTTTTTTCCACACGCTTTCAACCCTGCAGTTTATGTGGCGATGCGGCTAATTTGTGCATTTTTTCTAACGGCCGCAGAGGGGCACTTGTGCGGAAAAGCTAAGAGTGATACCGGGGGAATATATGTGCCGAGGAAGTGTATTTTACCAGTATCGTTTTTTTTAACCAACTCTATTAGCGCTGCGCTGGCCTGTTGCTGTTGTGTTACTGTCGTGTCTCAGTGACTTTTACCAGTATGTTTTTTTTTTTAACTAGCCCTGTTAGCGCCATGCAAGCGTTAGTGCCACGCTAGCATTAGCGCCGCGCTATTGCGTTGCTGCTGTGTTACTTCCACAGCTGTTTTTTTTTTACAAGCTCAATTCGTGCTACCGTGTTGTTGCTATGTTAAGCTAAGCTAAGGTATTGAAACTTTGAAAACACTTTCTGTGTACCGTCCTTCTTTGTAACTATTTGGTGTTTCGACGTGGGCACTTGCGGCTTTTACACAGGTGCGGCTTACGTATGCTATTTCCTTTCCACGAGGTGCGGCTTATAACCAGGTGCGCTCTGTAGGCCGGAAATTTCGGTAATTGATGCTCATCTCATTATCGTCACATTTGTTTCTAATTTTAACGTTTTACCCGGTGACTTTGTCAGCCGCACAGGACTAGCCGATACGTTAGCCTAGCCTGCTTAAATCACCATCATTTTCAGCATTTCTCTGTTTATCCCGTCGCAATCGTGACGAGATAAATTGACATCGGGATAAATTGAATCGGACAAATTTGTCAGCGACGCAGTTTGGAGTCGACGTGTTCGGCCGCCTTTGTTGTTTCGTTCGTTGTGTGTGAGCGCGTAATGTTTGGCTCCCTCCAGTGGTTCGTGACAGTATTACTGCCCAAGTTTAATACATGCTTGTACAGTTTTGTTTTAACTTATATGCAATAAGTTTTAATTGAATCACAATTAGTTTTTTTATGTGATACTTGGTATAAAACTTACATTGTTCCATGCATAAATATTTTTATCATACTTTATTTACAATGAAAAGGGTGTTCCAAGTTTGTGCTAAAATAATCTAATCAAGAGCTTTACACTTTTTTCTGATTATTTTTTTTCCATTAACCCTTTATTTAGCCAGGAAAAGATCATTGAGACAAAATAATAATAATAATATAATAATAATAATAATAATAATAATGAATCAGTGTCTCCTGGTTGACATCCTAGTTTGTTCCAGATTGGAAACCTTTTTCCCACTTTTCCAAACCATGATTCTGTTCCGCACCTTCTCTCTTCTTTTGACGGTTTCTCGAACCGTTTTGATCGTTTTTGTTTTTTTTTTCGCTCCAAGGGAACTGAGCGACGTGGACCGGGACGGCGCTCTAACCTTGCCGGAGTTCTGCGCCGCGTTCCACCTGATCGTGGCCCGCAAGTACGGCTACCCTCTTCCCGACAGCCTCCCGCCCGGGCTGCATCTCGAATCCGGAGCGCCAGGCGACGCCGTCCCCCCTCAAGTACGTGAAGTGAAGATGAATTACTGAAGCAGCTTTTGCGATTGATTGATTTGTTGCAGACACAAACATGTAACAAAATTCATGAGCATATATTCTTTATCCTCTGCGAAGAACTAATAATACTGCGCCTTTCTGAGCTATTGTGACCGGCTAATGTCCGCATCCGTATGTCTCGTCTTATACTGCCCCCTAGTGGCTAAGTCTCACACACCAGAAGGAGCAGCACAGGGTCCATTGAATTAAAGCCAAATGTGGCAAAAACGCTTTCGTTTTCATTTCAGCAAACAATGTGATGGCGAGCGAGTTTTGAAAACAGAAATCCAGCAAAGTACTTTTACGAGTTTTTGCTGTCTGGTAACAAAAGAAGATTCGTGTGATTTTTTTTTTTTTTTTTTTTACTGTTTAAAAGTGAAGAAAATGTGGAATTTTGGACGTGATTTGCCGAAGCGATCCGCATAAAATGATGCCCCGGATATGGCCCGAGGTTTGACCTTTGACCTTTGGCGGCCCACCGAGGAAACGTCCTGACGTCGCACGTCACGACGGTCGGAAGTCCACAACGTGTTTGCCTCTCGGCAGCGGGGGCAGCTGCTGATCGCCTTTGAGGACGGCGGGACCGGAACCGGACTCCCATGCCTGCAGGGGGCGCCGTTAAGCTTCATATGGACTGACTCCCACCGTCTTATGTCGTAGGATGAGAGCGTCCAGCTGGCCAAGAGGAAAGAAGACTCCAAAGAGGAAGCCTGGAAAACACAAGGTATGGAAAACAATAATTCAGACGAGAAAATCAAAAGGTCTCTCACGCAGAGAGTGAAAGAAACGTGCGGATTATTACTTTTATTAGCCCGGCGCGCTTTTTTTTTTATCGTCAGCGTACTGCGTTGTGTGTTTCAGGCCTGCAGTACTTTGTCCTTCCTGGTTCAGATGGAACGGATGGTCGCAATATCGCAGAACGCAAAATGACCATTTTTTTGTTTTCCATACAACTGCGTTCTTGCATTCAAATGGATAGTCATGAAATTCATTTTCATTAGTTTTGAAATTATTTTGGCATTTTGGACACCATAGTCTTACTTTAAAGGCTAACTTCTGATTTGAATAATAAAATTTAAAAATAAGATAATTGATATTTGTTTAAATACGTCAATGAAAGATTTTCTGTTCATTTTTTTTTTTGGCTTATGCATGTGCTAACCCTTGCTCTCACTTCCTTATTTACTTTTGCATAATATAATTATTCTGAATAATTTAAGGCAAATGTAATAAATTGGAATTAAAATATTGATGTGTATATAATTGAGGCTTTTTAAAAAAAATGTAAGTCACTAAATATTTCTCAGATTTCAGTGCATAATTGCTTTGACAAAACAGTCAAGAAATTCATCCATCCATCCGTTTTCTTCACTGCTTATCCTCACAAGGCTCGCGGGGAGTGCGGGAGCCTATCCCAGCTGTCATCGGCCAGGAGGCGGGGTCACACCCTGAGCCGGTTTCCAGCCAATCGCAGGCCACACGGAGACAAACAACAGTCGCACTCACAATCACACCTTGGGGCAATTTAGAGTGTCCGATCAATGTTGCATTTTTGGGGGGATGTGGGAGGAAACCGGAGTGCCCACCCGGAGAAAAGCCACGCAGGCACAGGGGAGAACACGCAAACTCCACACAGGCGGGGCTGGGATCGAACCCGGGTCCTCAGAACTGAGGCCAACGCTCTACCAGCTGATCCACCGTGCCGCCCAGTCATGAAATTATTTCATTGTTATTTTTTTGCAGTTGGACTTGCCACTTTGCGACGGAAACGTGCGAATGTGACGAGGGAAGCAGGCGCCTTCCTCCCGCCCGATCTTCGGTCCCGCGACGAGGACCGGCAAAGTCGACCGAGGTCCGAGCTGGATCGCAGGTGACGTGGCCGAGCCGCGGCCGCCCTTTGACCCCCGCCCGCCGTCTGCCCCCCCCCCCCCCAGATCCTTCTCCAGCGCTTCCGTGGACGACGCGTCGAGGAGGGCCGAGGAGCCTCCGCCGCCGCCGCCCCCGCTGCGACCCCCCAAGAAGGGCCACTCCAGGGCCTCCTCGCTGGACCTCAACAAGGTCTTCCAGCAGGGGGCGCCAGGTGCCCTTCGCCGGCACACCCGTCCTGGTTTCGCTTTTTATAAGAATGCTAACGAAGATCGTTGTTGTTGATTTTTCGAGGGGCGAGAAGCGAATGGTCGCCCGTCCCCCCGGCGCTGCCTCCCAGACCGTCGGCGTCGCAGGTTTGATGGGATCATTTTTCCCCCAAGGAAGGAAAGAAATGGAAATACGGAGAAACATTTAGTCAGCGCGCTCCCCGAAAACAGAAGCACATATTTGGAAGATGATTTATACGTCACAAACCATGTCACAAAAATGTGGGTTCGGTCCACTGATGGAAATTGTCGAATAACTACAATATTTCCTTTTTTCTTATTTCGGAAGCATGGTGGAGCCTCCGCTGGGACGGGCTCCTGCACTCCAGCGACCCTCGTGAGGATAGGCGGCTCGGATCACGGCTGGGTGATGATTTCAATTGCGGTTCCGAGTTTTTGCCGTTTTTGAGATGCCAAAAGAATCAAATATTGATGGGATCTCTCATGTCTGACTTTTCAAACAACTTTTAACCGCTATTTAACATTTTGTAATCAAGACGATGAATTAAAGCCCACATCTTATATTTTGTTTTCCATCCATTTTCTGAGCCGCTTATCCTCACAAGGGTTGCAGCAGTGCTTTTCACCCTCAACTGGTCGCCGGCTACTCGCAGGCCACATGACAAAAACAACTAATCACACCGACGGGCAATTTAAAGTCTCCATTTTCATTTACACTAAGTTAACGTAATGCCGGCATGTCTTTTATTATCTTTTTTTTTTTTTTTTTTTTTTTTTTTTTTACCAAGGTGTGAAATAATTGTGGAAATAAGATCCAACGTAAAACAAGCATAAAACCACCGTAAAAAGTCCCAAATGGTCACCGCGTCTACCTTTGAAATCTTCTTTTTCCGCACATTATTGGTCAACGTCCAAGTTTTGGGACTTGTTGGTGTTGGGAGTTTCCACTTGGGTTCGAAACGTTTGCGCGTTGCCGTCTTGCGACGTCTCCTCACCACTTTTTTTTTTTTTTTTCTTTTTCCATTTCAGGTTCCTCAGACCAAAGTCCAGCAGCTCAACTTTGCAGACTTCAGTGGCTTCAGAGAAGAGGTGAGCGAGCTCGGCGCATGAAAGCAAAATTCTGATGACGTTCGTCACGCGTGAGCGGCGAGCAAAACGGCCGAGTTGCGCCAAAAGAGATCAAATATCAAATACCGGATGAAAACAAATCAAACTATCAATAGAAGAATAAATGAGAATTTAGATGAACATTTTCCTCAAAAATGTCATGAGTTTTATTTGATTTTTTTTTTTTTTAAAAAAAAGGTTATCATTGTAGGAAAGGAATACTTTTTAAAGTTGTACTCCTATCAAGAAAAAAAAACTGTTAAAATATATATTGTTCCAAACAACAAAAATGTTTTTTCTACATTAGTCATTATTTATTGAAAAAAAATCCATAATTTTACAGTTATGTAAATTTGTAATTTGTAAAGAAAAAAATGTAACCCTTATTCGCATTCATATAAAGGAAAATATATATTTTATTTTCTCAATAAAGACATTTTTTCTGTATTGAGGGCATATTATGAGAGGGTGTACATTTTTTGTGGCGAAAGGCGTTTTAAAAATTAAAGAATAAAATGAGGATTAAGAATTTTCTTTTATCCAAATGAGATGAATTTTTAAGAGTCATTAAAAATGTATGGAAACATACATAAATAATGAATACCAATCCGTTTTAGTCTACTAAAAGTTTTCATAGCATGAAAACATCGAAGTAGTGAGATAAATGGAATGGAAAGAATGCAATGGTGAGTGTGCAGACGTGCCTTGGCCACCAGGGGGCGGCATAATACACCTATAGGAAGAAGACCGCTGCTCAGTCAGCTGGAGTATTATTATTATTATTATTATTATGTCTTTCTATCTACTTTTTGCGTTGAAATATTTGTCAGTCGGTTGGTTTAAAAGGTCAGTGTTATTCATTCGCCCATCTATGCCGTTTCGGAATGTTTGTGTGTGTCACACCAGCAGACTTCACAAAGGCAAAGTTTACGCGATTGCCGTTTATTTTTATTTTTCATCTTATTTAGCCGCACACAGAAGTTCAACTTAGCAGGCTTTAGCGTCATATTTGAGCTCGCTTTATTCTTTTGTCTCTTTTGTGATTTCGTGGCCGTGTTCGTTCGGAAGTGGGTCAAATCCGAGAAAAACTTGAACCAGGACCGCGGGGTTCGAACAAATCCCCGAAGCTGTTTTATTCCCATTTGCCTTCGAAGGATCCGGATTCGGGAACGTCTTATGAGCCCGTTCCTCGGATGTGTGTATTTTCAAGAAGGATGAACACAAACTAAAACCGGACCCTCGGAGATGCGTTACAAGTACAAATTAGATCCCTTCATTTATTTTTTATTTTTTTATTTTTTTTTTTTTTTTTGTCAGTGGGGGTGCAGAGCCCCGTCGGTGGGGGTCGGTAAACTTTTTCTTTGCTCAATTTGACGGTTCTCTCACTTTCCAAATAACAATCACCAGTCAAAATATAGCCATCCATTTACTGAGCCGCTAATCCTCACAAGGGTCGCGGGAGTACCGGAGCCAATCCCAGCTGCCATTGGGCAGCAGGCGCAATTGGTCGCCAGCCAATCGCAGGGCACATGGAGACAGGAGACCGACGCGCAATTTCGAGTGTCTAATGAATGTTGCGGTTTTTTTGTTTTTTTTTTGTGGGAGGAAAGCGGAGTGCCCACCCGGAGAAAAGCCACGCAGGCAGGTCATTATGAGCAAGAGGTCTCTTCGCCACCACCGACTGATGCTTAATGATCATTTCTTGACGATTTTGCGTGTTTTGCAGGACGAGAGCGCTGTGAAACCAGAAGAACGCCGCAGACGTGAGCAAAGTCGCCCCAATTCGTCCGCCAGCCCCAAACGGGTCAGAAATTATTTCAACGGCATTTTTTTGTTTTTTTTTTTTGCATCGTGGAACTTTTGTTCTCGCCGTGACGCGTTCTAATCTCTCTTCCAGGACCCGAGTCACAATCCGGGCCCGCAGAAGCCAGCCCGAAGTCAGTTCCGGTCAGACAGCCGGAACGTGGAGTCCTTGGCGCCACCTAGCGGGCATTTCATTAAACCTACTCAAAAGTGAGTCAAAGTTAGCATCTTTCATGCAGAGATATCGCGCCAAAAAAAAAAAAAAAAGAATTCATCTGTTTGTCTGTCTCGTGATGACTTTACGACTTGTGAGTTAGCAAACAAAAATTTTTTATGTTGACAACAAAAGTGACCGATGGAAAAGCTGAAAAGGATTTGGAAAAAGAAATAACGACAACGGTGGATCAGCTGGTTCTGGGGACCTGGGTTCAATCCCGGCCCCGCCTGTGAGGAGTTTCCATGTTCTCCCCGTGTCTGCGTGGCTTTTCTCCGGGTGGGCACTCCGGTTTCCTCCCACATCCCCACAACATTAATTGGACACTCTAAATTGCCCATAGGTGTAATGATGATTTGTCTCCGTGTGCCGTGCGATTGGCTGGCGACCGGTTCAGGGCGTACCCCGCCTCCTGCCCGTTGACAGCCGGGATAGGCTCCAGCGCGCCCCGCGACCCTCGTGAGGATAAGCGGCAAAGAAAATGGATGGATGGATGGATGGACAACTGCCACACAAATCTGGCAAAAAAAAAAGACAACATATATCACAGAAGATTAAGAAATATTGAAAAAAATCTGGCAAAAAAAAAAAGAAAAATGAAAAAATGGCTGCTTGTGTTTGCTTATTCGCACGTTTTTTGCGGCGGATGAAATTTGTTTTTCCTCCCCGGCAGAAGGACGTCCGGGCAGAAGCGAGCCGTCCACGTGGCGATTCGCAGAAGCAAGGAAAGCAACGCCGTGCTGACGCGACTCAACGGCGAACTTCAGCAGCGGCTCAAGGTGACCTTGGATTCGGCGGACTTCGTGTCCCGGCGTCCTTGTTTTCCGGGACTTCTGATTTCAAATTCAATCTCTAAGTTGAAAAAGTAACATTTCAATGGCGTTCACAGTCGACTGAGGGAAGCTCCAAATATGTAACACCGACTATGAAGTCAGTCTGACAGCCGTCATTTCAGGGGGGACGACTCTATTTGGTACGCGCCGTCCAAAAGTTGCTCGCGCTCAGACATTCCCCCCCTTACAAGCGCAGCCGTGCGATTTTTCACATTTGGACGTCGTTCCGACACGTCTCGGCCAAATGCGAGAGAGTCCGTCCGACGCGTCGTCGAGTCGGCGTGACCCGCCCGGGAGGGACGGACGGATGCAGCGGTCTTAAAGTACCTGGAAGTAAAACCGCTTGGGCAAAAGCAAAAGTATCTTCACAGAAAACAACTTGGGTGGAAGTTACATGTAAAAATATACATGTATATATATTTTCTGTATTGGAAATATTTTGTGCATAATATAAATATGATGTACTGCCAATCAGAGCATAGCAAATTAAAAAGTTCAAATTCATATGAAGGCAGAAGTGTTTTGGAGCAACTACAATTTCTTGAAAAAGGACATCCTGGGCATTTTCAACTCAAATTATTTTGCAAATACCATTTTTAAAAAAAAAAAATATCAAATATTATAAAAATGGGACCTTTAAGTATCAAAAGTAATTTTACAATAAACAATGAGCAAAGATGGACATCACATTAACTTTATGAAACATAACAAAGTCAGACTGTAATTATATTCCAGAGCTACGATAGAGGAAAATTGGAATTAGCCAAAAACCTAACAACAAAATATAGATATGCAAAAATTCAAACTAAATACAGTAACAAAGTATTTAGCTTGCAGTTTTGTCTGTTAGCATCTGCGCCCGCCGTTCCTCCCGTCAGCGACGACGTTCGGTTACAGAACAGAACCCCACACGTGAGGGAGGTTGTCGCCTTCCTCGGGGCATCTTCGGAATTCGACAGGTCGCCGTGCGCGCTTTTCATAGCCGGGCGGGAATGCCGCACGACTCGTCGGCATTCTCGAGTGTCCCCGCTGCCGGGAATAGCCGGACCGTCAGAAAACCGGACCAGAGCCTCCGCCGAGGATCCCTCACCTGTTGGAGGCGATGAGGCCGGCGCGCGGGGCCTCTCGCGAGCCCCCCGCAATATTTTGAATATTTGCAAAAATAAACATCAAAAGGAAGAAGCTTGAAAGATTCTGCACATCTTTTTCATTCAAAAGACAAAAACGAGAAGCCGCTTTCACGCTGCCTGGAAACGCCGCCAGCCGGACGACTTAATGTTGTCGGCGTCCCGCGGTCTTTCCTTCCCGTGACGATCCGTCACAAGCGCCGTGACCTTTGGACCGGGATTCCTTTCCCGTGGCGACGGCCCACAACGACTTCGGCGAGCTGCTCCTTCTCGTCCCGTGTCGTCCTTCGCGGACCGGACCCAACAGAAGACGCCGACGGAAGGAGCTGGAAGAGCTGGTGGCCAGGATCCGAAAGGATCCTGCTCGCTCTGGACCTAGTTCACGTTGGGTGCAAGTCTTGAACAGCGGGTAGAGCGGTTCCGACAATCCGTTCAGCGGTTTTGATTGTCCGTTGCAGTCGGAGTTTGTCCTGGCCGCTCTGGACCCAGTTCGCGTAGCGTGCAAGTCTTGAATAGCGGGTAGAGCGGTTCCGACAATCCGTTCAGCGGTTTTGATTGTCCGTTGCAGTCGGAGTTTGTCCTGGCCGCTCTGGACCCAGTTCGCGTAGCGTGCAAGTCTTGAATAGCGGGTAGAGCGGTTCCGACAACCCGTTCAGCGGTTTTGATTGTCCGTTGCAGTCGGAGTTTGTCCTGGCCGCTCTGGACCCAGTTCGCGTAGCGTGCAAGTCTTGAACAGCGGGTAGAGCGGTGCCGACAATCCGTTCAGCGGTTTTGATTGTCCGTTGCAGTCGGAGTTTGTCCATTTTTGTGGCGGCCCGAAACCAGACTGTGATGGAGGTACACAGTACTGGTTGGATGACCGCAGTGTAGAACTGTCTCAGCAGGTCTTGTGACAGGCCGCGGTTCCCCAGAAGCAGTGAAAAGAAGTCGCTCCTTTGTTGGGCTTTTTTGAGGATGGAGTTGATGTTCGTCTCCCTTGTCTTGGCTGCAGGTGGTCCACAGCGAGAGGGTCACCTTGGAAACGCAGCTGGACCTCCTGCGTCCCGTGGCCTCCACGTGACCCCGACGACGGCTCGTTGTTTAATCGGGTCTGCTTTGATGCAAAAAGGCAGACCTTTGGAAAGACGAGGTCCCCGTTGGACTTTGAGTCCTCCAATCCCGTCGGCCGCCGCGCTACTTTTCTTTGGCTTCGTCCAATTTTGCCCTGACCAAGCAATTGTGATGAATGTCAAATGGACTCGGTTTGAAAAACAAAAAGAAAAAAACATGACTGACCTGTGCCGTTTTCCACGACTACGATTGTTTAATGGATCATTGTGAACATGCTAAAGAATTTTTCGGCAGAGTCCTTTTGTGTTGCAAATTGACGGCAGTTCAATTTTTGCGTCTGCCTGCTTTCCGTCGCTTCAGATTTCGTGTCCAACACCGCGTACAGTTTCTTTCGGCTTGTCCCTTTCGGGGTCGCCACGGCGTGTGCAGTAAACCGCGGCAACCCCAAAACGGGGTGTAATTCCTCAGAGATGCCGCCAGGTGGCAGCAAAGCACTTTTGTTCCTCTTAGATGAGGCCCTGGCCTGACTAAATGAAGTGCCTCTTCTCACTTCAACATGGTTCTTCGGCACCAAAATGCCACGAGGTGTTTTTTTTTTTTTTTTTTTTTTTCACAAATAACTGCGGATAGGTTCCTCTCACACCCCCCATCCAGAATCTTCTTTCTGGCGAATAGTGACACCTTCCCATTTAAGTGCGCATGTTTTGGGTCACCATAAAATAAAAGCATGTCATGGAAATATTCTGAACTGCTTTTGCGAAGGGGGGGTGGTGTACACATTGCAGACGTAAAGTGGACCCCCACATACTCGTGGTTCAGAATAATTATTTTTTTCCCGAGTTTTTCTGTTTTTCAGGTTTGTTCTTATTCGGGTTAGGGTTAAGGAAGTGGCGAAACAACCCCAAACCAACAATCCCAGTTTCTAAAAAAATATATTTGGGGAAAGAAAATGTGTATGAATATATCTATTTTTTTTTTTCAGTGCAGTTATGATTGGCCTCAGCTCTCACCCAATTTTTGCTACTCAGGGTCCAAAGCAATCTGTACCCCCTTTGTACTACACGGGTCAACTATCCTATACAAAAATGATTTGCAGCATCAGCGGCAATATTTTACAGTATTCTTTGAATTTTTAACTTTAATTTATCGCATTTTAAAAAGTTTCACAAGTCCTTCTATATTTATGGATGCGCACGCGGTGTCTGCCAAACCGAATCCAGGAACAACCACGACAAAAAAAAAAAAAAAGCAAAACGCTCAAACTGAGCCGCTCGAGCATTCACGTTGAAGAAGAAGAAGAAGAAGAAAGAAAAAAAAATTATGTAAACCAACATAACCCTCGGAACTGTTTGGACCACTATGCAAAGACCCGATTCTGCTTCAGACTTTTCTTACTGTGTCTTCTCAAAGTGGTCGATGTGCTCGGGCTGCACGCTTCCGATTTCGTGCAACTGGAAGACTGTCATGACTCAAATAATCAATAAAGTGACTTATTTTTCACATTTGACAAAGCGTTTTTTTTTTTTCCTCCCTGAAATGCAAGCAAGTGGAATGCAACAATTGATTTTTTTCCCCTTTTTTTTCCAATCCAAAATGTGAACAAAAAAATGTTTTTTAATCTACAAATTTGGACATAGAGTACCTGCTTTTTGTTAAACGTCAACCAATTTTGCTAATATTCACAGTGTTTAAATGTATAGAAATTGTTTGTGCATAAGCAATGAGTTTTTGTAAAATTTTGAGTTAATTTTATCAGACGTTCATGATATTATAACTGTTTACAATGCACACAAAAATAAAAACATAAACATAACTTTTTAAAATCCAATTACCCCAAAATTGGTTGGCTCAAAATAAAGTGACTCAAAATTTAGATTTTTTTGGGTGAAATAATAATAAATAAATAAATCAATAAATAATAAAAAATACCTTTCCAATGCATGCATTTAAACGTGTTAGCATTGAAGCTAATGCGATGCATGCTAACACGCTGCTTCCTCTTCTCCTCCGACAGCCGCCGTTCTTATCTCTCGTTTCTCGAAAGGCAATTAGCGAGCGCTCTACCCGCCGATTCCGAGAGCGGCAGACGCGGCGTCATTTCGGAAACATCAACACGCCGATCCCATCCTGCTATTAGCGCGGCGCGGACAGATGAAACGGCGCGGACAGATGCGGGACTTGAGCGGCTGTTTTCCTAACACAAACGCTCCGAAAAATAAACAATAAAAAGGTCAAGCGGGGCCTTTAGCGATGGCCGTGTTGCCGGATCCCTCCGCTACTATTTGTCTCGAAAATATCCCGGGACACACATGGCTCCCTGTTGAATACCTCACTCGCTAACAGAATGATGCGCTAAAGCGTCACACCGCTAATCGGCAAATCATCCGCAGGAGTTAATTGAAGTTTTCGCCGCTTCACAATGTCCCTCGTTCTTCCGGCTGGAAAAGCAAATGCAGACGGCGGCGTTGGTAAACAAGGCCTTGGACTCCGAGTCTGAGGGCAGTTCAAGTGCTGTTTTTAACCCGGACTTGAAAACGTTCCCTCTCGGTGGGCTGACGTCACTTCGCTCGGCAACTTTTTCCATTTGTGTGCGCCACGCGAGCCGCAGTTGAAGCCAGAAGTCGACACGCACGGTGAAGTTTTTTGTCTCGCTGTCTGAAGTCAAACGAGCCTCAACGTCGATCTCAAGTCAGCCAGGATCACCAAAATGATTTCGGTTTGCTAAACGCCACCATAATGAGAGAGGGATCATTTTTCGGGAGAATTTTATATGATTTTCTTTGAGGTCAAAAGCTGAGATCCATTTTCTACGTTTGGAGTCGCATTTGCATGACTTGGGTCACAGGTTTTGGGTAAACGTTCCACAAGAACCTGTAAGAAAACCGTGATCAGTAGTTGAGTGTACTTTAGGTACAATGCATGCTTTATTGGCTTGAGGTCTGGTGATTGATTGACTTCCACGTCTGCCGTGTGGAGGCTGCTCCGGTGATGTCACTTTGGGTCTTTCTGTGCAAGTGACAAACATCAACTCCAGTTAATACCCTTAGCCCACTTGTTCCACGTCTGTGGCTCAGTTTTTCTTTTTCGCAACATTCCAAATTGCGATGTCGGCTCCGATCGGTTTTCCCTCTTTTTCTCAGCTTCAAAATGGTTTGCTCGTCTGCGGTCTTCCCGTTTGCGTCACAGCAAATGTAGTTTTCACAGGTGAAAGTCAAAGCAAAACAAACGAACAAAAAAAAACAAAAAAATGAAAAATCTTAAAGGCAACACCTGAGAAAGTCACATGGTCCAATCCTCAAACAAAAAGTTGTTTAACATCTCGCGTTTCGGTCGTTTTACTGCTGTCAAAAGGAGTCGTTTGAAATGGACACACACACGTGGGAGGATCATCTCGTCAAATATGTCAGCGTTGAAATTGCGCGTAACATTGTCATTAACAGCAGGCATCCGTCGTATTCATAGCGCCTCAAAGTATTTGCTCGGGATTGCACGCCAGCAGCTGGAGCCAAATCTGGCGGCCATTTGGCGTACGTAAATACGAACAAGCATGTCAGCCGTCAGCAGCAAAATGCCTCACGACCGACTAACGGTAAACACAAAGTAATCCTGCACTAGTATTCAAGAACGGGCCAGCAAAGTTCTTGCTACTTTGTATCAAATATCATTTCCAATTGATTATTATGGATGGATTGTTACGTCAATTCATCGGGCATTTTGATAAAAATGTATTTCGCGTGAAAGCGACTTCGCCAGATGAGTTTTTATTAAGCCCTTTTTGTTCTTTGTGCGGTACCGTAAATTGGACTCGGCGACGTTTTGAAACCGAAAGTTACTTCTTTGGGTTTGGATTTATGCCAACGGGGGTTTACTAGTTTCACTTCTGAGGTTGCTTCGCGTTCAAGTAGATGGCAGTTACGCATTCATACCACAGCTGCAAATGTTTTGTCCTTTTTTATTTTTTTTTTCTTCCCATAAATGGATGATGACTCAGTGACTGTTTCGGTCTGTAATGTTGTAGAAAATCGTTAAAAATGTTGATCACTGCATTTCAAAGTAAAAGCTGATGATTTCAAACGTGTGTGTGTTTTTTTTTTTTTTTTTCATTCAACACCAAAAATGATTTGATCGCTTCCGTGGATGACGACAAAAATCGGGAAGACGTTTCCCGATCCGAGGTTGGGATCGGAAGGTTTGGACGATTTGAAATTCAACAACGGCTCAAAACGATGACTCGAGAATCCAAATAGTTTTGATCATTTTTGACGCATTTAACGTCATTTCCTCCGCGTAATCTTCTTCTGCGGCAGAATAAGTGTCAGCAAAAACCAAAAAAAAAGCCAAAGAAAAAGAGAAAAAAAAAAAAAAAAAACGCTCCAGCGAATCCCCGTCTGCGCGCTGAGCCCAGCGCTCAGATTATCTGATTTTGCGCGCTCAACTTGCTCCTTTTGTTGCCCGCAACGCGTGACGACGGGGGCACCTCTGCGGGCGGCATTTGTAAAGGCCGCTTTGCAAAGGTTGCACTTCTGCCGCTAGCGCTAGCGCTAGCGTTAGCGACAGACACCGGCGCGGCGGCAGGAAGAGCTTTAGCCCGTCGGTCGGCCCGGGATTTGGGTAAAAGTGCCGCTCAGCACATCTGAATGAAGAGGCCCCGGCGAAAGGTTAACCGACACGCCGCCGCCGCGAGGTTTTGGACCTCTTTCCGTCCGGCCACGCAAAGGCACATTTCGGGATCCAAAGCAAAACCACATCGTGAGGCCGAGATCGATCTATCTGTCTATCTGTCTGTCTGTCTGTCTGTCTGTCTGTCTGTCTGTCTGTCTATCTATCTATCTATCGATCGATCGATCTATCTTTCATCTATCCGATGGTGTTTTCATTGGCCACAGCTTCTGTGGCCACGCCCCCAGAATCATCAACCAATCAGCTTTGTCGGCCAAGCACGTCAACAACAAACAAGGAATTTGTCTCCGGTAGTTCGAGCCGCCCCCTGTATGACATTCATGTTGTGTATGAAAAACAGCAGACGGTCAATTGACACGGAACATTTGTTTTGCCAGTGTCCCTGAAGGCAACACCGTAGACTCATTGAAGCAGTCTACTCCATCCATCCATCCATCCATTTTCTTCACCGCTTATCCTCACAAGGGTCGCAGGGAGTGCTGGGGTCTATCCCAGCTGTCAACGGGCGGGAGGCGGGTGGGGTCCACCCTGAGGTGCTCGCCAGCAAATCGCAGGGCGCATCGAGATAACCAGACGCACTCACAATCACACCTAGGGGCAATTTGAGTGTTCACTCAATGCGGGAGGAAACCGGAGTGCCCGGAGGAAACCCACGCAGGCACGGGGAGAACATGCGAACTCCACACGGGCGGGGCCGGCATTGAACCCGGCCGGGAACGTCAAAACCGCGAGGCCAACGCGCTCCGTCTGAGCCGCCGTGCCGCCCATCTTTCTGCATTCCTTTTTTTTTTTTTTTTTTTTCCTTTTTTGTTAATATTCACCATCTTTCATAGTGTCCGTCTCTATTGTCAATCTATATTGTCGCTCTCGATGTGTCCCAATCTTTTCTGTCTTTATGCGATTGCTCTCTTTCTCTGTCTATGAATCTAATCTGATCTGATGTCATCTAATCCAGTGTGATCTAAAATGTAACGTGAAATTGTGAAGTGCGTTTCCGTTGGCCCCGAGGTCGTCGCAGGCGGCATCTCGTTTTCCCAGCGTCCCCGAAGGCCCCGCGCCGGTCCTCCAGTTCCAAGCGCTCCCGAGGCTCCGCTCCGGGTTTTACGTCCTCCTCCGCTTTTAGTTTTTAAAAACCACCTCGAGTTTTTACTTCGGAGCTGCGGTGGTGGCGGTGGAAAGAGGTGGGCGGGGGGGGGGGGGGAGAAAAGAAAAAGAAGAAGAAGAAGAAGTTGGGCAGGCAGGCGGCATCGGAGGCAGGCGGACGAACGGAGCGCCTGCGTCCGCCCTCCCAGATGCGACGTGCACGGGGGGGCATCAGAAGCCACGCCGAGCGGATCACGGTGGCGTCCGCGCCCGCTTTCGCCACACTTTTGCCGGATCCAGGGCGAGCGACATGCCCTTTTTCAAGCGGCTGGTGGAGCCCCGGTCCCTGTGCCGCCGCGCGGACCCGGACCACGACGAGGCTGGGGGCTCGCCCCTGCAGGACCTGCTGTCCGTCAGCCATGTGGCCCTGGCCCGGAGCCTCCGCCAGCTGTCCGACCTGGCCAAGCACGCCTGCTCGGTGTTCCAGGAGCTGGAGGGCGACCTGGTCGCCACCGGCCGAAGGCTCCGCGGGCTGCAGCGGAAGGTGGGCCGGCTGCAGGAGACCTGCTGCCGGCTGGACCCCAGACAGGAGCCAGTCCGTGAGTACACGCGCGCCTTCTCCTCATTCACTGCGTCCGCCAAAGCCACTTTTCTCCTTTCTCCAAAACTCTTTTGGAACTTTTTCACCCAGTGGGACGTCCTCGTGACGATTGCCTCTGTCGTTGCTTGTCGAGCCTTGTACGCCACCGACGATAAAGAAATGAAATGAAATGAAATACTTCACTTGACTAGAACCACCATCGCGACAACATTAAAATACAGGAATGTTGAAGAAACTGTTCGTGCTAAACAATTTTTCAATGGGGACTTTTGACAATTTGACAGGGAAAAAAACAAAACAACTTTTGTCACATTTTCGGAAATATTCATTATGATTTGACTTCAGTCCATGGCAACTACCTGATTTCAGGCCCCAACACGTTCCTCAAATTTGATGTACAAGAAAAACAACCCATCAGAGACATCGCGTTGACCTGTCATACTGGGGTTCAGGAGCTTTGATGTGTGAACACTTGTTGAGACATCTACAAACTACCCTGGCAGCACCGTCCCCACAAACAGAGAACTTCTTGAACATTCCGGTGATTATCCATTTTCTGAGCTGCTTATCCTCACGAGGGTCGCAGGATTTCTGCAGCCTGTCCCCGCAATTGTCGGGCAGGAGGCGGGGCACACCTTCAACCGGTTGCCAGCCAATCGCGGGGCACAACAGTCACACCTGCAATCACACCTGGGGGGGGGGGGGGAGATTTCGAGTCTCTAATGAATGCAGGCGTGTTTTGGGGGTGTGTGGGGGGGGGGGAGCGGAGTGCAAACCCGGAAAGAAATCTGCAAACTCCACACAGGCGGGGCCGGGATTTGAACCCAGGTCCTCAGAACTGTGAGGCAGATGCTGTACGTCGTTGCTCCATATTTAAATGATTATTTACCTCTTAAGGGCGTTATTATTATTTAAATTAACCTTGAAAAGACAACAAGTCATCTGCCATACAGACGAAATACCGAATTTGGGAGAAATATTAACTTTATTGTGAATTAGTACTTTTTCAGTTGTCATTCTGAGAGGCTTTTCGTGTTGTGGTGGGATAAGTAAAAAAAAAAAAAAAAAACTGCGTATTGTCACTTAGTTGAATGTTGTCAACTGGAGCAATGAGTTAATATCCATAAATCATTTTTGAGTGCTGGAGGAGCATGAAAATCCACCTCGCAAGTGCTTTGGGGTGACGTTTTGTGGCTTTTCCCTCACAGTTTTTTTTTTTAATCTTTCGCTGCTTTGTGAAGCATAACGACACTTATCTGCATGCCTCAGAGTAAATAATAATCAAAAAGAGATCATATGTGTGACTCGGAGCAAATCATCTGTACAGTGCTGGCGAAAGTACGCGAATCGGTGCGGAAGCTGAAGAAGTTCCTCGGCTGCGACTTTTTGGGAGGAGCGCTGCTCGCTTGTTTGTGTCTTTTTTTTTTTTTTTTTTTTTTTTTGCACGTAAACAGGTTGAACTCCGCATGGCTGCCGGTTAAGAATTCATGACCCAGATAACGCCGCATGTGGCCATGGGCTGGCTCTTTTAAAAGCCCCCCCCCCCCCCTCCTACTAGTGACAATGGGGGGGCGGGAGTCTATTTATGTATGTATGCGAAAGCCCACAACACGCACACAGCAGGAAGTACTTGGACAAATAATAACAATAATAATAATAATAAAATCATATTTGAAGATTTCCACTCGGAATTCCAGGAATGCGCAGAATCGAAAAAGAATTCCTTTTGGAATAGTGGAATAACCCATTTGAGTTGAACAAACCCTTGCACGGCCCCCCAGCCCACCTCGACCCCCGCCCCCACATTTCTTCTCTCCCGCCGCCTACAGGTGTTTATGCGGCCCATCTGTTAATGACTTATCTGACTAACGCCGTCGTGATGAAAACATCACATTTGACCTCTGACCTTCGAATTGTCTTTTTTTTTCGCGTTTAGCCGGACACGGAATGGTCGTATAAAGTCAACTGGAGCAATATTTATTTTTTACATTTTTTTGGCAGGTCGTATGAGGGGCATGCGGGGTGTCCAAATTTAACGCTTGTTTGCCCTGTTGTGTTGAAAGCAGTTGTCCCAGGAGGATTTGCCTCCATTTTTTTCGTACCAAGGCTGGCCCGATCATTTTCTGGTTTTGGAGGAATTAACCGAGCCGATTAGCGCACCCGCATGTACGAATTTACCGTAGCGCCGCGACGCGGGTGTGAAATCGAACACCGATTCCTCATCGTTCTGTTGCGTTGAAAGCGGTTGACACCCACGAATGTTGCGCCTTTCTTCGGATCAGCGCCGACCGAGAACGGAGGCACAAAGTCCACCCACTTGGCCGCACCCCTTACGGGCACGGGGGTCGAACTCAAGGCCCCGCCGCTTGATTTTGTGTGGCCCGCGAAGGCGAATTAATGTTCAAATCTGTCTCATAATATCAAATTGACATTATGAATGATAACATTGAGATATTGCAAGCATTATTGTGTGCCCAAACATCAGCAATAGCCTTGATTTTTTTTTTAATTACAAAACTAGCTCATAAATATAAATATGTAAATATGATGAAGTGAAAGATTTTCATGGTTTCGCAGTCATAACAGCCCTCTGAGGGAAATCATAACTACAACTTGGCCAGCGACAAAAATGAGGTCGACACCACTGCCTTAAAGGCACAGAGACTAGGAATTAGGCCACGCCCCTTAAAGACACAGTGACGGAGCCCAACCGCAAATAGCAAAAGTCCACCAATAACCGGGGCTCTTCTTTACAAATTGAATATGAGGGGTGGATGCAAATAATTGGGGTATGTTTGCCCTGAAAATGTGGCACATCACGACTATGCGGGTGTTCACGTAAATGAATCCCACTTGACAGAAGCAGGTTATTTCTTTGCGCTGACGTTCGATCCAAATGTTTCCCTTCTCAGGCATTTGCGTGATTTTCACGTTAATGATCCAACAACTTGGACGCACAGATTGACACAAACGACCTCAAGTGGGAAAAAAAACCCGGCAAAAATTCCCGTTTTCCACGTTTTGGGCAGCGAGCGCAGTGACACCAAAAGGCCGACACGCAAAAAAGTCGCCTTGTTACCTCAAATTGTTCCTTTCACGTTAATGGTGTCGGGGGGACGGTGACACCCCCCGTGCTTCATCTGCATGACAATCGGTATAAATGAGGCCACGGGGACTTTTAGGATGGCTCGTTTTTATGCGTGGTTTAATTTGTCCTTTGTGTCCTGATTCGAGTGCGTTAATCGTTAATATTTCCTCATTTCGTCATCGCGTCTGCTGGCAAATCAGAAAAAAAAATCCCACATCAAACGTCTGACAAAGGCAACAAAAACACAACATCTGTCATTTGAGCTCCTAAATTGCAAAATAGAGTCGGCAGTCTAACAATGAGTTAACCAGTGCATAATAATCATTTTTAATCATTAACTTGTCATTCAAGTAAATGTTTCCTCCATTGAGTTTGGAATCTCCTCATTTTTGTTTTTCAAACAACCAACAAACAAACTTTTTTGTAGTGTAGATCACAAAAGCATCGATTAATTTTATGCACATTTCAAGATTCATTTCATTTGGGAAAGAAATCTGCAAATTCTTGAATGTGTGTTTTCAACTCTTCAGATTATTCAATGTTGTAATTACAAATCAACACATGATTTTGGTAAAATTATTATTATCATAAGAATTTGTTGTCAGCCTAGTTTGAGAGCAGAATCCTGAAAATTCCTCTTTAAAAAAATGCAGCAATGAATGTATAATTTTTTAGCAATGAATGAAGCTATTATTATTATTGATGCGCGTCCCTCATCTAATGTACAAGTCTAGAAAAAAGAAAACGAAGGCAGTGAAGGCATTTTGAGCATTTTCCCTTGTGTGCCGTCGATGTTTTTTCCAGAGCTGGACGTTTCCCAACTTGATTGCTTGAAAAGTCAGCGGGCTCCTCAAAATGCTGAATCGCGCCAGTGGCGTTCAGTCGCGTTCTGCGCTCCAATGACGGCGCAACCTTTCGCTCCAGAGCAGCTCGACGGAGGCGTCTGGCAAATGTCCCGCCGGGCACGCGTCGGGACGGCCCCGCCCGCCCTCGGACGTCGCGTTGGCCAGACGCCGTCCGTCCGTCCGTCCGTCCGTCCGTCCGTCCATTCCGGGTTTTAAGTTACGTGGCTTTTCCCGAACGCGGGTCTGGCAGCTCAGCACATTCCTGTCACAAAACTCAACAGCTTCCCGCCCGGGACGAAGAAATATAGACCCGAGTGGACGCCGAGGAACGTTTTTTACATTCCGAACCGTCGTAAAAGTGTAAAATGCAATAGTTACAGTTCCCGTTCAAATAAAGTCAAACGTTGTCGATCTTTACGCTTTCGATTAAGAGTGCCTTTCCCTCTGGATCAGGGCTCTCAAACGTAATTCATTTTGGGGGGCGCTGGAGGCAGAATTCGGCTGCAACTTGCACGTGCGCAAGTTTTTGAAAAATCCCATTTTCTCAAACCTATTTTTGATTTTTTTTTTTAAACACAAAAAACGATAAACAAGGATGCTTTGTGTGCATAACTACTAACAAAACTTTTCACGGCAACGCTTCTGTGAAATGTTTTACTCCTTGTATGAAGGATGACCCCCCCCCCCCCCAGCAATAAACCCCACCACGATCCGTCGGTTTCGAGCTCCTCGCGCAACGCCGTAAAACCGCCACCCATAAAACAGCTCGAGGTCCGCTCGGACGTTAAACGTTCACGTTAAGGTGGGGGCCACAAAATATGGTCTCACCGGCCGCAAATGGCCCCCGGGCCGCCAATTTGAAACCCCTGCTCAAGCTGGGTTTTAGAGGATGTGGTATGCTTTGGACCGCAAGCTATTTTTTTTTTTTCCATAGATCATTTTAGGCAACAGTGTTTACAGAATAACTCTATTTACTGTTTTTTTTATATATCTAACAGGTCAAAATGTAACAAAATAGTAAAATGCAATTATTATTATTTTTTTTTAAATAAAAAAAACTCCATGGACTATCCAGGGAGTCACAATGGAACCTCTCCCGATGTTGTATTTCCCTTTTAAGTCCACTATTTTAGCATTTAATACTAAAAAACTTCATTTTTTTTTCAAACTTTTGTTTCTCAACGATCCATTTGATATGAATCATTAGTTCAGCTTTTATTGGGTTTCTGTCCGGTTCCACTCACATGTCACCTTTTGTTTTGAAATGTTGGACATGCTGTCGGCGCAGGTCACGTTGGCGAGGATGTGTAACTTTTTTTTTTTTTTTTTTTGAGGTGCTCATTTCGCCAGCGTTTCGTTTGACGCTCGAGGCGGTTTTGCGCGTTCAGGGCGTTTTCCGGCCTCAGCTGTGCAGTCTTACGTAACCTCCCGCATCCATTTTTTCCCACTTGTCCCACTTCATTTATCCCGCTGCGCAGCCCGCGACGTTCCCGCCGCCTTTCTTTTTTTTCCGACACGGGAGACCGAGTTTGGTGGGCTCGTCGTTTTCGCTGGCCGGAAAAGCGTGGGAACTCCGATGTCTTTTCTGCGTTCGATTAATCGGGCCTGGGTGTTCACATTGCGTCACGATTGATCCGGCATAAATGTCGGACATGCTTTGGATCGTGAGATATTTTCTTTGCATTTATGAGATGTAGAAACGTTCGACATTGTACAAGGTGCTTCGGATGACGACGGACGTAAACGCGGTCACGTCGGATACGCGTCACTCGAAGTGGAAACGAGGTGTCAAAAAATTGGATCCGGCGTGAAACGAGAAGCCTCCGGCGCCAAACGCGGCCTTTGAGGACATCTAAGCAGCGGTTTGATTGTCACGGGCATATTTGTGCAGGTCCAGACAACTTTGCTGCCATTGATACTGCGGCGCTGCTAATTATAGACAAGGTTTCAAAGTCCCGCCTTCCGCCTTCTGGCCTTCTTTTGACTGCTCCGGGACAGCCTTCATACTTGTTTTTATTATTCCACTGATGTCATCTTCACTTCCTCAGGGATTATATGCAACATTCTGACTTTTTTTTTTTTGTCTTCGTGGAGGACAGTAGGCACTTCCCGTAGTTTGTTTTGCTTTTTTTTTTTTTTTTACAGTAAAGAGGCTTCCCGGAATTTCGCACTGCGTAAAGGCCACTTTACACTCCCGCGAGATCGCCAACGCTCGCATCGGATCGCGTGGCCTACACTCATGTCGCGATTGGCCCCTTTTAGTCACATGCCGCGACGACGTACTCGCCGTTCCCCCACCTTGGCCATCGCATAATTAAACGTATCTGCTCATTCGGCGCCACAGGCTCGAGATGGACAGGAAGAACTCCCGGAAGACTGGAATACTACTGCCGAGGCACTCGGAGAGGCAGGCAGGAAAGTACTTGGGGTGCCTTCTGGAGGGAAAGGGGAGAAGGAGACTTGATGGTGGAACCCCAAAATACAGGAAGTCATCCAATGACAGAGATTAGCGAAGAAGAAGCGGGAAACGGAGAGGCAAAAGGAATACTTTGAGATCCGACGTAGGGCCAACGGGTCCGAGCGGGGTGGAACGGTTGGCGGAAGGTGTCTGGTGTTCTATGTGACAGAAGAGTCTCCGCCAGGACGAAGGGCAAAGTTTATAAAACAGGGTGAGGCTGGCCGTGATGGACGGATCAAAGGGTTGGAAACGACAGGAAGCGGAACTGGAGGTGGCAGAAATGAAGATGTTGAGGTTCTCGCTTGGATAGGATTAGAAATGAGCTCCTTAAAGGGACAGCCCAAGTTGGATCTTTTGGAGACAAGGTCTGAGATAGAGCAGACTTCGATGCTTTGGACATGTCCACAGGCGAGAGAATCTGAGGAAATTGGCAGAAGGGTGACGAGGATGGAGCTGTCGAGGAAGAGAGAGCGAGAGGAAGACCAAAGAAAGGATTGACGGATGTTGTGAGGGAGGACGTGAGGAGCGTTGGGGTTCGAGAGGGAGATGATGGAGATGGGACGAGATGGAAAACGATGACACGCTGTGGCGACCCCTAACAGGACAAGCCGAAAGGAAAAGAAGAAGACACGCTTCCAGGGTTGTCGCCATTCTTGTTGCTCTGTCCCTTGTGGCGGAAAACGGCGACCGGAAATGACCAAAATACGCCGTGTCGGCCGTAGCGACACCTCTGACTTGGAGAAGTATTGCAGTGCATTTTCGAAAATGCTCTCGAGTACGAAGGCCGACTGCGCGCGGGAGAGCCGCAGCGATGTCAGCGCGAGTAAAAAGAGGCCTTCATTGAGAAGGCCCCCAACAATCCTCAGTTTGCGAGTGTTGTCGCCCCCGAGAGTGCCAAAGTCGCAGCGGTCTGACGGTTTATAAATACCCTCACATCTGTCTTCATTTTTTGCTTCCCCGTGTATGGATTTTAACATTGACGTTTGCTTCGGTTGTCCCGTGGTTTGTTTGAAGTTTGCTGTTTGAATACGTTTGATTGTGTGCTGTTGTATGCGTGACTTTTACCGTCAACTTGAAGCGGGAGTTCAAATTAAACCGCTCGATGCAAGCACGCTGTGCCTCTAATTTGGAGAATTGTGCCAGCGTCAGCCGTCTTTTCCTTTCCTGAAAGTGATTGTGATGGTCTCCCATTTATTGATGCTGAGAAAGTGAGAGCAGGCACTAAGAACTACTTCCAAAAAATAAAAATAAAAACTTTCAAGGAACCGGGAGGATAAAATGATCAAATCAAAATAAAGAAAGAATATGGACGTTTGGTCTGGAACGTATCTTCGGAGTAGATATCCGAGCAAAGTCTTGCACGTCCCCGGGAGCTGCCCAAGAGGATCCTGTCGGGTCAAGCCAGTGAACGGGAAACCCCAGGGCTCGCTTCGACTTCAAGGACTTTGCCCTCCACGCGTGCTCCCCAAATTTGAAAAGTGCTTCTTGAGTGGAAACGAGACTCCTCTCGGGGGGGGGGGGGGGGGGGGGCTTGGGGCTGTTCTGATAAAGCAGAGGTTCAAGATTTTAATTGCCTGCTGGGGGTGGGGTGGGGGGGGGGATTGGTCGGGAAACGTGCGAGTGATTACACTTAACATTCCTGCGGCGGGACCCTCCACCGGAGCAAGTGCTTCCGAGATGGGGGCTGAAACCTGAAATCCCTCATAAAGTTTTTTCGAGTATATTTTCAGCCGTTTGAAAGTGGTTCAGGCCGGAATGCAGGTAGAAACAAAAACTTAACTCCTGGTTGTTTGGTGGGGAGGAGGGGGGTGAATCCCCCCCCCCCAAAAAAAAAAAAAAAAAATAACAAAAACCAAACCAAAGAATATGAGCTTAGCCTTCAACCGACAGCAAGAATCCGGGATTTTGGCAGTCAAACAACTCGGCACTAAACCTTAAAAGGATGAAGAAAATGTTGCTCAAAAGTGGGAAAACTGTGCAGAGTCGTGTAAAATTGCTAATCAGTCTTCTTCAAAGTTTGGAGAGTCGGCACGCGGGCAGTCCAAACAAAACTTTAGCCTTGAAGGGACACGCAAAGGGTTTTGTCCTCCGTTTAAATCCACAGGTGCTTTTGATGAGACGAGGGTGGGTTGAGTGACGATGAAAGGACTTTTGCTCCGAGGCGGTGGGCAGATCCCGGCTCGCATTCCAGCCAAATCCCAGTCTAAACACCTGCATGGCGAAGGCCGCAAATTCACACGTCCTTCCTTCCTTCCTGTTGAGAAATGCCGGGTGGTGTGTTTGCTCACCACCGTTACCAACAACCACCCGCCTTCCCCAGAGCTTCTCCACTTCTACTCCCAAAGACTTTCCAAGATAGGAACTTAAAGACAAGAAACGGCGTTACTGAGAACCACAGCTGAGCTGGGCTTTTATCCGTCGGTGACTCGGCACCATTATCTCTCACTTCCGACTAATCTCCCGCAGCAGATATCGGAGTCATAAAATGGAACTTTTCTGGAAGAAGCAGTCAGCGGCGGCTCCCTTGGATCTACGGTCGGCTTTTGGAGCAAGGCGCGAGATGGTATCGCTTTAAAAGCCGCCCCCGCCGCAGGTGGCCTGAATTGCTGCCTGCTACAGGCGGCACGACGAGAACAACAAAAAAGGGCCAACAAAAGTTTTACTGCCCTCCTGAGCTGTCAATATGTCCCCCGGGTCGCCACGGCGAACAATGCGAGCGGCAGGCGTCGTAAACGGCGCCGCGGCAGCTTCGCTCCGAGCCGGACGAGCCGAGGCCAAACAAACGCAGGGTTTTGCAAAGGCGGCCGCAGACAAAACGCCGAGCCAAGTGAAAGCATGGAGGACCGCTTTCGGATTGCAGACTAAACCAAGAGCGAGGGAATTGCGAGTACTGCAGCCTTGGTGGAATTTTGGGCTACTTTGCTTTGTTCCAGGATCTGGACTCAACGTTCTACTTGATATATATATTTTTTGGTCTTTTACCTTGAATTTTACTTGAGTTGCTCGACCGGCCATATCCTCGTCTTTGGCCTTAAAGTTTGTCACTTGGCCCCTCATTTCCTTGGAATTTTGTTTCAAGTGTCTGGACTCTTGTCCTATTTTTGGATTATGTTTTACGTTGAATTTTGAGTCGTTTAAACTGGCCAGATTCTGGACTCTTGTTCTACTTTTGGGCAGTGTTTTGATGTGTTTTGGGATATTTGTGGAGGGGGTGATCCACAAGTAACTCGTGTACCTTGAGATTTCCAGAACTGCAGCCTGAACAGTTTGGCAGTGAGAAAAACAAACAAACTAAAATTGCAAGTAGTGTTTCTCAAAGTGTAGCCTTGATGGAATTTTAGGTTACTTTGCCAGTTCCAGAATCTGGACTCGCGTTTTACTTGACATGTTTTTTGGTCTTTTACCTTGAAATTTACTTGACCGGCCTTATCCTTGTCTCTTATACACATTTGGTCACTCATTTTCTTGGAATTTTGTTTCAAAGATCTGGACCCTTGCACTATTTTTGGATTATGTTTTATGTTGAATTATGAGTTGTTCACGCTGGCCAGATTCTGGACTCTTGTTCTACTTTTGGGTAGTGTTTTGATCAGTTTTGGGATATTTGTGGAGGTGGTGAGTAACTCACGTACCCTAAATATTTCCAAAACTGCAACCTGAACAGTTTGAACGACAAACAAACAAACAAACAAACTAAAATGAGCCTAAAATTGGGAGGAGAACAATATCCAACAGGAGAACAAGAGTCCAGAATTTGGACAAGCGAATGACTCGCAAACTCATCTCGGCAAATATGCTCCAAAAGTAGAATGCGACTCCGGCATCTGGGCAGTGGAACATCTTGGAAACTAACCCTAGGAAAATATGGACCAAAAGTTTAACAATAGTCCAGAATCTGGGCAGTCAGACAACTCTGAAACTGACCTTAAATTCCAAAGAAATTATGGTCCAAACAAGGAACAAGGGTCCAGAGTCTGGGTAGTCTGACAGCTCTAAAAGTGACCTCAAAATTCCAAGAAACAGCCAGTTCGGGCTTTGTCGGTGACCCCCGGTGGTCCGCAGCCCCCACTTTTTCCAAACGCTGCTTTTGAGGTATTCACGGTGCTGCCCGAAGTGTCCGGAATGAAGCAGCAAGCGGCTTGTTCGAGTCATTGACTTGACACTTTAATGATGTGGCCTCTTCCGCCGGCGTTCGTCGCCCTACTGACCCGTCGACTGTTCACCATCTTGTCAAAGGCCAAATCCAGTTTAATTGGCCGCGCCGCGAGATGGAGAGGGGCAATGTTTGCTCTTTTGGAGGGGGGCGGGGGCCAGGTCGGCAAGCTTTTGAGGTTGGGGGTCAAGTTATCGTGCGCCTCTCTCCCTCCCTCCCTCCCTCGTCTCTTCATCGCAACAAGCAAGAGGATAGCTCAGCGTATAACAATCAAGATAAAGATCCCATCCTGCCATAAAACCAACGCCAGCTCCAAAGACTTCATGTGAATGTACTTCATAGAGTTTCAAATGAGCATAAAATGGCTGCCAACAAAACAAAATGGCAAACTTCCCGTGCCTTTTTAAATTCATGCGAGGGGTGCCTCCCAAAATTTCGAAGGTGAAAATGGATTGAGGGGCTGATTTTTCCCAAATTGTGGAGTTATTAAAGTTTCATGTTTCATCAAACCCAGCTGCCCGCGCGCCATTACCAAAATATTTTTTTTGCGTGTGTTTGTGACTTAGCATCACCCATTTGCCGAGTATACCGATTTGTTAACAGTTGGACACATCTTAGGACATGTTTGCCTGAAGGAGTCCTGGAATTGCCCAAATCTTTCCTTGAAGGCAAACTACGGATGACTTCCTGTGTCCTTTCAAGCTCGAGTCCTTGAGACATTTTTGGGGGTCCGCTTGGGATACAGATGTCAAACTGACAGTCGGGGACTGAATTTTTAAAAATGGTGGAGTTATTTGAGTTTTCTGTTTTATGGCGAGTTTTCAAGCACAGTTTAGCGACATTTCTCTGGGTCGTGTGTGAGGTCGAAATTTGGCGGTAACGCGACAAAATCTCTGGGACACGTTCATCTTTGAACGACCTGGAGGTGGTCAAAAGGAGGCGAAAATGATCGTCTCGAGCTTAAATGGCCGCCGTCCGTGTCTTTTCGAGCACGGGTCCTACAGGCATTTTGATGGGACTACTCGTGATGGACATGCCTACCAAAATTCACATAGATGAAAATCCAGGGGGCATAAGTAGACCGCTTATTGGGGCCTACAACACCCACCACCGAACATGACTTGTCTTACAACTTTCTTTAGTCTAGTCTTGAGTTTTCAGGGCCCTGCATTGGTTCTTATCAGTCGCAGGTTCCTGTTCTTCCTCACTTGTCAGGCTCGCACTCGAGTGGGAGGCGAGGAGTGTTTTTGTAGCCGCGTCACAAACTCTCATCCGCACGTGTAGGTGGGGGCCGGCTCTGCTTCTCGTCACCGCCTTTGAACGCACCGCCGGGTTCGCGCAATGTAGAAGTTTGATTACTGGCCACGAAACACAACGTTTTAAAATGCACTCTCCAAAACCGGTTTTAACGAGAAATGCCAAATTAAGGTGGCCTTTCTATCATGAACAGAGCCACCAAAACAAAAGAAGTCAAAAGTCCTTTCAGAAAAGTCATCCACTTTTTTTGAAATGAACTCTGGCGCTACCAGAGATCCTTCAAAGACAAAACTGCGGGACATTTTATCCGATTGCTACCAAAAACTGAACCTTATAAGGTGATCCTCAACTGCAAAATATTGTGTTTAGGTTTCAGTCATTTTGTATGTGTGGGCGGAGCATGGACATGAATCTTGTTCATGTTTTGGAAATGACAGGTTGGCCTGGACGGCTTTAACTTGGTAGGCATGTCTATCAAAAGTAGACCCACAAGAAAGTCACACTGGAAAAGACACAGGAAGTCCGTCATTTTGGTTTTGAAGCGGGCGTTTTAGGGCCATTTTGGCCACTTTCGGCGTTCCCTCAAAGACGAGCTTGTCCTGGAGGATTTGACCGACCGCTACCGAATATTAACCTCGTATAGGAGATCTTATACAGATGTTGATGATTTTCATGCTTGAGGGAGCAATAAAAGTTGTGGATTAACCCGAGGTCGACATGCGAGGACGCCATTCGGGCTCGTCGCGCAGCCGACTCGGGCTTTTGTCGCTCCCTCCTTTCAGGCTCCTCCTTCATCTTTTATTCTCCGGGCCCCCTCGGGCATGTTAGTTCCTTTTCTGTGACTGCCGTGCATGCTTTCGGGTCGCTCGTCTTTTTCCCTCGCTATCCCACTTTTTTCTTTCCCCCCCCCTCCATTTCTGGGATTCGGCCAATGCCGCTCGCAGCACAGGCTCACTGGGGCGCGGAAAATAATGGATGACCCGCTCGCCATTATGTTCTCAGTTAGCCGGATGCTTTGTGGTCTGGCCGAATCACTTTTGAGTTAATAATTGATGGGAGTTCTGAGAACTAAATGGACAAAAATAATGCCTGCTGTGTTTTGGGGTGGGGTGTAAAAATAGCCACCGAGCTCAGTGGCTATTCCCGAACATCCCCGTTGTCTTTTGAGTAATCGGATGTTTACTTCAACTTTCTCCAGTCTCACCGTGCGTTTCCAGAAATGGGAAGATCCACTTACCGGCGTAAAGGTCGGCCTCAGAGGGAACTTCCACTTCTGACATCCGCGCATCGAACAAGACGTCTTATTGTTCCCCCCACAAAAGAAGGGCTACAGCTGTACGGATTCCAAAGTCTGGTGAACTTGTGTCTCGCTGGGATGAACAAGGTTTATAGCCTCCATTTTCCACAGGGCTTTTGGGATTATTTGCTTTGGCCGTTTTGGCAGTCTCACTCGGCGAGCTTTTTCGTTTTTTCCTTCTTGTTCACGACGTCACGGCGGAACCTCAATGAGCTAACCGCGACTTTCTAAGTTTGGCGCCGTTAGTCGCCACATTAGATGACGTAGGTAAAAAAAAAAAAAAGCCTAGCTTCGAATTGGGGGCTCGTTTTGAAATTCCCCGATCGGAGTTCGGCAAACTCAACCAAAATGAAAGCTTCCTGTCCAGTTTCCAGCACGGGTCCTTGAGGCTTTTTCATGGACCAAATTCATTTTGATTGGTGAAAGTGGTGGCAGGGGCAGATTCTTTCAAATTTTCCTCAATGAGTTTGAGCGGGTAGTATGGAACCCCCAACAAAACATCCATTTCTCTCATCATGGTTCATTTGTCAAGGACCTATTAAACAAAATTAAACTTCTGTGTTTCTCTGCTGTCGGGAAGCGAACCCATGCCTCCCTCCTGGGACCGCTTACCCTGGAACCGAGTGAGGAAGAAATCCCGTGGGACGGGAAGAGTTTATTCCGGTAGAGTTCTGAAGAAGGCTTTGGGCGACAGCGAGAAGCGGGAGGGATCATGAGCTATTGCCAAAGAACAAAGGTGACTTCAATCCCGAGCCGGGATTGGAATAATCCTTTGGTGGCACAACACAAGGTGTATTACCCGTCTTCTCGTGAAAATGTTTTTTCCCCCCATAATCCCAGCATTAGATCTGCACGTAGTGTTTTTATTTGTATTTTATTTTATCTTTGTTTGAGGAGGGACAGTTCTACTCGCTGCGGAGCGAGTTTGATCTTGTGTCAATCATGCAAATCATCTGCGGGGAAATGCGAGAGTGCAAAAGTTGCGTCACGGACTTAATGGAAGGTCAACGTAGCGTTTAGTCTGCGAGGGTGGAAAGAGAAGGAGCGTTCCCACCCTTCTGGGAGGAAAGTACCTGAACTGAAGCCGCAGCCGAGCGGGCGGGCCCTCCGTGCGTTGGCCCCGAGCCCACGGCTGTCTTTCATTACACTCTCACTTTCTGCGCACACTCATGCTGATGAAACTCAAAGTTCAACGGACGTTTTCTACGGGAAGCTAATCCCGTTTGTTTGGAAGGCCGGGAGAGTTCAACTAGGAGTGGTTTACGGCGAGCCGTCAAACTCGGGTGCCGCGCTCCGCGTCCGCGCGCACGGATGGAAACGCAAATGTCACCCTTCCGTCGAGCATACCAGGTTCAGATTTGGTCGCAATTATGGCAAAATCTCAAGCACAAGTTGGTCTTTGGAGGACCCCGAGAAACGGACAAAGTTGACTATAAAACCTCCGCTTCAAACCAAAATTGCAAACATCAGTTCTTCAGACTGGTTTTTTTTTGATGGGTTTACGTGGGCTGAGCACGCCTAACGAAAAATTTCATTTTGCTACGTTAAACTGATGTAAGGAGCTCAATTTTCTAAACTGTGGAGTTTTGTGTTTTACGGCAAGTTGTCCATCTTTGCACCATGCTCCGCCCACAAGCAATGCCAAAAATGAAAATTCCTCACAATTTAGCGCAGTGCTGTCTTTCGAGCACATTTTATTGGAATTTGGTAGCATTAAGTCAAAAGTCTCTTGGACAAGTCTCACTTTAATGAACAATAAATGGCCCCAGAATGGAAAATATTCAACCAAAATGGCAGACTTCTTGTGTCTTTTATGGTACGAATTTAACTTTAAAATATTTCGATGCATTTTTGACATGCCTACCAAACTTCACATTCCTCAGCGAAACTAGCAAAAACCGAGAATAAGAGTACGTAACGATTTCCACTGTACGGCCAGCATTTCCACGAAATTGAGTTGAAGCAATTCTTGGTCATGATTTCGATTCTGCATCTCCAGGAAGGGCATCCATCCGGTGTAAAAACTGTGCCAAACAAATATAAGCGTTCATTTGCGATGTTACGCTGTGGTGACCTCTAACGGGACAAGCTGAAAGAAACTTACTTCTATATCCAGAGTCTAACCAGATATCGCGAACGATTTCTATTGTCCGACAGGTGTGCAAACTTTATTTCCACTGTCACCAGATCAATCGGTCACAAGTCCCACTGTACTGTCAAAATTTCCACTGTACTCTTTGAGTACAACCAGATATCGCGAACGATTTCTATTGTCCGACAGGTGTGCAAACTTTATTTCCACTGTAACCAGATCAATCGGTCACAAGTCCCACTGTACTGTCAAAATTTCCACTGTACTCTTTGAGTACAACCAGATATCGCAAACGATTTCTATTGTCCGACAGGTGTGCAAACTTTATTTCCACTGTAACCAGATCAATCGGTCACAAGTTCCACTGTACTGTCAAAATTTCCACTGTACTCTTTGAGTACAACCAGATATCGCGAACGCTTTCTATTGTCCGACAGGTGTGCAAACTTTATTTCCACTGTAACCAGATCAATCGGTCACAAGTTCCACTGTACTGTCAAAATTTCCACTGTACTCTTTGAGTACAACCAGATATCGCAAACGATTTCTATTGTCCGACAGGTGTGCAAACTTTATTTCCACTGTCACCAGATCAATCGGTCACAAGTCCCACTGTACTGTCAAAATTTCCACTGTACTCTTTGAGTACAACCAGATATCGCAAACGATTTCTATTGTCCGACAGGTGTGCAAACTTTATTTCCACTGTCACCAGATCAATCGGTCACAAGTTCCACTGTACTCTTTGAGTCCAACCAGATATTGGTAACGATTTCGACTGTACTATATTCTGATTGTGAGTGTACGCTGTATTTACAGACTGTAACCAGATCCTGTAACGCGGTAACAATTTCCACTTTACTGGCAAAGTCTTATCAGGGTATGTTAATGAGTTCTACGGCCATGCCAGAGCGTACACTGTGCCGTATATTGCCGATGTGTAACCAGACGTCAGGAGCGATTTCCACTGCGGTTCCAACGTGCAACCAAATGATGGGAACGGTTTCGACTGCGCTGCCACTGCGCACGCTGTATTTCCAGGGTGAACCAGATTTATCGGGAGCAATTTCCTCTACGCCGCAAGAGCACGTCCAGGCATCGGCAACCATTTCCAGTGTACCGCCAGAGCGTAACCAGATACCAGTAATGATTTTCGTTCTGCCGCTAAACTGCACGCAGTATCGCCAGATATATTGGCAACAATTTCCACTGTATTAGCAGATTGCCGGCAGATATCGGTGATGATTTCTGCCGCAGTTCCCGAGCGTAACCGAGCATGTCGCGGTATTTTTGGCGACCGCCCGACGCAGGGCGAGCGGAGAGAATTCCTGAAGCGAGTTTTCATTTCAGGGCTAAACGGGGCTTTTTTTTTAAACAAGCCTCGGTTTTACAAACATTGCCCGGCGCGCCAACTTCCAGGCCGTCGTCTGCTCGCTTGGCTCGTTTCAAAAGGACTGCGACTTGAATGCTTTGAGCGGAGAGGCTTTTACGCAGTCAAAATGTGTCTACGGGGGAAACGGCGTACTTAACAACCTCTGATTTCGACATGTGTGGTCAGCTTTGGTGCGGTTTCTTCTTCGTCTATCCCCTTCTCGGCGCATTCTTTGTGTATTTAGTACGTGTCATTCCTGAAGGCTTTTTGCTTGTAATCTGATCGGCCGAGTCTGATTTGAGTTCTCCTGAGCCCCCTTAACGCCGGCAAAAGGGGGCCAAGAAGAATCCGTCCGGGCCGACGCTTTGCGGATTTCTTTGCGCGCGGCGGCTGGCTTGAACTTCTGCCCTTGGAAGTTTTTCACGCTCCCGGTTAGCTCTCCTTTTACGGACACGGAGGCAGGAGGCTTTCTCTCCTCCTTCGGTTTTCAGCTCAAACGTGAGGTCGCTCCTTATCTGCTGTGATAGCGAGCGCTCGTTCCGCAGCGCAGCTGTTCGAATGAGCCTGCCGGCGGGAATTCTCCCCGTTGACTTTTGGTTGGTTACCTCGGCAGCGCTTTGTCCAAAAGGAGAAATGTCGCATTTGGCCCAACAGATTGGTGGCCCCTCGTTTGGGTCCTTTGACTTTCGAGAGCCGTCAGAGCGCGCTTATGTCTCGGCTTGTCTGTTTTATAGCCTCGCTGCTTGTTTGCTGTCAGGCTAAATGCTAAAGGTGGCACCGAATAAAAAGCTGAAACATCTCGTAATTGCAGTTTGAAATGACTCACGGGACAGTGGTCCGATTTCATACTTCTAGGAACACAATCCTGATTTGTTACTTTAAAGAACCGACAAAGTGAATTTGGGGATTTGTTTCGGTCGTTTGAAAATAATTTCTGAAAGCACGCAAAGACCGAGGACTGCGTAGGACTGAAATGTGCAGCTGTGGCGTTGGACAGTTTTTGGGGGTGTGGCCAAAAGAAAACCATCTGACGCAATCGGCCATGAGTTGCTTCTCACCCACAACATAATAATGTGTGCGCCCTCGCTAGTGGTTAACTTTCAAGCTATGTTTACGCCCCAAAACTGCATCTCCTCTTCATATAGTCCGCTGATAAGGCTGTTTTAGAGTGCCTCGTTGTCGGCCGTGAGTCCACTCACATCACGCAAAGATGGAAGCGGGAGAAGAGGGGATCTATTTATTTATCTAAAGTTCGATTTGACAGCCAAGACGTGGACAGAAGCGTCGGGATAACAGCGGTCGCTTGAGAGCGAGCGCCTCGTTGTCTGGTGGGATATATTCCAGCCGGAGGCTTTCAGCGGATGTATTTTCATGCTATGTACTTGATTGTTTTTTCTTTTGATGATTCAGTTTTGTCAGAGTGGTTAACGACACTCTGGTCGGTGGTGTGTCAAATGTACATAGACGACGTACACTTTATAGGGACTGAAAACGGGCTCGGTATAGTCCCTTGATTACATTTTCAAAAATGTCAAGCAGTGTTTTATACTGTACTTGAAAATGGTATTACTGCAATCTGGCAGGAACTCGAGCACTTTAAGGTCCCCCAAAGAAGCAGCGTAGCCTCCGTAAAAACAGCCGGTTTGATCCAAAGCGGTGTGTACATTATCGTCCCGAGATCTCCCGAAAACAGGTTCAATATGGTCCTCTGATTGAAATCTCCGACAAGGCAGCAACGAAAATTCCCTAAAACCAAACACATGTGACTCAGTTCAAGGAGATCCAGGTTGTGTTTCGGCTACGTGTGAAACACGGCCGCTTTGTTATTCTGGATTTGAAAGTATCAAAAAATGCCCGAGCGCATACCAAGACGGATTAGGGCGACCGATCGCCCCGGCGAAAGCAATTTCTCCGTCTTGGCGCCGGCTCTCTTCCCCGTGCGTACGGACATTTGGTCCGGAACTTTTCCCGACGTTGCCGCCGCCATCTGTGACTCTGCAGATGGCCGTGCCGGTGAAAGTGGGCCACGGTCGGGTCCCCCATCTCCTGGCCGGGGTGGGACAATGGAGATTAGGAGCGTCTGATCTCTTTTTGCTTTAAACGCGAGCGGGAGGGGCCGCTTGGTCTTTGGATGAGCACCGCGGAGTCAACCAATTGAGAGACTTTAGACCCTAGGTTGCAAAATTGACTCGCAACATCAGTTTTACTGATGGTCGTGTCTGTCGGAACACCGTGACTGATACTAGAACTTGACCAGGATACAGGATACTAGAACTTGCTATTCCTCCCAATGTTGTGTCCTTCAGAAAGTTAAAAATATAAATACATAAATTGCTCCGGCCTCCAGTTTCACCATACGGCGTGAAATTGGGCAGACATTTCTGTCATAACAAAAGGCATGAAAAGGTCTCAAGGACTCATAGAGGAAATTGAACTGGAAGTCGGCCATTTTTTGTTTGAGAAAGTCATTTCTCACCCGGATTGTCACGACCCATCGGAACGGAGGTAGGACCCAAATGCAGGAGTCGGGAGACGCAGGTGTAACTCGGGAAAAACTTTTATTATTCCACCGTCGGGGATCGGGCAGGCAGTCAGGTGCAGCAGCGGTAGTCGGGGCGTCGGGCGTAGAGAGCAGATCAGCGGGCAGGCAGGAGTCGGTACACGGGAGAACGATCAAAGCAGGCAGGAGTATCAATGGAGTCGGGCTCACGGGGTCGGTCGGAGAACGGGCGGTGGTCGGTGCGCACGGGTTGTCGATCAGAGATACGGGAGTGCAGGAACGGGGCATGAGTTCCGACGATCTGTCGCCGGGCCAGTCGTCCCCGTGGTCCTATATACACCGGGGCCAATCAGCAGGTGCGCGCCTCCCAATCAGCGCGGCCACCCGCACAGCCAGGGCCGGACCGGCAGGACCATGACACAGATGCGCCACTTGGAACCTTCCACGGAAAATTGCCCCCGACGGCAGTTTTGCCGGGTGACACAAAATTGGCTGAACGCGTCTGCCGTAACGGGTCAATAGTCTCGCAGGTCCGTGGCGTGAATCCATCGGGAAATGTGGGGGAAATTCCAAGCCTGGCAAAATCTGGCAAAGTGGGAATTTGTCCCAATTGGAAGCAGGTACCCTAGATAAATGGCTGCCGTTTTACCTGCTTGCAGCTTCAACAGACACTTCCGTTGTTGATCTTTTTGCATTCTTGACGGTTGTGAAAGAGTTCTCAGCCCGAGGAAACTCTTGTTCAACCCGTTTGGTTGCCGCGACGACCGAATGCTTGTTATACGGCCCCCCCCCCCAAAAAAAAAAAAAAACCATCACGTATTCCTTTGCTGATGTTTCTTTTTCCTGGTCATTTTTGTAAGGTGTTACTAACTAAAATTGTCGGAGAGATTTCATTACAGTTTTTTTCGTTAGTTGTTGGTCAATTTTCATCTTTTATCAGCAGAAAAATCTGCTTGAGTATGAAATATTTTTTGAAAGCACCCTTCGAGACCAACCTGGCCCCTTTTAAGAACAATCAGAACTGAAAGAAACGAGCGTCTGGCGTATCATATTTCACGAGCGGCAATAAACGTTAGCATCCACCTTGATGCCAAAGCACGGCGCAGGTACCGTTCATGCCGGCGTTCCGGCGCCGTCTTTCCTCCCTCCCGCTTTTTGTTTTGATGAGCGGGAATGCGAAGACGTCGGGCGGTCGATAGCGGTGGTGATTTAGCGCCGCGCTTAATTCCTCCTCACCCGCGCAACACCTTGTAATTCACGACGACGTCTGGTGAGGGGGGGGGGGGGGGGGCCGACCGTCTCGTTTGCAGCCAGATATGAGTCGGAATGAGGCGCCTCGCGAGAAGAAATTACAGGCGACCGCGTCGGGAAAATTTGGCAAGAACACATCATCGAGTTGATTATTTTACATGGAAAAACAAGTCATATCCAGCTCAACTATGAACTGTAATTATTTCTTTTTTTATGAGGCACATTGTTGCTAGCGCAGTTGTAGCACATAATCAGAAATGCCATGGAGTGGATAACAAACGGTGTCCCGTTCCTTCCAGCGCTGGAGCAACAGATTTAACGTCAATTTCCTTGCCCACAAGCGCTTTTACTGAAATGTCAGGACACACCAAGTGCACGTTCTCCATTTTGGGAGCGGCGTGTTCGAAATGTCATCGGGTGAAGGTCAGAAAATGTCCTCCGGTCCCGAGTAGCACTTCTGGAATAGTCCGCAGCCGGGGACGGCATCTGGTCTGCATCGCCGCATTGAAAATACCGAGCGCGTGTATATTTTCACAAAGGGGGTCGCCACGGTGGGATCGGCACCTTTGACCCCCGGGGTCGGGGGCGTCGTGTGTCTGTAAAGTATTTGGCGCTTACGGCCGCACCTGACATCATCGGGATGTTTCGCTGACTTTGTTGACTTTGTTTTTTCAACGCATTGCCGTCGGGCTCGCTAACGTGGTACGCACACGCTCGTCAGTGAGGCGCAATCTTCCTTTGATTTACGACTTTAATTTGTTCTGAAAAATGTTTGTCAAGCTGTAAATTTGCACTCAAATTCATTTTGCTGTTTAGAAACACAGTGCAGTAGCGGCATCGTGACGTTGTGCTCCATCTGGTGGCCACCAGGGGGCGATATAATTTTGCCATACTAAAAACACACACACACACCATGTCCGTTTTCCGAGCCACTTATCCGCACAAGGGTCGATTAGTCATTTTTCACTGATAAATAGTACTTGCCTTTGCGTATTTGTTGTTCATCGAGAAGCTTGGCTCGAGTGCACCTCCATGACAAATGAAATCTGCAAAGTCGTCATTATTTTTGGTTTTGTTTTTGACCATTGACTTATTTTAAGCTAAGGTTTACGGCCACGCTGCCCTGAGAACATCAGATCGCGGATGCTAAGCGGGTTCGGCCTTGGTTAGTACTTGGATGTGAGACCGCCTGGAACCACCAGGTGCTATAAACTTTTCTCCCCGACTAAAATGCAGAGGGGTTGCGTCAGGAAGGGAATCCGGCGTAAAATTGTGCCAAAAAAAAACGACGTTCCTCTGAGACGATACGCTGTGGTGACCCCGAACGGGACAAACCGGAAGGAAAAGAGGAAGACTTGTTTTACACTTTTGTGAACAGCCCAAGACACTTTTCGTCTTCCCAACGCTCATATTAATCTCCAACATTCTCTTTGAAACACTTTCCATGAACTTCAAAGTCAAGGCAGCGGTTTTCACACAAACCAGTTTCACACGCCCAACTTTTTGTTCTTCCCTTCTGCCGATTTGATTGGAACGGAGGCAAAACCGCTTCCAATTTGGCCCGATTAAAACGATGCGTTGACCTTCGCCCGGGAAACAGAAAGAGTCCGTTTTAGGTCACGCCGGCCTTTGCAAAAAAGGGATTTGGCGTTTTGCGCCAGGGTGCGAAACGAAACCGCCCCGAGGGGGGAACAAAACAAAAAAAACAACAACATTAACGAGCTCAGTGGTCGTAAATGTTATGCTAGCTGCTGACATCTTGAAGAGATTATGTAGGACGTATGAAGTACGGGGATGGAGGCGCAATGTTAACATCCGTACGACAGTTGTGCGCTTTTGAAGTCCGCGCAGAATTTAACGTCCGTGGCAAAAGTGCTTTTCCGTAAAAGACAAATCGTATTGATATCAAATACATATTTTGAATGATTGCGATCAGCCGGCAAGCAGGCCAGGGTGGGCCGCGCCTCTCCCTCCAAAATCGGCTGGGAAAAGATGGACGTACTGCTGTTGTAAGTAAATCCAGGCGACTCCGACTATTTGAGGGCAATTGACGACCATTATTATTGCGCTGGAAAAAAAATTGAATTTGTAAATATATATTTTTTTATATTTCTTCAATAAGCAGGGATAAACTGCCACTTAGCATTTTGGGAGTTGCCCAAAATGAAATTGAGAATTCATTTTATTCTGCTCCATTCGGAATCAGAAATCGGCACAGTTATTGGTCGCTTGCTTTGTGGGCGGAGCACGCCGTCAATGTTCGGTGACCATTTTGAGGTAAAGTTTTGTCGCAACAGGATTCTGGAAGAAAAAGTCAGCTGTCCAAGTTTGACCATCATTGCCAGATTTGTTTTTGTCGTTTTTACGTTTCTGCGGCGGTAGCACAAGGCTCGCGTCGGTCACGGTCAGGAAAAGATCCATCGGCCAAGAGGCCTCAGTGGTTGCCAGGTTGAAGCATTGCGTCCGAGCGCAGACGCGACCCCGACATCCATCTGGACTCGTGCTGGCGCTACGCAGGAAACCGGAGGTGCGACGTAGCCGCTTGACGCGGCCTTTTTCGCACCCGGCCCAGCGACGGGCCTCGGCGGCGTCCGCACCGGCGTGACTCATCGTTGGCAAATGTGCGCGACGCGGCGCACGAGCACAACGAGACGTCAATTCGAGGCGCGCTAGCACAACGCGACAGTCACAAGCGCGACGACAGCCCGGCCAAAGAAAGCAACAAGAGCACAAAAACGACACGCTGCCATTACGCAGCGTACGGCATATTTCATAGCTCTGTTATTCAGCTTCATTGGTTTTATTGGCGTTGTTCGAACGGTAAAACCGGAGGACAGATGTTTGTGTGTGTACTTAAGTGACGAGTATCCAAATGGACCTTTTCGCCCGTCCTCCCGGGCGTCAAAAGCAAACAAGGCTTTCCTGCGTCATTCGGCCCAAGCCGATTGATTGAGGAAATCACGGGAAATAGATTGAAAGCGGCCTTATCTTTCTTAGCTCGCGCCTGGCTTCAAATCTGTGAACGTTTATTCGAAAACATGAGTTGAATTGTTGGCACTCACATTTCACATTTCCACAAGTTAATTGACTTATCTGGAGCACAAATGTCTTCTTTGAAATCGGACTTATTAATTTTTTTTTTGCCATAATAACAAGTAACAACTCGTTTAATACCAGTAATCACGGCATACAACTTGTATTATTCCAGATATGAAATTCTTTAACAAGTGCAGTGTTAAGTGTACTGAGAATTTGTTTTATAACATGATAATCACTATGTAATATGTAAATTACCATCGTAATGAATCAAAAACACACACTCATGAGACAATAATTACTGGATAATCAAAATACTACAGTTTAACTGTTTGTTTTTCACAAGGATAACAACCAAATACTCAATATAAATATAATAAACGTGTTGTTACATAATAATAACTGAGCAGTTGTTTATTACATTGAAAATAAAAACAAATGTGTAGTTTTAAGCAACAAACGTCCAAATATTCTTGTAATAACAATTATGTTGTTACATAAAAATAACTACTGAGTAGTTGTTTAAAATGTAGTGCGTCAAAATATTGTAATTGCATGGTAATAACAGCTGAATATTTGCATTACCACTAATAACTACGGAACATATTACTACAAACACAATATTGGTTGTGGTAATGTACCGACAGTAATGACAGAGTGTCCTCATGGTGTAATTATGAGTTTTGAACGGGTGTGCGTGGCGTCCCGTAACGCCGCCGCCGTCACTGAATACGAAAGGTCACATCGTCACCGTGTTGACTGCTGTTGGCGACGTCATCTTCCAGCTGGACATCTTGGGCGTATTAAATACATATTGCTGTTGTTATTGTGGAGGCGGTGAGAAAGCGCGCCGCTTGGCGAGTGTCACCTGACCCCTTTAATCTGGGTCGTCGCCCCTAATCCTCCGAGCCCGCTGTCGCTGCTGCTCGGCGCAGACAAAGCATGTGTGCGGTCGGGCCTCCTCCTCCGTGTTCGCTCTCAGGCCACGCCCACCCCGCCGACATCTGGCCGCCCGATGTCGCCGAGCCAGCGTTGTCATTTTTATCATCATTATTACTATGTGCGCTTTCCCCCCCCACCCACCCCCACCCCCCCGCACGCTCCGTTTTTAGAAAACGACTCGGAAATGGTGTCACTCGGTCTACGGCGCGACTCACAGGTCGCGTTTACGTTCTGCGGCGGCTACGGAAATGCGCTAAACGTCCGCCGTTTGCGGGCGATAAGGACGGGGGGGCCGCCGTCAAGATCCAGAATCTGCGAATCTCAGAAGCTCCTCCCTTCAGTTCACCATATTTACTTCCTACCAAAATGCCACCAGAGGGAGCCTTCTTGGCTCTCTGCTCACCGTGCATACCACAACCTACACTCTCTATCCCAGCAGTTTTAGGAGCAGCAAAGTGCTTTTTTTTGTATTTGACATGGCTATGGCCTGACTGAATGAAGCTCCTCCCTTCAGTTCACCATATTTACTTCCCACCAAAATGCCACCAGAGGGAGCCTTCTTGGCTCTCTGCTCACGTGCATACCACAACCTACACTCTCTATCCCAGCAGTTTTAGGAGCAGCAAAGTGCTTTTTTTTTTGTATTTGACATGGCTATGGCTGACTGAATGAAGCTCCTCCCTTCAGTTCACCATATTTACTTCCCACCAAAATGCCACCAGAGGGAGCCTTCTTGGCTCTCTGCTCACCGTGCATACCACAACCTACACTCTCTATCCCAGCAGTTTTAGGAGCAGCAAAGTGCTTTTTTTTTTGTATTTGACATGGCTATGGCCTGACTGAATGAAGCTCCTCCCTTCAGTTCACCATATTTACTTCCCACCAAAATGCCACCAGAGGGAGCCTTCTTGGCTCTCTGCTCACCGTGCATACCACAACCTGCACTCTCTATCCCAGCAGTTTTAGGAGCAGCAAAGTGCTTTTTTTTTTGTATTTGACATGGCTATGGCCTGACTGAATGAAGCTCCTCCCTTCAGTTCACCATATTTACTTCCCACCAAAATGCCACCAGAGGGAGCCTTCCTGGCTCTCTGCTCACCGTGCATACCACAACCTGCACTCTCCATCCCAGCAGTTTTACGAATCTCTTTGTCCCCAAAAACATTTGGTTCGTCTTCTTTTTAAATTTCTTTCACAAACAAATAATAAACCTGACCTTTGACACGTTCAGATAACGAAGATTAAAATCGGCCCTCAAGCCATTTGGCTATGAAATATTGAATGTCGGCTCATAAATTCTTGTGCCCCGTCAATTGTACCGGGGGAGCAAAAACAAGTTCTCGTGGGTTTCCGATCTTGGTTTTGTCGACTGAAGTCCGAAGCCGGAGGAAGACCGGGCTTTCTTCTTTCACAGATAAAAGCCCATGGAACAGGGGGGGTCGGCGGTCGCGCATAACTGGCTCCCAGTCTTGGGGGTCCTTCACGTGTGGAGGAAGTGCCCCCCCCCTCAACCGACCCCACTGAATCTGAAAGAAGACCTCACCCTTCAACTGCCACTTTGTTCTCTGGAGATGGAACTGAAATCTGTGTCGCTGCGAGGAAGATGATGGGTAGGGATATTTATATATTAAAAAAAACATAATAAATAACGCCTACTTTTCATAACTTTTTCCAGAACAATGAAATTCAACACTTGACACTCGTTTCTCGACGGTCGCCACCTGGCAAAAAAACGTAACAGCACCTTTCTTGCGAATGTTGCACATATCAATAACTGAAACTTCAAGCCCGAAAAAAAATGACATTGCCAAGTCCTCCTCGTCAGTAGGTGGCGCTCCACTGCAGCGCTTTGACACATTGTCACGAGCGAGAAGGGACCGCGGACAAGAGGGGCGTGGCCTGGCCACCGCTTTGGGCGGTCTCATCTCTGACACCTGTCGACGGTCACAGCTCTTTCGCTAAAGATGGAGTTTTGTCACTAGCGTTTGCCAGTTCGTTGCCTCGAGTCAGTGAGTTACGTTTGTTGCGAGCGGGAATTTCCATCACCGAGAAAAAGTGTAGTGTGAGCTATCCTCGTCACAGCGATTCTGTGCCACCATCGTTTACTCCCGTCTAGTACATGATTTCCAAGTTTGGCTCCTCGCTTCAGGTTTTTGGATTTTGCTCATAGCCTCGCGTTGTTCGGCCTCTGCCTTCTCGGACCTCATCTTTGAATAAAACCACGCCTAACATCATGCCCTCGTCTCGGGAGTCCCGCATTCGGGTCCAGCCCGGCACCCTCGGTTCTTGACACGCATGAGCGAATCCTCATCGGCGACCCCAAATCAGAAATTTCTTTTTCCACAATTATCGTCACCAGAGCGCACAAGTTATTAACGCTCACTAGTGGTGAGAACTCAAGAGTGAATACTCGCGCTGGTGTTTGTCTGCAAAAAAAAAAAGTGGTATTGAACATTTTTCGCATTCATGTTGGAGCAGGACTGTGAGATTTCCCACTTGACACTCACTTGTGGCCAGTGACCCTCCACCCTTTGTGTCGAAAGCAACCGCAACTGTTTTTTACACGTTACCCCCGTCTCCGAATTGCCACGTCTCTGCGTGAAAGCGCACGCCGTGGCGTCAACATCCCATAAACACCCTCCATTTAACAACAAATTGTAATTGCGCAGTCACACCCAGGCTGTCAGAACTATTCTGGTTCTTCTTCCCTGAGTCTGGACTGAACTCTCCCTGGTCTGGCCGCAGGAGAGAAGCTTCCGGAAAGATGGAAACTCCGGACGGTGCGGGCGGAGCGGAGTTTGTTGTGGTGGGGGAAAAAAACAAAAAACAAAAAACCCCAACATGGACGCTTCCACCAGCTTGTTTATTTTACAAACTATGCCCGTAAATGGGGAAGGCCAATGAAAAGAGAGGAGACAATGAAATCACTCCCCCACCCCCAACCCTCGCACCCCCCTTCCCCCCCGCGCCCCCCACACAAAGCCGTGCGACGCCATTGGCCGACAGGCCGCGCACTTGTGTCCAATTACATCCTACCTACTCGTGTGTTTTCATTTAAACGCGAAGAACGACACGACCACAATTCCGCATACCCACTCGTGTCGTGTCCGTTTCTTCCTTTTACGTTTGCCTTTCATTTGGCGCGGCCAATCGGACGCCGGCATGTTATTTCCCGAAAAATTGTCTTACGTAACGCGAGCGTGTCGGGGGGGGGGGGGAGCGGCCGATGACTTCATGGGCTGTCGGCGGAGCGTGTCCACCTCCCCGCTGAGGTATTTTCTACTCGGAGGTTGCAGCGGCGCGTGAAACTTGAGAGCAGTGCTGCGGACGGGGTGGGGGGGGGTCAAATGTCCTAATTGATTAACATAACGGTCTTTGTTAGGCTTGTAACATCATCTTGTCGAAGGCCTCTTCCGAGTTCAAAGGCAGCCGGGGAGAAACCAATGAAAAGAACTTTTCAAAATCAACAAACAAAAAAGGCCCGAAAGCCCCTTTCACACCGTTTTCCCGAGCTATTACCAAGTGTCGCCGTTCTGCGTGAAAGGTAGACTTGGGGGTTCAAGTTGGGCTTTTCAAATATGGAGGACAATGAAAGATAAACCCATGAAGACTCCCCTTTCACGTTGTCTGTTAATGGCAGCGGTGTTTTATCTTAAAAGTACCCAAATGGAATATGGAATGGTGTTGAAGTCCACCCGCAAATGACCCCGTTTGAGAACCCACGAGGAGACACATAACGGTGGCTGCGTGAAAGTGAACGGCAGAAAGACTTTATACCTTTTTGCTGGTTTGTTGTGTGAAAGGTACCAACGTGGACTTTGGGGTGGACGGCGACATGCATATTTTCGGTATGGAAATATCCTGCTTTGAGGTTCTCTGTAAGGCGGTGTTGTCTGCGATGTGAGAATTAGGCCGAAATTGTGCAGCCCCTTTCACACTGACAATCGGTGGAATCTTTTCGTCTTGTCGGGTGGAGGTTGACCTCCGTATTTCTGACACTGATGTTTTGTGCATTTAAGACACGGCGGAAATCAAGTTTCATCTCTGATGTGGAAATGTTGTGCAAATTCCAGCCCCTTCCACACCGCTCGTCCATGGCAGCTTTTCCTTTGTCGCTATTCTGTGTGAAAAGCACCGATGCACGACGGCGCTGTTCAAAGTTGACTCGTTCCGTTTCCTGAGGCGGGCGATCTGAATACAACGAAATAAATGCCAACTTTTGTGTTCGTGTACGTCTGTGATGCAACAATTTCTCCGGCGATATCCTCCTTCGCCGGGTTCCGCGTGAAAGACGCAAAATGCACGTTTTGCTGCATCTCTGCACGAAAGGGCTGAAGGTGGGACGCTCTCACCGTTTTATGCACGTCATTTTTTTGAGCGCAGGCTGTCTACAGTGTTTGAAGACGCTGAGAAAGTAATGAAGAAATTCCACTCTCAGATCCCTCGGCCCCCTCAGGCTCGTGGTTTTGTGTGCCCCCCCCCCCCCCCCCCAAATAAAAAGCCTGAGGCCACACATAGCCTCCGGCACTGGAGGGGGGCGTGTCTCCAGAGGGTGAGCCAGGAGGGACGTCCATATATGGTCAGAAGGCCCGTGATGCCAGAGACGGAGCGAAGCGAAAGGTCAACGGCGACGGGAGGGGTCGCGTCCACGGTTACGCTGCCCCGCCCTCCAACACCAAACAAAACAAAAGTTAGGGAGGAAAGAATTATAATAGTACAACGACTTTCTTTAGCGATTAATATCCAGTTTCTTCCTTTTTTTTTTTTTTTTTTTTTTTTTTACGGGATGAAATAAAAACTGTGGCGGGAGGATTTTGTGGATAGATGGCGTCAGTCTTGCATTTCGTATGCTTTTTGTAATTATTATATTTGGGTTTTTGGGGGTGTCCTATTATTTAAATAAACACAAAAGATTTTTAATATTACATAGTTTTCAAATCGCGCTAAGTCGCCTGTTTTTTAATCATCGTTACAATTTTAGATTTTATTAGTTTGTCCTATGACCTCATTTAAAATTAAAACTTAAATTATATGAATTCCATTACATGGACAATGCGTTTTTAGGAATTTAAGTGTTTCATTATTATGATTTGTGATATTGATAATAATATATTTTTCTTTATTTTGTCTTGTGTTTTTTCATTTTTAATACATATTTAATGTCATTTAAATTTTCCCTAAAATTCACAGCAATATTTTGTATAATTTCCTGCTTCTTCCACATTTGTTGAAAACCATTGAAACTTGAAATTGTTCCAAAATGTTGGAAAGGATTCCCATTTTAATACATATTTAATGTCATTTACATTTCCTTTTGGATATTTCTTATGACTTCACACATTGCGTCTATTAGTTTTCATGTTTTTGGTAAGGTTATCGTCTTTTTGCTCAGATTTTTCCCTAAAATTCACAGCAATATTTTGTATAATTTCCTGCTTCTTCCATATTTGTTGAAAAATATTGAATCTTGGAAAGGATTCCCATTCCAAACTTTCTCCCACATTAAAAATGTAGCTGAAACCTTTTTTTTTTTTTTTTTTTTTGCATTTCGCACACTTTGTCTCGAGTGATTGACGCGATCGCGCGTCTTCCATTCTCCATTTTACTATTGGCCCATCTCAGTTGCATTTCAGCTTCGCTTTTCAGCTTTCCGAAATTGCGGAAAAAAGCGCCACCGCGCCTGCGAAAAAAAGGCCTCGTAAATTAGTTTGCCGGGCGGGCGAAGGAAACGCGAGCCTTCTGGGAAACGCGACACGTCGCCCTCGGCCGAGCGCGACGCAGCTGCTCGCGTGCGACCGGCCGCGGGTTTTCAGCCGGGCCGCCCGCCTGACGCTGTTTTGGAATTTGACGCTCGCTCGGATTTCGCGGCCTGACATTGCCGCCGTTTGCGCTCGCTAGCGCGTATTTGCCAACTTTTGTAAAGGAACGACTTTGATTTGGACCTTTTGTGACAAGTGTGGCGCATTGACAGAAGATGTAGCCCGCTACATTAGCATCCCATGCTAGCTATCCGAGCAAAAAAATATTTCAACTCAAATGGTGGAGCAACACACGAAGACCGACAATATAGGAGTACTCATAGATGTGTTTTTTTACCTTCCTTGAGAAACAATGAATAATAGCGGTATTGTGTAGCTGTGATCATCTCCGTTTATATTTCTATGCCTCCGTAATTTTCAGCCAAGCAAACACCGTAAGGAGCAGCAGAATGGCTATTAAATTGATGCAAATCTTGCAAAAATTCTCCAAATTCCAGACATTGTTATTACGATATGATTTTTCTTTTCATAAAATACACTATTATAGAGGGCTTTTTCTAATTAAAAATATTACGAAACATTGGGTTTTTTTTAGGGGGGGGGGGGTGGAACAGATTAATTATCATTTGCATTCATTTAAATAATCCTTGTAATCGTTTTTATTTCAGTGGCTTGAGAATACTTTGCACAAGATGAAACAATGAAAATAGTAATTAAAATATTTTTTGCCTTTTTTTTAGAAATGAATAAAAAATGAATAGTTGGCTGGGCGGCACGGTGGGGCGACTGTTGATGGCGTTGGCCTCACAGATCTGGGCACCGGGGTTCAAATCCCGGGCCAACCAGCCTGTGTGGTTTGGATGTTTTCCCCGTGCCTGCGTGGCTTTTCGCCGGGTACTCCGGTTTCCTTCCGCATCCGCCGGGTGTGATTGTGAGTGCGACTGTTGTCCGTCCGCATGTGCCCTGCGATTGGCCGGCGACCGGTTCAGGGTTTACCCCGCCTCCTGCCAGATGACAGCCGGGATTGGCTCCGGCACTCCCTTGTGAGGATAAGCAGCACTGAAAACAGATGGCTGTTGAGAAAGTGACAGAAACGGGCAGGGTAGGAAACTTCCTGTTGGTTTTTATTATACGTAGACGCCGAACGTATTTTAGCTTGTGGGCCTCGCACGGATAAGGACTTGGCGTGCTTTTAGAACTGGTCTGGAGCTCCGATCGCGAACGAGTGCGACTGGGTTGTTGTGACTGCGCCTTCCTTTGTTTCGCACGTGTGCGCATTGGGGAATATTTCGGAGGGTTTCCACCGGGGAGACTCGGGCGCGGCTCGCGGCCGTTCGTCACCTCGGAGAAACGTGACGGCCGCGGAATTTTTAGCGGATCGGAGTCGGATTTTGCTTTGTTTTGTTTTTGCGAGGTGGTCCGCTGGGCGTCTTGTCAGAGAGCTCGGCTCGGTCTGGCAAGAACTGAAAAAGACTCAACCCTGTTTGAACTTGGGAAAACATCATTTCACATTTCGTTTTTTTTACCTTGTTGTCGCTCGAGCTTTCTGCTTCCATCCGTTTATTTGTCTCTCCGATTGTAGTGTAAAGCAAAAAGGGAATTAAACGCATCCCATTCAGACACCAAACCTAGCGAAATGCTAACATAGAATCTGAAATGCCATAGACGGGCTAAAGGGATTTAGCAGCGATGTTGCGGCGTTATAAAACTTGACTGAAATCTTTATTTGGAAAATGTGAGCCGTTAAAAACAAACCAAATGAAGATGAAATCAAATCCAAATTTGTATTCAGTCAAACTTATTTACGCTTATCCCTATCTGTGGTTCCTTTGCTTTTGTCACTTTTTGTACATCAATAAAATAGTAGTAGTAGGAAGGAAATCAAGACCATATGTACCACGTGGTTATTTTCATAAACACTAACACGATAATACAGCAATATCTCGTTGAGTGATTTTAAGAAAGCAATAAAAATATGAACATACACGTTGAACAATTTCAACCAGGCGCTAATTTAACACGTAGAGCAGCAGCAAGACGTGCAAACAGCACATGCGACAAAAGCGGCGTCGGCATTTTATATTTCAAGCAAGCCAAGGGCTGAATTCAAACTTGCCTGAAAAAAAGAAAAAAATCATTTCATAAATGAAAGTCGTGACTTGAGCCGTTTTCGGTGAGGTTAAGTCCGATTATCTTTGGCGCCGCGATTGAAATCTCCGTCGTCGGCTTAGTGTGGGATGAAGTGCTTTTTAATGACGCTTGCGCCTCACCTCGGCTTTTCTGATGTCACTCCCGGTGACTGATTTGCGTTACCTTTGACCCCGACCCCCTTGCCCCCAACACCCCCCCCCCCCCAACTCACAGTCCATCTTCGCTCTTTGTTTTGGGGCTGCCGTTTGTTGGCACGTTTCCCGCAGATTCTTTTCGTGCGCCGCCCCAGGCCGAACCGGTTGCCACGTTCATGTTCTGAGGAGATCAGACTGAAAACTGTTAAAGCGCCACTGACATCCCTGTATACATTGCAAAACAGTTATTGTTATGAAGATGAAAACGCACTCGGCATCCCAGTGGCGGCCGCGCTGCCTGCCACGTCATCAGCAGACATCACCCCCGGGACATCCGCCATTGAAAAGACGTATTGGCACCCGCCATGGGAGACCAACGAGCGAGATTTGGGGATTTTTTTCCGACGCCCCTTCAGACGCGGAAGCTCTTTTCGAAGAAGAGAACATCCGACAATCGAGTGAAGTGACCGGGGCAGTATCACCCAATCGTTTCGATCCATATTTAGATGATATGCGGATCACTAACTAACAACAGACTCTATCCCGTCAGTATGTAGCGTACGGTGTTGTCGTCGCTCGCTGAAAGAAGGATTACGTCCCCCCCCCCCAACTATTATTATTTTTAATAGTTCTATACACACCTGCCTGTGATTTGAAGCTCTCGTCCTTTGCACCCGTGCGATCCGTTTTTGGCGCCAAACCCGGGTCTTTTGGAAACGTGTGAAGAGCGAATCCGCCCTCCCGAGCGTTCGAGCAATATCCGGCAATACAGCGAGCCGGCATTTTGGCTAACACGCGGGGGGGGGGGGGTGGACAGCTACTTTCGCGCCGGTAAAACTGTTCTTCACACACGAAGCCGGAAGTGCGGGCTTCTTGGAAAAAAAAAAAACCTCACTTCCTGTTTCTTCTCCAAAACGAATGCCTCGAAAGGATTTTCATGGCGGGAGATACAAAATCATGTCGTGAGGTGAACGAACGGATGGGTCCATTCCAGCTGCCAATTTTTTTCCCATTAAAAACATACTAAGAATGCCGCTTTAGGTGTCAGTAGCCCTTTAAGGACGTTAGCTACGTGCTACTTTTATTGCCGCTCGACCAGCGACTCCCGAATTAATCCCAGACATTTCCAGCGTTCTCCCGTCGCCGAGAAGTAATGCCAGCGTTAGGTCGGGTTCTCTCGGCTTTTCTGCGTAGTCTGGGTGACGTTCACCTTTTTGGAATTTGAGTTGTCATTTCAAACTCACAATATTTGGCCAGCATTCTTAGCCTTGCCAAGGAGTCACTGATAGTGTAGTGCTACACACGCCTGCCTTTGGTGCGGGCAGCGTGGGGTCGATTCCCGCTCAGTGACGGTGTCGATATCTGCCCTGCGACTGACTGGCGACCATTTCAGGGTGCAGTCCGCCTTTCGCCCGAAGCTAGCCGGGGTAGGCTCCAGCTTTCTTGTGAGGATAAGCAGCTTCGATAATGACATGACAAACCAAGAGTATTGATTGAGAACTTTCCAAAAAAGAAAAGAAAATATCCCAAGACTTCTTGTGTGATTTGACTGAGATGCTTGCAGAACTTCCTGATTCGGGTGCAAACCACAGAACTCCTTCGCTTTAGTTTGGGATACTTTGTTTTCTTTTTTTGGAAAGTTCTAAATCAATAGTCTTCTTTTCTAAAAAAAAACAAACAAACAAACAAAAAAAAAGCACTCACAGGAAGTGAAAGCTCATCGACAGTGTATGTGGTCTTCTTTTGAGGATTGGGCAAAACCAATAGTTTTTCTTCCTTTTCATAAACTGCAACATCAGGTTTTTTTTTTTTTTTTTGGTCTTCTTTTTCTGACAGTGCAACATGAAAAGTTTTTTTTCTTTTGAATTCGCTGCAGCATCCTCACGTTGTCCTCATTTTTGGAAGAAAAAGTACAAAGCGCATCCGAGCACTTTGTATTTTTGTCGTGTATCGTTACAGTCCCAGTGCGTCATATTTTGCGTCGCTTGTGTTGCACTTGCCTTGGTCGGTTCCTCAAAAAAAAAAAAAGACATCATCCATTTTCTTTGCCACTTATCCTCACGAGGGTCGCGGGAGCCTATCCCGGCTGTCAAGGGCCAGGAGGCGGGCGGGGCACACCCTGAACTGGTCGCCAGCCAATCGCAGGGCACTTGGAGACCGACAACAGTCGCACTGGCAATCACACCTACGGTCAATTTAGAGCGTCCAATGAATGTTGCATGTTTTTGGGATGTGGGAGGAAAGCGGAGTCCCCACCTGGAGAAAAGCCACGCAGGCGGGTCCGGGATTGAACTGCGGATCCACAAGACGATTTTTCCGAAATGGGACACATTATTGATGATAAAAAAAAAATTATATATATATCATTTCTGAACAAGTAGGAAACATCGATGTTGCTTTTTTTTCCCTCAAGCAGTCTGAGCTTTTCTTTTCATTTTGTTTTGTAAGCGAGCAATCAAACGAGAAGAAATGTTCCGTTTTTGGATCTTTTTCCGTCGTCGTTCACACGCGAGACGTCGAGCGTTCGGGTTAAAAAATACCCGCCGCCGTCTGGAAGCGTTCATCTCCGGTCCGGCGCACGGCAATCCCGGGCGGCACGGCGAGGCCCGCGCCCGGCGCTGGCGTTCCCACGGCCGAGGGAGTCGTCGGGTTGGGGGGGGGGGGGGGGAGCCGACTCGCCGGCGCTTTGATCCGACCGCGGCCCGACTTCCTTAAAATCTTCCCGGGCCAGAAGCCGTCCGGAACGTGTCGAAAGATTAGCGGGAGCTGACGATTTGGGCGACGGGCCGCGCTGCAAAATGCAGAAAAAGATCAACGTGGAAAGATCAGCAAGCGTTCCCGAATGTATTCCCGGGAGAAAGCCACAAAAAAAAAAAAAAAACACATTTTGCTTTTATTCTGTACTAAAATTAGAAAACGCAACATAGTTTGTCTTCTCTTCAGGAAAATGCAACGTGAAGTTTTTCTTCTTTTTAGCAAAGTGCAACTTCTTTTAGTTTCTTTTTTTCCCACCAAGTGAAACTGTGCTAGAGTTGTCTTCTTTTTAGGAAAGTTCAACATCAATCATTTGTCTTACTCTTAAGAAAGTTCAACATTTTTTTTTTGTTGTCTTCTATTTGGGAAAAAAAATTCAAATCACGAGAGTGTAACGCCAACTTTGTCCATGCATCCGGTTTTCTTCGCCGCTTATCCTCAAAAGGGTCGCGGGAGTGCCGGAGCCTATCCCAGCTGTGGACGGGCAGGGGGCGGGGTACGCCCTCAAGTGGTTGACGCCAACTTGACTTTTTACTGAAGTACAACATAATTATTTTATAATCCTTTGAAGAAGGTGAAATATTTTGTGCAACATCTTTTGTTTTGCCGTTTTTTTTGTTTTTTAAGGAAGTGCAGCTTCAAAAGTTTGTCTTCATTTTTAGGAAAGTGCCATTTAAAAAAGTTTTCTTTTTTTTAGCACAGTGAAAATGTAATTTTCCGTGTTTTTTTTTTTTCTGAAAGTGTGCCACGAGTAGCTCGTCTTCTTTTTTGGAAAATGCGATGTAAAATTTGTCCTCATTTTAGGAAAGTAGCACATTTTGACGTTGCCGTCGGTCTTGTCACGGTTTGGTTTGGTTGCCCGCTCGTCGAATGTTTCCTTGGTGTCGTTGTTCCAACTTCTGCGCAACAAAAAAGTGCGCCATCACTTTTTTGTGTGTGTGTGTTCTTTCTGCTTGAAAACTTTCAAAAATGCGTCTTCAACTTTCGGGGGGAGTTTTCGACTTTGAAAACGAGTCCTAAAACGTTGCGGTGAGCGCAAGCAAGCAAACGGAATATTTATATATTATATCTTTTTTATTGTTGTTTTTTTTTTTTTTTGAAGTTCAGCAGGTATCACGAGCAGGCCCGGCGGTTCCACGGCTCTTCCGGCGTTCCCGTCCGTCTTTCCTGCGAGCGGGTCAAGCGCCGTTTATAGCTCGGCGGCGGCCGTTGCGTCCCGCCGACTGGTTTTCACGCTCCGTCTCAATCCTTCATAGAATAACGCGTTCTTGTCCGTGTCGGTGACCTCTGACCCTTTCCCTGCGGGTTAACTTGATGAATGAGTTTCTCGTTTTTTTCCAGGTCTGTAAACACGGCGGGATGGCACGATTCTCCCCTTTTGTTCTGGGACTCAATTTCTTTAATAATCAATCAATTTTCCCCACTGAAATGAATTGAAATGAACTACCGTAATTTCCGGCCTATTTTTCACAGGCTTTTAAACCCTGCGGTTTATGCGTTGATGCGGTTAATTTTTTTGCATTTTTTTCTAACGGCCACAAGGGGGCACTCGAGCGTAAAAAGGAATCTGGAATATATGTGCCGAAGAAGGGACTTTTACCGGTCCGGTCCTGTTTGCGCTGCGCTAGCGTGTTATTGCCGTGTCTCAGTGTTTTTTTTTTTTAAACCAGACCTATTGGCATGGCATTAACGATAGCGTTACTTTTTCACAGGTCAAAAGGTCAAAGGTATCAACCTGGAATGGGGGGCTGGGTGGGGGGGGGCAATGAAATCTTCACATCGTCTGATTGTTGCTAGTCCCGTTTGCTGCATTTTGGGACAAAAAGTCGGCGCTGTAATGCTTCAACTAGCATGACACAAAAACTCCCACCCGCTAGCGGACCGCGGCACAGGACGGGGCGAGCTGGGAACAAGCAGCGGCGTTAATTCCGCCAGCCTGCGCGAGTTAATTCGGGATATTAAAGCTGCCAGTCAGCACGCACCAACAAAGAGCGGCCGCAGTCCAATCACGCGAGGGGGGGGGGGTCGCGCTATGAAGGGGCAATTTCAACGGGCGCAGCTGCTGAACTGGGCGGGGTCAGCGTTCAGCTGGAGTTTCGTCGTGACCTCCGATGCTGGGAAAAGGGGGCGGGCGGGGTCAGGGTCGGGGAGGGGGGGGGGGGGGGGGGGGGCAAAGCTGCAATCGAGCGGCCCTCGGATTCCTGACTGGCTCGACGCAAGTCACTGATCCCACCTGGCTGACAGGTGAAAACCAAAGGAAACCCATCCATCCATCCGTTTTCTTAGCTGCTTATCCTCACAAGGGTCACGGGGAGTGCCGGAACCCATCCCGGCTGTCAACGGGCAGGAGGCGGGGTCCACCCTCAACTGGTCGCCACCCAATCGCAGGGCGCATGGAGACAGACAACAGCCGAACTCACAATCGCACCTATGGGCAATTTCGAGTGTCCAATTAATGTTGCATGTTTTTGGGAGGTGGGAGGAAAGCGGAGTGCCCACCCGGAGAAAAACCCACCCAGGCGGGGGCGAGGGTCGAACCCGGGACCTCAGAACTGCGAGGCAAACGCTTTCCAGCTGATCCCCACCATGCAAAGAAAACGCAAGAGTGCAAAGTTGGCCAAAATGTAACATTTGTGGGAACAAGCTACAGGATGGCCGTGAGTTGAATTCCCCTCCCAAATCTTTTGAGCAAACTTATTTCGGAAGGCCCGCATCCAACTGGTAGTAGAAGCTCTCGCTTGCAAAACGATGACCCGAACTGAGCTCGGCACTTTTTCATCGCTTAAGACCCGATAGAAACTTCTCAATAGCAAAGATTCAAAGTCCAAGCAAAAAAATAAAGAATATTTTCCTCCGTACTACCGTTCCACACACAAATTTGTTCGGGCGTCAAAGTTCGATCATCCTCATGAACAAAAAAAAGTTCCGTTTCATTGCTGCTTGCGGCTTTCATCGCGATTGTTTTGTTAGTTCTGCGGTTCAAACTGTTGAAACAATTCAATAACACGGCAGTCGCGGGATGAGGTCAAAATAAAAAAAAAAAAAAAAAATGAGAAAGTGGAAAATTTCTGATGTTTTGCCACGATGAATAATGGTCGATTTTGGTCGGCACGTGCAAAACCCGCCGCGGCGCTTCCCGAACCCGGCGTGACGCTGCGCGAAAAGTCTTTGACGCCTGTTTACGCATCTGCTTCGTATTTTGGGCAAAGGCGAGAACCTCAACCTCGCCGATCCGCTCCTGGCCGACCGGCCCGATTGTCGCGGATGCGCCAGATGACGGTTCTCGGTCTGGAACACGCTTGGAAACGCGTCCTTTGTAAAGCGCGCATTCCTTTCCCGGAGTGCGCGACAGGAGCTTTTATAGCGCGCTAACACATTCATGTGGCTTTCGCTTTCACTCACAAACAAGGAGTTTGGGGGGTGTGGGGGGGGGGGGGGGCGACAAGCGGAACCACATTTGGCTCGCGCTGGATTTGATTAGTGCACAATAGTCGCGCGTGGGGGTGTGTCGAATTCATCTGCTCACACGTGCCGTCGTGACCGCGTCGTTGTGGCTGACTAATTGTTGTCTGTAACAATAATCACACAAGAATTTTTATACACGCAGCCACGGCCCCTTTTTCGTGGCCAATGATTATCTAACATTGATGCCAAGCTCCGCCCACATGACATCGGTGAGGTAACACACTTTTACAATTTAACGTTGCTCACCCGTCAGGGATCTCTGCTCCTCACCAGGGCTCGTTTTGCCGGATTCCCGAGTAGAACTCTCTCAAAATATCACCAATCATCGAGCTGGGCTATGAAAAATGAGCTAACGGTGTTTACGTCGCTGTGTGTCGCCATTTCCGACACATTTTCACATTTTTGTGGTGTGAAATCATCCCAAAATGTGAGCATTTCTTTTTCCTTTATGGACGGTCATGGCCGACTTTCAAAATCTCGAGTGCGTCTGCTGTAAGTGTGGAAAAATGTTCAGACATTCTTGCCTCGAGTAATTTGACTGACCGTGATTCCCGGCCTACAGAGCGCACCTGGTTACACGCCTCACCGAGTACATTTGTCAAGGAAATACCATTTGGTACATAAACACGCCGCAGCTGTGTAAAAGTCGCAAGTGCCCACATTGGAACACGAGATATTTACAAAGAAAGAAGGTACACAGAAAGAGTTTAACCCTAGCACTAGCACTAACGCTAGCGCTAATGCTAACAGAGCCGGTTAAAATGAAACTTACCGGTAAATATCACTGAGACACGTCGGTAACACAGCAGCAACACGCTAGCACAGCGCTGATGCTAGTGCAGCGCTAACAGGGCCGGTACAAGTCACTTCCTCGGCACATATATTCCACCGGTCTCATTCTTACCTTTTCCGCTCAACTGCTACCTTGCGGCCGTTAGAGAAATATGCACAAATTAGCCGCATCACCGCATAAATAGCAGGGTTGAAAGCGTGTGGGGGGAAAAAGTCGCGGCTAATAGGCCGGAAATTACGGTAATTAATTTCCTTTTTTCTCATGTTGTGTTTTCATACAATATAGTACAGTTTTCTCAAAGATGTTTCATTAAATGGTGGTGTTTTGTTCTGGTGGGGGTTTGTTTATTTATGAAGTACTTTTGATGTGTTTTTTTTTTTTAAATATACGCATGTCAAAGTGCTTCATCTAGTTGAAATGAAGCCCTTGACATCATGACATCAAGTTGACCCATTCTGCTTGTTACCGCGCTTCGCTCTAATCTCCCGCAGGAAACTAGGAGGTCTTGTAAATGGAGTGCCTCAGGGCTCATATATTATCCCACTCTTTCTTATGGTACCACTAGCCTGCAGTCGCGTCCACCTCCGTTACGACCACCAATCATCTACGAAACGCTCTTGAAAGCATTAGCGTGACTTTACGCGTACGCCGACCCCCCCCCCCCCCCCCCAACGGGCTTGTAAATACTGGACACTCGGCAGATGGGCCGGGGTGGCGCTTTCACACCCTGTTCACGCCCCGCAGCGCCCCGCGAAAAGTCAAACCACATGACGTCACAGCGTGGCTTTTTCTTTGGATTTTGGAAGTCTCCTGTGGGTAATTTTTGCACTGTGACAATATCAAAAATTCAAATGAACCTCTTCGCATTCGTCATTTGCCGTCAAAATTTTTGACCGCGCGCTTTATTATTTTTATGATTAATGGCCGGTTCACCCATTTTTCCGCTAGCGTGCCACCATTTGCCAAGTAGTAGTCCACGCAGTTTCCGTGTACAGTATCGTCCGGCGCGTTCACTGAGTCACCGTCAGCCGGGAGGATGTGAGCTCACGGCGGATTACCGCGGCAGTCGGGTATTATTCTTATTATTCCGCCAGATTCCGCCGCGCTTTGTGTTTCGCTAATCGGACCACCGAAAGCCTTTCACCGGCAGCCACTGCGCTTTGTGTGTGCGTGTCGGGGGGGTGAACATCTTAAATATTTCATCCGTCAGCAAATCAGTTCGTGCGGGATTCAGGTGAGTCATCTTCGACGTTGACGTTTAAGCTCACTTCACGAGAGCGCCACAAATTGAAATAAAAACGAAAATGAAGCTCCTCCGCTTGTTTTAACATAGTTCCTTTGGCATCAAGTTGCCACAAGATGGCGCCAAAGCGATGATATAATATTAGACGGGGCTTTGGCCCGAGGACAAAAGCGGCGACAAGGTGAGTTTTGAGGAAATAGCGGCCAAGAGGTTGTCATGAGCAAGGCTTGGCCACTACCAGGAGGGCACCTGTCAGCGCCCAAAGCTGTTTCACATTGGGACTGTAATTCGACAGTCGGACTTTTTGTCACTGGTATTTGCCACTTTGTTGCATTCACTGCCTGTGGGACTCTCCGCTTCTACGCGTAAGTCAGAGTAACCCGAGTCACAGCGATTCCGCGCCCTTTTGTTTGATCCTGTCCTGTTGCGTTTGTTAGTTTGCCCCATCGTCGTCGGTCCTTGCTGCTACACCGTGTGTGACCCAGTTTCCGGAATAAACCACATTGAACATTATGCCTCTGCCTCGAAGTCCTGCATTTGGGTCAGCCCCCGCACTCTTGGCTCTTGACAGAGGTAAAAAAAAACCCCAAAAAAATCAATCAGTGACGAGGAAAATTTGCTCGTAGCGAATCACTTAAATGCAGAAGAACTCTGGACTGTAAAATAAAATCTCCTCCCATTAGTGCAATTTAAAAAATAATAAAATAAATAGAAAAATACGTAAATGTGGAAATAGAATAAATAGTCTTTTTTTTTTTTTTTAGCCAAAAGAATATTCACTGAAATTTAATGAAGCTTTATTGATTATGTGAAGTTTGTTTGTAAATTTATTTTGAAATAAATTATACACATTTCAAGGTAATTGCTAAAAACCTAAAGATTGACAATTGTGGATCTCTTATCTTATATTTTACCTGAGTTTATCTTACTGTACGCATCGTTCAGCGTGCCTCTTTGCAGAGAGAAAATGGAAGCGCAAAAAAGGGGAAAATATAATTCAAAGATGGCGACCGGCATGTGGACACTTCGTGGAGGCCTTGGAGTGCCTCGTTGTTGCGGCGCGAGGACGCACAATGACACAGTGCGGTACATCCAGCCACAGGAGACTATAAATTATGTAAATAAAAAAGAATGCTAGCTGAAGTAGCATCCATTTTTCCAGGTGGTAATCGAGTAGTTTCAGGGAATTTCGAGGACACGCCGAAAATTCTCAAAAAAGGATTTAATTTTCCAAAATTTTGAAGCCAATCCATTCATCTGTCGATTATTGAAATTATGGAAAGATTCATTGACGAATCGGATTTGAAAAAAAATCTTTTTTACTGTCAATAATTTTCCGTACTTGGCAGCCATTTTTTTTTTTTTTTTTTAAATCGTTCAAATGAAGGCAGAGTTGTTGACAAGACTTTGTGGTTCTTTTTCCATTTCCTCGACCTGGACCGTGTTTTTACGCAGGTGTCGATAAACGTCCCTTTTGTATCGTCATTGAAATTGTTCTGCCCCCCCCTTGGTGGTCCTCCGTTGGGCCGTTTCCATTAACACTGGCGCTCTCCCGTAAACAGATTAGCGAGGGTGAGGTCGGGGGCGGAGTGGCAGCAGATGTTGCCGCATTGTTGAGCTGGGGTGGGGAGGACCCCCCCCCCGCAGGCCCACCCCGGCCCACCTAGGCCCCCAGCCGAGGTGGAGTTCAAAGCCGGACCCCGACCCGGAGCTAATTGTGCAGCGCGTACCTCTCATTAATTCTTTTTCTTCTTCTTCTTCTTTCTCCGTCGTTGTCCGTGCGTTGACGGCGCCACGGCTTGTTTTTTTTCCCAGGCCGTCGGGCGAAAATTGTCGGTGCGAGAGACGCGGCGGGGGGAGGCGGGGCAAATTACAGGCCGGAGACCGGCAGCCTTTGATCCCGCCTCCTCCTTCTTCTGGCCCGGAGGTCTCACCGCATCAGCGTGTAGCTCCTGCAACTGCCGGTAGACGGCGGGAAAGCGCTGCTTTTGTCTGAATGAAGCTCCTCAGCTCACTTCAACGTTGTTATTTGTGTATAAAGCTGGTGTTACTATTTTCTAAATGAAGCTGTCACGGTCTGTTTTGGTTTATTTCGTTTTGACGTGGCTTCCGTGTCTCGGGCGCGTCCACCTGTTTTGGTGAACTTCCTCCTTTGCGTCGACCAATCAGCTCCCTCCAGCCATTCGTGCGTCTGTGCCTCGTCCAGGTGTTCCCCGCCCGCCGTCTTGTCACTCCGTTTGTATTTAGCTCCCTGGTTTCTTTCGGTTCTTTGCAGTCCTTTTTTTTTTTTTTTTTTTTTGAGGATGTCAGTGTTTATGTTTGTTGATGTCGTGGTTGTTGTCGCGTTTTGTTTCCAGTTGTAACTTTATTTTCGTCTCTTTTGTTTGGTTGCATTTTTCTCGTTAATTAAATATCATTTAGAGACTGCAGCCTTGCCTCCTTCTTCTCCGAAGCCCAAACCACGACAGAAGCTGCGTAATTCACTTCAATGTGGTTCCTTGGCATCTCAAATGGAGCAAATGGCTACTTTTTTCCAAATGAAGCGGCTCAACCTACTTCGACGTAGTTCCTTGGCACCCAGGTGGCAGTGAAGCGTAACTTTTGTCCAAGGGAAGAAGAACTTAAGTGCAGTTGAACATTGGTTAATCGGCCCCAAGATGGCGCCAAAGTGCAACTTTTTTTTCCCAAAATGAAGCCACGCAACTTATTTCCAAAGTTCGCGCTAAAGATGTTTGAAATGTTCGTATTTTTTTAACAATAAATCAGGGAGTCAAAATGCTTTTATGATCTGTAAAAAGTGCAAAATGATGACAATTTTGACTCATGATATTTTATATTATGGTGCCACGTGTCCTTATTAAAGGTTAGTTTGCAAGGTTGTTTTCCTCAAAGAGTGTTGCTTTTTTTTCCCAATATTTTATATTTTCCCAAACATTTTGTTACTATTTTCTAATATGTATTGTAAAGATTTTTTTTCCTTAAAATTTTCTCTGGAGATCTTCTTCTTTTTCTTTCGGCTTGCCCCGTATACGTATCTATATGTATTTTGTCAAATATTTGAGTCTGGTATTCTGTATATTTTTCAATGTTTTCCCCCTTCTCTACTTTTTAAGGTATTTTTGCGGGGGTTTTTTTTTCTTTATTTGTATTGAAATAATATTTCTCCATTTTGGATATTTATTCATTTTTATTCTGACAATGATTTATTTTAAAATATATATTTCTGCTCAGGGTGAGGGTTAGTTTGTTTTCGTGACGCAAGGCGATGACGTCGTTCGGTGATTTATTTTTTCTCTCGTTCCCCTCGTTTTATGGCCTTTTCCTGTGTCCAAAGTGTTGCTGTTCTTCCGGAAGACACTTCTGTCGTCCTTCCCTTTTCTTTTCCTTTCCTGTCCTCTCCTCCTTTTCCCGTCATTTCTGAAAACTGGTTTTTGAGCTGCGTGCTTGGATGAGTTTGGTGTTGACAGGAAGGTGCAACTCGCCCTGTGCGACCTTTATTTCGTTCTCCCTTTTGACCTCATTTTGTTTAACTTTTTTTTTTTTTTTTTTACATTCTTGCTTTTGTTTCTTTCTTTTTATTTCATCTGTATTTTTATTTTTTTTCAGCCGTATCTGACCTGGACGCGGAGAGCAAGCTGACGTGGCACTACCGGGCCCCCTGGCACAAGCAGCGGAACGTCCTGCGCCCGACCACGCGGCCCCCCTGCGTCGAGCAGCTGCACCGGGACGCCCACCCGGGCGACCTCCACGCAGGTAACAACACCCCGACGCTTGGAAGAACGCTTGCATCTTTTACTGGTATCGTTGCGCCCCCTAGTGGAATGTTTGTTTATTTTGCTGTCTAACTTTTGTTTTCAAATCGGTTGTCAAAGCTTTTAAACAAAGCAAAAATATGGAATCAGATAAAACGAGTGCCTCTCAAGGGACCGTCGTGCAATAGGCTTTAGTGTTCAGCTAATTTGAGGCTTCATTCCTTCAAAAAAAGGATCAAATTTAAGATCGGAAGCCACTGGAAAGTCTTCACGCTGAGCTGAAATGCGGAAAGTTTGTCAAAAATCATCAGGACGATGAAGTTGAATCAAAATGTTTGAAAACAAATAGCCCTGAAAAATGGCGTCCGTTTCATTCAAATCATTTTTCACATTTAGTTTTTTGTAAGATCATTTTCATTCGATATTGACGTACTGTTTTCGAATATTTCGCGCTTCAGTTTTTCTTTACTATGTAGTCCGACATCCTTCTTCGAGTATGTTGCCACTCATCTTTGTCTGCTATTCTTGGATTTGCAAAAATGTTTTTTTTCTCTTATACTTTGTAATAGTTTTTGTCCATTTTTGTTTTTGGGGGGCCATTTGGGATCTTTTTTATCTAATATTGTGTAATTATTTTTATAATATTTGCCGGTGTTGTTTCTAACAGTTACTATTTTACGCTTTTGAATGACATTTTTGAATATTTTCAAATCATCTCAGTATTTTAGTCCAATATTTTTCAACCCTTTTTCCTAGAAGTTGTGCATTTCGACCCGATATTGTAATTTTTTTTTTTTTGGGGGGGGGGGTGGCGGGGGCATATTTCTAGCTTCCCTTTCATCTGTATTTGTGCAAAGTATCGCGTGTTTGTGCGTTTGACCGATCGCGTCTTTGCGGCGTTCGCAGATGGTCGCCGGCGGCGCTCGTCCAGCAGGGGGCGCCGCGTGACGCTCTTCATCTCGGCCCTGCCGTCCGTGCCGGCGAGCCCGACGACGCCCGCCGCCAGGAAAGCCAGGAAGGGCCCGCGCGTGATGGCGGTGAGCCCGCACACCCGCAGACTTTCTCGTTGCTTAGAGGGCAAAATACAAATAGCTGATATATATTTTTTCTTTTTTCGCTGTTGTTATTCTACATTAATGAGAATTTGACTATCATATTTCAAACAAAAAACGAAGCCTTTATTTCTCCGGACATTTATTGCTAGACAAAGCGTTTCAGAACAACAGCTCTTGTTTGTTTTTAAAAGTGCGTCATACATCTACAAAACATTGCACAAGAATATTCTACAAAAGTATTTAACGATCCAATACTGTTTATCACCCACCCTGAGAGCTTAATAAACTGCAATAATATGAATTGTTTATCACAGAGGATAAAGAATATATGCCTGTGAGTTTTTGTTTTATGGTCGCTCTACGTGTGTTACTGTTCTTTAAAAACACAGTTAGCTTCGTTGGCCTGCAAATGACTTTTTAGCATCCTGTGTTAGCATTGACGCCAACTAGCCAACTTTCATCAGACAGTCGATGCGGTATACAACATGTACTATAATTTCTTGTCTATATATCCCCCCCCCCTTCAAAAAAAAAAAACTGTCAAAAGTCAGTGGTGCGTAAGGAACATTGGAAAAATGAAAAAAATCATTCCCATTTTATAAATGTATGTTGCCATCTAGAGTTTATGAAAAAGCGCTACACGTTCATTCTAATATGCCAGCGCCACCTAGAGGTTAAAAAAAGCATGCCTTCCATTCCAATACGTATGACTGCATATAGCATATGTATGTTCACGTGTACACGTAAGTTTACAGAACCTGGCAGAATTTGGGGAATATTGTTTATTTTTTTTTAAATACCATTGGCATTGGTTCTATTTGTTTAATCTTAATGCTTTTTTGAAATAGCTGACAATTCAATTGGAATCCCACTAAGATCAAATAAAATGACATTTTCGTCTGACCCTTCATGTTTTCTCCCAAGGATTGTACCCATCTTACAAATTCCGCACAGGGCACCAGACATATGAGCGCAAGTGTGTGTTTTCTCATTTACGAAATAAAAGCAGGGCTGGGAATTTCAAATTAAGAGTCGGGAAAGTATTATGGGTTGATGGTTGGAATCATTGTCTCCAAAAAACAAACAAGCAAAATGGTGCACACTGAGAATGTATTATACATGGGTAGAAGGGCTTCATCCACCATTGAGGTCAACTTTGGGGTGCGTGTGACACGCGAAATGGTGTACAAGAAAATGTTTGAGGTTGTTTTCCAACCCGTGGGGTGCAAATTCAAGATTTTGAAGTGTTACAGAAAAGCAAAGAAACAAACAAGAGCTGACTTGAGTCTTGAAGAAATACACAAAAGGAGCACTCAAATCCAACAAGGTTCCTCTTTGTTGTCACATTTTTTATTCTTATGTGTGTTGTCATCCATGTTGATTGTCATGTTTGTGTTGTTTGTCTGTGTGTGCTTTTGTTGTTGTTGTTGTTGTCGAATTCAGTTCCCAAGTTCCCGCCCGCCCTCCCCCACCGAATGTTGCCACTTCTCTCCGTGGAACAGAAAGGTACCGCAGACCTCCTCCTCGTCCGCCATCTTCTCCTTCCTCGCTGTCCCTCACTTTCTTCTATAAGTCGCCCCCCCCCCCCCCCCCGAGGAGCCAGACCAATTGCTTAGATGGATGGAAAGGAAGCGTGGTGAACGTTGCACGAGTTTTGAAGGGGGGCGTGCAGGGGGGGGGGTTGGGGGGGGGAGTGGGGGGGCGTCGTCTATGTTTGATTGCACGAGTGCAGCTTTGGAAAGTCTGAAACGGGGCTAATCGATCCGTCGCTCCACAGCGCAGCTGTCTTGCGGGCACCCGAACGCATCGCGCCGACTTCCTGTCCTCCCTTCTTGGTCTTTTTCATTTTTACGCGTCCGTCAATTGGCCGCGCTCGCTCCCTCTTTGACTTTTTTTTTTTTTTCTTCCAGTCGGGAGAGGTCTCCAAGGAGATCTTTTGTTGTGTGAGTAGTTTTTGTTTTTTTTTTTTTTTTTTTTGGGGGGGGGGGAGTGTCTTTTTGTGTGGCTGCAAATCCCGGCGGGAGGGAAGGCCGAGCACAAAAGCGGCAAAGCTGGCGTTGAAATGCGGGTGGGCGGCGAGAGGAAGCGGGAAACGTTTTGTCCTGACGGGATCGACCCCCCCCCCCCTGAAACAGCGTAGAACCCTCGGTGGCGACCCGATGGTCAGGCGTGTCCGGACGGTCTGGCGGTGCCGCTCGCTCGCTCGGCGTCGCACTGACAAATTCACAAGACGCTTTACTGCAGAAACTTGACAGTAAATGCAGTAGTTTTGCTCGAAGTTTGAACATTTCTTTTCTAATAATTTGATCTACTCATCATTGTCTAATTTTATCGACTCATTTATCTCTAATTTGTTTTGTTATATTTAAAAAAAAATCCAATGTTTCTGCCTTTTCCTTTTGATTTTCTTCCAACATTTATATTTTTAGATTTCTGTCCAATATTTTTCAATTAACATAAGTTTTTTTCTTTATTATTAATATTATTTTTCTAAATAGATATTTGTTAGTTTGTGACTTTTTTCTTTTGTCTAACACTATTATTTTCATTTTTCTCATCTAATATATACGACTTTTCCAGAGTTTCTAATATCTTTGTCTCATATGTTCATCTTTTTTGTTTGCTATATTGCATTCTTTTCAGTTTATTTTTTTTACAAAACATTCTTTATGTATTTTTTTTCTTCCACATTTTTCTTCAAGATTTTTCTATTCTTTTCTAATGTTTGTATTTTGATCATTCTACTTTCAATAGACTTTTCTTGATTTTTGCATGAAACGTTTTTCTTCTTTTTCTCAGTTTTGCTCCCCATAATTTCATGTTCAACCAATACTCATTATACTCAATATACACACACACACAAAAAAAATCTGAAAATATTTTAAAAATTGAAATGTGTATTACTGCCACACCCCAAAAAAAGTCACGTTTCACATTATAATGTAAATCGTTTCACACATTTTTCATGACCTTTTTTTTTTTTTTTTTTGGTGTGGCAGTAATACAATTCCATGCATGTTTAAATTTTTAAAATAATTTCAGATTTTTTTGTGTGTGTTCTGTTACATAAATATTGTGAGGTTGCGGCGTGTCGCATAAGAATTTTGCGGAATTCCCGACGTGGCCACTTCAGGGACGGTTGGACTTTCGGGCTTCGGCCGCGCTGCTCACGTTTGTGATTGTTCTCAGGCGCGCTCGCCGTTTCCATCTTCGACGGGTCCCGTTTGATTGACGGGCACACGTGTCCCTCCGTCTGTCCGCAGGCGGCGACCTCCGACCCGGCGTCCCCGGGCCAGCGCTCCAAAGCGCTGCCCGTCCCCAACACGCCGACCACCTTGGACAAGCAGACCAACTGGTCGCGAGCGCTGCCGCTGCCGACGCCCGAGGAGAGGATGAAATGCGACTCGCGGGGGGTCGCCTCCTGCGTGGTCCCCATCAACGTCACCGGTAAACGTTTGATTTCTTTTTGTATTTTCAAGATTCGAATCGGCCATCTTGGAGTTGATTTTGTTGGTCTTCGATAGCCCAGGAGATTTGATCCCATTGCTACGAAAGGTAGTCTTGTGTGCTAGACAGACCGACAAGGCTAAACCGTTGGAGTTTGGCTAATTGCATGCCGACGCAACCCGCCGAACAGGAAGTCAGCCATTTTGTTTTGAATCGACCGTTTTTGACTTGGTAACGTGAAAAAAAAAAAAAAATCAATTAGCACCCGACAGCATTTCCTCCACTTAACAGGAAATAACGGGGACGCCCCAAAAAGTCTCCGGGACCCTTGCCTGAAAGTCGGCCATTTTGTTCGGAAGCTCCGCTTTTTGTGAGGCGTACTTGACTTTTTTTGCCCCTTCCCGTCGAAGGTTTGCGCTGCAAATTCCGCAGTTCAACCAAATAATTGTGCCGCGCGGACTTCACGACGGCACAAAGCAAGCGAAAAGCACTTCCGGAGTGAAGTCCGGGAGACGCTGGGATGGAGCGGCAGCCGCCCGGAGTTTTTGTGCCGGCGCTCGCTGACCCGAATGCCGATGAGTTGCGTCCCGGCGCGCCGGCCGATCGACTCCGGCTCGCTGCGGCTTGAAAGAATCCGCATGGCGGGCGAAGCGGGCCGGTCGCCATGGTGCCGAGTCACGTGACGGCCGTGGTGACAAAGGCGGGGGGTGGGGGGGGGTGACAGATTTGGATTTATTGGGCAATGATCTTTTTTTTTTGGTTTCCATTAGTGGTTTTATTCCATGAGTGTATGTTTATTTAAATGAGAAAACATTAAGGGTTTCATTCAAAACACATTTATTTCAACATTTAATATTATCTTTTATATATTGATTTTTATTATTTTTCTTCATTATTAATTTGCATTTTATTTTGTCAGTCAATATTCATTTATTATTTAATCCTTTCTTAGTTTTACCTGTTTTCTTGCTTGCTTTATTTTCTTGAAATATTTACTATTTAAAATTTTACACCTCAGGGTATTGTTTTTAATGTATTTTACATTTTTTCATGCTTCTTGATGTTAATTATATTTATAGTAGCCTTTTAATGTATTTATTTTTAATTAAAAACGTCGTTATTTACATATTTACACAGTACACTATATTGTGATAAAACATTTGAATTGTTTTGTTTTTTGACAATTAAAAAAGATAATAATGATATATATAGCATATGATTTTAAAATGTATTACAAATTAATTCTTTTCTTCACTTTTGTCGATGTTTTAAATTGTTTAATTTTTTACAATCTATTTTTAAATGATGGTATTTCCAAAATAATGATATGGCTATGATTGGGGAAATGTTTTCAAATTTCTTCCAATTTTTCCTTTTGCTTTCTCAATTTCCGAGTGATTTAACGATTTTCCCGCGCGACGTGCTCACCTTTGACGTTCATTTCAACGTAGACGTCGTTTGCCAGAGTGGGCGGCGTGACAGCCGCCCCCCCCCCCCCCCGCCTCACGTGCCCATTCTCCCCCCCCCCCCCCCCCCCAAAAAAAAAAAATCTGTGGTCTCGCAGGCGCGGGCTTCGACAGAGACGCGGGGGCTCGCCGCTCGCTGGTCCACTCGCAGTCGTTGCTCCAGCGCAGGCGGAAGCTGCGGCGGCGCCGGACGCTGGCCGGCGTTCCCGGGCAGCTGCGCGACTTTGCCTTTGGTACGTTTTCAGAAATTTCATTTTGTATGCTTTCTAAGTACTTATTGATTAAAAAAAAAAAAAATCCATCATTTGTTACTCGGTTCTGTTTAAAAATAAGCGTGATCGTTTGTCCCAGCAGACTCGGACGACTCGCCCGGCTCCCGAGAACGCGGCGCGATCGTCCGCGCCGGCTCGGACGTCAGCCCGTCCGACGAGGATCTGGCCAATCATCTGGTCACCAGAGACTCGGGTTGCCAGACCGAGGACTTCTTGATCTCCGGGGCGCCTTCGCGCAGGAGGATCCGGGCTCAGCGCGGCCAGCAGGGGGCGGCGCTGTGCTTCTCTCGATCGGCCGGCGACATCGCCGCGCTGCGGGACGTCCCCGACGACGCCTTCGCCGCCCGGCAGCGGACCCGAAGTCTGCCCCGAGACGGCAGCCGGACGAGGACGGACGAGGACGAAGACGTGACGGAGTTCTCGGCTTTAAACGGCGAGGAGGACTTAATACCGAAGGACGAGGAGGAAAGCGCCGACGAGCAGGCCGGGTCGGGGCAGCTCTCGACGACGCCGGAGCGGGTCTGGGCGGAGAGGGCCCGCTCGCGGCCGACCCGGACAGGCGACGCGGGCAGCTGCGACGCGTCGTCCGGTTCCGACACCTTCGGCAGTCCCGCGCACTCCGTGTCGGCTGCCGGCGTTTTGGGGGGCCCCGCGGACCACAAGGACGACCACCAGTCCTCCAGCGGCAACTGGAGCGGCAGCAGCTCCACGTGCCCCTCGCAGACCTCGGAGACCCTCGCCCCGGGGACCTCCCCGTTGGCCCGTTGCGATTCGGAGCTCTCCCTGAACACCGCCGGCCATCCCGGCGACGACCACCCCGGCTTCACGCCGGATCCCTACGCCGGGCTCAGGACCCGGAGGGTGGGCTCCTTCTCCTCCACGGCCATGGACATCTTAGAGGAGGCGGGCGCGTGGAACTACTCACGCCCGGACCCCCCTGGTCAGCCTCGGGACCTCAGCCCCGAGTCCAACAGGGAGGCGGGCAGCAGTCTGGGCTGCCCGAGCTTCGCCAGCATGGCCACGTGCGAGAGCAGCTTTTCCGACAAGCCTCCCTCGGAGAAAGCCGACACGGCGTCTCACTACTCGGAGGACACGGAAGGCTACTACACCTCCATGCACTTTGACTGCGGTCTGAAAGGCAGCAGGAGCTTCACGTACTTTTACTCGGACCACGCGGCTCTGGGGCCGCGCTGCCTGTCTTTGAGGAAGCCGAAGGCCAAGCCGCGTCCGCCCAGGCGCAGCTCGTCGCTCCGGACCGTACGCGACGAGGACGGCGTGTCGGACCTCGGGGAGAAAAACCTGCAGCTGGTTTTGTCCGGCTCGTCGGGCCACATGGCCAAAGAGGTGCCGGGGGTCTGGGAGGCGGGGGGATCTTTGGAGCTGCCCTATTTGGACATCTTCGGCTCCGCGGCTGCGCATTCCTTCAAAGACGAGGGCGTCGTCCAAGCCGACTACGCCGACCTGTGGCTCCTCAACGACTTGAAATCCAGCGACCCGTACCGGTCTTTGTCCAACTCCAGCACGGCCACCGGCACCACGGTGGTGGAGTGTGTCAAATCGCAGGACAGCTCCGAGTCGCAGGCGTCCCGGTCGGGCTCCGGGGACACCACCCCCTCGTTGACGCCCGCCGAGGGCGACTTCAAGCTGGCGGGCCTGGCCAGCCCCTCCAGCGGGTACTCCAGCCAGTCCGAGACCCCCACCTCCGCCTTCTTTCCCGGCCCGCTGTCTCCGTCTAGCGCTAAGCGGAAACCCAAAGTACCGGAGAGAAAGTCATCGCTCGCCTCCAAGCCGGAGCCGGAGGTACCCGTCGTCCCCTCGTCCCGCACAGATTCGGGTGCTTTTTGCTGCGTCGCCGACGACCGGACGCCGATCCAAGATCACCAGCGCGTAGCCGAGTCGCCGACCGGACCCTCCCTGAACATCACCGTCCAGCTGCGATCCATTCGCAAGGAACTCCATCCCGACCCCGATGACGGCAGCTGTTCCGCCGCCACCTGCCGCGGCGCGTTCGCCAATCGAGCGCCATCAGAATTGAACAGCCGGCGCTCGGCCGGGCTCGACCCGCCGCGCCCGTCTGACGAGGAGCTCGTCAATGGCCAGATGACGGCAGAATCGGCGGCGGCGTCGCCAGCGGCGGACGGGGAGGCGCGAGAGGACGCCGCTGAAGAAGATCTCGGTCCCTCCGCGCCGAGTCCACCCGCCGCTCCGGACCGAACGCCCGTCGCGGATCCGGGAAGTTGCGACGGGAACCGAGACCCGGCGTCGCCGGAGAATCCGGCGGGAAACCGGGAAGAAGAGTCTGGCGCCGAGGAGAACCCGGGCCAAGGTAGGGCCAAAGTCTTGCGTGCGGGACCAGAACGCCGGCGTAACTTTTGCGCTCCAGCAAACTAAAACAACAAAAACGTTGACGGTTAAAAGAGGACGTTTATTTTCTCAAAATCTATTTGAACAAGTGGCTGCTCGGTAGAAATTGTTAGCCTCACACATCTGAGGACCCGGGTCCGATCCCGGCCCCGCCTGCGTGGGTTTCCTCCCACATCCCAAAAACATAGTTCCATATTTACATCCGAAACACATCCTTTGACTGACAAAAGTATAGCTATGTGACATTTTTTTTCATAAATATTTGTAAAAATCTGTCCAAAGTGAAATAAATGAAATCTTGTGAAAATATTTTGAAAACGCAAAGACAAGTTAAACTATTTTCATGAACTTTTTACAAAATTTGGAGATTTTTTTAATCAGGAAAAAAAAAGTACTTTTCATCCAAAAATTTTTTGGGGCTGAAAAATAAATATTAAAACATTTTTTCTCCAAATCATTTTAATTTGTACTGACAAAATATACTACTTCATGACTCAATTTTTTTTCCCAGAAATATACTACTTTCCCCCTTAAAATATATACTAATGATACTTTTTCCTGGAAAAATATTTATTTTGAACGCTATGTCTGAAAAATGATTTTTTTTTTTTTTTATTCTGCTTCTTTTCTTCTCCAAAATACAACCGTTGATCTCAAAACTGAAACACATTTTGTGATGGGAAATATACTGCAGGTTTCTCAAAAATGTACAAATCTACATTTCTGTTGAAAATATATTCTGTAAAATTTAATTTTTTCTTTTAAAAAAGCAAAACAATTTCTGTTGAAAATTACATAAGACAAAATCTTAAAGTTGTACCACTTTTCTCGTTCAAACGTGTACTTTATCCTGTGCCCCCCACCCCCACTAAAATTTTAAATGTTTTTCACGCAGACTCGACGTCGCCGCCGAGCGCCGAAGGTCAGGCGGGGGACGACGACGACGGCGTCTTCCTGTCGCCCGCCAGAAGCCGAACCACGGACGACCTCTTCGCCGCCATCCACAGGTCGGCACGGCGACGGCGTGCAAGTATTTGCAAATTTTTCGGGAGGCCGTCGGCCAATCGGGCGATTCTCAGAACGCCGAACGGGCTGCGAGAATGGAACATTCCGGATGATTGAAAATCTTCAAAGCTCTGACCGCGGCAAAAAATGATCCAAACTTTTGTGGTTGTTTTCGACAAAAACATTTTCAGGCAGATGCTTTGTTATGTCAAAGGAAAAACACTTTTTTAAAAAATTACTTTTAAGAAATCCAGAAAAAAAAAATTACTTTTTTCAATTTTTTGTCGTATGAGGAAAAGATAATCTATCTCGGAGAGAGACATGTTTTTACTTCAAATTTTTTTTCCCAATGTCATTTGTGGAGAATCGTTTTGAACTCATCGTTTGTTCAATTCTACCCTTTCCTTCCAAATCCATTTTTCCTCAACTACGACAGCGAAAGAATATCGGCGATTGGCCTTCAATGTAATTATCTTCCGGTCCGTGTTTTTCCGTTCAGGTCCAAGAGGAAAGTGTTGGGCCGGAAGGAGTCCGGCGAGCTGCCCGCGAGGAACGGTCCGTCGTCCTCCGGCGGCCCGACAACGCCGCCGCCCGGGGCCGTCCGCTCCCCGGGCCCCGCCACGTCGCCGTCGGGGGCGTCGCCCTCGGGCCCGCAGAGGGCCCCCGGCGCCATCTGCCGGAACGTGAAGAAGTCCAGCACCTCCAACGAGGAATTCAAGCTGCTTCTGCTCAAGAAGGGCAGCCGCTCCGAGTCCGGCTACCGCATGTCGGCCGCCGAGATCCTCAAGAGCCCCGTTTCCCCTAAAGGTCACCCGCCGGGCGAGCAGGCGGCGGCGGAACCGCTCGAGGCCGAGGGCTCCTCGCCCAAAGCCTCGGCCTCGCCGTGCTCGTCCAGGACGGGCCGCGCCAGGATCCCGCCGCCCGCCAACAGCAGCCGCTACGCCGCCCGCGCGCGCTTCTACTCGGCGCCCATGCAGGCCATCTCCGAGGGCGAGGCCGAGAACTCGGACGGCGGCCCCCACGACGACGAGCCGCCGCCGCACCCGCATTTCGCTTGATGACCCCCCCCCCCCCCCCGCGGACGCGGCCCGCTCATCTTCTTCCTTGGCGCCGTCGCCTCCTTGATATCGTATCGTCTCTGATATTTTCCAGAAACAAAATAATTTGTTTGGAATCATTGAAAATAACCATCATTCAAAATTGTTCACAGAAACAAAGTATTATGCAAGGGAAAAAAATAATAGGAAATTACTTTTTAAAATGAATTTAAACTAATCATGATTTTTTAAAATTAAAAAAATATATATATATATATTTCTCAGAAAATAGTGCCATTTTTAACAAAAAAGAAGTCAGATTTCACGGAAATGCAGATTTTTTTTAAAGTCTATTTTAAAGGTGAAAAAACAAGAAAGAAGAAAAAAAGTGAATATTTTCAAGAAAAAAAGTATTTTTCGAAAAAACATTTTGGGTGAGGGGAAATTATTTTAATTAAATTTAATGAAAATGTTGACTTTGCCCTCAAAAATATGAGTTCGTTTTGGTAAGATTTTGCCTTTCTTGAAAAAGATATCCAACTTTTGGCTCAAATATTATGCACCGATTTTGCATATTTGCATGGCAAGTTTCATAGCTTGTCATGAGATAACTTTTTCATATTTCTCTCTTCATCATGTTTTTTTTACTTCCCTCCCCAACTCAAAAACAATTCTTTAAAAATGAGAAATTCCTAAAAATAAATATAAAAAAAGATATTTTTCTTGAATTTTTTCCTCCAACATCTCTATATATTTAAATAAAATTAGGATAATTTTGATCATTCATATTGCCTCTCATAAAAGTATTTTTATCCCCTGAAAATATTTATTTTTTGTTTAAAAAAAAAACAAAAAAAGAAGACATTTTTCCCCAAAATAGGTTTTTATTCCCACCCCATAAATATTCAACCTATTTTTTTTAAACCAGACTTTCGATTTTTGAGACGTTTCTTGACGTTTATCCCCCCTCAAAATATCTGAAAAATTCTCCAAAAAATGCTGCTTTTAACTATAAACGAATTCCTTTTTTTGTTCTTTAAATTTCAATGATTTTTTTTTCTGTCGCGTAACTCTTCCTTTTTTCTTCTCGCTTTCTCTCCGCACTTGCGCTTCGCAGCGACCAGAACCCGAAAAAGATGATCCGCCAAACCCACAACTCGTCGGCGCGTTTCGGCCACGACCACTCGCGAGATATTTTGAAAATGCACAAAAAAAAAAAAAGGTTGACGGCAAACTGTGACGGCAAAGCGCAAGTCGAAAAAGAAGAAGCGCCGGAAGTTGAAATGATGGCGAGCAAAAAAGTCTTGTAGTGGGCTTGGCTTGACTTGGTGTGTTTTTATTCTTTTTTTTTTTTTTTTTTTTTTTGAGGGGGGTGCGAAGAAGTGTTTGTAGCAAAAGGTTTTGGGAAGTGCCGAGCGTGTCGGAGGCAGGTCGGACGCCGAAGCGGTCGGTGGCGCCTCTTCCGCGCTTGCAGGGATCGATCCAATCTTTTTTTCAGAAGCAGCTCGACTAGGACGTCTCCTCGTGGAAATGAACTTTATGCATATTACATGAATCGCTCCACCTCCGCTTGGCCTTCAAACTTTTCCTTGCGCTAACTGCTGACTGTAAATAGGATCCACGTTGTCGCGGCAACGAGGCTAACGCAAAGAATTTGACGTCATTCCAAGTTTGGTTGTAATTTTGTAGCACTGATCACGTGATTTTGGCGCCCTTTCTTTGTGTTTTTGCCGGCTTTCGTCACACAAGAGCGGCACCGTTGCGTTTGGAGGTGCCGGCGACAGCGCCACCTGGTGGACGTCCGGGTGGGAGTTTGGGACTGAAGCGGCGACGGAACCAGCGTTTGTCCAATCGTGTACAGTACAAGCAAAAACAAAGATAACTAAAAGTGTTTACATGGACTTGAAAGTGTTGTACATTTATGAGTTCTTGTCTTGTATTTATTTTCTTTGTAAACAACGTGATGGAGTGAAAAAGGAGCAATAAATGTGACTGCTTGGAAAAGAAAAACAAAACTGGCGTGTTGGTGAAACTCGGCAACCGCACGGCCGCAGTGGCTCCCCCTGGTGGTGGCGGCGCATTGAACTTGTCACAACTTCAAGCGGCCGAATGGCTCACGGCCTCCCCCTGGTGGTGGCTCGTTGAAATTGTCAAGTTCAACGGCTGCTTGGCCAATTGCAACAAAAACAAAACAGACATTTTCAAGGAAAGATTGAAGAATATCAGAAAAATATTCCAATACTTTATGGGAAAAATAGAGAGTTTACAAAAAAAATAAAATTTCTATGCTATTCGAAAAAGCTTTTTCATTTCGAGAGGAAAAAAATTCAATATTTTTAAGAAAAGAAACATCATCACAAGTGTTTTCACGAGGGGGATATTTTTCAGGAAGAATGTATTTTTCATCATTTCAAGGAGGCCACCCAATTTCAAAAATTTTATTGGTACGCAGATTTTTTTTTTGTGTGTGCGTTTTCCTTGATTTATTTTAATTTTTTTTAATATAATACTGCTTTGCTAAAACATGATGGCGGTTGCCGTTTGTGACGTCACCAAGGCAGATTCGAGATGAAGGAGCCAAAGGGAAAGTTCACGTGGAACGTCGGTTCCCGTCATGGCGCGTGCACGCCGACATCAGCTCTTGCGTGAACGCGCACTCTGTCATCACTCGTAAGTGTCAGCTTTCAAAAACAAAAAAAATCCCAAAATATGCTTTCGTTTTCTTTTTGTGCGTTATTGTTGTCCAGTCAAGGGCCTTTTGACTATTTCAGCGCCTAAATTGTTTCAAAATGTTCCATAGTGTTAATATGGAGCGTGGAGGGGTGGGGGTGGGGGGGGCAAGGGGGAGGGGCCAGTGTGGCGATTGCGCACGCAATCCGGCGTGACGTCACTTGGCCACTGAAGAGAAGAGAGCCCCCTCAATGACGAGATAAGCCTTATCTTGTCTTTTTTTTTTTTGCGTGGGGTGTATTGGCGTATTTGTAGTATTTTTGGGAGCATTGAAGAAACGCGCAGGGCGGGCTCGAACCTCGAACTGCTGCCGCGCGCGTGCGTGCGCGAGGTGAGTACGTCCAATTTCCATTTCATTGATGCAACGACGTTAAAGGGAAGGAAGGAAGGAAGGAAGGAAGGGAAGAAGGAAGGAAGGAAGGAAGGAGGAGGAGGAAAGGGAATGGTGACGCAGGCTCGGCTCCGTTCTCAAAATGTCCTTTTCTTTGGAATATTTTGCTTTTCTTGGTTCCGTCGACGCGCGACGTTCCGCTTGGTTGCGCTTGTGGTCGCGCGGCGAGCGACTGTGACGCGGCGGTTAGCAGGCGGCTAGTTAGCAGCTAGCAGGCTAACTGTCACTCGTCTCCTGTTCTTATGGCAACCGAGGCGCGCCCCCGTCACGTGCGCGACGCCGCCATCGTCGCCTTCACTGTGACGTTTTCATTTTCCACAAGAAGAAAATTCCTGCGCGAGGTCAAGTAAGGATTTCAGAGATTATTTTGATATCAAAAAGAATGTATTCTCATATTTTTAACGTTGATTTACAATAGATGTTATTACAATCAATATCAAATATTTCACTTTTTTCCATACGGGCCGAGGCAAAGAAAATTCATACGCGAGATCAATTAAGATTTTCAAAAAAAATATATGTATTCTCATATTTTTAATGTTGACTTACAATGGATGTTATTACAATCAATACCAAATATTTCACTTTTTTCCCCCATACGGAGATGGGCGAAGAAAATTCATGCGCGAGGTCAAGTAAGGATTTCAAAGAGATTATTTTGATATTAAAAATAATGTATTCTCATATTCTTAATGTTGATTTACAATGGATGTTATTACAATCAATACCAACGGGCCTAGGCAAAGAAAATTCATACACGTGGTCAAGTAAGGATTTCAAAAAAACATTTTGATGTTAAAAATAATGTATTTTCATTTTTAATGTTATGATTTACAATGGATGTTATTACAATCAAAACCAGATATTTAACTTTTTTTCCCCCATACGGAGATTGGCGAAGAAAATTCATGCCTGAGGTCAAGTAAGAATTTCAAAAAGATTATTTTGATATTAAAAATAATGTATTCTTAAATTTTTAATGTTATGATTTACAGTTGATGTTATTACAATCAATACAAAATATTTGCTAAATGGATGCAGCTGAATTGTGTTGTGAAAAAGTTCACCCATTTATTTTAATAAAGCGTGGTTGTAAAATAGTGTATTTGCATAATAAAATAAGTATTTTTATATTATACCATTTATAATTAACCGGCAAGTAAGAGAATAACTCCCCATCCATCTATTTTCTGAGCCGCTTATCCTCACGAGGGTCGCGGCGCGCTCGAGCCTATCCCAGCTGTCCTCGGGCAGGAGGCGGGGCACACCCTGAAGTGGTCGCCAGCCAATCGCAGGGCACGTGGAGACAGACAACAGTCGCTCTCAGCAAGCGCCACTCAGGTGGGGCCGGGATTTGAACCCCGGTCCTCAGAACTGTGACGCCGACGCTCCAGCCGATTGCGTCAACCGTTCCACCATGTGTGGAACAAAATGTAAAAAAAAAATAACATTCATCCTTTAAAAATGGTATTATCGTTCATAAACACGAGAGCTGCAACTGGCTTCGGATGGACGAAGCCTTGACAAGGGAAACCGGCCAACGTGTCGGGGGCGGAGGCGACCGCAGCGGGATTGTCGAGCCCCCGAAAGACCTCACGGGTTCTGTGTTTCAGGTTTTCCCGGAGGGACGATGGCCGGGTGTCGCCACTAGGCCTACATGAAGAAACAGAGCCTTGGAATTATGGAAGCGTCCGAGGAATTGTCCCGCTCCGACCTGGCAGGAGAAGCAGAAATCCCAGAGAAGGAGGACCACGGCGTCGATCCATCTGCTACCCAGGAGTCCTGCGCAGTGGGATTAAGCAAGGGAGGCCTCGCGGAGACGCCCGGGTCGGTGGCGGGAGCGGACGCCGGCGTCGCACCGGGCGGCGTGGCTCTCAAAATGGCCACCACCGTCCTGCACCCTCTGTGTTTGGGAGAGAACCCGCTGATGTTACCCATCCACCTCCAGATGGCGGCGGCCACCGGGCCACAGCTCGGCCCGATGGGAGCGGCGCCCTACTTGCTGACGAGCCCCAACCAGGTCTCCCTCCCGCTGGTCTTGGATCCCGCCGTAATCCCGCAGAACAACATTCTGTGTCCCAATCCGTTGTCCTTTGTGGAGCAGAAATCGGCGGCGGGACTCCCACAAGACCCCAACCTGCTCTCGCTCCTCCAGAATCCGGCCTTTGCTGCCATCCTGCAGGATCATTTCCCGTCCCAGGCCGGTCCCACGACCTGCCAATCCCCGGGGTCCCCCTTCTTTCCGCCCTCTTACTCGTCCCCGCTGGCCCCGCTGGTCCCTCCCGCCACTCTCCTGGTCCCGTACCCTGTCATAATCCCCTTGCCGGTTCCTCTGCCGATCCCGCTACCCGTCCCCATCCCCCAGACGGAGGACTCCAAGACCAATTTGCCAAAAGCAGTCTGCACGGAAACAAAAAGCACTCAGACGCTCCAAGATCGAGACACAGTGGCGCAAAGCTCGTCCCCCCAAGTCCTGGACCTGTCCATGCGAGGACCGTGTACCGTGGAACCCAAACAGGAGTACCTCAGTCCACAGCACCAAGACAGCGTGCTCGACTTGTCGGTGCCCGTGGACCGGAAACAGCGCACCACATCACGCGGTCCCAGCCGGTCTTTGGAACGCAGCGCCAGTCTAGATTCGAAGATCCTGGGTAGTCTGGCGTCTCTGGAGTTTAGCCGGCAACACAAGTGGATGCTGGACGGCGGAGCGGGCAGGTCGCCCTCCCTGGGGCCAGGGACGTCCAACCTGGAGATCGTCAGCACCTCGCAGACGGCCAAGGTCATCGTCTCGGTGAAGGACGCGATCCCGGCCATCCTGTGCGGGAAGATCAAGGGCCTCTCCGGGGTGTCCACGAAGAACTTCTCTATCAAACAAGACGGGAGCCAGGGGATGCCGGCCCAGCTCTTTGGAGTGCCAGCCCCCCCGCCCCCGCCGCCACGGCCCCTGCACGGTCCCGACGACGGCCTGAAGAAGGTCCCCGGGAAAAATCGAGCCATAAAACTGAAGAAAGTCGCTTCTCAAGAGATCCACTTCCTGCCCATCAAGAAGCAGAGACTAGCGGCGATCTTTCCCAGGAAGTGAACGCCGAGCCTGCCGCGAGCGCAACAATCACTCAAAGCAGGGTTTGCTCAAGGGCTTTTTTTTCCCGTTCTTTACACGCGCCTTACGCCCACGTCTACTTCGCCGCGGGATGTATTTCAGTGGTTCCCAACTTTTTTATTGAGCCAAGCCACGGACAGAAGGAAGTGAAATTGGATCATTTCCCGACCATCCGGTCTGGAATGACTGACGGATTGGACTGAGAAAGCCCAGTTGACAAGAACTGTTTCTATTTATTTTTTGGATAATCCCGACAAGTACACACACACACGCGTTGTGCTTTTTGTAGCCTGACTGTTGGTAACGGAATTTTGTACCGTTGCAATCGTAAAAACAAACCAACATTGTCGTCGTCCATATTTTTGCGCGCAATTGAGTTTCTGAGTATTCCCGCCCGAGGCCGTTTTGATTGGATTTGATTCCACGATGTCCCGACTGTGCGCGTGCTCGTTCCGATTAGCGTTAGGATTAGCAGTGACGCTAACTCTTGTTGTTGTTGAGTTTGTTTCATTTCCCGAGTTCACTTTGTGGTTAGTAGTTTAAAAAAACAAAACAAAACAAAACAAAAAAAAAAGGTGACAGGGTTTTGTGCCTGATAAATTGTGATTTTTGTCCAAGAACAAATGAAAGCCTTTCGCACAAGCTTCACATTGATTATTTTTATTTATACTGTACATTTTTTTTTGGTATTTGTTTGATCTTGGCTAATTTATTGTTTGTAAAGAAAAAAAACGTATACGGTGTGTGAAAGTTATTTAACGAAATCGTGCGAGTGACTCGCGGCGGCGACGAACCGAAAGTCACGACATTTTCAGAACGTGTTCCGGAAGCAATCTTTGCGTGTGAAATCCCTTTTAATAAAGCTCTTTACACTAAATATGTGTACGTCTTCAGTTATTTGTGGATTTTCTTTCTTTTTTTCTTCTTGTATCCATTTTATTACGAAAACAACCATGCTTTTAATTTTTGGTTCATAGGTCATTGTGACCTTCCATATGTTTAATTAAAAATATATCATACGAGAAGCTTTATTATAAACCATTGTGTATCCATTTAAATGGCTCAATTTGGCCTGCATTATGGGAGGAGAGTATTTTTTTTTTTTTCACTTCCCCCCAAAAAATCCTCTCTCGTCATTATTTCGTTGTATTTTATGCAGTGTATTGTTTTTCCACCCCAAAAAAAAACCAATGAGAACCAAAATGGTTCTGGTGTGCATGGACAAATGTGAAGAGTCAAACCGGACGAGAGAGTGAACAGAAGCCGTTTATCTAACGCAACGTCATAACTCAAATGTGCCAAATACAAGTTGACAGAAAGACGACATCGTGTATGGCACCAGTCCAAAATCAAAAAACAAAAACCGGGAAAAGGGAAGTCCAGAAAAGCGCTACATTGGTCACGTTCTGACGTTCATGAATTCCGATTTTGGAGAGGGAACTTGTCCTCCCTTACGCTCATTTACTGTTTCTGTTTCTCATACCAGAGGCAGAATTTTCATTTTCTCGAAGTCGATCCCACACAACGTTGCCAAAGCATTTTTTTTTTTTTTTGGGGGGGGGGTGTAACAGATGGGGTAAAGCCTGACTGAATTAGAACACCGTCCCCTCATTTCAACTTCGTTGATTGACGCCATTAAGCCACAAGATGGCGCCAATGCAATATTTTATATTAGACATGGTTTTGGCCAGAGAACAAAAACAGCAAGTAGCTAAGTAAGACAGGTTAAAAACAATTTACCAACGCTGAACGGCGAATGTGCGCGGCTTCACGTATTTAAAAACAAACAGCTGGTGCTAACAATCACCACGCAGACCTGAGAGATGTCACTTTCAATAGCGCCGCGTCGGGACACGCTTTCGTATTTTGCGTAGGCCTAAAAAAATAGGATCATTTACAAAATGTACATTCGGAGGCACGCTCATCGTGGTTCAACCCGGGAAAAGTGCTCTGACAAATATCAAGTCAACTGTAAAGCCATCAGAAACGTCATAATCGTACGTGACCGTGCGGTGAGTTCATCCTTAAGATCGGGGGGGGGGGGGGGGCATTTGACGATAAAATATAATAAAATGTTTCTATTAACCCTTCTGTTATGCTGCCAGTTTCTCAAAAATAGCAATTATGTCCCTGGGTCAAATTTGTGTAATGGTGTAAGTTTCGAAACGGAAAGAAATTATATTAACTCAATTATTTAACATTAAAATGGGTCAATTTCACACATGACGTAGCAGGAGGGTGACATAATACTAAGAAGGTGTTTTGTTTTCAGAATAACATTTTTTGTCACAATTAGGCAAGCGGTACAGGAAATTGATGGATGAAAATCGCGGCGGAAGTTCGCTCGCGTGACGTCGTGTTGTTCTTTTTCACGCCGACAGCGCCGCTGCTGGTGGCGGCCAAGTAGTGCACCCCATATCCTTCAAGACATGATCATTTTGTTTTCTGCAAATATGATTCTTTTACATTTTGAAAATTTACCGATCATTGTTTTGACAAAGGCGGCACAGTGGCGCAGCTGGTTAAGTGTTGGCCTCACACTTCTGAGGTCCCGGGTTCGATCCCGGACCCGCCTGTGTGGAGTTTGCATGTTCTCCCCCGTGCCTGCGTGGGTTTTCTCCCGGTGGGCACTCCGGTTTCCTCCCACATTCCAAAAACAGGCAAGATTAATTGGACGGGCTCTAAATTGCCCCTAGGTGCGATTGTGAGTGCGGCTGTTTGTCTCGATGTGCGATTGGCCGGCGACCAGTTCAGGGCGTCCCCCGCCTCGAGCCCGACGACGGCCGGGATAGGCTCCGGCACTCCCGCAATCCTTGTGAGGATAAGTGCCTCGGAAAAAAATGGATGGATGTTTTAACAATGTAACAAAAACATGATGTAACGTAACCGAGCGATCACAAATTGGTCGAATGAATCAATCGCGCCTGTGCTGGTGGCTTCCAATCAGTTTGCGTTCAGACGCACTCAACTGACAGAATTTCGAAGGAGCCTTTTTTTTTCTTTTTTCAAAAATCAATATGTTTGAAATTTCCCGAAGTACAGTGGAGATAAGGAAGAAGCCCTCTCAAATATCAAAAATCTGCGAGCAGTTGACATCAGCCGTAAAAAGGTTTACGCGTGTAAATCTGATTTGGCTGCAAATGCCACAGGATGTTAGAAAATATGACGTTTCTCATTCACCACCAAGATGCCACAAAATGCCAGCAATGCAATATTTGTGTACGGAACCTCAAATAAGTGGGGGGTTCGCTACACTGCGAACATTTTTGTTTCCATGCAAACACTCAAGAGCTTAAATTAACCAACAGCCCGGCTGTCGTGTTCTTCTTTCGGCCGCAAAGTAGTCGAGTGACTCAATAGCGCCACTGTGGGTCACAGCCAGGTAGTGCACCCGAGTCAATTGTTGAACTTATTTTCCACATTTTCAGTTTATAGTAAACGGGAAAAATACTAAGACGTTTATTTATTTAATGTTATCAAACAAATGGCATGGTCGATGTGCCCAGTGAACCCCTGCATAGTTATAATTCAACATTTGAAAATTTCAGATTTTTTGGGGGGTTGAAAATGATCCTGTTATTCGGAGTAAAAAAAAAAAAAATCAGGCCAATGCCTCCCCTGTATCAAAAATATGGATTTGGCACCGAGCGGATTGAGTCAGTCCATAGCTTTGTTTCATTGAAAAAAAAAAAGAAGTGCTTTTCTGCCATCGTGTGGCACCTATAGGGAACTACAGTTGCACATTTTTGTGTACTCGCCAGCAGGGCTGTGTCGCTCCCTCCCGCCAACAGCAGAATTTGACTGTAATGGATGCCCACCCCGTGTCGTCAGTACGGTACTAAAATGGACCAGAATGTGTGTGCACCCAACGGAATGCGTTCAGAGAGATTCTTCACTTTCTGAGGAAAAGTCCAAAGAAACATCTTTGGGCAGCCAAAACTACTGAGGCAATGGGCCGGGGGGGTCTCGGCGTTTCCCCTCTCTCACACTTTGCCCTGTTTCAGCCTCTCGATGTGGTGGCACAGCTTGAGGGCGGGCCCCAGCTTGAGGCCCATGTACTTCATCATCATGTCGCTCCGCAGCAGCATCAGCGCCTTGCCGTCGATCTCCTGCCAAAACACGCACACTGGAAATTAGCACTTAGCATGCTAACAGCGCAGCTAATCTACCGGCTTTCAATGCACAATTGCAAACTGGATTGTTTCAATTTCAATCGAGAAACTCAAAACGGATTTTTTTCTGACTTACTTCGGGTTGCAACGTTTAGGTGACTTTTTTCAAGATACGAATTTTCCATTTCCTTGGGTATGAACAAGAATTCGGGGGGGGGCCCTGACTATAAAATTGGAGGTTGTCTCTTAATACACAACTGAAATATATCCATCCATTTTCTTTGCCCCTTATCCTCACCAGGGTCAAGGGAGTGCTGGAGCCTATCCCAGCTGTCAACGGGCAGGAGCCGGGGTACGCCCTAAACTGGTCGCCGGCCAATCGCAGGGCACAATGAGACAAACAACAGCCGCACTCACAATCACACCTAGGGGCAATTTAGAGTGTCCGATTAATGTTGCGTGTTTTTGGAATGTGGGAGGAAACCGGAGTGCCCACCCGGAGAAAAGCCACGCCGGCACGGGGAGAACATGCAAACTCCGCACAGCCGGGGCCGGGATCAAACCCGGGTCCTTAGAACTGTGAGGCCGACGCTTTACCGGCTGAGGCGGCGCGCCGCCCCGACTGAAATATAGCTGGGCAAAATATAGAGTTCAAATGCAAAAAAAAAAAAAAAAAAAAAGCGAATTGTGAATTTAGTAAAATGTTTTTTTTTTTTAATTTTTAAATTCCATGTTTAAGATAATAATTTTCATTTAGGGTACGCTAAGGTAACATAAATTTTAAGTTTGATTTAAAAAAAAAAAAAATCAAACTTTTATTGGAAAAAAGTCTTTCAAAAGGAGTCTGATGTTATTTCACTGCAAAACTAGATTCTTTGACAAAACTTTTTCTTTTCAATAAATAGCAAACTTAAAAAAAAAGCGACGCTAACTTAGCATTTTCAGAGCGCAAAACGCCAACGTACGTGCTTTCGGAACAATTCAGCGTGGGGCGCCAAAGCCGTGGGGTCGGCGTCCCTCACAAACTGCATGACCTCGTCTACGGACCAGGACGCCGGGTTCTTAACGGGCGTTTGCCGTCCCTCCCGCTCCGTGGCGCTGCTCTCTGGGCCCGTGGTGGAGCTGGCTGTGGTACGAGAAGGAGAGCGAACATTTCCCTGTGAAACGGGAATTTTTGTGCAGCGTTCGTTGTTCCTATTTGCAGTTGGCGATTGAAAATCCAGAAACGAAAAAGTGAATGGTTATTTAGTTGTTGTAGTTTCCGGCCTACAAGCCGTGACTTTTTTCACACGCTTTCAACCCTGCTGTTTATGCGCTGATGTGGCTAATTTGTGCATTTCTTTTAACGGCCGCAAGGAAATGGTGAGAATGAGACCGGTGGAATGTATGTGCCGAGGAAGTGACTTTTACCGGCCCTGTTAGTCCTGTGCTATCGTTAGCGCTGTGCTAGTGTGTTGCTGCTGTGTTACTGGCGTGTCTCAGTGATATTTACCGGCAAGTTTTATTTTCACTGGCCCCGTTAGCGCCGTGCTAGCTTTCGTGCCACGCTAGCATTAAACTCTTTCTGTGTACCGTCTTTCTTTGAAAATATCCTGTGTTTCAATGTGGGCACTTGCGGTTTTTACACAGCTACCAAATGGTATTTCCTTGCCGTGTCTCAGTGATTTTTACCTCCATGTTGTTTTTTTATTGTAATTGGCCCTGTTAGCACGGCGGCGTTAGCGCGGTGGGGCTAGCGTTAAACACTCTGTGTTCCGTCTTTCTTTGCAAATATCTCGTGTTTCAATGTGGGCACTTGCGGCTTTTACACAGCTGCGGTCTATGTATGTACCAAATGGTATTTCCTTTACAAATGTACTCGGTGAGGCTTACAACCAGGTGCGCTCTGTAGGCCGGGAATTATGGTAATTGTGTTTTTGGTAATTGTGCCAGCGCACGACTTCTGAGCGTCCGAAAGAGATTGACTACTGCTTTAAGTTGCCTTTTTTTTTGGTGTGTTTTGTTATTGAATCGCTATTAAAAATGGAGAGAACAAATACGCATCGGCCACACACCTTCGACTCGCCGGAGGAGCTGCGCCGACGCCAACTCGGCGGGATTGGAGGCGAGACGGCGGGGCAGAGGGGCGGCTGCGGAGGGGCGGTACTCGGAACGACTGCGCGCCACCTGCGGCCGCGGCGCCACCGAGTTGGAAGCGGAGCCCATGTAGCGCTGCTCCTTCATCAGGACGCTGTCTTCCAGCGGCAGCGTCTCGGCTGGAAAACACACAACGCGTATTGGATTGACGCAAAGCGCGACACCGTAATCGGGACAATCTTGTCTTCATTTGTTTGTATTTCTCTTGGCAGCACTGGTACTAGTATAATGTACATCCAAGTTATTATTATTATTATTTTTTTTTTGTCCAATCTGCCACCAAAAGACTCCTGACAACAACAAGCCATTTTATTTTGACTGTATATAAAAATAATATATTGTTGTCTTTTATATTCTGGGAATTTAAAAAAGGTAACTCCACTTCTGAAAAAAAGTTTAGAAAATGACTTTTGAATTTATTTAAAGTACTTGTGTAAGTACGCCGTTTGAGGGCTAACTACAAGTATTAAATAGATCTAATTGTTGTTATTTTGAATATTTTTGTAATGGTAATGAAATATTTTCTGATAGATTCAAAACACAGAAATGTATCTCTTTATTAAGTTCTTTCAGCAGACCAGTCGAGTCAAGTACTGCATTCACCAAAGACGACAACTGCTGATGTTTACGCTTCCTTTATGTTTACACATATTAAGTCATCTTTGTTTAGGCAGCTGTAATGTGTTGGCCTCACAGTTCCGAGGTCCCGGGTTCAAATCCCGGTCCCGCCCTGTGTGTGGAGTTTGCATGTTCTCCCCGCGCCTGCGTGGCTTTTCTCCGGTTTCCTCCCACGTCCCAAAAACGTGCAACATGAATTGGACACTCTAAATTGCCCCTAGGTGCGATTGTGAGTGCGACTGTTGTCTGTCTCCGTGTGACCTGCGAATATCTGGCAACCAGTTAAGGGTGTGCCCCGCCTCCTGCCCGATAAGCTCCGGCACTCCCGCGACCCCTGCGAGGATGAGCGGCTCAGAAAATGGATGGATGTATAAATAAATCATATCCAGTGGAACAACACTAACTGTCCTATCGGTCACATGAATGTCATCCATCCAACTACGGAGGGTTTTTTTTTTTTCCAATTTCTGGAGTTTTTCAATAAATGGCGCTTCATTTATTTTATTTTTTTTTTTGGCGTGGCCACGTGGCTGACGTCTGTCACAAAACAAACCGCGCGCAAGTTCACTTGGCGGATGTTTTCTGCGGGCTAAAAATATGGCGGCAGCTGATTGGCTCGAAAGGGCAGTGACGTCGCCGTCACGCCCACCGTTTCCGCTTCCGCGTTTCAACTCAACGTTGTCAAACATCTCACGCATGACGTTGCGGTCGCAGCACTGGACTCGCTGTGCGCCTGTTTCGGCGGTTGAGCTGGCATGATCGAGTGTTAAATTAGAAGAAAAAAGAAAAACGGAATCGTTGCACCAGAGTGGACGAAACGAAGAGGACGTTCAGGTTTGGCGACAGCAGCAACCCAAGTGCAGAAATGTGCGCGTAGTAATACACGAATCACACTTTTCAAACTTCTCACTGGAAGACGTGTGCGATATTATTATTATTATTGTTGTTGTTTTGCAACAGGCTAAATAAGATCAACTCCCTCCACCGCGTCCGCACGGAGCCTTCCCCCGGCGACAGCGAAGTTGCTGGGCCGTCGGGGCCGGCTGGGATGGAAGACCCGTTAGCCGGGTGCACGGATGCGGCTAACCAGCCGATGGAGGCGCGGGCGGCTCGCGGCGGAGGTAAGAACTCGCGCACGCTCGCAAGATGCACAAGAAAATTGCAATAGAAGAGGAAATGGAACCACAAACACAAACGTAACCTGTCACGCATCGTCTCGGATCATAAAAAAGTAACATGAGGTCAACACACACACACAGATCGAAGTCAAAATGGAGAATTAATAATAACGGGGGAGGAAACAACATGGAGGTATGAACACAAAGGTGTCCAGACGTATGAATGAATAATCCATAAAAAGCTAACATGGATGTGTAGTAAAAATATATGATCTCCAACAACAATATATTTATAGTATAGCCAGAGGATAAGACACACACATTAATACAGTTTTTAGTAATAATACGTGTGATGTGATGAAATACTACAATTTCCTGATTTTTTTTTTTTTCTTCCCCCCCCTTCAGTGACCTTTCTCACAAACACACTTTGCACGTCATCTCCGATTAGATCACACTAAACTCGGGTTGCTCAATGCGTCGATCACCATTTAAAGAAATGGTCGGCGAGGTGGTTTTGGTTGATCGGGTGACGGTGTGCAAAAAAAGCACTCGCGTAGATTCATACATTCACGCCACTTGGTGAGCACGTGTCGCTCACAATTATTTCGACGGTAGGAAAAGCGTGCCGTTCAACTCGCACACATTTCACGCTAAAACCCGGGAATGAATTTGGCGCCAACAGAGTTCCGGTGAAGAAAATAAGTATTTGAACACCCTGCGATATTGCAAGTTCTCCCACTGAGAAATCGTGGAGGGGTCTGAAATGTTCATGTCCGCTGTGGGAGAGAGAATGGCGCAGAACGTTCCCCTGCTTAAACCAGCACATGTTAAGGCCGTCTTAAGTTTGCCAATGACCATTTGGATGACACAGAGGAGTCATGGGGGAAGGTTTTGAGACCAAAATGGAACTTTGTGGTCATAACTGACCACCAACCGCGTTTGGAGGAAGACGAATGATGAGTTCCATCCCAAGAACACCATCCCTACTGTGAAGCATGGCGGTGGTCGCATCAAGCTTTGGGGGTGTTTTTATCCACATGGGACAGGACGACTGCACTGTATTAAGGAGAGGCTCACCGAGGCCACGGACTGTGAGATTTTGGGGAACAACCTCAGTCGGAGCATCGAAGATGGGTCGTGGCTGTCTTTCAACGTGACAATTACCCGAAACACACACCAGGAAATTCAAGGAGTGGCTCCGTAAGAAGCATATCAAGGTTCTGGCGTGGCCTAGCCAGTCTCCAGACCTAAACCCAATAGAAAATCTTTGGAGGGAGAGCTGAAGCTTCGTGTTTCTCAGCGACAGCCCAGAAACCCGCCTGACCGAGAGAAGAAGATCTGTGTGGAGGAGTGGGCCAAAATCCCTCCTGCAGTGTGTGCAAACTACAGAAAACGTTTAACCTCTGTAATTGCAAACAAAGGCTACTGTACCAAATATTAACATTGGTTTGCTCAGGTGTTCGAATACTTATTTGCAGCTGTATCACGCAAAAAAAAAAAATCATTAAAAACCCATACATTGTGATTTCTGGATTTTTCTTTTTGGATGATCTCTCTCAAAGTGGGCATGCACCACCTACGATGAAAATTTCAGACCCCGCCATGATTTCTAAGTGGGAGAACTTGCAATATAACAGGGTGTTCAAATACTTATTTTATCCACTGTATGTTTGCACGGCAGAAACTCTTCAAAATGAAAGCGCAAGCCCACGACAATTGTTTTCGAGTTGACGTGAACTGTTGCAATTGTGACGTCGCAAATTCCCGCAAGATGTTGACGTCGCTGCGGCGAGCATATAAAAAAACAAAAACCAGACCAGATCGTCGACTTGCGCTCGTGTCCTTTTCCACTTGGCCTCGTTACGCGAATGCCTGATGATTTTGGGCAAGGAGCTGCGTGGAAACTGGACTCGTTGCAAGAACAATGACGGGGCACATACTGTACGCTACGCAGAACTCTTAACCGTAGAATGAATCAAAACGAGGCAGAAGTTTTCATCTTAAAAAGTACAATATGGAAGATACTAACAGGGCCACACTTTGGACTTTAATACTGCAAATAAATTTCGGGGAATGAATCAATAAACTGGAATCAATCAAAATGAAAATAATATGTATGCAAATGAATGTTTGAAAAAAAAAATGGAATGCAAATGTATTGTACTGGATTAAGAAAAAGTTTTCGAAGATTGTGCAAAAATGTGTTATAAATATATCTACTGTGGATGTGTCGTGTTTTTGTCTTTCAGTCGTCAATGGAAGAAGGTGAGTGACTTTTGTCACGGTGCTTTTGAAGCGTGCACATGATTTTCAGCAGATTGCACCAATTTTGCATGAGACCCACAAGTTAGTCACCACCACTGATTTACTTTCACTGTGTTCGTCATTTCAGGCCATTTGTGGAGTTTGCATGTTCTCCCCGTGCCTGTGTGGCTTTTCCCCCGGCATTCTGGTTTCCTCCCATATCCCAGAAATTAATTGGAGATTTGAAATTGCCCCGTCGGTGTGATTGTGAGTGGGACTCTTTGTCTCCACGTGCCCTGCGATTGGCTGGCAACCAGTTGAGGTGTACCCTGCCTCCTGCCCGTTGACAGCCGCGACCCTCGTGAGGATAAGCGGAAATGGATGGAAAGAGAGGCAGCTGTAGAAAGTGCTTGTTTTCAGTAGTTGCTGCCGAAGACGGACAAACGACTTTGCAGCATTTGACTTTTGCCACACGGGGCCGAGGAACAAAAATCACAATTTAAAAAAAACTGCATTTGAAGTTCACTTGGGTTCTATTTTCATTTCCATTTGTTTGACGATGTTAAACATGAAACTGGGGGAAACTATGCAAAAATGTAAGATTTTTGAGAAGGGAGCCGATACTTTTTCACGGCACTCGATTGTGATGTGTCGTGGGTGTTTTTTAATTTCACACAACAGAGCTCAAAATTAGTGGAACCACCAACAATCATTTGAGGTCATAGCTAATATCTGGTGGCAATTATTGTGATTTTGATATTGCACCCGCATGACCCACTCCAAATGGAACTCTTTAATGAGTGAAAGGTTTGAAACCCCGCAGATGTTGTTAATGTGGAGTGTATCTCTGTGGACATGCATGAGAGTGACTGCCACATACTTGGGTTGGCTGATATGACCGTGAAATAAAGCTTCATATTTTCCACGTTTAATTTCATTCCCCTTTCCTTCAAAAAGGCGCAAATGACAGTGACATTATTATGGGACTTTATTTTGGAACAGCATATAATATAATACAATCATTTGGGGCGAGGGAATGTCCCTTTTTCCAAAAGACAATGTTTGAAAGGAACATTTGAAGCATTCAAATTGAAAACATTTTTCTTTCTTCATTACAATATAGTTGTAGAAGCCAAAGCTGCTTCTTCCTTGACAGCGGTGCCGTATTGTTTGTGGTTCAATTAAATTTGAGGTTCTTCAAAACGTTGTTTCCTATCAATCACTCGGGTTGCAGTTTTCCTATTGCAGTAAGTTGGCACACATATGGAAGTAAATATGTGCCACCAGGATTTGAATTGAAAATGCCACTGAAAACTTGACGTTGTAAAATTCACAATGTTATTTCAAAGCGATCACATTTCCAATAGCTGTGTTTCAGTTAAACTTTTCAATGTTAACAAATTTGCCACATCAAAAAAAAACTGAAAGGCAATATTTTCAGTCTCCTGAGATTCAACTGGCTACAATTTGCTGTCCGCAGTTCAGCGTCTTAACGTCTTTCTTGTCATGTGACAGAGATCACATGACAAAGAAAGCGTAACCGGATTGGCTGGGTTACTTCAAGTCACAACCCGGCACGCAGCCAAATTAATAGTGAAAAGTTAAACAGAGTACAGCTATTGGAAATGTGATCACTTTGAAATAACAATGTGAATTTTACGACAAAAATGTCAGTGGCAAGAGTCATGTGACTCATGACGTCACGTGAAAAGTATCCATTGTCAGTCCCATTCGGTCCTCCAGTTGCCATCAGTCCGCGCCACGAGCCTGGCACACTTTGAATGACGGAATCCCCGAAACAAATAATCTGTGAAATCAATGAATCGCCGAGCTCTGCCGCACGCTGTCTGACTCGAATCTCCTCCTTGCTAACGACGGTTGAAAAGCAGAGGAAAACTCCTGGAAACTTTTCACGAAAACTTCCAGAAAGTTTCTGGGTGAGAAGTTTGCATTCCATTTGGAAACTTTCACGGGAATCTATTTTAATTAACTGAGATTTGAGGGTAATTGTATGGAAACGTATCATATTCATATATATAATCGGAATCCGTGTGGAGTGGAAAGTAGGTTTCGGGCGTGGTTTGAATTTGAACAATTCTGGTTCTGAATCAGTTTGCTCATTTTAGTTCCAAGCGATTGTTAAATCCAATTATTTTAGGGGGCAGGGTGGGTCAAGGTCCTCATTTGAAAAAAAAAAAAAAAACATTGGTCTTAATTAGTTCCCATGGACACGGGTTTGAAAATTCCTGGAATTTGCGCAACCCTATTCCTGACACGCTTTTTTGTGTTATTTCTAGAGCGGTCCTTTCCAAGTCCCGCACGGTTGCTCGACGTCGTGCAAATGGATCACGATTATGTGAGGAAGGACCCGACCAACCACTCGCCACTTGACAGTAAGGAGACTTGGCGGCGCCGCCACGATGAGCGCTTTCTATTTGAAAATGAGCAGGCCATTCTGGTCCACACGGGAATCTCCACGAAAACGCTGGACACGCTGGTGGAGACGGTGGAGTGTCACGCTAACAAAGATTTCCAGCTGTCCGTTCGCTCTCAGGTGATCATGACGCTGATGAAGCTCAAGACCAACCTACCTCTGGCCGAGCTGAGCGTGTACTTCCACACGGCCGAGCGCACGGCTCTCCGAATCGTCTTACATTGGATTGACGTGCTGGCGGAGGTCTTGCGCGTCACAATCCCGTGGCTGTCCAAAAAAAACATCCAAGCCACCATGCCCGCCGAGTTCAGGGAGAAATTCCCCAACATGACGTGCTTCGTGCAATGCGGCGAGAGCAACCTGCGCAAGGCTCAGGGGCGCTGCTCGCCCAGCGCCGTCAGGTACCTGCTGGCCGTGGCCCCGTGCGGCCTCATCGTGTTCATGTCGGCCGCCTACTCCGGGCGCTGCCGCCACGACGACATGGCGCTGGAATCGGGATTACTGGACCTCCTCGTACCGGGCGACGAGGTCATGACCCCGAAAGGCCTCGCGATCAAAGACCTGCTGTTTCGGCGGCAGGTCAAGCTGGTCGCGTCGTCGCTCGGGAAAAACGCTTCCTCCTCTTCCGCCGGCCACGTTGCGCACGTCGGCGATCACGTCGAAGGCGCCGTTCGCCACTTGATGACTTTCAATATACTTTCGCAGGGCGTTCCCACTACGTTGGCGCCGCAAATTGACAAGATTCTCCAAATTTGCGCCGCCCTGACCAATCTGAGGATTCAGGTTTTAAATTAATGTAGCAATTTTTTTTTTTTTTTTTGGATTGTGTTCAGTCCCTCCAGGATTTCCCAGGGTTTTTTTTTTTTTTTTTCGTTTTTTTTTTTTTTGTGGCCACAAATGCCTGATTTGATGGCAGTTATTTATCTAATATATTTTTGGTGGGTTTGTTGTGATGAAATTTGCATAATGTATGGCAATTGGTTGAATGCTGGTGAGTTGTTGGTGATTGCGACATTCCAAATTGATGGATGTACTGATTTGTACATACTACTGAGTACATCATTGATTCTCATCTGGTGGGTTGGGACCCATTTAGGGTGGGTACAGAGGAGCAGCAAGGCCCCAAAGCTCGATGGTTAGAGCGTTGGTTTGTTAACTCACTGGCGGCCTTCCCTCCCCAAGACTGGTTGCATCAGGAAGGGGATCCGGCGTTAAACAAATATGAGCGTTCATCTGAGATGACGCGTTGTGGCGATTCCCTAACGGGACAAGCTGAAACAAAGTTGTTGTACAAGAGGAGCAGCAAGTTCCCGCGTGGAAACTATCAGGCAAGCGAGCAACAGGAAATGTGGCTGCCAGTTTACTGGAGTTAACTTGAGAAACAAATACAGCGCAGCTCGGTCTCTAGCTGGCGGATATTATGGCATCCGATATGATTTTGCCGGTACATCAGTTTGAAATGGTGTTTGAAAGTACCGTAATAATAAACTATACGTGCTCTTAGAGCCGATTTCTTTGAAAGAGAACCTGTTCTTTAGTGTTCTTAACTTCTAAAAAGTGGGCGGGGACTTTCCCAGACTAGGACATGCAGGTCCCGAGGTGACAGCGGTTGAGAATCAATGGAGTATCCTTACACACTACTTACTAGACTACTGGATCATTCCGTTTAAAATCGATCAAGAGTATTTCCTTCACATCTTTCAGATTTTGAAGCCTGATTGGAAATCCCAAACAAGAATTGTTTTTTCCCCTCTCAATCTTTTGGCAAGATAATAGGCCAAGAAACTCGATGTTGATTAGACAACTTTAAACCTCTTCATCTTTAAAACTAAACCACTCAGGAACCTACAAATCATCTTTTGGGAATGTAATTGGAAGCGGGCGGGCGGACGGACAAAAATCCATGCAATCGGGGCGTTTTAACTCAGCTCAACAGTCGTTATCGTGACATCCGAGTCATCGATTTACACTCAGTGCCACCGTTACATATTTCAAAGTTTGGTTATCCTTGGTTGAATTTTTTCATGCCTGGAGAGGGATGCAGGAATGACGTGTGTTATCTTTTATTTTCACAAACGACGTTTTGCCACAAAGGGGTTCAGAACGAAAATCTTTTGGTGTTCAGGTCGTGTCCTTCCTTCCTTCAATTTCCGACCACACCCCACTTAATATTTGCAGAATATCTGAGAGCGATTTTAAATTGACTCCATTGGCATTTTGCTTTGGAAGCTGGTACAGCTCCCAAAGGTATTTATTGGACTTGTGCAATCTTGTACTTGCGAACACACGAGGATCTCCGTCCGACTACTGCAATTTAGTGATTGCGAGCACACGAGAAATGGCGGGAGCGGTAGACGAAGAAGATGAATGTAGAATAATAATATATGATATTCAATGCTGTAGTTTGTCAAATAATCGTTTCACTGGTCTGTGTGACCACTGTGATTTTTGTATTTGTGCTGGTCACTGTTACAAATTTAATTTAGGTTGAAACTACTTTCAAATGTCAACTTCATGTTTTTGTGAGTGAGGGTGTAACGGTACACACGCCTGACTATAGCGTGGGCAGCGTGGGATCGATTCCCGTTCAGTGATGGTGTCAAGATGCGCCCCGCGACTGACTGGCGACCAGTTCAGATTGTTGTCTTTCTTGCGCCCAAAGTTAGCTGGGATGTGCTCTGGCGCTCCCGCGACCCTTGCGAGGATAAGCGGCTTGGAAACTTGATGGATGGAAGCTGTAACGTAATGCTGTTGCCTCATTCACTTCAAGCCAGTTCTCTGTTGCATGTGTGAAATGTAATTTCTTGCTTTTGTGAATGATTGAGGTGAATTTGTTCCTTGATTCAAATCAAAAGTATGCGGGGTTTATTTGTTGTAGAAGCATGTACCACTCCAACTTTTGTGCAAATCACAATGTAATCATAATAGCTGAGCTTTATTTAGCACTTTTAAAAGGGATTCAAGGACACTTTACTTATGGTGGTATATAAAATGGAGAGTATGCTATGAGTGCTATATAGTATATGATGTATAAGTATGTATAAATGAGATCCTAAGCCATTATTTGCCTTTTTGAAAAATGGAATATGTCGTCACTATGAGCACCTCACGTTCTAATGCACTATAAAAATGTATTTTCCACTTTTATATTAAAGCAGCATATATTGTGTGAATTCATGTTTCCCGTCCTGTTTTTAATTTCTGGAAAAAGAGAAGGAAGAGTTCACAAGTACCTTCTGAAGGGTGGGCGTCAGTGCGTACGTGCTTGGGGGACAGCGGCGCGGCGTACGGTGGTGAAATCCCAGACAGGCTTCGCTTGCCCGCTCGAGTCAGCGAGGGGGAGTCCGTCGCTTCCTCTTTCACTGGAAATAAACACAGCAACTTGTTACGGATAAGCACGAGACTCAGTAGTACCGTAAATCCCGGCCTACAGAGCGCACCTGGTTCTAAGCCTCACCCAGTACATTTGTAAGGGAAATACCATTTGGTACATACATGTGCCGCAGCCGTATAAAAATGCCGACATTAAAACATGAGATATTTACAAAGCAAGACGGTACACACAGAGTTTAAAACTAGTGTCGTTGCGCTAACAGAACCGGTAAAAAAAAAAAAAAAAAACATACTGGTAAAAATCACTGAGACACGGCAGTAAAACGCCGGTGAAAAGTCACTTCCTCGGCACGTATATTCGGTCTCACTCACTCTTACCTTTTCCACAAATTAGCCGCATCGCCGCAGGGTTGAAAGCGCGTGAAAAAAGTCGCGGCTTATTGGCCGGAAATTACGTGGCTAATTTGTTCCGTGAACATGCATGTCACACAAATATCGAATATCGCAGCTCTATGAAATAACTTGTTTTACAGATCAAAAAAACTGGCACTGCACACCATGGTACTATATACGTGTAGTAATGAGGCCGACACGGCAGTGCATGTTGTCTCCCGCCCCCTCCAACTCCCACAAAGATTGATCACGTTCTGTCCAAATTCAGAGCCCCTCTCATCCTCCTTTCCTCCCAGTCCATCCCACTCCATTTGTATTATTATTATCTTGAAAGTTTTCCGCTTCCAGTGCCTCTCACTCCCGTGATTAGTAGTAACATTCACCCCCTTCCCCACGGGACCCAGTGGGACCCTCCAAGGACATCAACCACGAATGCCCACCTTGACGTTCAAGTGCCCCAACAATGACAAGCTATTGCTTGGTGGTTATTTTTGCTTTGTATTTGGAGATTGAGATACGCTGATCCATATGCAAAAAAAAAAAAAAAAAAAAAAAAAAAACAAGCTATACCGAGTTCCCGCTTTACAATGATTTTTGAGAAATGTCCAATGTTTTTATTCCTTCATCAGCAGAAAGATGCTCCTTTCCCCCACATCAACTGTGACTAGCTAAATCTTTTTTTTTTTTTTTTTGCGTCTCCGTTTACCTGACTTGCTCCTGTCGTAGGAAGCGGCGTAGTGGATGAACGGCTGGCTGCTAAACAAGTTGTCGCACTGGAGATGGCGGCACACCGTTTCGAAGAAGCGCAGCACGAAGGCGGCGCTGGAGGCTGACGGGAGCTTGACCATGCGGACCCCCCCGTCGGTTCTGACTGGGAACAAGAAAAGGGGATAACACGGTCACCTCGTTTGCACACCGCTTTGTGGCGCGACCGCCCGTCACTCAGTCAGTCAAAGTTGAGGCTTGCTGTCTTTTCCGATCTGGCGTTTACTTTACCTCTGACCACCTTGCCGCCTCCCGAGTGCGTCTGCAGGGCGCCGAGCAGCACTTTGGGCTGATACGCGCAGTCCAGACAAGACTGGACCACCTGCTGGAGTACAGAGTTGACGGGAGCCGGGCCGAAGTGGTCCGGAAGGTGCTGAAGTCGCTTGCGGTCCAGGTGCGGCCCGCAGTTTCCCTGTTTGTTGACGTACACGCACACTGGCACGGAAAAGAAAAGTAAAGTCAGGTGATGTTGCGGCGGAAGGTCGGCGTGGACGTGACGCGAGCACCTGTTGAGACCACCGAGGGAAGGCTGGCGGGGCTGCCGCGCTGAACCTGGATGGCGGGCGCGCCTGGGTGTGACAGGCTTCGGAGGATCTTTGGCTTTCGCTAGAAATACACAGGAAGGCAAAATGCAGAGAAGGTTCCCCAACTAGGGTAAACATAAAGTATACCTGTGCGTATCCTTGTACGCTTGTACTCCGCTAACCTCGAACCGGGAGTGACAAATACACAGCTTGAGGCAACCATTTGAATAATTGCGGGTCCGCAGAGTCTTCTTTTTATTTTGTCAAAGTGAAGTTGTACGAGTAGGGCTGTGAAACGTCGTTGAGAAGGAAGCTTAGCCCGAGTTGTTATGTGGAAGTTAGTAGAGCCTTCAAAAAAAAAAAAAAAAAACATCTCTGGCCAATTTATTTTTAAGGGTACTTCTGTTAGATGACTTTCAAATGATTTTTGTGTTTTGGGATCTGTCACGAGCAAGGCTTGGCCACGACCGGGAGGGGCGCGGCCGGGCCGCTTCTCTGGGCGGCGTCATCTCTGACGCCTGTCGCCGGTCACGGCTGTTTTGCATGAAGCACTGTGATTAGACCAAGTATTTCAGTTGGAGTTTTGGCACTGGCATTTGCCAGTTCGTTGCTTTGTGTTAGTGAGTATGCGTCAATGCATCCCGGGTTACTCCGCTACTTAGCTTCATAGTCATCGAACCCTGTTTCTTCTTCTTTTTGGATCCTGCTTTCTTGGACTGGGTAATTGTGCATCTCTTTAGTTAAGAATAAAACCCACTAAACATTATGCCTTTGCCCGGGAGTTCTGCATTTGGGTCCGTTTCTGCACTGCCGGGATGTGATGGGATCATACTTTGTTGTATAGTTATAGGTAAAACTATTGACATGGGCAATTATGAATACCGTATTTTACGGACTATAAGCTGCTACTTTTTTTTCCGGCACTGTGAACCCTGTAACAATGTGATTTGAATATAGATTTTGGATTTTTTTTTTTTTTCCGCTAGCAGCTATAGGTTTAAACGTACAAAAAAAAAAAAAAAAACTTGTTCAGACGTAATGGGTAAAACATGACCGTTCCCTATAGTGCACCAGAGTTAGGGTATGTACAGATGCTTCCCGCAAGTAGTAGAAGAAGACACTGCCTCAAAAATGTAGCAGAAGAAGAATGGATTGGATCAATGGAGAATGGATTGCAGAATTGATCAATGGATTTTGAAAAGATGGAATGCTACGTGAGGAGAACAGCATAACTTCAGTGGTAACCTGAAATGAAAATGACATTTGAGAGCAACAGAGCGACTGAAAGGGTGTGTGGCGGAGACTTTCTGAGCTTCTTCAACTCCCAATACTGAAGACGGCGACTTCAGTAGTTTCAGTGAACAGGAGGAGAATGGTTAAAAACAGACTTTTCTGTTTGAGCTGTTTTACTGCTGTTACTGTTTGGAAACAAGGTATGTATATAAACATTTACAGTCTTTCTCTGTGAATTTCCCAATGTACCGGTACGTATACATCCACGGTGCATTGTCCTGCGGGGATAATGAATGGTGGAGGAAAAAAAACACTACACAGAATGTACATTTTGAGGGGAAGTCGTCAATTCCTTGCGTATTTTTGCTCTTGGTGTTATGGCTCAGTCCCTTCCTTTCCCCAACAGTCGCTATGTACAAGAGTCTCACCTTGCTTCCAGGTTTGGGGCCTCTCTTCTTGTACGGCCGAGGCGTGAGCTCCGTGTTGTGGACGGCGCCGCCGGCGTTCTGGGCAGCGGCTTCGGCCATGGCCCTGAGAAGGGCGAGGGTCTCGCTCTTGGGCCGGCGGCCGCGTACCCCTTTCCTAACGGGCAGCTGGGGCAGCGGGTTGGGGGGTCGGTAAGGAGGCGGCAAGGAGCGCCTGGTGGGCTTGGAAGGTGACGAGGACGGGGCGGGCGCGTTCTTCGTTAGGGTGACTGCAATAAACCACAGAAAAAGAGCTTCTTTTTCTGTCGTCTTCAAGCTCGGTTCAGAAAGCAACGCTTGCTTGTGTGCTTCAATTACAAGAAATTCAACTTGTAAGTCAAGGCAACATTGTCTTTGTCTGGCTTTTATTGTGGGCCACTTCCAAAGAATAATCAGTGTCGCTGAGAGGTGTTACAAAAATAAAGTTTGTGAGGTCCTTCTGTGACACATTACTATGAATGCTCCTTTCACTCCCATTTTTGCACCGTTGGGAGTAATAAATGTCAGCTTTACAGAGACCACTTCTGCTCAGGAAGCTGGAAATGTTGTGAATTGTGGTAACTCGAGTTAAGAGTTTGGTCACGCAACAAATTCAACTTGTAACTTAAGCTGCCTCAGTATTGGCCATTTTTACTTCTTACCACAGAGCAAATGGCTAACGCAACACGCTATCAGTGTATTTTAAGATTTTTTTTTTTAACTTTTCCAAAGCTAATTTTAGCTGCTCAGAGCGACATAGCTAGCTGGCACCTGTTTCAAGTGTTTTTCATTGTATGTATGTGTTTCCATGGGTACTTATTGAAACTGAAATTGTTTTAATATGCTCTCACACTTCCTCATCGCTATTCAGTATAGACTGCACAAACAAATGGGCGTGCACAAAGTCGACCTGGCAATATCCCACCTTTAAACACTGTCGCCCGTGTTACAAGGTGACGTAAGCAGCCATGCCGGGTCACTTACCGTTGTTGCCGGGCAGCTGCAGGCTGTGCTTGGTCAGCGAGCACCAGCCCACGGCGAAGATGTCCCGGGAGTCGTACTTGCACCAGTAATCGAAGGCCCCTCTCCACCCGTCGAACGTGACGAAGACCTCGTCGCCCTTCACTTCGCCGATGGTGGCCGGGCAGATGAGGTGCGGGTTCTTCTTGTCCACCGCCTCCAGCTTCATGCCCACTTTGAAGGCGTTCTGCGGGGGCCTCTGGGGCTCCTGAAAGTAAAGGGGGGAGGGGGGGTCATTGCGGAAAGTGCATTGAAGTGACTGCCCGTGGTGGTGGCGGCCTTTGAAGCAGCGAGACCTTCTTGAAGGCTGCCCCTGGAGCCATCTCCGCTCCGTTTAGAGTTCTCAGCAGAAACATTGGCCATGAAGAGGCGTTCATGCGAAATCCTGGAGAACGACGACAAAAACATTTCAGTGACTTGACTTTTCCACATCCAGTTAACTTGAAATCGAAACATAAAAGAAAGGGAATTACACCATCTATTTAACTAAAGCACGTGACTTTTCCTTATGAAAAGTCTGTTAGCTTAATGCTAAAACTGTGAAACTTCACAGACGAGCTAGTCCGTTAGCTTAATGCTCAAACTGACAAGCTAATGAAAGGAGCATGACTATCGCGGTAGTTTACGAGCCGATATTTGAACATTTTTGAACCGCATGTCTACGACACGGGCGAAGAGAGGGGCGGCGCTGTCGACTGATCACCACCTGGGGGTGAGTTGCCTCCGTTTGGAGGGGGAAGATGTCAGGCCGAAAGGTATTGTGAGGGTCCGCTGGGAGCGTCTGGCAGAACCCCCCTGTCAGAAAGAGTTTCTACTCCTCCCTCTGAAAGAACTTTGCTCGTGTTCTGTGGTCGCTGAAGCAAAAACTCCGGCGTGGGAGAAATCCGCCGAAGCCACGGAGAAACACTTCCGGATGGCTTCAAGGAAATTCTAGCCCACCATCTCAGGAGGGGGAAGCAGTGCACCGTCAAGACTGCGTACGGTGAGGATGGCGCGTTGCTGACCTCGACCTGGGACGTTGTGAGTCGATGGGGAGAATGCTTGGAAGACTTCCTCGATTCACGCGTCTTCCCGCGAGGAAGCAGAGTCTGGGTTCTCTGAGGCGGGGTCTCCTAAAAGCCTCCTTGGTGGCAAGCCCCCAGGGGTGGATGAGATTCACCCTGAGTTCCTAAAGTCTCTGGATGTTGTGGGGCTGTCTGGGTTGACACGCCCCGGCAACATCGCGTGGACATCGGGGACGGCGCCTCTGAATTGGCACAACGGGGTCGTTCTCCCCCTTTTTAAGAAGGGGGAGCGAAGGGGGGCGATCCAACTGCAAGGGGATGACACTTCTCAGCCTCCCTGGTAAGATCGATTCAGGGGCGCTGGAGAAGAGGAGTCCAACCTCAGATTCAGGAGGAGCAATGCGCCCCTGCCCTCTGACCTCGGATAAGCGATAGAAGATGGATGGATGGATGGATGGATGGATGGTTATTTGAAGACAAACTGTGTAGCAACACATACACAGTCGCATGTATTCTTTTTGCTCTGTGAAAATGAGTCATTTTACTGCAGCTCCCCGTGGTGGCAAACATCAGAAGGAGCCACACGACGTTCGTTCAAGCAGGAAATCATGATTTTAAAATGTCATTCTACTTAATTATTGCATGTTTTTAAAAAGTATTAGTGTTATTTTTCTATTTGAATGTTACTGATCACGCACAAAGTCAAAGTACCGGAATACTGAACAGTTGAACATGTGCATTGAAAGGTTTAGAGAAGGCCGAAATAAAGTGAGCCAATGTCTTCACAAGTCTAATATTGGGAATTTTTTTTTTTTTTGTGACTAGTTCCGTCATCCGGACGCGACTCCTACCCAGCGGCGGCTGCAGCATGTCTCCGTTCTTCTCGCACGTGCCGATGGGCTGGATGTCGGAGGAGTCCACCAGCCTCCAGAAGTCGTTGCTGTTGTCGCTCCCGTCCAGGCGGAGGCGCAGGCGCACCCCCGTCAGGCCCATGACGGTGGCGATGCACACCGAGGTGGCGTTGCGAGGGTCGTGGGCCTCCAGCTTCATGCCCACCTTGAAGTCGTTGGACGGGGGGACGCGAGCCTGAGGACGACGACGAGAAGGGCAGGTGAGTGCTGCTCTGTTGCCGACCAAAACGGCAGCACGCGAACAGTCTCAAATGGATGAAAGTTATGGACTCGGGTAGTCTCTGTGCAGTATTAAAGACGATATTACATTATGTGGTGAAAGCGTCTTGAACGGTTTTTGCGGTGGTCACGTGACAATATTGTACTAAGGCGATACAGCCGTCATATAATCTCGATGTATTTCTCCCCAAAAATCTCAATAATTACTTTTCCCCCCTTTAATAGCAAGATGGTGGCGCGGTGGATGACTGATTAGAGCGTCTGCCTCACAGTTCTGAGGACTGGGCTTCGAATCCCAAACCCGTCCTTGTGGACTTTGCATGTTCTCTCCGTCCCTGGGTGAGTTTTCCCCGGGCAATCCGGTTTCTTTTACACGTCCCAAAAAAACATGCAACATTCGTTGGAGAGTCTAAATTGCCCGTAGGTGTGAACGTGAGTGCGAATGGTTGCTTACGCGTGCCCTGCGATCGGCCGGCGACCGGTTCGGGGTGTACCCCGCCTCCTTCCCAATGACAGCACTCCCGTGACCCTTGTCGGGATAAGCAGCTCATAAAGTGGATGGATGGATATATGAAAAGAATCAAGTTTTGCTTTTTTGGATTTCTTTGCCTTACTGGGAAATGCTTTATTGCTCCTCAGACCAAAAATGGCTCTTAATTACCATAATTTCCAGCCTATAAGCTGCAACTTTTTTTTCACGTGCTTTCAACCTTGCATCTTATGCGGTGATGCGGCTAATTTGCGCATTTTTTTTTCTAATGGCCGCAAGCGGGCACTCGAGCAGAAAAGGTAAAAGTGAAACCTGCGGAATATATGTGCCGAGGAAGTGACTTTTACCGGTCTGGCCCTGCCAGTGTGTTAGCTCCATGTCGCAGTGATTTTTACCAGTATGATTTTTTTTTTTTTTTTTTTTGGTGTAATCGGCCCTGTTAGCGCGGCGGGGCTAGCGTTAAACTCTCTGTGTACCGTCTTTCCTTGTAAATATCTCGTGTTTCAGTGTGGGCATTTGCTGCTTTTACACAGCTGCGGCGTATGTATGTACCAAATGGTATTTCCTTGACAAATGTACTGGGTGAGGCTTATAACCAGGTGCTCTGTAGGCCAGGAATTACTGTATTAATTCATCAACTTCCACTGAAAGAATAGAAAAAATGTAATGTAATTTGTATTGATTTTATTTCTTTTTTTTTTTTTAACTTACAGGTAACATGAACGTAAAACTGCTTCCTCTCGGACGTAATGTCACTTTCGACACGATCCTTAATAAAAGCTTCAGTTGCGAGTGCGCTTCAGAGGCTCCGTTTGTGAATTCATCGCTTTAAAAAGACATTTTTCACACAACTATTGCTTGGCTTCACCGTTCACTATCCTTCCTGACATCCACGGTTCACGCTCACTTGTGCTTTTCTGTCACCTAGCGTAAACGCCACCGCTTCCGCGCGTCACGGGTCGACATACGTATCGATCCAGCAAAACCTGACCTCCACTAAGTCACTTGGCGCTACGTGACGGCAATTTGTGTGTGAATCCAGCAAATTGCAGAAAAACCCAACTGATTGCTCAGCCCTTAATTTGAACTGAATCAAAAAAGAAGGTTAAAAAAAAAACCCGTGACTTCACGACAGCGTACCTGACGAAAACAACTCGGTGGCGCTGGTAACGACGACGTTTCTTTTAAATATTCTTCCCAGGCGAAAGATTCTGAGGGGGGGGAGAAGATATGAGTTCACTTCAAAGTCGACAGAATGTAAATCCAAATGAAAACCACTTTTGTCGTTATTTTGCTGAAGATTTAAGACGGAGGTAGAGATCACTGTTGGTAACTTGCCTTTGGTTACTTCTTGTGTCGTCCCGGCTGCTGGTTTCTCCTTTTTGGCATCCCTTTGCTCTGAATGGGGATGTTCAAAATTGCGTATGTGTACATATTGCACGGAAGGCGCGCTTGTGCAATTGTGGATTGTCTTAAATCGTCAACGCGGTGTCTTGCCTTTTTGTGGCGTTCTTCCCATGTTGCCTCGTGTCCAGTGACGACACCTCGGTGCCGGAGACGCTCACAACTCGCAAAACTTCCTCTTGGCTTTTTGTCCGACTGTGAAAATCAAAATTCAAAGGAGGAAAAGTATGGAAATAATGTCAAATCTTAGCATCCAAAACATGTTTGATGGGAGTCTGACGCTCATCCTCAAAAGAATACAACCGTGCCAAATTATGGAACCATTTGAAATACTCCCAGAATGAGTTTTGATTGTGATCATTGTGGAATGATTTTAACGTCAAAACTTTGTTTTACAAAATTACGACTTTTCCGAGTAAGGGATAGATGCGGATTATAATATTACATCTTTCTTTTTGGAAAGCTGAATTTATTTTAAGAATATAACTTCTTCATTTAAATGACAACTGTTTCTTCATATTTCAGCATTATCTGAAATATGACTTCTTTCACATAAAATTACATTTGATTTCATTTTTCTCATTTGACTTTAACCTTATAAAATTGTCATAACATCATAACTTCATTTTGGTACCATTAATACTCTTTCCCTAAATATTTTGGAGTGTATGGTTGTTTAACTGCAAGATTTTCTCGCAATCTTAGAGCTTTATTGTCATAATTGATGATGACGTAATTTAAAAAAAAAAAAAAAAAGACCACTCACAATATTGTGATTTTTAGTCTGACAAAATTATCATTGAAAAATATTCAACTTTTTCTTGAAACATGAAGACTTGAGTTTGGTAAAATTATATCTTTCTCCTTGTTATATTCCACCCCATAACGACTATTATTAATGAGCGAAGAGTACAAGTTTTTCTTCTAGTACTGCAACCTTTTTTCATAGCAGTCACTTTATTGTTGAAAAATGCATCATGACGTCATTCAATAAAAATTTAAACCAATTCTTGTAATATTGTATCTCATCGTTAAAGTATTTATTCTTTAATGTGTTATTATTGAACTTTATTGTAATAGCCCACTTTTCTATGCTTGGAAATTATGACTGTTGTGAAAAATTACTGAATCTTCTCATTAAAATTACAACTTGGTCATGGTAAAATTGCAACTTTGAAACAACACATTACAACTTTATCCCTGTAATATTACAAATTTGTTTGCATAAAGTTTCAATTTGTTTTTGGTAAAAAAAAAAAAAAAAAAAATTTTCTGGTAATATATTTTTACTTTAAAAGTACAACTTTTTCACGTTAAATGATTATTAAAATGACTTTTGTGATTTATAGATTTGATTTTCATAAAATTAGCAAATGAATGTCAAGTCAAGTACTTCTCATACAGTGTGACTTTTTGTGAGTATTACGTGTGAGGCTTCAACAAAAAATTGATAAAATTATCGATGGGCCATATTTCTACACGCAGTTGTAGCGCCGCACTCAGTTTATTAGCAGTAAATCAACAAACTATTGTACGTTGTGACGGCCCAGTGTATTCATTCATGATTGTAATTGTTTTGTGATATATTTTGTACTTTGTGTTCTTGCAGCGTAAAAGTTTGAAGAATTCCTTTGGAACTCAACTCCTTAAAATAAAAATAAAAAAAAAAAAAAAGAAAAGAGAAGAGAAGCATGATGAGATATGAGGTAAGATTTTAAATCAAGTGTTTTTTGTTTTTTTTAATACTTCTTAGTATGTTCTTTTGATCAGTTTAATGCCGGAGTGGTGACCGGTTCAGGGCGTAGTCCACCTTTTGCTCAAAGATGGCTGGGATAGTCTGCAGCGCTCCCGCGACCCTCGTGAGGATAAGCGGCTCGGAAAACGGACAAGGAAATGCTTTGAATGCAAGATGGGAAAAGGAATTCACAAGAGGTCAAGGGTGAGACTGAACATTTTGTTTGCCTGAAACTCTCGTCTGCAATGTTCACGCAGCGACATGTCTGTGCACTTTCCTCCACTGACAATTTGAAATAATATCCCGTTTTAGAATCCGTTAAAGCAAGTTTTGAAATGTTTTCAAAATCTGGTTCTTATTTCAAATCTGATTCAATAATAATAAAATCTATTCAACATATATGAATCAACTTCATTCCCCTATTTCAGCTTTATTTTCTTACAGTTAGAGCTTTTTCTTGCACGTCTTTCTTCTCGTAAATTCTGATTTGATGAAAGTTTTTCCATGTTACTTTTGTGACACTATCCTCATAATGTTCAACTTCAAAACAACTTCTCATGTGTCAGTGTTTTTTCTATGAAATTCTTGTAAATGATGACTTTATTGTATAAAAACAAAGCGTCATAATATTTTACGACATTATTACAAGTTACATCCCAACGATCCTTGTACAACTGCCACTTGTCTTGTAGCAATTACTATTTTATTCTTGTAAATTCACGGATTTGAGCACATTCTGACAAAAAATCTTGCTTTATTGCGGCGTAATTAAAACTTAGAAAGGCAAATGAAAAGGAAGTACGTAACTTTATTGTACACTTCTTCTTGTAACACGAAATACTTCTTGTGATCTTGTGGTGACCCCGACTTTCTTGTCCCATCTTTATGAAGGGGTTCTCCACGGTATAATTATGTAACACTACAATCCTGCCTGTTATGTAATGAGTTAATGTACTCATATCACTTTTCATTAGCCAGCTAATGTCCATATCGCCTCGGGTCTTGTACGTAGCAAATAATTATATGAAAAATAATCACATCATTACACTTTAAGCGTGTCTTGAGGAATCCGCGAATGATAACCGGACACGGCTATGACGTATAAACATTACGACATGTACTGTAAATACAGTAGCGCTCCAGAGAATAGCCGGAGCCCCCTATGTTGACAAGTTAGCCGCGTTGGCTAACTGCGTTGGCTAGCTTTTCGTTTCTTTTTCTTTTTCTTTTTCGTTTTTTTTTTTTTTAATCTTGCTCACCGCCGATACGACACCGCTAATTTAACTCCTCTGGTCGGGTTTTGATAGCCTCGCGTCGGGTGTGTTGTTTCGCAAGCAGGGTGAACTTACCGGTGACGCCTTTCCTGAGGAAAAAGCGAGCAGAAAAAAAAAAACCGAAACACTTTTTTTTTTTTTTTTCTGTCCCTTAATCGCCAGCTGCCATTTTTTTCCCTCCACTCTTTTGTGCGTGCGCGCGCGCGTATGAGTGCATACGTGTGTGCGGCACGCATGGAAACCGTGTGCCAGAGATCGTCGGCTTGCGTGACAGCCAGCGCGATTTGATTGGACGAGGCGACACTCCGGCCAATGAACTCTTCGCTATACACCGGCGGAGGCCCAATCATAATCCAATTTTGCTAATCTCAGCCAATCGGATTCCGACGGGGTCTGTGGCGCTGTGCGTTGAGGTTCCTGGAAAAAAAAAAAAAAAAAAAAAGTACACAGAGAGACCATCTTCGCTTTGTAGGATCTTTGTTGCTCCTGCGCCGGTTGGAAACCGATTTTTAAAAAAACGAAGTGAGCTGGGATAGGCTCCGGCGCTCAAGCCATCCTTGTGAGGATAAGCGTCTTGGAAAATGGATATGGAAACTATCAATTCATTCAATCCATTGTCGTTCTTGGGTACATTTTGAAAAAATACTGAAAAGTGAATACACAAAAGCTGCGCAGTAACGCCGAGTGTTTTTGTTTTTTGAGAAGTAATTTTAAAAATTCACTTTGCATTCTTTTCCATCGATCAATTTTTGATTTGGGATTCCCCACTGAACAAGTGAGCGTGTAATAGATAATTGTATATTTTATATCATATAATTGTATATATTTTTCCTGAAATAGAATACTACTTCCTCCTTTCATAGATTATGTCTGTATTATCATAAAATGCCAACTTTTTTTTCCACATAATATGATGACATCTTGTTAAATTCGAAGTTTGTTTTCGGGAAAAGAAATGTTGAACTTTTGTAATAGCCACTCTGTTCTCGTAAATTGTGGTTTTATGGTCGTAAAATGTTTTCGCCACGTCACATTTTTTCCCCTGTGATATTACAACTTTATGCTCATATTTCCGCTTTATTCTCATAAAATCCTTTTACAACTCATTAATTGTGACTTTGCTACTATCAAAATAGGGCCCCTTCTTTTAATATAACACATTGATGTCCATAAAATTACACATCCCAACTTCAAATAATAAACGCATGCACCATCATCCATCACGACTTTATCGTCAAAATTATCGCTTATTAATTTGAATCAAAATCTGACCGCTTTGCGCTCCGATTTCTTAAATTAAAACCTTTTGCAACTCCTGTTAATTATCTTTTGCAATGATGCCCCATTTGTGTGAAACATCAATTTATGGGACTTGCTACAATTTACAACTGTAGTGTCCATTATCATTTGAGTCCCGTGAAATTATTTAATCATTTTATTCTCAGGAAATTGACTTTATTGTCACATCCATCTTTTTTTTAAATCTCTCTCTCTATATATGTAATGACATCTTATTCCTGATAAACCTACAACGATATTCTTTATTCGTACTCTGTGAAAGTTATGGAGGCATATTTCTTCCCACTAAAGGGAAGAATTTTGTGTGTAATCTTTTTTTAAAATGAATTATGAAATATATATATATTTTTAATGGTGACTGAAATGTCCACCTTAAAGCATATTTAAGTGTACAGGCATCACAGTTTTGTGCACAAAATCGTAGAAAAATGTTCACTACTGTACATTAAGGCTAAAATATTAATACAAATATTAATACTTCTTCTTTTCCTTTCAGCTTGTCCCGCTATGGAAAAGCTGCTTCTGGATTAATAAATGATGTGGTCTGCTTTTCATAGATAGATAGATAGATAGATAGACAATTTATCTTAAACGTGCCGCGTGGGGCGTGTGATCTTGTGAATTATGTAATTGAGAAATTTGAACAACAATATCAGACCTCGAGCAAAAAAAAAAAAAAAACCACCGCCAGCGCCGCAGCGACGATAGCGCTCTTCGATTGGTCCGTTTCTAAGGGGCGTCACCCAAAAGTGACCGCTTCAACCGGTGCGATTGGCCGCGCTGTGGTGCCACTCAAAGGCGTTACCCTGGCGACGGGTAGCTAGCAGCTCGTCTCGGGCGCACTTTAGCCATCCAGTCAGTCTGTCGGTGGACTGGAAGCTCCCCGCTCGCAGGGGCACCGCTCCGCCGTCAGCGGGTGGACGCCAAGGGGCCCGCTCGGGGCTAATACCTCGCAATTAATAACCGGGTGAGTGCTACCATTTTGTCTTTTTACAACGACGCGACCGCGGAGGAGGAGGCGACGAGCGTGAAAAGCGCAGCTGGTTGTGGCGTTTACGTAGCGGAAAAAAAAAAAAAAAAACACAACAACAGCAACAACCCACACAACTAGCCTCGGATTTAGCTTCACTTATCTTAAAAAAACAACAATATGGAACTCCGTGCTAGGGCTGCGGTTCGCGCGAGGCCGTTTGTCGCGTTGGTTGCTGCTGTTGTGTTGGACTTGTTGGGTGTTTTCAGGTGGGAGTTGCATCCCACGCATGCGCACACGCACTTACGCCGACACTTCATCCAAAGTGAGGTTCGCGGGCTCGTTTTTTTTTTTTTTTTTTTTTTTTTACCCCCAAAAGGGCCCACGTCACACCTATTTCTCAAATAAATATTGCAATTATTTTTTCTAAAAATAATCTTTCAGAATCAGAAGCGGCTTTTACGGCCGAGTGTGTAGAACACGCAAGGAATTTTTCCTCTAGCAGTCGGTGCTGCCCTGGTACGACGTACAGAACAGAGAACAAGGAACAACGAGAACAAAGAACAAGACACGTTTCTGTTTCTTTTGTTCAGGCAGCACGGCGGATCAGCTGGTAAAGGGTTGGCCTCACAGTTCTGAGGTCCCGGGTTCAATCCCGGACCCGCCTGTGTGGATTTTGCATGTTCTCCCCCTGCCCGCGTGGGTTTTCTCCAGGCACTCCAGTTTCCTCCCACATCCCAAAAACATGCAACTTTAATTGGACACTCTAAATTGCCCCAAGGTGTGTTAGTGAGTGCGGCTGTTCGTCCCAATGTGCCCTGCGGTTGTCTGGCAACCAGTTCAGGCTGTGCCCCGCCTCCTGCCCGTTGACAGGTGGGATAGGCTCCAGCAGTCCCCACGACCCTCGTGAGGATAAGCAGCAAAGAAAATGGATGGATGGATGGATGGAATTATTCCTTGTAAAACGTGCAAGATGTGAAATCTACATAGAGAAGTGTGTTAACGGTCAATTGTGCAAAGGAAGCAGTGAAAAAGATGAATCGTGCGGCCTGCAAAATAAATAAATATTAAAAAAAAATATATATATATATATATATTACTCATACTTATACTGATTGGACCAGCAGGGTGTGAATGAGTGTCCTAAAATGGCACAAGCCAGTAAAATAATTGTTTCACTGATCCTTTGATGCCTTTTTTATTTTCTTTGCTTGATAAATTGTGTTGAAAATGCCCAGGATGACCTTTTTCAAGTTTGTGTAAAACACAAACATTTTTCATTCATATTGGGTGTGTAAGTAAGCTTTTACTTGGACTGGATCACTCCCAAAATCAATTGGAAACGGTTGTGGTGGCAAGTGATGTGAAGTGCAACTTTTAGCTTTTAATAATTAAAAAAAAAAAAAAAAAAAAGATGCAGTTGTGCTATTGTTCAGCCATTTTCCAAAGTTGAGTTGAATGGCAGGGTACCAATCACAAACAAGTGGGCGTATGTACATCACAATGATGCCTGGTTCAGAGATAAATGTCAAATATTAAATGTCTCCATTAAATTCAATTTAATGGACTCATTCAGTACTTGTTTGTTTAGCTCAAGTTTTGTTTGTTGTTTTTATATTTTCTCTTCTCCGTTTAAATAATTGTACATGGCTTTCACCAAGGTGAGAGAATTGAGTCAGGTTGGCATGCTGGAGAACCTACAAGTGTTGATATTTGCAATTCTGGTGTTATTTTACTGTGATTTACAAGAATATACTTTTAAGCACTAAAACTGAAAAATTAAGGATGAATTTTCTTCATGTAGGGACGGTGTCTTTAACGGCAATTAGCTAATGTGCTCTCAGGTTCACCAAGTCCAAATGAAGCCTGTTGCGATCCAAAACAGCAGCGCCTACTGAGGCCACGATTTAAAAAAAAAAAATGAGGCTGCGTCATATGCGCCTCTTCCGAGGTCAAGCCCGTTTGGAGCCAGTTGCTAGCAAAAACAGCGGCACGTAAAATTTACATCCCGCGCGGTCTTGCAGATCACTGGTGCCGTTCTGCGGCTGTGACGCTCCATATTTAAAGAAGAAAAAACAGGCACTTCGTCCCCCTTTTCAGCCAATTCCACCTCGAGAATGGTGCATTGATGCTGTGGGGTGAGGGGTAAAAGGTTAAAAGTCGTGTATATTTACAGCTGCCCGCACAGACCGGCGTTGGTTATCCTCACCACGCATGAGTCACCGCCGTGTTGATAGCGAGAGCGCCGAGGAGCCGCGCAATCATCCGCGGCCGCGCCGTTCCCCGCTTCCGGGGACTGACGGATCGACCAATCGTCGGCACGCAAAGGCGCCGGTCCGCGCTTGGGCGTTTTGGGCCCCGTGGGGGGGCCGCGACTTTATTTTGGCGTGAGAAGATGAACTGGAAACTCGGCCGACTGAACGCGAGAGCTGTGATCGCTGCAGTCGCCAAGCGTTTTACAGTTTGACGTTTCTCACAGAACCTGGCGCACTACACGCTAAAACACGTCATCCTTTTTTCCATAGACATCCTGCAAAGTAAATTGGGCAAGGTTATGCCTTGACTAAATGAAGCTCCTTCCTTCACTTCATCATAGTTCTCAACCACCAAGATGCCACCAGATTGCACCCAATTAATATTTGTATATTGCAAATGGCTTGGAGCGATTTTGAGAATCCTGAACTGCAACCGTGAACATGTGCGGGTTTACTGTATTTGCGTTGAATGTGTGCCTTAGAGGGGCGTGGCCTACTCAGTGACATCAGGAGCTGGAGTCGGGTTGGCCGGTTAGTATTGTGCGTATGTCTCATTCGGTAAACGACTGAAACCTAACTTAACTTCCAATTTGAAGAAGGTTTGACATTGCCGCGCTTGCGTTTCAGGCGACGCCGGCCATGCGGCGAGGGGTCCGCCGCTCGACGGGAGCCAGCCGCTGGCCACGCCCCCCTCCGCCCGATCGCCGCGAGCCTTTGACTCCGTGAAGAGCCGTGACGTCGGTGATGTCATGAATAAATTTGAGGTCCTTGGGATTGTGGGTGAAGGTGAGTCTCCGCGTTTCCGTTCGTAAACTGGAGTCTGAGAGTTTTAGGAGTATATTTGTCAAGTGAGTTTTTGGACGGGTGGGCGTGGAAGAGGGTCCCCCACCCTGCTGCTGTGTGAAATTAATCTTTGCCTAAATATGGCTGCAGTTCATGGTTGTTGAGTAGAACCAGCACACCTTTCGAGTTGAAGATAAAGATTAGCAAATGAATCTCTGCTTATGGCGTTGATTTTCAGAGAGAGAAATTTGAACACGTTGGGAGTCGGATAAGTTTATGCACCTCTCACTCCGACTATGTATGTGTTTGGTTTAAAAATAATATGTATCCTGGTATGATGCGGTTCATGAAATGAACAGTGAACTGGATCTAAAAAAAAGCAACTGATGGTCAACCCACCACATGCGCTGGGACGACATTTTTTTTTTTGCTGTACATCTTGCAAATAACGGATCATTTTACCATCAAAATCTCTCTCTCAGTCTTTTTTGTTAATAGTTTGATTTGTCAGAAAAACAAAAACTATTTGCTTTGATATGGTTGTTTTTGCAAAAAGCTTTTTTGGGTGAAACCAGACCATGTTCTACTGGTGATTACTGAAGAATAGCAAAGGCTTGAAATACAGTCATAGTGATGATGATAATAATCATAATAATACAATATATTTTCACAAATGACAATTTTCTGTGGGTCTTGAAAGATCATTCACAATGCCGGCAATACCGGCAAACCGGGCTGGTTTTCAAGACAGTTCAGAGAGTTAAGAGCCAACTTTTTAGTCTTGTAAATTCCTGGTTGAGTCCCCCAAATTGATCAATTCCCGTCATATCAATGTTGTTGTTATCCAGATCCTAAAGCGGGTTGCATGTCTATCGCCGCACAGTCCAGCAACGGTCATAGATTTTTCCTCCGCGGACTGAATGTCGGTCAACGGTTGTCGATGGCTCACGCGGACCCGCCACGCACGCCGTTCGCCGCTTACGTAATTAAGCAGCTTCTGGGAGCCGCTGTGAAGGAGGATCATCACATTCAATTTGTCATTTAGCACATTTTTTTTTTTTGTTTTATTCTTGGCCGATCCTGGAAATTACCGTCAAAGTTTTACGCCACGGTCCATCTGTCGTGCTTGCTTGCAATTGGGGCTCATTTGAGCAAATTCCCGAATGGCGGTTCTGGAAATGGGCCAAGGTGGCTGCTTCCAGCCAAGATCTCAAAGTTCATCTTCAATTTGGGACACGGATCCTTGAGGTTTTTTTTTTTTTTTTTTTTAACATGCATCCTGTTATGATTAGCACATCCACCCAATTTCCCATCATTTTTTTTTTTTCCCAAGTGGACTGATGAGTTTTGTGTTCTGGGGGAGTCTCTAAAATCCGCGCATAAAATTGCTTGTTGGGGGGAGTGGTGAGGCCTGTTAAAAGGAAATTAATCATTACAATATCTGATAGATATTTCGGTTAAAAAGATGAGCGCAACCCCCCCAAAGTAGTGCAGGTTGAATTATGATCAATGTAAATCCCCACAAAATTGTATGGGTTAAAATGAGAAAAGCGAAATTGCCTACTCGTCACTCGCATTAAAATGAGACTATCATCAATCCCCCAAAAGTCGGGCAGCCTAAAATGAGACTTGCCAGGTAGATCTACTGCAAATCATACTCAAAGTATGACTACTGCAAGTTTCCCAAAAGTTTTTAAGACGACTGAAAATCCCCTCACACCCTCAAAAAATGGTGCGTCGGTCACGACCTCTTCAAATCTGTCCAAAATTATGCAGGTTCAAATAAGACGACCGTTTATTTCTCTTTCTGTCTTATTTCTCTTCTGAAGTCTTGCACGACTGGAAATTTCCCAAAAGTTTTGCGACTTGAAATGCGACATCTTCAAGTTCCCTCAAAGTTTCACGGTCAAACATCAGACAATCTTAATGGATCCGTTCCACTGTGAGACTGTAAAGCTCTGAATCCATCCGTTTTCTACTGGTTCTCCGGGTCAGGTCGCGGGGGAAGTAGCTTCAGCAGGGATAGCCAGACTTCCCTTTCCCCAGCCACTTCTTCCATCTCATCCGGAAGGGATCGCGAGACGTTCCCAAGCCAGTCCAGAGACATAGTCTCTCCACAGCGTGTCCTGGGTTGTCCCTGGGGTCTCTTTCCGGCGGGAGGCGTCCGGGTCAGGTGCCCCAGCCACCTCATCTGGCCCCTCTCGATGCGGAGGAGTAGCGGCTCGACACTGAGCCCCTCCCGGATGACCGAGCTTCTCACCCGTTCTCTAAGGGAGAACCCGGACACCCTGCGGAGGAAACGACCCACAGCTCGTGCCCATAGCCGAGGGGAGGAACGTAGATCGACTGGTCAATTGAGAGCTCGGCCTTTCGACTTGGCTCCCTCTTTCCCACAACGGACCCACGCAAGGTCCGCATCACTGCAGACGCTGCACCGATTTGTCTTGTCGATCTCCCGCTTCGTTCTTCCCTCACCCGTGAACAAGACAACCAAGATACTTGAACTCCTCCACTTGGGGCAGGATCTCAAGATGTAAAACTTGTAAATCATATTGTAAAACATATTTGTAACTGTGTAATTACGTGGAGACTCTGTGCCTTAAATGCATTTACCAAACAGTCTCTTCGCACAAATGCAAAAGCTGCGTCCGGAAGTAACACTCGATCGTATTAATCAGTGTTGTCGATTAGTCGCCCACACTTTTGCATTTTGATTTAAAAAAAAAAAAAAATCCTCAGCTGTGCTGAAACGGAGCTTTGGATTTAGTCGCCCTTGTTCTCATTCAGTCACGTGGCAGCGATTTTTAAAAGGCGCCGATCCTCGGTTCGAAGACCCGGTACGAGAGACGAGCTGGCGAAGAAGTGGCGAGCGGCTCGTCATTTGCCCGCTCGCGCCGACAATACATCCTGAAGGTGCCCCCGACTTCCAACCCACTGGGGCGGGTTTGGGGGGGGGGGGGGGCCTGCCATGGTCTATAATGTCACAAGAGCACTCGCTTGCCAATTCTTGTGTCCTACTTCCTTCGCCGCCTGCCCCCTTTCGTAGTGCGCGACGCTTGCAGGCACCATTAAAAAGGCCTTCAAGAGCTTTTTAGTAACAGAATGGTTGGGGGAAAAATACACGGAAGACTACTGTAAATCCCCCGAAAATTGCACTGGTTAAAACGAGACTGCCCCAAAACCCCCAAAAGAGGTACATATTAAGATCAGACTTCCATGAATCCCTCAAAAGTGGCATGAGTTCAAGTAGGACAGCTTTGAATTCCGTAAATATTGCACAGGTTCACGTAAGACAACCGGGACTCGCCTAAATGTTGCGCAGTTTAAAAGAAGTTAACCATAAATTCCCAAAACGTTGTTCAGGTTGAAATAAGACGAGCGCAAATCCCCTAAATGTTGTGCAGGTTAAAATGAGACAACTAAAACTCCACAAAAGTTGCACGGGTGAAAATGAAATGACTGTAAATCCCACCAAAAGTTGCAAATGTCAAAAGGACACATTCAGAAGTCGAAAGTAAGACTTTTGAAAATCCCTGAAAAGTTGCACAGGTTCAAATTACACTAACACAAATCCCTCCAAAAAGTTGTGGAGGTAAAAATATGACTACTGGGTACGCGAAGTCCCCTAAAAATTGCACAAATTAAGATGAGATTTCTGTCGATCACAGGGATGAAATAAAACGAGCATGAAGCTCCCAAACTTTGCGCAGGTTAAATCGGGATGACCAAAACGGCCATAAATCCCGTCCGAGTTGCACCCCTTCAAATACGACAAGTGTCAATCCCCCACTCTCTTTTTCTCTCACGGGCCAAACGTGTGAGCACAACGTGCGTTTGCCGCGTCATCGTCGAGGAGACGCTTGCGGTTGTATGAAAAAGATCGTTTTTTTTCTTTTTTTTGCCAGATTGTGTTGGCATGACAACAACACCAGCGGGGGAGAAGATTTTCACATACCCTCGCTGGCCGCAACATTAGGTACACCTGCACAGCGCAGTCGCCCTTGAGAGAAGGATTGATTTTTCACAATATGCATCATAAGGTGCAACCTTCATACGATGGGCGAAATATTACATCCGCGCCTTCCACTTTGACGATTTAGGGACCAACATTTCCGCAAAGCAAACCATTTATATGTAAAAAAAAAAATGTTTTTAAGAAAACATATCATTTGACCCGTCCGAATGAACCGTCAAATTTAATACAGATACTCGGGTAATTTAAAAAACATTGTTGAATAAATTATTCACAATTTGAAGACTAATGTAGTCTTAGTGTTACTGTAATTACAGTGACAAAGTTGCAAATTAACGCTAATATTCCAATTTTTGCTCAAGAGTATATGCTAGCTGTGTTAACTGGTCAACAACAAATCTCTGTCATAAAAATTTGATTTGTCTTTTTTTTTTTTTTTTTTAAACAATTAGAGTAAGATAAGAGGTTCACTGGGCGGAGCAAGTAGCTTAAAGATGTCAATACCGGACACTGTCAAGGGTCCAGAAAATGAATATATATATATATATACAGTATTTTGTCACTTGCAAGCAACAAAACTATTCCAAGGAAATGGTTGCTAAAGAATCCTCCCAAAGTTGAACATTGGATTAAAGCGGTTCAAGATATCTTTAAAATGGAAAAGTTAACTTTCATTTTGAGGCAAGAACAAGACAAATTGGAAAACCTGGACAAAATATGCCATAACATCAAAAGATGTTACTACATAATGTGAAATCAAGTTTCTTAATTTTGTTAATTGGTTCCCACCACTTATTCCTTTTGTTGTTGTCATTATTATGATTTTTTTTTTTCTTAGAGTGTTGTGTAGTGTATTTTTTTTTCCTCCTCTTTTTTTTTTTTCTTTAAACTCATAAATATTGCATCTTGTTGTCTTGTTGTCAGAACAGGTATCAGCCAAGGGTTCCGATACCAAGAAAATTTGAAACCTAAAAAACATTTTTTTTTTACTTGAAGCGAATATGTAAATCATTGTACATCGTTTTTGGAACATTTGTTGCAAGGTGTTTTGAGGTGATTTTTTTCACTACTATAATTATTTTTGTTTTCCCTTTAAGCTTAATTTTTTTTTGTGCTTACTTACGGGTGTGAACTTGGTTGAGGATGACCTACTAGATCAGATAATTGGAGATGAGAGAAAGCGTCCTATTCTGTCATTTATAAAGGTATTATTATCGCACTGTTGATGAATGTAAATTAATTTTCCCTTTCTTTCTTTCTTTGTATATAAAAATGTGGAGAAAAATTTGCTGAGTCACGTAGCTCACTTTTTTCGACTTCAGAGCCCAACTACTACTATTTAAAATATGTACAAGGACGACAAAAGAAATAGAAGCTTACAAAAAAGAAAAAAATCACCTGTATAGTTTATTGGTAAGTTTGTCTTTAAGAAGGGGTGCTGAAGCCATTTGCTGTTTGAAATCATATTTTAGAATCAATTTAACAGTTCCCTTTTGTTTGTCATTTTTGCATATTTCTGTAGTTTGCACATGAATTATGTGACATTCCAGAAAATGTCCTCCACTTGTGGAATGACCCTATTATCCTTCCTTCCAGGCGCCTACGGTGTTGTTCTCAAGTGCAGGCACAAGGTAAGACGGCGCTCGTTCATTCCCGCGTTCCGGCCAATAAAGTATCGAGCAGCAGTAAGTGGCGCACGACCTGGCGCCTCTCGGCTCGTCATCTCGCTCCATTTAAGGGAGAGGACGAGCCGAGCGTTGACTCCAGAACACGGAGGAAGGGGAAAAGAAAAGAGAACTAGGCCGCCTCCTACAAACAGCAGCACTGCAGTAAACACGCTTTTTTTTTAATTTGATTTTTACTGTTCTCGCATCTTTTCATCAGTGACCTCCACTCGGGGAGCTCGCCAGACGCTGGAGATGCGAAGGCGCTTAGCTGTTCATTGATTAGCTGATGAAGATTCAGCCTCCATCTGCCATCAGACGGTCAATCGCAACGATGACATCATTATGCAAGCTGTGATTTTGATATTTTTTGCCGGCTCTGGGAAATTGCCCCGTGCCCCAAAAATTCGACGTTTATTCAGGAAAAAGTGAGGAATATACAGCAGTACCTTGACTTCCAAGATAACATTTGTTCCTCTAATCAATTTTCCTCAGTGAAATGATTGCAATTGCAATTTTCATTTCTTCCATCCTTCCATCAAATACAGCAGATTTTTTTTTTTTTTTTTGGTACCCCGTATTTTTATTTCTTCATAAGAAATATCGCACTCCCCCAGTGTTGTTCTTGGGGATGGGGAATTGACCAAAACTTGAGTCCGATTCCATTATCAACACTTCTTTCCGATCCAATTACTTATCGATTTTCACATTGATTCCCATTGGGTGAGGAAATGAAAAAAACTGATGCATTTGATTTCATGATCATACACGTCATTCATTGTATGACGTGATGGCATAAAAATGGTTGCGCAATATTGCCCAAATTTGATATTCCGTGTACAATGTGCATCCAGATAAAGCATTTTTACGCTGCTCTTTTCTCCTTTTTCTTTATAAAACATATTTTTGTAGAGCCAAAGAACTGGATGGGATGGGATGGGATGGGATGGAAACGGCTTCCGATGCTACGTGCAAAGCCGGAAATGTGCGAGCGCGTCCACTTAGTGTGTCAGCGCAGTTTGTGGAGCGCAGCGACGTGGGAAGAATGTGTAAAGTTGAGGATTTTTGCAGGCAGTGGGTTGAGGAGTTTCTGATACTACATCCAAAGATGGAAATTTGCCAGGTTGACTTCATGCCACCATTCCTATTTGGCGTTTTATACAAAAGAGCAACATGGGGGGGTAAAAAAAAACTCGACTCACGTCAGCTTTTACTGGCAATATGAAAGGGGCTTATGATGGTACCTGGCGGCGCGGTGGCGCAGCTGGAAACCGTTGGCCTCACAGTTCTGAGGACCCGTGTTGAATCCGAGCCCTCCCTGTGTCGAGTTTGCTTGTTCTCCCCGTGCTTGCGTGGCTTTTCTCCGGGTGGGCACTCCGGTTTTCTCCCACATCCCAAAAACATGCAAGATTAATTCGACACTCTAAATTGCCCCTAGGTGTGATTTGTGAGTGCGGGTGTTTGTCTTTATGTGCCCTGCGATTGGCTGGCAACCAGTTCAGGGTGTGCCCCGACGACTGCTGCGATAGGCTCCAGCGCTCCTTGTGAGGATAAGCGGCTAAGAAAATGGATGGACAGTACCTTAGAAAGCACAATATTTCACTTCTTTCACTGAGCGTCGTATTATTTATTTGTTTTGTCTGGCATCCAGCAGCGGGATGGCACCGAGGAGTGCGACACTCTGCGGGGAATAGATGGCATCCGTACCTTTTGGTGCGGCGAAATGCGCGCCTTGACGCGTGGAGGCACAGCAGGAAGAGGAAAAACTCTGGCCGCCGATCAACGTGGCCCGTTGCCATCTGGAAACGATCGTATTGTTGGAGTGAATGGGCCCACACGCAGCTCACGGATGCGCGCGCCCACCGAACGGGGCACGGGCGGCGTGCCGGCTGAAGGAAATGGCGCTTGATGGGTCGCAGCTGCTCATTGGTCACGCCTCCCGAATTAAAATTATAATGCACGCCTTTAGTAGGCTAAATGACGGAGGCCGGAAATAGAATCCGGGACCCTTAATGCGGACGTTTAGACGGCGGCGGGGGGAGCGATAATGCGGTATTACCACCAAAGGCGGTACATTGATTGGTCGATTACCCCCCCCCCCCCCCCCCCCGGCCCGAATTCCGTATCTGTGTTAATTGGGGAGAGGGGGGGTAAAGGGGGGAAAAAAAAAAAAAAAAAAGTATGAAATGGGCTTGTCGTTCGACCGCCAAAGGCAGAAATTTATCAGGACTACTTTCTGTGTCGGTGCCGTTTAACAGCGTTCCATAAATTTGCCCAAAAGCGACTCTTGAACAATCGTACAAGTGTCGCAACACAAAATGACGTTGATAGAAGGTAAACGTCGCTTCTGAGCATCTCTGAAATATGCTCAAAAGTATTTTGACGATATCAAATGTGGAGTACTTATGAAAGAATTGGAAGTAAAACAAAGTTTTTCCATCGTTACATTTTCTGAGCCACTTATCCTCATAAGGGTCGCGGGCGCGCCGGGGGCGTATCCCGCCCTGAACTGGTCGCCAGCCAATCGCAGGCCACGCACTCGCATTTAGATTACAAGCAAATTTGAGTCTTCAATTGTCTTATTGCACGGTTTTGGGAAGTGGGAAGAAACCGGAGCACCCGGAGAAAACCCACGCAAGCACGGGGGGGAACATGCAAACTTGGGAAACCTCGGTCCTCGGGACTGCAAGGCAGATGTGCTGACCAGTCATCCACCGATTATCCATCCATCCAGTTTCTTTGCTGCTTATCCTCACAAGGGTTGCGGGGAGTGCTGGAGCCTCTACCAGCAGTCAACGGGGAGGAAGCGGGGTACACTCTGAACTGGTCGCCAGCCCACCGCAGGACACATTGAGACAAACAGCCGCAGTCACAATCACACCTTGGAGCAATTTAGAGTGTCCAATTAATGTTACATGTTTTTGGGATGTGGGAGAAAAGCGGAGTGCTCACCCGGAGAAAAGCCACGCAGGCCCGGGGAGAACATGCAAACTCCACACGGGTGGGGCCAGGATCGAACCCGGGTTTTGAGAACTGTAAGGCCAACGCTTTCCAGATGAGCCACCGTGCCACCCGCCACAATTATATTTTCATGTATTTCGATTTTGCTCTTATTTATTTAGTTTCCCTAAGCGGTGTGCAGTCGTGCAGATTCTGCGTTAGCATAGCCGTCACGTGACGCTAGCTCGTATCTACGGTATTTTATTCATAGAAACTACGAACCGAACAAAGGAGGAGACGCGTCACAGGGTGAGTTGAGTGACGAAAGTAAATGTGAACTTTGTGAAATGCGGCCGTCAATAAGCAGCCGCGCTCGCCAGCTCTAAAGACAGCAAAGTCCATTGTTGCCCGCGGGGTTGGGGGATTATTACAGCAACAAACAATTTCTTGGGATTATATTTTGTTGCGGTGAGTTCCAACAATAGTTGTCGGGATAATTCATCAAAGTACAAGTATAAACTCTATTTAGGGATTGCGGGGGAGTTAGAGAGAAGTTTGTCACAGTAATAAATACAGATCCATCAATATTTTATTGAAGTATAGTTGGAAAATAGTAGTACTCCGTTAGAGTATGTACTGCTGTTTTATACAGAACAGCAAGTTGGGGTGAAAAGTTGGAAAAATTTGCAAAATGCAGAGATTTCAGATTCTACTCCATAAGGCTGAAAATTGGCATTTCCACTTTGCCCCCACCCCCCTTTTTTCCGCCGTTGATGTTGTTTATATACAACACCGTCAAAGTTTAACATTTCAGGCAGTCTGAAAGGTGTTTGGATCCCATCTCTGTACTGTTACTGCATCTAAGCGTTTCCGTAGCGTTTGGTGGGCCCCGTGTGGGGTGCGCTCGTTTCACTTTGTTGTTTGATTGTGTCAGCACTTGCGGGATTAACGGCAATGGGAGTGGAACCTGCCTCGTGTGTGGGACCTGGAATTACAGGGGAAGTTTCTTTGCGGTTGGAAACAATTTGCAGACGAATGAATGCGGAAGTGCACGTGCTATTTTTCTTTTGAAAACCAGCAATTTTCATTTTTTTTAAGCGCCGGGAAAGTCGACTTGAGTTACATCGTCTTGAGTCGAGGCATCGCTCTGTGTGTAAATCCGTGATCAAGCGAGGGGTTGTAAAATCATCTCAAAAGGAGACGTCGGTGAGATTATTTACGCCGGCTTTATTTCACATTTGGCGCAACTTTGCCGTGAAGTGCGTGCGCGCGCGCGTGCGTGCGTGTGGGCTCGGCGCACCAGCTGCCCTTTTATTGGTGATTTGAAGCCCCGAACAAATCCCGCTGACAGCCAGCCAGGCCTCGCTAAGACAGTCGGCTCGATTGATCGTTTCGATGCCGCGATCTCGGCCAGCGATCGAAAGCTTCAAATGCAGGAATTTGAGTTACCGCGTCGTCACTGTACTGCCAGGATTTTTTTTTTTCGACGTGTAACGTACTTTGTGAGGCGGCGTAGGGCTGGTTCTTTTCCACTGTTCCAAACAATTGTACGTTTGTGATCAGGTGCCGTGTTAGCTGGAACACCTTCTATCCCGTCTTGTGTGTGTCTGCACTGCGCAATGTTTGCCTCGATCTTCAGTGGCGGCTCTTTCGAGCGCTCGTGATGTTGCGCTTAAAGGAAACGGCAGCAAACTGTTGATGTTGCGCTTTCCTTGCAAGAGGAGAAACTATTGATGGCGCAACTTCACCCATTTACCGTAATTGGCGGCCTACAGAGCGCACCTGCTTATAAGCTTCAGTACACAGAAAGAGTTTACCGCTAGCACCGCGCTAACGCTAGCGCCGCATAAACCGCAGGGTTGAAAGCGTGTGAAAAAAGTCGCGGCTCGTAGGCCGGAAATTACGGTACGTTGTCGTTTTTGAAAAACTGTTGTTGCTGGCTTTCAGCGTCCCATTTTTGGGACATCAAGATTTTCACGCATTATATCCTTCAGTACATTAAAATATGTAAGTGTTTCGATCTGATTCTGATTCTGGTTTTTGGGACGATCTACGAAGAAAACCCAAGTACCCTCTCGTGGGCAGCGCCCCATTTTTCGGACGAGGTTATAAATGAGCAAAGTTATCATATAGCTTAACCATGTATGAAAAGGAAGTTGTTATTTCCTTGATTGTGGCCTGTTAGGAGACTTTTATAACGGGAAGGCAAAAAAAATTGCCTGCCTGCCCATGAATGGGTTAAAAGAAGACAAAATATTGACGTTGAACCTTCTGCTATAAGAATAAGACGCTATTGACATAGCATGTTACTGAGAAGGAAAGATTTGTGACTCATTTAATTTGTTTGACTTTAGTGGTTTTAAAATAAAAATGTCAAGATTTTGGTTTATTTGGTGTATTTGAATGCGTTTGGCTGGATGTTTGGCGGTGGTCGGAGGGGCCGTAGGTGCAGAATGGCAGCCACACCTCTGTCGGGCGACACAAGTAGCTTACCGCCATCGGGTGTGACTCCAGTAGTCAATAAATAGTACATGAGAGTCTTTGAATTCCCAGACAAGTGCTATATTTAATGCATTATGGTGATGAAAGACGCTAATAAGTGCTTCAGACAACTTTTTATGTTGCATTCCGTGCGCACGGCTCAACGCAAATTGTGCCGTTTCTCGCAAGGAATGAAACTCCTGCCGCTTTCCGGTGTTAATTAGCGTGAACAAACAAAAATATGGATGGATTCCATCGTTTTCTTAAGCCAGCGACGATATTGAGGGCAGATTTCGGCGCCGTTAAGAGTTAAGACGTGCGCACTCTGGCTTCCGACTTAGTTGAGCTCCCGCGCTGAAACGTGAGCAAGTCAAGGTGACCTATTTAAGTCCGCTTTTCCCTCTCCTGTCCCACTTTCTCCTCACGGGCCGACATAAATAACCGTTCCCTTCAAAAAAGGGGGCGGACAGATTCTTCAAGAGTTTTTCTCTGCTCTGCGGCTGCATTTGGAAATGAGCGACTTGCATTGTTCGCGTTACGCAAGCCAAAAGAGTCCGAAAATAAAAGACGGGAGCCGTTTGTGATCAACATCAGATGTTCACGCTGACTCACTCGGCGACGGCGTCATCTTCTAAAACGGCTAAATGGATTCTTTCATCATTATGCAACGGTGTAACTCGCCTTTTGGAAGGAATTGCATGCGCTTGCTATGTGCCCATCACGGCAAGTGTTTAGCCGTTAGCGTATTAATATTGTCCGAGTTATTGATGAACGCGTCTGAGGCTGGTACCTTGACACAAGAGCCACGCGGGGAATATTTATTTGCTACGTGACCCTAACTGAAAGATGGCACGGATGCTCAGTTCAGAGGTTGTGGGTTCAAATCTGTGTGGAAGTTGGGTCTGTGTGGGTTTTTCTTCGGGTTTTCTCCCACATTCCTGAAAACATGCTGGGTAGACGCATCGGAGATACCGCTGTTTTTTTTTTATTTATTTATTTATTTATTTATTTTAATGTCACTGTATGGAAGCGTATTATTGCCACACCCAAAAAAAAGTTGCATTTCACATAATTATGTGTAACATATCACATAATTATGTGAAACGATCCACATTATTATGTGAAGCGTTATACATATTTATGTGAAACGATCCACATTATTATGTGAAGCGTTATACATATTTATGTGATACGTTAAACATAATTATGTGAAACGTATCCCAGAATTGTGTGAAACGATCCACATTATGTATAACGTTACACATGATTATGTGACACGCAACCTTTTTTGAGTGTGGCAGCAATATGCTTCCGTACTAATGCCAATTATTCAAGTATATCACATATTTTAGTCGAGTACACTGATAACCGATATTTGGAGCCGATATCGATATGCTGTCAAAGGATAAACTATTACATAGATCAGTGATTTCCAACTTTTATAGAGCCAAGGCATATATTTTACAATTGAAAAATCCCACGGCACACCAACAAAAGTAAATGTCACCAAAAATGGATTGATTTATGTATGTATGTACTTCCTGCCATCTGATAGAAGAGGATTTTTTTTGTTCTGTCTTTCATTGTGCCTCACTGGCATAAATAGATGAATAAACATACATTATTTCTTGGAATAAACTTTTTTTTTTTTAGCAATTACATGAAATTGGATAACTTCCCACGGCACACTGTTTGGGAATCACTCACATAGATCATTTTACACTCGTGAGTATGTGCGATCCGAAATGCACGTCATGTCATTCATTTCTCTTTTTTTTTTTTTTTTTTTTTTCCCCCTAGAACCAAACCCCAGAAAACAAACTGGTGGTTTATCTGCTGTTTTTCAAGATTTTTTTTTTTTTTTTTTGGGCTGTAAGACTAAATAAATGAATGAACCTAACTATTTTAATAGGTGTCATTTATCTGTGGATTTCCACTCTTGGCGGTCTGGCCCTGTCACTAATTTGCGGGGTGTCCACTGTACATAGATCGAAAGACATCAGGTCGTTAGTGAGTTGATGACAGTAGTTAGGCTGCTCCAGATAAGGACAATGGCAAGAAATTTGACATGAAATGGTATTTGTCTGCCGAGCTTGTGCTGCACGAAGAAAAAGTTCCTTTAATTTGCGGCGGCAGGTCCGCAATGCAGGCTAAACTGTGCAGCGCGGCGTTGATGATTTGACGCTCGGGTTAGCTCCGGTCGACCGCGGGCGAAGTCGTCGTCGTCGTCGTCTTCGGCAAGTCGACGCGACAACTGAGGCCAACGGGGACTCGGGCCTCGAATCGGCGCCGCAGCAAACAGTCAAGCGGGGTGAAGGCCGGCGTGCGAGGCGTCCCATTGATCCCTTCCCCCCGTGACGTAGGCGTGGCCCGGTTACCAATTCCAAGCTGTACTGCGGTTTTCAAAAGGGACGCTTTCGAAATTGGTAAATCTGACAAGCCGCGGGAAGATCATTGATCATATCGATGTGGGTTCGCGGCTCAATGAGAGATGGACTCATTCGTTGACTTTTCTGTGGCCCGATGAAGGCGGTGAAATTCCCGGGCGCCTGCTGTTTACATTCTCAACATTGTCAAACGGTCTAATGGGCCCTCAAAGTCAAACCCACACATTTTCAGGATCTTTGGAGGACGGATGAGGAGTCGCAGGCCTGGCTGCTGTCAATGTTTTACCGGTTGAGTTTGTCGACTGAGCCTCGTGGAGCGATAAGAAGCCCATTTAGGGTGCATTCCATTGCTCTGCGCTTCAATCAATCGTGAGCACAGCTATGTTTACCCTCTCCGCGCACTCGAGCTGCAGCACTAAGCGACTGTGCAACAACAACAAATCAAGTCTTTTTATTTCATTTCACTGGGGCCAACGTTCACTGCTCGCATGCAAATGACATCCAAGCGCACGATGAGTCTTCATTTTTCCCAGATTCAAAAATTTTTCCCACTCGTCGGCTATATTTTTACGTCCGACCCAGCCGTCGCCAAACTTTTAGTTTTGATCTGCGTCGTTTAATTTAGTTCAGCTCGTCAGCGAAAAAGGGGGCGGGAGCGGGAGCGGTCCGCTTCATTGCTGCCTGCAGCTCGATGTTCTGTTTATTGTTTGTCAAAATTCTACATTTTAACTCATTGTATGTAGAACTGTGCTGCAAATATTCACCAGTGGCGTCCATTTGAAGGCAAATTAAAAAAAAAAACATCTCTTTATAACGCACAAGGAATTAAAAAAAAAAAACTAATGGTCACACATCATCCACTGGTGTCGAGGCAATGATTTGAGGAAATATGGTATGATTGAATCTATTTTTGAGACTCTTTCACGGGTCTTTTTGGAGGCGGTCGGTCCGCTTCTCCGCCACGTTGTCGCCTTCGCCGCGGCACTGAGCCCAAACGCCATCGGGCCTCGGAACTAGGGCATGGAAAACGGGGCGAGGGTCTCTTGGGGGGGGGGGTCAAAAACCAAAAACACACAATTGTAGCAGAAGTGATGATTTTTATTGTCGCCGTGAAGTAGAATGTGAACATGAAGGCAGGAATTCTTGACCCGTAACGGTAACAGTAGTCAACTGGCAACCTAGCGGTGTGCTTTTATGTTTTGTTGAATTCATATTGAAATATCATAAATCATTTTCCGGAATGTCAGCATTGACGCGCTTCACATTCCTGGATGCCATCTTTTTTTTTTTTTTTTTTCTTTTACGGTCTCACATACGTGTTGAGCGCGTCTTTGTTTGTCTTGCAGGACACCAATGAAATTGTGGCGATAAAGAAATTCAAAGACAGTGAAGGTAAAAGGACTTTTTAGCTACTAGTTTAATGATTTAATGTGCTCACGAGTTTTGCAATTCTATTTTAACCTTTGCAACATTTGGGGATTTAATGTCATTCTATTTTTAAACATTATGACTGCCCTGCAACAGATTTTAGGTCATCCCAAACAAGGAAAACCAGCAGTGTGAAAGGGGCCCTTTAAACATAAAATAGAATCTGCGCATCCACAGCAGGTTTTGGCCAAAGTTTCAGGTCGCGGCTTAAATCGGCACGCGTGTTTGCCCCAGAAAATGAGGAAGTCAAAGAAACGACACTGCGGGAGCTCAAGATGCTGCGAACCCTCAAGCAGGAGAACATCGTGGAGCTCAAAGAGGCGTTCCGGCGGCGAGGGAAGCTCTACCTGGTCTTTGAGTACGTGGAGAAGGTCAGCCGTCTCCCTTGGACGCCGAGCCTCAGCGAAGCCCGCCTCCTTCTCGCTCTTTTGGTTTTTTTTGTTTTTTTTTTTTGAGAAATGATTTTTCTTTCTTAACGTGCAGAACATGCTTGAGCTGCTGGAGGAGCTGCCCAACGGCGTGCCCACGGAGAAGGCCCGGAGCTACATCTACCAGCTCATCAAGGCCATCCACTGGTGCCACAAGCATGACATTGTTCACCGGGGTAAATTCTTTACAAGTGGGCTGAAACGTAGTCTAGATTTAATTTGGGAGGGAGGCGGGTTTTTTAAACCAGCACCAATTTTGACGGATTCATGGTAGTCTTCTAATATCCTCTCTAACTTTTGGGAAATTCACAATTGTCTTGTTTCAACGCATGCAACTTTTTGTGGGGTTTACATTTGTTCAACTTTTGGGGGATTTATGGTGATGCTATTTTAACTGATGCAACTTTTAAGAATAACATTTTTTTTTTTTTAAGATTTTTTTGTTCTTAATTTACCTCCACAAATTGAGGGGGATGCATGTAAGTAGCTTTTTTTTTTTTAAGCTGTGCAATTTTTTTGAGCTCTTATTTTGACCCGGGCAAGTTTTGTGGGATTTACGTTCGTTTTATTTAACATTCGGGGCATTTGTAGAGAAGTGGAAGTACTCCTACTCTGTACTTAAGTAGTAGTGCGGGTAACTGTGAAAGAAAATACTGTGGTAAAAGCAGAAGTACTGGTTCAACTCCAGCACTTAATGAAAAGAAAAAGCACAGGCTCATAAATGTACTTCAAGTAGAAAAAATACATTTTTACTGTAAGTTATGTACAACACCCATTTGATACCGCTTTTTAGTAATTATTTGTACTTGGTTACTTCCCACTACTGCATTTAATCAATTGATACATGTGTTTAAAAAAAAAAAAAAAAAAAAACAACCAAAAAAAGGTCCTTTTTTTTTCTCACATTTGTACCTTGTGAGCTTTTGCTGGAACGAGCAGGAAGCCAGATGGCGCCGGACGGTCCAAATGGCCGCCGGGATCTCCCGGCGCTCACGTGCAACTCCCTCTGCTTCCTTGCGCTTGTCCTTGATAAATAAGTCATGCTTTTTTCCACTTTACAATCTGTGAATTTTCATGTTTCTTTAATTTTTCACTCTCATCTCTGAGGGCGTTCAGACATATTGAAGTCATAAAAATAGATGAGATGCGGTCGCCCCCCTTTACCATCCAAAATGAATATACAAAATTGAAGGAATATATAAACTATACAATGTACAATATATAATATACAAATTAAACTAAAATTAAATTATTAATATTTCATTGGTTAAAATTAATTGTGCGATTTTGGTGAGCCACCCGCTATAACTGAATTAAAAAAATGTGATTTAACTGATGCAATTCACTGGGAATTTGCAGTAATTTTAATGTAACCTTTTGCAACTATCAGGGCAGTAAGCGTAATCTTATTTTAACCTGCTGGGGTTTTTTTTTTTTTTTTTTTTTTTTTTTTTTTTGGTTTGGTTGGTTTTGTTTTTTCACCTGCACATTTTTTGTTTTAGTAGACATACAAATAGCCTTATTTTTAACCTCTGCAATTTTTTTCGGTATTTATGTTAGTCCTCATGTGACCTGCGGAATTTCAGCAAGTGCTGCTTTCAGGGGATTTTTTTTTTTATTAGTATTTATCATAATGATATTTTAATCCCTGCAATTTGTTAAAGATTTACAGTAAGTCCTATTTTAATCTTTAGTCATTTTATATTGTATGAAATTGACAATAGTCTTGTTATTTATGTATGTTTTAACCAATGCAGAATTTGGGAATTTATGGTTATATCGATGAACGATTTATTGATGGATTTGAGCCTGAGTAACTTTTGTTTGATTTAGGGCAGTCTTGCTTTAACCTTTTCAATTTTTGTATGATTTTTTTGTCATCTCATTTCATCCTCTGCACATTTTCAGAGATTCTTGATGATTAGTCGTACCATATCCATCTTGAAAATGTTTTTCTGGAGATTTTCCGCCTCCCGTCATCCGGCCGGCGTTTTCATTTTTATTCTGCGCGATGTCATAACGTCGCGTGTTGTCCGCTCATTTTTCAGATATCAAGCCGGAGAACCTCCTCATCAGCTCCGACGACGTGCTCAAGTTGTGCGATTTCGGTGAGCCGCCTGCGACGCAACCGGAGTTTTATTTTTGACACCGCGGCTAAATTTAGACGCATCCGGTTATTTAGGCTCCCTCACTTGTTGTTCTCCCCCCGCCCCCTCCCTTTTGAGCCCTTTTGAGTATTTAATTCACATCCTCGATATCTACGTTAAGATCCCCGTGCTCGCGTGCGAGTCGACCAAATTTGGACACTTGGAACACCAAACACGGATGGAATAAATGTTCACTATTTGACGTCATTTCTGTCCTATTAGTTATCCAAAAGACGCACTATTAATGATTTCTAAATGGTTATTAGCACATGGAATAAATAAACAACGGCCACCAAGCTGTTTGAGCGTTTATCCAATTGTCTCATTGGCGAAGACAAAGCGTGAGCACGTAATCCATATGGAATAATCGCTCAAACGGGTTTCTGTACGGCTCAGTTGGGGAGGCGCGTTGCAACACGACGGGCCGAGGTCCAACCTGGCAACCGAACGACGGGGCACGGAAAAGATCGTGCGGGCAATCTGCTGCCCGATGCCCGCAGGCTGTGCCGTAGTAGAGCCGGGTCGGATGCTCTCGAAAATTCAAGCTTTCACAAATATCTTTCTGTCCTTGCTGATAAATTTTGTTTTTTTTTTTTTTCCTCCTGATTCCAAACAATAACTGGAACAGTTTTTATCCGCTAAGGTTTCTTTCCCTGCGTCGACGTCCTCCAAAATACGGGTCCCCCCGACTTGTGAGACCAGTCAAGAGGTTGATTTCCTTCCGACTGGACGCCCTGGCACGTGGGCAAGGAGAGGCACTTTTGGCAGCAACACAAAATGACAACACCCGTTAGGAGCTGCTGTAGGCCACAATTCACGCCCGGACGCTCACATGCAGACGAATCGGTCCAGCTGACTCCAGCTCCTGACATCATTCACTTGGCCACACCCCCTGTTTTATCATTTTTTTTGTAATTTTTTTTTTTTGTTCCAGTGTGATTACAGTACTTAACATAAAAAACATTGTGAATATTGATCGGCCATAAAAGTAAATTGAGTTACAGAGTCTGTCACGGAACAAATGAAAGCCATAAATCAAGGCCCTTCCTGAAAAGGTGGGTGGGGGGCACGCGGGCCTTGGGCAAAAACATCTTTTCGCCCGGGGGCGGCACAGCCGCTGGTGATGGGTGCGACAAGAGGGCCGCAAAGCACTTTATTCGATTGGACAAGTCCAAGACCTCACTAAAAGAAGCTCCTCTCTTGAGTTCAACATACAGTGATGCCTCGGTTCTCGACCACAATCCGTTGCAGAAAATTTGATTGGTTCGAAAACCGGATCGACGTTTCCCATTACAATGAATGGAAAAAGAAATAATGCGTTCCAAGCCTAAAAAAAAATGAGGCTTTTGAAAGCATTTTTTTTTTAGCTTTTCCTGATAATAAACTACATAGTAGAAATACATGTATAGTTTAAATACTTTATATAATAAAATAATTAAAGAAATATATATATATTTTTTGCTTAAAATGTACGCTTTAGTAGTAGAGTACGCTAGGCCCGGAGCGCATTGCTGTATCTGTAGCGACTCAGGCCCCGGCCTTGTAAACTTATTTTACTAACAAAAGGGCAGAATAACTTTAAACAAGCAATTTGCCTTCTTTGGAGCCATAATTTGGGGATTAATAAGGTAGAAGAAGAAAAACAACAGTCACACCTTGGACACGTCTGTGTACAGAGGCTGCGTGATACACAAGAACAAAAGTGCGCTAGTTGCGCCGTGCACGTTATGTCATTTCCGTTTTTTTTTTTTCGGGGGGCGTTCGAATTTACAATAACGAAACATGTCGTGAGTGGGTCAGCTGCTTGCGCCGCACGTATTACATTATTTCAGTTTTTTTTTCTGCAACGTGGGAATTCACAACAAAGCGCGTCGTGGGTCAGCTGGTCTGGCCGCACGCAATATGTTATTTGTGGGTGTTTGAGTACCGATTTTTGTTCGAAAACAGAAGCAAAAAAAATCTCAAAATTTTGGTTCGAAAACGGGGACGTTCGAGAACCAATGCTTTACTGTAATTGCATAGATGCCACCTATGCAATAAGAATCAATTTCCCGTGAATAACATTTTTCTTGACATTCAAAGACGCTTTAGACTTGAACACATAATTCATTCACTCCGCAGTCAAACCTCGCGGTGGAAAGCTTCATCTGCCGCCACACGTGGCTGCCATTCCGCGCCTTCGGCCATCACCAAACATCCAATCACGTTCATTTTCAAATTAATGGGATTTTGACCCGAGCACAGAACGAGAACATTGGTGAGGATCACGGATAACAAAAATGTGTTTCACTGAACTGATCTTCTGGCCCAGATGCTGTACAGTATTTCTCCTCCGCTCTGACCCATTTGACCTTTTGAACGAGGACGCAAGGTTCCAGACCATCTTCCCTCATCGTGTCTTCATTTGCCAGGCTTCGCACGGAATCTCTCCGAGGGGACGGACGCCAACTACACGGAGTACGTGGCCACGAGGTGGTACCGCTCTCCGGAGCTCCTGCTCGGGTACGCGCATCATCAAACACTCACCGTTGCAAATTTTTTTTTTTTTTTTTTTTCCCCAATGGTTTTTAATTGTACAATTGTAAAAAGGGCCACTTTGGCTGATTAGCGGCGATCACCTCTGCTTTTCAGTTCTGAGGTTTTGAGTTTGAATGTTCGCCTGATTCTTTCCACATTCCCAAAACATCCATGAAAGGGTTTTTTTTTTTTTTTTTTTAAAGACAATCAATTGTCCCAAGGTGTGATTGTCGGGGTTTTGTCTGGATTCTTTTATTGTTAAGCTGGATCTACTTGACAAGTGGTGAGCGATACTGCAAGATTTGGGATCAGTCTGATATCGAGGAAATACAGGCCCAGTTTCACCACGACCCTTTTTTTTTTTTTTAAGTGCCAAAGTCGTTTTCTCATCAAATTATCAATTTACTCTCGATGCCTGATTGTGCACGATTTCATAATTATTCACCCCCCCCCCCAAAAAAAAAATACAGGGCCACTATCAAATTGACGCTGCAGTAGTCGCGTGCAACACTGTAAGTTTTGGTATTGTCGTGTCATTATCCAACCCACTTATCCTCACAAGGGTCGCGGGAAAGCTGGAGCCAATCCCAGCTAGCTTCGGGTGAAGGGCGGACTACACCCCGAACTGGTCGCCAGTCAGATATCGACACTGTCACTGAGCGGGAATCAATCCCACGCTCCCCGCACCAAATGCAGGCGTGTGTCCCACTACACTATCAGCGACCAAGTTTGGTATTGACTCTATATTTTTGTTAATACCATTTTCTGAGCAGCTTATCCTCACAAGGGTCCCAGGAGTGCTGGAGGCTATCCCAGCTATATTTGGTCAGTAAGCAGGGTTCATCCTGAGCTGGTTGTCAGCCAATCGCAGGTGAATAATCCATCAATCCATTTTCTTTGCTGCTCATCCTCACGAGGGTCACGGGGAGTGCCGGAGCTTATCCCAGCTGTCAACGGGTAGCAGGTGGGGTACACCCTGAGGATGTTGTCAGCCAATCGCAGGTCAATAATCCATCCATCCATTTTCTTTGCTTCTTATCCTCACGAGGGTCGCAGGGAGTGGCTGGAGCCTCTCCCAGCTGTCAACGGGCAGGAGGCGGGGCACACCCTGAACTGGTTGCCAGCCAACCGGAGGGCACGTGGAGACAAATAGCCGCGCTCACAATTACACCTACGGGCAATTTAGAGTGTTCAATTAATGTTGCGTGTTTTTGGGATGTGGGAGGAGAAAAGCCACGCAGGCACGGGGAGAACATGCAAACGCCACACAGGCGGGGCCGGGATTGAACCCGCGACCTCAGAAGTTTGATGCTGACGCTTTACCAGCGCCCCAGGTCAATAATAATAAAAAAAAAAGGAAACAATACTCATCAAAAGTAGTTTTGAAGTCATGCAGGATGGATGCCTCATCAAATGACGCTGTACTCGCGGCGTATGATGCTGTAGTATTTGGTATTTATCCAATCGCAAGTCATTCGAGTACCAGTATGGCTGCTACCAAGCTGTGTGTGTCAATTTTCATGGTAACATAATAATATTATTGACGCTACGATAATTTGATTCACGGGCGACGCTTCGCAGGGCGCCGTACGGCAAGGCGGTGGACATGTGGTCGGTGGGCTGCATCCTGGGCGAGCTGAGCGACGGGCAGCCCCTGTTCCCGGGCGAGAGCGAGATCGACCAGCTCTTCACCATCCAGAAGGTTCTGGGGCCTCTCCCCCCCGAGCAGATGAAGCTCTTCTACAGCAACCCCCGCTTCCACGGGCTGAGGGTAAGAAGGAAAGGACGGACGCCTCGCCTCCGTCTTCCGTCGCTCCTTTTTCTTCTTCTTCTTCTCCATCTTGCTCCTCTGCGGCTTGGTTTTTTTTTTTTTAGTCATTATTCCTCTGACTGTGGCGTGACTGATTGGATGGCGGTGACTCACGGTGTATCGTGTGTCCTGCACGGCGGGTCGTCCTTCCTTTTCCTTCTGCGTGCCCACGCCGAAGGGCTGCATAATGATGGCGTTTGCAAATAGCTCCCCTCTTGTCGATCGCCGATGGCCCCGCTAAGCCCCCCCCCACCCATGTCAAAAAAAATGCGTTGCCGCCGCTGAGCGGACGTGAATAAACATCAAGCGCTCGCCATTGTCGCGTGTTGGCTCAGGGGAACAAATACAAAGCTTGTCATCCCTCGACACTCGACTAGTAATATGCGGTCTGGCAAGGTTTGTTCCGCATATATTTCCACATATACGCGACCATATTATTTTGAATAATCTGGCTGAATCCATCACCAAATTACCAGTGATGTGCAATAAAGTGAGATTTTAAACACATGGTCGGTAATGCCAGGTTTTGAACCCTCGCCGCCAACTGTAGCAGATCTCAAACTCGTTTTTTTTCCCTCAGAGGCCCGTCGTGACTGTGAAACCATAAAAATCGTTTATCGCCTCATCATATCGACGCGTGAGATTTATGAATTACTTTTGGAATCACAAATCAAGGATAATGGGTTTTTCAACTATTGTTGATGTCTGGTAATGTCAAAACACTTGCAATTATGATTTGTGATATGACAATTTGAAATTTTGGTACAGATTTGAAGAAGAGTCACGGACGTTGACAGAGATGATTTGGTTTCGCGGGCCACATAAAATCATGTGGTGGGCCATATCTGGCCCCCGGGCCTTGAGTTTGATACATGTGCTTTACAGTTTTTCCGACCCCTTTTTTAAAATCCATTTTGAGTGATCTTTCTCAACTCACAAAATATGTTCCGTGACTATGTAAATAAAGAGTGGACCCGTTTTTTTGTTTTGTTTTTTTTTCAATTCCCCCAAAGGTTTGTGGTACAGTATTTCCGTTCCTCAACAATCGGCAGTAGAACATTGATTGTTGTTCACAAATCCAAAGCAATACAATGTTGCCAAAGGTGAATTTTATACAAGCTTGGGTGAGGCCCTCTTGAAAAACATACTTGGCATATGGAAATATGTGGATTCCACTCACCAAACTCATCATGTCCACAAAAGTACCGTAACTTCCCGCCTATAAAGCGCAACTTTTCTGACGCGCTTTCAACCCGGCGGCTTATGCGCTGATGCGGCTAATTTGCGCATTTTTTCCAACGGCCGCAAGGGGGCACTCGAGCGGAAAAAGTAAGAGTGGGACGGGTGGAATATATGTGCCGAGGAAGTGACTTTTACCGGTATGTTTTTTTTTTGTTTTTTTTTTTTTTTTTAACCGGCCCTGTTAGCAACGCACTAGCGTGTTGCTGCTGTGTTACTGCCGCGTCTCACTCATTTAGGTATGTTTTTTTTAACTGGCCCTGTTAGTGCTGTGCTACCGTGTTGCCCTGTGTAGCTGCCGTGCATTTTTTTTTTTTACCAGTTTTCTTAGTGCTACCGTGTTGTTGCTATGTTAAGCTAAGGTATTAAAACGGAAAACTCTTTCTCTGTACCGTCTTTCTTTGTAACTATCTCGTGTTTCAATGTGGGCATTTGCGGCTTTTACGCAGGTGCGGCTTATGTATGCGCCTAACGGTATTTCCTTTGCAAATGTGGGTGAGGCTTATAATCAGGTGCGCTCTGTAGGCCGGAAATTACGGTACTCAGTTTTATTTAACATAAAAGTTAAATACAACTGAACTGTATTTAGGTAGTGAGTTTTTTTTCTTTCTCCGTACTGTACTGATATTATCTCAAATATTTTCTCATCCAGATAATATACACAGATTTTTTTTTTAAATATAGATGTGTCATCAGATTGCCATTCTACTAGCAATGTGGGGTACTGCGTCGATAATTAGGAAAAACGGGGTCCACATCGTGAAAATTTTTTTTTTTTTTTTCCATGACACTTATATGTGCCACTTCCGGTATCGGTCTCGGTCTTGCGTCTTATGGGTCTCGTTCTCTTAGTTCCCAACTGTAAACCACCCACAAACACTGGAGCGCAGATACCTGGGAATCATCGGCGGAGCCGTGTTGGACCTGCTCAAGGTATTTTGTCCCGTCACGGCGGTGAGTCGGGAGAGCGCCGCCCGTCCATCCCTTTCTGTCCGCTGCAGAGTCTTCTCCTGCTCAACCACGCCGAGCGCTTCCTGACGGAGCAGAGCCTCAACCACCACGCCTTCCAGAACCTGCGGCTGGCGGAGCGGCCCGGGCCCCCCACGCCCACGCCGGTGCGCTCGTCCAAGAGGAAGCCCCACCACGGCGACACCACCCCCAGCAGGTCGGCGCCGACGCTATTGGTCGCACGCTGGATTCTCAGAGCGTGGCAATATTTCTCAACTGAGATTTTTAAATTGTTCTGAAAATCGATTGCATTCGTTTGAAAAAGTTTGACAATATGTGTATATTTATTTTTGATCAATCTGGAAAAGCAGCCGCCTCTTGGCCATTTCAATGCCAGTTCTTTGTTGGCACATGTGTGTTATTGTTTGTTGGGTCCAAGCAAGTGTTTTATTTTGTTCATGACTGATTTCACGACTGTCTGGACCGCAGGAGTCACGGCCTGAAGAGCTCCGGCAGCCATCGCTCCACCACGCGCGACTGCTCCAGCTTGCCGCGCCACGAAGAACTCCACCCGGGCAGCAACAGCAGCGAGGGCGGCGGCGCCGGCGGCTTCCTGAACGGGAACCTGCCGGCGCCCATCAACCTGAGCCCCACGCTGCACCCAAAGAGCTACCCGCCGCAGATGTTCAACCACTCCGCCTCGTGCGGCGTGGACCTGCCCCACCTCCTCAGCCCGGCCGAGCCCGACGTCGGCCCGGGCCCCAAAGGCTCGGACGGTCCCGGGGCCAAGTACCTCAAGTCCAACTTCCGCTTGCAGCAGCACCGGCACTCCTTCGTCGAGGGCAAGACCAGCACCCTCCAGTCGGGGGAGAAGCACGGCCGCCGCGGCTACGTGGAGGCCCCCGCCCCCAAGTTCTCTTACCTGAACTTGTCCAAGAGCTACGGCACGCTCAGCGACGCCAAGTCGGTCGGCAACTTGAACGACGTGCACCTGTACGCCGACGAGCCCGCCGCCCGCTACTTCCCCTCCAGCTGCCTGGACCTGACGGCGCCCAGCAGCCCGGCGGTGCGGCGGGCGGACCGCCGGGGGAGCACGCGCGAGAGCAACACCCTCGACTCTTCCTACCGACGCCCGTCCGCCCGCCGCAAGGAGTCGCCGGACGGGCCGGACCCGAGCGAGGGTGGTGGCGGCGGAGAGAGGAGCCACGCCCACTCCCTGTCGGCCCCGCACGAGCCTTACGCTCAGGGTTACAGCAGCCCCTTCTCGTCCCAGCAGAGGCCCCACCGTCATTCCATGTACGTCCGGCGGGACCACCAGAGGACTCACGGGGGCGACGACGGGCTGCTGGTGGGGCAGGGGGTGCCCACCCGCGCCAGCAGCCTGCAGCTACTGTCGCCGCAGCTGCAGCACCGCACGCTGCCTCGCCACTCGGCCTCCAGGGAGGAGGACATGAGCCGGGTCAGTCGCACCTCGCCGGTCCGAATATGCTCTGGTGAACCGCAACGTTTATCCGTTTTGCATTCCCGACCCGCCCGCGAGGGGGCCGGGGGATTTCCATTCTGCTCACCATATGAAACGTTTTTCAGAACTACTTTTTACCCCTTTACACATCCACCCATCCACTTATCCTCACTAGGGTCTATCCCAGCTAGCTTCGGGCTAAAGGCGGACGAGACCCTGAAACTGGTCGCCAGTCAGTTGCAGGGCGGATGTACCACTACGCCATCAGTGGCTCGCATCCACTTTACACATTTGAAATCCAAATCAAGTTCGAGAAAAGGAGATTTAAGCAAGAATGATGGTTTCCTATTGCGTGCCGCATAAAATCTGGCCCCCGCTCCTTGAGTTTGACACCAGGACGTCCGCTGCTCCCGCGTTGTGCGGTGCGCTTGTGCGTGGTGGTGCGCTTCCCGTGGTTGACGCTTGGCCGTTGTGTGTGCATTGTGTCCAGAGTGATCAGGCCCCCGCCGAGGCGGCCCCTCACGCCAAAGCCCCAAACGGGGACTCCGCCAGGGACAACTTTCACGCGCAGAGGCAAAAAAGCGAGGTCCGACTTCACAGACGCGATGGGCCGCTGTGCGGATGGAGGGATCGCTCCCTCTCTCATTTGCTCTCTCTCTCACTCAACTCTATCTCTTTCTTACTCCCTCTGTCTCTCTTTCTTCAGATTTCCATTCTTTCGGTACTCCCTCTTTCCATCACTCTCCCCATCTCTCGCCCTCTTTGTCCCTGTTTGTCCTTCCTTCTTACTCCCTCTGGCACACTTGATCTCTCCTCCGTCTACTTCTTGGTAGTTTATCATCCCTCTTTCTCACTCTCCTCTCCCTGTCCCTCTTGCTGTCAAATTCCTTTTATCTCTCTCTCTCTCTCTCTGGCTATCTCTCCTGGCCTCACTCCATCCATCCATCCATCCATCACTCCCTCCCTCCCTCCATTCCTCTTTTTCTCCTCCCTTCACGCTCTCCCTCTTTCTATCACTCTTTCTCACTCAACTCTATCTCTTTCTTACTCCCTCTGTCTCTCTTTCTTCAGATTTCCATTCTTTCGGTACTCCCTCTTTCCATCACTCTCCCCATCACTCCCCCTCTTTCTCCTTCTGTCCCTCCTTCTCGCTCCCTCGGCACACCTGATCACTCCTCCCTCTCCTTCTTGGTACTTTGTCATCCCTCTTTCTCACTCTCCTCTCTCTCTCTCTCTCTCTCTCGCTCTATCACTGTTTCTGTATTGTTTATAGCCGGCTCTTCCATCAAATGTCTGCTCCTCATCCTGTGCTTGCTATGCTGCCGAACTCATGTTGCAGTTTAAGCCTTATTTAAGTTGCCCGTAGATACAGTAACTAGCGCTGTACTTACACTTCTCTCATTCATTGCCAGACTCCCCCCACCCCCAGTTAACGTGGATCCTTGACTTTAAAATCCACCAATGGCAGCGAAGGAGTTCTGATGATAATTATGATTCACGGATAGTGTACCGGAGGCGTACGGTATGTTGACTGCGCTTGTGTCTCAGGTGGGCCTTTATCACGAGCCTCAGGCTGAAGACGGCGGCGGCGGCGGCGCCTCCTCCAAGGAGAACCGCAACATCTACAGCGAGTCCATGCCCCGCAAGGTCGGAAGCTTCTACAGAGGTGGGTTGATTGGTGTGATTGATATTGATATTGACATCAATACGATGGGTATAATCTGTAAAAGGTGGGTTGCTTTGGATCACGGTGTAGTGTTCTTGTGTTTGTGGTGTTTGTTGAACAGTCCCTTCTCCTCGGCCAGACAACTCCTTCCACGACGGCCGCCCTCAGGCCCGGGGCTCGGGCATGGCGGGCGACGCCGGCAGCCTGGCCAACCACTCCAAACGTCAGCCGGCCTTTGACCCCTGGTGAGTTCGCCAAAGCGACCCCGCTTCTCCGTCGGACCGTCTTTGCCCTAACGCGCTGGCTTCCCCTGCGAGGACGGGCCCGGACACCTTGGTGCTGAATACCGCCGAGCCGTCCAAGGAGAAAGAGAAGCAGGGTTTCTTCAGAGCAATAAAGAAGAAGAAGAAAAAGCCTCAAATGGTGAGTTGGCGACTCCCTCACCAGAAATAAAGCTGCACGGATTTACCTTTACGTTGCTACCAGTCCCTTCTGCACCAAAGCATTACAATCTTCTATCCATTCATCCATTTTCTTCCGCTAAGCTGAGGTTGGGTCGCGGGGGCAGTAGCTTGAGCAGGGAAGGCCGGACATCCCTCGTCAAGCGCTGCCAGGGGAAATCCTGAGGCGTTCCCGAGGTGGCCCAGAGACGCGGTCTCTCCGGCGTGTCCTGGGTTGTCCCCGGAGGTTCCTGCCAGTGGGACATGCCCAGAATCCTCCAGATGCCTGAGCCACCTCATCTGGCTCCTCTCGATGTGGAGGAGCAGCGAGTCTCTCACCTCGTCTCGAAGGAAACTGCTTTTGGCTTGTCTTGTTCTTTGGTCACGAGGGTAGGGACGGAGATCGACCAGTAAACCGAGTGCTCGGCCCTTCGGCTCAGCTCTTTCCTCACCACGGGCAGACCGCTACAGAGTCTGCATTACCGCAGACCGGTGCAATTCCACCTGTTGATCTCCTGCTTCGTTCTTCCCTCACTCGGGAACAAGACCCCCAGACACTAGAACTCCTCCACTTGGGACAGGATCTCTTTCCCATCTAGAGAGGGGCACCTCACCCTTTTCCCGCTGAGGACCACGGCCTCAGATTTGGAGGTGCTGGTTTTTTGATCCCACAGTTGAAGGTCACGACTTGATGAAGCCGTCAGAACCACATGATAGTAGTTAATTTGGTGGAAGGGAACAAAAAAGTAGCTGCGCGACCTGTCCCGGCAGCTTTTTTCCTATTGAAATGAATGTAAATGTCATTAATCCGTTCCAGCGTCTTAAATCATTTGACATCTTCCACTTCTTTGTCTTGATATTCTCTTTCGTAAGACCCATGGTTAGAACAAAAGCAATTTGGCAAAATATCTGGCCCCAAAAATGGAAAATATGAGCACAAAACAACTGTACCTGTGCTGTCACTGCAAGGTAACCAAGTGAACTTACATTGGCCAGATGTTGTGAAACTGACTGGCGCCATCCAGTGGCGGAGTTCACTCGACTGTCACGTGAACAATAATTGGAAGAGGAAAAAAAATCTACCAAGTGACTGACACTTACAACTTGAAAACCGAGTAAAACGGCACCATTGGTCAATGGAGGTACTGGTCCACACTGTCGTGAGCCGGGATCACTTTTGGGGGCAAGGCCACCACAGAATGTTTCTCGTGATGACGAGGAGAGAAAAGAGTGATGATTCCAAAGAGGAAAGGCAAGTTATTGCCACAGGAATTGGAAATGTGACGTAAAAGGTGTGCAGTTCCTGATCAGCTGTGTGAACGGGGCTTTGAGGGGCTTCTTTTGCTTTTTGGCTGCCGCTTCATTGTCAAGTTTGGCCGAGGAGGCAAATAAACGCAATCTGGACGCCAAGCATATTTTTAGCTTCTCATTTACTGCTACTGTGACACACGTAGAGCACTCTTCATCGTTACTAGAAGCTGCTGAGAATGCTCTTCTGGCTACTCGTCATATTCGCATCGGAAAAATAATGTAAAGTGAAAAATAATTGAATGTCACCATTGATAATTTTTTTTTTTTTTTTTTGAAACTGCGTAGGATATGATTTAAGTGCCCTTTTTTTTTTTTCAATTATTCACGCCCAAGGAAGATTTTATCCATTTTTGGCATGGGGCAGATGGTCAAAAACCATATTTACATAATAAGAAGAGTCGCAAGGAGCTGCTGTAGACCACAACTCGCGCCCAGATCCTCACATGCGCAACTCCACATCCTGATGTCACTCACGTGGCCACACCCCTTAAAGGCACACATCCACAGGAATGCTACGCATATTAAACCGTTATTTTATTTAATTTTTTTTAATATTTCCAAGCTGCCACCGTTTGTATTTGCGCCGCCAGGTCCCCAGCGAGGAGGCGGTCCTGCAGAAGTCGTCGCGCTCCCACCAGAGCGGCCGCCACCGGAGCCGCGACAAGAGTCGCGAGCGCCAGCGGGACAAGGACTGGGCCGACAAGATCGCCGATTCCCACTCGCCGGTACGTCCCGCCTTGTCGAGGGCGACGGATCTGCAGGGTTTGACGAAAGGCGATCGCTTACGTTTGCGTCGTAACATCTGCGCAGAGGAACGTCAACGATTTATTCCCAACAGCTCAAAGGGCTGATTTTTATTTTTATGTTTCTGTCTTGGAGTATTAAATTGGAGTATTACCCCGCTTGCGCTCGTCTTGGACAACTGGATCTAAACGTAGAAACATCTGGACGCGTACAAAGACTTCGTTGCTGGATCTGTTCTCAACGGGGGGACGGCTCATGAACACGGAAGTGTGTTAGGCTACGCGTTAACCTTTGCCGAAATTTTCAGCTAGTATTTAATGCAAATACTAATATTTAAATAAATGGCCTCTGGCTTTAAACAAACTCGCATTCATTAACTATGATTGGAAAAAAAAAATAGAGGAGAAGCGAGTCAGCTCCTCCGTACACGAAACGCGGCGTTGCAAGCCACGCGTTAAACTTTGGTAAACTTCTGCATGACAGATTTTTTTTTTTTTTTTTTTTTTAAATATGCATTGTTCTCAAACGAGTCCAAAGTGTATTTAAAAAGAGAAAATAAACCGCTGGGATAGGCTTCAGCCCCCGTACACGGAAGCGTGTTGCGGCCACACACGTTAACCTACGTAAACCTCTGTGTGACCGACGGGTTTTCTTTTTTTAAATATGGATTGGACGCATTTGAGAACAATGCATATTTTTTAAAAAAAAAAAAAAAAAAAACAGCTGTCGGGGAGAGGTTTACCGAAGTTTAAGGTGCGGCTGCAACACGCTTCCGTGTACGTTGGAGATGACTCCCTGTCCTTTTTTTTTTTTTTTTTTTTCCTTAAACGCATTGTTCTCAAATGAGCCAACTTGGCATTATTAATACTTGTTGGTAATTTGAGATTGAGAAGAATAATTTGTGTGTATTTTGGTTGGGCACCATCCATCATGTTTAATTGCGGAAATCCATCGATATTTTCTGGTCCTTTCAGCTGGCATTCTAAAGATTGACCTCTGTCTCGTCTGTTGTGACAACCAACAGCACAACCGGTCTCGGCCATTGTGAATATTCGGCTTCGGTTCAACGTCGCCCGCACTGTTGAGCAGCTCAGTTTGACCAGCGATATGGCGCCGTGAAAATGGTGGCGTCACATGCGCGAGCTCTCTAGTGCCTCCAGGTGGCCAAGGCATGCCTCCCCCGAAGGAGCCGCCCAATACCCATTGAATTGAAGCTCAAATGTGGCAAAAACTGTTTATTTCTTTACAGTCTATTTAATTGCCTCATGAATGTGTGTTTTGATGAAGTGCATAAAATGCTATTGTGCTATTTGTCTTATTAAAACGTCCATACAAAGATTTTTTTATCGGGTAGTCTTGTAGGGATTAGCAGCATTTACTTCAATGGCAAAGATGCAAAAACGTCGTCCAGGGCCTTCTTCTGATCGCCTTTTTTTTTTTTTTTTTGTCCACCTCCCAGAGCCAACCGCTGAAGTCGCTGCGCAAACTCCTGCACCTCTCTTCGTCCTCGTCCAACCAGGCGGCGGCGGCGGCGGCCGACATGCGCTACCAGGCGCTGCCCGGCCCCGCCCCCGCCCCCCAGGGGGCCTTCTCCGAGGCGAGGGGCCACCCGGGGGTCAACACGCCGCAGATGAAGGGCAGACAGTCGGCCTACGCCCAGCTGGAGCCCGGCTGGCACGCGGGCAACCCGTACCCCGAACAGATGGCCGTCAAGGGGGGCCAGAACGGGCACGGCTTCGGGCGCCCCTCCAGGTCCCGCGTGGCCAACCTCAACGACCTGAAGGAGACGGCGCTGTGAACCCGGACCGCACGGGAAGTACAGAACTCAGTGACGCCTCCGGGACAGACAACCCCCCCCCCCCCCCCCCCCCCCCCCCGACACGTCCCGACACATATTTGAAACGTACGCGTTTACATTCACAACGGGTGGAAATCATCAAGTAAAATGTAAGCGACACAGACGCGCGCGCACTAAAAAAACAAACAAAAACACACACCTGCACAGTGCACCGCTTGCAAAGTGGAGGCCGAAAGCCTTCGTGTCTTCATGTTTTTTAAAGGCTTCCAACGTTTGATACTTTATATGATGACTTCATTTGTATTATAATAATATTACAACTTGAAGATAGAAATATATATAAATAAATGGTTAGATTCAAGTGTATTTTTAGTTTGAACTGAGTAGAAGAATTATATTTAGTTGTAAAAGGCGTGGTATTTCTTTTGAGGCCAGTCCCGTCGGCACGGTAACGTCACGTGGCATTATTGTAACGCAATGCGCGCGCACATCAGCTGACTTGACAATCGATTTCAATGACATTTGATTTGTCCTCATCGTAACCCATTCCTGTACAGTTTCTGGGCTTATTATCATTATCATTATTATGATTATTAATATGAAAAAGAAACGCCCTGTTTTGAAAGTAGCTTAGCGGGGACAGTCCACTTTGTAAATTCTGCCCGGCGACAAGACTTATGGGAGGAAAAGCGCGTATTATATTAATACTAGTAGTGTGAGAGCCCTTGTCGCCTACTATTTCCTCAAGCGCACACACACACACACACATTCATATTTGTTTATGGGCGTGCCAAAGTAAACAAAAGTGTTAACATTTGGGATTTTGTTACTCACACATTTGTAGCACAGGCCATCTTGCGGAAGACAAATGTGACATATTCATGTTTACATATGTATGTAACACGAAATCTCAAATAAACTGCTTTCATTTGATGTGTGCACTTTCTATTCCCCCCCCCCCCTCCAGGAGTATTTGTGCCACACTAATATAAATGTTATTTTTATCTTATTTTATTTTGAGGGTTGGGAGCGGTAATACAAGATTTAAGTGCTACAGTTATGATGTGTATTTCTGGGAGGGGAAAAAAAAAAAAAACACATTTTCAAGAATAAAATATTTCCAAGTAGAAAAAAAAAACTCTTGCATGAAGTATAATTTATTTACTTACTTGTTGAAATAGAATAATTTACCCTGACATTTTTTTTTGGGACAAAAATACTAAAACCTTATTCCCGTGAAATTGTGACCAATTGCCAGAGTATATTTTTTACGAATAAATATGTATAATAAAAGGCTTTTTTTTTGTTTTCCTCCACCTTTTCTCAATTTTGCCACAAATATTACTGCCTTGTAGAAAAATGTGTATTTCTCGAAGGTTAATTTTTTAAATATAAAACCAATTTTAAAAAACTCAGTTTATGGCTTCAGTTTCGTGTGATTGCAACAATAATCATGTCATATTTATAAAAATGTTTTTGTAAATTTACGACTTTAGTTTTAATTCCCCCCCTCAAAATGTTTTTAATAGCAATACATCTTTCTAGAAGAAAACATGACTTTAATGTATACATTAATATATATTAATTTTCTAACACAGTATATTCCCAAAAAGAAATTTTCATCTTGTAAATAATTTTAATTTCTAGAAAAAATATTCTCACAAGCATTTAATTGATTTGATTTTACAAATTTTTTTTAAATATATTTTTGGGAATCTATAACTTTTTTTTTTTTTTACTGTTTGCCACATTTTTCCTGTAAGAAAACATGAATTTGCAACTTTAATCCTGATCCATCCCAATTAAAAAAAAGAATAATCTTAACTTTTTTTTACTTGTACTGTACTTTGATTGCAACTTTAATCTTATGACTTATTTTTTTTTTTTTAAAATGAGCTTTTTATTCTCACAAACCTGTGGAACAAATCGACCTTTGCAAGGACTCAAAAGAGGTGAGACAAAAATTTGAAATATTTATTGAACATTTTGTTGTTTTCTGTAATCGCCCCAGCGCCCGAACATGATATGGATAAATGACACCTTACAATGAAACGTCACTATTTTGTTAGCGTGCAAGTACAATTCAAATCTATGGTTTACATATGAATATCTTCCCAAATTAAAGTGCATGATTATTTTGTAATTTTGATTTTAATTTTCCCACTTTCCTCCCGGAGCCTGCGAGAAGGTCCGTCACGCGCATTTGCTCACGCATATGAGCAGCTCCATGCGGACGGCGATGCGGGTGTGCCAGCCCAGCGGCAGCAGGCGGATGTAGCGCGCCACGATGGGCGGGCGCAGGAGGTTCTGAACCGTGGACGAGCGGTCCGAGTTCCCGTAGAACACCTGGAGCGCAAGGCAGTAGACGTGTCGTCAGTTGTGAGTTCGGCTCGACTTCGGCTTACGATTTTGCTTTGTGCTGTGAGCGAGCTTTAATGAAGTCACGTGAGGAATAAAGGAAGCAATGAGGGTGGCGTAATGCCCTCGCACGTAGGCAAGGAGAGCCGCAGCCACCGACGCGCTCTCGGCAATAAGCGCACAAATACAAAAACAAAAACAGTGTCGTTAGGCACAGCTCACACCCGTACGCTCACACGAAGACTAGCCGACGAGCTTGAGTTCCTGATGCCACGCCCCTTAAAGGCTACTCTGAGTCAAAAGTGCACTTGAAAGGGCAACTTTGTCTTTCCTTCCCTGCTGGCGACGGCATTAGTGTGCCTTCATTGCCGCTTTTGAAGCCTCGCTTGTAACTCAAATACTCGCAGTTCGCCACCCGCGGATTCACACATTGCCAGAGCCGACAAATGTTACGGAACGTTCGGAAATCACCGAACGTTGGCTCCGGATATTTTGGGCAGGCTATTTCAAAAGGCAAATTTGCAAGTCGCTGATCCTCGCACTTCTTCGGAAGACAGAAAAGCACGATGCTAATTGCTAAGCTATCGTTACGAGCGGTCACAGTGTACGTAGTACACGCCGGAAACGTGTGTTCACCGAGAGTGACCGACTTTGGACAACAAATCGAAATCAAGAAAAATACACATCCACACCGGAATTGAATTAGCGCGTGGGCAAGTTCAAAGTACGTTTTCGTCATTATTAAATATTTGTCATCTAGAAGAAGGCAACCTTGATGACTCAGCAATTCTGGAGTGAGGGAATATTAAGATGTACTGTAATTTCCGTCCTGTAAGACGCGACTTTTTTCACGCTTTCAACCCTGCGGTTTATCCGGCGATGCGGCTAATTTGCGCGTTTTTTCCAACGGCCGCTAGGGGGCACTCCAGCGCAAAAGGTAAGAGTGAGACCGGTGGGATGCACGTGCCGAGGAAGTGACTTTTACCGCTCAGGCCCTGTTAGTGCTGCGCAAGTGTGTTACCGCCGTGTTTCAGTGATTTTTACCGGTATTGGTTTTTTTTTTAACCGGCCCTGTTAGTACGGCGCTAGGGTTAGTGCGCTGCTAGCGTTAGCACGGCGGCGCTAGGGTTAGTGCGCTGCTAGCGTTAGCAAGGCGGCGCTAGCGTTAAGCTCGCCGTGTACCATCTTTCTTTGTAAATATCTCGTGTTTCAATGTGGGCGCTTGCGACTTTTGCACAGCTGCGGCGTATGCATGTACCAAATGGTATTTCCTTGACAAATGTACCGAGTGAGGCTTATAACCGGGTGCGCTCTGTAGGCCGGGAAATACGGTAATATACACAGCGTGCAAGAGAAGCCGTAGTTACATTTCTTCCATGTTGTTCTTATTTGCGAACAACTATCCAATTGAATCTACAAGTTATGTTTTTCTTTGTCTGCAAAACCGAGTCCCGAGTTGAAATTTGATTCATCTGCTTTCCCGGACTTTATTTTTCTATTGTTACCGAGGTTTTTTTTTATAGGCTAGCATCTCTGTATTTGTGATTAAAACAGGTTTTAGGTTTAAAAAGAATTCCCTGGAATGAGAACGGCCGTGAATTATTTGGCGCGTTCGACGGCGTGCCCGCGTGCGTACTCTGTTGTTTCCCGTCTGGTCTTTGTAGTAGACCCAGTTGAGCGTTTCCACCGTGCGGTACTGGACGCTGTACTTGGTGATCCACTCGTCCGTGTCGCAGCGGCCCTGCGTCAGGATGCCCGAGACCACGCCCACTTCCTGCAGGTCGATCTGCAGCCATTGGTGCAGGTCGTTGTACTTGGACAGCCACGCGCACCTATAAAGCGCACACAAACGCACACGACGCTGGATCGTTGTCTATTCGCGCTACGATTGGCCGATTGACCGATCCGGGGTACGCCCCGCTTGTCTGAGGGAAAATCACGACGTTAGCCTCCGGGGGACTTACCCGAAGCCCTGGTTGTTGAGTCGAGCCTTGTTGGGGACCCAGGACGAGTACCAGCTGCTGTACTGGTCCTGGTGGGAGCAGCTGATCTGCTCCGAGGTCACCGAGCCGGACTCGAAGCCCAGAGCTCTGTGGTACGGACACTCTGCGCGGGGGGGGGGGGGGGGGGCGCAAGAATCGTTAGCGTTTCTCAAAGAGTGACAGCGGCTTCAATTTTGCCTTCTTCCAAATACTTTTGGGGTTCTCTTTTTGGAACGGTTCTACTCTTCGAGTGGGAAACGAGTCAAATGAATGAGAAGAAAAACAAGGTTTTCCTTTTGAATAGATTTGTGGAGGTCCCCCCACCTGGCATGCAAGTCAACTGGCGGCCCGCGGGCAGCTCCGGCGCCGGCGGGGCGGCGGCGACGACGTCGGGGGGCCCGCCGGGCGGCACGGCCTCACAGTCGCACGTGCACGCTTGCACGTTCCTGGGGGTCCAGGTCTCCGCGATCTGCTGATCCTCCTCCTGCAGCTCCTCCTCCACCTGCAGGATCTCCTCTTCCTGCGCCACCCCCCCCCCCCCAAAAAAAAAAACAAAAAAAAAAACGGAAACCGTAGGCTTTTTCACGCGTTTGCAAACAACCGACGCCGGGCTACTTCCGGGTGGCAGAAAAGTGATTCCGGTGGGTGGTTTTTTTTTTTTTTTTTTTTTTTTTGCCACCCGGAAGTAGGCGTGGCGTCGCCACGACAAGGTCCGTTCGTTAGCTCGGAAAAACTTTTTGAAGACATTTTGTGTTTTGTTTTGGTTTTTTTTTTTTACCTCCTGAGAGTGAACAGCAGTCAGGACTGTGGCACATCCATGCGTGCATGGAATGTAAAAAGACATTTCTAAAGGTTTCATAGACAATAGTTAAACGTGGTTCAGTCTACAGTGGAACCACGAAAGTCCAACACAGTCGCATTTACAGTTGAACTGATCCGGATCTCAGTCCTTGAGACTTTTCTTGCGTGGTGAAACTCGTGACGGGATGCATTTTTCCAAATGTTCCAGCCCGGAATGAAAGTTGCCGCTTCGAACTAAACTGGCTGACGTCCTGTCCATTTTCGGCTACGCGTCCTTGAGACTCTCTCGCGTCTTTTCGTGACGCTGTTGTCCACCCATTTCCGTGTCCCTCAAGCAAATCCGGCCTCGGCGGGTCAGCCCAGGATTGAGCTCCAAAACGGCTTCTTCGCGTCAAAACGACGACTTTGTCTTCCATTTTGGTTTTGGCTTTTTGACGCTTTTGCATGCGTCCTGTTATGAAAAAAAAACACGTCCTCCCAATTTCGTGTCCATCAATGAAACCCGCGTCGGGAGCAACTTTTTCCGAACCATTCAGGGCGGGAACTTGTCCCAAAATGGCTGCTTCCAACCAAAATGTCAGACTTCCTTGAGATTTTTTTCCTGCATCCTGTTACGATCGCACATCCATCCAATGTTTGTGTCCACCAGCGAAATTTACGTCGAGAGCTATTTACATTTTTTTCCCCCCGTCGCTTTCAAACCTTGGAAAAATGGCTGTTTCCCGCCCAAAACGGCTGACTTCCTGTTCAATTGTTGGCACGGATCTCTGAGACTTTTTCATGCATCCTGTTATCATAATCATGTCTTTCCGGGGCTCAATTCTTTTTGTAGGCTAACTGATCCCAAATTGTCCATTTTCACTTCGGGGTTTACTCACTGATTACTTTAATAATGAAATCATTTATTCAATTTTCCCACTAAAAGACATAATCAAACATTTTGTTGCGGTACTCTACTGTATGTACAGGATCTCCTTATGCAAAAAATGATGGCAGGAAGATCTTGTGTTGTCACTTTCAGAGGTTCCACTGTGTATTGTGCCTTCACGAAAATGTCCATCAATGACTATGACTTATATGATAATGATAATAATAATAATGATCTTTGCGGACTTACCCTGCGAGAGGACGAGGAGGCAAAGGAGCCCGGCCCAACGAACGCCGGCCTCCATCTCGCTGCTCGGCCGTGCTGGAAATGGGATGCGAGCGGCGGATTGGATCGGGATTGAGATTACGTGCGCTAATCCGGGACCGCTAAAGCGCGAAGGGCTTCGTCTAATCCGCGTGACTCGCTCGCGAACCAACAAACTGACACGTTCCGCTTTCGCTACAGAAGCTGCATACAAGCAGCAGAGAATCCACATTTAAAGGTCAAATCTTTGTTTTTTGGGGGGGTTTTTTTCTTCAAAATGTGAATAATATTCCAATATATTCTATCACCTTATTATTGCATTTTATTGCTCAGTGGAATCAAACGAGTATTTTATTTCATGTCATATCCATGCACTCTATTGCAATTCAATTTTAACTCATATATATTTTTAATAGCCGTTAACATTTGTATCATAATGTAATTACCCTTAAATTAAAAACAAGACAAGTATATTTTTGTATTCCCTTATTATTTTGTAAATAATTTCAATTTTGTATTTTGCATTTTGTATGACGTAATTACTGTTAAATAAAACAGTGTACTATTATAAATGATATAAATATATTAAAATAAATACTGTTGGTTTGTTATACCGTACTGACGATTGTTTATTTTAATAGTACTGAATATTATTTTATTCTATACGACACATTAAGTTTGATTTAAATAAGATGTTGGGTTTGAGGAACTGCTTTATCAATATTATTGCAAAAATAAGTAACACATATAATTACTCTATTTATAACATACAAATTATTTGATATATTTCAAATGTATTTTTTTTTATTCCCGGAATTTCCCGACAGGAATTGAAATTGCAGTACGGTGTATTACAGTTATTATTCATTTGAATAATTTAGAATCAAAGACCAATACATTCATAGATTTAAATTAATCTTTAATGTACTGCCCACAATTTCAATGAAGTTGGGACTTCACTTACGGAGCAATACATAGTTTAATAAATGAATGATGCAATCCTGAAAACAACAAGATTGTATTCTGTTTCTGTCCCAACTTCATTGTAAGCTTTAATCATAATTATTAATGATAATTTTATTTGAAGGATGTCCGTATAGATATGTCGTTTATTTTGTTTTGTTTTAGTTTATTTATTGTTAAAAAAAAAAAAAAAAAGAAAAAGTGAAATATTAGTGCGCACTCACAGTACAGTACCTTTTTCTTCTCGTCCAATCAGCTTCTCCGCAATATGATCGACGTGCATACCAGCCAAAGAGGACGACGACAGCGCATTCGAGGCGGGATCCAAACCCTAATCCAATGAGCGTCGAGCTGCCGGCGCCTCGGGCCAATCACAAGCCAGACGGCGTCTGGCGTCCATCGGCAGCTGAGTGAGGGAAGCTCGCGTGCGCCTGATGGCCGGACGATTTCTTCCTTTTCTTCGGACAAAACCGTGTCCAAACTAAAGGTACCAAGTTGACGACGTGTGTTTGCGGAGACGCTTGAAGATGACGATGGTGTTGGTGTCTTTGTAAACAGTCGTCGCCGGATAATAACGTAGACGAGTGTTAGCGTACTTCCCGTTAGCTTGAGTTGAATACAGCGTTTGGATTATCGCTTGACAGAGCAGAGATAGAATAGCGTTATTATTACCTGTCGCTTTTTATAATTTCATACATAACGTGTTATAGATAGCCCGTCTGACTGGATACGTGACTGTCAATCATCCAAAAAGTGTTGAATGAAGGAATTTGCAACACTTTTCTGACCCCGAGCCGCTCTTTCCGCTTGCGCTGACGAAATACATTTCTTTTCATTTCATTTCATTTCAGATGCAGTTCATGCTTCTATTCAGCCGGCAGGGCAAGCTGCGGCTGCAGAAGTGGTACGTGCCCATGTCGGACAAGGAGAAGAAGAAGATCACCAGGGAGCTGGTCCAGACCATCCTGACCCGCAAGGCCAAAATGTGCAGCTTCCTGGAGTGGAGAGACCTCAAGATTGTCTACAAGAGGTGAGCGGACATCAACCGAGCTGTTTACACACACAAGAAAGAGCTCAAAAGTTGACCAAAAAACAAGTAATCATTTGGCTTGCAACCGGTCCAGGGTGTACTTCGCTTGTGGTTCCGAAACTAGCTGAGATCAACTATTTTACCGTCGATGGAAAACCCTTCCATGTCTTTTAACCAAGGCGCAACTTTCAGGAAAACCCGCAAAATGGCTTGAATTGTTTTAACCTTCTTTACCGTCAGTTGAAAAAAAAATGTGACTGGAGATAAATGACCTCCGAGGGTGACAGGATATCATCTGTAACTTACATTTAACGGCCGGCGTTTACGAGAAATGTAGAAAAGGTCTTCCGGGACTACCTCTGAAGCTGGAAAATTGCCGCGTCGGCTTCGTTGCGCGATTCGGTGACGTTATAGAAGATCAGATCATTACAGAACAGCTTTATCAGGGACGAGAATTTTCCGCAGATTCGCGAGATTCCGAGTTTTTTCGTCTGAAATTGTCTTTTTTTTTGTGGAACGTGTAAATCCGTTGAGAAAATTGGGTTAACGGCTTGACGCGGGGCAAGGCTGCGATCGAGACCGGCCGCCACCATCCATCGGCAACGCTCGTCGTGCAAGTAGTCACAGCTGTGATGGTGGAAAACGGCATTGCTACCTGTTTGCATTAAAACTAGTGTTTATAATAACGACAACGTTTCCATTTCTGGCAGCATTTTGGCGGTATTTCGTCGGCATTTTCACTCTTATGTTAACATTTCACAGAGAAGCGTTCTGTTTACTACGACATAGTTATAACTCATAGACATACGTACGCCTATGTTATCGAGCGGCCTGCGCGTTTGCCAGTATGGCGAAAGTCTTGGAGCGAAATGATGAAGATCGTGCCGGGGAAATTAATATTAATATGTTTACTGATGGGCATGGCTTGAAAAAAATGTAACCGCACAGATTGGAACGAAAACTGTATCGACACGTCGAAGCGAACGCATACAAAAAGTGGACGTTCCCGGCAAAATGTTGTGCAATCTGTGTTCCGATAACGGCAAAAAATATCCAGGAGCATATCCAAACCAGGAAACACAAAGGTAAATTGGACATAAATTTCTCAAATATTATATAATTGACAATTACGATTAGGCCTATCTCTACATCACACATTTTATCGCTCACTTTTATATTTCATGAGCTCTCTTTCTCTCTCTCTCTCTCTCTCATATATATATATAAATTACTTGTGTACTTATTTCTGAAGTATAACTCGTAAGTGCAGTAGCCTATTTGATATCAATTTCTCTCAGTCTACATTTTTATGTCTGAACTTTGGCAAAATTATCTTGGTTGTTTAGACTCAAATTTTAAGTTTTCAAAGTAATACGATTGGCGTGTGTTTATACCGTTAGAAGGAACCAAAGGTCACCATTTAAGTGTGTTTTATGAAAAAAAAAAATAAAAAATTGTGCCGAAGGCAGAATTTTTCAAGTGTTTTTCCAAATTGGTCATTGTCATCCCTGCTTTATGGAGGCTGCATGAAAATGCTTCTCATACCACCGCAGAAGCTGGAAAATGACCAGATTGAGCCATTTTTACTGAACAGACACCCCCCCCCCAAAAAAAAAAAACAATTAAACGGGCAGCGTATAAGTGTTCTTGGTATTATCGCGAAAGCCGGAAAATTGCTGGGTCCGCTCTTCCCAACGTAGTTTTTTTTATCCAGATAAAAAGACGGGAAAAGGCGGCTGTGTGAAAAAGACGGGGGTCAACTTCCTGACCTCTCTTCATGCACAACTTTGACCAGCACACACACGGCCAGTTTGAAAGCGGCACGAGGCGGAAAATTGCCAAAATGAATTTATGCCAGCGATCCCGATCGCTACTGTTTATCCAAAACTGCAACTTTTGGGGGGGGCGGCAGTCTGTCTGTTCCTCCTCCAGGCGGTGGAAAATTGTCCGGCGGACATTGTGGCGATGTTTTCACCAAGGAGCGATACGCGAGTTATTATACAGTAATGCTGCCTTTTACTGGTAGTACAAACAGTGTCAAATTGTGTCAGGTACAAAAAGGTCCCGTCGTTGCTCTCGCGTCTCTTTGCTGTTCTAAAATATCCGTCGTGGCTTCTTGTTTTCATTAGCCAATCGTCACCTGCTTAAAGAGCGCGTGAGGGATTATCCCCGGATAAAGAATTCACCCGCCGTGCGGCAGGAAGAGGCTTAACGGACGGATCACCTGGAGGTCCTGGCGACAGGCAAAAGCGCCGCCGGCGCTACCGCTCGGACTCCGTCGTTGGTGACGGCCCAGCGCTTTCTGTTCTGGTGGTTGATTCGCTTTTGCTGTGGCACTAAAGTTTGCTTACGAAGAAGCAAAACGATTGTGTTGCCGGCGCCGTCGTACCCGCAAATCTGCATGTAAAATTTGTTACGAGTAGAAATACGTAGATATTGAAAGACGTCGCTCATTTTGGTTAGTCTTGACCAATTTTCCCTCTCAGCTGCGCCACTGCGCAATTGCGCACTTGTCGCACACTCTCAGCGCACATGAAAACCCATCCGGCTCAGTGAACCACAGCCTGACAGGCTGCTGCTCAGCCTACTTCTGCTTCCGAGTTTACCTGACACCGCCCCCCTCCGCTCTTAAAGGGTTACGCACCCGCAACTTTATATCCGCGGGCAGGACTGAGCACGCCCGTACATTTTCCAAACGTGAGTGACCGCAGCGTTGGACTCGTTCAGTAGCCCCCCCGCCCGCTCGCGCTTTGCTCAAATGTCGGAAAATAGCACGCTATTTTTCTCAGTTAAATGTTCAAAGGTATCTCGGTATCATCGCGAAAGCCGGAAAACTGTAAATTACTGTAAATTAAATGTAAAGAAAGGAATGAAAAGGTGTTGCATATTTTAAAAATTTTATTTTTGGAAGTTATACATTTGTTTTAATTGAATGAAAATGTCATCCACTCGACAAGCAATCTCGGGTTTTTAATTGAGATATAACACTGAGATTAATTTTCTTGTTTACTGTCCGCCGAGTGGTAGTTTCAGAAAAAAAAAAATGTAATTTAAAATGTTACTCGCTAATCACGAATAGCAACAGTTAAGCAAAGGCTGATTTTGTGATCTCACATTTTATATCATACACTCACTGCCAACATTTGAAGTCCAGCCCTCAGAAATAAAAATAAAATACATATTTTTCGTTTAAAACAAAAAGATGTCCTCACAATGAGAACTCGACAAACTGTTTACAGGACTCAGGCGCCACGGTGGCGCAGCTGGAAAGCGTTGGCCTCCCAGTTCTGAGGTCCCGGTTCAATCCCTGACCCCCCTGCGTGGAGTTTGCATGCACCCCCCCGCGCATGCAAGCGTGGCTTTTCTCCGGGTGGGCACTGCGGTTCCCTCCCACATCCCAAAAACCTGCGACATTAATTGGACACGCTAAATTGCCCCTCGGTGTGATTGTGAGTGCGTCTATTTGTCTGTATGTGCCCTGCGATTGTCTGGCGACCAGTTCAGGGTGTACCCCACCTGCCTCCTGCCCGTCGACTGCTGGGATAGGCTCCGGCACTCCCGCGCCCCTCGTGAGGATAAGCGGCAAAGGAAACGGAGGGATGGAATCTAGTTTGAAAAGGCGGCGACGGTCCTGTCGATGATTTCGTCGTTCTTTCGGCAGATACGCCAGCTTGTACTTCTGCTGCGCCATCGAGGAGCAGGACAACGAGCTGATCACGCTGGAGATCATCCACCGATACGTGGAGCTGCTGGACAAATACTTCGGCAGCGTGAGCGGCCCGCGTCGTCGCCGCGCTCGCTCGCGCGCTCTTCCCCGCCGCGTAACACTTGTGCTTCCGTCCGCCCGTCCAAGGTGTGCGAGCTGGACATCATCTTCAACTTTGAGAAGGCCTACTTCATCCTGGACGAGTTCCTGCTGGGCGGCGAAGCCCAGGAGACGTCCAAGAAGAACGTGCTGAAGGCCATCGAGCAGGGTGACCTGCTGCAGGAGGTGAGCATCCGCGGAACGTTCGCCGTCTACTTTTGCGGGAATTACCGGAAAGTGCGGAGGTTGGGGGGGGGGGCCTCGCTTGCCTTTTAATCGGGAACTTGAATTTACAGTACTTGGGAAAATATACCGTAATTTCCGGCCTACGGAACGCACCTGATTTTAAGCCTCAGCCAGTACATTTGTAAAGGAAATACTATTTGGTACATACGTAAGCCGCACCGGTGTAAAAGCCGCAAGTGCCCACATTGAAACACCAGATATCTACAAAGACGGTCCACAGAAAGAGTTTTCAAAGTTTTAATACCTTAGCTTAGCTTAACATAGCAACATCACGGTAGCACAAACGGGGCTGGTAAAAACCAAACAACTTACCGGTAAAAACAAAACAAGGGCGGCAGCTACGGAGTAGCAACATGGTAGCACAGCACAGCAGAAGCAGGGCCAGTTAAAAAAAAAAAAACATACCTAAATGACTGAGACGCGGCAGCAACACGCTAGCGCAACGCTAACAGGGGCGGTTAAAAAAAAAACAAGACTAAATCACTGAGACTCGGCAGTAACACAACAGCAACACGCTAGAGTGATGCTAAAACTAGCGCGCGGTGCTAACGCTAGCGCGGCATTAACTGGCCGGTTAAAAAAAACAACATACCGGCAAAAATCACGGAAACAGGGCTGCAACGCAGCAGCAACACAACAGCAACGCGAACAGGGCCGGTTAAAAAAAAAAAAAAAAAAAACATACCGGTAAAAGTCGCTTCCTCGGCACATATATTCCACCTTTTCCGCTCGAGTGCCCCTTTGCGGCTGTTAGGGAAAAAAAATGCATAAATTAGCCGCTTCACCGCATAGGCCGCAGGGTTGAAAGCGTGTGAAAAATGTCGCGGTTTATAGGCCGGAATTTACGGTACACTTGAGCATCATCCTGGTTGAAGTAAAGTGATTGCCTGCAAGTCACATAATTCGTAGGGATGGGAATTGGAATTTTTAAGTACTGTATTTTCCGCACTGTAAGGCGCACCTAAAAGCCTTTAATTTTCTCAAAAGCCGACGGTGTGCCTTATAATCCGGTGCGCATTACATATGGATCAATATCGAGACTTTAGTGCAGCGCCATCTAATGGATGCAGAACGTAATCCCGGCCTCTACTGTAGTGTCTATTCTGTCCGCCTTATAATGCAGTGCGCCTTATATATGAAAAAAAAAATTAAAAATGGGCCATTGAAGGTGCGCCTTATAATGCGGTGCGCCTTATAGTGCGAAAAATATGGTAATTTTCCACCGTTTTGCAACTTCCAACTCTTTATTGCCCTCCACTTTTTCTAAAAATGATAGCTATCGCGATGCATTCCTCACTTGGACTAGAATCCGATTAGCTGGCTAAATATCACATAAAATTTGTTTATACGGTGGTACCTTGAATTACAGTTTTTTTTGAGTTATGACTTGTTGCTCGGTCAACTTATTTTTTTCAATTTGTGTTGGGAGACAAAATGTGCGTTACAACTTAGCAAGCTAGCAAGTTAGCGTAATCGCCCGGCATGTGGGGGGCGCGGGGGGGGGGTAGCTTATATGTCTATCTATCTATCTATCTATCTATCTATCTGATAATTAATATCTGCCTATTACAATCAAATGAGAATTTTTTTTTTTTTAAAGATTTTTTTAACCCCTCCAAGATTCTTCTATAACCGGGGTAAGCGTTTTCGGAGTTGGTTCCGCAAAAAAAGAAGAAGAAAAAAACAAATTAGAAATATTTTGAAATAAAATTAGAAAAAAGTATAGAAAAAAAATTCACGCATTGGTGCCGAACCGTGAGTATGCGGGCCTCCACATCCAGAATAATGGACAGTATTTGATGAAAATTGAATTGATGATCCAACTGCTTGGTGAAGGTTCTGCTGCCCTCTTTTTTTCTTTGCATTTTTCTTTTTCTTCTTTCCATTCTTGTGATTTCCCTCGCACGCACGCATCTGAATCACGTCTCCTTTCTTTTTGCTTGTGTGTACTCTTTTGCCTTTTTGTGATTTTCAGAACATAGACTCTCAGACGCGCGTGTTTGCAGGTACACTTGCTGTCGTCCTACTAGTGTTAGATGACTAACTAGTGCCGTAGTAGTCCTGCTAGTTTAGCCGTGAAAGGGGAAATGAAGTAACCCAACGGGAACCCGCTCATCATAAAAGTACGACGAATCATAAAAAAGAACGTAGTGGCGTCATTGTGAGATGTGATTGTGTAATGCAATGGATCTAGAAAGTGAACACTATGGAAGTACAAATGTACCACCAGGATTTGAATTTGAAATGTAAAGTGCTCACATTTTCCAGAGTTGTATTTCAGTGGAACTTTTCAATGTTAACAATTCAACCGGCTACAATTCGCTGTCTGAAATTCACCGTCTGTGCCGCCAGGCAGGGTTACTTCGGGTCAGAACCGAACAGCCAGCCAATCGCAGTTAAGCTTTATTGGTCACGTGACATGACATACTAAGAAATGGTAACTGGATTGGCCGGGTGTTCGGTTCTGACCCGAAGTAACCCTGGCCGGTGGCACCACTGACCTAAAAAAAAAAAAAAAAGACTTGTTGAAGCCAGTTGGCCGCCATCTTGGTACTCCCAAAACGTGTGCAGGACATGGTTTAAAGGTTGGATTATGCCGGGGTTTTTCCTCAAAGTTTGGCGTGTAGATTTTAAGCTGGTCGTGTGAGCGAGACATTTTCTCAGGATTTTTAATTTGACTTGGTAAGCCAAGAAAGGCGAAGTGCAAAGGAAAGACATAGAACACCGTGACTAGCAAGAAACCTTGCATATTACCCACAGAGCCCCATTTCCGTGAAGTTAACTTTTCCCAAAATACGCTGGAACATAGCAAAAAAAAAAACCCGAAGCATTTTTTTGTCATAAAAACATCAATTTTGAGTCAATCAGTTCGATTATATATATATTTGGAAATAAGGACTCGCAATGGGAAAATGCGCATTGTTCATTTGTCGTCTCTGCGACGTCCTATTTCAGACGGAAAATTTAAACTTTGAAAATCAAATTCAATTTGCAGAGTTCTGTATTATGAAATTCATCAAAACTTTCACAGAAAATGTGTTTTTTTGCTTATCCACTGATGAAGTTTGGGAAAATATTGACATCACTTTTTTGCAAAAAACTGTCGGCCTATAAATGTGAAGCAGAGAGTGAACAGTGAACAACAACAACTGTAAACAAAACTTTGTTCAAGTGAATTAAGTCCATCAGAAAAAAACATTTACAAACAAACTTTAACAGTGTCAAAGTAAATCTTTCTAACTTACCTGTTGAATGTTTTCCCACAGCCACGAAACTGCCGATTACCGCCGAGGTCGGAGTGCTTGTTTTGGGAGTAGCAAGATGGCGGATGGGGACTTCGGTTTTGGTGGCCAATGAGCCATCCAGTTTTTTTTTTTTTATCAATGGGTGGCACAGACGGTGAATTTCAGACAGCGAATTGTAGCCGGTTTAATTGTTAACAATGAAAAGTTCCATAGATGACGTTCTTTTCTGAAAAGAAATGATATTTATTTATTTTAAAAGGCAAAAAAAAGATACTTTACTGATGATAGGAAAAAAAAAAATAGGCAGCCAAAACGCGCTTTGTGTTTGGAAACTTATTCATCTGAGGTAAGTTATAAAATGAAATGGCCCAAAAGTTATGATAATGATGATGATGATGAAAGCAAAGTCTCAAGCAAGCGTTTTCCTTTGCCCCACAAAACCCGAAGCCCCCTGGTCTTCCTCGAGCGAGCGTCGCGTCATTCCGGCCCAGGACGCTCGGGAACTTTTCTGATCGGCCGGCTTGTCTATTCGTAGAAGCGGATCGACGACTGGGGCGGTTCGCCCGGTGACGAGCTCTTGTGACGGGGCCGCCGCGGGTAAAAACCGGTGTGAAAACGCCGCCGTGCACCTGCATGCTCGACGGGCATGAGTTGGTCCGCCACCGCGCTACGCACAAAAAAAAAAACGAAAAAAAAAAAAAATAAAATCAAAGAAAAAAGTGTCGTCTTAGTTGGAGTGAAATTGGAGGACGAATTTGAAAAGCACGAAAACCTTGACGGGGTGGACCCGGTTTGGCCTTCCCCGGACATCCGACCGTCGGAGGTTTCTCTAACGAACAGATCATCATAACAAATCATAGCAGGTGTTTCCTCGGAGCTCCACTTCTTAACCTTTGTTTGACTCTCCCAGTCCATCTTTGGCAACGTGCCGATGAACCTCGAAGCTCGGTGGCCGTTTTGACATTTTGCGCTGCTGAGATGCTTTTCAGTAGCTTGAAAATTTGAAGTTAAGTTTGCGATACTTTTAAGTAGAGATTAAGAAATGATTTTTTTTTTTCTACCCAGGCTGAATTCTGATTATTTGTGGTCAAGGAGCTCGATAACCAATATTTGGAGTCGAGATGCAGTTGCTGGAAAACCTGCTTTGAATAATACTAACTCTTAACACTTCATTTTAATACCTTTAAGCATATCTTTACTAAGATATATGTATTATACAAAATAAAGTTTTTCAAAATTTAGCATAAACTGAAATTCTAATCTCTCCCTTATTTTATAATTCTTGTTTTAAGTTCAAACAACGAGAAATGTGCAGGTACTTCCGAGGGTCAGCACTTCGCAGCAGAGTGTGAAGCGGCTGGGATGAGAATCGGCAACTCCAAATCCGAGACCGGGGTCCTCAGTCGGGAAAGGGTGGGGTGCCCTCTCCGGGTCGGGCATGAGATCCTGCCCCATGTGGAGGAGTTCAAGTATCTTGCGGTCTTGTTCACGAGTGAGGGAAGAACGGAGCGGGAGATCGACAGACGGATCGGTGCAGCGTCTGCATTGTTGCGGACTTTGTATCGGTCCGTTGTGGTGGAGAGAGACCGAAGTCGAAAGGCGAAGTTCTCAGTTTACCAGTCGATCTACCTTCCTACCCTGACCTTCGGGCACGAGCTGCGGGTCGTGACCGAAAGAACAAGATCCCGGATCCAAACGGTCGAAATGAGTTTCCGCCGCAGGGTGTCCGGGCTCTGCCTTAGAGAACGGGTGAGAAGCTCGGCAAAGCGGGAGGGGCTCGCTGTCGAGCCGCAGCTCCTCGGCATTGAGAGGAGCCAGATGAGGTGGCTGGGGAATCTGATCCGGACGCCTCCCTGGTGAGGTGTTCCGGGCTTGTCCCACCGGAAAGAGACCCCGGGGACGACCCAGGACACGCCGGAGAGACGTATTCTCTCGGGTGACCTGGGAACGCCTCGGGATCCCTCCGGAAGAGCTGAAAGAAGCGGCCGGGCAAAGGGAAGTCTGGGTATTCCAGCTGAAGCTACTTCCCCGGAGAATCGGTGGAAAATGGATGGATGGATGTACCTATGCTGGAACAACTGTAGTCGTACCATTGCTGAATGTAGTGTCCAATCCAATCACTCTGCACCCGAGCCTGCTATAGATCTACAATATGATAATCATGAGAATCAGGACTGTGCTAACCGCCATACAATAACACTCAGCTCAGACTACTTCAGACTGAGAACCCTTTCTAATATTTTTGATGCGTTAGATGTTTTGTTGAATAAAGTATTAGCGGTTCTCACAGCGCCGTAATTACACCGCTAACATAGCTCGAGGGATTTGGACAAAGCTATTTTCCATAATAAGCCCCGAGTGGAACATTTGTCCGGCGCGTGGTCGTGAGTTTGGTGCCAGCAAGCAGATCTTTGTTTGCAATAATGACGCCCCAGAAGGCTTTTCTTAGCGGATGCATCGTCTGGCTTATTTTGGTTATTAAACTGTTTGACTCCCAGGTATGACTGTCCCCAATGTGACCTCAGAGACTTCTGGACTGTTCCAGAACTTGACACGCTGAGGTGATTACTGTTTGTCGATTTACAATATAGGTCACCACTTCTACTACTAGTACAGTCCTTTAGCACAAAGACTTCTTAACGTGCCCTCCTTGTCTGTAGACCAGGTTTAGTGCTCCTCATGTGGTTCCTGTTCCTGTCTAGTTTAATGTCTAGCACTGTCTTGTTATTGGTTCCTGTTTCAGTTTAGTTTATCGTCTCGATTTTCCTCTTTACAACTGCCTGGTTTTTGGTTCAGTGACCTTGGGCTATTTCCTGATCCACTGGCCCAGATCTGGTACCTGCCCCAGTTTGCCTGTTCCAATTTTATTTTATTTTATTTTCTGGTCCAAGGTTTGGATCAAGTGTTGGATCTGGATCCATTTTCAGTGTTTCAGGTTTGTTTTTTGCCCCACTGTGCCTGATCTGGTTCATTTTTTTTCAGTGCTCCTGATCTTGACTCATTACACCGTATTTGGTTCCAAATACAGTGCTCTGGATCTGGATCCTGATCCAGGGAACCTCCTCTATTTCTGGGCCCACTGATCCTGCTCTGGATCTTAGTGAAGTGGTGTTTTTTTCTGATCCAGCACTCCTGATCTCGCTTTGAGAATGGCAAGCCCTACAGGTGTAGTTCTGGCTCAAGTTTTTGTGGTCAGGCTCCATGTCCACTGCTCGTTGTCTGGTTTGACCGTACCCAAAACAATGTAGAACGAATGCGATCAAGAAGCCTGGAAATAGACAAACCTTGTCCTTGCTCCTTGTCTGGTTCCAGTTCAGTAAATCTTTTCTGGTTGCCGGTCGAAAGGTACAGGTCTCGATCCTGTTCCAAGTTTTCCTGGCCTGCATTTTGGTCCATTATTTCTTGTTTGCCTGCCACTACAGTGCTCCTTGTTTAATTTTAAGTTTCTGCGCTCGTGGTCTGCTTCCTGGTCCAATACTCCAGACTAGGAACACCTGTACCCGGTGTTCCGTTTCTCAGCCAGTGCTGTGGATCCGGTTCCGGTTCAAAGTTCTTCAGTGTATGGTTTTCGGTCCTCCCCTTCCCAACTCTGTGTCTCCACAACCGGATGTTGTGTGTATGTGTGTCACTTTGCGTTCCCGGTCTCCGTTTTATGAACTCGACATTCAGTGCTGCCTTGACTTGCGAGTTTAATTCATTCCTTGACCATTTACGTCAGTGAAGTCAGTCGTGTCTCAAATCAACTTTTCACATTGAACTTCCTGAAAATGCTATATCGAGGTTCACCTACTATGGATTCAGTATTTAGTGGATTTTTCTTCCATATTCCTATCTTGTAAAATTCACCATTTTGCGGGATTGCACGTAGGCAAGGAGAGCCACAGCCACCGTCGCTGTAAAACCCCAACTTGGGCCGCTCGCAAGTCGAGGTATCGGTGTACGTGTTGAAAGGTGGCGTCTGTAAAGCTGAAGTGTACGGAGGAGTTTGACGCCCAAGTGAGGCCCGGTTGACTGCATGCGGTTGTGTTTCTAAAAGTTCTCTCTTTCTCCCTCAGCCCCGTCATGAGTACTTTAATGTGCCTGTGTACTGACCGGCTGCTCCTGTGCCGCCGCCGCCGCCGCCGCCCACCCTGCCCGTACTGTGCCCGCCAGCGTGCCCGCGCCATGCATGCCCCCCCCCCAGCTCATTTCTCTCTGCACGTTGTCCTTGTGCCTTGTCTCTGGTGCCCCCCCCGACTGCACCCCGCCGGCATGACGCACCGCAAGCTTCTTAACTTAACTTACAAATTAAATGTAGTCCGCGACGGAGTTTAATTTGTTATGCAGCTAAATTTACTCTTACTGTAAACATTTTGTAGTTTTTTTTTCCTTTTTTTTTTTTGGTGGGGGGGGGGGCTCATTAATATATTGTTGCAAGTCACAATTTTACTTGTTTTTCGGAAATATCACAAACATTAGCTAATTATTGGAGGGTGTTATCATTGCCATGGGTGGAAAAAATGTTTTTTTTTTCTTTTGTATATATATATATATATATATATATAGGGTGTCCCAAAAAAATGTATACACACAGTTTAAATAATTGTAAACTTGATGTTTATTATAATTCAAATAATTTTAACATGTAAAAGAATTTACAAATATTATTTAAAGTGTGCATAATTTTTTGGACACACACACACTTATATATATATATATATATATATTATTATTATTCTTATTATTTTTAATAAGAAGGCATCAGAAAAAAATATAGCAAAGATAAGAAAAAAGAAATCAGCGAATAGTTGAATCAGTGGAGCCCAAACAGCATTTCATTTTTTTCTGATAATTTCTTTCAGCGTTAGTTACTTGTTCTTTTATCTTCTCTTTTTGCAGTTTTTAAAATTGTATGTATGTATTTAGAAGCATGTCTTGACGAGCAAAAACAATCCAATAGAAGAGTCGCTTTACATGAATTTTTTTTAGCGTGACAAAATGACACGATTATTTGCACTTTTTACACTGTTATTGAAAGGTGTCGTTCGGCCTCTACAGAATTATGACTGATATTAAAATGAAGTTGACAAATGGACATAAATTTGCAATCTGACTAACCAACAAATCACCGGCAGCCCTCCCAGTGAACATGAATATTCGGCGTGTATCGCCGTCAATGGCAGTCAGTGACTTTTAATGATATCCTGTAGTACAATAGTTTGATGAAATGGAGGTTTATGAAAAATAAATGTTTTCTGGTTGGTATTGGGCATGTTGGTGTGTTTCTTGAATTGACGTTCATATCCAACTTTTTGAGTGTGGGCTTTTGTGTTTGACTGATCAATTGTGGTGTTGTCTTGACTTTGTGCCCACGCTGCTGTCAGGACGCAAAAGTAAGTGCCGCTACTTTGTGCTAGCATCATCGGGGGGAAAAAAAAAAAAAAAAAATTAAACAATACAACGAGAAAATGTAAAAACACTTCTATTAGTTTTGGGGGTACAGTAGATCGGGAATTTATGACGAATAAGAATCTGCTTCATCCAAAACACTATGCATATTTAATTAGCCATAATTATTCAATGTACATGTATTTTGCAATCTGAAAAAAAATATACATTGTGTTGGACTTTGCATTGAGTACACATTTAACTCACAAAACAATTTGTTTAATATTACCTTTGAAAAAAAGTTTTTTTTTTTTTTACAGATGAAGGTATTTGTCATCTCAAAAGTTTCAACTATAATAAAAAGGTTTAAATAAGTCATACAAGATTCACCCATGCTGATGTTTCCGTTAAATGTTACCAGAAAACAAATATGTAAAAAGGGAAGTCAAAAATACAGAACAGTACCAGAGTCAGTCCGTCAAGCTGTTGAAATAAAAATAAAGATTAAATATTTTTATTGCATTACCTAATAATTGTATTATTTAATATTTATGAAGGCTATGAGTTTAACTTTTAGAATTCTATATATATTTTATTTAGGTCAAAAATTTACATCCGCAAAAAGTATTGTGCCTTCAAAGAACGTGCGAAAACCCAGACGATGAGGTCATGGCTTTGCTAGTTCCTGATAGGTCCACTGACAACATGGGAGTTAATTGATGGCACACCTGGGGATGTGTTTAAGGCCATACCTCAAAAACGTTGCTTCCGTGTTTGGAATCATTGGGAAAATCCAAAGGAATTGGCCAGGAAATCAGAGAAAGAAGTTTGGCTCATCCTTGGGTGCAATTTCCAGATGCTTGAAGTTGCCACGTTCACCTGTTCAAACAGTTACACACAAGTATAAACGTCATGGGTGTGTCCAACCGTCACGCCGCGCGCACAGGAGATGGGCTTTGTGTGCCAGAGATGAACATGTTTTGATCCAAAATGTGCAAATCTACCCCAGAACAAAATCTAAAGACCTTGTGAGGATGCTGGATGAAGCAATAAATAATACAATAAATCAAAAATGAAGAAGTAGTTTCTCTCCAAAAGGGGGCTCCTGCAAAAAAAGTTTGTGGAACCACCCCTCTAAGCAAAATATGTTCAGATTTTACTCTACAGTATTGAGAAAATATATCCGGATTCAACGCTTCCATTTAGCTACTGTAAAAATATACGTAAATTAAAAGCAGAACGTGGATTTGTTTGTATATTGCATTGAAGTGTGTGTGCGTGTGTCGCATAATGACGACTTTGATCAAGTATTTGTCCTGTACAAATGTTGATTGTTTGTTTTTGCAGGATGGAGAAGTACAGTGCAGCGTTCTGGAGGAAATCGGACTGACATGAAAAAAATCACACAAGCCACGCCCCCTTCACCATAACTCGACATTTTCCCAGCAACAATAAGTATCTTTTTTTTTTTTCTTTTAACGAATGTAGCACACTTTAAAAAAAAAAAGGTATATATATATATATATATAATATATATATATATATATAGTTGTTTACTGTGACCACGGCAGGAAATTTCCTGCATAACCAAAGCTGGCACATCTACTGTATTGAAAAATATGTATCAAGTATGTCAAAAGGGAAGTCGAAAGTATTACAACAAGAGAACCAAAGAGTTAGTCTATCAGTTTTTTAATAGTCTTTTAATTACACTGGCAGGGATTCGTGATGTTATTCTTCCCATTGAAATAGAATGACTTTGGACATGTTTATTAAAATTGACATCACCAATATGAATCTGTTGTGTCCCTCATTCAGTCATATGAGAATTCTGTCCATATTTGTATTGTTGTACGCTCTGCTTGTATGCATTTGCTTCAGTTTGAAGTCTCATAATTACCCCACTAGCTATGCTAATTTATGCTAGCTTGTTAATGGCATTTTGCATCATTTTAGCATTCAGCTCACTCACTTTTTTTTCGAGAGATATGGCGTTGAATTTTCTCGCGCTGTATCCTTTGTTTGTATGTGGGTGTTAACGTAGCAGTTGTCTGAAGGTTTAAAATTGTTGGCACATCAGTGCTAAGTTCTGTTAGCCCGTCTATGACGTTTTGTCACATAAGTTAGCATTAAGCTAGGGGGAGAGCGAGATACAATAAAAGAGTTTGGGTGTGAAAACATACAAAGCTTTTTTTCAATTTTGGCTTTTTTGGGGGTTGTCTGAGATTGAGGACAGGCGTGAAGGAATACTTCAAAGAGTGTCTTTTAATGTTTATGTTTTTAAGTGGGTGAGAGGAGTAGAATTCCCGTAATTTCCGCCCTACAAGCCGCACACGCTTTCAACCCTGCGGTAATGCGGCGGTGGCGTTAGCGCGGCGCTAGCGTTAACGTGCCGCTAGCGTTACCCCACCTGGTTATAAGCCTCGCTACGCTAGCGTAAAACTCTTTCCGTGTACCAAGGCTTATAACCGGGTGGGCTACGTAGGCCGGGAATTACAGTATTTTATTTTGAAGAAACATGGAGTCAACATCACAGTTAACATCTGGCGTATTCGAAACATTTCTGTAACAGTTGCCTGCAATGTTCACAGAGTGGGCAAAAACGCTTGGCGTTGATTTCCACACCGCTCTGTGTGTCTTTTTAGTCACAGTTATGATATAGATTGTTCTTTTCTGATTCGTAAATTAACATTTAGTGAGTATGATTGTCGAAATGCAGCAGCAGCAAGCGAAACGTTGTTATTCGTGTCCAGGAAGGCCACACATTGGACAAAAGTAGTGGGACGAGAACCGGGGTCGGGAATCTGTGGCTCGCGAGCCATATCTGGCTCTTTTGACGTTGCATATGGCTCGCAGAGGCCTCGTCACGACATACTGTACGATGTCCTTTCCATCACGTAGGCAACGCACTGATCTATAAAAATCAAATAAAATAAGATACTGGACGGCTCATTGGCCACCAAAACCGAAGTCGCCATCCGCCATCTTGCTACTCCCAAAACAAGCGTGCCGACCCGTGCGTTAATCGCCAGTTTGGTGGCTGTGAGAAAACATTCCACAGGTAAGTTAGAAACATTTACTTTGACACTGTTAAAATTTGCCTGGAAAGTTTTTTTTTTTTTTTTTTTTTAATTTTCCGGTGAGTTTAATTCACTTGAACAAAGTTTTGTTTCCAGTTGTTGCTGTTCACTGTTCACTCGCTGCTTCACCTACGTCGGCCGATGTCACTATTTTCCCAAACCTCATCAGTGGATTAGCAAGAAAACACATTTTACGTGAAATTTTTGATGAATTTCATAACACAGAACACTGCAAATCAAATTTGATTTTCAAATGTGAGTAAAATTTTCTGTCGCAGAGACGACAAATGAACAACGCGTTTTGCATGTATTTTCCCATTCCGACTTCCTTATTTCCAAAAAATATCCAACTGATTGACTTCAATTTTTATGTATGACAAAAAAATGCTTAGTTTTTTTTGCAATGTCATGATGAAAGTGCTTCACAGCTTATTTTGGGAAAAGTGAACATGTCACAGATCTCGGGCCCGAGGTAATATGCAAGATTTCTTGCTAGTCACGATGTTCTACGTTTTTCCTTTGCACTTCGCCTTTTTTGGCTTAACAAGTCGAATTAAAAATCCTTCATGTTACCAGAACTGCAAAAGTGTCTAGTTCACACGACCAGTTTTAACTCTACATGCCAAATTTATTGATTAATAATCCAACCCGTAAACCATGTGCTCTACGCGTTTTGGGAGTACCAAGATGGCGGCCAAATGGCTTCCACCATTCGCCATACCGCTTGATGCGAATGCGCTATGAAGTCTTTTTTTTTTTTTTTGGTCAGTGAGGCAACGCAAATGACCAGAGGCAGTTTGTCCGAGTGGGGTTTCCGTAGTTCACCGTAAGGGTCCAACGCAGCAGGTAGCGACAACTAATTGCGGAAACAAAGTTGTCCAGTTTTTGCCAAGACTGGACAGCCATTAAACAGGCGGAGGACGATGCAAAGCATTCGTGACTGATAGATTAGAAATTTTGCCGACTTTTCGCATAAAGACAAGATAATCAAATGAATAAAAGACACGCTGTTGTTGGCAAGGACTGTTCATCATGATGGCGAATGAAATGGAATTATGTTCACCACGAACGGATGGAAGTCTCAACGCCTGCATGACCCGATGACGTGTGAAAGACTAGAAAGCCATCAGCAAAACCGGCCAGCACCAGAAGTCACATTCACGGTAAGAAGTGTTCTTGTCGTCAACAAAAAAAAAAAATCTATAGAACATCTCTAAAGAATTACTAAAGAACTTTAGGGCCCAAGTCCTATAGAATTTCCATTTAAAAACATTCTGTTTTGCACAAGTTCTAAAGAAAATCACAGCCAAAGTTCTTTAGAACAAGTTGTTCTGGACAAATTCTAATAGAATTTCTATGGAATTCTATTCTATATTAGAATATTATTCTCATTATAGATATAATTATTATAAACTATCGAGTTCTATACATTTCTCTAGAATTTTTTTTTTTAGCAAGTTTGGTTCGAAACATCATAAAAATGTTATGAAAGACTTATTGCACTCAAAGTGTTGGTTTTACAAAAATGCTCAAATACAGTACTATTAATATTGCCTGACTTTTTTGAAATTACAATTTTAGCATTTGTGGCTCTCTCAGCCTAAAATGTTCCCGAAAGGTCGCGTAAAATCAATTTGGACTATAGCTCATCGTGCAGATTTTTGTCTGGTTGTGTGTTGGGTCCAAAAAAGTTGGGCACGGCCGCTGCACGCTACATAAACGGAATATTTGTCCCGACAGGTTGCAGAACGTGCGCGTCGCGAACATCCGAAAAAGTCGCGCGGTTCATGATGTGAATGGTGACGACGTAAACCAAAAAAAAGTTCAACTTCCGCCCCGTGAATGTGTATCAAAAGCCATTTCGGTCGTAATTTTGTTTTTTGTTTGAGCTGTCGCAAAATCAAAAAAAAAAATTTCAAGGAATTGTTTCAACATTTCACACAAAAAGCTCCTTTTGTCTCCTTTTTTGGGGTCAGAAATTGATTTTTGGGTAACACCAACCCTTCCATTCATTTTATTTGCCGCTTATCCTGACGAGGGTCGCGGGGAGTGCCGGAGCCTATCCCAGCTGTCAACGGGGAGGAGGTGGGGCGCACCCGGAACCGGTCGCCAGCCAATTGAGACAAACAGCCGGACTCACAATCACACCTATGGGCAATTAATGTCTTCATGTTTTTGGGATGTGGGAGGTGCCCACCCGGGGAAAACCCACCCATGCAAGGGGAAGAAAACACGCAAACTCCGCACAGGCGGGTTCGGGATTGAACCCGGGACCTTGGACCTTGGAACTGTGAGGCCAGCGCTTTACCAGCTGAGCCACCAAAACCACTAACCACTAAAACCAACCCAGATTCTACTAAGTACACAAGAACTGGAAAAAAAAAAACTACACTTGGTTTTAAAAGGTCGGTTTGGTGAAAATGGCTGACAATGAGTTAATATCAACACCAATATCGGTATCATATTGATTTGTTTTTTTGTTTTTGTATCGGGTCACAGGCCACGAGTGAGTAAAATTTTCATCTTCATCGAAGCTCAAATGTGGAAGGGATGGCAGGGAAAGTGCAGTTACGGCAGTCGTCCGCAAGAGAGTGCCAAAGAGCTGCTCCGGTCTCCGTGAAAGACGGAATCCAGAGTTTGTGTGTATGTTGTGAGCATGAACGCTTGCGCGTGTGCTTTTTGGAGTGTTTGAGATCTGGCTGGGAGGCGCAATCGCAACACAATTAAGATAATTTGCCAGTGACGGCTGGTGGCAAGAAAAGCAATTTGCGCGCCCGTAATTTGTAACGCGACGCGCGCCTGTCAGATGGAGATTAAACAAGTGATTGTGGCCCGATTGTCTCAGCTAACTAAGTCTTTGGAGAGCCCGTTTGGAGGGGGAGGCCTCAGGGGTCCACTTTGGGGCCCCCTGAGCTTGTTCTCTTTGGATACACTTGACTTTGTGTCTTCACGTAGATATTTTTGACATCATATTAGTCATTTTCGCCCTGTGGATGTCTTTATGAGTGTGCTCAAGAGATTAACACCATGAACACATGGCCGTCGAATCCTTGTAGTTTGTTGTTTATATAAAAAAATAATAATACTAAAAAATATTTGAATAAACATAACATGAAGAAAATACACAAAAATGTACAAAGACCCCCCGTAAAAGATTATAACAAGAGTAAACACATTGTGATCCTCCCTCACAAAAAAAAGCCCAAATATGAAAAACATGACAAAAAGAAAGCAAAAATAAATAAATAAATAAATAAATAAATAGAACACCAAGAGAAAAATACGCAAAATAAATTCAAAATAGCAGAAAATAATACATTTCAAAAGTCTAGAGAGAATGTAAAGGATTTAACAAGCGTAATGTCACAATGTGATATGAAAAATACACAAATGAGTACATTTATGGAAGCTACATGGGAAAATACAAAAAATGTTGGACAGTCATATTAAAATCGTGTCTGTAATATATAAGAAGATTTGACCAACCCAAAAATATTTCATAAGGGAAATGCACAACTAATATGGAGACTACTGTGTTTCTTTTAAGGTATTTTATTTCAACTTTAGGACTCACAATGCAAAAGCTTTTTTTTTATTTTCAAAGACACACATTTCATCTAATTTTGTAGTAAAAATATATTGCATTTTATTTTAAATTTTGACATTATACATTATAACTTTTGAAGCCTCTCCTCCCAAAAAAAAAATCTAAATAAGACTTGCACTAATGTTAAACACCCCAACCCTGTATTTTATACATTGCCAACTATATAAGTATCATAATAACATTTAATGTGATATTTGAATGGATACATTTCAAACTGGGTCTTTACTGAAAGTTTTTCAATGACCACAATTGTAGGCTTTGTGTGACCTGCATTTGTTGTTTTGTCCGCTAGATAGCAGTGGCACACTTCAGCCGTCCAAAAGCTTTTGGATTCCACAAAGGAAATTAATAGCTTGAATGAAATTATTGTCACCCGGTGAGCCGCTTGAGAAGTTCGCCATCAAGCAATAAAAAAAAAAAATCAAACCCCGGGCACAGAAGAGGCCGTTATTATTATTTTATTGCCGTCATAACCAGACAGATGGACGTGTTTTTTTTAGTACCCCCCCCTCAATATTTTCTAGTTTCCTGCTGATTTCTTTAGGCTCACCTAATCAAAACACAGACATGTTTTAAATTTTTGTATTGTTTTACAGATTCAAATATTTGTCGGCTATCATGATAAAATATGCTTCAAAATATTGTCAAAAACGAACATTTTCTTATTTTTTTTTACGTTAAGTTTAAGTTTCCTTTTAAAATTTGTTTTGGATAATTATTGTCTCTTTTGCTTTGATGTCACCCTGAAATGTACAAATAAAAATTAATATTTTAATTTCAACATATTTTGGAAAAAAATGAAATGCCATAAAAAACATTTAATTTCATTGTTTTCTTGTTCTTTGTGTTTCTGATTTCCTCCAAAATTAATAACCCCCCTATTTTTTCATTTAAATATTTTTGGTGATAAAATATTTGTAAAGTAAAATCTACAAATGTATTTATTCATCTATATTTCTTCAAAGCAAAACTTGTTATAATTAGTTTGTATTTTTGTTCTACTTTTTTCATTTGATTTGCATTTTAGATTTTTCTTTTACTTGGGAAACAAAAGGTTTAGGTAATTAATCATTTAATGATATACTATGTGTAATTATTATTTATATTTAGAGATCAAATATTTGTAAAATAGAATTGGGAAAAAAAGTATCCAAATACAGATTTTTATATTTATATATATATGTATATATATGGGATATGAAGAGAAACAAAATCACAAGTTAAAATATTTATCAAACAAATCTAAAACAAATTACAAATGTTGAAAAAAAAAAATACTATATCTGGATACTTATATATATATTGTTTTAGATTTGTTTGATGAATATTTTAACTTGTGATTTTTGTTTCGTATCCCCTAAAAGTTTAAAACTGATCAAATAATTGGATATAATACTTGTGAATGTTTTTTTTTTTTTTTGGTCTTCTTCTGATTATTTTGCTTATTTTGTTGGTTTTTGTCAAGCGTGCAAGAGTCGAAGAGGTGGGCGGGGCTGAGGTGAAACCCCCCCCCCCGCCCTCGTGAGCGTCGATCTTGACCTTTTGCGCGGTCCCGGCGTGACGGGTGTGGCGAGGGAGGAGGCGGAATCCGGCCACGCGGCGACGCGACGCGACGCGACGCCCTCGGTGCCGGCCGCCGTCGCGGACTCTCGGCTCGCTCGGGAGGCGGATTGGGGGCAAATCTCCAGCGTGGGCGGAGATAACGAGTGTTATCTGCTGTCGGGGCCTTCGGAGAGAGAGAACGAGGACGAGGATGTCACTCAGGTGAGAGTGCACACACACACACACACGCGTCCACGTACACACGCGTATGCGCTCACATTTATGATTCTGTGTGTCGTGGGGACCGGACGCCTCTTTGGCGCCCTCCTGTGGCCAAAGGCTGTAACTGTGCAGTTTTTTTTCCCCTCCTCGTTATCACATTTAAAGGCCATTCTGGCCCGATTGGGGGGAGGGGGGGGGTGTCAATGGTGCGCTATGGTCATCACTAAGCCCTGCTGCCAATGAACATGTGAACAAAAGCGGCCATTTTGTCATCACTGGAGCTATGTGGGACTTTTTTTTAAATGCTTATTCTTTTGTTTTCTGACACTTTATACCCGCACACATTCAGAAAATGAAGGTGTGTTCTGTAGAATAAAAAGTGTGTGAGAATAAAGTTGTATTTTTTATATTCAACTGCTAAACAATGCTATTCTTCCCTTTCTTAAACTTTGAATGTAGCATAAAAACTCGACGTGGTCTTGGAAAAATACAACTTTATCCTTGTAAGTTTATGATTTTTTTTTTTTTTTTTTAATCTAGTGAAAATGTTTATTTTTTTTCATTCTTTTGCGGTCAATACCGTCTGGAATTCCATTTTTTTGGGGGTGAAACGTCTCCCCTGGGGCCGAGTTTTTCCAAGTATCGATGTTGCGTTTATCCGTGGCGCCCTCGCCGTGTCCTCTGCGTGAGTGGCACATCCACAAAGTGGAGCTTTTTGTCAAACTTGGCAAGTTGGCTTTGTACTTTTCACCAGAGCGACGCCATTGTCGGGCACAAAAGCGCCGCGCGGCTCATACAATCCGCGATCGTGCCGCTTTCACGTGGCTCGTGCGGCGAGCGCTCCAAGGTCCCTCGAGCAGACGGGAGTGGGCCGATTGTTCGATATCCATTGTGGTGTTTTTCCCCCGGCCAGGTAGCGTTGAGAATGGCGCCGTTCTTGATCCGCAATGTTGGCAAACGCTCCTCTGCGCCTCGGAAGTAGGCCCGGTATCGTCGGCGCCGCAACAGACCGCCGACGATTTATCGGAACGAGCGGTGTGGAGCCTGCGCTGAACCGCGTCGGTGTAGTTTTGGCCAAGGACGCGTTATTCTTCCGCCACGCCAGGCAAAACACATCCGCGGGTGTTCGGTTCTTTGTGTGCGCACAAAGGAAAGTCAATCGACAGGTCGAAAAAGTAACTTTCAATTCATAGATTCGACTTACCTGAATTAATAACACTGATATGATGAAAAGGAAATGACTTTAAATCATTTTCATCTGAGCTATCGTTGCAACTTTCTTTTGTTACGCTGACCCATCCTTCTGCAAAGTCATGAGACCGTGAGCAACCCCCCCGCCCCGACCCGTGACGCCCACCCGAACCCGAACTGCCGACACCAATCACACTTTGCCTCTTTACCTGCAGGCCCAGACACTCCAATGAGACGCGCCGCACGACGCGGCCAAAACCGAACCACAAAAACAGGGTGCGATTGTCAAGGAAGCAACAGCTTACCGTAAGTACACCGAGCTGGCGGCAATAAATGAACGCGCGGGCATATTTCAGACGTTATTCGACTTAACTTTACTGATTTAGTGTTTTCACAACAAAGCAGTGTCTAAAAATAAGCCAAAATAACATTTATAACCAAACAACCAAACAAACTTTGCTGCAAGTTGACCATGACTCCAAATTTCCGGGCCTACAAGCCGCGACTTTTTTCACACGCTTCCAACTCTGTGGTTTATGCGCTGATGTGGCTAATTTGTGCATTTTGGCCGCAAGGGGGCACTGGAGCGGAAAAGGTAAGAACGAGACCGGTGGAATATATTTACCGGCCCTTTTAGTGCTGTGCTAGCGTTAGCGCTGGCCTAGCGTGCTGCTGCTGTGTTACTGGCGTGATATTTACCGGTAAGCTTTATTTTAACTGGCCCTGTTAGCGTCAGTGCTAGCTTTAGTGCGGCACTAGCGTTAGCGCCAAGCTCGCTTTAAACTCTTTCTGTACCATCTTTGTAAATATCTCGTGTTTCAATGTGGGTTTCAATAAGGGCACGTGCGGGTTTTCCACACGGCTGCGGCGTATGTACAGTACGCACCAAATGGTATTTCCTTTACAAATGTACTCGGTGAGGCTTGTCAGCAGGTGCGCTATGTAGGTCGGGATTTACGGTAAATTGTTCACTCGGTGTCACTGTTGTGTGAAGCCGTTAAAGAGGAGATTCAAATCTTTACTGGCCAATCAAGCGGAGTTAGAAGGCAAACCAGCAACTGCAGTTCGATAGTTCGATTCTCCAGTCTGACCAGTCGTCTCTCGAGCGTCCCTGAACTTTCTGGTGCAGAGTTTTATTCCCCTCTCGTCGGCGCCATGTTCCGCTCAACAAAAACGGTTAAAAGCGCAAAACAACATCGGCCGTCCCGTCGCCGTCTCGTGCCGGCGTCCTCCTCCGATGGACGCCACGTACAAAAAAACAATTCACGACCAAAAAAAAAAAAAAAAAATCCAAACTAAGCAGCGCTCGGCGAAGTGAGATGAATTTGATAACAAAATTTGATATCAACTTGTTGGTGGGGATGGGGGGGGAGGGCCCTCCACACCCCCCGCAAATATTTGTTTACAAACGTCACATTGCGAATGTCTGTTTTTTTGTTTGTGTGCTGCTGGAGCGTCGTTGACGTTTGACGGCTGTCGGCCCTCGTCCGGGATTAAACGTGGCATCGGGCAGACGTGTGTCCTTTCTTGCTTTTGTGCCTTTTTTTTCCCCCCGTTTTTTTTTTTTTTTTTTTTTTTTTCCCACTTATCATCCGTCTGAAATATAATTTTTATCGAACTGACAGTTTCCTCAAAGTCGCGGAGCGCCGCACGGGGGATATTCATTACTTTTTGTGGACCTGCCGTCAAGTCATCTCCCGTCATATCTCATCTCTCGCAGAAAAGCACTTTTTATTTCTTTTTTATTTATTTTTCTGGCACCCCCCCTCCCCCCCCCCCACTTTTACTTTGGGATGACCTTCCCGCTTAAATTGCTTGGCTTGTGTTATTCAGCGGTTGAGATTTACCGGGCCGAAGAATATTGCGGTTGAGGATTTCCCGACCTGCGTGGCGCCCAATAACTTGCGGGAGGAATCCCGCCAGGCGCTTGTTTGTATTCCCGCGGCTTAGGCGCTGATGTTGGGGTGGGGTGGGGGGGTCGGGGGGGGGGGGTGGGGGGCTCTGCTGTACGACACGTAGTCCGTAACCTCTCGTGCAGAAAAGTACGAGGGCGCAGTATTTGCTGTGGTCTTCTCTGAGTGGCCCGTGAACAGACGCGGTCATGTTAAAGTACGCGCAAAAACATAAATGACATGCATAGTTTTTTTTTTCAGTTATTTGTACATTTCTCGAGACGTTACAAAAGATATAAGATGTCTCCAGAGCAACGTTTTTTTTTTTGTATTGTACAAAATGAGACCTGATGAAGTCAACGTTATTAAAAAAACAAACAAACAAAAAAAGAGCCTCAGGCTTCTGTTTGAAAGGCAGGAAAAGCCTGCTAGAACCTCTGAAGTTCATTTGGAGTCAATTAGAGGCACTTTAAATCATGAAAGATGTTTGACGACTACTCCCATTTAAAGCCAGCTTGAACGTTATCAGTTCCTTCCGAACGCAGCAATATTCCAGTTAAGAGAGGGTGTGTACATTTATGCAACCCCGTTATTACAGCTATTTTTATTATATATATATATATATATTTTTCGATTTACTTATACAGGTTATAGTTGATATTAACGGTGACCCTACCCAAACCCGACCTTTGAACTGATTTGAAATGGGTCACAAAAAAAAAACCGTATTTGAACAGGGGTGTGTAGACTTTTTATAGCCACTGTGCTTTTCTGACAACAAAAAGCCCGTGTCGAGGTTAGTTAGCTCTTGATTTGAAATAAAATTTGAAATATTTGTTGTTGAGCTGAAAGTAATTTACATTTGGCTTTTGTACTTTTTAAAAAATTCATTGTGTAATTACACTCATTTTTCTGTACTTCGATCTACTTGAGTACAAAGTACGAGAACCTTTGGCACCTCTAATAATTGTAATCATAATTTAAGGCATCGCATTGTAGTTGGAGTAAATCGTATCGTCATTCCGATGAATTTTATGATCGTAATGGAACTGATTTGCCTTTTTGCCCATTTAGACATGGTTTTGGCCTGCCTCAATGAAGCTCCTCCCCTCACTTTCCCCTAGATGGCGCCTGTCGAAAGAAACATCTTTGGCGTGAGCACAAACGCAAAAAAACTGCAGATTTTCCTTGCTTCAAGATACCAAATTGATTATTTTTTCGCTATGTTTAGTCGAATGAGCGAAAAACGGCGCCAGTCGGGAATCGTCCACGACTTGACCTGAGTTGACTCGTCGGGCTTTTGCGGGGGGTTCTCGTGGAAACTGAGCGGCTCGCGTTGAAGTGGAGGTCGCGACCCAGCAGGTTGGCCCCGCCCGCCCTGTAATGGCGCTGGCAAATTTGCGCGGTAAAAGCCTCTTTCGGGCCTCGTTGAAAGCGCCGCGGCTCTTGTCTCGCTCGTCACATGCGCGACGCCGGCTTTTTTTTAAAAACCCCCCCCCCCCCCGTTTTTCTTTTTCACCTGCCGTAATTGCCCCCCCGAATCTTTGTCAGCGAGGCGCTGCTTGTCCATTTGCGGCGCGGGGCTTTAATCTTTCTTCATTAGTTCCCAATTTGGGATAAATATGCTCATAATGCTTCCCCGCCTCCCGCCAATGGAACGTTTTGGACCCCCCCCCCCTCGCCGCCACCCCGCCGCTTTCATCTGGCAGGCGGCGCGTTGGGTAATTGGGCGGGTAAACAGACGGCCGTGACCCGCTCGTGCCGTACCGGCTGGAATTTGCCCACGGGGGGGGCGGGGGGGGGGCGCCCTCGGCCCAACGGCGACTTTGGTGGCTTGTTGCGCAATTTCCGCGGACTGCTGATGTGATTTTTTTTTTTTTTGTTTTTTTTTTCGCTCCACATTAAATTCAGTTTTGTAGCATTTGCCAAAAGTTTGGCGGGCGGCAAACTGGCCACTTTGGACGCTTCCGACAGTCGCAAATGAGGAAAAAAGAAAACGCGTTCCAAAATGGCCTGAGCTAAATTTCATTTTTCCCCATCTAATTTTGAGCGATGATTTTTTTTTTTTTTTTTTGGTCATCCATTAATTTCACATTTTCCATTTAATTCATTTGTACTTTTTTGCAAGATGTATCATAGAGCCTAGTGAGGATAAGTAGAAAGGATACGTCATCAAATATTTTTTACATTTTTCTTCCATTTGTGATTTTGTCTAATATATTTTACATTTTTTTTCTTCATCTTTTTTTAAATTTCTACTTCTGTATTTTTTATTCAATCTTTCTATATTCCTCGGCAAATATTTTGTATTACTCATCTGATAGCTAATATATTTTTGGATTGAAAGTTAGCTGGGAGTAGCACCACCACTTCCGCGGCCCTTGTGTGGATAAGCAGCTTTGAAAATTGGTGTGGATATGGAATCTAATCTTGGCATTTTTGTCCTATTGTATATATTTTTTAAAAAACATCATGTCATATTTGTTTATTTTTGCATCTAAACTAAATGCGGCATTGTGCGGAAAAGTATGGTGGCTTCAGAGAGTGAAAAATGATTTATTTTTTTCCCCTAATATTTTGGTAAATTTCAGCAACTATTTGTGTATTTTTCTTCTATCCAGTTTTATTTATTTTTAATTTTCTATTTTGATGTCACTTCCATTTTTTTCCACCCCAGTTGCAAAACATTTTAGTTTTTGTCATTCTGCGGAACATCATGTAGTTGATGTTCAGAACGGCCCAAATATAAAAATATTAATTAAAATTTATTTCTTGAAATTTGGTCGACATGTCAATTATGGTAGACGCAAAAAAAAAATTAAAACTCCAAAGGTCAAGACACGGGACGTCAGCCATTTTGCTTCAAAGCAGCCATTTTAGCCTCATTTTGGCCAGTTATTTTGTTATTTTTCAAGGAAAACATTTTCTACAATTGTTACCAAATTTAAACCACATATATTAAATAATTGGAAGATGGTAAAATGGTAAAAAAAAAAAAAAAATGACATTTGCAATTGGCCGTAGAGGCAGGCAGCAAAGTTTGACTGACCACCAAACAAGAAACTCTGATGTCCCAAATTCCAGTTTTACGTGGAAACGCGAACTTTGCTCACCCGTAGTAGTACCACCAGGTGCCACCAGGATTGAAATTAAAAAAACGCCCTGGAAAATTTTACGTTGTAACATTCAAATTGTTATTTCAAACTGGCTACAATTCGCTGTCTGAAATTCACCGTCTAATTTCAGTGTTAAAAAGGCGGGGTTACTTCAGGTCAGAACCCAACTCCCAGCCAATCCGGTTACGCTTCCTTAGCACGTGACGGCGGCCATTTTGGTTTGAGACAACCTTCTTCCGTGCAATATTTTTTCATTTTTTATTTTTGTTTGGGGGCCACAAACGCAAAGTGCGGCCTTTCGGGGTCATTTGCAAGGAACCCCCCTCCCCGCCGGAGATTTGTGCTTTTTCGTCGTGCAGTTTTCGCGGGGGTGCCGCCGCCCGCCGTCGCTAATGAAAAGTGACGGGATGAGGAGGAACCGGCGGGGAATTAAACATTCGCGAGAAGAAAAGAGAGCAAGAGAAGCAGCCGAGATGTCTTTGCGGGTCCTAATCTTTTTTTTTTTTTTTTTTTTTTTTTATTTTAAGCCGGGCGCTTTTGCGCTGACAGGTCCCCCACCTGGACAAGCTTGGACAATGTCTGCTTCTTGCGGGAACACTGGCTTAATCAGGCGGGCCGAGCAGCGCCGCCGCCGCCGCCGCCCTATCTGCTTCTCCATTTGCTGGGGAAAATCCTGGCAAAAGAGGCTAAAGCTCACTTTCATGCTTGTCTTTCATTCACCGACCGCACGGGCGCTTATCGAAGACGCCCCCCGCCCCCCGCCCCACTCGGCTTCAAAACCGCCATCTTCCCTCCTACGAGCATTTTTTTTTTTTTCTTCTTCTTCGTCTTTTTTTTTTTTTTGCCGGGTGAAGATGCTCGACGTAAGTACGGCCCATCCGGCTAAATGGGAATCTCTCCTCGCTGTCACCGCTGCCACGTTATGCCCCTGAGGGAACATTCTCTTCATAATATCATAAGCTGCTTAGCGGTGTGCTTCTATTTAAGGCATACATATTAATAGCTATAAGCAAATCATATTGGAAAGTCTTGCGCGCTGTGTCTCGCTGCCTTTTGCCGCTGTTGTGCCGGCTGTAAGAAGGTGCTAATAACTGCGAGGCCCCTCGCGCGCCGGACCGTCTAATCCCGATAAGCGCTCCTCCGCGAGGCGGGGGGAGGGGGCGCAGATCACAAGACCCCGGGAAAAAAAAGAAAGAAAGAAAGAAAGAAAGACCAAGACTCCCCTTTTCCTTCCCTTTTTCCCAACGCTTGTAATCCACGTTTGCGAGAATTCCACTTGAACTTCCCGTCAAGCGCGCGCAGCAAATCGACGACGTGGCGCGTTCGGATGATGACTTGACGTTATTTGGGCGTTTTCACTTCCCAATTGCTACCTGCTGCAAATTCAAATCGGAATTTATTATTTTTCATATATATACTGTATATATATCATCACATCATGTAATTGTGATGACATTTTTATTTTATTTTTTTTTTTTTTGGGGGGGGGTCAGAATGATCTTTATTGGCCAAGTGTGTCAACAACAACACAAGGAATTTGTCTCCAGTAGTTGGAGCCGTTGAGTCAAATATTGTTCTGAAAAATTATATCAGTGCATCCCTGATACACAGCCTAGAAAAATACTAAATATACATCATCTCTTTTATTCGTATATTTTGCATAGTGTTTGTATCATTTTAAAATATTTTTCTAGATATAGATAGTGTTTTTTTTCTTTTTATTTTGTGTATTTTTCGTTTATTACAAAGTTCTCTTTTTTTCCCCATTTTTGGGAATTTTCATTATTGGCATATTGCAATTCTTTTTTTTTTTTTTCTTCTCCCTATTTTGTCTGTTTTTGACGCGTGTATCAGCGATGAAGCAACGTAGCATTGACCCCACATTTGTTGGCCTTTAAAGGTTTGTCCAATTTCGTGACACAATGATTATTATATTCCGTTCTCCTCGAGAGCAATGACAAGTGAGGATCCCCCCCCCCCCCCCGCACCCTAAAAAAAATAAAATAAAATTACTCTCCAGTGTTGACCAGTTTGCATTTGGCGTGGAAGCAAAAGTTCCAGCAGCTTTTGGGAGCAAATTTGTGCAGTGACCTCGGCGTGCAGTAGGGGGTGCTACTGCCTTTTCTCGTGCGCGTTGCCAGGGCATCATCATCATCGTTGTTGTCGTCGTCGTCATCAGCAGCAGCAGCACCGGCAGCGGCGGCGGCGGCGGCGGCGGCGGCGGCGGGCTGAGCCCCGATGAGTGCTTCAATTGTGGGGATATTTCCCCCGTCTAAGCCCCCCGCTTGACAGCAACACAGTGCACTTATTTAAAGCAATTTCAAACATGTCTTGTCTGACAAGTTTTAAATCCCGCTTAACAGCCCGTAACAGCCAGCAGTTTACTGTCACAATTAAAGAAGAGCCCGCGTGCTCAAAAAGAGAAGAGGCGGGGGGGGGGGGGGGGGGGGGGCTGCGTCGTCTTCTTCTTCTTCTCTTCTTCTTCTTCTTCTTCTTCTTCAGCTGCTGCTGCTGCTGATGCGTGCGAGTGCGTCGTTCGCTTGTTAAGACAGGATGTGACATCATCCCAGTAAGCAGCAGCTACATTATGATGATGATGATGATGAACTGTTTGGGGGACTTCTTCTTCTTTACCTTTCGGCTTGTCCCGTTACTAAATTCCTGGAAAAAAAAATGGAAGTATGTATCCAGGTAAACATTAATAATGGAGTTATTTTTTTTGTGCGGTATTCAGGATTATTGATTTATATGTCTTTTTGACCAAATTTTATTCCATTGTATTCTTAATTTCATGCGATTATATTTGGTTTTTAAATTAAGTTTGTTTTTGTCCATATTTACTTCATGGAATATTTTTGTAGTGTTTGTAATGAAATGTTTATATTAAGATTTTTGTGCATTTTTTGTGTAGTACATTCATTTTTCATTCTGATTTATTTTTTATTTCATATTTTTTAGTTTTTGGATTGAATACACTTAGTGTAGGGATCCGGTTTCTTTTTTATTTACTGCCCTTCAAACCCATGACTCTTGTTTTAAAACAGAAATAGTACATTTTGATTTTATATATTTGCATTTCATTCATTTATTTTTGCTGCGATTGGCCGGCGACCAGTTAAGGGTGTCGCCCGCCTCCCGCCCGATGACAGCTGGGACGGGCTCCAGCACTCCCGTGACCCTTGTGAGGATAGGCGGTTCAGAAAAATGCATAGATGGATATTTTAAATCCTCACATTTTCCATTTGTTTGTTTGGTTTTATTTGAAATGACGGATTTTATATTTGTAGGTAAATCTCCAATTAATGCTATTTGTATGGTTATTTTCAATATTTTTATTTAGATATTTGCTCCTAAAATCTTAAAGTAATACAGTCGTAGATTTTGTTTTTTGTTCATTTTCTGACATTGATCTATTTTGTATAATCCGCTGTTATGCATCTATTGCTAAGTAATTTGTTCAAGAAACATTTTTTGATATGTACATATATTTTTAACCACTCAGTAGCACCTCCAGGTTGCTTAGCAAATTGGGTTTTAAATTTGTTGTTTTCTTAGATATTTTTTGTATGCAGAAACAATGTGGTCATCGTGAGTGAATTAATTAGCAGAGTTGCTAGCAAGCTAGCAGTATTAGACAAAAATGGGTTGTTAGCTAGTCGGTTGGTGAACTCCGCATCATAGAGTTGACTTGGATATGTTGGTTGGTCAGTAAATTAGTCGGGAATATCACACAACACTTGTTTGACGTGCGATCAGCATTAATAAGCAAAGTATTGTTAGCTAAAATGCCGTAACCGGTTTCCCCATTTACACACAATTGTGAACGGTCACCCAGCTAATAATTTCCGCGTCAGTAAAAATGTTTGTTTGCCAGTAAATGCCACAAGACGGCAAAACACTACTTAATGCCAGTCCCAGTGAAACTCCTCAAGTCACTCCGACTGTCGTCCGCGAGTTGGCGGCAAAAAGTTCAACAAGGAATCGCGCAAAACCCGCAGCCGAGACAAACTCGCGACGGGCCGACGCGCGAGTATGCGCACGCGTCCACGCCGCAGTTTATTCTTCTTTTACTTGAAGAATTTTCTCTCCTCGTGAAGTAAAACCTTCATCGCGATCCGATTGCTTCTTTCTTCATTTTAAAATGCGGGCCCGCCTTTTGCGCTGCCGACCCGCAGCGATGGGCTGCCCCGCGCTCGGATTCCTGGCGCGTTATCGCAGCGCCCAAAGAAGAAAACAACAAACCAGCAAATGTAACAATCTGGGTCCTGTCCTCCTCTGGCGGCGATAAGCGCAGCGCTACGTGTTGTTGCTGTGTGAAAGACACCCTTTATCGGCTCGCGCCTCGCTCGGCCCCCGTGCTTCGTCTGGTCTCGTCAGCCGGGGGAATATGACGGGAATCTTGATAGGGAAGCGGGCCCCCATCTCGCCCTGATCCGTGTTTATGCGCCCGCCGCCTTTCTCGGGGGTGGGGGGCAAACATGTCAACAGTGTCGCGGGAAGCGAGAGGTGTCGTCCGTCTCGCTCAAACAAGACAACGCGCGCGCGCGCGGGGGGACGGCTAGCGGCGGAACAAAAAAAACGCCGGCCGCGATGTGCGGGGCTGACGTGTTGCGCCGCCGTTGACATGCGGTAAATGGGGCAAAAGTATATCACGGGTTTGTCACTCATCTTACAAAAAAAAAAAATAAATAAATCATGTTGCTTAAAACCAAAAGCCGCAGTGTCAGTTCCCCTTTTAGTTAGCCGTGTTATGCTAAATCTGCTAACGTCTCAGCACTTTCACACAGTAATGCAAAAACAATGTTATGAAGTCTGCAGTATTACAAAAAATCTGTAGGCCTATCCGCAACATTTATCCATCCATCCATTTTCTTTGCCGCTTATCCTCACGAGGGTCGCGGAGAGTGCTGGAGCCTATAAATGGTGTATTTTGATTTGTATGTACATGTGTAAGTCGTGATTTACGTACGTCCATCCAACCAAAAATCACACCTAGTGACAATTTAGTGTACAACTAATGTTGCATGTTTTTGGGATGTGGGGGGGAAACCGGAGTGCCCACCCGCACAAAACCCACGCAGGCACGGGAGGACATGCAAACTCCACACAGGCGGTCCTCAGAACTGTGAGGCCAATGCTTTACCGGCTGTGCCACCGTGCCGCCCTCCACAACATTTAATCACCGGTAGAAGGCAAAAACTATATGCAAATTGTTTGTTGGTAAGCACTAAAACGACATTCATATTCAACTTATTGAGTTCGCAGTACAGCACAAACTATTATGCAAAAACTTTATCCACAACTTGATTTAGTCATAAAAACTACTGTATATTCACAACGTTGGGATGTTGGCAGTATTATGCAAAACATTCATCCAGAATGTTATTTATAATAATAAAAAAATAATAGTTATCAGGATTACACAGAAACCTTTGTTCAGAAGTACAGTGGGATCGGGATTGAGCCCTGCTGCCACCCAAAAAGTTTGTAATTTGCCTTTAGATGCCGCAAGCAGTAGTTTTTCTTTCAGACGGGGGCGTGGCCTGACTAAATGAAGCGTGCAACCAACATCACAGACGTTATGTTCAGCTAATATCGCTATTCGTAACGTATTTGGCACAAAACTTTGTTGATCTGCCTAAAAGCGCACCCGAGCTACGTCGCGAGCGCTTTGTGACTTTTGGGCTCTTCCCCAAGTCTGTCAGCGAGCCCCGGGGGAGGTCTTATTTCGCCACCATCTGCCGTCGCAAGCCGAGCGAGCCGCGGTGCGGGATGAAGGAGATGCTATCCCGGCTAAATGAGGGAAGCTTCACGCGGCATAATGAAGGGGAGCTGATGCGTATCTAAAGGAAAAAGAGTCGGGTAAACAGTGTTTATCGTCCCCCGCGAGCACGAGGCCCCACATGAGGGCCCCGCGGCTATCGGGGACATCGGCTGTTTTTTTTTTGTTGTTGTTTTTATTCCGCTTTTATCTGGGAAAAAAATGTGACACATTGCATTCCAGCGTGTGCACGCGTCACAAAAGATGCAGCGCCACGACGCTTTGCAAAGACAACTTTGCTGCATTGTACCATATCACGATATACTGTATCGTACTGTGCTGTATTGCAGTATTGTGTTCCGTTTTATGATGTACATACATGGTGTAGTATGGTACCGCGGCACATTATACTGTATCGAACTGCGTTTTGCCTCAGCGGATTGTTTCATATTGTACCGGAGCAACTCATATTTTACCGTACTGCATGGAAAACCCCGTCAGACCATTTTGTACTGTAGCACAGTGTGCCGTATTACATCTTACCGTACTTGTCGCGCAGTATCTTACACCAAATTGTCACAAATGCAGTATTGTGCCCTATCAGCTCGTACTTTTGCCATACCGAATCGTACAGATTCCAAATAAAGGCGCAAATCGCTCACTATGTCGCAACTCTTCTGTATATTGTGTGTCATACAGTAATGGTACTGTACTTTGCTATACTGTGTTGTATTGTCTCACACTGTATCATACCGTACGGTTTTGTGTCACAATATGTCGTGTGAAGTGGTATTGTACCATATTACAGGGTACTGTATCGAAGCCAATCATAACACGTGGTATTGTGCCGTACCGTACCTTTCTATCGTGTGGCAATGTACCTTATTGTATCGTATATCATAAATGTTGTCACATAAAAGTTTAGCAACTGGTACTTTGCCATAACGGGCCACACAGCTGCGTTACCGTAATTTCTGGCCTATGAGCCGCGACTTTTTTCGCACGCTTTCAACCCTGCGGCTTATGCGACGATGTGGCTAATTTGTGCATTTTCTTGCTAACGGCAATTAAGGGGCACTCGAGCGGAAAAAAAAAAACGGTGGAATATATGTGCCGAAGAAGTGACTTTTACCAGTATGTTTTTTTTTTTTTTAACAACCCTGTTAGCGCTGTGCTAGCGTTAGCACTGTGCTATCATGTTGCTGCTGTGTTACTGGCGTTTCTATGTGATTTTTACCGGCATGTTTTTTTTAACCGGCCCTGTTAGCGCCGCGCTAGCATGTTGCTGTGTTACTGCCGCGTCTGAGTGATTTTTTTTTTTCTTTTGTTTGTTTAACCGGACCTGTTAATGCCGTGCAACCGTGTTGCTACTTTGTCGCTGTTGCGGCAGTTTTTTTTTTTTTTTTACCAGTATGTTTTTATATTTTTACCAGCCCTGTTCGTGCTACCGCGTTGTTGCTATGTTAAGCTAAGCTAAGGTATTAAGACCTTGAAAACTCTTTCTGTGTACCGTCTTTCCTTGTAAATATCTCGCGTTTCAATGTGGGCGGTTGCGGCTTTTACACAGGTGTATGTACCAAATGGTATTTCCTTTACAAACGTACTGGGTGAGGCTTATAATCAGGTGCGCTCTGTAGGACGGAAATTACGATAATTACACGACGGCGTGTTCTACCGTAGCCCGTTCCACTAAATGATCATATCAAACCACAACATAGTGGATCGTGCAGCGTATGGTATCCACGTAGTATGTTACTGCACCGTTTCATGCCCTTCGGTGGTATGTTTCCGTATTGTACCGTAGCAAATGTTACTTTCCCGTACGTGACCTTACAGTAGAGTTAATTGAGGAATGCTGAAAGTCTCTCTTCCACCCGGTCGCCGGCGTACATTCCCAAATCTGTCGGTGGAGCTCGGCGAGCGCACCATCGGCCGGTGCCGATGTTTATCGGCGAGGCCGGCGACTCCATTTTGAGCGTTTTGCAGTCCTCGCGACGGACCGGGCCGAGTGGGCTCAAATGATATTCTTTTCACGGCTGGCCGGATCGCAGTTCACAAACAAGCCGCTTAAGGGAGCCTCGCCGCAGATGGACGATAAAAGAAGCTTCACATCCAGTTGACACTTGCATCCCCCCCCCCGTCCCCCACCCGTAACCAATAGCTCACTTGCGCCAAGTGACAATCTCGGACCGGCCGAAGCTTATTCCATATTTACGCCTGTCTCTTCCACGCCGCTTTGCATCCGCTGGAATTCCACACCGGGACGATAAAGGCCCAAAGTCAGCGGTAAACTATTACCGCGTGGCGCATGGCCATTACTTTTTGGTGCAGGTATCATATTGTATCGCGCCGTATTGTGTAACCAGCATGCGGCGGAATATAATTTGACGCCGCTATGCGTTGACTACTGTCGTATTGTCACGTTGTACAACAACATACTACAGTGTAATGTGTCTTATCTTACTGTGCCAAATTGGAGCCATTTCCAAACATTTTATAATGAGCGTGACCGGCCGGCCATCTACAGACCGAGTTGTACTGTAGGCTACAGTAATGTATCTTCTTTTTCTTTCGGCTTGTCCCGTCACCCACCGCCTTCATGCCTTCCCTCACAACATCCATTTTCTTTGGTCTTCCTCTCTCTCGCTCTTTTGCCTGGCAGCGCCATCCTCAGACTCTCTCGCCTCTGGACATGTCCAAACCATCGAAACTTGTCTCCAAAACATCCAACTTCGGTCGTCCCTCTAACGAGCTCATTTCTAATCCCGTCCAACCTGCGAGAACCTCAACATCTTCATTTTTGCCACCTCCAGTTCTGCTTCCTGTTGTCTCTTCAGCGCCACTAATCAGAGACTCTTCCGTCACATAGAACACCAGACACCTTCCGCCAACTGTTCCACTCCGCTTGTACCCGTTTCTTCACTTCCTTACCACGCTCACCATTGCTCTGTTCTTGTTGACCCCCAAGAATTTGAAGTCGTCCACCCTCGCCATCTCTTCTCCCTGGAGCTTCACTCTTCCTCCTCCGCCCCTCTCATTCCCGCACATGTATACGCTACAGTAATGTATACTGTCCTATTTTTTTGAAACGGTATCCGTCCCACGTACATCAATTGAACGCGATTCAATTTTATTTATGCAGAACTTTACCCCCTAAAAAAACTGGCTAAAACTGATTTTGTTTAGAACACCAAAAAGGAAAAACAATTTATCCATCCATTTTCCAAGGCACTTATCCTCACAAGGGACGCGGGAGTGCATGAGCCTAACCCAGCCGACTTCGGGCGTAAGGCAGGCTACGCCCTGAACTGGTCGGCACTCAGTCGCAGGGCGCAACTTAAAAACAATAAGAAATAAGACAGTTAAACAGAGTCCCAAACCGTGTTGTAATCCAAGGATTTTTTTTTTTTTTTGTGGGGGGGGGGGGCACTAATCAGAAATGCCAGAACGGGAATTGCATGTGTGCTCCCTCTTACGTGTTCCAGTTAAGAGGCCAGCAGGTACATTTTTGGGAGGATTCCACACCGCCGAGCGATGTACTGCCTTGCGTACGACTGTCACGTACTGCAATCGCTTGATATCATCTGGTAATGCGTGATGCCCAATCATACCTTTTTGTGTCGTTATTGGATCATATCATAGATGAGACCACGCACTTTTATCTTATCGTCGGGTATCAAACGAACTGTATCGTACCGTATTGACCGGTATTGAGCGTACATACCAACTCGCGTTGTACGGTGCGGGACTTTGCAGCATCACGTCAAACGGGATTGTCTCCTTTGTTGTGGATTTTTCGTCTTTCTCGTTTGGTCGCCGTCTCGTTTTCTGCCTCGATCCGCATCACGAGCGTCATTTTGCCTCGAAGATCGTTTTCATCCCAATTCCGACCCAAGATCCTTTCATATTCCGTGGGAAATTTAAGAACAAAAAAAAAAAAAAACATCTTCAAAAGGGCTTTTTTTTTTTTTTTTTTTTGTCTCAAAGTTGCCCGTCCGCTATTTTTGGCTTTTCTTGCCTGGAATTTGGCAGTTACGGAGGACAAAAGGAAAAACGCGGGAATAATTGTTGCCATCGAGTTCGGGAAGCAGGTTTGTGGGGGGGTGGGGGGGCATCACGCGGTTGCTGACGCAGCTTTTTGATGACGGCCACAGACAAAACAAGAGCGTTCCTCCGCCGCTCTGGGGATGTTTCAAGTATCACTCGCAGCTGTCCGTGTCTTTTCCACGCGCTGTGTCGTCTGACGCGTGGGCGGCCACAAAAAGCGCCGGCTGATTGTAGCCACAATACAGATGCCATCAGGGCCTCTTCATCTCCCCTCATCATCTTCGCCGGATGAGGAAGGTGAAGAATGCGGCGAAGAAGGTGAAGAGCCGAACGCTGCGACTGCGCCGGCCGAACGGGAGGCGGAATTTTGCAATGTTTTGTAGCTCCCGGAGGAGGACCTGGATTTACTCTGTTAGCGCTTATGCTAACCAGATTTAGGGTCTTCGTTTGTGACAGAAAAACGAAAAAAAAAACATCTCAGGAACAACCCTTAGCTAACCTTGACCGGGAATCTCATGCCTGTACTAAACCTGGAACACTTCCCCTTATCCTCATCATACGATCTTCTTGTCCCGCGTTAGCTCGTCACGGTGCGCCGTCCTTTTCCATACGGACCGCGGTTCGCTTGAAGCGTAATAAATGTGACAGGCGGAAATAGAACCCTCAGCGAGCCTGAACGGCTTCCGTCGGTCCCTCAAACCAGGGCCGTCCTGGTTCATGACCTCGTCATGGATTATTGCAACCACAAGTCACTCCTAACATTACATTAATAAAAACAAATATTTTGGGGGAATAAAAATTGGGTACTATTCTCCGATTGCCGAGGGACTTGGTCAGGGATTTCGTTTTTTCAGAAGGGACTCGACTCGGCTGTGCTTTTTTTCCGGCGTTCACGTGAATCCACAATTTTTTTTATAGGCGGTGTGTTAATCCCGCTATGATTTTTGGGATACAGCGTCGGTACAAGGATAGAAGACAAAAAGGAAGTTGGTGTGGGGCAGAAGAATGTCGCTCTGCCTGCTGGAGGCAAGGAAAAGGCAACGGCAACGTTTAATTAACCTCGCCCACCTTAAACGCGCGACCGGATTCAGCGCCCTACCTAGCGAGCCGGCGGCCGACCTCGCAGTCGGGAAGACCGAGGCCGGCCGTCGTTTAATTAAACGAACGGACAAACGCTCACGTTTAAGGGTGAACTCGCCGCGTGGGCCGCCGCCGTGACGCGCCGGCCGCGTGACCGCTGACATCCGCATCATTAGGCGCGGAAACGGTCTCAAAGTCGGTTTTTGAGACGGGATTAGGCTTTCAAAGGGGGGTGGGGGTGGGGGGTGCGAAAACACAGTTGAGGTTTTCGGTGAGGATTAATGTGTCAAGGCCGGGGGGGGCGGGGGGGGGGGGGTTGCAAACCAGAGTTAAGATTATGAAATCGGGTTTAGGGTTTCAAGTCAGACGTGAGGTTCCAAACTGGAATACCAAGCCAGGGTTTGGGTTTCTTGTGAAGGATTCAATCAGGGTTCGGTTCGAAAGAATTTGGCTCGGTCGCACCACCTGAAATTCTTTGAAAATGTGTCCCCCACGGGCGTAGCGTGAGTAGATTGAGAAAGAAATTCTCTCGAGCCCGTACTTGAAAAGACACAGGAAGTCAGCCATCTTGGTTTGAAGTGGACACAAATGCGGTACGATCGCCTCGGTTGGCGTGGGCCGCACACGCGCCTACGAAGAAGAAGCGAGCGGCTTGAAAGGCGGCGGCGACGGCCGGCGCTATCCTTTTCCGAACGGGGGATCATAATATTCAAATCCGTCTTTAACCTTTCAAGGCAGACGGATTATGCGTCAAAGTCTCCATTGCGAGCGCTTCCCCGGCCCCGACTCCCCTGCCTGCCGTAATAACGATGATGATTATCGTCATTGTGCGAGAGAGGATTAGCACGTCCCGCTGTAAAAAGCCGGAATCCGGCGTTCGCTATTATGACGACGGCGGCGGCGGCCTTTCGCGGTCAGCGGCGGCACAGGTGACCGCCGAGCTCAAACCTCGAGACGGACGCAAAGCGAGAATGAAGGAAGCGTGAGACAAATTCGGGAAGTCACAACTGGAATCGTTCTCCATGTGAAACCCTTCCCTTGGCTTGAATTCTCGCTTTGAAATCCTACGTTGAAAAACCTCGTCCCGTAACCAGAACCTGAAGCCCTCCCCTAAAACCATAATCCTGTTTTAAAACCCTAATTTGAAATCCTAACTCTGGCCTCAAACCCTAACCTGAAACCATAACACTGTCTTGAAATCCTAAAATGCAAACCTTGACCGTGTCTTTAAAGCCGTACTTTGAAAGTAACCCTATCTGGAAACCCTGAACCGGTCGTAAAACCCCGACAGTGAAACGATAACCCTGGCTTGAAACCCTACTCTAAAAATTTAACACTGTCTGGAAACGGGTTAGATTTTTTTTTTCAGTTTGAAACCATAACTCTTGTTTGGGATTTCAAGACCCGTGCCTGGTTTGAATTCCTACTCTGAAACCTTTATCCCGTCAGAAAAACCTAAACCTGTCTTGAGACTGTGCTTTGAGACTCTAACCCTGTTTGGAAACCCTAAACCCGGTTTGAAACTGTACTTTGAAACCCTGAACATTACGTTAAAACCCGAGCCTTATTTTGAAATCCAAATTACAACCGCAGCTCTGACCTGAAACTTGACTTTGGAACCGTAGTCCTGACTTGAAACACGAGTTCAGAATCTTGACGTGATTTTTTTTTTCCCCCCCTCCTGTTGAAACCCCAACCTTGTCTTAACACCCAAACCTGAAACCCCGACCCAAAGACGGAACCCCAAGTTGAAAACCTGGGCCTCGTTTTTCCACCCTGACCCATTCTTGGACCCCCCCCCCCACCGTCTCTTTAGTGAAACGGGCTCTCATTACATGTTGCAGGAACCGATTTCAATAGTTTGCGCGTAGAATCAAAACAAAGCCGCGTGCGCCTCATCCACAATAGCATTAGCCCGGCACATAACGGCAAATAGACTCCTCATTCAAGAGTTATTCATAGAGCTTGTTATTCTCCCCCGCCATTGAATGCGTGATATATATATATATATTTTTTTTAAATCTTTTTTTTTTTATTTAATCCCCCCACCCCCCCCGCCCCCCCCCCACATCCCTACAACGCGAAGCAAACGTGGCACTTTGATGGCAGCTTTTGTTCGCCTGCGTCTCCTCGGCGCCGAGGAAGAGGAAGTCAGATTAAAGCGCTCTTCCTCGCGTAATCAGCCCGGCAGATTTTAATTGTAAGAGAGAAGAAGAGGAGAGCGGCTGGCTCGGCTTCTTGTTTTTGTGCCTGACAAAAATCTGACAGTGGCTTTGCATGGCGAACCTGTTTAATGAATGACTAATCCCGCCAGAGCGCATTATGGCGAGCTGTCACACGCGCATTGTGGCAATATTAACTTGAATTTACATTATCATCCGCTGGTAATGCCGGAATATTTAGATTCCCATTAATGCGTGGCCCCGCAGAAGAAGAAGAAGAAGAAGCAGCACAACAGCGGGCGCGGTGAACTCAATCTGTTTCGCGCCGCCGCCGATTGGCTCCCGCGCGCGGCCGCTTTTTCTTTCTTTTTTTTTTTTTTATTATTGCTATTATCATTATGTCGGATGACAGCTCGCAGGCTTTTGCGCCATCAAGCCGGCTAACAAAAGGCCCGCCCGCATTACTCCGCCAGCGCCAAAGACAAACTCTTATTACGCGGCCCGGGACGGCGCCGTAAATCAGACGGGACAAAAGAGGAAAGCGGCACAATCGGGACGCCCGGACGCCGCCGTCTCTTCGCAACGCGCGACGGAGGGACAATGACGGAAAGGACAACTTTATTTGTCGCTTATTTATCCTCCTCAGCCTTTGTTTTTGTTTGTTTTCCCTGACACGTAGCTTAGCGACATTAGCTCCCGGCACCAGAAATGACTCAATTCCCCTTGAATGGGAACAATAGCTGGCAAAGAATGCGTTTATCCTCCTGCTAGCCTTCTCTTTTGGACAAACAACCGCGGTGTTGATGTATAGCTTAGCATTGTTAGCTTGTAGCATTTAAAAACAAACAAATACGACTGAATTCCTCTGAATAGCAACATATGTTGGCAAAAATCTCATTTCTTCTCCGGGCAGGCTTTTGTTTTTGTGTTTTTTCAAACACGACGCATGCATGTAGCTTAGCATCGTTAGCTTTCAGCACAAAGCACGACTCAATTCCTGTGAACAGGAACATATACTGTCGGGAAAAAAAAAAAATACTTGTTTATCCTTCAGGAAGTCTCGTGTTCTTATTTTCAAGTGTTGCGGCTAGCTTTTAACAAACCCGACTCAAGTCCCATGAGCAGGAACAAATTTGGACCTTGAACTCTTAAGCAACGATGCTTCATTTCAAAGAATTAGAGTTTTAATCATTGTGTTTGGATGGAGCATAACAGGACAGTTTGACATGAAAAACTTGAAGTCATTTTTTTTTTTTATTAAACTCCTTAAACCAGGTGTAGCTAAAAACACGATAATGTCTATTATGAACAGACTCAAAAAAAGTCTATACCCGAAAATATCAAAGTCCCCCATTTTGTTTAAAAGTGGCCATTTTGGGGTCCTAAGTGGAAATTCCGAGGGTTCTTTCAAGTAAAAATGATTTTTTTACTAATGTTACCAAATTTGTAGCGCATGTATTTGACATATGAACGAAATCTAATATGGCCCCGAAATTTGACGCCTAACCAAAAATCATGCATTGAAAGCGCCCTTTTCAGGAAGTTTCCAATTTATTTTTAAATGGAGGACCCGAACCCCAGTTCCACTTTGCACCATTTGGTAGGCAAGTCCATCATGAGTAGACCCACAAAAAACGTCTCAAGAAGGCGTGGCTGCAGAGACACAGAAAGTCAGCCATTTTGGTTTCCCACTGGCGATTTTTTGTGGTCATTTCCAGGAACCCGTCTGTTAGGTTTAAACCCAACCGCTGGATGAATTATGCAAATGAAGGGACAAAAAAAGAGGTCTACAATTTAGCCCGGGGAGACTCGGGTTTGGCTGACCAGCTGCCCCTCCCACCCCTGTTCTGAGTCAGCCTTACCGGTGTCCCCCATTTTTATTAGTTTCTCAATACAAAGGGTCACAAGATTACAAAACAAAGACTCCGCGTCATTCCGGTCCGAAGAACCATCCGCGACTGCCAGCCCGGAGCGCCGGAGGCCTTTGTTGCCGAGCCTCGGCTAACGGCCTCCGTCGCCGGAGCTAGCTCGTCAGACTCTGCGACATTCCCGTCCGAAGAACCGTCCGCGGCTGCCGGCCTGGACCACCCTGGGCCTTTGTTGCCGAGCCTCGGCTAACGGCCTCCGTCGCCGAAGCTAGCTCGTCAGACTCTGCGACATTCCCGTCTTAAGAACCGTCCGCGGCTGCCGGCCTGGACCACCCTGGGCCTTTGTTGCCGAGCCTCGGCTAACGGCCTCCGTCGCCGGAGCTAGCTCGTCAGACTCTGCGACATTCCCGTGCGAAGAACCGTCCGCGGCTGCCGGCCTGGACCACCCTGGGCCTTTGTTGCCGAGCCTCGGCTAACGGCCTCCGTCGCCGGAGCTAGCTCGTCAGACTCTGCGACATTCCCGTCCGAAGAACCGTCCGCGGCTGCCGGCCTGGACCACCCTGGGCCTTTGTTGCCGAGCCTCGGCTAACGGCCTCCGTCGCCGAAGCTAGCTCGTCAGACTCTGCGACATTCCCGTCTTAAGAACCGTCCGCGGCTGCCGGCCTGGACCACCCTGGGCCTTTGTTGCCGAGCCTCGGCTAACGGCCTCCGTCGCCGGAGCTAGCTCGTCAGACTCTGCGACATTCCCGTGCGAAGAACCGTCCGCGGCTGCCGGCCTGGACCACCCTGGGCCTTTGTTGCCGAGCCTCGGCTAACGGCCTCCGTCGCCGGAGCTAGCTCGTCAGACTCTGCGACATTCCCGTGCGAAGAACCGTCCGCGGCTGCCGGCCTGGACCACCCTGGGCCTTTGTTGCCGAGCCTCGGCTAACGGCCTCCGTCGCCGGAGCTAGCTCGTCAGACTCTGCGACATTCCCGTCCGAAGAACCGTCCGCGGCTGCCGGCCTGGACCACCCTGGGCCTTTGTTGCCGAGCCTCGGCTAACGGCCTCCGTCGCCAGAGCTAGCTCGTCAGACTCTGCGACATTCCCGTCTGAAGAACCGTCCGCGGCTGCCGGCCTGGACCACCCTGGGCCTTTGTTGCCGAGCCTCGGCTAACGGCCTCCGTCGCCGGAGCTAGCTCGTCAGACTCTGCGACATTCCCGTCCGAAGAACCGTCCGCGGCTGCCGGCCTGGACCACCCTGGGCCTTTGTTGCCGAGCCTCGGCTAACGGCCTCCGTCGCCGGAGCTAGCTCGTCAGACTCTGCGACATTCCCGTCCGAAGAACCGTCCGCGGGGGCCTTTGTTTACACACTTCTGTGGCGCGTAGGCCTCCGAGTAGTCAGACTCCGCGTCATTCCGCCCGAAGAACCATCCGAATATTCAACATTAATTACAGCCACAGGTTCAAATCTGTATGAAAGTATTCCTCCGTCTTCCCCATCAACCGATACTGCTATTTGTTCATCAGGTGAGGATAAAACTGAGAAATCAGCGCTGGGCGTAAATGGTGTCCCATGTAATCCGGCGTTTGGGACGGCACGGTAGACGTCACGTACGCCCACGTAGATCATGTGACTCGCGAAAACGGCAGCGCCCCTGGAAATTCGTAATTGTCGATAACAGTCTTCTCAAAAACACTCTTAAATGAGAGAGGATTTAACATCACATTGGCAAAATGGGGTACATATCACGTGACCTGTTTTATACGCTGTTCACGCAAAGCACTGGATTTCCCCTTTAAGTAAACATTTCTTCAAAGCTGCAGCATTGCCCCGATAAACTTGCTCGCGATCAGCAGGGCGTCTGATTTACGGCATGTTTATGGTGTTGAGGAGTATCTGCTTCGAATTCAGCAAGGGGGCGCATCACTCCTCAAGGTGTCGCCGGGTCGCACTCCGGGTCACGCAGCCGCTCGCAAAGAGAATGATTCGGGGCAAGGATGGGTATGAACAAATGCACGATAAAATAAGAAGTGAGGCCACGTTTCAAACTGGTCACCGGAGCCCTGACGACGTGACGTGCGCCCGTTTGCTACTAGCGCGCGTGTTTGCGCGCTAAGGCGAGAAAGAGGTTATGAAAATATATAAACGGAAAGCCGCAGCAGCAAGTTTGTGATATTCCTGAGCCAGCAACTCCGCAAATGCAAAGTGCAACAAGGGGAGGGGGGAAAAAAAACGGGAATGAATGCTTTCTTAGCCCCCAAAATCCTTTCACCCTCTCGCGTTGAGCAGATCAGATTAAGAGAGAGCTTTAAGAAGATGCCGACACGGGTGGGGGTGGGGGGGGGGGGGGGACAGCGAGCCGTGGGAGGGGAGAGTCGACGAGGGTGGCGGGGGGCACTTTGGAATTCCGAAGGCTCTCGGGGCCGTTCATCGGCCCGTTACGGGGTTTTTTTTCCCCGATGCAGCATCCCGACGATCCCTTTTTTGCCCCCATCAACGTTTTCACACGCCGCGATAGAAAACGTGTCAGGAGAACATTTTTCATTTTTTTTTTGCCTCATGGGGATCCGTACAGCAAGAACTTTATTGCGACCGAAGAAAGACCCGGGATGGTCCGAACAATATTAGCAATAAAAGTCTTTCAACATCACGAGACCTGATTCGTATAAGGTAGTACCCATAAAACACCACTGGGGGTCAGTGTCACAAAGCAAACGAGCGTGAAGTATCTTTTTGGGGGGGCGGGGGGGACTGCTGACGAACCTTCCCAATCAGATTTTTTGGGTGGTTCAAAATAGCCCGCTGACCGTCGGTTGGGGACCACTATCATACATTACCACGATGGCTAATAATAATCTGGTTTATTTATTCTCGTAGTTTTAACGTTACAAACGTTGAATTTGTTTCCAGGAAGTGCCTTAAAACAATGCCTGTATAGTTATATCATATTTATTACACTTTGTGTGCATGTGTGAATGTTTTTAAAAAAAAAAAAAAAAAAAAAATTTGCACGCGAGTCATCAAAGTGGCATCGGCGTACCGCAGGGCTGCGTCGCGGGGCCTCTTTTAATCCCGGCGAAGCAGTTGGCCCCCCTCGTAAAAACGACAACAAAAGGGCAAAGTTTGTTTAATGGCGAGCGTCGTGAACACTCCACACACCGTCTATCTTGTCACGCGATCGGTCTCCGGAGAGTCGTCGGCATCATAAAGACAAGGCCACGTCCGCGCCGTGATTGCTCCCCATCGAGGACCTTTTGCCGACCTTTAATCTGCCGCGCCGACGCCCGCCCAGAATGTGGCCTTGTCACCTTTTTGAGGGCCCCCCCCCACAAACCTCACCCCGCCCGGCGTTCATCCGACATCATTGGACCGCTTTGCCGCGTGAGTATTAAAATGAAAAAAAAAGAGAAGAAAAACAATCCTTGGTGACTTGTGTTGGCGCCACACGCCCGGCAATAAATCGTCTTGATGTGCATTTCAGTGGACGCCTGCCACAGGTGCATGATGGGAAGGTTGACCTTTTTTTTTTTTTTTTTTTCATTTTTCTTTTCGGGTTTTTTTTTTTTTTTTACCCTCAACTGATGCCCGACGCTTTTATTTGAAGTAGTTGATTCTGAAAATGCCAATTAAAACTGCTAAAATTAAAATAGATTTGAATGTGCATCCACACACCTCGTTTACGATGCCACATGGGATTTGGTGAAAAATTGTTTAATAATTAATTATTTTTTTGTATTAGCCATTGCTTCCTTCATTTAAAAAAAGTAATGAATTACAATTCCAATGAATGTGGCATGTTTTACAAAAATTAATTAATTGTAATTGTTAATTACAATTACAATTAATTATATAAGTGCTACACCACCACGACCTGGAGTGATGGCAGTAGTATGGCTCATTTTAATTGCTTAAAATTCAATCTATTTTCATAACTATATGCACACTCATAGAGTTTTGTTTTATTAAGAACATATATTGATAACTGGTTAGCTAATTTATTTAGAAATGACAGTAATGTTAATATAAATGAAGGAAGGAACACCTGGCCTTTGAGCTATTATGATAAATAAATGTAAATATATTACAGTTAGCATAAATAACATTAATTATTAAGAAATAGTGGTGCCTTCCAATACCTGCCCGATTTTCTTTCAATTTAATTTTCCATTTACACATTATAGGCTCAGCGGGTAAAGCGTTGGCCTCACAGTTCTGAGGACCCGGGTTCGATCCCGGACCCGCCTGTGTGGAGTTTGCACGTTCTCCCCGTGTTTGCGTGGCTTTTCTCCGGGCGGGCACATCCCAAAAATAAGCAACATTAATTGGACACTCTAAATTGCCCCAAGGTGTGATAGTCTCGACGTGCCCAGTGATTGGCTGGCGACCAGTTCACGGTGTGACAGCCGGGATATGCTCCAGCACTCCCTGCGACCCTTGTGAGGATAACGTGCAAAAAAAATGGTTGGATGGATTTACACATTATACACTGCACATATCCGTACGTAAATTGCCTCAAGGTGTGATTATCTCGACGTGCCCAGTGATTGGCTGGCGACCAGTTCACTGTGTGACAGCCGGGATATGCTCCAGCACTCCCTGCGACCCTTGTGAGGATAACGTGCAAAAAAAATGGTTGGATGGATTTATACACATTATACACTGCACATGTCCGTACGTAAATTGCCTCAAGGTGTGATTATCTCGACGTGCCCAGTGATTGGCTGGCGACCAGTTCACGGTGTGACAGCCGGGATATGCTCCAGCACTCCCTGCGACCCTTGTGAGGATAACGTGCAAAAAAATGGTTGGATGGATTTATACACATTATACACTGCACATGTCCGTACGTAAATTGCCTCAAGGTGTGATTATCTCGACGTGCCCAGTGATTGGCTGGCGACCAGTTCACGGTGTGACAGCCGGGATATGCTCCAGCACTCCCTGCGACCCTTGTGAGGATAACGTGCAAAAAAATGGTTGGATGGATTTATACACATTATACACTGCACATGTCCGTACGTAAATTGCCTCAAGGTGTGATTATCTCGACGTGCCCAGTGATTGGCTGGCGACCAGTTCACGGTGTGACAGCCGGGATATGCCCAGCACTCCCTGCGACCCTTGTGAGGATAACGTGCAAAAAAATGGTTGGATGGATTTATACACATTATAACTGCACATGTCCGTACGTAAATTGCCTCAAGGTGTGATTATCTCGACGTGCCCAGTGATTGGCTGGCGACCAGTTCACGGTGTGACAGCCGGGATATGCTCCAGCACTCCCTGCGACCCTTGTGAGGATAACGTGCAAAAAAATGGTTGGATGGATTTATACACATTATACACTGCACATGTCCGTACGTAAATTGCCTCAAGGTGTGATTATCTCGACGTGCCCAGTGATTGGCTGGCGACCAGTTCACACGGTGTGACAGCCGGGATATGCTCCAGCACTCCCTGCGACCCTTGTGAGGATAACGTGCAAAAAAATGGTTGGATGGATTTATACACATTATACACTGCACATGTCCGTACGTAAATTGCCTCAAGGTGTGATTATCTCGACGTGCCCAGTGATTGGCTGGCGACCAGTTCACGGTGTGACAGCTGGGATATGCTCCAGCACTCCCTGCGACCCTTGTGAGGATAACGTGCAAAAAAATGGTTGGATGGATTTATACACATTATACACTGCACATGTCCGTACGTAAATTGCCTCAAGGTGTGATTATCTCGACGTGCCCAGTGATTGGCTGGCGACCAGTTCACGGTGTGACAGCCGGGATATGCTCCAGCACTCCCTGCGACCCTTGTGAGGATAACGTGCAAAAAAAAAAAAAATGTTAGATGGATTTACACATTATACACTGCACATGTCCGTACGTAAATTGCCTCAAGGTGTGATTATCTCGACGTGCCCAGTGATTGGCTGGCGACCAGTTCAGGGTGTGACAGCTGTGACCCTTGTGTGGATAAGGGTGAAAGAAAATGGACGGATGGACACCGTACATGTATGTATGTACGTACATCCCGATCTACACGTGTACGTAGAAAGCAAAATACGCCGTTGCTCAAATATTTTTCAAATCGAGTCCTGCAATTCCATTTGTGCGGCAAAAAAAAAAAAAAAAAAAATCCCAGGCCACAAAAACCCCTTTCAAGAGCGACAAACCCGCCAAGCGAGCGTTTGTTCGCTTTTGACTGACACTTCTTGTTATTCACGGCCGAGCCGCGTTTAGTTATTAATCAGCGGCCTCGTTGGCTGAGCGCTGTCAGGGGCCAAATGGCTTTAATATGGACCGGCCCGGTGGGACCCGCGTGGCCATTAACTGCCGTTTTCTGCCACACAACGCACGGATGCGGCCCCCCCCGACCACCCCCACACCCCCCCCCGCCCGCAACCCCTTCATTGATTCCAAAAACGACTCCCAAGACAACGCCGGGATCCCAAAGACTGAACCCGAGGACATCACCAATTTGTGGGCGGTTAAGGGGTGGGGTCTGGGGGAGGGGGGTGGGGGGTCATCTCGGGGGCGCCCACGGAGAGACAGGCAGATGAAGACGAGGGCTAGCGCAGATGAGGCATCTTTAAACGTCGCCATCGATCTGGCATTCTCCCGCTTGGAGCATCGGCGGCCAAACGCGCCCATCGTTGCGTTTTGCTCATCAATACGCTGGAACTCCGCATCGATTCCGGCAAATCTCCACGAAGGGGTTTTCGGTGTAAAGGAAGTACGAAAAGATGCGGGGGATTCAAGCCGGGGTGGGCGTGATCTAATATTACTACAATAAAGTTTGATTTTTTTTTTTTTTTTGCACAAAATTGTCACGATAGAGAAACGTTCCATCTCGTTTTTGGCGCGTCTGAGCCAACGCGCTAAGCGCCGTGAGCGCCCCCCTTTGACCGCTGTCAGCAACATCAGGCGTATGCACCATTCATGCAAAGATTCAGATTACAGTATTTACATTACCGTCAGAAAATTTGAAGAACAATTTTATTTGCGTTTCTGCAAACTCGCAATGAAAATGTCAACAAACAAAAAAATGCAGCCAAACCAAATATGAACTGCAAATTTGAAATGTCGCCTCCAACTTTTTCATTTATTCATTTTGAACCCACAATGAAATATCCCCGTCTGTTTTTCTTGGTGTCAAACTGAATTATTGCTTGCAGAATATCTAACAATACATATTGAAAACTGAATGATGCTACCTAACTGTTTTAAGCTTAATATTGTGATATCTCCTATTTTTAAAATAGAGAATTAGCTTTCATCCTGAATCAGGCTGCGCCAAGGTGGAATTTTAACATTATCCACCATCTCATTCTGCACTTTCTACTTTGGCTTCGACAAGACCTTTTTTTACTCAAAAAAAGAGGAAATCTCATCCAGTTTCACCACTTTTTCTTCACTATTATTTTATTATTATTATTACTCACATACTCTGACCCTCATCAAAGAAACATTTTTTTTTTTTTTTTTTTTTTACCTTTGGCATTATTATCGAGAGTAAACATAAGCAGCATGTCTAACTCGTCTTTGGTCTCCGTTGCCCAGACTGTGTTTCTAACTAAAGCACCGGTGGTGGGCGGTGTTTGTAATCATGAGTGTACCCCTTTAAGATCCGGAGGTGGGCGGTGTCAGGTAAACAAGGAAGTGGACTGTGTGGCGTGGTGTGGCCGAGCAGCAGTCTGTTAGAGACCGCGTTTTTTTTTTTTTTTTTTAAAAGAAAAAGTCAGGCTGTGGTTCACTGCGCTGGATCGGTTTTCGTGCGCGCTACGAGGTGCGCACCTCAGAGGGAACATTGGATACAGTAGTTGTATTTTTGCGTGAAAAGCAGTCATACAGTTGTACCACTGCTTCTGAACGTCTCTAGTCAGGAAAACTTCAGGTTACGAAACGCCTCCTCGGAAAAATATTGTCTCTAGTTAGGGAGGAAAATTCAGGATACGAAAAGGCAGGAATAGGCGCCAAATTCCACCGAATGTGAACATGCTGAATCTCGGTTTGAAAGTGGCGCGATAGAGCCGCTCTCCCGTTGGCTGTCACCCTAGCATCTTCCTGCCATCCCATTGGCTAGGAGGGATGTCAGTTTTTACCCGTAGCACCGTTCGTTTCCCTTGGACGTTCGAGCGTCACCGAATCACGCGCTTGCGCTTTCACACGCTAGCTAGCGCACATTGGTAAACTACAAATTTCACATTACGAAATGACTTCCGGAAGGAGTTAATTTCATAAGTAGAGGTACCAATATCTTCTTCTTCTTCTCTCTCCTTCTTCTTTTCCTTTGGGCTTGTCCCGATTAGGGGTCGCCAAAGACTTACGTTCTTTGTAGCGAATGACTTTTGTTCTTGAATCTTGACTTCCAGTTAAATTCGGACTTTTGATGTTAACGCTCGACTTCCCGTTAGCATCTGACTTTTGTTCTTACTTTGAAGTCTGGTTAGCTCATGACTTTTGTCATGAACTCTTGACTTCACATCAACATGTGTTTTTTTTTCTCTTCACGTGAATTTTTATTCCTAACTTTTGACTCAACAATAAACTTCCGACTTCTGTTCTTGGCTCTTGACTTCCCGTTAAATTCGGATTTTTTATTTTAACGCTCGACTTCCCGTTAGCATCTGACGTTTGTTCTTAATTTGAAGTCTGGTTAGCTTCTGACTTGCCCCCCCTGACTTGTCCTTAGAGGGAAGTGCTCGAGAGCGCCCCCTTCTGACGCTTGTCATGAAGTCTGTCTTTTGACTTCACGTTCAATTTTGCCTCAACAATGAACTTCCAACTTCCGTTGGTAGATCTTGACTTCGCGTTAGCGTTGAACTTTGCTTCTTAGCCGCGGAGTGAGACCCCGCCAGAAGATGTTCAGGCACGCCGCCATCCGATTGGCTGCCCAGAAGTAGGTGGGGGGGGGGGGGCATAACAGAAAGGTGAATCCCCATTCAGCAAACGACCTTTTTTTTTTTTTTGTGGCTTCTTTTCGGTCAACAAACGGGGGAACGTCTGATCGGCGGAGAGCCGAACGCGAGCGTTGGCCTCAGCTGTTGTCTATTAATTAGATGTCCTTGAGAGATAGCTCGCCTCCGCGGGCAACAATGGATCTTTTCATCGTGCTTCTCTGGCTCGTCTATTCAGGCCTTTTTTTTTTTTTTTTTTTTTGCAACTCCTCCTCCAGCAGACCGTTCAAGGCAACGGACTGCTGGCTCCTCTTCTTCTTCTTCTTCTTCTTTTTTTTTTTTTTTAACTATCGTTTAGAGTCAATGTTATCTCTCTGTGGATATTTCAATTACATGCCTTCTTTAGCACAATGCGCTCTATTCAATCGGCGCTTTTGGATCACTAATGGTCGTAGGACCCCCCCCCCCACCTACTGCCCCCCCCCACCTCCAACTCCCAAGACTGCGTGCGCTCTTTACAATATGACGGCGCACGCTTCAAAAAGTACGATAAAAATATTAGACCGCGTTGCTATTGAATTAAACGGAGCCGTTTGCAAACGCATAAAAAAAAAAAAAAAAAAAAAAAAAAACGTTTCGTAAAATAATGCGAAGAATATGAATGTGGGCCCGGAGGCCGGAAGTATACAATGCAGCACGCGCAGATATGAATATGCGCTCTTCGTGTAATTATTGTAGAGAGTCACGGAAAAACTTATTGATTTTAAGGATGAATAATAATGAATTATTTATGAAATATTAATCATAGAAGTCGTAGTCATTAACACCAGTAAACATCGGAAGATAGTTTTATTACACCATATATTCTTTTTTAAACATGTTAACTTTTTATGTAACTAATTATACTAATAATGTTTTTGTCACAATGAAACGATGAGTAATTGAAAGATTATTAAAAAAATTATCAGTTCGTGCACTGAATTAATTTTTAAAATAAGTAAATGTAATAATTTGCATCATATCCTGTATGGTGTGTAATATACATATATATGTTGTAAAATATACTATATTGCTATACTTTTAATTCATAAATATGAATAAACACAACTATTGTGATGTAATTATGCTTATTACTGTTGTATTGTGTTATATGTTATGATTTTCATAAAACAATAACTATTGGCATACAATGATACCGCTATATACTTCATTAGGTACACCTTGCTGCAAATAGAACATGGAGATGGTTATGCGATGATAATAAGCATATTATGTACACCCCCCATTAATAAAAAATACATAAAGATATAGAAGCTCGCGAATGCAATCATCATTCAGCACACACGCGTGTGCACTTTGCATGTCAAGCACGTGTCAAACGTGTGTGTGTGTGAGTCACGATTGCACTGAGGACCCCCCCCCCCCCGCACCCCCCAAGTTAGCATGTTAGCACATTAGCAGGCACTCAGCACACGTCGAAAGTGTCCCCCCAGGAGGGCGACGCTTTATCAAGGCTCGGTTTCATCCTTGTGTTTTTTGTCACCTCCTCATGAAAGAATAACAAAGAGTGCTGCCCCCCCCCCCCATTCCCCGCACACTTACACCCCCCCCCCATCTCCGTCTCGCTTTCATTCTTTTCCCACCGCTGACTAACTCCCACTGGCTGAAGACCAGAAGTATATATTTGTCCCCCCCCCCCATTTATTCCAAATTGAATTACTTTTTAAAATAAATTGATTTAAATTATAAATGAAATAGAGAAAGGAAATTTTCCATTTTTCCTTTGAAAGCCACTTTTAAAACAAACAAACAAACAACAGAATATATTATACAAAAAAGCAAGCGCAATTGATAACACAAAACGATTTTGAGTGTCACGAGCAAGGCTGGACCACGGCCAAGAGGGGCGCGGCCTGGCCACCGCTCTTCTGGGCGGCGTCCCCCCTGACGCCTGTCGCCGCCCACAGCTGTTTTCCATTTTAATTAGACCATGTATATAATGTTGGAGTTTCGCAATCGCCGTTGCCAGTTCGTTGCATTGGGTTACCGTGTGTGGACGCTGCTTCATAGTGCGCAAGCGTTTGCTAGTGTTTCCCTTTGTTACAGCGTGTCTGCGCCTGCGTCTAGTTTTTGTTCATGTTTTCGAGTTAGGCCTTGCGTTAGTGTGTTGGATTCTCCACCACTGAGAGTCAGCATAGTGTTGGGCTGCCCTCGTCACAGCGATTCTGTGCCCCGTCCTGTTAAGCTTGTCCGTTTGGCCCGTAGTCATCGGACCTTGCTGAATGTCTTTTTGGATCCTGCCTAGCATGGCGATTTTTGTGGCTCTGCCTTGTTTTGGACTGCTTTTTGGTATCGACACACTTCCTAAATAAAACCGCGTCTAACATCATGTCCTCGTCTTGGAGTCCTGCATTTGGGTCCGCCCCTGCATGTGACAGTAAGAACAGTAAAAAATTAGAGTAGCAATTGTAATAAAAAAGAAAAAAAAATGGACTCCAAAGCGGGGGATTCAGGTACACAGAAAGTTTTCATTTTATTTAGTTTGTGTATAACCTATTTTCTTATATTTTTAATTTGATAAATTCCTGACAGATTCCCAACCTGGACAATATATATATTTTTTTTATTTAAAAAGCCATAAAAATAATGGGTTCACATGATAGATAAAAAAAATTCCCCAGCGCCTCAAAATGAGAAAAATTGTATTTTTTTCATTTGCAAAAAAATGATCAAAATCTATTTCACAAATTAATTGAGAATAAAATGATTTCTTTAAAAAAAAATCCCAAATTAAATAAAAAAGCTAAACCTGACTGCATCACATCACCAGAACACCAAAAAAATAAGCTTGCATTTTTTATGAATTAAAAAAAAATATATAGTAAAAAAAATGAGGAATTAAAAACAACCACTCCAAAGTAATTCTGAAATTTTCTGAACTGCTTGAAATTTTGAAATATTAGATTTTTTTTCACAAAATAATTTTCGCCTTTTTTTTTTTTAACAGTTTAAAAGAAATGAATTTGGTTTGTTAAAATCATTGATTGAATAATAATAATTAAAGCAACCCCGCCTGGAAAGGGCATCACCGGAGAATTGTTTTTTTTTTTTTTGTGTTTGTTTTATTTTTTCCTCACTGAGCCCCGAGGAAACGGCGGCGGCGGCGGCGGCTAATAAAAGAATTTAGCGCCCCGACGGGCGCCTCTCAACATGCCTGTTGAGAAAAGCGTCAGCGAGTTGAAGCAGTTTGTAATCAGGCCCAAAGCACGCGCGCTAAGACAGCTCGGCCCGCCGCTGATAAATGCCTATCGCTCATTTGCATACGGTGGAAGGAAGCTACCCTTTAATCACCGCCTCTAATCCCTGACGGTATTAATGATTTTTTTTTCTTCTTCTTCTTCGGCAGCCTCCTCCTCTTGCTTTCCCCCTCTTCTTCTTTTCTTTTTGCTTTTCTTCTTCTTCGGTATCATGTTTGCTAATTCCAAAGTGATCAGCTTTTTTTTTTTTTTTTTGTCTTCTCCTTTTTTGTGCGGCGGCATAATGGCCGAGTGGAGAACTTGTGTTATCCTACTCCGCCACATAATTAGGACGACAAAAGGACGACAAATGGCGCTGAATGGGACTGACAAAGAAGAGATTTTTTTTTCTCCTTCCTCTTCTTCTTTGGTGTCTTTACTAGCTGTCAGCTGGAGACTTTTTGAGGCCAAGAAAAAAAATAAAATAAAATGCAGCAACATTTCCACCATAATTACGCCTCACCGATGGCAGGTGAACGGATTACATTCCATTTCGACATTAAAAGATTTTTATTCGCAACTCTCGCAATTCGCGATGATCAGAATATTACAAAAATAAAACATCCTTTCTCTTCTCGGTTTGGTTCCATTTTTTTTTTTTTCCCCAGGGCTATATATTATCTGGATTCAATATTTTTTGCCACGATGGATATGAAAAGTTTTAATTCAGATTCTTTTTTTCCTTAAATTATTTCAGTTGTAAACATAATTACAATTATTTCATTTATAACAATTAAAACTGTAAAAAAATCAAAACATAATTTTATTTTAACATGTTAAGAAGTGTAGAATTTTTTTAAAATTTATATTTATTTGTAATTTACATTTTTTTCTTAAATTATTTTCTTTGTTAAAAAAAACATGATTTAACATTTTTTAAATATTGTAATTTTATAATGTAAAACGGTTTAAAATCTCTGGCGGCACAGTGGACCAGCTGTAGAGCGTTGGCCTCACAGTTCTGACGACCGGTGTTCAAATCCCGGCCGCCCCTGTGTGGACTTTACATGTTCTCTCCATGTCTGCGTGCGCTCCCACGATCCTCATGAGGATAAGCGGCTCAGAAAATGGATGGATTCAAAATCTGATTTTATGAAAAGAAGTAGATCTTCAGACAGCAACTCTCCAGTGCAATATTATACTGTAGCCACAAAACAGGACATATTTTTGCAACAATTTTACAAAAACCGTTCATGTTACTTTTGGATCGGAGAAATGGATTTTGGCTCCCATTTCCCTGGAACCCGCATCTGACGCCAAATCTCTACTCGAGTGTTCTTTGGAAAAACCATGAAAACCATCAAAACTTTGTGTGAAAAATTTAGACCTTATGTGAAAGACTGACAGTGAGTTCCAATAATTACAAACTGGATCCCCGCTTCTTACACCAAATTTCCATTCAAGCCTGAATCGATAATCCATTTTACATGAGAGAGAGCAATATTTTCACAACACTAGTGAACGTTGACTTCAATAAGAGACCCCAACGTGGTCTCCCATGTCACTGGTACTCATCTTCTGTCATTCACTATCACTGGAGCTCTTGATCTGACACCAAATCTCATCTGAAGCATTCCAGTTCGGGAATAATACATTTTTTTAGAACACATTGGAGAAATGGTAGAAATATATCACACATAAATTTAGATCACCAATGAAAGATCTGATTTGGCTAACTGGAACTCTGCTTCTGACACCAAATCTCCATTCACTCCTTCCTGTTTCAGCTATGGAATAATCCATTATACATAGAAAACATGACATTTCCGGTAAAATAATGAATGTCGCGACAAATAATAGAGCCCTAGTTTAGCCTCCTTCTTGCGTGTCATTGGAGCCCGCTAAAACATCCCAAAACTTGGGAAAAAGCAACAATTTCACTCAAATCGTGGTCATTGTCATGAAGTTGGGCTACGGAACTGTCAGCGGATTCCATTTTCTGACACCAAATTTCCACGCCAGCGTGGTAATCCATTTTGCCTGGGAAAACGGCCGAATTTGACTGAAATAATGAGCGCTGACGTGAACGAGAGCGCCCCGTTTCGGCTCCCACGTCACCGGAGCCCATGTTCTGACGCCGAGCGAAAACGGACCGCCGTAATTCGGCGGCGAAGAGAAGTCGTCCTCAAATTTGAACCGAAACCTCGCTTGTGCCCCCCCCCCCCCCCACACTCTCCCGTCACAGGACGTCAAATCATAAATAGCCGCGTTCGGGAGTCCCGATAGCGTATGTGTGTAAGCGGCGGATTAAAAATGAAAGGAGGAGGGGTGGTGGTGGTGGTGGTGGTGGTGGTGGGGGGGGGGTGTCGCTGAGCAGAATGTCAAGGAGGTGCGACGGTGACAGCTGATTTATACAATTCATTTGGGCCATTACTTTTCATTAAAGATCAAATGCAATGGGTACTTACTTACTAAGAGGCCTTTGGGGAGCTGAATGGCGGCGGCGAAGAAAGAAGATTAAACTTTACATTCAGCCCCAAATTTAATTCAGAAGTAATCAATCGCATAATGGGGCCGAGCCGCTGTCGGCCGGGGCTTGATTGAAATGAAATTACCATATTTTTAATCTTAATTTTCCACACTGTTTATCTGACAGTGTCAATATAAAACACAAACAGATAATGAAACGGCATTATATTGACACTACAATCATCTCTCCAGCAGCCCTGTGTGATTAAACCGCTGGAATGTTTGATTACATTTTGTTGGCTGACATTACAAATGACACGGATGCTTCGCCGAGACTCGCCGCCGGCCGCGAAATGAGCCCATCCATCACGACCGGGGGCTGCCAGCCGCTCCCTCGCCGAGTCGATCCGGCCGCGTGCCCGCCCCCCCCACCCCCCCCGACCCCAACCCAGTCCCGTTGTGCCGTTCGTGATTCACGACGCCTCGCCGCCGCTAATGATACAAAAGCGGAAAAAGAGGAGGGGGGAGAAAAATGGGCCCCGGGGCACCTATCGCCCGCGCAGCGCCCGTTCTCGGGGCGTTCCGGGAAGCGGGCCGGAAAGCTGCCTGGCCCACAATGTCCAACCAACGCGGGTTCTGGCCCGTCAGCGCATCAGACGCCAGGATGACTTTTTAAGAGGCTCATCAATTATAACCTGCTCATTCATACAAGTGAAGAAACTTCAGGCACTGGATTCGCGGTCGCGGTGTTGCAAAGTGGCGATTGTCAGAAAGGGGCTGGCGGCTAGCGATCGCGTTACGGCGCCTTTCCATACAAACGACTCAATTCACGAGCGTTTGGAGGCACAATCTCGAGACATGAGCGCCGTACACGGTAAACGGACGATATGACAAAACTCTTCTTACTGAGTCACTTACAGTAGTTGTGAAGCTCTTCTTCACTTATGTCTGCATAATCGTGTTAGGCTGCCCCTCGGTGGCCAAATCCCCCTTGACCCAGAAGAAGCTCCAATGAATTGATCATGATTCACAAATTGTTGAATTCTTTACATTCTACTTACATTATTGTGCTGGGTTTTTGGACCGCGTTATGGTATTATTTTAAAAGAAATTTGGGGGTTTTTGGAGGTGGCTGGGGCATCGGATTCGGATGCCACCCGGAGGCCTCGCTGGTGAGGTGTTCCGGGCGCCTCCCACCCGGAAAGGGACCCCGAGGACGACCCAGGACACGCCGGAGAGACGCAGTCTCTCGGCTGGCTCGGGAACGCCTCGGGATCCCTCCGGAAGAACTGGAAGAAGTGGCTGGGGAAAGGGAAGTCTGGGTATCCCCGGCTGAAGCTACTTCCCCCGCGACCCGACCCGGAAAAGCGGTAGATAATGGAGGGATGGATAGATGGGGGTTTTTTGGGGGGAAGTTCTGGAACGTATTAATCGCATTTCCATTCGTGTCATTGGCCGTCTTGACTTAAGACCGTCGATTTTTGCCTCGTATCTCAAGACGACATGTACAAAGTGCCAAAGCTGCAACAAGCGACTTTACCCGTTTTGTACAGTTTTTGTAGTTATTTTGCTGTTTTTTTTTTTTTTTTTTTTTTATTTTGCACGGAGGCGGTTTTCAATAATAATTCACGAGAATTTATTAATCTCTCATTTTCCGGCACGTACGTTTCGCATGTGAGCAGCAGGTTGTAGATTTGTTTTGTTTTATTTCTAGACGCTCTTCGTATTTCGATTGTGCATAGCGGCGGCGGTTGTCACGTTATTTTGAAAATGGCTGCGAGCCACATTGCTGCGTCACCGGGCCAAAAGACGACGGACACACGTATATTATCATATCCCGCATTGAGCCGTCCAATCGATAAATCGTCGGCGAGCAGTTTGCCCCGGCTTTCAGCGGTGGGAACTGTGACCGATAGTTTTACATCACAGCAGAAAGGGTTCAAAAGCACCAAAACCTTCAAAGGACACAAAGGGACACGTGTTTCAAACAATTCCAACAAACGGCGGCAGCGGAGTGGGAGGATTGTCGCGTTTGTCGCATCACAAACTTATCAGCGGCCCTGAAGGTCACGCCGATAACACCCCGGGATTCCCGCCTCAGAATTGCATTCCGCCGCGACCTTCAGACCCCCCGAAGTCGATCAAAGCGGCGAGGAATCGCCGAGGATCATCCGCTCGGAAGCCCCCGGAAACCACACCGGAGACACTTTTGCGCAAAATGGCCGCATCCGACCTGCACTTTAGTCACCGTTTACATTTTATACACGTGCCAGCCAGACGGGATCGTGCCGGAATTGACAAGATTCCAATTTTTGGGCACGGTAGAAGGACCAAAGTGCTAGCATTTAAAAAAAAAAAAAAAAAAAAAAAATGTCGGGGTCGGAGTTAAATTGAATTCTTCTGAATGACCCCTTAGAGTGCAACTCGTTTGGACATGTCCTTGAAGCGAAGTTCTATTCCAGTCCTGTGGGTGGCGGTAATGTGTAGTACAAGGCAGTGTGTGCTCGCCACCAATCAGTGCATCACAGCGCCCTCGGATGGATCTGCCGGGTCACTACTCCTCCTAGCCTCACTGCGAGTGGACTATAACGAGCAAAAGTGGAAATAAAATCTCGAAAAATCCGTCTGACTCCTTTGGCTAACGTTCTAGTCCAGAACGTAGCGGATGCGCACTACAAATGACGCACCGCTAACAGTTCTTGTGGGTCTCTGCCCCACTTGGCCCAACTGCAGTCGACTGTAAGTGCTAAATTAGCTTTAATGCAGTTCGAAGGCACATCCACATTTGCTGAAATAAATGAAGAAGCGCACAGGAAGTTTAAAGTTGACTTCCTGTCGCGTCATGTTAGCTCATTCACGGCATAGTTTCGCCCCACTGTTGGGTCAGTCCGGCGTCACCGTTCAATAGGAACCGGAAATCTCTTTCATCCTGATGTATTTTGTTTCGAAGGAAGTTCTACAAACTAGCTAACAAACTAATCAGAAGTGTACATCTGTCCTTGGCGGAGGTAATAAAGCGCAGCGGGCGGGCCAAACGGTTTTGTCATTTCCTAAATGAAGTTGGGGCACATTCAGAGCCGGTTGGCACGACTCAGGACCAATATGGCGCGGCGAGGGCATGCCGGGTCGAAGATAAACAAACAAACCTTGATGAGGGGAGGGAGAATGAACGCGGGAATCGGACGGCGAGGTCTGCGACCCCCCCTCCCCTTCCCGCTAAACGTCGGAGAGAGGGGGGCGGCTTGCCAAGTGGCGACCCTGAACTGCGGCGGCGCTGCCCCACGCCGTGTGATTTATCAAAGGGCGGTTTTCCGACGGCAGCCGCTGCCGCGCGCTACCCGGTACCCCTCCGTGCCCCCCCCCCCCCCCCCCCCCCGGTGCCCTCGCTCTTTTTGAAGAGCCAGCGCTCCCTGACGCCTCCGATAGCGCAATCAGGGCCGCCGCAGAGCCCAGGCAATTTCTCCTCGGCTCCGCGATAACCTCGCTCGGCGCGGCCGAAGCCAACAGCAGCGACGGCTCAATTGGAAGAGTCGCGGCGTTCTGAAGAGGCGGGAGAAAAGGTTACGCCTCCAGGCGGGAGACCGCTCGGCTGGATTGAAAGGCCGACAGGTGGCGTCGCTCCAAGCCGTCCTTTTCTCATCGCCGACTTTTTGTTCGGGAGATAAAACACGCAGGAAGTTCAAAGTCACTTCACTTTGCGCCGCGCGTTCGGGCTCGCACAATTATGGTAGGGTGTAGCGGTCAATGCTCAGTTAGCCTCAGCCTTCAAGCGCAGGAAGTCCAAAATCACATTGCGTAGCATCTTGTGTTAGCATTTAGCGACATTTGCTAAAATGAATTTATGAACACACACTTCCATTCTCATCTGTTAGCGGCATCATATTTGCTAATTCACACAAAGTATCATCAATTCCTTTAGCATCTTGTGTTAGCATTAGCGACATTTGCTAAAATGAATTTATGAGCGCACAAAAAGGTCAAAGTCACTTCCATTCTCATCTGTTAGCGGCATCATATTTGCTAAGTCACCCAGAAAGTATGATCAATCCCTTTAGCACCTTGTGTTAGCATTAGCACATTTAGATTAGTTCAAAGTCTGTTAAATGAATTTTAACGGTGATGGCCATTTTGGCAGCCATGATTAAAAGAGCCCAACCGCCGCTGCGTATGAACAGTGTTTCATTTGCAGCAGTGAGCGCAACATAGTCTGCCAGCCACCGGGGGGCGAACACATCGTTCAGGCGTCATTAATCTGTGCTTCAGTGCAATTTATGTGTTAGCATTAGCTTGTTTTCCAAAACGAGTTTTTCTCTCCCATAAACTTCACCCTCACGCTACCTGTTGCCGGGCCTCACTCGTTCTTTCCGCTGTCTGCCAGCAGGTGGCATATTTCTTGCACATGAATTTCATCCCTTAAGCCACAGGTGTCAAACACAAGGCCCGGGGGGCCAGATCCGTCCCTCCGCGAGGTTTTATGTGACCAGCGAAGGCAAATCATGTACATCAACTTTCATGATTCTTCTTGAATGCCGTACTGAAATTTCCAATTGTGATGTCATAATTGATAACGTTGTGATATTTCAAGCATTTTTGTATGACCAAATATGAACAATATTTGAAAAACGGCCTGTCATAAGAGCCCCCTGAGGGGAACTGTAACTACAATGTGGCCGGTGACAAAAATGAGTTTGACACCCGTGCTTTCTGCTGACCTCGGTGTGCCTCCAGATGGCGCCATATTGCGCTCCACAGTCTCCGCTTTGGTGAAGCTCCCTAAATTGCGAGCTAAGTTAGCTAAAACGCTTTTACAATCGAAACGACTCCATGCGGATTTTTTCGGCCGGCGCGGGCCGAACCTCAATCGCGACGCACGGCATAGACAAATAGCTGTTGTGAGCACATATTTTGATGTTAATGTAAGCCGCCATCTGGGAGGGAAGAGGGGTCGCGGGGGGGGGGGGGGTGCGATTATGTGACACGCTCGTAAATCTGAACTCTTCATCTCCAATTGCAAGCTCAAGTTTATTACCCCCAATAAAAGCCTTGATTTGTTGCGCTCTCGAGTGTTTGCTTGATAAGGTCGGAACGCCGCCATCACTAACGCCCCCCCCCCCCCCGCCCCCGACACGCGCCCCCGCCAATGAAGTGAACCAGTGCGTCAAATGAAATTAAAGCTGTCAGCAGCCGGGCCCTCGCTGCCTTTTTATTTTCCGCAGCCATTTAGCGTCGCCCATCTGTTGAGGGTAGTCGCTTCGGATTGGCTGTCCATTTGGGTGAAGTCCCGAGTACGAGCCCACACGGCTGACTTCCTGTTCAGTTTTGGACTCGGGTCTTTCAGATGTTTTCCGTGCGCCTAGTTACGAGTGACGCTTCTGCAAAATTTTGTGTCCGTGGCGAATTTTCTGTCAAATTGGCCCAAAATGGATTTTTCAAATTGCTGTTCGATTCCGGGCGAAAATTCTCGAGATTTTTCTGCACTTCCTGTTTTGATGAAGTGTCGTGCCAATGGGTGAAAGTTGCCTTTGGGGCAAAATTGTCAAGTTTCGAGTCTGTAAATTTGCCCCACAACGGCGGCTTCAAACCACGTCCAGGTTCCACGTCATTGGCTGAAAACGGTGCCGATTTTTGTAAGTTGAATTCGGACTCAAGCGGCCGCGTTGAACCAAAATGGCTGACTTCCTGTTCAATTTTGGGCGTGGATCTTTGAGACCTTTTTGTGGGTGTTCTGTCATGATGATCAGCCGCCATCTCCGTCTTATGAATTCACCCAAAAATGGCTGCTTCAAAGCAAAATGGCGGACCTTGTCAAGCAACTTTTGTGTCAAAATGTGAAACTGGATTCAGGGCCTGCTTTACATTAAAAAAAAAAAAAAAAAACAATTTTTTTTCCCCCTAAATTTGAAAATTGCAGTCCTGGGAAAGTTTTCTTGCTTTTGCCAGTTGGGAACTGGCTGGGGAAATGATGTCCAATAATTAATATAACTCCACACGGACGAATTACTTTCTTAGAAAGGCCCAAAGAGGTCACACGATACCGCCGGGTCGCTTCCAAATCTGATTAATCTCACACTCATTCCATCGTTTTACCAAACCTCCCGGCAATCGGAGACGTCGTTAAGGTTTTGCGCGAACGGGTCGGCCCGCCGACGCGATTCGCCTGAGACGAGGCCGACGTCCGCGTTTTTTTTGTTGAAGGCGGATTCAATTATGCAAAAACACGCGCCGCCGGGATCACATTCGCCCGATGCGGACGCATCGGCGCTGTGCAAACGCGCGCCAGGCACTTCCTCTGCTCGATTTTGTAGATTCAGGCCGAGAAGCCGTTTTTAGCGACGTCTTTGGAGAGAGGAGGTTTAGATCGTGATTCGACCCATCAAAAAGTCCCAAAAACCTCTGGAAAAATTTCCATTTGCAGTGAAAAGTTTGGTTGAAGTTTCTTGGGCGCGTGACAAATTCTTCAAAGCCAGAATTTTCCTTGTGGAGATCCAAGAATACACACTGCAAAATTGCAAAGATTTTTTCGTTTGAATCATTTTGTGATGGCAATTTGATCGCTTGCCCTGAATCTTGAAGCTCTGACTTAAGAATTCCCAAAATTCTGACTCCGAATCCATTTTGTCTGAGCAAGATGAAATTGGGATGGCGCGTCGATGAAGCCCCAAAAAAGTCTCCAGAAGCTTTTTTTGGCCGCAACGCTGAGTGTGGTACGGAAGTGAAGAAACGGGTCCAAGCGGCGTGGAACAGTTGGCGGAAGGTGTCTGGTGTGTTGTGTGACAGAAGAGTCGAGTTCATAAAACTGTGGTGAGGCCGGCCATGATGGACGGATTAGAGACGGTGGACAGGGAGCAGAACTGGAGGAGGCAGAAATGAAGATGTTGAGGTTCTCGCTCGGAGTCAGCAGGTTGGATAGGGTCAGAAATGAGCTCCTGAGAGGGAGGGACAGACAAAGTTGGATGTTTTGCTGACAGGGTTCGAGAGAGTCCAGACCTGGACGCTTTGGACATGTCCAGAGGCGAGAGAGTCTGAGGATGGAGCTGCCAAGGAAGAGAGAGAGAGAGAGAGAGAGAGAGAGGGGAAGACCATAGAAAATGGATGGAAGATGGATGTCGTGAGGGAAGACATGAAGACTGTGGGTGCGGTGGAAGATGCACCAGATAGGAAAAAGATGACAAGCCGAAAGGAAAAGAAGAAGAAGAAGACGAGGTGCTTCCGTCCCTCCCCGCCCCCTACTGGTAGCATTTCTAAAAATGACAACCTGAACGTCCGTCTTTGACTTTTGCAGCGTTTGTCGTACAACTGATGACAATAAATTCGATAAAACAGGGAACATGTCAGCTGCTTCATTGAATGAAAAAAGCGCCCCCCCCCCCGTGCGTCCCCCTGGGAGCCGCGCTGGGGCCCCTCTTTTTTTTTTTTTTTTTTTTTTTGAGCGGCGTGGTGGGGTTGCCGCGGTCTCTCTCGGGGGACCCGGCGGAGGTTAATGATCTCACCGCCTCTGCTTGAATAAATAAATCATTTCCACGCATAAATCACTCTTTAGCATCGAGCACCACCAGTTGCTCATGGCTGTTTTGTTAGGCCCCCCGCCCCCCCTTGCCCCCCCCCCCCCTGCCCCCCGTACCGCCTGAAGCTTTTTTTGTGGCCCTGGCGAGTCTATTTTTAGGATTGCGCAGTTTTATTTTAATTTAATGCCATGATTATTTTGTTGTGATTTAAAATGTTTAATTTTTCCAATTTAGTCAATGATATTAAACAATTGATTTGTCCTAATTTTTTTTCACGTTCATTTGAATGAAGAGGCATTATCTTTTGAGGAAAATTATGGTTTTAAATTTGACATACTATTCGGTATGATTGTCTTTTCAAACAAGTGGAATGATTTAATTTTGCAAGAGTTTTTATGATTTTATTATTACATACAGTAATTTCATTTAAAAGGCATGAATAGATTTTTTGTATTTTAAATTATACATATATATTTCCTGTCATTTAAATGAAATCGCTTACGTGTGTAAAAATGTTTTAAATTTGTACATTTTCAATAATAGTAGTACACTTTTTAAAAAAGTTTCACCTCTTTAATTTGTACATTTTATACAATATTAGTGTATATTATTTTAATGAAGAGGCATTATTGTTTTGAGGAGCAATATTTTTTTTATTTTAACATTGTTTTTCAATATTACAATATCTTTGACGTGGCGTGACTTGATAGTGAAACACTATTTTTATTAAATATTATTTTCATCAAATGGCATGATTTATGTAAAAAATGTTTTTGGTTTGTACATGCTATTGAATAGTAGTACAAAATTGAACTTTGAGGCATTATTTAATTGCTGAAAATGTTAAAAAAAAAAAAAACATTTTTGTTTCCCATTGGAAACCGGGCCTAGTGCCGTCAGCTTTACAGATGCCGGTCTGCAAAAACGCCACAGATGCAGTCATTTTTCATATTTTCAAGAGCCGCAGCTTTGCACTCGAAGCATTGGAAACGTTCGTCGGCCGTCGCCGCGAAACGGCAAATAACCTTCAGCCTTTCAAATCGATCGACAGATTGACTGCTAATCAATGAAGACATTCACAACTCATTAGTTGGCTCAATTAGTCAAATGCGAAGAGCGATAAAGATGAAGTGCACTCACAACACAGAGCTTTGCATATCACTATTCATATTGCGGGCCATACCTTGTGCAAACGTTCTTTTGCATCGACAAACTCAAATCGTAAGACGTATTTGAACTCAAAAGATTTTCATTTTTACGATACAATTATTAAATGCAATCCTTTTCTCTACGTGCTCAAAACAAAATAAATGTCCTTGAATTGTAGCTTTCCCATACCAACGTGTTGAAGTTAATGTCAAAATAATTTAAAGAAATCATTATTTTAACTACTTTTATTCAACTAAAATGATTGATTATACATTTATAATTAACGTATTAAATCTATGTAAATTAGGGTGGTTTTTTTTAGAATTAGATTTTTCTGTAACATTGTTTAAAAATTGGCTATAAATTCTAATGATGTCACTTTTGAAAAACCTTTTTTTTTTAAACTTTTTAATTAATATAAATTCGATTGAATGATGTTATTTCTTTATTTCAATGAAAAATAATGCCATTGAATTTAAAATTAGACTTAGTAGAAGTATTTTAGTTATTTAATTTTTTTTAATGATCTTTAATGTTGTTAATGATCAGATTTGAAATGCACCGAATATGACCATGAATATGGAAATAGAGAATGAATCCAAAACAAATCACAGAAGTTGTTTGTTGCCGCTCACGACGCGAACGCGTTTGCTTCCATTTTCAGCAAAGTAGCGAATACAAAATAGCTTATTATGATGGCGACGATTATTCTTGCGACATTTGTTTGCGTTTGCGCGTCGTACCCGTCTTCCGTGGGGAGAAAGCGGCTTTTTTTTTTTTTTACCCCCCCCTCCTCCCCCATCTTTATTTCAAGGTGAAACGGAAGCGGGCAGATTAGAGATGAAATCGCTAATGTGTTGACTTGATTTATTTCACAAAATGGCAGCCACGACAACAAAGCCAATAAATAAATAAAGTCATTACCACGGCTTATAGAACACAGGCGCCGATTTGCTCTTTTATCCTGTCACCCCCCCCCCATAACAAAAACCAACCAAACATAAAATAGAACAGGAAGAAGACAGAGGAGGAGGAGGAAATCGCACAAAAAGGGAGAGAATATTGCACACTGAGGCTTGCTTATTTCTTTTTCTTCTTCTTTCTTTCTCTCTTGAAAATGCTGCATTAGGTCTTTTTTTTTTTTTTTCTTTTTTTCTTTTTTTTTTTCCTCGCAGTCACTTTTCATAGTTCAAAGCTGGCAGTTCAATAAATAGCTGCAACCGGCACATCTCTGTTCTCGCGCAAAGAAATCAATGTTAATCCTATTACCGCCAGTTATCACCTCGCCCAGAAACGTGAGGGGAAAAGAAGAAGAGGAAGGAGAAGAAGACGAAGGAGAAGAAGAAGGAGGAGGAGGGAGAGAGAGAAGGAGGAGGGGAACGGGGGGGGGAACTGAGATGTCAAAGCAGGCGAGAGAGGCAGATAGAGAGAAGGAAAGAGAGAGAGAGAGAGAGAGAGAGAGAGAGAGAGGAGAGAGAGAGAGTCACCCTTCATTCACTTTCAAACCCACTTTTGATAATTTACTTCTGTGGCAGGAGAAGCCGGGAAGGTGCGCGGCGACGTCGGGATCACACCCCGCCGCTGGAAGCGAGATGTCGGCGCCGCAAAAAAACATTCGGCTTCTTATTTTGCGAGGGAGGAAAAAAAACCTTTGGAGACGCGAGGACGCGAGGAGAGGTCGAGTCTTTCCGTTTTTTTTTAGGGGGTCCTCGAACGCGCCGCGCGGGGTTTGCCCTTGAACCGGAGCGTCGCGCCAGCCTCCGTGCCAGCAGGGGGCGGCGGCGGTGTCAGCAGTCGTGACATTAAAGGCGAGAGCCGCTCAAAGTGTTTACACCAAGTATCGTCTTTGAAAATTAAAAACACAGATTTTCCAAGTACCACCGCCATGACATATTAAAATACGGCGGTGTAGTAGGCCCAAATGTTCGTTGATGTCTTTTCAAATATCTTTATTCAAAGATGCTGTAGCACTGTAAAAATACATTCTGGTAATAGTGTTATTTTTTTTCTTTTGATCAATAAAAATGGTTGTTATGAATTTGAAATGAAAACAAACCAACATGTGCCAATTTGGTCGAATACTCTTGTGAAGTAAAGATTTACCGTGGACCCCTCCCCGCCCCCGCACCGCAAAAAGTGAAAAATATCTGAAAATAAGTGAATCCACAGGTCCAACTAAAATGTAAATGTTCTACAAAAACATTACAGTTACTTCATAAATGAAATTTGCATCAGAATATTACATTTTTTTTATCCAATTTGGGACGGTTTTCCAGACTTTGCATCATCACATCACTGGGAAAAATTGTGACATTTTGAAACAAAACTTAAAATAAAGTCAAAGTAAGCTAGCTGGGATAGGCTCTGCGACCCTCGTGAGGATAAGTGACTTGGAGAACAGATTCAGGGATACGCACAGCCTTGAAAGATGCGTGGCAAACATGTAGAACAACAGCCACCCTACTCCGGTACTACTAGTACCCCACTAGTGTCACCCGGTGGCGCTTTACAGCTACTACAGGACGAGCGCGTTTGACGCGGAATACGAGACGGGAGAGCGACGACCTGCTCGTGAATGTCAACGTGAGACCAAGACAAGATGGCGGCCGGTGCGCGACGTGTAAAAAGCCTGCGTTGGCGCACAAAGCCTCGGCTTAGACGTCGGCGCCGCTGTCACCAGAAAGCCGGCGGATTAAGTCTTCTCCCGTTGTTCTCGTCCGCATTGTTCCGCCGCACAAACAATTACGCGGGAATCTCGTCAAAGCCAATTCAACTCTTGCCGGCTGCACTTTTTTTTTTTGTTTTTTGTTGTAGGGTTTTTTTTTTTTTTAATTTTATTTTTACCGGCGCCAAGTGCAAAAGCACACAGGCGAGATGTTTTGTTCCGATCGTCTTTTGTTCCTGCGCAGGATTACACCGCGAGCCAAAGAAGTCCACTTTAAAATGCGGCGAGATCCCGTCGCTTGTTTTCACTTTGCGTCCTTTTCTCGGGATTGTTTTCAAACGCGAACAACAACCTCAACAGCCCAAAGGCCAAAACCTTGCAGCCGACTCCAACCTTAATGGTGAAGCCCAACCGTCCCCGCCGGCGGTTGAAGGCAGTCGCGAGTCCAATTTACGCTATCCGCGGCGAGTTTTTCAAAACGGGGTCCGATCCGGACTAACTACGCAGAGGAAGGCCGGCTAGCACCTCCCCCGATGAAAACGCTGAACCGCTAGAGCTGGCTTTTCCGCAAACCCGGGGAAAGTTCATCGGGAGGGGTGCGCGGGACCTCGCCAATGACAAAATCCAAACTCAGCGGATGCTTGGATGAGAAAAACTTCAGGTTGTCAACAATTACAATCACGCTGCTACGTGGCGCAAACGTCTGCTCCGAGAGTTCGGCGGTTTAATCACAAGTGTCGGAGCAGGCGCTCCGCCGGGTGATTTGCCTTTCGAGAAACTTATCGCGGACGGCGTCACTTGCGCTCGCTGTTAAAGCAACGTGACAGCCATAAAGCTTCTGGAGCTGGCGCCGAACTGCAGACGGGGATGGAAAAACTCATCAGCGGGCGGTAATTTTGCAACGCTGCCGCGGCGTCAATTGATGAGCTCGCTTGGAAAAACCGCAAAGCCGAAAGTGTCGAACGCTAAGTGCCTTACGGCGGCCCAAATGGTGACTGAAATGAAATTTCAAAAGTTTTGCAGTATCCCAGCTGTATCCGAGATTCCCAAAAACGGGAGACGAAAAACTGCACGGTCCTTCTTTCTGGAAGTGTGAGACCAAGTGGCCGAGAGTCCCTTGTGGTCCTTCATTTCGGACTCACTTATCTCTTTAGTTATATTATTTTTTTTCTTGTGGTCCTTCTAATTCAGTTTAATTTGTTGACTAAATTGTCTTTGTTTTCGTTCACTTCGTGATATGCTAAAATTTAGAATACCCAATTATGCGTGCCACCACCTTCCTTTTAAAGCCAATTGGTTACAACTCACCAACAAATTTGTTTATTGCGTTCCAATTAATAAAACATCAATCCCCCCCCCCCCACCCCCCAAGAGTAAGCGTTGTTCTCGCAACGTTTCGGCTCAAAAATGGCCTTCATCAGGCGCGGCTTACTCATCAATTAAGTCTGTCTGTTAGTCGTCTGTAGGGTCGTGTTTGTCTCCCTTGATGTATATATGAATTTTTCATCTTTTCCAATTAATTGTATAGACTATGCTTTTAGAATGTAGACGCTGCCAATTAGCCAAATTATACGTTCCAACCTCATTATAAAATTCCAACAAATTTCCGCCATCTTGATAAAATGAACAAATGAAATGAATAAATTTTGATTGGTTGTGGTTAGGGTTGCTAGGGTCACGGAACAGGTAAGTATGGGGAAAAAGTAAGTGGCGTTAGGGTTAGGATTTGGGCTACCGCACGGAAATAGTTATGGTTAGGGAAAGTGAATCTGTTTTTTGCCAATTGACTAATTTAAATATATATAAATGGGGTATGGTTGTGGTTGGGGTGGGGGATGGGGTCACGGAACAGGTAAGTATGGGTAAAAGGTAAGTGAATTGGGGTTAAGGTTAGGTCAGGGGTTAGGGTTAGGTCGAACAGTTAGACTGGGATTTTTTTTCCTCCTCATTGCAAAATTGCAATATTATCGGTGGAAATATATCACAATTATATTGCAAATCACCCTTTTCCAATCATCTCATTTTACTGTGCGTATGACGTGCTAACGCAAGAATGATAAAACAAACACTTTTGTTCACGTTTCACTCTTGCCGGACGTTTGTTTGGCGGGACCAAAAATGCATCACCTTCACTCCACTGATTTTGCGTCATGTTTTTTTTTTTTTTTAATTATTATTATTATTGGCTGACCTCATTCTCTAATAATAAATTAGATGGCGACGGGGGGATTTTAGCATGCGAAGTAGAGGTGACATGCTAAATAATGAGGCAGGGCTGGAATTTGGGCGCGGGCTCTGGGGGGCATTACCGGGCCTCGAAGCCGGCTGGACCTCCGCTCCGACACGGAGTGGGGTGGGGTTCGGGGGGGGGGGGGGGCGCCTTTGAATATGACCATGAATATGGAAATAGAAAATGCCATTTATGTCGAAATTGCGTGTGAATAATGAAGAGCTGCGGCAGCGCTGAACCATTGTACGTACAATGAAGTATATAGTAAGGAAAAGTACTCATCCTCATGAGAATTGCTCACGTATAAAAATAGTAAACTGAGAACGTAAATCAAACGTCCTGAATGAGTTGAACAGTTTCAAGTTGCATCCGTGGAGAAATATGAAAAGGTTTGGTCAATTTGTAGAATGTCCCCACGAGTTTGGAAATTTCGTCGGGGAAAATGTGGACGACCGAGAAATGCGGACATTTCGGAAAGGGTGAGAAATTATTTCAGAGACGCCCTGAATGAGCTCAAAAGTTTCAAGTTGAAATAATTTCAATCGGTCAGAAGATGGGGAAATGTGAGCAAATTCTGGAAAATTTTTCCAAAATTTGTGTATTTTTAAACATTTCCAAGTTGTGACCCGTGGACTCGATGGAGGAGTTTGAACCGGTCGAGAAATGTAGAAAGACGTAAAATGTCTTGGAAAAATGTGGAATGATGGGAAATCTTTTTCATTTGTCGCAAATGAGCTGAACGTTTTGTCGGACGATGTGGGGGGAAAAAAAATACAAGACGAGTTCAAAGACAAAAGCCGACAAGCGCCTTCAAGACAAAAATACAACATAAATACGAGCAGACTGACTACCGTTGTGTGCAAAAACAAAACTTTAATGGCAGAAACTGATGAAGACATACGCGATTTACGCCAGCCAATCACAAAGCTGTGTGTCATCATCACAATCTCGTCTTCCAACATGTTTGCCCCGTGTGGGGATAAAATAGAAGAGTTGCGTGAAATGAGGTCGAAAATGTAAAATTTGAACGAACCGAACAAGAAAGCAGGCAGGAATTGTTTGAATCAGTTGACAGATGTGGAATTCGGATTTAGTTCTTTGCTGTCACTTGAAATTGTCCAATTGTTGGAAAAGTTGAAATCGGAGGAGCGTAAAATGTCACCCGCAGCTCCTTCACGAGCGGAATACGTTGATGTTTTGAGAAATGCGTCTGTTTTCCGCACTTCGGCCTTGACACGACGAACGCGGCGCGCGGCAGACACTGGCGGCTTTTATCCGCGCTGGAAAATTGTCGTTTTTACGACTCCCGGGTGGCACGCGAGCCGCGTGGGGCCGTTGTGTTTGTTTTGATTGAAGTGGGTCATTTGAGGCGTAATGGCGACATCATCTCGCTCTGGTTTGGGCGGGGGGAGGGGCATATGTGCTGACTGATGGCGGCGATAAAGACGCCAGCGACTCGCACAATGACTTTGTCTGCCTTTTTGAGCGAGACGGAGGAAAGGCTCGCAACGCAACCTTGAGGCCCGCCGGGCGAAGTCGGCATTTTTACGCTCGCCGGACAGATTTACCAGCCGAGTTTGTTTGCGGGAAAAATTGCTTGTAAAGCTGCTTTACAACCGGGCCGCCATGTTTTTTGTCCAGAGGGGGGGGGATGAGGTGATGAGCGGTGCACGTCCTTCAGGTGCTTGGTCGCCTGCGTGGCGGTTTACGGTCGCCTTTCTGCAGTGACTGATGACCGTCGCTGTTGCTGTTTTTGATTTAATCGTTTTTATTCTTATTTTTTTTTTTTAAAATGCAGCTTGGTTTCTTTACAACTATTTCCTCCTTTAAGAAGCAACACAAAAGGTGCTCGGGGTTTTGTTACCTCTGCCAAGCACAAAAGCGCATTTCAAGCAATTTGAGGCTCTTTGTCGATCCCTCAAGTTTTTTTTCATCCAATTGTTTTTAAAACCCCAAATCCAAGATAAGACAAAACCCCTTACTGTGCCCTAACCCTGAACCGACCCCACATTAAGCATCTTCATTGCAAAACCAAACCTTAGCCGCCTAAACCAACCCTTGATCCCTAGACTCTCACCCCAACCCAAACCCTTACAAGGTGTTTTTGAAACTGGGTCCTGCCCTCCCTAGCAGGGGTGCGCTGAAAATTTCATCTCCAAAAAAAGTTTGGGGATCACTGCCTTAACATGACTCAAGCCCTCAAACTAGACACCCCAACCCTAACCCTAACCCTAACCAAAACCCCTAACCCTTAATCTCTAACCTAAATCCAAACCCATTAACCCAATCCTTAGTCTCACTTAGATCCCTCTCACCCTATTCTTAACCAAATCACTAAATCACGCTGACATAAATTACCATCCAACCTTAATCTAACCTTTACCCCACCCTAATCGTAATCCTAACCCTAACCCCCCAACCCCTAACTATCCCTTAACCGCCATTATCCCAATCTCTAATTTTAGCCAGAACTCACAACCATCCAAACCATTAACCTAAACCTTACCTTAAGCACTTAAATCCAAAAACCAAACCTGAACTCCGTCATCCAAATCTTAATCCCCGATCCTAATTTTGCAGTTCTTACATAGCTTCATATTTCTATCCAAATTTGGTGAAGAAAAGCCCGTCTGGCTAGAAATGAAAGCACCTTTTGAGGTCTTCCATCCAAGCTTCGTCCATTCCTGCACTTTATTCATGAGGTTTCAGTACTATCAATGCGTCCATCTAACATTTATAGTCGGGAATGCATCATCATTAGACAAACAGATTAAAGTTCGCCAGGAAATCAAGTTCTGTGTGCTTCAACAAGGTCGTTCAAACGCTGACCATCGCCAGAGTCGTGACTCAAATTTGGCCCGTCTCACACTTGAATGTGAACACGAAATTCACGAAGTGATGGCTTCACTTTAGGGCGCGCGCAGTTCAATTGCCTTTAAATCGCCGAAAGCCGGCGGCCTTTTGGAGGAGGCGCGCCGGCGTTCGACGAGGAGCTATTTGGCCATTAACGCAGCTCGTCGCTGGCATTCAGCTCGCCGCCGCGCGTCCGCTTAACAATCGGCGGCGGGGGGAAAAGGACGAAACCTTCAGAATGCGCGGATTTCACCTCGCTTTAGGCGGCCCCGCGTGAAATTAAATAAGCGTGGATGTTTTCTTCTCAAAGGACGAATGAAAGCGCTAATGTGCGAGTGCACGGGGGGGGGGGGGGGGGGGCCTCGCAAGTAAAGATAAACGAGGCGAGAATGAGGAAGATCTAATATAATTGCGCGTCACACAGAGACCTTGGCTATTTTGTTTCTGAATGGCGGGCCCGAATGAATGGCCGCTATTCAGCGCGCTGCCTTTTATCTCCAAAAAGGATTTAATTGATTTTTTTCTTTTTACAAGGCGGCTGTTCAGAATGCTGCGGCCTCACTTTATTCCTAATTGTCCGGTGAAAGGAGGCGCCGTGTCAAGTTCACTCCGGCGCCAGAGGCTGTTCGGGACGCGAGGGTTTTTGCAGCTGATTCCGACGATCTTAGGACAGCGTGGCCGTGCCGTCCTCTTAACTCCTGATAACTGAGTCCAAGTGCGGGTTTTAGCCGGACATCAAGACACTCAAAATCACTTAGACAATCGCCCCCCCCCCCCCCCAAAAAAAAAAAAAACAAAAAACACCGCATCCTGAAGTCCGCGCGTCAAATGCCGACTGGCTAATTCGAGCGACGGCGGCTATTTGCGGCAGAGTCGGGACCGAGCGTCCACGGTGTCACATTAACTCCCAATAACCGCGTTTTAGGTCCGGCGCTAATCCGCCGGCGTTCATGTCGCCGGGCCCAGCCGCCGCTGATAGGCGGACTTACGGCGTCAGGACGCTAATAAGCACTTAGCGCACAGATAGGCTTCTAATATCTGCTGGTCCAGGTAGCCGGGAGTTTAAGCTATAAAAATGTCATTTTGCTGCTGTAATCCCGTCGATTAGTCAGAGGTTTTAGGGGTCTACTTGTCGCAGCAGACAAATTAAACATGTTCACACGCCACGCGACTTTATTAAGGAATCAAACATTTGGACGGCCTTTGAACTGAAGATCATGGCACACGCCCCCCTTCCCCCTGACAACGTTGACTGTAATATACAAAAATAGGGAGATGAGTTCAGAACTTGGTGAGCTAAGAGTGTATGTGCTCCGCTGAGGTCCTGACAAACTTGTCCATGGCGAGACCACATTGAACCTCCTTGCACGCTTTCAGGAATTAGATGGAGAAAAATGTCATAGCAAATTTTTACATTGAAAAACAGAGCGTATACATTTTTTTGGGAATTGTCAGTTTAGCTGAGTAGGCCGACTAAGAGGAATAAAAATAAAAATCCTTCCGTTTGAGGAAGCTCATTTCATCGTTACGATCACGGGCGACCGCAGCAGACGAATTAATTGAACAACTAACTGGTTAACTCACAAGCTATCCGATTGGCTGATTGTCCGATGAACTGACTAACTCACGAGCTATCCGATTGGCTGATTGTCCGATGAACTGACGAACTCACGAGCTATCCGATTGGCTGATTGTCCGATGAACTGACGAACTCACGAGCTATCCGATTGGCTGATTGTCCGATGAACTGACGAACTCACGAGCTATCCGATTGGCTGATTGTCCGATGAACTGACGAACTCACGAGCTATCCGATTGGCTGATTGTCCGATGAACTGACGAACTCACGAGCTATCCGATTGGCTGATTGTCCGATGAACTGACGAACTCACGAGCTATCCGATTGGCTGATTGTCCGATGAACTGACGAACTCACGAGCTATCCGATTGGCTGATTGTCCGATGAACTGACGAACTCACGAGCTATCCGATTGGCTGATTGTCCGATGAACTGACGAACTCACGAGCTATCCGATTGGCTGATGTCCGATGAACTGACGAACTCACGAGCTATCCGATTGGCTGATTGTCCGATGAACTGACGAACTCACGAGCTATCCGATTGGCTGATTGTCCGATGAACTGACTAACTCACGAGCTATCCGATTGGCTGATTGTCCGATGAACTGACTCTCCAACGGACTGACCTGGCAAATAGCTGCCAAACCGACTAGCTCAGTGACTCACAACGAACAGATTTTGAGGCTAACTGTCGGACGGATGACTGCAATTTGATCTGATTTGATTCAACTCAAATGTACGTTCAGAGTGAGAAAAGAAATCAAATCTTGCTCTACCGTGCAAAAGGTCTCACTTCACGCCTGTACGTGGCCGTTTCGAGAAAAATAAGTGTCCATGACCACTTATCCTCACAAGGGCCGCCTAACCCTACCAGTTCTGGATTCTGTCCCAACTAACGTCGGACAAAAGTCAGTCTTAAAATGATGGTTTTATATAAAAACTCGAAAGAAAAATGCAACAGAGAAGTGCTTCGCTTAGTTTGCACGTTGGTGCCGACAGTCAGCGCGAGCGCTTAGCAAACACAAGCACAAATGAAGACAGAATAGAGTCAAGCGTTCGGCTGTCTTTTCACAAACACAAAGAAATGACCTTGTTCTTGACTTGGGCTCAGTTTCTTCTTTCGTGAGCTCGGCTTCGGCTCGCTTTGAAATTCAGGACTTTTGTGTTTTGTGTATAAGTACGGCCATTGAAATCCTGACGCTCTTCTTTCCAAAGTCTCGGAGGAAAATCAGCTTCTTGCTAAGGCCTGCGACACAAATAAAGACTTCAGAAAGAAATTTCTTTCTCTCTTTTCTTTCTTTCTTTCTTTCTCTCCTTTCTTTCTTTCTTTCTTTCTTTCTTTCTTTCTCTCCTTCTTTCTTTCTTTCTTTCTTTCTTTCTTTCTTTCGTTGATGGGGCTATATTCCGTCGTAGGTCACAATCGACGGCTTCGTGACTCGGGACGAGTCTGCTGTCCCTCACGGACGCACAAAGAGTTTTTGTCGCGAATTCTGAATATGTTCATTTAAGATTGTTGGCCCGTTTCAGATCACCTTGATACACATCAGACCTACGATGGTCTTCCAAGATTGAAGAATGTCTGGTGTTTGACGGGAACGGCACAAAAACATGCCGATTGTCTTTCCGCGCTTACCGGGCCTCAGAAAACCCTCGACCCGATTCTTCACCGTGTGACATTTTCCTGGAAAAAGTGGACGTCATTTCAAAGCGGCGCGGCACGGAGAACGTGTCATTTCCAGCGCCGGCGGGCCGATAGCGCCTCACATTCAACTTCCTGCTTTCAGCGCTTAAGTACCATTAAGAAGCGGCGAGGAAGACGGCGGAAGGTGCCGGCGGCGCCGGGGAGTTTGTGTGGAGATAAACGGGGGGGGGGGGGGGGTTGGACGGACCGCCCGGGCGTTGAGCGCTGGCACACTCGCTCGCTCGGAGAGTTTTGATTATTTGCTTGGTATGTGTTTCTTTTTTTCCCCCGTCTGTGTATCATTCTGAGGGCCTCACAATGGCTGCAAGTCAATTCCTCCTCCCTCTCACCTCCTCCGCGGGGGCCTCCCTGTGTTTATCGGGTTTGGAGGTGCGGGGGGTGCACTGTATTTTGATGTCAATAAGCAATTTTTCCTGCCTGCTCTCCCGCCTGACCCCTTTAATCCATCAATATATTATTAGAGATAAAGTTTGGCGGACGCCTGCTGCAGTCACAAGATAAATGACATCTCTGAAGTCGCGCATTAAAGACGAGATTAAGGCCCCGGCGACTGTGTCCCGGCCGCTCATCCGGGCGCCTGTGTGCGACCCATCACGCTAAGTGACAAGAAAGAAAAATAATGAAGTGAGGCAGAAGAAGCAAAGAGATATTTCTTTCACACGCGCAGCCGGCGTCTGTCTTGAGCGCGGATTAGGACGAATTAGACGGCCGGCGAGAGGCGAGGCGGCGAGGGAGCCCGGACCGTTTGTCTCCGCTCAAAGAACGCCAGACAATTTTTTTTTTTGTCTGCAACAATGACTCTTTAGTTTTTTTTGTCTTTTTTTTTAATCCTCTGGATTGTTTCAGACTCACTGTAGACTTTTTTTTTTTTATACTGCGTTACAAAGTGAGGGAGCGTCTGGAAGTGCGGGACAAAAGCTCAGGAACGCTGGAACAAAGATACACAAGCTCTGGTGCTTCCTTCTTCTTCTTCTTCTTCTTCTTTAAACGTTGATTTAATGGATTCATTGTGGGGCTAAAAAAGTCCAGAACAGTTCAAAATGATTGTAAATCAATATAAATTCGTTAATCAGGTGGTGCAAGAAAGGGTTGATTTTGGGTTCCAACTGGACACTTTCATCTATCCATCCATCCATCCATCCATCCATTATCTACCGCTTTTCCGGGGGAAGTAGCTAAAGCAGGGATAGCCAGACTTCCCTTTTCCCCAGCCGCTTCTTTCGGCGTCCCCGAGCCAGCCGAGAGACGACGTCTCTCCAGCGTGTCCTGGGTCGTCCTCGGGGTCTCTTTCCGGCGGGACGTGCCCGGAACACCTCACCGGAAAGGCGTCCGGGAGGCATCCGGATCAGATCCCCCAGCCGCCTCATCTGGCTCCTCTCAATGCGGAGGAGCAGCGACTCGACACTGAGCCCACACCGGATGACCGAGCTTCTCACCCGTTCTCTAAGGGAGAGTCCGGACACCCTGCGGAGGAAAGTCATTTCGACCGCTTGTATCCGGGATCTCGTTCTTCCGGTCGCGCCCTCACCTATGGGCATGAGCTGTGGACACTTTCTGGTCTGTTAAATCCCAAATCCACATGTATGAGCATTCCCTCCGTATGTTTTTTTTAAAGGAGTTAAAAAGTAAAACTATCGCTACATTTTACTCCACTAACTAAATACAAACTGAGGCTGTCAATTGTCAACGTGTTGGTCATGAGTCAGTCATTCAGTTAGTTTCTTAATTGGTTAGTTTGTCACTTCTTCCGCTAGTCGGCAAGTCAGTCAGTGAGACCAGGTAATTTTTCAGGGAATGAATCAGTGTGTTGGTGAGTTTGACGGCCAGTACGTGATTTCGCTTGCTGGGGAGTTAGTCGGCTCGGCAGTGACATTGTGAGTCCCAAGATTGCCAATCTGTAAATCGGTACATTCATGAATCAGTTATTCAATGACTTTGTTATTGACTTACGGTACAGTATAATCAGTCGTGAGACTTTCTCTCGGTGTGTCGGCACGTCTGTCAGTCGGTGAGTAAGTCAGATGCTTTGTGTTGGTCCTAGAGTTAGTCAGAAATGTGTTTGGTCAGAGAGTCACTGGTTATCTAGTTTGGTCTGTCAGTTGGGCTGTTGGGCATTCCTTTCGTTAGTTTTGTCAGCTCGATAGATACTCCATTATTCCTTTATTTGTGTTTGGTGTGTACTGGAGAATTAGTCCGTCGTTTAGTTATTCGTTACAACGGTCGATCTGTTGGTCGCTTCAGTCAATCTGTTGTCACGACGTGAGTCAATGAGTTCGTCGGCCAGAGGGTTATGTAGTTGGTCAGACGTTCAGCTAGTCGGTTGGACCATCAATCTGTTTGCCATCGCTTAGAGATAATTGTTGCTCGGATAATCTGAAAGTCAGTCGCTCTGCTAGTTTGCCGGTTTGATAGTCGGATGGTGAGATGCGTAACCTGTTGGTTGGTGAGTTAGTCGACGTTGTTAGTCTTTCATTACTTACTTATATGCAGTCAGTCATTCGTCAGTCCGGTGGTTAGTTGGTCAGGCAGTTGTCACTTTGTTAGTTGTGAGATAGCAATTCAGTTAGTGGCTTCATCGTTCCGCACTTGGATCTTCCGACGGTTCGTCGGGTCACACGATTCCGCAAAGACTCCGGCGATGATTTGGGAGGGAAAGCCAATCAAGAGGCGTTGGCCCAGCGCTGAGGGGGGTTGAAATCGGAGCTAAGTTAAGGTTGACGGCTGCTTTGAATTTTTTTTCCTTCCGGGTTGGAATCTCAGCAAGTTCTGCAGCTGGACTCCAGAATCTCAAGTCCGCGAGCACTAAAATGCTCCCCATTCACGTTCGTGCAAAACTCGCGCTTGAAAAGGGGGAAGATCTATCGTGTAAAAGATATTTCAGTTCTTAATATTCCAAATAATGGCGTCAAAGCTACGGTGTCAAAGTCCAAACGGAGCGTCCGGCCTGAATTCCGCCTTTCACTCTTTTTTTTTTCTTTTTTTTTTTTTTTCTTGCTGACAAAAAAAAAAAAAAAAAAAAAATTTCCCTGCAGGAGCGCCTGACAAAGAAACTTTTGGAGAGTTTGTTGTAAGCTGTGCCAACTCGGCTTTCTATTTGCACAAGGAGATGCCTCGGAAAAGGTATGAAATCACGTTAAGTGTGCCGTTCTTAACTTAAAGTAAAAAATAAAAAGAAACTCGCGCGCGCGCGCACACACACAAGCTTGCGCATTGTGCATCCAAAAGCAGCCAACACCTTGACCGCATTCCCAATTCCCAGTGCCGGAAAAGTCCTTAATTACCACCGTGGCGCTTCTTACGATGGATTGCGATAAAGCGGCAGGCTTACACGTATTTTCTCCCCCCGCTTCATCTTGTGCGTGAAAACCCGCGTTTGGAGTCGGGCCGCAATCCCAAATGGAGTCAATTCGCACCCTTTCACGGCCTCCTCCGCCGCGCCGACATGAATGCACTTTACTATTACAAGATAAAGCTACGGGGACGTATTACGGCCGCGGCGTATCTCACCGGGCCGTAATAGCACAGAGTCAGCGTTCAATAAAAGACATTTGCAAGCAGGCATTTCTCACAACAACACTACTTGCGGCCGAGATTTAAACGCCGCTAAATTAGGAGCCGCTCCCGCCGCAAAAGGTGCCGGCTAAGCAGCGCCGCGCTTACTTCGGGAGTTGTTTACGACGGGGTGGGCGGGGGTGGCTCGGAGGGGAGGCGGTGGGGGGGGGGGCGTCGGCAGGTGCTTTGCGAGCGCTTAGCCTCCGACGACGGCGTCCGGCGACAATCGGCGCGCATAACTCACGGCGGCCTCGCTGCGAGGCGGCGGCCGTGAACGGCGACGGCGGCACGATGAATCACGCGGCGACGCTTTTGCTGACGCCGGAATTCGCCGCGACTGGTGAACGTGAAACAATCATATCGGAAGATGATATGACTTGATTTGGGGGGGGGTGGAACTAAAAAAAATCGCTCGCATCTCAAATCAACTTCACCCATTGAAATGAATGGAAATGCCAGTGATCCGTTCCACCCATCCACTCACGTTTTTAAGAAGAACAATATCAAAAATACATTGTAAGTATTCAACATTTGTCTTGAAACAACATTTTTCTTAGTGTTGGATCAAAATAAGTTGCAAAAGTTTAAGAAACAGTTTATGATTCCTCGCTAGTAGCTTTCCGGCAAACGTGATTACCGTTGGAAAATGGAGCAGGAAAAACAACAATGATTAAAAAATGAAATGGTTGAACCGTCCACCCAAGCAGGTTGTAAAACTCTGGACTATCTCCAAATTTATGGCATTCATTACTTCCTATATCTCTGTTTTAGAAATAACTAAAAAAAACAGTTCATGATTCCAAGCTAGTAGCTTAGCGGCTAACGTGATACCGTTGGAAAATGGAGCAGGAAAAACAACAATGATTAAAAAATGAAATGGTTGAGCCGTCCACCCAAGCAGGTTGTCAAACTCTGGACTGTCTCCAAATTTATGGCATTCATTAAAAATGAATAGAAATAGGAAATAAAAAAGGGGTGATTTTTGTTTTGTTTTGGATAAAAGCAAAAATCAAAATTCGAACTATAATTGGAGGGTGAATTCATGATTCCTGCACCCAAATGTATTTTTTTTAAATTCATTACACCCCCCCCCAAAAAAAAAAAAAACAAAGGAGAGAAACAAAAAAATTGTCACTTTCTTTTCTTTCGTTTGAGGCGGAACGAAAGAAGAGCAAAATGAGAGCGACGTGATCCTCCTCCTCCCTCGTGTAGCGGCGAATGTAATTCTCTGGGGAAAATTGATTTTTATTTTTATTTTTTTAATTTCGAATGTACTTTTGGAAAAACAACTCGATCTTTTTTCCATTTGGAGCTTTTGCACTAATATTTTTTTGTTTGTCGTCCTTGAAATATCGCGCCGTGCTATCGATAATGACACATTTGCAGTCAATCCGATACACGTTGCGTTATTATTTATGAGACGACTCGGCGTACGCGAGGCCCCCGGCGACAAACGGTTAACGGCGCTGATGTTGGCGGCGGCGCCTGATGGATCTCGCGCGATAACTCCAACGCACCTCCATGATAAACTAATGAATCAAGCGCCGCATTCATCAGAGCGCCGCCGCCCGCCGACGAATAGAGATGCTAACGTGGCGCGCTAATGATGAACTAGCAACTGTTGGCGTGCCGAGTTGGGGGGGGGGGGGGGCGTAATGGCGGGTAAATTACACACCGGTCTTTCATGCATAATCTCAGCAGATATTAATATTCCACCCTGCCCGCCTTCGCCGACATAATCACATTTCATTAGCGGCCAAAAGCCGCGTGATTAAACGCAGCCGAGTGCCGGTTCACGGCCCGGCGATCAAACGGGGCTCCGCCTCCCCCCTCGTCGCTCTCCCGACCCCCCCCCCCCCCCCCCCCCCACCCCCCCACCCCCGGACCTCCCTGACCACGCGTCCTCGCCGCTCGTGCCGTTTGTCAGTCACACGGGTCCCGCACGGCCTCCTTCGTCAACACTTTGATGAACTGCGGATCTTATCAGGATGTGCTGAAGAACTGTGTCGCATCAAAACATTGATGATTAATCCTCGATCGACGCTGTAGAAAAAAAGCTAGCGTAAATGATATTTTTATGTTTGCCAATACTCATTATTGCATCAAAACATCTGCCTGATGTTCTAGCTATCTTACTATCTATGATCATTTTCATGCTGACTCACATTTTCTGTTCTGGGATTCAGCTGTGACTGTCTGTCTGTCTGTCTGTCCGTCCGTCCGTCCGTCCGTCCGTCCGTCTGTCCGTCTGTCACGTGAACCTTTTACCCAGGCTTGAAACCATGATTTGAGACTCCAACCCCCCCTTGAAGACCAAATTTGACACACAATCCCCGTCTCGAAACCCGAACCCTTTTTGGAAACCCAAATTTGAGCCGATCCCCCCGCCTCGAAAACCAAATTTGAAACCCAATCCCTGTCTTGAAACCCCACTTTCCAACCTTAACCGTAGTTTACGACCCTAACCCAGATCTGCCCCACAATCCCCGTCTCGAAACCCGAACCCTTTTTGGAAACCCAAATTTGAGCCCATCCCCCCGCCTCGAAAACCAAATTTGAAACCCAATCCCTGTCTTGAAACCCCACTTTCCAACCTTAACCGTGGTTTACGACCCTAACCCAGATCTGCCCCACAATCCCCGTCTCGAAACCCGAACCCTTTTTGGAAACCCAAATGTGAGCCCATCCCCCCGCCTCGAAAACCAAATTTGAAACCCAATCCCTGTCTTGAAACCCCACTTTCCAACCTTAACCGTGGTTTACGACCCTAACCCAGATCTTGAAACCCAGATCTGCCCCACAATCCCCGTCTCGAATTTGAGCCCCTGCCCCCCACCCCGACTCCAAACACGACCTCGCCCGAGTATGTCACCACGTGGCCATTTTGGTTCCCCCCGGTTCGCGGGCGACGTGACGGCGGCGCTTCCTCCCTTTCCGCCGTCGCCGCGGCTTCCTCCGCCATCTCCCGTCTGACTCGTTAATCCGTGTGAATGCGCGACTGATAATGTTTTTGGGGCCAAATAACACGAGAGGAGAGATAGACTCCCAAGGACCAAATATCTTTATTGCGGCGCGGATAAACGGATTATGTCAGCCATTTTGCACCGCTGACAGCTTTTCTTATTAAGCGTTTTTCTTTTTTTTCTTCTTCTTCTTATTTTTTAATCTGCCGCTGGAAGAAATGCGGGTTTTATGTCACAATAAAACGCTGGTCACATCTAATGCTGCCCTCAAACAAACAGATTGCTCAAAGCTGGCCAGGATAGGAAATAACTTAAAAAAAAAAAAAAAAAAAGTGGGGGGGTGTTATGGTTGGGGGGGGGGGGTTCAGCCACAATCAAGTCAGGAAAAGGATTTCAAGTCCTTCACACTCCCTCCTCCTTGTTCTTTTCTTTTAAAACGGCGAATCGTCTTTTTCTCCATTTTTTTTTTTAATCTCTTGTAGCCTCTGCGCGTGCGGTCGTGACGCGTTCGCACGCGTCGCATATTTCGTGATATTGCTTTCGACGTGTCGTCGGCGCACGGCGTCAATTATGCCACGAATGACTTTGGCTCGAAACCTTACTTTGGGAAAAAAAGCACACTTGAAGCGCAATTGCGGCTTGGCTAGTTTCAAACCATCAACCTGACTGAGTAGGCCTGGCTCGAAAACCAGACCCTGATTTTAAAAGCTAAACATGACTTGAAACCCTACTTTGAAACCGTAACCCCTGGTTTGGAAAGCTGACTTTGCCTTGAAACACTTTTTGGAATCTGAACCCTCGTCCTAACTTGAAAACCTACTTAGCTCGTCACCCTGATTTGAACCCCCTTTTTTGGGGGGGCGGGGGGGAACTTAGTTTGAAAACTTAAGCCTGACTTGCGTGACACTTCCCTTTGATTGCCTAAACCCGGTTTAAAAGCCTTGAATTGGAGCATCCGGTCATTGTTTGGATCCCTAAAAGTGGCTTCATCTCAGTTGGAAACCCTAACCCCACACGGGACAAAAACACTTCATTTGATTGTGTACGTCGGTGGCGTATGACTTTGCTGTGTGACGAACTGCTCACAATTGGGCCTGTGGTTCGATGCGCATTGTTGTCTGGTACGCGCTGATTGGCCTGGAGAAGTCACGTGACTCTTGTGCCCTGCGTTTTGCCTCCCAAATACGGTCCCTGTCCTCAGAAATTCTTTCGGGTTGCCAGTGACGACGAGAGGTACCCGGGGGCAATGAATGGAAGCTGATGAAGTCGGCGCCAGGTCACCTTAGGCTCTCCGGAGAGCCTTTGATCTGAATTAAGCGTCACCCCTCCCTGAACGCCGTACTCCTTCCGTCCGCGGCAAAACCAACCGACGTACTTTGCGTCGGGACGACCTGAAGGCAAAACAACAAAAACGGTGGCGAAAGGACCATCTAACAGGTCCACGGCCAGCGGAAAACCCGAGTGCAGAATTCATTTGGAGGGGGGCACGTCCTTGAGACCCTAATTTCAAGCGCGAGCGAGTCGCGGATCGAAACCCTTGTTCAGAAATGCAACCCAGGGTTGAAATCTTATTTCAAAACTGTCAAGCAGGTTCGCGGCACTCATTTGAAGCCCAAAGCCCTGTTCAGAAAACGACCCTTGTTTAAATCCCGATCCCACGCTTCTACTTAAAACCCTCATTTGAAACTCCGATCTAAAACCTTGAAACCCGACTTTTAAACCCGAACCCTTGCTTGAGACCTCACTCTTGACTTGCAATCCCAATTTCAAACCATAACTCTGACTTGAAGGCCAACGTTCTAGCTTTAAATTCCAAACCTTAAAACCCTCCTTTGAGACTTGGGAGGCGAACCCGTGATTCAAACGCCGTCCCCTGTTTGAACCCAAACAAAATCTTGAACCCCTAATATGAAACCCGAACCCTTGCTTGAGACCTCACTCTTGACTTGCAATCCCAATTTCAAACCATAACTCTGACTTGAAGGCCAACGTTCTAGCTTTAAATTCCAAACCTAATGGATCCCTGACCCCGTCTTAAAACCCTCCTTTGAGACTTGGGAGGCGAACCCGTGATTCAAACACCGTCCCCTGTTTGAAATCTTGGAGCCCTAATTTGGAACCCGAACCCTTGTTTGAAACTCCAGCCGACATTTGGAAGCCTAACTTTCGAACACTTGACTCTGGGCCAAAAAACTCTATCCAAGCTTGAAACCCTAATTTTGAAGCCCAGCAGTGACTTCATATATAAACTTGAAACTGTACCAGTGACTCTGAAACCCAGTTTTGGTACGCGATACGCTAATTGAGGATTTCAACCTGAATGGAAATCCCTCACCCGTATCCGAAACGCACGCTTGTGAATCTCAAATTGGAACCGCAAACCTGCCTTGAAACCTGACTCGGGAGTCGCGCGCCGCGCGGTTAGCATTTAGCGCTCGTCAGAAATGGGAGGATTCGTTTGGTGAGTCGCGCGTCCCCGCCGATCCGCGATCAGTCAGTCGCGCCACCGGCGGTGTCGAGCGCTTGCACCAATTATTAGGATTACCGTTCAAATCTCGTTTTTATGCATTCATTATTTTGCATTTTGAATGTTTATACCGTTGTTGGCGGTGTGAAGCAGCTAATATATTCTCCTGCCACCATTTTTCACTTAGCAAAAAAAATAAAAATAAATCAAGAAGAAGAAGATGGAATAAGTAAATTAAAAAAAAAAACTAAAAAAACGACGATATAGTGTTGGATTCTATTTTTTTGCTCGCAGGATTGTAAATGGATTTCGGCTGTTGCGCAGCGCGCTGCCGCTGATGTTTATTGAGGGAGGGAGGCCGTGATTGCGCGCGATAGCGAGCAACGGCGACGTCGGCGCAGATATGGAGGCCGACGTCGGGATGATGTCGCGTGTCATTAAAGCGTCCGAACGCAGCCAAAATGAAATGTCACGGGCGAGTCAAATAACCTCGTCGCGTATTAGAAATTGTACGCTCGCACAGTGTATCCCGAGGTGTCTTATTCTCCGTCGTGTTGCGCCTGGACGCGCCGGTCGGCGTTCTGTTTTTCATTTTAGGGGTCCTCGTAGAGCCTCGACGCATCCTTCCACGACGGAGCTTTTCGCAAAATGGCGCTCAGCGGGTCTTGGGCGGGCACCCCGGAAACGTGGCCGCTTTCAACCAAAACTGCAGACTCCCTAGATCGGAATCTCGTGCTGCTCGTTTTGGGGTCTTCATTTTTCAAACTTGGAGGAAATGACCAAAATGAGCCCAACCAGCAGACTTCCTGCGTCTACTTTTGAGAGACGTTGCTACCAAATTTCACGTCGCTGAGCCAAAGCGGCTTCGGGAGCCGAATCGTTTGATTCCTGTTTTATGACGAGTCGTCATAACACACAATCTCCCCCCCCCCCCCAACCCGTGCAATGGACCTTTCCGGTTGCGACTTTAAGCTCCGCCCCCTTAGCCATGTCCCACAAACTTCCAAAATGGCGACTGAATATAACATGCTTGAAGTCGATTCTCTATCGCGTGTTCCAGATCATATTGGGGTATGTTTTTTTTTTTTTTTTTTTTTTTGCCGAATGCGTCAAACTCGTCCAAGAGAGTTCTACAGAGAGGTCGCAACTGTTTCACGTGAGGATATGTACACGGAATTAAGATTTTGGACAGAGTTACAGCAAAACGTTGGCGATCGATGCAAAAACAAAAAAAACAAAAAAAAAGTTTGACGCCTCACAAACTTCAGACTGAAATCCAACAGGATCAAATAGTGGAATCGTACTATGCATGTAAAGCAGGGTGAGTACTTTTTTACTTGGAAATATCACGAGTAATATCATCGGAGTCCTTAGAAGTGACTTGGCTCATCACAAAACGCGGTCGGTGCTCTGTCTTAAAAGTCCGATGTGATACAAATAGGCAAATCGACATTTCTCTTGCGTGACGCGGCGCATTTACGTATCACTAACCCGACTCTTTGGCATAAAACTGAGTCGTACGTGTGCTCTTCCCCGAGCCTTAATCCGTCGTAGACACTCGGCCAATTGCGTTTTAGGCTTTGGAAACTGAATCAAGCGGGGCCCCTTGTAAGCTAGCAGGATATCTTTCATCGGAATTGCACGTTCCCCGAGGACAATTTTCTTCGTAACATGAACTTTTCCAAGCGCACGCTACTGACAAGCGGCATTGCTTGTGGCACAATACGTGGCGGGAGGGGCGCCGCGATCTGATTGGCTATTGTTGCACGAGTGATTGACAGGTCGCAAAGGTCCGTGACGAAAACCGTGGCCCAAATCCTGTGCGATGAACGGTTCAACTTTGAAGGGGGTCAAACGGCTGAATCCTCTGCCAGCTGCGACTTGACACATTCAAATGAAGGCTTTATTTTTGTTTGGCGCCCAAAATATGGATTGTTTATTCGTAGCGGGGGTTAGCGAAGCGATTAAAGCGGGCAATCAGTCTTATCTGTGAAAAGGAAATATCGAGAATTAGCGGCAGTCATTATCATTATGAACAATCCGGCTCGTTTTCTCCTCACACTTCTTCCTTCCTTCCTTTCTTTCTTTCTTTCTTTCTTTCTTTCTTTCGTTCTTTCGTTCTTGGGCATATCATTTGCGCGCCTTCTAATTGGCGGAGTTTGATTAAACGCGGCCCCTCGTGTTTACGTGGCCGCCATATGTCGATTTCCATAATCATCGGGGCGGCGGCGGCGCCCTCGCGGATGCGCCTTGATTGCATCTCGCCCCAACTTTGGCAAAAAAATTTTTTTTCTTTCTTCCCGCCGACCTTTTAATCTAACGCTCGCAGAACGCCGCCATCTATCATGCTTGTCACTTTCAAGCGCCTAATCTCGCCTGAAAAGTCTTTACAAGTGCGCTCGGATTACTCGGGCGATAATTAATCACGTTTGCGTGAAAACAAATTTTTGTTTACGCGTTGTTGTTTTTGCTTCTCCCCCCCCCCCCTTTCGTCAACACCCCCAAAAAGGGCGAAGGTGAGCGGCGCATCTGCATAACGTTAACATTCACAAACGGGCAGCGACGGCGTTTCATTTTTCACTCGTGCGATATTCTCATTTTTTTTTTTTTTTTTTTTAGCCGGATCGTTTCCAGGCAGAGTCGTTAATTTTTCATGCCAAGATTTGCTGCTCATCGTTTCTGAACGCCACAGCAAATGTTTTTTTTTTTTTTTTTGGTTCAGCCGCGACTTGCGTATTTGAAAAATTGGGTTTTTCATTGAAATTCTAATTCTTATTTTATTATTATTTTTGTTCATCCATTTTCCAAAGTGCACGTTGTGTTTAGGGTCGCGGGGAGCTCGTGACGAAAAAGCATCTTATAGCCATTTGGAGACAAACAATAATTCACGTGCAAATTTAGAATTCTTGGAAAGTCACAAGAACTTCGGGTGCTCCATTCAAACGTAACAACATAATTAAAAGAATACTGTCAAAAGTCAATTGAAATTATTTAAAATTCAATTTAGATATTAAAAAAATATATATATTTCATTCAAAAAGTTCAATACCTTCACTAATATAATTACTCAAATTAAAAGTGCATTTAAGAATATTACCACCATAATGTTTTAATTTTCCATTTATTTTTCTTTATTCTATTAATTTAGATATGTTGCAATGTGTTGAGAAAAAATATTGTCTTTATAGTGCTGGCAGTATTTTTATTTTGAATATTTCTTTATTGATTTAATTGTTCTCTGCATGTTTTTATGCAAGACTGGTAAAATCAAAAATACATTTTTTTTGTGTGTGTTTAATATTGGAGAATTTTAGTTCTACCGTGGCCCACCCCTGCTCTCTCAGAAGTTCAAATGAATTAATAAATACATAATCAAATAAATACATTATTAGAATTAATGATTAGAAAAGAAACATTTTATTCATAACACATAATTTTTGGTCATTTGAATTTCAATCAAATTGAAGCAAATTCTGTTTCTATTGATATTGGAATTTTGGGGGATATAAATCAAATATTTGAAAAATATTCTTTAACTTTTTTAACTTATTGTCATGAAGATGTCATGGGAGCTGTTCCTCGTATTTTGGTTTCCGTCTTTCATAAATTTTGAGGGTCAAAATTCGGAGCTGGAAAATCTGAATGGGAAAAAAAACTTTTTTTAAATTTGGTATTGTCAAATTCTCCATTCTCAACTCATTGTTTGACAGATTCATGAAAAAAATATACCATGAAGATAAAACAACTTGTTTTTTCATCCCTGGATGCTTACAATCATAAAGATATGAATTACAGGCAGAATATTTGAATGTGAAGTAATACTTTGGATTTTAGTATTAAACTATAACAGAGAGAAAAATCTGGAAAAATTTGCATTTTTGGGGGGCCAATTTTGGTTGATTAGCATTTTAATGTGAGTTTATTAATCATTGTCTTTGTCTCGTGTTGTAATTTGTCAATATGTGACAAAAAAAAAATTTTTTTTTTCATTTTTTTTTGGCCAAATTGAAAGGGGCTCAAATCGCTTGTAAATGTAAATGTAGTCAGACAGGACCTCTTCAATGTTGGGGGGGTTTGAAACAGCCGAATAATTATAGTAATAAAATATATTTTTCACCCCCCCCCCCCAAGCCCTGGGTGCCCCCCCCCCCCCCTCGGAGAGCCAGAGGATCCACTTTGCATGAAACGCATTGAAAAGCATTCAGACAATGAAGAAAGGCGGCTCCTCTGAGCTTTATTAGATATGAAGATGGACAGTAAAAAATCCATTTCTGCCCCTTTGATGCACTTTAAATGACAAAGCGGGCGGCGGCCATTCAGCCATTGTGAGCGCCAAAGTGATTCGGCGGCGAGCGACGCCGGCTGACCCGGCGGGCCGGATTGGAACGGGACGGCGAGCGCTCACGCACTTCATATCGCGTCCAGGAGTGCGCAAAAAAAAACAAGTTATATCATCTCCGGGCGACGCGCTGCGGCGAGAATGCTAAAGAGGGCCGGCGGCAAGTGTGAAAAACAAAAAACAGAAGACGCTCGATGTGGGTTTCCATCAACGTGCGGCAGATCGGTGGCCGACGATCAATTGCCGGGAAATTTGAGAATATTTGTGACTACGTGGGGGCGGGATCACGATTCTCGGGGGGGCTCGGGATTGACCCTTGGGAAAATACACTGAGGTCGCACGTTTACATTCTGACCCTTGGATCATAATCCAGCCGCAATCTCAGACGACAAATACGGGGCCACCTCACTTTGCAGGCACCCCGCTCGTGTAAATCTTGTGCTCAAGCGAGGGTGTCAAACTCGTTTTTGTCGTGGGCCTCACTCCAGTTACGCTTTCCCTCAGAGGGCCTTTATGACTCATCACCTCAACATATTTACGCTTGAAATTTATGAACTAGTGTCGGAATCAGAAATCAACGGGGATGGTTCTCTTAAATGCTTCTTGAGATTATCGTTTATGATAGGACAACTTGAAATGTAACAAAAAAATCATGGAAATTGCCACGTGATTTGCCTGCAGGGGCCCACATAAAATCACGTGGCGGGCCGGATCTGGCCCCTCGGCCTCGAGTTTGACACCTGCGTACTGAAATGTTGAAAAAGTCCTGTCTGTGGAATGAGCGATGGACGATCGACTGGTCGCCAGTCAAACGGAGGCCACATTTCAACAGACGACCAAATGATGGGCATTCAGCTAGCAGTTAGCTTGTGCTCTAGCATTGCGCGGAATGAATCTGATTCAAGTTGATAACGGCGCAGATGCCAATCGCGTTTCTTTGTCCGCCGCTAAACGGATCGGTCGCACTACCCACTCTCGTCTTTGGGGCGATAAATGCGGCGGGCGACGGGCGCTCTTTTGTTCGGGCCGACCGGTCGCCGCGGCGCAAAAAAATCGGCGAGGAAATCGGCGCAAAGATTTCCTTGGCGTGAACGGGAGATCTGTTTATTGTTCTTTCAGGCGACGGCGCCTCCGCGATGAAAACAAAATCAAATTAGGAGGAGCGCGAAGACGAGGAACGGCTTTTACACGCTTGAATTCTTATGGCGGCAGCGTCGCTCTCGTGGGCGCGTTTTTAAATCACTTAAACGTGGCCGCTCGCCGGTTCGTTTGTCACGCTACAACTGTCGAGACGGAAATAGGACGTGCCGTTTATTGAAAAGCGAAGTGCTTCACGTGCACGGACCTGGACAAAACGGTTTCAATGCAATTGTAGTTTTGTTTCCTTTTTTGTTGAATTATTACATGGAAATTATTTCGGTCGTCATCCGCCCTGCGACTGACTGGCGACCGGTTCAGGGTGTAGTCTCGCCTTTCGCCCGAAGCTAGCGCTCCCGTAACCCTTGTGAGAATAAGCGGCTTGGATCATGGATGAATATTTCATTCATCATTAGATTGATTTCATTTGTTTCTGAAGAATACAGCACGCTGGACAACCGGTTAGAGCGGCTGCCTCACAGTTCTGAGGATCGGGGTTCTAATCCCGGCCCCGGAAAATGTGCGTTAATTGACGACCCTAAATTGCCCTCAGGTGTGGTTGTGAGAGCGACTGGTCGTTTGTCTCTGTGTGCTCCGCGGATGGCTGGCGACCGGTTGAGGGCGTGCCCCGCCTCCTGCCCGAAGTTCGCGATCTTAGCTCCCCCCCCCCTCCACCCCCCAACGTGAACCGATTTTCACGTGCGCGAGGTTGAGCGGAGGTTGACGCGTCGAATCTCTTCTCATCAAATGTGAAATTCCTTTTAATTTGCTATTTCTCCTCTTGTATTCATGTTGCGCCCTTTTGTCAATTTGTACGCCTCGCGACTCAGCGAAAATGGCAGAATGCTAACTCAATCTGCATGAATTAATGTCCGCAGCTAATTGTCTTCCACGAATAATCCTTTGTGTGTGTGTGTGTGTTTTTTTTTTTACATTTTTGGCTTATAAAATGCTTAATAAATAAATAATTAGAGGGCGTTATGAATGAGGTGTCGGGGGAGCTGTAGTGCAAAGGCGCGATAGCGGCTAAGCTAGCTTATGACATCTTTGTTTCCGCACGGTCGTCTCCGAAGCCGGCGGAGGATTTCTGCCAGCGACTGTTTTTTTGTTTTTTTTTTTTTTGCTTTATTTTGTTTTTCTTTTTCTTACTATTGGAGAGGTCGCTACCTGGAGGCGTCACTCGCTACCGACGCGTCGGAACGAGAGAACATAAACGAGACGGCGCCGGCGTGGCGTCGGAGGCCGCGCGGACTTCCCCCCGCGGACGCGAAACAATGACAAACGTTTGTGGCTTCACGCCGATTAGTTCCGTGTTTGAGGCCTTGAATGCGGCGCGATCTCTCGCCGCTACGCTGGCGAGTCATCCTCACGGCTGCTCGCAGTGAATTTACTGCTGCCGACGCAAATAAAACAGATTGGGGCCTTGAAGGTTTCATTTTAAATCCTACAGGACAACCTAACATAAAGATAAACATTGGACTGGTTGCCAAACAAGCCCACAGCACCGGAGAAAATCCGCACGACAAAGGCAGGAACATTCAATCTCCACAAAAGGAAGGCCTCAGCCCGGATTTGAACTCACGACCTTTGAACTGAGAGGTGGATTTGTTCCAAACAATAGAGCGGTGAAAGCTACCATGAATTGCGTTAAATATGCCACACTTTTGTGGTCGGATAGTCACGTCTTTAGGCTTCAATTAGATAAAGTTTGATAGTCCAATCAGAAAATTATGGTTAGGAAAGGGTTAGGTGAGGGGAGCGGAGCCTTCCCATTCTGGTGTCCAGGGCGAACGCCCCTTCCGCCAGGACGGGAAGGAAATGCGCGGTCCATTCTCCTGTGCCCATTTCCGTCGGTGTCCCTGCGGTGGTGGTCGCTGCGATGCCCGTGGTTTTGGTTCGCATGTGGGCCGGACCCCGTCTCGCGGTTAGGGTGCGTCATCACGGCTATTGAAACAAGTCTTTACAGCGTAGAACCTGGTGGGAGCTTGTTATTTTGTGAGAGGCAATGTGTGCGGGTGGGGAAATAGACCCTTACCTGAGGGAGGAAAAAAGTTTGACCCCCAGAAAAATGCCAAACGATGTGGGTTGCCAAAAAAGAAAGAGGCAAAGTACAGAAAAAAATAAGTGAAGTTATATGGTAAAAATTACTTTTGGAGTAAAGTAATGAACCAGGAAAGGTACCGTAAAAATGAACAAATTAGTACAAACAAAGAGGGCCAACACTCCTTCTCTGCTTAAAAAAAGGAAGAGAAGGGGGGGGGTTGTTGTTGTTTGTTTGGGGCCCTCACTTTTAGCACAAAGGGATTATAGCTCCGCAGGCCTCAAAAAAAATTGTTTTGAGGTTGCTTTGCTAAAAAAAGGTCCTTGGTGCAAAAAAAAAGGGGGTTTCAAAGATGGTAAAAAGGCAGGAAAGGGTGCAAAAAACAAAGTTGTCTTTTTTTTTCAAAGCAAACTCACAAGAGAAAAGCTCTGTTTGCTAAAGGGCGCTTTGGGCCAAGGGGGAAATTCCCCAGGTGTTTGAGGCCCCTGAGCAAACTGGAGTAGTAACACCTCTGAATAAATTCTCTTCAATCCAAATAATATATGAATAAAATATATACTTGTCTGTGTGTGCTGATCTATTAACGTATCGAATCTATAGACCAAAGAGAAGGTTTATGGATGTGGTGAGGGAAGACATGAGGGCAGTTGGGGTTCGAGAGGAAGATGCAGGAGATAGGCTAAGATGGCAAAAGATGACACGCTGTGGCGACCCCTAACGGGACAAGCCGAAAGGAAAAGAAGAAGAAGATCAGAATCTATAGCACACAATTCCCAGCGGCAGCAGCGTCTTGTGCGTGTGGATCCTCAGGCGTTCGGAGTTGAACTTCTGTTGGGTTTAGGGTTAGGGTTAGGGGAGGGTGGTGCGAAACGTGCGGCCAAAAGAAGGATTGCAGGTCCTGCTTTGGACTGGCCACACTGAATAAAATCAATTTCTGACCCGCGTTGACGCAGATGAACGACTCTGGGACTTTTGACATTTTTCATTTATCAGAAATTGTCCACAACTTTCAGATGGGACGTCGGCGTGAAACAATCGTTCGCCCGAAGATATTTTATCCGCCGCCATTCATCCGTCGTCGCGCGTCTGTGTGTGTGTGTGTGTGTGAATGAACAAACAAGTGCTTTTCATCAGCGACCGGTCGTCCATCTTGCGTTTGCCGCGTCGAGCCGGCGGCGGTAGAAGACGTTCCATCACCCGGGCTGCAAAACAAAACACGAAACGTTGAACGGAACGGGTGCAAAATAGCTTTGGGTGTGAGGGCTGAAATGTCAATCATCTGATTTTGTCTTGATACATTTTGATATGTCACAAATAGTGACGCGTCGGGTTTTCACCCATTTCCAGTTTTGCTCCAAAAGACTTTTGTTAACTACAAAACCAAATGTTTTCATGATCCAAACAAAAACTGCAGTCATGTAAAAAAAAAAATATATATATATAGAATATAAAAATATAGTATGATATAAATATAAATATATTTTTAAAAAATTATATATATATATATATATAAATGGAAAAAAATCCATCCATTTCATTCACTGCTTATCCTCATGAGGGTCGTGGGGTGTAGTAAATATATAAATAAATGTTTAAAAATATATATAATAATAAAAATATATATATTTATGTTTATATATGTATATATATATATATACATAATTTTTTTAATGGTCCTTTGACGCTCGCTCTTTTCCACTGTTCAAATCGTGGAATGCTCATTTCGCTGCAACGGCAACCGACAAGGTACAAATTGTTCTTCAAGTGAATTTCTACAGTCGTAGCCATAAATGCAATTTTACTCATGATTAGCACAGTGAGTTATTTCACCGTTTCAGTTTTCAAGATCAGGTTCTACATTTTTGGTTTTGGCCAAAAAATTTCATTTGAGTGGAATTTTAGCTTAAATTCTTTTGTTTTCTAAATTTCAAATGAAACACAAAATTGCTCTTGATGATCAAATTAAAAAAAAATTGGCTCATTTCTTAAAAACGAAGCTAACTCGGTTATCGTAAACCCTGCGATGCGGGCGTCCAATCCAAAACGCTGCTTGTTTCTTCGCGCCCCGTCCGACAGTGAAAACGTCCCTCGCGGCGCGGTACCTCACGCGCCGTCCGGTGGCCTAAACCCCCCGCCCCGCTGTGTGATGCTTCCGGAAGCTCCTTTCAAAGAGGCGGGAGGGAGAGAGGGAGAGAATCAAAGAGGGAATTAGGCGAGCGGGGTTATTCCCCGCGCTTTGCCGCAGGCTGCCGCTAATCTGTGCGCCGTTCTGGAGAAAGGAGGTTAGTTAAGCATTTTAATGGCCCTTCGCCCTGTGATAATTAGGCCTGCCCTGGAGGGGGATCCACTTGAGCCAATCGGGCCTTGAAACGGAGCCCGCCATGCGCACGCACACAATGATCCTGAACTAATTCCCGGAGTAAATATTTTCTCCAGTGCCTTCTGCGGCCGCTTTCTCCTCAAACTTGTCTTTTTTTTTTTTTTTTTGACTCCTTCCCCTCCTCCTCCTCTGCTTTTCTTTTCACAAGCACCATTGGCCGGGGCGATGCGGTTGGAAATGTTGGAAATTCACTTCCGTTGAATGTGACCGTGTCCCTCGGGGAGTCTTGTGGGGGGTTCTTCGGGAGTACGGGGTACAGAGCCCCCTGATACGGGCTGTTCGGTCCCTGCACGACCGCTGTCGGAGTTTGGTCCGCGTTGCCGGTAATAAGTCGGGCTCGTTTCCGGTGAGAGTTGGCCACCGCTTTTGTTCACAGGTTTTACGGACAGAATTTCTCGGTGCAGCCGAGGCGTAGAGGGTGTGGTTCTGTTGGCTTCATCAAGCCTTGATCGCCAACGCTCGCTTGAGCGATTCGCAACAGAGTGCGAACCGGCTGGGATGACAATCGGCACCTCCGAATCAGAGACCATGGTCCTCAGTCGGAAAAGGGTGGCGTGCCCTCTCCGGGTCGGGGATGAGATCCTGCCCCGAGCGGAGGAGTTCAAGTACCTCGAGGTCTTGTTCACGAGTGAGGGAAGAATGGAGCGTGAGATCGACAGACGGATCGGTGCAGCGTCTGCAGTGATGCGGACTTTGTTGAGAGGAACCAGATGAGGTGGCTGGGGCATCTGATCCGGACGCCTCCCGGACAACTCCCTAGTGAGGTGTTCCGGGCATGTACCACCAGAGAGCGACCCCGGGGACGACCCAGGACACGCTGGAGAGACGAGGTCTCTCGGCTGGCCTGGGAACGCCTCGGGATCCCTCCGGAAGAGCTTGAAGAAGTGGCTGGGGAAAGGGAAGTCTGGGTATCCCTGCTGAAGCTACTTCCCCTGTGACCTGACCCGGAGAACCAGTAGAAAATGGATGGATGGATGAACGGAAAGTTGCCCCACCATCTCAAAGCGCCGGTCCACATCCTGGCCGTCACCTTGCCCAGGCCCCCACTTCTCCCGCACTTGTGCATGCACTCGCAGCAAACAACGAGGCATGAAGAAAGCGGGCATTTTACACAAATATGGACGCAAATGAATAACTGATGGAGCGTAATGTTTGTGAGTTCATACTTGTCTGGTTCCGGGTGTTTTGTTTGATTGTAGGCTAATAATTCCGAGACGTGTCCCTTTTATCCAGATCCTCAACAAAATGGCCGCCTTGGCTGTTGACGAGCAGACGCGACGTCCACATTTCCATTTCCTTCCTTTCTCTTTGAGATAAAGGTGACAACGACACAGCCTTTAACATTTTCCCTCACAATTGCTCAACACTTTCCCCTCTGTTGTTTCTTGTCTGACTGGCGTGACCCTTGGCCCGGGATCCCGCGAAGGGACCACCCTGACTGACGCCGCCTCCGGCCCTAGAGGGGACCGGGAGGCGTCGGAAACATTGTCAGCTACGGCCGCAATTGTTCGTCGGCACAAAAGACAGATGCCGCATTGGAAGTGCGCCACGTCCACTTGAACTCGCTTGATTGGTCCGTGTGGACGCCGCTGTCACACACAAAAAAAAAAAAGCGCTTGAGAGTCATCAAATATTCATGAGTCTGCGGGTTTTACTCCGCAACGTATCCCACAGGAAGGCCTCCCATTGTTAACCAGACATGTTCAATAGCTCCTATTCTGTTGCCGCGTGGAATGATTGACAGGTCAACTGACCAATGTCTGCGTTAAAGGCTCGATATGAAAGTTTCAGACCGCGAGCAATGTTTGAACGCAGCCTCATGTCGGTCCCTTGCCGCCAGGAAGTTGGAGGGACTGTACAGACTGACGACCCGGTGGGAACGGTGACGTAGCCTACGTGGCCGTGCTCCAAGAACAAGGTCTGTAGGCCTCCATCCGTTGTCGTACGGTATTATTATCTTTACCCTTGATTTGAGGTAGCAAACAGTTGATTTGCTTCTTTTTAACTTTTGCTGCTGACCAGAATCGAATCATTCAGAGAGGAAACTAGAACAATCTCGTCTGCACTGCTCTACATCCCCGCGAGCCTTCGTGTGCACGGTGCCCATGAGAAAACGATCAAAAGAGCCTCCCGTCAAAACACTCTTGGCAGTTCTTGTGCCACTGTGCACAAAAACTCTTCTTCTTTTCCTTTCGGCTTGTCCCGGTCGGGGTCGCCGTGGCGCGTCATCTCAGATGAACGCATATTCGTTTGGCACAGATTTACGCCGGATGCCCTTCCAGACGCAACCCCTCTGCACACTGTTGCAAAAAAATGAACAAATAATTCAAATTGAATTTAGAAGCATTCGATGGGATAGGGTAGGGTGGGTTTTGAAAATAATCATTTTAATAATATCCTGTTGTCAGTTCTTGTAGAGAAAAAGCGTATTTTTTTTTTTTTCAAAAGCACAAGTTGTCCTTTTAAAACGAGGCAGTCACATGATCAACCAATCTCTGCAAATATTAATCATGACACCACCAATCCTTGGTGGTGTCATGATTAATATGCTGCCTTTTTTGTAATATTTGTTTGGTTACACTTTTGGAGATTTCTGACCTTTGTCGCAGTGATGTAAAATATGACACTAGCCGCTAAGCTAACACGGAGGAGTGTTTTTGCCGTTTCACTCCAACTCAACAGTCGTGAAAACAAAGAGAGGTGCACCGAACCAGTCCATCAATCACGCGCCGGCCCGCAAATGTTTTTGCTATTAATGTCTAATTACTCCACGCTGATAAAGGAGCAAATAAATCAACTTCTCCCAGTTGATGAACTGCAAAGTGTTGATAAGTAACATATTTAAATGCAGGTTTTATGTTAACATCCCGCCACAGACAGTCCCACCATCCATCAAAGGGTGGCGCGAACGTGTCCTCAGTGTTGGGAAAACATCCGTCTTCGAGCTGGGAGGTTCGTCCTCGACACACACACACACACACACACACACACACAATCCAGACAGCTTCAGTGTCAGAGATAAATGACGGCCGACGCCGTGGCCTGGAGAGACAGCGTGTTGGAGATACTTCCCGCAAAAGGTTCCGGGAGCCAAACAAGTGTCGGCGTACAGGAAAAGCGGGATGACTGACTCCTGTTACCCCCCTCCCATCCCCCTCAAAAAACAACCAAAAAAAAGAAAGAAAACGTCCTCCGAACAAAACTGTCACAACCCATCGAGACGGAGGAGGACCCAAATGCAGGACTCCGGAGACGCAGAGGCATTTTGGGAAAAGTGTTTATTCGGTGCAAAGTCGGGGATCCGGCAGACAGTCAAGTGCGCCAGCGGTAGTCAGGACGTCGGGCGTAGAGAGCAGGTCCGCGGGCGGGCGGGGGTCGGTACACGGGAGATCGATCAAAGAAGGCAGGAGTGTCAAAGGAGTCAGGCTTACGGGGTCGGTCGGAGAACAGGCGGAGGTCGGTACACACGGGTTTGCGATCAAGAGTCCGGGAGTGCGGGAACGGGGCATGAGTTGCGACGATCTGGCGAAGACCAGTCGTCCCCTGGGTCCTATATATACCGGAGTCAATCGGCACAGCCCGGGCTGGACCGGCGGAACCATGACAAAAACTTACTCGGGAGACAAGCAGACACCGTGCTGGATTACGTTTCTGCTCTTTCCCGAGTAATTTTCAAATCATCAAGGAGTCCGCATGCTTTGTTCCGCTGCACTGCGGTCCGCATTTGTCCCTTTTGCGAGACGCTGGTGAGTTGTTGCGAGCGCACGTCAATGGCGTCGGTCAGTTGCGCCCGACCTTCCTGCTGATGGCCGACCGAGCGCTCTGCGCTCTCCTGAGAGGACTTCGGCAGCTCTCGCGAAGCACTACGAACATAGCTAAGGACTGTTCCCACCTGGGTCGGCTCCCCTTTTAGCCCGCTGCCCCGTGGTTGGCGTTACAGGTCCCACAAAACCCGGACAAACAACACGGACTCAAAGACACCTTGAACTCAACACCACTGAACATAAACGCTACCTCGCCACCGTAATGTCAATTTCTGCAATTTCTTACGTCTCTGTGCAATGATGGAGTACAAATGAGTAATAATCTTCCAAATGCGTTATTTTTTTTAGTTCTTTTTATTAATAACTGTTCCTAAATTACAAATATTGTATGTATTTATATTGCTTTACGCACCTTGTGAAGTAGCGGTTGTTATTCTTTGTATGCACGTATAATAGCAATAAATGCTTTTTGAAGTATTTCCACGCTTTAATGATATATCCTACACCGTACACTGTTTTTAATTGTTTTCATTTTCATTTATATATGTATATTTTTGTGTCATCATATTTACTGTTTTTTTTAATTGATTTTATTGTTTTATTTCTTTGCACTCAAATGCTTCTAATCATACACAGCACGACGAGTGACCTTGTGTATGAAATGCGTTAAATCAATAAATATGCTTTGATTTTGATTGAATTGATGGGAGGTCGGTCACGTGACTCAGCCCCCATGACGACATTGGTCAGTCAGTTATGTGGTCGTGCAAACTGTAAGACAAAAAGCAAAAGAAATCAAATTTCCACAAACATGCCAAGAGTAGTTGGAGCAGTATTTTTAATATTTTATATCAATTATGACCGGTGGCCGTCTGAATCTGCAGTTGAAAGCTTATCTGCAGCAAACTGATTGAGTTGAATAAGAATGTCTTGTATTATTATTATTATTATTATTCGAGTTTTTTTTGTGCGGATGTAATCCTCCCGACACGCGACGAGCTCGCGCATACGTTCGCCTCACCTTTGGCCAGCCCGCCCGCGTCGCCTCCTTTTTATCCGGCGCCGTGTCGCTCCCTTCCTTGTCCCTCGGGCACCCCGCCATTTTTGTCCCATCTCAAGGCCACGCGACCCGACCTCATCCTCCAGATTCAACCCTACCCCCGCCCCCGTCTCGGCCCCCCGTCCGCTGACCCTTTGCGGCGCCTTTATCGCACCGACTTCCTCACCGTGGGCTACTTAAGCGCGGCGCTAACTGCGGGTCCTGCGAGTGTGTGTGTGTGATTGTGCGGCGCATTGAGCGCCCAGATGAGGATTAACACCGACACTCGATAAAGGGGTCAGAGGTGTGCGCTGATTATTTTTGTGTGCATGTGTGAGACTGGGAGAGTGTGTGTGTGTTGCGCAGGGGAGGAAAAGGGGGCCGGGGGGGACACGGCTGCAAGGTTGAGGTGAAATAGATGGATAAGGTTAGCCCAGTTATCAGACAGGAGCATCACAATCAAGCTGTCAGCTCAATGCCTTCCCTCCCTCCGTCCCTCTCTGGCTCGCTCTCTTTCTTTCTTTCTTTCTTTCTCTTTCTCCCCCTCTCACCGACTGCCTTCCTTTTGATAAAAACCAGAATAGGATTACTTTTGGGAGCGTTCCCGGGGCAGCCCGACAGCCTGCCCCGCCGAATACATTCTACGTAGCGGTGCATTGCGGACGCGTAAAATACGACAGCCTCGCGTGATTTCGCTCGGCTCATCACCGAACGGAGCCCCAAAACAAAAACAAAAAAAAAAATGGTTTTGGCGGGGCATCTTATACCACGCTTGTGATGGTTCATTGTCAAATGAAATCAAAATGGCTTCCCATCGAGACGGAGGAGGACCCAAATGCAGGACTCCGGAGACGCAGATGCATTTTGGGAAAAGTGTTTATTCGGTCCAAAGTCGGGGATCAGGCAGACAGTCAAGTGCGCCAGCGGTAGTCAGGACATCGGGCGTAGAGAGCAGGTCCGCGGGCGGGCAGGGGTCGGTACACGGGAGATCGATCAAAGAAGGCAGGAGTGTCAGAGGAGTCGGCCTTACGGGGTCGGTCGGAGAACAGGCGGAGGTCGGTACATGCGGGTTTACGACCAAGAGTACGGGAGTGCGGGAACGGGGCATGAGTTGCGAGGATCTGGCGAAGACCAGTCGTCCCCTGGGTCCTTTATATACCGGAGTCAATCAACCAGCGTGAGGCACTAATCAGTGCGACCGGGCGAAAACCGGCACGCTTGTGATGGTTCATTGTCAAATGAAATCAAAATGGCTTCCGTGAGATGTTTTTGACTCATGTGGAAGACCAGCAAGTGGTGACTTGACCAGGAAGTCATGAAAAAGGCACTGAGAACATAGACCAGGAAGGAAAGAAAGACCAGAAGTAGCATAGAAACCAGGGAGTGATGACTAAAAAGTTTTTGTTGTAGCCAAGTACGACGGTCATTATTCCGTGTCAAGAAAGTCCAAAAAGTGGGCCACATCGGCCGGGGCGCTCCACGAGTGTTCCACCGTCAGCGTGGTCGGTTTTTGGGCGCAGTTGAAGAGATGACGCGTATCGTCACACAATGGGCATTTATCGACGGTGGTGTTGTCGAGTCGATGCTGATAGTTGTTGAGCTCGGGACACCGGCCCGAACGGAGTTGCGATAGCGTCGATCTCACAGACTGCGGGAGTTGTCTTTCGGATTCCGCTACCGGAGGCGCGTAGCCGCCCGAAACGATGTCGGGTTTGTTGCCGGCGATCCCGTCGGCTACGGCGGTTCGATGGATCGCAGAGAGGCCGCGTCTGTTGTCCTCTGCATCGACGGACGCCCGGTGAATGTACCGCTCGATCAATGGCTCGGAATCTCGGACGGTTTTGCGCAACGGTCTGGGGCGCGCTTCTTGCCTTGTCATCTTGTGATTAGGATGTCCGGCGAGGTAGCGCAGAAGCGCGTATTGTTTCCTGGGCATCACATTGTGCTCGCGTACCGGAAGGACTTTCGACTCGGCGTGGAGGTGATTGATGGAAGCCATTTTTTTTTTTATCCACGAAATAACTATTAAGTAAAGACATAGATCAGGAAGTGCTTACAATTAAGCGAATATGGAACGAGAAGAGATGAGTGAGGACATTATGCAGACTAAGACGTGATGACTTGATCCCAGGAACAGATTACACAAACCAGGAAATGATGACATAGACCAGGAAGTAAGGAAGTGATGAGGTAGACAAGGAAAAGATGACCAGGAAGTCATGCAGAGAAGCAAGTGATGACCAGGAAGTAAGAACATCCACCAGGAAGTGATGACGTAGACCAGGAAGTAAGGAAGTGATGAGGTAGACAAGGAAAAGATGACCAGGAAGTCATGCAGAGAAGCAAGTGATGACCAGGAAGTAAGAACATCCACCAGGAAGTGATGACGTAGACCAGGAAGTAAGGAAGTGATGAGGTAGACAAGGAAAAGATGACCAGGAAGTCATGCAGAGAAGCAAGTGATGACCAGGAAGTAAGAACATCCACCAGGAAGTGATGACGTAGACCAGGAAGTGGTGATCAAGACCAAAAAGCGATGACTTGGAGTTGGATACTATCGTGTATTTCAGGCAGTGATGCAGTAGACCAAGTAGGGCTGTCCAGGAAGCGTCTTTCGGCAGCCTCAATTCCGATGAAGTGGGAATGTTTTGTAAAATGAATTAACAGGAAACATAATGAGTTGCAAATTCTATTCAACCAACCTAAGCCGATACACTTCCGTTTGTGCGTTTTACGATCACGTGCTTTTCGGGAAACCAGACGGTAGGAACGGCATTTCACTTCATTTCCGGTATTGCTGTCGTTATTATCTTCGCGCCGGTTGGTGAACTAAAACGACGCGCTTGCTCTCCAACCACAAAAATAAACAACGTATTAAGTTTGACTGTGCGCATTTCTCTGAGTTGTTTTGGTCAGGCAGGCAAAGGACACACAGACGCGCTCTCACGCACATAATTTAATTATCATAGTTGTCGTAGTGGTAGATTATCATACGTGTAAACACGTTCTTTTGTGTCGGGGAGGTGCAAACTTGTTTTGGCTGCGAGCGTTCATTGTTTGGCTGCAAACGGATCAGGAACAGGAAGAGAACAAGTAACAACAAGTGCAAACGCCGACACTCTCATCTCGCCTCCACCCCCCCCCCCCCCCCCCCGTACACCGAACCCCAAATCCCTTCTTTCCCTCCGAGCTCAGCCGCCATGTGTTGCCGGCTGGTCCAGCCAGGAATCCCGGCGGATGGCCGCCGCCGCCGCCAGCGAGCGGAGCCAAGGCAGATTGCTCGGGGAGACGTCGGTCCAATTGGATGACGTCCCTCGCGGTGTAATTCCCACGCTGGCAATGGCCATGAATGCCTCAATCAGGTGTGTAGTGGAGGAGGGAGGGGCCGGCGTGGCGGAGACCGGCCTCATTTGCATGTTCGAGTATGAGGGGAATTCCTCCAAGGGAGCAGCCAGGCTTTGATGTCGGCGTTCCCGCTCGGATTTATGGCACCGAAATAGACGGTAATGGTTCATTCATCATCCGACCCGCCGTCACCTTCTAAACCGCGCTAAGCTTCAAAGAGACCTTCAAGAACCTTTTTACCCACTTCTGATCGAGACCAGGAAGTGATGACATAGGTGAGGTAACAATAGCAAGGATATGATCATCTAGACAACGATGCAATCACCAAAAGTGACCACCGAGATCAGGAAGTGAAGAGCAGAACCTGATGGGCAGGATGTGATCTCATAGACCAGGAAAGAATGACCGGGGGCGAAAAATGACCTGGACACAAACGCCACCACCAGGAAAATGATGATCGAGACCAGTGGTTTTCAAACACTGGAGGGGGGGGGGGGTCACATAAATGGTTTCACCCACCCCACCCCATCTCCGAAAAGGGGGGCATGCCAAAAAAAAAAAAAAAAAAAACCTGGGAAACTTGGGAACCACTGATCGAGACCGGGAAGTCTTGATTAGGACCAAAGTGGAATTCCCAGGAAGAGGAAATATAGATGTCCAAGCGATGACCTAGTTCACAAAATTATGAACAAAAATGAATGACAAGGAATTAATAATAGGACGAGGAAATTGGGCCACAGACCATACACCAAGAACTGATGACCAGACAGTAATGAAGTACTACATAAAGTGATACTTTAGACAAGGTAATTATTACTGATGACCGAGAATTGATCACAGACCGGGAAATTATTTTTTGGACCGGGACGTAATGACCAGAAAACCTTTAAGTACCATTAAGGAAGGATTTGGTGTTGGAGACCAGGAAGTGATGACAGACCAGGACGTGATGATCTGGACCAGTGGGTCACATAAATGGTTTCACCCACCCCACCCCATCTCTGAAAAGGGGGGTGTGCCAAAAAAAACCTGGGAAACTTGTGAACCACTGATCTAGACCAACATCATGACCGGGAAGTCTTGATTTGGAGAAAAATGGAATTATCATGAAGAGAAAATATTGATAGCAGTGTGAAGTGATGACCTGGTTCACAAAATTATGAACAAAAATGAATGACCAGGAATTAATAACAGGACGAACAAATTGGGCCACAGACGGTACACCAAGAACTGATGACCAGACAGTAATGAAGTACTACATAAAGTGATACTTTAGACAAGGTAATGATTACTGATGACCGAGAATTGATCACAGACGGGGAAATTATTCTTTAGACCGGGACGTAATGACCAGAAAACCTTTAAGTACCATTAAGGAAGGATTTGGTGTTGGAGACCAGGAAGTGACACGCAGGAAAGGAGGAAGTTAACAACGGAAACCGGGAAGTTGAGAAGGACTGACATGAAACAAACGATTTGATGACCAGTAGGTGACGACGGGAACCTCAAAACCATGACGTAGACTAGGACCTACTGACCAGGGACCAGAAAGGTGGACGACGAAAGCGAGTGATGAGTTCTGAAAGGAAAGTTTGACCTCGGGGTGAAATTCGCAGTTTGCCGTCCGTCGGGGGTTCAACTTCCGCGAGAGCGACTCTCCCCCCTCTCGTCGCTCGGCTTTGTTGCCGCGAGAATCCCCCGAAAGCGCCGCAGGTGAGTGATGAGAGGACACTTGCGGGAGGAGAAGGAAAAAAAAAAAAAAAAGATAAACAGTTTGACCTTGTGTTTCTGCCAATTTCCACCCCCCCTCCTCGCTCCCTTTGCGCCCTCAGCCCTGTGTCGGACCAATCCTTTTTGCCGGGATAAATAGCGGCGGTGCGCTTTGATAGCCTCAGTCCCAAACAGCCGCTCGCCATAAATAAAAGGAACTTTCTCCATTTTTTTTTTTTTTTTTTTTTTTTATCTATGCCGGAAAGAGAGAGAGAGAGAGAACTTCCTATTAGGGTCCCCGTTGCCGAAGGCGTCTTCCTTCCGCTTTGTAGATTGCCTGCTCGCTTTAAGGTGCTATTGAGCGTTCACCAGGACAATTACATGCCAGGACCCCCCCCCGAAGGGAATGTCCCGTCACTGCGCCAGTATTGCGCGAGATGTCGGGCCGCGATACAGGCCCGTCGTGTAATTGCGTGAGTCCGACCGGAGCCCCCTTCCCCGAGCCCCCCTTTTCTCCGGCGTGGACCGAGGGGGTCTGGGGGGGGGGTTTGATAATGGCTCTCTGAATGGAGAGTATCATTTCTCAGTGCCTGGAGTCAGACACTGATGCTAATGCAAATGTTTTTTTTTTTTTTTGTTCCCCTCCTCCGACGGACCCCCGCGCCGGCCGTTATATGATAGCCCTCCAAAGAGTCTGTATGAAGAAACAGAGCGGAGGAGGAAGTGTATCAATAAAAATAGACACACACACACACACATATGCGCACATCGCAGTGGAAAATGACTTTTTGTCGCCTCCGGGGGGGAACTCAAGTCGCCACCTTCCTTGAACACGCTCCCTCCGGGGCTTTCTTCTCTATTCCCTCTTGATATATTTTTTTCATCATTTGATAACATGAAAAATAGAGATTTTTATTTTATTTTATTTTTTCCGGTATTGCTTCTCGTCCCACTTTTTTTTGGCCCCGCGGACCAGACGTGCCAAACTCATTTCCCGCAGCCTCGCAACGGCAACACAAAGGCGTACAAAACCAACAACAACGCCGGTCCGCGTGTGCGGCGCGCGGGTTCAAGGCTCAACCTTTACAAGACACCGATAGTCGGCCACGGCGGAAAACGGTTGTTTGTCTTCAGGCTAAAGATGGATTTTGCTTTCATTTTCTGTGAGGAGAGGAGGCCATAAATCTTGGGGTGGGCAGTGAGGCTGATCCGGGATCTCGGACGCTCGGAGGACTCGCCGCCCCTTTTGGAGCAAACGGCGACTAAGTCGTTGGCTTGCATGTTTAGCTAGCTTGTCGTTCGTCTTCGTCTCTCGCCGGTTCGGTTTTAGGTTTTTTGTCGTTAATTTGTCCTTTTTTTCCCTTGATTATTTTACTCATTTGCGATTAGTTTCTTGGGTATTTTGCTAGTTTTTTGGGGGGTCGTTGTGTGTGTTTTGTTCTTTCGATGGCCATTTGTTCATCATCGTTATTTTTTTGTGTTGTTTTTTAGCCTTTGAGTTCATCCTTTGTCGATGACAAGTTTGTTTGCGGTCAACTTTGTTCTGGTCGTCCTTCACTTGTGACAACTTTGCTATTTTGTTCATCAGATCGTTTGCAGTTGACGATTCAACCATTTCTGTTAAGAATTTGATTTTTTTTGTTTGTTTGTTTATCCATCCTTGATGTATGGTTGTTTTGCCAGTTTGTTCGTCTGTACATCATTTCTGGTTCATCATCTTAACAAGTCTTTTATGGTTAGTTTGTTTTCTTCTTCCCTCGCTAGTTAAGTTGTATGTGGTTAGTTTGTTTCTTTTTTTATTTGTCGTTAGTTAGGTCATCGTTAGTTTGTCTGTGATTATTCCGTATTATCGTTCTTATATAGTTTTTTTTCATCCCGTATTCATTCATCGTTGGTTTGTTCTCTTCTAGTAAATTTCCATTTGTCCTTTATTTCTTCCCGTTTAGTTCATTCACGGTTCGCTGTTCTGTCGTCAGTTCACTTTGTTTGCACTACGTTCATTTGTCTGTTTGTTCTTTGTCTGACGTTTATTTTTTTTTTTTTTTTTGTCCTTCGTAAATTGAGCGAAGGTTAGTTTGTGTCGTTAGTTTGCTCATTGTTGGTTTGCAAGTGGATTCGGCCTTTGATCGTTCTCGATGAGTCGAGAGTGTGCGAGTTTGTCTTCGGTTAGTGGTCCGTCCTTCCATTCGAGGTTATGTCATCGTTACCACATTTGTTTGCTCATACTCGGTGGTTATTTTGTTTGAGGCGTTCTCGTGATTAGTATGTTCCCTCGTCCTTCATTCCATCTTAGTCAAATTTTATTTTTAGGGGTGAGTTAGTTAACAACAATTGGTGGAAAACAGGTCTTTGTCTTCCAGCTTCTCTGAGGAGAGGAGGCCATAAATCTTACGGTGTACCAGGAGGAGCATTTGAAGGTCCATCGGGGATCGGGGATGGGGGACGGTTGCGTCTGCAGACGTGATGAACTTGCTGCTGGAGGCCTCAGACCCTCTTGGAGGACGGAACTCGGTTGGGGACTGTTGCGTCTGCAGACGTGATGAACCTGCTGCTGGAGGCCTCAGACCCTCTTGGAGGACGGAACTCGGTTGGGGACTGTTGCGTCTGCAGACGTGATGAACCTGCTGCTGGAGGCCTCAGACCCTCTTGGAGGACGGAACTCGGTTGGGGACTGTTGCGTCTGCAGACGTGATGAACCTGCTGCTGGAGGCCTCAGACCCTCTTGGAGGACGGAACTCGGTTGGGGACTGTTGCGTCTGCAGACGTGATGAACCTGCTGCTGGAGGCCTCAGACCCTCTTGGAGGACGGAACTCGGTTGGGGACTGTTGCGTCTGCAGACGTGATGAACCTGCTGCTGGAGGCCTCAGACCCTCTTGGAGGACGGAACTCGGTTGGGGACTGTTGCGTCTGCAGACGTGATGAACCTGCTGCTGGAGGCCTCAGACCCTCTTGGAGGACGGAACTCGGTTGGGGACGGTTGCGTCTGCAGACGTGATGAACCTGCTGCTGGAGGCCTCAGACCCTCTTGGAGGACGGAACTCGGTTGGGGACTGTTGCGTCTGCAGACGTGATGAACCTGCTGCTGGAGGCCTCAGACCCTCTTGGAGGACGGAACTCGGTTGGGGACTGTTGCGTCTGCAGACGTGATGAACCTGCTGCTGGAGGCCTCAGACCCTCTTGGAGGACGGAACTCGGTTGGGGACTGTTGCGTCTGCAGACGTGATGAACCTGCTGCTGGAGGCCTCAGACCCTCTTGGAGGACGGAACTCGGTTGGGGACTGTTGCGTCTGCAGACGTGATGAACCTGCTGCTGGAGGCCTCAGACCCTCTTGGAGGACGGAACTCGGTTGGGGACGGTTGCGTCTGCAGACGTGATGAACCTGCTGCTGGAGGCCTCAGACCCTCTTGGAGGACGGAACTCGGTTGGGGACTGTTGCGTCTGCAGACGTGATGAACCTGCTGCTGGAGGCCTCAGACCCTCTTGGAGGACGGAACTCGGTTGGGGACTGTTGCGTCTGCAGACGTGATGAACCTGCTGCTGGAGGCCTCAGACCCTCTTGGAGGACGGAACTCGGTTGGGGACTGTTGCGTCTGCAGACGTGATGAACCTGCTGCTGGAGGCCTCAGACCCTTTTGGAGGACGGAACTCGGTTGGGGACTGTTGCGTCTGCAGACGTGATGAACCTGCTGCTGGAGGCCTCAGACCCTCTTGGAGGACGGAACTCGGTTGGGGAATGTTGCGTCTGCAGACGTGATGAACCTGCTGCTGGAGGCCTCAGACCCTCTTGGAGGACGGAACTCGGTTGGGGATTTTTGCGTCTGCAGACGTGATGAACCTGCTGCTGGAGGCCTCAGACCCTCTTGGAGGACGGAACTCGGTTGGGGACTGTTGCGTCTGCAGACGTGATGAACCTGCTGCTGGAGGCCTCAGACCCTCTTGGAGGACGGAACTCGGTTGGGGACTGTTGCGTCTGCAGACGTGATGAACCTGCTGCTGGAGGCCTCAGACCCTCTTGGAGGACGGAACTCGGTTGGGGACTGTTGCGTCTGCAGACGTGATGAACCTGCTGCTGGAGGCCTCAGACCCTCTTGGAGGACGGAACTCGGTTGGGGACTGTTGCGTCTGCAGACGTGATGAACCTGCTGCTGGAGGCCTCAGACCCTTTTGGAGGACACCGCTAAATTGCCGACGGTTGCGTTCGCAGACGTGACGAACCTGTTTCTGGAGGCCTCGGAACCTCTTGGAGGACGGTGCTAGGTTGTCTACTTATTCTTCCACTGTCTTTAAAGGTCCTTTCGTTCATGGTTCGTTTATTCAATTCAAACTTCGTGTGTAACCACCTTGTTCGTCAACTAGTTTCACTTTTTTTTTGTCGGTGGTTATTCTGTCTGATCATGGTTAGGTGGTTTGTCATTTGTTGGTTACTCGTGGTCAGTTTCTGCATTGTTACTGAATTCATTCGGTGAGCTCGTTCGTCCTTTGTTTCCTGTTAGATTGTTCGTTCGTTTGCTTTTCATAGTTGTGGACTTTGTCATATAATTTGTAAATTGTCGGTTGGTTCACCACTCATCTGTTTGTTTCCCATCCATCAGTTTCACTGACTTGTTTCTGTTTGTCAATTTGTTGTCAGATGAAATTGAAATTCACCAGACATTTGTGGAGCAGTTTCCTCGTAATGTGTAATGTATATTTACCGCCACCTAGAGGACTGGAGTAGAACCACGTTGCTCCTGGAATGTTGGGACTTTCCAGATCCGTCAGACAAACCCATTTAGTCTTGTCGGCCTTGGTTTGGGGTCTGTGCAGGACCGAGTTATTCGAATGTTCATCTTAGACGATCGTACGATTCCGAATTTGTGGGAAAGAAAGATCAATACACATCTGGATGAGTTTGTTGCGGGAAAATTAGTTTACCTCCTCCTCCTGGCGTTACGTGAAAACAACAAAGGGCTGTTAGCTGTTTTTATCGGTTCTCTGGTTTAGTCCATCCATCTGTCGCTCGTTTGTTTGTTTGTCGTTTCTTGAGTTTGTTTGTTTGTCTGTCGTTACTACGCTACTTGTTAGTTTATTCATGCTTAGTTTGAAAATTTGTGGTTAGCTTGGTACCGTACGTATCTTCTAGTTTGCGAGCTTGGTGTGTTGTTTGTCAATTTGCCATGATTGGACATTTGTTTGTTTGGCCCTTCATTTGTTCTTGATTTGTTTGTGGCTGTCCTTCATTTCTGATTAATTTAATTTGTCCTTTGCTTGTTTTTAGTTTCTTAGTGCGTTGGTGCTTTTGTTTGTGGTTAATTTAATCGTGGTCAGTTCAGTAGATCTTGGTTTGGTTGTGGCTAGCTTATTTATCCTTTGTTATTTTTGTTGTTAGCCGGTTCGTTGTCTGTTTGTGCTTGCTTGGTTTGTCCGGTGCTAGTTTACTATTGTTGTGTTTGCCCTTGATTTGCGTTTGGCTTGTTCGCCGCCCGCCAGTTTGTTCCCAGCATGAAAGCTGCGAAAAAAGCACACTTTCTTCCCTCTTGACTTGGCGCAGGTGAAAAAAAGGTCCCCGGCTGCTCACGCCGACATTAAAGGACGACTATAAAAAGTCCGCGCTTCCCACAATGCCTTTTGTCACGTGCGCGCTACGCGCTAATATGTGGCCAAAGTTTTACGCCGCCGCCGCCGCCTTTTAGCTAAGTGCTCTTAGCCGTCAGGTTGCGGAGATAGCAGCTCTCCGGCGGCTCTCCCTCCCTCCCCGGGCGGCGAGGCGGGAGAAGGGGAATAAAAGAGGAGAAAAGGGACGGGGTTGGGGTAAAAAAAAAAAAAATAAATATGACAGCCAGCTTGGAGAGCAGCCAGCGCAAGGCCTCCGATGTACGAGCGGGGATTTATTTAACCGGCGAGAAGAGAGGACGGCTTCACAAGCGACAGATTAATTCCCGCTTTTTATTCTCAAAATAAAAGCCACTTTGAATTATTAAGAGATAGCGGGATTAGAGGGCCTCTCTCTTTTTCCCGGGCCCGATCGACGCCTCCTTTTAATTTCTGCTTTATTGGAATTCTTTTTGAAGTGTGTGGGGTTTTTTTCTTTTTCCACGCGAACAAAAGGCAAGAAGAGGAGCGAGAGAAAAGCGGGCAAATATTAAATATCAGTTAAAGTGCCGAGAACATAAGCCGCCATTTTCCCAGCGACGCCTCGCAATTATCGAGGTTCGGCGGGCGTCTTCGGAGCAGTCGCGCCGTCGACGACTACAAAGGCGGGCGGCGGCGTTGGCAAGGATGAGGTGGGGGCCGCGGAGCCTCGAGGGCTCAACAGCCAAAGAGTGGTAAACATTCTTTGACAAGTGATCTCCTTTGGAGGACGACAGAAAAAAAGGGCCGCGCGTTACGTTTTTCCGTGCACGTCGTGATGCTCGCTACTGCCGCCGACAGGACGCCAAGTCTCATAAACACGAAATGGTCCAAAAGAACACTTTGGAGAATTTGCTTTACGCTTTCTTCTGGTTCTTCAAATGGTTCCGACAGTTGTGGTAGAGCTTCTCCAGGTTCTCGTTATTCTGGTTCTTTTTATCAAAATGTTTTGGTTGTTGTTCTAGTTTGTCCTTTTTCAGTTCTTCTTTTCTTTCTTCTTGTAGGTCAACAGAGCTTGCTCTGGTCTTTTGTTCTGGTACATCGTTTTCCAGGCCTTTCATTAGGGTCCTCGTGTGTTTTTTTTTTCCATGTAAAAACATGAAATATAGCTCGCTGTAAGTTAATAATGCAAAGTCTTCATGGTGGTTGCTGGTAGGCGTGGCCCCCTCCACTTTGAAAAATGTTTCTTTCTTCAGTTCTTTGTTTGGTTTTTACGCTAATTCTGTGATCTGTTGATGCTGTGCCAACGAGTCTTCTTCTGGTTTTAGTTCTTTTCTTCTCTCTCTCTTCTTCGGTTGTCTTTATAACTCTTGTGATTCTTCCACTGTGTTTATCTATTGCTTCTAGTTCTTTTTTTGGCTCTTTTTGTAGTTCTACCTTCGATTGGTTCTTTTGGTTCATCTTGTTCCATTTCTTCTGGCTCTTGTTCTAGTTCTGCTTCTCATGATTGTTCAGTTTTTTTTTTTTGTTTCTTCTGGTTCATGTTGTTGTAATTTTTTTTTGTTTTCATTTTTCCGGATCTTATTCTGATTCTTTTTGTCGTTGCACTTCTCATTCTAGTTCAACTTTCCGTTCTGGCTCTACATCAAGAGCTTCATGTTCTGGTTCTTGTTTTGGTTCATGTTCTAGTTTCACTTCTTTTGGTTGTTATTCTTGTTGTTTTGGTTCTTCTGGGTCTACTTCCGGTTCAAATTTCTGTTCTTGTTCTGATTCTTCTGGTTCTACTCCAAACGGTGTTTTACTTTCAGCTATCCTTGCATCCATTTTGACGTTTTGTACGTTACGGCCACCTACCGACCTGGAGCGGAACCGCACACTGTCCTTGTTGCATACAGTAGTGGTTCCCAAACTTTCTATTTCCTCCCCTCACCTTTTTTCTGGAGCTCCCCTGTCATATCACCACACCAGTGTTATGCAGTATTATGATTTTGTGTCCCGAAGTGACCGAAGCTTCCGATTGGCTCTTGGAGGCGTTTTAGCGCCACCTGTTGAGTTGTTACGCTGACGCAGGACCGCGTATGATATTTTCTCCAGGAGACGAAGATGTTTTGCTGCGTCTCTTGACCTCGGAGGGTGTAGAAAATGCTTTTTAAATAATGCGCGCACACAGCCGAACACATGACACGCTTCACGGCGTATTCGCTAGCCGACGAGCAGCGGGGGCCTCGGCGGTCGGGTCCCGCGCGAGCGCGAGGGGCCCCCCCCCCCCTCCAAATCTCGGCAGCCGTTGGAATTTGATTGTGCCGGAGGATTCTCCCGCTGTCAGGCGAGCGCGGCGTAATCTCCGGCGAGTCTTTGTGCGGGAGGATTACCCGCCAAAGTGTTAGCACATATTTACAAGTACACGGCTAACTCTCAACAGGCTCTCTCGCCGCATCCGTCGGGCCCGCACGCCGCCGAGCTAAGCTGAGCCTCGCTTAACATCGCAAATCAAGCTGAGATTGAGGACATCTCCAGCCAAATCTCGGGAAGAAGTGCGGGCGGGGTGTTTTTGCGCCCCCCCCCCCCCCCAATGTGGACACACCGCAAGGATTACCTGGGAAAACACACAGACAGAGCCGAAGACGCACTTGACACGGTGTTCCCCGGGGACGGATCAGTGTCCCCGCAGTAAACACTGAAGTCATTGAAGCCAAAATCGTGTTTGTGTTGGCAGACAAAAAGCCTTCAAATTCGAGGAGGCTTTTTTTTTTTGTTTGTTTTTTTGCTTCCCGTTTCATCATCTCGTCGGATGATGAGCGTCCGCCATCTTGCTCCAGTATAATACCGTCAGCCGTCCATTAAAATGATATGTATTAATTCTAATTAATCACAGAGGGGAATTCCGTAGGACGGATTGAAGCTTTTTCTTCTTGCTCTTAATCATTCTCAACCCTATTCCTCCTTTTTTTTTTTTTTTTTATCCTCAGCCATATTCTGGTTCAATTCTTTATCATTCATATTTTGTTACTATTATCATGACTTTGTCTTCGAGTCACCCCCTTTTTTTTTTTTTCAACTGTCGTGCTCCCCATGATTGTCTTTGAGGCTTATGCTTTCTGTCCCAACGCCTTCTTATTATTAATTTTTCTTTCTTTCTTTATTCCACTTATTTTTCTTATTCTTTCTAACTTGGATATTTTTCGCTTACCGTTTGGTCATCGTATTTTTGTATTTTTGACCTTACCTTTCTTCTTCTGTACACTCTTACGCTTTCTTCTGCTTAGTCCTGATAACTTGAGTCCTTGCTCTCCAATATTCTTCATTTTTCGTCATCTTACGCTTACTTTTGTCTTATTCCACTTGTTCCTTCGTGCTGTTAACGCCGTGCTTCGTTATTCTTATCGCTAATTTCGAACTTTATGTTGATTTTTCTCGATACCCTTACTCTCGTAGTCTTACTCCAAAGGCACGTGACTTTTAGTCCAGCCTATATTTATTCTTTCTTCATCTTATTTGTACTTATTATTTCTAATCCTCTTACTTTTGCCATTGTTTTTGTTTTGCTACTCTCTTCTTCTTATGTCTGCAGCCTTTCTTACATTCATGATTACTTTTTCTTATGATCATTGTTGCTCCCATTAAGCACTCTTGTTTTTGTTTTTCGTCCGTTCGTCATTTTCATAACCAGAACTCGTAAGCATCCTCAAAATTGGTCGCATCAAGCGGTATTCCGGCGCCGGCTCGAACCCGATGCGATTGTATCGCGTCACCGTTGACGTCTTCTGTACGAGGGACCGCAACCCACGGGATTTGACATTTTTAATCATAAAAAAAAAAAAAAATGGAACGTTTGAGTGATTGTGCACGAGCGTCCGTTTGGCAGCGTTCCTCGGTGACCCCCCCCCCCCCTCCCCTCCCCTCCCCTCCCCCGGCATCTGCGACGTCTTATCGCTTCATCGGAGCCCAAGTGTTTCATTCAACGACGCTGCAGATAGGCCGCGTGTCGGCCTCTTGTTATTGAAATCAAGCAAAAGCCTCGCCTGCGACCCCCCCCCCCCCAATGCCGCAGGCTCGCTCCCCACCCGACTCTTACCCCCTTGTCTGCCCTCAACAAATGTATCTGCAAAAACACGCCAGCTTGTTATGCTAATGAAGCATGTAACACACACACACACGCCCCCTCCCCTTTTTTCATGGGATTGTTAAAATGGTCATAATGACATTTTTGCTCTTTATAAACACATTTTGCTCAAACTTCCGCCCGTGTACTGGTGAGACGTTTAAAAAAAAAATAAAATAAACACACACACATAGACACACATAGACACAAAGCAAACTATTATGTCAGCCAGACGGGTGGCATATTTAAGATCTTATTTCCATCCATACGCACACACACACACACACACACACACACACACGCAGGGGGGGGGGGGGGGGGGAAATGGCGGCCTGCGAACTGACAAGCATAACCGCGGCGGCGCTAAAATGGAAATCAGCCGCTATCTGATGCCAACAACAGTCAGGCGGCGAGGGGGAAAGTGACGGGAGAAATCCCCGAGAAATAATCTGCAGCGACTGGATGGACACACACACAGAAATGAAAATGATGTATTCCGGCGACATCGTGGCAGCTTTTGGAATTTCTTGATATTCACCTTAATTCTTCCCCTTTTTCCGTTTTATTGCTCGCATTCTTCTGCAAATTGCCATCATTTTTCTTGCGATTCATCATTGTCGCTTACGCTAATTGTTGTTCTTTCTTACTCTCATTTTGTTTTATTTTTATTTTCTACTCCTTTCGTGGAGTTTATTCTTGATTCATTCTTTTCACTCATATTCCCATACTTTTATTCATTCTGACATCATTTTCCCATTGTTAATGGCACATCCTCATTTTCCCCAGATTTTCCTTTGTCATTATTTTCTCATTTTTAGAGTTTTGCTCTTGGTTTTTAAGATTATTTTTTATTATTATGCATCCTTTCAATTTTTCTTACTTTTCTACTCCTTACGTGGAGTTTATTCTCGATTCACTCATATTCCCATACTTTTATTCATTCTGACATCATTTTCCCATTGTTAATGGCACATCCTCATTTTTCCCACAAAGTCAATCATATTCTTTCTGTCATTATTTTCTCATTTTTACTCTTTTGCTCTTGGTTTTTTGCGATTATTTTTATTATTAGGCATCCTTTCAAATTTTTCTTACATTTCTACTCCTTCCGTGTACTTTATTCTTTATTGAATCTTTTCACTCATTTTCCCATACTTTTATCCATTCTTACATCATTTTCCCATTGTTAATTGCACGTCCTCATTTTTCCCACATTTTCCTTTCTCATTATTTTCTCATTTTTACTCTTTTGCACTTGGTTTTTACGATTCTTTTTATTATGCATGCTTTCAATTTTTCTTATTTTTCTACTCCTTCCATGTACTTTATTCTCTTTTCATTCTTTTCACTCATTTTCCCATACTTTTATCCATTCTTACATCATTTTCCCATTGTTAATCGCACATCCTCATTTTCCCCACATTTGTCTTTGTCATTACTTTCTCATTTTTACTCTTTTTGCTCATAATTTTTACGATTATTTTCATTATTATGCTTCTGGTTTATTGTTCTCGTTCCTCGTGCTCTTGCTTTGTCTTCGCGTTTAAGAAGGAAAAATGATGGCGAGTTAAATGACGCGGTGGAAGGAGGAGGCGGCCGCCATCATTCAAAGCGTCCGACGGGAGCGGAACTCCTCGAAAAAGGCAAATCAAGACGAGCGCGACGGAAATGGAGACAAACGGCCGACGGCGCGCGATAGGCATCCGTCGCCCATTCGGCGGAAGTCGCCGCTCGTCCGTAAAATATGCGCCGTCACTGATATTGCGCCTTATCTGCGGCCAGGCCAAATTTGCAAGCGGGGGCGGGCGGGCGATAGCGGCCCCGAGCCGGAGATGCCGGCCCCCGATAGCGTCTGTCCGGGAGGGTGGCTTGTGCGGGAGTGGGCGGGGCCCACGGGGGGTGGGGGGTCAGTAGCAGGTGTTCCCGGCGGAGCGAGAAGTCAAGAGCCAAGGTGGCCGCAAATCCGGGTCGGATGGAGTTGGACCGCGTTTATCCCCCCCATAGTCACAAACCCGAACCCCCTCCCGTCCGGCCACCGCTTCATCATGTGACCCACCTCGTTGAGGGTGGTGATGAATGAACGTTGCCGGAGGGGGGGAATCAAAGCCGCGGCGGGGGGTCTTCTGCGTGTACAGTACCCAGAACCCACCCCCCACCACAGGCCCGCTTCACTATTCGGACTGTAGCCTCCATTTATAAGGATTCAGGGGACCAGAGACGGTCCCCGATAACTTGAAATATTGGTCCCACTTAACTAAAAGAATGCATTATACACAGTACAGAGCTGGTGACGTCACGTGACGTCAACATTTTCACGCCGCCATATTGGAGGTCAAAAAGAGCCGCTGGACAGTGCAAGGGGGGCGTTGAACCGGAGCAGAATATTCACGATGCCCGAGACTTGTTGTGCTGTTGGTTGTTACAACAGACAAGACAGATATTCAAAGTTATCATTCTGTGGAATACCAGATGAAAAGAAGAGAAAATATGGATGGATTTTGGCAATTAAACGTGACGGATGGCGCCCAACCAAAATACACACACGCTTGTGTTGCGATCACTTCGTTTCAGGTCGGAATTATTCTTCTCAATCTCAAATTCCCAAGAAGTATTTATAATGCCAAGAACATTTGAGAACAATGCGTATTTTTAAAAAACCACAGGGAGTAATCTCCAACGTACACGGAAGCGTGTTGCGGCTACACGTTAAACTTCGCTAAACCTCTCCGCGAAAGACTTTTTTTTTTTTTTTTTTTAAATACGCACTGTTCTCAAAAGTCCAATGCGTATTTAAAAAAAGAAAACAAATCGTCGATCACACAGAGGTTTACGTAGGTTAACGTGTGTCCGCAACATGCTTCCGTGTACAGGGGCTGAAGCCAATCACAGCGGTTTGTTTTCTTTTTTTTTTTTAAATACGCATTGGACTCATTTGAGAACAATGCACATTTAAAAAAAAAAAAAAAAAAGTCTGTCACGAAGAGGGTTACCGAAGATTAATGTGTGGCCGCAATACGCTTCCGTGTACAAGGAGCCGACTCGCTCTCTTTTCTTTTTCCAATCATAGTGAATAAATACGAGTTTGTGTCAAAACAGGGGTCATTTATTGAAATATTGGTATTTGTATTGAAAAAATCTCAAGTGGCTCCATCATTGATTGAGAACAGATCCAGCAAGGAAGTATTCGTACGCGTCCAGACTTTTCTACGCTTTCAAACTTTTCCGTGTAAATCTCGACGACTTACTCACCGGATCCACGTGTAGATCCAGTTGGCTAAGACCAGCAGAACCGGGTTAACAGTCTCATTTCTTATCGTCGGCAATAAATATGGGTCCTCTATGCCAGGTGTCTCTCATTTTTCCACGTACCTTCGTTTATTTTCACCTTCTAAATGTTGAACGGTACCGGACAAAATTTTGGATGTGGTGCTTTAAGACGTATTTCGCGTCGTCTCCAAGCGATTTAGCATTGAACGGCGCTTTGCTAGACCGACACTTCCGGCCAGTGACGTGATTTGATGACGGAGGGGCACGAGCTCTACGCAGCACGTGTGAGTAATTGGGATAAATTAGCAGTACTGTAATATCAATACTCATTTCTGTTTTCACCTCGATTGTGTTTTGCAGTAAATTCTGTTAAGCTATCATACTCGAGTTAAATGAAATTGGATAGTTGACTTAAACGTGTGCGTTTAAATATATTGTGTATTTCTCTTTTTGTTTTGGGTTCAGTTTCGCAGTAACCCTTCAACTGGGAACGACAAATAAACAACTTGAAGCAAGCACGCAGTGCCTCGTTTAAGTTTACTTAAACACGTGTGTCTAAATCTATTGTGTAATTCTCTTTTTTTTATTGTGTTCAATTTCGCAGTCACCTTCAACTGGGAATGACGAACAACTTGAAGCAAGCACGCGGTGCCTCGTTTTTGGGACAACTGATTGAGAACGGGCGGTAAGCGCTACTTTGAAAAATATTCGATACATTTAAATGTCTTGAAAGCGTGTGTGGGGAGGGCAAACTACACGTAAAAAAGTAGTTTTAAATCTCGCTTATCAATATGGATTTTCGCGTAATGCAAGTGTGTGTGTGTGTGTGTGTCTGTGTAACATATCTCATGTAATCTTCCCTCTATATGCAGTCCACTTTTTCATTTTTTTTTACAAATGTAGTTATGTTTTTATGTGGAATCACGGCGGTTGTGTTCTTTTTCAAACTCGTTTTATATATATATATATATATTTTTTTTTTTTTTCCCAATATGGTTTTGCCCATCTCCCATGCTTTAAAAAAAAAAAAAAGAAATACACTTTTTTGGAAAAAAAAAAAAAGTATTTGAACACACAGCAAAATATTCCAAGCATAAAATGAACGGAAAATGCTGCAGCTGTCGTCGGGTCGTGCGCGTCTGGAATGCGCCTTTAAGAGGCGGGCCGATGTCTCGGCTCTTGAGATATGACCCTGCTAAATTATTTTGCAATTTAAAGTAAATTATAATATTCATACAGGGCTGGTTTGAGCGCACGTCGCGTTCGGCGTTTCGGGTGTGCCGCCGGCGGCTGTCGGAAGGCCGCAGAGTGCGCATTGATGCGATTGGATGTGACACGCGACGACTTCCAGCCAATCGTCGTACACGCCTCGAAAACGGTGGCAGGTTGTACTTTTTGCCGCATTCCGTGAAGATTTACCTGACTTAATCCACCTCTTAATACCGCTGCTGTTATGTCAATGAAATTACAGAAACAATTACTCTTATGCAATTTTTTTAAAAAATCACCATAAAACAGGAGGCAACTGTACGATGTACAACATCAGGAGCAGTCCCACATCAGTATTTCTCAAAAGTGACAAAAAAAAAAAAAATTGACAATTATTCCATGTAGTCATGTGCGCACTCAATTGAGGAAAAGAAATAGGGAGAGGGGGGGAGTAAAGATAACTCGGATGATGGGGTTGCACAAGTGCACACACCCTCATGAATAGAGATGGGTCTGTGTTCAGAATGAAGCATTCAATGTTAAAAAAAAAAAAATGAGGCTGCTGCCGTTTAAAGTGCCGCTGTTTGACACCAAATCAATTGGAAGCAAATGTACAATTCTCCCCCCCCCCCACACACACACACACAAAAAAAAAACAATTTGGGGTGAATTTATGACAGACAGGATCATTTTTATTTTAAATAAATGAGGGCTTATAGGAGTCACTGATGGTGTAGTGGTACACACTCCTGCCTTTGGTGTGGGCAGCGTGGGATCGATTCCCGCTCAGTGATGGTGTCGATGTCTGCCCCGCCACTGGCTGGGTGTAGTCCGCCTTTCGCCCGAAGCTACCTGGGGTAGGGTCCAGCTTTCCCGCAACCCTTGTGAGGATAAGTGGCTTGGATAATGACATGACAAATAAATGAGGGGTTCAGCATGGTAGTCAACTGGTTAGAGCATCAACCTCACAGTTCTGAGGACTGAGGTTCAAATCCCGCCTCCCCTGTGTGGAGTTTGCATGTCCTCCCCGTGCCTTGGCTGGGTTTTCGCCGGGCAGGTCACAAAAACTCTACATTGGCCCTTTGTTGTGATTGTGAGTGTGAACGCTACCTTGTTTCTGTGTCCCCTGCAACTTGGATGTGCCCCGCCTTATGACCAAAGATGGCTGGGATAGGTTCTGGCACACTCACGATCCTTGTGAGGATAAGTGGCTCAGATAATTGATCAATGCATAAATGAAGTGGGGAAGGCAAAGAGAGGACTAATTTTCATCCAAGACAAAAGGGCAGGTGCTTCAGCACCACTTGGGGTGTATGTGTGCACGTGCCGGCACTGCTGATTCCCAGGGCCAGGGCAGATCAGCGCATCGAGGCTGAAATCTGATTGGACAAAAAAAAAAAACAAGCCTCCAGATTACTCTTAGAGCAGTGCAAAAAGAGGTCATAAATGAATACAATTTCATGAAAGAAATGAAAAATCAGTGCTTTTGATTGTGTTGAGGAGGCCAATTGTCTCAAATTCCTTTTTTCAATATGTCACAATATTGTGACAAAATACACGTCAAATTGTTGACAGCGTTGAGCATCCGGCGCGCCGTCACGTGAGGCGAGCATCAACACGCGCGTACAAGCGCTGGTTTCCCGACACCCGGGCCCGCCAGGATATTTAGTCGGGATTATCTGCGGAAATAACTCCGGCGAGATGCGAGTTGCCGCCGCGCCGGGAAAATTCCATTTATCAGCTCACTGGCTTTCATGAATACTTAAGAACCAATCGAGTGGCGAGTGTTTGTAGGACTAATTACACCGGTGGCACTTAAATGAATGCACGCCACGCGCGAAAAACCCGCAGCGTGCAGTCCGTCTGCCGTTATTCTGCCCCCCCCCCCCCCAGATAAAACCATCAATAATCGCTCGCTTTGGCCAAGTGAAAATCATCTTTTTAACGCTAAAGTTGAAGTGGGAAAAGCGTTGGCGAGACCTTGCCGTGACATTCACACATTTTACACTTTTACTCGGAGGGAATAAGAAAAAAAAAAAAAATAAACATTGGAGATTAATAAGATGAGATATGAGAGTAATGCAAACAACTGCCTTAAAAATCAATGGCGACCTAAGCCCGAGTGAATAATTATGTCTGTGATTAGTATTGATCAGCGGCTCCGCTGTGGCAACTGTGTGTTTTTATGAGTGTGCGTGTGTGTGAATTCATCCATGACATGTCATATTTCAAACCACATTCCACAGCATGTACAGTACATTATTATTATTAAAGTATTTTTCTACACGCTGCTCATTTTCCTGATTGAGGCTGACTGTTTTTTTTCTTTTTTCAATGAAAGGGAGGATGAAAGAAGTACGGCGATGAGGAAGACGGACACGTACGGAGGGATGCGGAAAAGATTCAGGGGGACGAATGTCGGGGAAACGGAGGTTACGTGTAATAAGGATGGAGGGAGTTGGCGACAAGGACGTATGGAGGACGTAGGACACATGGAAGAGTGGAGGCCGGAAGGACACACGCAAATTGTAGACGTGCACCGAGCGTGGAAGGTGTGGAGAAACGATTTATCCATCTCTCCATTTTCTTAGCAGCTTATCCTCACAAGGGACGCGGGGAGTGCTGAAGCTTATCCCAGCTGTCAACGGGCAGGAGGCAGGCGGGGTACACCCTGAACTGGTCGCCAGCCAATCGCAGGGCACATAGAGACAAAGAATCAGTCGACCAATCACACCCAGGGGCAATTAAGAGTCTCCAATTAAATGTCGCATGTTTTTGGGATGGGGCGGCACGGTGGCTCAGCTGGTAAAGCAGTTCTGAGGACCCGGGTTCGATCCCGGCCTTCCCTGTGTGGAGTTTGCATGTTCTCCCCGTGCCTGCGTGGCTTTTTTTCTCCGGGTGGGCACTCCGGTTTCCTCTCACATTCCAAAAATTTGCAACATTCATTGGACACTCTAAATTGCCCCTCGCTGTGATTGGTCGACTGATTCTTTGTCTCTATGTGCCCTGCGATTGGCTGTCAACCAGATCAGGGTGTGCCCCGCCTCCGGCCCTCGTGAGGATAAGCGGCAAAAGAAAATGGATGGATGTTTTTGGGATGTGGGAGGAAACCAGAGCACCCACCCGGAGGAAACCCACGCAGGCACGGGGGAGAACAAGCAAACTCCACCCAGGCGGGTGAGGGACTGAACCCGGGACCTCAGAACCGTGAGGCCAATGCTTGCCATCTGATCCACCGTGTCGCCAAAAGCAAAGTCTACACACCTCAATTCAAAAGCCTTCTTTTTTTTTTTTTTTTTTTTGCCCAACCAGGATAAATAATTTCACGCACTCTCATGCTAAACGGGAACCACGGCACACCTGCCGCTATTTCAAAAACCCAAAATAAAGTTCAGCTGTTCTCGTAGGTTTGCAAAGACATTTTCTTGCTTTTGTGCTCACACCGACTGAAACCTCAAATCCAACTTCCCACAAAAAAAAAAAAAAAAAAAAAAAACCCAAACCATCACTGTGTATTTCTTTTGGTGGAGGACAAGGGTCGCGTTTGCGCCAAACGTACTTTTTGGAATTATGGCCGTGAGGTTCGACCTTGGTTTCATCGGACCAGAACAAATTTTTACACAACACGTGAGGAAAAAAACGTGTTATGGCCGGAACTTGCGCCGTAGTCAAGGTGGGCGAGTCGATGTGCCGTTTTAGAGAGCGTCAGCGTTGGCGCGAAAATACAAAGCGTCTGAACCTAATTTGCGGTGAATCGGAGGCACTTGAAATGGGATCGCCTGTATGTAAACACACCCGCATTCCACTTATATGAGGGTGTGCGCAGTTGTGCAACCACATGATTGCAGTTGATTGAAAAGATTTGGTGTAGTTTTTTTTCAAAGGAGCTGTACAGTATGGAAGTTACATTAATAGTGATCAAATAGTGCTTTGATGTTTTATTTTCACGTTTCATCGACTTGAACAGGGGTGTGTCGACATTTTATATCCGGCGTAAGAAGGTGATGGAAAATTTGCAGAAAGAATGTAAGAAAAGCGTAGGAAGGATGTTGGGAGGATGCCGGAAGATGTAGCACAAAGCACACGAATTCTGATGAATGGTCATTAGCGCTAGCGAGCCTCTTTGATATTTTGGCTAATGTCGAGAGTGCCGGTAAAAATCCGTGAAGGCAATTTCAGGAGCTCATTAAAGCTCGCGGCTGCTTTTGTTTTGATGAGGATTCCGCCACGAAAGCCCACTTGTGCAGCTCCTCGTTGACTGTCAAGTGGGGTTTTTTTCGTTTTGTTTTTAGCCCGGATTAAATGGCGATAGCGCACCAGCACGCGCAACGCTTCGAATAAAACAGCCGAGCGAGGAGGCGAACGTGCGCGCGATTGTCGGGAGATGCGCCGGCGGGCTGTCGCGGGGCCCCCAGGACGCTGATGGAAAGCGGTGGCCGGGCGGCGGGAGGTGATTTATGGGTAGCGGGCGCGCTGATAAGGCGCCTCCCTTCATTTAACGCCTTATCGGCGGTGTTAAAGAGAGGCCGCAATTTGCCAGCCTCCTTCAGAGGCCACATGTGACTAATCTGCGCCGGGCGCGACGACAATCTGTCGCGGCGAGCGCGATACATCATTCGCTTGTCCCGCCCTTCTGCACCGCGACCGCGCAGGAGGGGGAAAAACAAACACTAGCGCTATTTGTTTGGGGTGGAAGAAAAAGGACAAACAACCGCACAATGTTTGACTAGATGTCAACAGCAACACATCCTTTCTACATTGTGTACCTTCTCTACAAATGGCTTAGCTTAGCTTAGCTCGGAATGCTTTTTCCCGTTGCTCCATTTCCAAAACCAACCTGGATAAAGCTTCAAATTAAAAGTAGGACCTTTATGCTACTAACGCGAGGCACGACAGCCACGCGGTCTCGTCTGTATAGTCCGATGAATCCATCAAGAATCTACTTTGGTCTGCTCCAACGTACTATTCTCTTTTGTTGTCATGTCAAGGAAAATTAGCAAATTGCTAACATCAGACCTAGTGAAATAGCTAATCAGGGGAGCGGTATGATTCTTTATCCTTCCTGCGATAGCACTTGCTATCATACGATCTAGCTATAATTTTAGCTCAAAATGTCCAAACGAGCTAAAATGTTAGCATCTATCGATTAGCGCTTTACCACGTTACCAACGACACAGTTGCTTTTTCCTCCAAACCAGCAGTTCTCCTGCATGTTCCGTTTTTTGGGAGTTGTACCAACCAACCGATCAAATGGTGACCGAATATCTTGTGTCGTAACTGATCACCGCTTTTTGGACAATTTATTTCTTGGGCGGCTAACGTAGCGCATAACGTCATTTGCTCAAGGATGGATTTAGGAGAAATATTTGGTTTCTGTGGCACGGTGGGTCAGTTGGTAGAGCGTTGGCCTCACAGTTCTGAGGACCCGGGTTCGATCCCGGCCCCGCCTCTGTGGAGGTTGCATGTTCTCTCCGTGCCTGGGTGGCTTTTCTCCGGGTGGGCACTCTGGTTTCCTCCCACGTCCCAAAAACATGCACCATTAATTGGACACTCTAAATTGCCCCGAGGTGTGATTGTGAGTTTGTCTCTATGTGCAACCAGTTTAGGGTGTTGACAGCTGGAGTAAGCTCCAGCGCTCCTCGCGACCCTTGTGAGGATAACTGGCAAAGAGAATTGTTGGATGGATATTTGGTTTCTGAAATCTGACCAGATGAATGCTAGCTAAAAGCTGCGATAGTATAATTGTGCTACTAACCAGAATCTTTAAAGCCATGCAGTCGACATTATAGTTTGAAATAATCAAATCGAAATCATTATATTCCTAACAGAAGTTAACACTAACGCTAGTTAGCCAACTAGCTAACACTAGTTTGTCCTTGTGCCCAGCTAATGAAGCTAAGCTATACCCCCTCGAGAATCTTTTAGCCTTCTTAGCTTAGCGTGGACAAGTTTTTGTTGTTCTTCTGTTTTCACAACCGACCAGAAGAACACAAGCCGAGAATAGTAAGTTTTCTTTCGGCTTGTCCCGTTAGGGGTCGCCATTTGTTGAGCACAGTTTTTACACCAGATGCCCTTCCTCACGCAATCCCTCTCAGGGACTGGAGGCCCCAGTGGGATACGAACTCATGACCCCTGGTTGACCAAACTCATGCTCTAACCACTGCGCTACGGGGCCTCCGAATACAAGAAGCTCAAAATAATCCAGAACCAAAATGCTAACTACATGCTACTGACCTGAGAACTGAAGGCTTTACTGTCCGTTGAATCCATCAAAAAACAACTTTGGTGTGTTCCAAAGTGAGCTATGTTCTTTTAGTATCTATACAAGATCTAGAGAATCAGCTTTATTGGCCGAGTGTGTGAAAACACACGAGGAATTTTTCTCCAGGAGTCGATGCTGCAGTCCAGTAAAACGAAAATACCAACAGAATGCTCGCTTACTATATTACGCTAACAGGCTAGCGTCGGTCTCCTCCTGCTTGGGATCGACGGTAGCAAGTAAAACGAGGGCATTGTCCTCACAAGGACTAATACGTGGATACTCTTCGTTCCGCGTGTGAGGGACCGCCGACACAGGTGACGGTGCGTTCAAATCCCCAGTGGGCTACGTTCAACCCGAGGGGGTGCGTTCAAAGGCCGCGGCCCGCGCTTTTGTTGCGTAGCGTTGCAGCAAGAAGATTAAAAAGGACGGCGGCGTGTTTATCTCTATGCCGCTTGTAAATGAGCGAGTGGCCGGCGTAGCGGCTGCCGGGCCGGGCCGGGCCAGGGCCGGGCCAGCTCGGCTAGGCTGCCGGAACAAGAGGCTTAAGATGCTATCGGCGCCCCGCAGGCCGCCGGCCAGATTAGAAAAGACGCTGTTGACAAACAAGCCAGGGGGAGCTTATTAAACAATAATTAGATGCTAAGCGAAGGCGCTATCGCCGGCGCAAAAGCTCCAAGAGACGTCGGCGTCCCTTTATCAAGGTCAGGAGTCATCGCTCGCTTTGCTGGGCTGGCAGCGGCCGCGGCGGAATCCTCAAACGGCTTTTAATTGTTCTTCGGCTTTCTTTGTGTGTGCACATTTTTTTTTTTTTTGCTCACTAGACTTCAGTTCAGCGAGCATCAAAAACCCGTCAAAAACAATATCTTGTCATGCGATCTCAATACCGGATTGTTCGAGAAAATAGGCTACATCTTATTGTTTTACGATGATTTATCGTAAATAAAGGATAATGCGTTTTGCTTTGCGCTGATTTTATTGTGAAAGGGGGTCAACTTTGACCTCACTTGTATGCAAGCGGTCGTCACCTTGTCAACACTTTTACGGTCGACAATGTCAAATTGTTATTTATGTATGAGCGCGAAGATGCGACAAAACCGTCGACGCGTTTCCGTCCCTCGGCGCTTCCCGGGTCACGTGACGGTGATTATGAATTTCAGTGCTCATAATTGTGCGCCGTCTGGCTCGCCCCGGGGGCCGCTTCGCTCCGGCTCGCGTTCCAGACGCGACGCGTCGGGCGAGGCGCGACGGGAACAAAGCGACGGCTAGCGAGGCGCGATTGTGGCGGCATTTCTGACGCTACTGTTTAATAACTTTTAACCACAACTAAGTCACAGAAAAGAAAAAAAAAATGAAAAGAGGAGCAGTGCAGGAAGTTGTTTTGTTTTACACACCACAAGGACGAGAGACAAAAGAGACTTTGAGTTGCAAAATATCACATTTAATAGCAACGTTGTTGTCTTTAATGGCTCAAAACACTTTCTTAAAAAAAAAAAAAAAAAAGTTTCTTGGAAGGCAAAGCAAGAACACAAATTTGGAGGGAAACATTTCAACTGGTGCTTGGACCAGTTTCGGTACAAAAGGGTCAAATCAAAACATTGACCCCCCCCCCCCAAAAAAAAAAAAAAAAAAAATAATAATAATATCCACTTGAATACGTTTGATTAACTGCTATTAACTATTTGGCTGAAAAGAAATAACAGAAGAAGTCAAAGAAAATGAAAATTATAACTGCAACAATTCTTGGAAAAAAAATTGCACTTGGTTGGTTCAACCCAGGCAGGACTTCCTGTTTTTGAATCCTCTACTTCCTGTTTGGGGCCTTTTGCCCAATGGAGCGAGCAGATGCTGAACAAGAAAGTTCCAGAAGCAAAATTGGGATGTTCTCAAAATTTGAAAGTTACTTTTGGGGTTAGTTCAGATCATTATGTGGCGCTAAAAATAAAAAATATGCCGAATTGTAACCCGGCACCGCAGGATTGCAACATTTGACACGGAATACAAAATGGCGACCGGGATCGGAGTCGTCGGCGAATGCTCGTCCTGGTCCTCAAGGAGTGCAAGTCCACGAGAAAACGCCGGAAGCTTCCCGGCAGGAGGTCGCAACGGGGCCGCCGTCTTGCCAAGTAGGTGACTTAAAGTTGCTCGGTTACGCTCATGCGGAAAATCCAATTAAGGTAGCGTGGTTAGGTCAACTTTTAGCTACCGAAATTGCTAACTAGCTATTAGTTAGCCAATATTCTGGAAATCTTGTGGCTAGTATGTTGGCTTCAAGTTTCTGCCATTTGTATTTTGGCGAGATCCAAATCCTTGCCTCATTTGCATACTTTCACAAAGTGTTTTTATTGTTTTATATATGTATTGGCTTCATCTTTGAGGCTCATCTGGAATGTTTTTGTGCTCAATCATGTAAATGTGTCGGTATGACAATTACACTTGTTAGATAATTAGTTTTTAATACAAAGCGTATACTTTATTGTATCATATTTATTGTACGTAACATGAGACAAGACATCAATTATATATCGCGACATCAGGAAACGTCGATTCCGGGTCGAAATATGCACCCGAGTCAGGACATCGGGATGGTTCCCCCCCCCCCCCCTTTTCATTATGAATTGTTTTTCCGACGTTTGACGGGCGTGAAATTTGCACGCTTTCGCCGCCATCCTCCCTGGTTCGCCCTCGTTTGTGGCGCGTGCGGAAAACTCGGATATTTTGTCAGCCGCGTGTCACCTTTTGGCCGCCTCAAAGCCGCGCGAAACAAACCGGAGAGCAAGCAATTTTATTGTTCACTGCTATCTTTAATTGCGATGAAAGGGGATTATGTAGATTTGCGCTAAGCCTCCCTGACAGGACACATTTGGACGTGAGAAAGGGCCGCGTTGGAGGAGTACGTCTTCTCTCCCCCCCCCCCACACACACAAAAAAAAAAGCAAGAAAAAAAGGGTAATCCCAGAGTCGAGGGATCCCTCATTTAGCCTCTCAGCCGCAGATGATGGCTCCAATTATAGCCTTTCGCTCTCCTGCAAGACAAAGAGCGACGCTGTGTGACTAAATGTCACGAAGATACCGCAGGGGTGCCATCACTTCCGCACGGGTGCCGAGGAAGGAAGGAAGGAACGAACGAAGGAGGGCAGAAAGGAAGGCAGGCACTCTGCTGCAGACAGCCAGTGACGCCATTGCCTTCAAGCAACAAACTGCTGACTCGTGGATTCTTCGAGGAACCCTGCAAAGGCCCAAAATGATTGCAAAAAGTGTATTTTGGTTTTTCACAAAATCAATGTTCTTAAGGGGAAAAAGTCCTCCTTTGTTTGGATTTTTTTTTTTTTTAGGGGTTAGGGTCATCCATTTGTAGAATAAAAAAGCTTTTTTTTTTTTTTTCAAGGAAAAAAAATATTTTTTTCTTGGGGAAAAAAAATCTGTTTTTCAGGACATTTTTGAACAATCCTGAAGGTTTTTTTTTTTTTTAATTATTTTTAGGAAAATGCCTTGTATTTTTCAAGTCTATTTTCAGTATAAAATGTTTTTCTGAAAATAAAATAAGAACAAATTATTGGGAGGGGAAAAAAGTCTGGCATGTGAAACAAAATTGTCTTTTTGAGAGAAAAAAAATTACTTTTTTTTTTTTTAGGGAAAAAGGCAGTAAAGATTGGAAGAAAAAATGTTATTGTTGAATTTAAAAAAAATTGAGGCAAAGTGTTCTCTTCTATGGCAAAAAAAAGTCCTGTTTAAAGAAAATGTTGATGAAAATGTTTATTTTTAAGACCAAAAATAATCACTGAAGGAAATTATTGTAAAAAGTAAATGTGCTCATCTTTGTGTAAAAATCAAAACAAAATGTTTGATGGTTTAAAAAAAAATGGGGCCAGCTAATTTTGAGAAAAAAAGTTAAATTTAGGACGGGAAATATAATTTCATATTTCTAGAACAAATGTGGGTAATTTAAAAAACTGCTTTCAAGAACAACAAATTTATTTTCAACTCAGCATTTTTCTATATCCAAGAAAAAAGCCAAACATTTTTCAGGACAAAATTGTATTTTTAAGAAGAAATGTCATCATTTTAGGCAAAAAGCTGCTATTAAAAATGTGAACGTCCATTTCCATTTTTAAAATAATAATTAAATTTAATAATATAACAATTAATAATAATTAAATTTGGGGGGGTGGAAGTTATCTTTTTGAAGAAAAATATCAGCTCTTTTCAAGCCATATTAAAAAAATATTTTAAAAAATTCAAAAATAATTTTGAAAAGTTCTTTAATGATAAATTAAATTACAAAAAAAATCAAGAATAAAGCCATAATTGAAAATAGTAAGATTTTTTGAATTATGTCAGACTTCCTGGCGCGTCTTCTCCAGCTTTTGTGCAACGGTGACCCCGCCCAACGACGCCCTCCACCTGGCATCTGTAAAGCTGCAATGCGCAGTGGACTTCGCAGAGAGCGCCCCCACATTTCAGGCGAAAAGGACCACATTTATCCATTCGTATCGAACTGTCGTCAAATAAACGCTAGCCGGGCGGTTTTGTCAGGATTAAAAGTGAGGCGCGAGCGACCCAAGACAAACGCGTCTCTCTCGGCGTCGCCTCGCACCTCGTTGCCCTCCCCGCAAATTCAATTCCGTGCGTCACCTTTCACGGCCAATTTCCCTCCTCGATTCCTCACCGGCTGCGCGAAATCGCCTCTCGGCTTTTTTGTAAACCGCCGACGGCCGTGCGTGAAGATGGCGGCGCTTGGTTCCACTTTTTGGGGTAGGGGAAAGAAATTGTCCATTTTTGGGGATTTTTTTTTTTGTCATAAACATGTTTGAGTGGAAAAATAATCTTTTGTTTTCTTGTATATTTTTAAGAAAAAAAAAAAAAAAAGCTGTACTTTTTCCTAAATAAAACTTTAGCATTTTGGAAGAAAAAGTCCAGAATATACAAAATATACATTTTCAACTAAAAATTCAATTTTTTGGGGGGAAAGGGGGCGTCAATTTAGTTATTCGGCAGCGAGAAAGTTATTTCTGAGGTTTAGAAGATTTTAAGAAATGCAGTTCAATGAAATATTTTAGAACAAGTTTCCAAAATATAAACCATATTTTCAAGAAAACTGCCATTATTTTTGAAGAAGTTGTTCAGAAAAATATTTTAAAAGAAATTTGTGTATTGCGTGTGGGGGGGGGGGGGCATCGATTGCCACTCTTTTCCTCTAAAAGATGATTTTTTTTTTTACCAAAATATCTTTCATTAGTGCAAAATATTCAACTTTTCCACCAAAAGTATCAAGACTTTTTTTTTCAATTCCTCATTTTTGTTATCCCCGTCGTAGCTACATTTGACAAATAGCTACTTTAGATTATTTTGTTTTTATTATAAAATAAAATTTAAAAAATAAATAAAATATACATCCTTTCTGTAGAAAACTTTTCCTCAAAAATGTATTTTTTAATTGTCTGTTTAAAAAAAAAAGAATTACTCGAATAAATATACAAACATGCACCCAACTTCATTCTCGTGAGGATTAAAAAAAAATGTTTTCTTGGATAGTAAGGATATTTTTTGAATGAGATTACGATGCAGTACGTAATGTTATTTTCCGACTTTTGATTTCAAAGAGATTGTCGACGGCCGACGACGGCACATTTGCCTGAAAAGTGTTCGTGGGGGGGGGGGGGGTTATTTTCCCGCTGCTTTGGCCGCTGATGAAGACGGAAGCCCGCCATGAAATGAGGCCAAAGAAAACAATCCCTGCGCCGCCTCTTTAATGGCCTCGGGTCACCCGCCACGCGGCTTAGCGGCGACCCGCAAGGTGGGGGGCGGGGGGGGCGCGTTTGCGTCGACGTGCGGCACTGAAATCTATCACTTAAGAAAAAAAAAAAAACATTTAAATGGCGAGGGAGAGAGAGGCAGCCCCCTTTCTGAATGGACTCTTTCTTCTCCGCTTTTCTTCCTGCACTCTTTCTCGCCACTATCTGCTGCTTTCTCTGTTTGTGTGAAAATTCTCATGAATGATTTATATGTGTCTTGTTATCAGCAGCCATTTCTATAGAGCGGACCCCCCCCACCCCCCCCACAGACACACACACACACACGCTCCCCAACGCATTCAGCGAGACATTTGTGGCGTAATTGTTAATTTTAGCGCCCATAATGGCTTCAGATGGCGGGGCCGATTAGACATTTATTACACAATTAAATGAAACATACTCGAGAATCACAAAAGGGCCCCCCGCCATAATTATTTCAGGCCATTAATAAAAGGGGGCATTAAATTATATTGGACACAAAAGGCGAGCCAAATAGATTTTCCATGAGAGCAATAGAAGTAGAGAGAGGGAGTAATAGATCCTGCCTCAATTCACTCGCAAATTAATTGTTGCCCGGCCTATTTCCACTCACACACACACATTGGAATGTGAGGACTAGTTGGTGCCCCCCCCCCCCCCGTGTGTGTGTTATTATTATATATATATATATATAAAGCAAAAAAAAAAAAAAAAAAGGTCTCCTTGTTTGACAATAGAGACCTTCCATCTGCGTCCACCCCTCCACTTTTCTGGCTTTGCCTCCATTTCCTCCTTTCAACCGCGTGAAGAAGCAGCACTGAAAGCTGCGCACCGCCGGAGCATCGCAAGTCAACAAGAATTATGACTTTTTAAAAAAAATAAATAACATTTTTGCACATTCAACCCACAACTTTGGTCTCCGATGGAAAGTTGCATTTGCTGTTAGCTTGCTAATTAATTTTTTTTTTTTTTAGTTAGGAGGTAGTTTTAACTTTGCGGCTGTGTAGCGGACACGCGATAACCAAGAATAATATTTGTCATATTTTAGTGGCGCTCATTTATCTCACACAGTAAAGCCTCGGTTCTCTTTTCAAACAAATCGGTTTTCGAACGAACATTTCAAGATTTTTTGTCCTTCTGTTTTTGAACGAAAATTGGTACTCGAACGCCCCCGACAAAACCAGGAAAAAACATATTGCACATGGCCAGACCAGCTGACCCTTCTTGTGGAGGACGACCGTATTAACCCCCAATCATGGCTCCAAAGAAGGAAAGTTGCTCGTTTAAAGTTATTCTGCACTTTTGTGAATGAATTTTTTTTTTTTTTTTTAACAAGGCTGGGGGCCGAGTCGCTACAGATATGACAATGCACTCCCAGCCGAGTGTACTCTACTACTAAAGCATATATTTTAAGCAAAAAATAAATATACTTCTGAAATTATTTTAGTTTATAAAGTATTTAAACTATATATCTATTTCTACTATACAGTTTATTATCAGGAAAAGCTTTTAAAAAAAATGCTTTAAAAGCCCAATTTTTTTAGGCTTGGAACGCATCATTTCTTTTTCCATTCATTTCAATGGGAAACAAAGATTCGGTTTTCGAACAAATCACTTCTCGATCCGTTTTCTGGAACGTATTGTGGTCAAGAACAGCAGAGGCGTCACTGATTTAGCAGCAATCAGACCAAAACCAAAAAGACAAGTTTGCATTTTTGACATACTTGGAATTGGGCAAAATGAAAGACGGTGGGAAAAAAAGATGGCAGCCACCCTGAATCTATATAATCATAACTTCTTGAGAGTTTATTTTTTTTTTTTTAGGTCTCTTCACGATAGACGTGTCAATCAAGTTTCGTGTTGCTCAGTGTGACAGGCTTTGAATGGCAACTTTTGCTAAAATAAGCGACAAAAACAACTTTAAAATGGCCACTTCGAAGCTAATACGGTCGCCATCTTGAGACTTTTTGTGGGTCTGCACGTGATCGACGCGTCTACCAAATTTCACGTTGCTCAGTGAAATCGCTCGCGGGGGCTGAATTTTTCACAATTGCGGGAGTTATCAAAGCTGTCAATTTTGGGGGGCTTTGCCGCCACGTCCACTGGAAACAAAAAAAAAAAATCATCTAAATCTTGGAAACGTGGTTCTAATTTGGTAACAAATCAGATAAAAATTTCTCGGGCTGGTTTGATTTTAAGCCTCTCTGGACTAAATAAAATTTTGCAGAGAGAAAAATCTGATACTTTCAGAAAATGATACTCTTGAACTTCAAATTTTTGATAATATTAAACCTTTTGCAAATTTGCAACCCCTGCCCGGAAAGGGTGAAAGTCAAAAAAAAAAAAAAAAAAAAGACCAAAAGGAGGCTAAAACGTCTGCTTTTGGGCCAATGTGGCAGACTTCCCGTCCGTCTCTTTTGGGTCGGACTTCTTGGCACTTTTTTGTAGATCTACTAAGGTTCACGTGAAAATGCTGAACTCTTCTAAAAAGAACCCAGAAATGGCAAAAAAATGACCCAGACTGGCGACCAGTTCGGGGCGTAGTCTGACTTTTTGCCGGATGTTAGCTGGCATAGGCTCCATCCAGCAACTCCCGCGAGTTTGAAACTTCTTGGACCCAAAAAACGGAACCAAAGCAATGTGGCCCACTACCTGTGTCCTGACGACTTCCGATTTTTTTTTGTTTTTGTGAACCAAGTTTGCCAAATTTCCCATGAAGCGGCGCTTCCTCCTGGGTCTGAACGTGCTCTGAAACCAAAGCCACGGTGCAGTTAAATAATGCATGCGGACTCGAGTTTGGACAAATGAAGTGAAATTCCCGGACTTTTGCCACGACATCATGAATGTTCGCAGCGAAGAGACACTTGTTCGTGTTTTTGTGCGCCGAAACCCGCGGCTACCTGCATGTTATTTACGCCTGCGTTCGTTGAGGACCGTCCTTTTCTACACAGGAAGTCGCCTCGCTAACCGAGGTCAAACGCGACGCGCTAATAACAAAAGTCCGCGATTTCCAAGATCTTTCTTACATGGAAAAAAAAATGGCTGCCGCTGTGGCATTTTAATTTTCTTGACTGTCAAAAACGTTGTCATATGAACTTTTATAGTTTGTCTCAAAGATGGAAAACGGACGTCCTCGAAATCGTCCGGATCGGGTTGCGGCGAACGAACACGTCCGTGTTTGCGATTGGACGGTCACAAATGTGTTTGTTTTTCAGCTTCATTGTCAATTATTGGCTGAAAAACTCTCTTTTGGGCTGAAGCTACAGTCGGTCCTTGATGCCAATTTGTCGTAGAATTATGTCATTTTGAGGGTGGGCATCAATTATTCATTGGCTCGCCGTATTGTGGACTTTGGGCTGTACATTTTGCCGGTTAAATATTCCATTTTTAACCCTCTTTTTTTTTTTTCGTCCACATCGCTGTCTTGTGTTTGTGTTGGTTAATACAGCAAGTGCTTGAAAATTATTTTCATATTTATGCTTCATTTCCATGAGTCAGCCAATACCGTTTAACATCATATGTTAGTATTAAGCTAGCAGATTTGGGGGGACATTTTGAAGTACAAACTTCTCTTTTGCTTTATGCGTCACTTTGACATTGATCTTAAGCGTGACAGACTACTTGATGCGAGCACTCTTTGCCTCTTTTGTGGACAACATACAACTAAGGATTATTTTTCAAAAAGATATTACGCCTTTCCTAGCAATACTTTCCAAAGTCTGCTCTAATACATTTACCAGGTGGGTGTGCTTAAAGTATGTGGGAAGGATCAAACCATTTTCTTCGCGGGCTTATCCTCACGAGGGTCGCGGGGAGTGCTGGAGCCTATCCCAGCTGTCAGCGGGCAGGAGAGAGGGTATGCCCTGAACTGGTCGCCAGCCAATCGCAGGGCACATGGAGACAAACATTTTCTTTTGCCGCTTATCCTCACAAGGGCCGGAGCCTATCCCGGCTGTCGACGGGCAGGAGACGGGGCACACTCTGAACTGGTCGCCAGCCAATCGCAGGGCACATGGAGACAAACAACAGTTGCCGTCACAATCGCACCTATGAGCAATTTAGAGTGTCCAATTAATGTTGCAGGTTTTTGGGATGTGGGAGGAAACCGGAGTGCCCAGCCGGAAAAAAAACCCACGCGGGCACGGGGAGAACATGCAAACTCCACTCAGGCGGGGCCGGGATCAAACCCGGGTCCTCATTACCGTGAGGCCAGCGTTTTACCAGCTGAGCCACCGTGACGCGAGGATCAAACAATTTTAATTGTAATTCTCTCCATGAATGCAGTAAAGTGGGGCACCACGGTACGATGATCGACACGCGAGACTGTCCATTAAAAGAGCTCCGGATCGGGAAGACATTCGGATCACACACACACACACACACACAGTGAGATGCCTCCCAGGTACTTCATTTCCATATGGAGTGATTTATTTAAATGTATTCAGTCTCCATTTAGAGCGCCGCTGTTTGATGGGGATGCGGTTACCATGGCAACAGACCCGCGCGCCCTAAAAAGTGCCGAGTCACACTAGCTTAATATTATGTGTTTAGAGTGAACCAATTTATTTCGGGGGGGGGGGGGGATACGTTGCACACCCACCTGCAGTTGTTGAAAATCTGTGTCTTCGAGAGAGCATCCATCCATCCATTTTCTTAGTTGCTTATGCTCACAGGGGTCGCCGGAGCCAATCCCAGCCGTCAAAGGGCAAGAGGCGGGGTACACCCTGAACTGGTCGCCGGCCAATCGCAGGGCACATGGAGACAGACAGTCGCACCTAGGGGCAATTTAGAGTGTCCAATGGAAATGTTGCATGTTTTTGGGACGTGGGAGGAGAACGCGCAAACTCCACACTGGTGGATCCGGGATCGAACCCGGGACCTCAGAAATGTGGAGGCCGACGCTTAACCAGCTGATCCACTGTGCCGCCTTACGAGAACATATAAAAACAAAAAGTTTGAAATATTTTTACCCCCAAATTCTGAAAACATGAAATACATTGTAAATGCTTTTTTTTTTTTGGGTGGGGGGGGGGGAGGCAAAGTCCCAAGTTTAGGTCTACGATAAAACTGACACATAAAGCCAAAGAAGATGAAACTTTGTACACTTGAAACAAAAGAAAATGTTCAAGCACATCATATGGTAGCAAAAGCGTTCCTGCTCTATGCTAACATATAACATCAAACGGCGTAGGCGGGTTACCAAAAATGAGCATAGCGGCTCCGCTTCCTGCGACCGTTGACGACATCGCTAAACGGCGGAACATTCTCCTCGCTGTCCGGGAGCACCGACAGTCGTAATTGAAAAAGCGCCGCCTCTTGTTCTTCGCCAATGAATTTCTTTGAGTTAATGAAGGTCAGCGGTGAGTCACGTCGTCTTGACTTTTGCGATGGCTTATCTGGCCCGATCTCCGGCGGGCCCCTTTAATCCTAATTGTATAATTGTAGACTTGAATGGGGGCCGTGCGGACCCGGGCGCTCTCTGATGTTCTTCTTCTTATCACCTTTGCTTCCCCTCATCCCTCGCTCCCCCGACAACCCCTGACATTATATATATATGTATATATATATATATATATAATGCGTTTGATGAAATGTACTTTACAGTGAATTGCAGTAACCGGGTGCCACCTGCAGGGACTCTGCTGAGTCAATCTGCACTCGTTTTAGCGTTGACGAGGAGCGTGACTTTTTAAAACAATAAAACTGGAAAAAGTAAGAAATCCTGAAAAAAAAAAAAATTACTCGTCATCATAACCTTCCATATTTATATTAAAGTATTTTAGATACATTTAAAAAATTATTTTATAATTGATGGGTTTATTTCCATCCTCGATGAAGAAAACTTAGTCATGTCCACCTTAAAATAAAATACTGAATAATAATTAAATCAATTTGCAATGAAATATTAAAACCCGAAAAATCCCATTAAAACAATTAACAATAACATCATAACAATCACTCCTTTGATCATATTGCCTGGCGAGCAGCTCAGGGGGCACCTGGTCTCTCATACGAAGATAGCTAGGATAGCCTCCAGCACTCCTGCGACACTGGTGAGGATAAGCGGCTCAGGAAATGGATGGATGTTCCATAATATATATTTATATTTTTAGCGGATGGGTATTCCATCATACATATTTCTATTTTTAACGATGAAGTTAACGGGGAAAATGCATGATCTGGCTGTCACCTGCGGGGGCGCTGTTGTCACTTTAAAGCAAAGTTTATCGCTTGCACGCTCAGCGGGAAGATGTCTCAGAAGTACCCGGGGAACGTCTCAACCAAGTTCACCCAATGGTTGCTGGTGTCGGCCTATATGATTATATTCTTCAAACAAATCTGAAATGTGTGTTGGTTTGTGTGCTCTGCGCTCAGCCGGCGTATTGCGGCGATCATTCTGATATTTTTTGAGGTTGAAGTGTGCATAGCGAGAGATGTCATTCAAAATTTTGAGAATGACCGAGTGCGGTTTTGTGACTCTTCTTTGTGAATTTGTTTTTCCTCCCCTGTTGGGGTCGAGGAGGTCTCGAATGGAATCAGAAGTTCAATTTCACTGTGACACGGCGAGTCTCTCCGGGCGACGTCACGAGTTTAACGGCGATTGGCTCGCTCTGAACACAACCCACGAGGGTGTGCACACTTCAGCAACCGCATTATCTCGATTTTTTACTCAACGTTTTTAATGTAATTGTTGCAGATTATAGGTCCAAATACGGAGTCAGTGTTACCACAAAACCTTCAGGCTTCTGCTAGGATGAGAAAAAAGGAGGTGCGGTGGTTGGGGGAGGGGGTGGGGGCAGGAAAAACCTACTGGAGCATCTAAACTTATTAATGAGACACACTTTGAATAATGACAGGTGTGTGCTGACTCTCATTTACTGACTTTGAATATTATTCATTAGCCACATCCCCAGCTATGTGGGTGTGCGCACTTTTGCAACCCATTTATTTTATTTTATTTTTTTTTACTTCCCCTCTTGAAAAGATTAAAGACTGAAATTTGTTCTCCGTTTAAATCACAGAAGCCCGGCGCTTCAAATGTTGTTTCTAGACTCCTTAAAAAAAAAAAAAAAAAAATGCCATTGCTCATATTTCATCCGTCTCCTCCAGTTGCGTCAAATATTCATCAGCGTTTGTGTGTTTAGCATATCGCCCCCACCCCCGACCCCCACAAAAGAGGCTTTTGGCCCGAACAAGTGAGTTACTGAAGTCGGGCGCTAAGTCGGAAGAAAACATTTTGCAGCCGCGGATAATTTTGTTGCTTTTGTTGATGATGGGAGGGGGCGGGGCGTAGGAGAGGGATGGGCGTGGCTTCAAGTTGAATCTCAAACTGGGAACGCGGAGCTTCAGCACCACGGACAGTTACGCGAGCGTGCACGCGCCGCCCTACGCGCTCGCGATTTCTTTCAACTTTTGTCATCAGTGTCGAGATGAAATATCGACCGGCAGATAAGACGTTTTGAAAATGAAGAATGCTTTGAATACGTGCGCATTTTTTTTTTAAATCAATCAAAATTTGGAGTTAGATCAGGTGGCCAATGCTCGAATTAAAAATTGCTCATGTTTTTGTGGGATTAGACAAAAACGTATTTTGCATTATCGGTGTAAATGAATATTTTATGGTGCAGCATATATCTGTGTTATCTGATCTCATCTGTAAATGTATGGATTATTGATCATCAGATCAGGAACACGCTTCTACCAGTCACGAACGAGTTTTACCAAGAGAATAAATAATACTGTTAAATAATCATTTCAGCACGTGTCATATCTTATTGACTGGCTCCTGAGATACTGGGTATCACGCAAACGTCTTTTTTTGATATATATTTATATTTTTCTGATGCCGATATTTTACCTTGTGCGCTGCTGAATCCCGCAGAAGCCTCGCGCGCGCAACTCGTCCAGGAAGAAGTCGCGTCCCGCTCGCAGCCCAATTGTCCCTTTTTCCTCTCTTCTTCTTCTTCTTCTTCTTCTTTGCCCCCACCCCTCCCTAGAATTTTAAAAAGAATAATTTCTTCCTGCTCCTTGACGCGCGAAGGACGCGCATGCGCGAGGGGGGTGAGAGAGAGAGAGAGAGAGAGAGAGAGAGAGAGAGCACTCCCAGCAGATCCAAAAATCCATCTTGAAAACAACAATTGCACGTTTATTATGCTGAATATGATTATGAATTTTCTTGGATTGCTTGTGCAATGCAAGTGCCTTTGCTCCAATGACGTCATGACTCTACTTGGTCTGGTGGGAGTCATTTTCTTTTTTTTGAAGTCTTCATGCGACGACTTGTTGTCGCGACGGCCGCAGTCGTGCCGTACACACTTTGCAATTAATCATAATGAGTGCCTTGAAAATGATTTAATACCTCAGCATGTGGTTACATTCACACGTTGGTTAGGCGGCACCTACTTAGGAACAAAATTAAAAAAGTGTCGTTAGTTTTAATGGCAGCCAACTAAAAGATTGTTATTGCTACACTTCTTGCTCGTCATTTCTATTTCGTCATTCATTTTAGAATTTCCCCCAATATTAATGCATCTTTGAGCTCGACTAGAATTCTTCCTTTTTGGGGGGGGGTGGTAGGAGGATTATCAACAAAATTTTGGTCCATTTATTTCACCCTGTCGCCCCCAACCAAAATAAAACGGGAATTTTCTTTTTTTTTTTTACAAACATATTTTTTGCAAGATTATTGCATTTTGGGAGGATTTGAATGTCCCTCTTATTGTCATTTCTTGAGGGGTTATACCTTTTTTTCGGAGGGAGTGGGGGGTTATTTCCTAAATTTTTGTAGTTAAATTTTGTTCTTTTTGCTAATGGAGATTACGATGATGTAAACGTCTTTTTCTGTACATTTGAAAAGGAGTTATACATTTTTGTGTTGCATCTTACATGCCTTATTATAACTTTTTGTATAATATTTGGTTGGAATTGTCATTTTTAATGTCGATTTTTTTTTCTCCTGGAACTCATTCGAATTTTTAAGTAAATATGAAACATTGGCATATTTGGGGATTTTTATTGATTTATTTTTGGAAGGAACATATTTGATGGATTTTTCTGCTGATTTTTGAAGACCGTCTTATTTTGGGTGGGAGAATCGTCGCTTGTTCTTCTTCTTCTTCTTTCTGGAACGGATTTGTATTTATGAGCGGATCCGGCGAAGGTGCGCCCGCCTCGCGAGCGATTGGCGGCCCGCGGGCAGGTGGGAAGTTTCCCGGGGCCCGCCTCGCGCGCAGCGCAGCGCACCTCGTCGCGCCGCGCGTGACGTCACGTCGCGTGCAAGGAAGGCCACGCAAGCCCTGCCTTTGAAGTGCGCCGCCCTTGGCTCGCGCCTCGCCGCTTCCCGCGCTCATTTGCGAGGCGCGCCAGGTGGTGCAAAGAAGCAAAAGGAGGCAAAAGCGCACCGACGGCCGCCGCGACAAAAACCACCACGACAGAGAGAGAGAAAGAGAGAGAAAGAGCAGCAAGGACGCGACGGGGGAAGAAAGAAAGAAAGAAAGGAAGGAAGGAAGGAGAGACTTTATCGCTGTCACATTTTTCTTCTTCTTGTGGATTCTTCTTCTTCTTCTTCTTCTTCTTGTTTGAGATGCCCGCGCGCTCTTCGGTGGACTTTTCAAGCGCTCGCCTCTTTGGATTTTGACCTCTCTTTTTTGTTTTTGTTTTTTTTTTTGTTTTTGTTTTTTTTGGTCTTGCACTTTTTCTCCTTTTGTTTTTGCCCCCCACCCGGCGAGACGTGTGGCATGCCTGCAGCCATCCCGCATCTTCGCAACTGCAGGTGAACTCCAGATAGCAACTTTTTTTTTTTTTTTTTTTTCCCCCCCCCCGGTTCTCTTTGGCCCTCTTCCCCGTCTCTCCCACCGCCGCCGCCGCCTCCGCCAACATGTCCAAACCGGCCGACCACATCAAGAGACCCATGAACGCCTTCATGGTCTGGTCCCGGGGCCAGCGGCGGAAGATGGCCCAGGAGAACCCCAAAATGCACAACTCCGAGATCAGCAAGCGGCTGGGCGCCGAGTGGAAGCTGCTGTCCGAGGCCGAGAAGCGGCCGTACATCGACGAGGCCAAGCGGCTGCGGGCCCAGCACATGAAGGAGCACCCGGACTACAAGTACCGGCCCCGGCGCAAGCCCAAGAACCTGCTGAAGAAGGACCGCTACGTCTTCCCGCTGCCCTACCTGCACGGCGACTCGGAGCAGCTCAAGGGTTTGCCGCTGCCGTCCGACGCGCTGCTGGGGCCGGGCGACAAGACGACGGCGGCCGCGGCGGCGGCGGCGGCGGCGGCGCGCGCCTTCCTGCCGCCCGCCTCCACCTCCCCCTACTCGTCCTTCCTGGACGCGGCGGCGGCCGGCTTCGGACAGAAGGTGGCCGACGTGCCGCACGCCCTGGCGGCCGCCGCCGCCGCCGGGGTGCCCTACTCGTCGCTGGGCTACCAGGGCGGCGCCTTCGGGGCGCTGGGCTGCCCCGCGCAGCCGCACCCGCACCCGCACACGCACACCCACCCGTCGCCCACGAACCCGGGCTACGTGGTGCCGTGCAACTGCAGCGCCTGGTCGGCGTCCAGCTTGCAGCCGCCCGTGGCCTACATCCTCTTCCCGGGAATGAGCAAGTCGGGGATGGACCCCTACTCGTCCGCGCACGCCGCCGCCATGTAAGCGCAACGGACGCGCGCCCCGCAACAAACAAAAAAACAAACAAACTCGAATCGAAAGCCACAACAACTCTGACTCCTTTCGACGTGCATGTACAGAAAGGCACGCGGAGGAAAGCGGAAAGGACTTTTCCCAGTTCCCGCGTGCCGGGATTGTAACAAATGTAAATGTTTATACGCCAGAAGAAAAGGAAAAGCACCACAAAAAAAAAAAAAAAAACAGAATAAGGAGGCCTTTAACTTTATTTATTGTGTACATTCCAATGATGATTTTTCTTGATTATTATCGATCATCTATTATTATTCCTACCCTCCCCTCGATTGGCACTCATTAGATACGGGTTATATTGTTTACACACCCCCCCCCGCCCAAGAAATGGCACTTGAATAAATTACGTCACACGCACACACAAAAAAAAAAAAGAAAGCCCAATTGTTTAATTTAGATTTTACTTCCTTTGTGTTTTACAAATTGAATTTCAATTCTGAGGTGTGGATTTTCTATCTTAAGAAACAAAAAAGACTCATCGGGTCAAATGTCACGTGTCAGAAGAAGGTTGAAAGCTTTTTGTTAACCGCAAAGAGAAGATCAAGAAAATAAAGACAATCTGTCTCATATGACGCTTTTTTTTTTTTTTTTTTTTTACAAGCAATTATTCAACCTGCCAGTTCATGATTTCAATTCAAAATTCCCACTTTCATCAAGCTCGAGACTCGCCGTGACCTGCATTAGATTTTTATTTGTTTGTTTTGAATTATTTTCAACTTTGCTGAACAACCGGGATGTTCGGGAGCGTGGAAAGGGGAGGCCTCCCCGGGATCGAAGCCCGCCGGTCGGACTCGTTCGACGGCTTCGTGGCCTCGCGCGGAGCCGCCGAGCCCTGGAGAAAAAGCCACAAAAAAAAAAAAGCACTAAAGTTCAAATCAGAACATAAAAACATCACCTTGCACTTACTTGTCTGCAAGTTTGACAACTCAGCAAAAACAAAATAAGAAAAGAAAAACAAGCGGCACCTTAAAACGAAGTGATCACGTGTTCCAACATGCGCGCTGACTCATTAAGGCAAAATGCACGCACGCGCGGGCGCGCGCACGCACACACAGGAATCCACTTCTTGCGCGCGCGCGCGCGCGATGCCATCTGGGAGCGAGCGAGTTCACGCGCAAGGCACGAGCGCGCGCCTTTTCTAATTAAGAATGTGATTTTCGGCGTGCAAATGGTGGACTTTATCTGTGGGCAACACAAGTGGAGGTGCTATCTATCCCTGGGCGGGGGGGGGGGGAGGAGGAGATTGTGTGTGTGTGTGTGTGGGGGGGGGGGGGGCGCCGAGCAAACGAGAACGCTTCAAATTGGGCTCCCCGAACATTTGGGGCGGAGGGCTTTCATTTCGCCGGATTCTGATTGTTAAAAAAAAAAAAAAATCCTGATTTGTTGGGTTTTTTGGGGTGGGGGGGGGTTCAATTTTTTTATTTTTTTGATACGATGCTCGATGATTAGACAATTTTTGCACAGTTGATTTTATTCCAGCCTTTTTTATCGGGGCATTTTCTATGAAGTACAATTACAATAGTACAATTATTGGCTTGTTTTGCTGCTTCCTCTTCATAATTTTGGGCAATATTTGTAGCTATTTATTATTATTATTATTATTTGTAGTTTTTCCAAGGCAAAAAGTAATTTGACGTCATTTATTGTTTCGGCTCCTCCCGGCAAGCTTGATTTTGCCCAATTTCTTTTTTTCCAATGTCTGCTATCGACAAAAAAAAAACTCTTAGTTTCTTTTTTAAGATGTTTTATCTGAATATAAATTTAATGTGACATTGTCTGGACATGATCGACATCAGAGGCTGGGATTTTTGGGAAAATACTTTTTTATTAGCCTGAATTATGAATTTTTCATAATTTCCTAATTACTCTGATCACATTCTTTTCACTCCTAATTATCAGGCATTACATCTGTGCTAATTGATCAGCTCTTTATTACATTTAAAAAAATGTATTTTGAGGATGTTCTCCTGGTCGCCATTTTTTAAGACAATCTCTGTAGTCTGGATTTGTTTGAATTTGAAATCATTTGTCTTTTTAATGACGTTTTCTGATATTTGAAATGACTAAGTAGCCTGAGGCGTCACGTTCACTTATTTTTTTCTTTATTATTATTATTTTTTTTGTAGTTTACATTAAGTCTTCATGTCATGTATAATTTTTCTAACCACCATTACTTGCACTTCAATATTTTTTTTTGGGGGGGGGGCGGAAGCTCAACACAAATATCCGTCATTACATTAATACTCATACAAATATACTGCTAGTATATTTTCTTACATTTTTACATTTTGCTACATTATTGCTTGGATCATTGTAAAAAAAATACTGTACGTACTGGGGGGGGGGTAAATATATTTTTTTATGCCATTCATGAGATTGCACAATAAGTAGCCTTTTTTAAAAAAAGAAAAGCTGGTAGATACGTAAAAGTAATGTTTTTGATGTATTTATTATATTTTGTTTTTAATCCTTGACCCCCCCTCCCCCAGTCGCGCTCTCCTGTTCTGCGCCACATCATCCTCATCCTCCTCATCCTCCTCATCACATTGACGGAGGGAATCATTGTTCTTGATTTGATTTCATAACGCGCACTTTCAGATCATTTTAAACGCTTCATTTGCCGATAAAAGTCCGGGGGGACGAGGGGGGGGGGCAAATGCTGACTACTTTTCCCTGTGAGACCCTTCAAAATCAAAGACAATGCCTGTTTTCTAGATTTCTTTTTTTTTTTTTGGGGGGGGGGGTTAATTAAATTGGCTCCATAGTGCCGTTCATTTAAGATTTAGTGTTTCCAAAAAAAAAAAAAAAAAAGAAGAAGAAGCAGGAGGATGGAGAAAAGACTTCAGTGGAGAAAACGCTCGCGTGTGGGGGCGCGCCAGGATAAAGCTGATCTCATTTCAGCATATTAAATATTGTCTCCCCCCAAAAAAGGATGAAAAGCACCCTCGCCGCTATCTGAAATTGAATCTGGGATAGCATTTGGACCGGGAAAGCGAAGGGGGGAAGAAGGAAAAAAATAAAATAAAATACAAATAAAAAAAAAAAAAAAAAAAAACACTGTGTTGTGTTGTTTGAAGCGGGATGCTCGTTTTTTTTAAAAGTCAAACAAAAAATGATTGCGATGGGAAGGAAGCTTCAAAGAAAAAGAAAAAAAAAAGAATCACATTGCAACGCTTGTTTCAAGGATCTGATTTGCATCCACACTTTATTTTCAAAGACACAGGATGTACTTTTTTTTGTTTGTTTTTTTTAAATAGTAAGCTTATATACGCTCAATGAGATCAAAGACATCTTTTTCTGCAATGCAAATTTGAATCCATGAATATTATTTTTTTTGGGGGGGGGAATCAGGAAGATATTTTTACATGAGATTTTTTTTTTTTTACATTAAGATGAAAGATCGTGTTTTACTCAAAGTGCAGAGTTGCATGTATAATGTTGATTTTTTTTTTTGTCATCAAGGAAGCTATTTGTGGAAATATAAAAAAAAGACATCTTTTTCTACAATGCAAATTTGAATCCATAACATAAATGTTATTTTTGGGGGGCATCAGAAATATATTTTTAAATGGGATTTATTATTATTATTATTATTATATACATAAAGATGAAAGCTCCTATTGTACTCAAAGTGCAAAGTTGCATGTATAATGTTTATTTATTTTTTTTGTCATCAAGGAAGCTATTTGTGGAAATATATTTATTTGCTTTTATAATATCGTCAGTCAGAACAAAACCTTCATTTATGTGACGTCGTCTGGTGTTACATTTGGTCAACTTTTGCAAATTTGCCTCCACCAAGTCGAAGTTTGTCCAATTTTCCCAAAAGTTTTCTTTGGGCGGCGGCAAAACATTTCGGCGCTTTTCGCTCAAACGCAAAAACTTTCAGCCTGTCGTCATCGCCGACATGTTTCGAAAACGCAATTTCGACAACGTTATTAATGTTTTTCGCTAACACCTTTCATCTTTTCATCATGTCCGCAGTTTGATTTAAAAAAACACACAATGAAAATGAAATTACGTCGCTAACGCAAACTAGCATCGACATGGTCGATTTTTACCAACACGTTGACTTTGATTTGTTGTTATATTTCCAAGATGAAGACGGCCAATCCGATAAAAAAAAAAAATATTTCCCCAACATAAATGTCATGTTGATATTTTGCCATCAAGAAAAAAAAATGTTTTCATTATTTGATCCAAATTTGTCAAGGGGACCTTTTGAAAAATGTTTTTCTTTGATGTGTGATTCTTTTATGTCTCTTCAATAAGATCAAAAGTTTTTTTTTTTCTTTTTTGACATGAGCGTAAACTGATAATTTTCATCTTCGGATGGACATTTTCAACATTTGCATGTCTAATATCTTTTTACGGGGTCAGTCAGATTTGATTTAGATTTATGCAGTAAGATCAAAGCGAAAGCTCAAACGTTGCATCAATCGAATTGATTTTCGGCACCGTTTGGACAATTAGAACCTTTTTTAAAAAAATATAGATCATATTTAAGCTGTCACATTGTTTATGATCCCAAATATTGATACGTGTGCAAATGTTTAAAAACACCCCCAAAATGGATTCTGTCATTCCAGATGATGGAGAATCATTTCTAATCATCTCATTTCCGGGGTTATGCCACTTAAAAAATAATATTTATTATTATTATTATTATTCATTCATTTGGAGAATTTATTGAACAGGTTTTGTTTGAAATCGGCTAGATTGAGAAGGGGGTGGGGGCTCAGTTCATATCACAAATAAAACGTTGCGACGTATCCTCCAGCAGTAAAATGAAATACACGTTTCATTACGATCTACTGTATGTCAAAGAAACTCCAGTGTTTTTATTCATAATTTCACATGCAAGAAAGATTCTTTTCGCATGCAATATTTCCCAAGCAGACAACTACGCAATCCAAATGTGTGCAGTTCGTGATGAAAATCCAATCAGTTCATATCCGCAACCATAACTTTGTGAAGAATACAGGATATAATAAGTAGTAGTTCATCTCCAAGTACGTGGAGGTCCAAGTCAGGTATTTGCACTCTTGAAATATTGCGATATTCAAATGAAATTCCAATTCCCTGTAATCATTGGAATGACGCGAAATCTGCGCACGTCTTCCGTCTGTACCCGGATGCTCGCCAACTTGCCTGCCTTCCTGCAGTACAAAAGGAGACCAGCAGAGGCGTACGTCGCCCCCCCCCCCCTCCCGAAACATCGTCGCCGCGCACCCGCGTCACGTACTTTCCCGAGCGGAAGAAAAAAAGCAGTTTCCGCGTCTCCTTGAGTGTCGGCTCTTCAGGGTTTTGTTGCTTTCCACGATGTGGACCTGTTGACGATGTTCAAAAATGTGCAGTGGTGCCTTAAGCTATGACTTATGAACCTGCCGTATGAGTTTCTCAGGAGATGCGACATTTTTTTTTTTTTTTTTTTGGGGGGGGGTCTTTTTTTTTTTTTTTTTTTTTTTTTTTTTTTGCTGTGGCTAAACTCCTGTCACATCAAGCACAGTTTTACAGCCCCAAAAAGATGTTAATTGTGAAATGAAACAGAAAACAAAGAACGATGTACAGTATTTAAATTTATATCAAAATGTTTGCTTTGATGAATCCAAAAACCTCACCCCTACTATCCTCTAAACTCGCAACCAGGGAGCCGCTTTGCCCATTTCTGAGGCCGGTAACACTTACCAGAGCAAAATTAAATAGCCAACGACGAGCTAAGGCTAGCGACCACCTAATGCTAGTGATGAGCTAATGCTAGTGACGAGCTAATGCTACCGAGGCCTACATGGGACCACAAAGAAGAAGACTACAACGAGGACCGTGAATATTTAGAGGACGCTGGACAAGTGGACACGAGCTATTGCTAGTGACACGATAACGCTAGCGATGAGCTAACGCTAGCGAGGCCTACATCGGACCACAAGAAGAAGACTACTACAAGGACGGTGAGGATTTACAGGACGCTGGACAAGTGGGCACGAGGTAACGCTAGTGACGCGCTAATGCTAGCGACGAGCTAACGTTAGCAAGGCCTACATCGGACCACAAGAATAGGACTACTACAAGGACGGTGAGGATTTACAGGACGCTGGACAAGTGGGCACGAGGTAACGCTAGTGACGCGCTAATGCTAGCGACGAGCTAACGCTAGCAAGGCCTACATCGGACCACAAGAAGAGGACTACTACAAGGACGGTGAGGATTTAGAGGACGCTGGACAAATGGACACAACCCTCCACTGCGAGCAACAGTCTGGTTTCATGTCGACAAAGAATACCATAGATGCATTATTATCCTTGAGGATCCTCGTGGAAAAGTACAGAGAAGGTCTACATTGTGTCTTTGTGCATCTGGAGAAAGCCTACGACGGAGTACCAAGAGAGGAACCGTGGTACCGAGATGGACAGTATTTAAAGCGAGCACATAGCTAGAATGCTAACACCTAACGGGAAACGCCATAGATGGGCTAATGAATAGAACGCCACATGCAATATGTATTTCAACGCAAGCGGTGAAGCGACACGTGATGAATAATTGCAAAATAACCAAAGGCGTGTATTTTATTTTGGTTTGCGCTCACTGGGTGTTGCACTGCCCCCATGTGGCAGAAGGAGCAGCGCGGTGCCCCTTGAACCGAAGCAAAGAGCGACAAAAACTGTTTCGTGCTTTACATTCCATGTCTGTGTGATTCCCGTATCTTGTTATAAAATGCAATAACATTTTTATTTTTCTCATCAAACACACTTTACAATTTTTGAATTTTTTTTCGTAACAGATGTTATTCTTTTTCGTAGCGCGCGTACCCACGCGCACACACTCGGGCGCGCTTCATCCCTTCCCGTAGTACGACTCGATTAGCGCTCTCATTTCAAAACGCGTAATCATATCAAAGCATATTTCCCCACGCGTGAGTCATTTTGCGCGTCTTTAGCGGAACTCCCTCCCGTCAACTTTTAACCCGAGAGCCTTTTGATCGTAATCGCTATGAAAATAATCTTGAATCACCCACGCGGCGAAAACATGTTGGCGTCTGTACGCCCTCACGTCATCGCGACTCAAAAATGATGCAAACAAAGACGGGAGGCACGGTAATAATAACGATTATAGCAATAATTACAGTAATCATGATAATCCTCACGACCTCAAAGTTGGATATTGATGTATTGTTCAAGAAGTGGAAGCAAATAAACGTGTTTGCCGCGCAGGAATCCACAAAAGGAGACGTCAACAAATCTTCTTTTCCTTTTTTGTTTGCTCCGTTTTCCTTTTTTGCCCCCCCCCCCCCCACCTCCCCACCCCTTTTTTTGGACTCCACAGAAAGGTTAAAAATGCGACGGCAACCCCAGAACAGGAAGTAGAACTCGGCGGCGCGCTCGTCTGCGTCCGGGCTAACGGCCTAAATTTTGTTTAGGCAAAAAATGGAGACGCGCCCGCGAGCGGGCGACCTTGTGCGAGCTTGCAAAACCGAACGGCTACTTTGGGAAATTTGTTTTATTTTGGGATTTCAGCGCCGTCGCCGCTGAAGCCCGTTGTGGTCACTAATTGCGCGATGGACGTCCTTAACTTTAAAATAAAGAATTGGTCCAAATTCGGCAGTTAAAAAAAAAACTTGGATACCACAGATACTTGAAATATGAAATCTGAATTAACGACTTCAATTAAAATTGAAGACAAATGATTGTTTGTTAGAATTTCAATTTTGTGCTATTTTATTAAGAAGAAATTTGGTGTTAAAAATTCAATCTGGTGCTAGTTTCATGCCCTCTGATTTACGACATTGATTTTTTTTTTTTTTTTTGTCAATCAAATTTTCTGGCAATTTTCTGCCTTTTAGTTTCAGATATTAAATATTTGGTTTTTCTTTTTGTTAGAAATTGCATTTTGTCACATTTTTGACAGATTCTTGGGTGATCCGACTCCGCCCACTCGACTTCCTTACATGTCGTCAAATGCTGAGTTTTGATACTGCGCAGGAAGTCCTCGGTCTGAGATCTGACTGAGATCCGTTCCTACGGTAGCGACTTAGCTCAAATTTCGACTTTAGTCGGATTCCACCGTTAAAGTCCGAATTTACATCCAAATATTTTGTAATAAAAAAAAATCACGTTGAAATAAACGAGATGGCGTACTTAGCATGACTGCTGAGAGGTGGATGGAGAAGAGGAAGGGGAGGCTGCGCTTCGCTACTGCCAAGGAACCTGGTCTTGAATCCTCTCGAAGGAACCTGGTCCTGGATCCTCTCCATCTCCACAAGCATCAAAGAACCTCGTTTTGTGATCATTTCATCCGACATAGGAACGAAACCCTTCACGTGCGCTAAAATACGGGCTTTGTCTTGAATAATTGTCACCACGGTCGACCGACTGAAGCCTCGGCGGTGTTGTTGTCTCTCCTTTCTCCGATCTTTTTATGATCTTGACCTTCGTTTCCATGGTAATGGCCTTTGTTTTGGCTTCGGGAGCATCGCTAAAAGACGCAGCTTTCTTCTTTGGGAGCGATGATGTCGAAAAAGGAGGGCGAACACGGACAAGCGTGAGCCGGACAAAATGGCGGACGGGGGAACGGGCGTTGTAAAGTCGAAACGTCTTAGGTGGAGACCGTCTTAACTCGAGGACTCGCCGTATTTTAGTTTTGCTTCAGACCAAAATGAACGAAGCCTCCCTTTCAAAGACGAACTCGCCGTCGGAGGTTTAACGGTATCCTAATTTGATTCAAAAGTGTACAGTTAATTTATGTTACGACGATATCGAAGGCTGAGGGCTTTTGTTTTCTTGTGAAATGTTAAAACGTGAAATAAGGCACAGCAAAGTCAATAAAAAAAAATTACTTAAACTTATAAAGTCATAAAGTTAAATTGAACAGTTAATTACGTATATATAAGCTGTGTATTTTTCCCATTTAATCAAATGAGTTGAATCGGTACTTTTACTTTTCGCCGGTTTCCCCTGAGAGTACGCGTACTTGAGTACAGAATCTGTGTACTTTTTTCCGACACATCTGTCGAAAAAAAAAAAGTCACGAAATCCGAATAAATCCGGTTCGAACCTTCGGTTTCGGTTCAAAAGGTGAAACGGTTGCTGTTGGTTATTATGAAGGCCTGTCGCTATGGCGACTGTCACCTCGGCGATGACGTCATCAAGGCGTGAAGGTTTTTTGGCAGCTCGCTTCGGACGCGACGCCGTCGGCGCGCTCGTTTGGTCCGTCCCGAGCTCTTGGTTGGTCGCTTCCCGGTCCGAATGAGATGGGCTGGAGCGGCTTGTGGGAGGCGGAGGAGCCCCCCCCCCCCCCGTGTCCCCCCCCCCCCCCGCGCCCCCGCCGGTACGCACACCTCGGGGTCCTCAATCAGAAGTTCTCGGTGGATTAGACTAATCAGCAAGGAGCAGCTGGGGGCGACGCGTCGACCACCTTATCTGGCAACCCAACACGGGGCTCCCGAACGCAGCCTACAGAAATATTTGGCAACGTGATTTTCTCAGCTTTGATCTTTCTTCATCGCCATTATTTTTTTAAAATTATTACTATTATTGACACGTTTGATTCTACTTTTGTTTTTCCATGCAGAACATCAGCGGTAGCGATGTACTCAGAGTAGAAGTGCAGTTCTAGTCATGCTTCCAAATTGCACAAAGAAACGCAAAACTTAATAAAATAAAAAATCGGACATTGGACGAGGAACTTCTGCGCGTTTCAAACTTTTAACGAGAGCCAATGGGGAGAGATTTGTGAGCCACAAACTGGAAATGTCGTCAAATTGCACAAGAGAAGGTCACCAAAATCATTTCATCCTTGACGATGTTAGTTATCGTGCTCATATCAAAAGAAACGGAGTCCGAAATCTTCTCGGGAGGCTGGAGCCTGGATGCAGAACCCAAAACGTGCAAATTCCGAAGCGTGAGGAAAAGTGGATTATTCCTTGTCAAGTTTTTAACCCATTTGATAACATCCATCCATCCGTTATCTTTTCCGGGGGAAGTGACTTCGGCAGGGATACCCAGACTTCTTTTCCCCAGCCACTTCTTTCGGCTCTTCCGGAGGGATCCCGAGGCGTTCCCAAGTCATCCGAGAGACGACGTCTCTCCGGCGTGTCCCGGGTCGTCCCCGGGGTCTCTTTCCGGCGGGACGTGCCCGGAACACCTCACCGGGGAGGCGTCCGGTAGGCATCCAAATCAGATCCCCCAGCCGCCTCATCTGGCTCCTCTCAATGCGGAGGAGTAGTCGACACTCGACACTGAGGCCCTCCCGGGTGACCGAGCTTCTCGCCCGTTCTCTAAGGGAGAGCCCGGACACCCTGGCGGAGGAAACTCATCCGGGATCTTGTTCTTTTGGTCACGACGCACAGCTCATGCCCATAGGCGAGGGGAGAAACGTAGATCGAGTATTAAATTGAGAGCTTCGCCTTTCAACTTGGGTCTCTCTTTACGACGACGGACCGATACCAAGTCCGCATCACTGCAGACGCTGCACCGATCCGTCAGTCGATCTCCCGCTCCGTTCTTCCCTCACTCGTGAACAAGACCGCAAGATACTTGAACTCCTCCACTTGGGGAAGGACCTCATCCCCGACCCGGAGAGGGCACGCCACCCTTTTCCGACCGAGGACCACGGTCTCAGATTTGGAGGTGCTGATTCTCATCCCGGCCGCTTCACACTCGACTGCGAATCGCTCCAGCGAGGGCTCGAGATCACGGCTTGATGAATTGCCTTTTTTTGATTTTTTTTTTTTTTTTACTGCTACCATCTGAAATTTCTGCGTAAAAGTCCAAGTGTGCGTGGAAGTACCATTGTGATAGAGTACACATTCCTGAAAAATCTACTCAAGTACAAGTACTTTGTTACTTGCCAGCGCTAGAGAAACACTGAGATGCCCCCCCTGGGGGGGAAAAAAAAAAGGTGGATTTATGAATATTTATCAGCGGCGCAGACAGGCCCTCAGTGAGATAACAGACACTTTCACACTCGCGATTACCTCGCCGCTAATCTGTTTCTTCAAGGGACGTCGCCAGCGCCGCGGACCCTCCGCTCGCTTTCAAATAAAACTTCTTTCAGACCGCTTGTTTCACCACATAATCCCCCCCCCCCCCCTACAAACTGTCGTGGCTTTTGAAAACGAGGCAAGAAAAGGAATGTTTAAAAGTCAAAAAGTTTGGGTCGGGGTGCTGTTTGGTTAGCCATCTGTTAGCTTAGGAGCAGACTACTTCCCGTTTCGTGGAAAAGGCCCTCATCCTAACCCATATAACAATCTTGAGACAAGATATTAATAAATCATACCGATCGCGAAATATGACATTTCTGGTTTTGTTTTTAGCTAACTGCTTCCTGCTTTATGGATCATTTTGCTTCTGTGTGGTGGACACCTTTGTCCAAACTTCTGTACAAAATGAGGAAATGTGTGTTAACAAGTCCAGAGTTTCATAATAGGGAGATTCTCGCTGTAGTTTACGAATGCTAATATTAGCGAGAGTTGGCAAACTTCCCCGAATTTAAAGGCAGGAATGTCCAGAAATCTGATTCAACTTGTTTTTGCATTCTCTTTTTTTGAATCGTCGTTATCTTGACTGTATTTAAGGTGTCAATCATGCGCTGCCAAAACTACAAAATAGAAAAAAAAAAAAAAAACGTGTATAATAATGAAGCTTCTTATTTGTTCGCCCATCTGTTAGCTTGGGTGTGGGCTACTTCCTGGTTCACGGAGCAACGACAAACAGGCGGGCGGTGCCTTTTATGATTCAGGAATAGCTTATTCCCTGGGCGCAATAGCGACTCAAAGGTAAAAATCCGTAGTCCGTACCTTTAGCTGGAGCCCCCCCTCCAAAAAAAAAAACAAGATTAATAAAGAAGAATTTAGCAGGATTTGGTACAAAAAGTTTAAGCTGTAATTCCCAGCAAGCGATCAAGCATATTTTGGCTTCAATAAAGATTTGCACCAGCGCACTCAACAGACAACTGTTGACTTGTGACACGGCCTCACAGGAACTTGCCGAAACGTACGACGGTTTGCGCTTGTTAGCGGTAATTGGCGGGGGGGGACGATGCAGAGGTTGGTTTGTCTCGATTCACCTTCAACCCCCCCCCGGTCCCCTCACGCTCTGGAGTGTGCGGAACATTATCGCCACAAAGCCGTACAGCGTTGATTGGAGGGGGGGGGGGCGCTAATTACATCGCGGCATACTTGATGAAGCGCGGCGGCAGGCGACGATCCGGCGCCAGATACCGCCACCGCCGTACTGTCGACAGTCGCCGAGCGCAGGCGCTTTCGTTGAAAATTCGGCTGGGCCTCGCGACGGGAAATTCGGCAGGTGCGTCGGTCGCGAGTCCACCGGAGCCCCCTCCCCCCCCCCCCAAAAAAAAGTTTCAACCGGCCGTGAAGAAGATTTAAGCTTTGCTTTTCCCGAATATCTTTCACAAAACGACGTGAGGCAATCGAGAACACGGTCTCATTTGCAGCCATTAGCAACGCAAATCTGGAAAGACTCTTTAGCTGCCATCTTGGATCCAAGACGCCATTTTAAAGTCATGGTTTGGTTGCATTGGCAATCACTGGTAGACCCACCAAAAATTCAGAAGTGACCAAGATCGTAAAAACACAGGAATTTTGGTAAGGAGTCTCAATTTTTGTCTTTGCTCGGGTTCTTAAATATGAAATTATCCTGTAGATTTTGTCAACCAAATTTTGACCGTCTCAAAAAGTTATGAGTGAGGAGACTCGGGAAGGTTGCCGGTTTGACTCAAAGCGGACATTTGTTGTCATTTGGGCCAATTTCCTACGTCGTTAAATCATCTGTTTTGTTTTTTTTTTTTAATTGCATCCAGATTTGAATTACATGCAAAGTTGGTCAAAATTGATGTTTTTTTTTTTTGTCCATTGGAGAACGGTGAGATAAAAAACAAAAGTGGAGAGAGTGGTCGCGAAGGTCGTTGAAGCGCCTCAGACAAGCAAATGAATTACCCTACAATTTGGGAAAAAAAATGTTTGCAGCAAGATGAAATTTGGTGGGCGTGTCTACCATGAGTACATCTACAAAAAAAAAAGTCTCGAGAGGCCATCCATGAAAAGTCGGTGGAAGCCTGGAATTTTTTTCCAAGCAGCCATTTTAGGGTCATCGTCCAGACTCCCGTAAAGGGGAACTCTTGGATTTAGTTTGAAATCTTGAAATAAACTTGAAATATTCACGTTTGCTACATTGGGATTTATTTTTTATGGCTTTCATGAAACGCAAAACTCTCAATGCAATTATTTGGAGAATTCGCCCGCGAAGTTACTTTCACAAAAGCAACGTGAAATTTGCAAGGTCATCGGTCGACCCGGCAAAAAAAATCCGAAGACGCCAACCTTGTCTTTTTAGCGTAGCCCTTCAGAAGCAAAGTACAGATTGTATCCAAAACCGAGCAAATCTGATGCCTAAAAATTGCGGTCGTGCATCTGAATCCGTTTCCTGATGCGTCGTCCACGTCGGGCGGTGTTTCTTTTCACGGGCGTCCTTTGTCTCCGTGTGGAAAATGTCAAGGTGTAATTGATATTTCGAGGCTGGCGCGTTATCTTCCGGCTTCTCGCTGACCTTTACCGCTTCCTTTTTCATCTCCTTCTTCACGCGTCGCTAGAGTTTGCGTCAATCGGACACGGCGGTGCCGGATGCAGCCGTTTTCTCGCACTCGACGGTGTTTTGTGTGAGGTGGCCAACCACGAAGTTTTGTCCCCAAGCTCCATCTGGACCCATCCATCCATCCATCCATCCATTTTCTCCCGCTTCTCTGGGTCGGGTCGCGGGGGAAGTAAATACACAGACTTCGGTTTCCCCAGCCACTTCTTCCATCTCTTCCGGAGAGATCGCGGGGCGTTCCCAAGCCAGTCGAGAGACAAACTCTCCCCAGCGTGTCCTGGGTCATCCCCGGGGTCTCTTTCCGGTGGGACGTGCCCGGAACACCTCACCAGGGAGGCGTCCTGGAGGCATCCGGATCAGATGCCCCAGCCACCTCACCTGGCTCCTCTCAATGCCGAGGAACAGCGGCTCGACACTGAGCCCCTCCCTGATGGCCAAGCTTCTCACCCGTTCTCTCAGGGAGACCCCGGACACCCTGCGGAGGAAATTCAGCTGCTTGTGTCCGGGATCTTGTTCTTTCCGTCACGACCTACAGCACATCTGCCCCCTATTAGGAAAACTGGTGATTTTGACAATCTAGCTCAGCTCAATTTTGGTAGCGTCCAAACAAATTCTTTCGAAAGGATTTGATCGGGTAGAAACCGTGGAAACGGGTTGAATACACCCCAAAACGGACCCCAATGAACCCATAGTGGCTGACTAGCCGCTCGGGTTCAAGTTGGGTTTTTCGATTTTGTGTCCTGTCACGATGAACAATCACGCCGCTGGCGATGGGACATCCCGTTGCCAGACGCGACCAGTTTCAAACGCTTTGGGCGGCGCTTTGTGTTTTCCGCCCAGCCCGGCCCACACGCAATGACTCTGACTTTTTACAACTTAGCTTCTCTCCTCTGTCAATAACACTCTAAAAGTTCTTAAAATATTCGGCTAACTGATTTCGATTTTTGCGCGCCCAGGAATGATGAAGTCGGATGCCGCATTTGGCGTCCATCGGGCGCGAGGGTGCCGGTTGATCATATTTCCCGGTCCTCGGCGGGTGCCAAACGCTACCCGGCACACGCGCGGACGACGTAGCAAGATAACCAAAAATGCGAATCCCGAGAACAATAATTTTACGGAAGTGAGATCTGAATCAGAAAACATCAAAGGCTTCAAAATGAATGCAACACAAAAACCAGATCCACAAACCGTTTGTGTGGATGGGCAGCGCTCTGTTGCGCTTTGAAGTTCTCTTTTTAGCCTCCGAGTTCTCGTCTCTCGTCAATTATGATAATTAAGAGCGGCGATGAATGTCAGGTACGACAAAGGCGATCATAAATCGAGGTGATAACAACAAGGCCAAATACCTGCCGTTGTTTGTCAACCTCGGCTTGGCCGCCGTACAAAGCGAAGAAAGGACGGGCAGGGTCGGCGGGAACAGGAAGCGGGACTCGGCCGACGCCAAAATAAAAAAAAAAACAAAAAAAATCGACCTTTCGCAACGGAATCCTTTCTGTGTGAAACGCAAAACCGCGTGCGGGGAAACACGCCCCGACGCGAGCACACCCGAAACTGGAAAAAATCGTGGACGCTGCCCCAAATGGGATCCATTTGATTTGGGTTATTACTTGATTGGGATTTTATTTTTTTACATACAACAAAAAATACATCAAACTATGATCTCAAAGCGTACACATTTTTGTTTCAAACGCAATTTACATTTATCCATCCATCCATTTTCTTTGCCGCTTATCCTCACGAGGGTCGCAGGGAGTGCTGGAGCCTAATCCCAGCTGTCAACGGGCAGGAGGCGGGCGGGGTGCACCCTGAACTGGTTTCCGGCCAATCACGGCCACAAATCGCACCTCGGGGCAATTTGGAGGGTCCAATTAATCTTGCACATTTTTTGGGATGTGGGAGGAAACCAGAGTACCGGAGAAAAGCCACTCAGGCACGAGGAGAACATGCAAACTCCACACAGGCGGGTCCGGGATTGAACACGCGACCTCAGAACTGCGAGGCCAACTCTTTACCGGCTGATCCACGGTTGCCGCCTTTACATTTATCCTTGAAAGTAAATATTTGCAGTAGAACCGTAGCACGTACGGTAGGTCGTGGTTTTTTTCTTATTGCTCCGTGATATAAAAATACGCTCATTGTGTAACGTCAAATGTATCGTTATACATTTTTTTTAGGGGGGGGGGGCTCTCATCTGTGTATCATCAGTGTGATCCGTTTCGTTTTCAAATCCGTACGATTGCGCGACTTGTGCGTTGAAATGTAGCCTGATTTAATTTTTTTGTGTTTGAACAAAATCGCGATTGGCAAAAGATGCTAAATGGCTCGCACGATGATTTTTAGCTTCCTTCCTCATCGCAGTAATGTGAACGTGCGAAGTGTCAGTCGAAAAGAAGCCGTGATTGACGTAGAACGAAGTCGAAACTAGATGACAGAAACGCACACCGAGTTCGCCGGATCCGGTGAGCAGATTGTTCCCTCTGGTACTGCATATCATAGGTGTTGATTATATTTATTTATTTTTTCTTTTTTTAAACCCACCGTCAGATGGATTAGATGGGACACAGCACTCCTACAAACTGGAGTATGCTAGATATCCGAGATAGCCGCCTAGCGCCTTGTCCGGGCCCCCGACGGCGCGTCCCGGCGGTCCTTATCTCCCGTGGGACGCTCCGACGGCAGCGTTTCCTCGGCTCGGGTCGCCGCAAAGTCCTTATTCAGCCGCCTTAGCCGTCGGGTCCTGCCGGCTTTGCGCCGGACCCGGGGGCGCTAAGTCGCTAATGTCGCCAATAAGCATCTTTTTAGCAGCGCTGAGAGATGGCCGAATGCGTGAAAACATGCTGAGCTGCAGAACGCGCGCATGTTTATTCAACGGGCGAAATCAACACCCCCCTCCCCGTGGCTTTGATAAACTTCGGGATTATTCAACTTTTTGGGCCCAGGGTAGATATATATATTTTTTTTTTCCTATGGATGCCCTCATAATCCTAACGCATATTAAACATAACTGCCATGGTTGCGTAAATGCGATAGAAGACAAAATAAAATGAAAATAAAATAAATAATAGATATAAATACATAGAGAAATAGATAAATGAATAATAAAATAAATAAAATTAATAAAAGAGAAAATATACTGAGTGTGTACTTGCAAAACTATGACTTTGGTTTTTAACAACAAAAACTATTTCCACAGGGATGTCTTGCATGTAGTTTCGATACAGCACATTCATCATCTTGAAAAAAATGACGTGAAAAAATCTCATGGACCCCGTGGCAGAAAGTGAACAGGAAGTCGGCCATTTTGGGTCAAATGGGAGGGCTTTTGCTTGAATGAACTCCGTGTTGGGAATCGGCCCAAACCGAGCGATACGCGGACTGTCTTGCCAAGTTTACGAAGCGAAGCAGTCTAAACGTTGGAAGGAAAATGGCGGCAAAAGTTGAACATTTTGATGTTTGTCATTTCGAGGATTCCCAGAAAGTCTTTAAAAAAAAACCCTGGATGCCAGTTCCACCATTTGTTCCAAAATTTGGTGGATCCAACCAAACAAAGACGCATGAAAAAGTCTTGGGACTCGTCCCAGAAATCGAACAGGAAGTGAGCAGTTTTGGTTTGAAGCCGCCATTTTAGAGCCAATTCCAGGACTTGTACTTTGGCGAACTTCGAAATGAAGAGTACTAAACAGCCAGGTGATACTACCTTGCCATACTTTTGAGTTTACGTCATCCAATGTGGGAACGTCATCATTATTTGAAAGATTCGCCGAAAGTTCAATTTAATCAGCTGTGGACAAGTTTTAGCGATTGTTCCGAAATTTGGTGGATCCAACCTAACAAAGACGCATGAAAAAGTCTTGGGACTCACGCCAGAAATCGAACAGGAAGTGAGCAGTTTTGGTGTGAAGTCGCCATTTTAGACCCAGTTCCAGGTGTCGTACTTTGGCAAACTTCGAAATGAAGAACACGAAACGGGCGGGTGATAGCTGTGGACAAGTTTTAGCGATTGTTCCGAAATTTGGTGGATCCAACCTAACAAGGACGCATGAAAAAGTCTTGGGACTCACGCCAGAAATCGAACAGGAAGTGAGCAGTTTTGGTGTGAAGTCGCCATTTTAGACCCAGTTCCAGGTCACGTACTTTGGCAAACTTCGAAATGAAGAACACGAAACGGGCGTGTGATAGCTGTGGGCAAGTTTTAGCGATTGTTCCGAAATTTGGTGGATCCAACCTAACAAGGACGCATGAAAAAGTCTTGGGACTCACGCCAGAAATCGAACAGGAAGTGAGCAGTTTTGGTGTGAAGTCGCCATTTTAGACCCAGTTCCAGGTGTCGTACTTTGGCAAACTTCGAAATGAAGAACACGAAACGGGCGGGTGATAGCTGTGGACAAGTTTTAGCGATTGTTCCGAAATTTGGTGGATCCAACCTAACAAGGACGCATGAAAAAGTCTTGGGACTCACGCCAGAAATCGAACAGGAAGTGAGCAGTTTTGGTGTGAAGTCGCCATTTTAGACCCAGTTCCAGGTCTCGTACTTTGGCAAACTTCGAAATGAAGAACACGAAACGGGCGGGTGTGATAGCTGTGGGCAAGTTTTAGCGATTGTTCCGAAATTTGGTGGATCCAACCTAACAAGGACGCATGAAAAAGTCTTGGGACTCACGCCAGAATTCGAACAGGAAGTGGCCAATTTTGGTGTGAAGTCGCCATTTTAGACCCAGTTCCAGGTCTCGTACTTTGGCAAACTTCGAAATGAAGAACACGAAACGGGCGGGTGATAGCTGTGGACAAGTTTTAGCGATTGTTCCGAAATTTGGTGGATCCAACCTAACAAGGACGCATGAAAAAGTCTTGGGACTCACGCCAGAAATCGAACAGGAAGTGAGCAGTTTTGGTGTGAAGTCGCCATTTTAGACCCAGTTCCAGGTCACGTACTTTGGCAAACTTCGAAATGAAGAACACGAAACGGGCGTGATAGCTGTGGGCAAGTTTTAGCGATTGTTCCGAAATTTGGTGGATCCAACCTAACAAGGACGCATGAAAAAGTCTTGGGACTCACGCCAGAAATCGAACAGGAAGTGAGCAGTTTTGGTGTGAAGTCGCCATTTTAGACCCAGTTCCAGGTCTCCTATTTTGGCAAACTTCGAAATGAAGAACACGAAACGGGCGGGTGATAGCTGTGGACAAGTTTTAGCGATTGTTCCGAAATTTGGCGGACATGCAATCCTGGTCCTGAGGATCCCCGCCCGAAATTGACCAGCTGCTTGTCAATTACAGTTTCAGGCAACCATTTTGGGGATCAGGGCAAAACCAGATTCTCACCTGCACCGTCTGACGTGGGAGGGAAATGTTTCCGACTGCAAAGTCCACTTTCTCCAGACTTTTCGCACACTAAAAGCGCAGCGGCGCCGGTTTGCCGCCAACCTGGGCGAAAATCACACGGGGCTCGATGGCCTCACCGCGGCGTGTCATTAACATTCATTACAGTCCCATAAGCCCGAGTAATTACAGGCCCGAGTGCAAGGGAGGAACGGCGGTTTACAGCGCTCGGTAATTTGATTTGCATCTACGCTATTAACTTCTTTTGTGCGTGTTTATGTGCCGTGGAGGAACACAAGTGCCATTTGGCTCCGGGGCTGTAAGAAGGGAGGCGAGCGCGAGGAAAAAAAAAAAAAAAAAGAAGAAGAAGAAGCCTTTTAAAAATGTCAAGAGATTGAGTTGCCTTCGCTTTCACGCGCTCAATCTGACGCTAACGCGCCGAGATTGGCGCCGCAAATGTGGGTCAGCGCCGTCGCTCGTCTTCAGCCGCGACGTTTGCGTCGACGTTTTACAACTTGAGTCGGTTCCGTGAAAAAAAAAAAAAAAAACACATTTTTGCACTCTTCAGTGTTGTATAAAACGCTAAACATCGTTAAAAACGAAGTGAAGAGATGAACTAATTTCATTCATTTCCTGTCTTTTCTTATACCGCACATCAAAATTATCGGCTGGTATTTCAGCCTTCATCGATTCAGTGTACACTCGTAGGTATTGTCAAAGTATTACATTCCTCGTGCTTCGCTGCATCACTCCATGTACACTACTCGCTTTTTCTTCCTCTATGAGTTTGAGATTTAATTCAACGGACATCCACTTTTATTTCGACATTCATAACTATGCAGATGACATTCATATTTTGCAACGTCTCCATTTCAACGGCGGCGTTGTGCTGCTGACTAAAAGCGGATAAATGACTGCATGTGCCAAAATGTTCTTGAACTCAACCACAACAAAACGCGAGATAATTGTTGTTGGCAATACAGGAAAGAGGGTTGCTGTTCATAAATACCTGGAATCACTTGGAATCTTTCTAAAACAAAGACCAAGTCTGGAACCGTGGTGTACTGATAGATTCCGTTCAGCGATCATATTAAATCGATTAGTAAAACTGCCTTTTTTACCGTCTGAACCTCATCCGTGCTTTCATCTCAACTAGACTTGACTATTGTAAGGGTCTTCTGACTGGACTACTCCAAAAAGAGCCTTAGACAGCCGCTGGTTGTTCAGAATGCCGCGACTCGGGTCCTGACCACAACGAGGACGTCGCAGCATATATCTCCTATTCTGAAGTACTTCCACTCGCTTCCTGTCAGTTTTGAAATACATTTTAAAGTGCCACTGTCATGAAATGCGTCATTTTTAGTGTTTTATATCGAGGAAAAAACGGCAGCCGACGGGGACCCGTGCGTTTTTTCACCACAAAACATGATTTTGACGCATACAGTTTTTTGCGAGTCATTTCAATATCTATTTTACAATGTTTATAGGGATGACACGAGACCTTTAAAGTTCTGGTACCGGTCTATAAATCGCTACGTAGTGTCAGTCTTGAATACGTGAAAAAAAAAAAAAAAAAATGCTGATGGATGCAAACTCAGTCGAGCTCCGAGATGGACTGACTCAGGTCTGATGGTGGAGCGCAGAGTCCAAAGCAAACATGGTGAAGTAGCATTTAGCTCTTATGCTACCAAAAAAATGGAATACGTCGCCAAGAGCGGTGAGGTCGGCCCCAAGTGTGACTGTTTATAAATCCACGTTAAAAACTATTTTTCAATGTTACTTCTTTGTACTTGAATGCCTTTAATGGTGTCAAGCTTTTACGCAACATTTCTCAACAGTTTTGTTTATTCATCGGTTGTGTTTTATGAATTGTTTCACAAGACCTTCACTTTGAAGCGACTCCGAAAAACAAAGCGAGGCGGACTGTGATGTTGACATCGGTGTCCAGATTTCTCAACTCTCTTCCTCGCGTCTTCTAAAATTCATTTTAGTTTGACCTGCGTGTTAAATCAAGCAAAACGGCGGTCGTGCTAGAAAATGTTGGAAACGGTGTTCAACAGGGATGCCCGAAAGAGTCCCGAGAACCGCCGGCGGGAACGCGCGCCTGTTGGTCTTTGGAAACGGCGAGCGCGGCTTTTTCCCTCTGCCTTAACGAATCTGCTAAACGCCAACGCCCATGTTGTCGTTGCGGCGGCGGCGGCGGCGGCGTCTGCACCGTCCAGTTCTGCAAGTGTGTGGGAGGCCCCGGGCCGCTTCAGGTCACGAGGAAAGCGCCTCATTTGTTCGGTTACATTTTTTTTTTTTTTTTCAACAAATTGCACTCGTCGGCGTAGTTTTAATTCTGCATCCCTTTTACTTTTACTCGAGTATTTTTTTTACTTTTACTTCCTGCCATCTACTTTTATTTTGATGCATTGTGTGCAGTCTATTTTTTGTTTTTATTTTGTGATGTCACTCTCAACGTAAGCTGCCTTGAAGAATTTTGACTTTCACCCGAGCAAGTTCAGCTTCTTCACTGCGTTTCATTTTTATGTATTCATTCGTTCATAACGTGCAGTGACGCCGTTACAAATGTAAATTGTTCAAGCCGGCGGACTTTTTAGCGGAGACAACAAGGACACACGAGCCTGATGACGAGGTTAGGTGATGATATTTTCGGCTGTTATGATTTATGACAACATGGTGGCCCTTGACTTACGTGGCAACGTCATTCAGTTAGCGAGCTGACAGTGTAGCATTCAACAAAATATGTATTTTTATTTTTATTTTTTGCTGCGACAGGGTGAACATGTTAGTATAATTATAATAATAATTTACGGCCTATAAACCACAAATTTTTTCACACGCTTTCAACCGGTGAGGCGGATAATTTGTGCATTTTTTTTCCTAACGGCCACAAGGGGGCACTCGAGCGGAAAAGGTAAGAGTGAGACGGGTGGACCGTATGTACCGAGGAAGTGACTTTTACAGGTCCGGCCCTGTTAGCGCTGCGCTAGCGTGTTACTGTCGTGTCTCAGTGATTTTTACCAGTATATAATTTTTTTTTTTTAACCGGCCCTGTTAGCGCGGCGACACGAGCGTTAGCATTAGCGAGGCAGCGCTAGCGTTTAACTCTCTGTGTACCGTCTTTCTTTGTAAATATCTCGCGATTCATTGTGGGCGCTTGCGGCTTTTGCACGGCCGCGGCCCATGTACTGTATGTACCAAATGGTATTTCCTTTACAAATGTACCGGCTGAGGCTTATCACCGGGTCCGCTCTGTAGGCCAAGAATTACTTTACATGAATGAATAGTATGATGACGATTAGGAAACATAAATGTAAAAATTTATTCTGCAATTATCCTCTGTTTTGGCTTCAATTGGGGGAAAAAAAAATACAGAATCGGTTCATAACATCGCTCAAATATTATCCCCTAATGACAGCAATTTCGAGAGCGCATGAAAAATGTTCAATTGGATCGTAGAAAAGAAATATATATAACAAAATGGCTCATTTTATCAAAAAACTTGTCGACAATAAAACCACGTGAAGAAGAAAACGGATTTAGTGTCATCGAAGAACTTCTAAGACACGTCGCAGTTCGCAGTCGTGCGTGGGACGGGCCAAAAGTCACGTACGTCACATGGAATAATATCGTACAAAAAGGACGCAAACACATTTGAAGAGGCTTATCTGTGGTGTACAAGTGTGTACACAAGGTATGCGTGCAAATGATATTATATATTATATTATTCTGCTCCATTTGGACGACGAGCAAAGTGATTGAAATCAAACACAACTACTGCTGATGTTTCGACTGCATTTGGCTGAGCGAAACGGACGCCGAGCCCTTCGGGAAGCCTCGCGGCCGCCCAAAAGCGCCTCGTTGCGGTCACGCGGCCTCGCCTGAACTACGAACAGAAGCGACGGCTCTGTCGTGCGCTGCTGTCTTTGTCTGCGTGAAAAACGGCCAAAATATAAAAATACAGTGTGTATGTATATATATATATATATATATATACTGTAGATAAAATACTGTTTATATACACTACTATATGTTACTGATATTCTTTATTTCAAACATGAAAAGAACAACCGGTAATTATCAGTACAAGTGAAATAAATGCAAACTATGTACTGTACAAACCAAGCAATCACATTTGCTGTTCACGTTCTGCTGATCATATATATATATATATATATATCGTTAAAAAATATTTTACAAATAATCAAAAATATAATATATTTTATATATAAATATAATCATTATGAGCAAAGTAATACTGAAAATAATGAATAAATACATACATGCATACACAACTAAATGAATAAAAAGATAAATGGACAAATAAATAAATACATTTGTAAATAAATAAATCGATAAAAAGATAAATAACTAGATAAAATGACTTCATATTTTATTTCACTGACTACTATTTGCAACTAGTCTCTTGTCCTGGCATCAGGATTTTGGCCTGTTTTGCTGCTGCTGCCCCGCCCCCCCCCCCCCAAACCTCCTCCAGGGCAGTGAACCCCTTTCAACCATTTTGCGTGTGTGTGTGTGGTGTGTGTGTGTGTGTGTGTGATTGCAGACCACAGTAAATACTGTCAATAAAGTGGACATTTCCTCTTGTAATTATCATCTTCCGTTTTTGCATTCAAAAGTAGCGGTACTTTTACTAGAGTACAGTTTTTGGCTGCTATCCCCACCTGTTACTTTTTTTTTTTTTTTTTTGTTTTGGAGCCACCACGGCAGCTCATCAGGTGACCGAACGAAGCCGATGAGGTTTCAGACGCCACCTTTGTGGCCGGATAATGGCTTCCCATTTACGTGGCGCTTTCTTCCCCCTCGCTCAAAGCGAACCGTGTGGCTTTTGTCTCCTTCCGATTCGCTCGGTTGCGTCTTTTCGCCGCCTCGTCGAAAAGGCGTCCGGGGTGCCCGTTTTGACGGCTCTTCTTTCGGGGGCTTTTATTTATTAATGTATTTTATGTCAGAGTTTGCACTTTTTAGCATTGAGGATCAACTCTGCTTAGTCGCGGAACGGCAGCTTCAAACGGCAATGAAGGCGACGGACAAAGTTTTATTTTATTTGTTACATTTTTTTTTTTTTTTGTTTTGGAGCCACCACGGCAGCTCATCAGGTGACCGAACGAAGCCGATGAGGTTTCAGACGCCACCTTTGTGGCCGGATAATGGCTTCCCATTTACGTGGCGCTTTCTTCCCCCTCGCTCAAAGCGAACCGTGTGGCTTTTGTCTCCTTCCGATTCGCTCGGTTGCGTCTTTTCGCCGCCTCGTCGAAAAGGCGTCCGGGGTGCCCGTTTTGACGGCTCTTCTTTCGGGGGCTTTTATTTATTAATGTATTTTATGTCAGAGTTTGCACTTTTTAGCATTGAGGATCAACTCTGCTTAGTCGCGGAACGGCAGCTTCAAACGGCAATGAAGGCGACGGACAAAGTTTTATTTTATTTTTTATTTTTATTTTTTTTGGGGGGGGGCACAGCGACGTCATGTTACTGCTCCCAAAAAATTCAAACTATGCTATTGCATTATGAATACCTATGTTTAAAAACCTTTATGACATTTATATACTATGGCGGCACGGTGGCTCAGTTGGTAAAGCGTTGGCCTCACAGTTCTGAGGTCCCGGGTTCAATCCCGGTTTGCACGTTCGGTTTCCTCCCACATCCCAAAAACATGCAACATTAATTTGAGACTCTAAATTGCCCCAAGGTGTGATTGTGAGTGCAGGCTGTTTTGTCTCCATGTGCCCTGCGATTGGCCGGCGACCAGTTCAAGCTGCCACTCTTGACACTCTCTGCGGCCCTCGTGAGCATAAGCAGCATAGAAAATGGATGAATGGATGGGTGTACATACTCAGTTCTTATCGGTCTTTGATGTCTAACCATTACACCACTGTAATAATATGTAAACACTTTGCTATGACGCAATAGCTAGCATAATTTTGCTCTGCACACGACACTGTAAAATTGGTCAAATAGTGGACACATATTATATATTTTTGGGGACCGTGATATTTTGTTGGCACGGTCAAAAATGGAATTAAAGCATTCAACATGTTCTTTTGCAAGTTTGAAGTTTTTTATGTTCAGAAAAAAACGTTAATCATATTTGTCATTACATACTGATACTCTATTAGTCGATCATAGCTATGCTATTAGTCATGAGATACCAGTGCGTTATTACTCATTAAATACACGTCGTATTAAAGCCTTTTTATAATGCAGGGCGCAGCTCGCCGTCCACAGACCCATTCATTTTGCGTTTCCCGCCATCCCAGGAGAAACCGCCTCCAAATATGGGCAAGCTCGCAACAGAGCGCCGCCGCACCCCTCCGCGGCGAACCCCGCGAAAACCAAGTGAAGTGTGAAAAGGCCTTGAGTACTCAGATACTAATGCGGTATTAATTATTAACTAGCATTGCATACCGGCCCTGAACACTTGTAGTATGTTAGAAAAAAAAAAAAAGTCAATTTCCAAATAAGGTTTTCATGACATAGTAAAATGTTATTGCTAAAAAAAAAAATGCTAATGATGCTATTCTATTATGCATTAATGACTAATAGCATAAAAGGGTTCAACAAGATATGTGTGTGTGTGTGTTCAGGAATGTTTTACTGCGTATTTTTTTTTTTATGGGAAACGTGAACTTTTTTTTGTAATAAACATACGCGGTTTTCATTCAACCACAAATTCGCCCTCGGCGGACTTATGCGGTTTTCGTCCTTTTACCATTTCAGTCCGCGGTTTGTACGGGTCCGCTGACGCGAGGGCGACACCATTTCTGAAAGCCGAAAGACGGATAGAAAAACTACCCCGGCACACCCCCCCCCGTCCGTACTTCCCCCCCACCCCCTAATCCGCCGCTAATGGTTAGCAATGGAGGCCCAGAGGACGACTCAGCCGCTGGGGTGTGCAAATCCCCCCGCCGGAGTGGGAGTGTCGCGCTTGGCCAAGCGCTCAGCCAAGCACGACCCCCCCCCCGACGATGCCACGCACGCCACCGGCTCAAGGTCACCCCCCCCCCCCCCCCCGGTGTGCCACACGCTCACCTGGACGCCCACGCGTAAAACCCACAATTACACACTCCAACACGCACACCTCCACGGACAAACACCGACACTCGGATTCCGATCGGCGGCTGTCAAGACGAGATCTTGGCTTTTCGGGGAAAGTGCTTGAAATCTGTCCCATTGTTGCGGGTGGATGTCGTTTTGTTGTGAGCGCAAGTGTGTATGCTCAAAGATAACACACATTCCGGTCAAGTGCTCGAGTCGAGGATGGGAACCAGTCCTCGGGTGTGGGACCGGCGTTTTCCGGGGCCCTCAGCTTCGAGTCGCGATTTCGACAGGGGTGCAATTCCATCTTTACAAGTCCCCGTCTGTCTTTGACGCAGTGAGCTGATGGTTTGGTTTTGTTTTTTCAAGTTATCACTAGATAAGGGTCGGTAGAGTTTGAAGTTAGGGTTTCTCATAAGAGTTTCAAGCAGGTTTAAGGGTTTCAAATTGGGGTCCCCTGACCCTAACCTAACCCTAACCCTAACCTAGGATATGAAAGCTAAATATAGAACAATACTCTGAAAGTCTGACACAGGCTTGAAATTCCAAGTGTTTCTTTAATCCGCAGTCATGTTTTAAATCCCCAACCGTGGCTTGAAAACCTAATTTTGCACCCTAACCCTAGCTTGAAGTCCTATTTGGAACCTCTAGAGGTTAGGCTTGCTCACAAGAGTTTCAAGCAAGCGAAAGGGTTTCAAATTGGGGTTTCAAGACAGGGTGGGCGTTTAAAGAAGGTTTTAAGTCTGGGTTACGGTCTCAAAGTAAGGTACCGAGCCTGGGATAGAGTTTCAGCCAAGGGCTTAGGCTTCAAATCAGGGTTTCAAGCATGTGCCGGCGTTTGTAATTAAGGTTTTTCAACCTGTTTTGAGATTTCAGACAAAAGTTAATATTCCAAATTGGGATTTCAAGCGTGTATTTTGGTTGCAAAGTAGAGGGTAGGATTTGAAAGCTAAATATTGAACAATACTCTGAAAGTCTGACACAGGCTTGAAATTCTAAGTGTTACTTTAATCCCTAGCCAAGTTTTAAACCCCAAACCATGGCTTGAAAACCTAATTTCGCACCCTAACCCTAACTTGAAGCCCTATTTGGAACCTCTAGACTTTCTCACAAGGGTTTCAAGCAAGTGTAAGGGTTGCTAATTGGGTTTCAAGACAGGGTGGGCGTTGAAGGAAGGTTCCAAGCCTGGGTTACGGTCTCAATGTAAGGTACCGAGCCTGGGATAGAGTTTCAGCAAGGGCTAGGGATTCAAATCAGGGTTTCTAGCCTCTGCCCGGGTTTGTAATTAAGGTTTTTAAACCTGTTTCGAGATTTCAGATGAAAGTTAATGTTCCGAGCGTGTGTTTAGGTTGCAAAGTAGAGTCTAAAGTTTGGATGAAGGTTTCGTGAGAGGTTTAAGGTTATTTTAGTCTTAAAATGCCAATTTGAAACACTGTCCATACAGCGGTATGCTTTCAAATTAGGATTTGATCGCTAAATATGTAACAATGCTCTGAAAATTTGACACAGGCAGGTATTTCTTTAATCCCTAGTCATGTTTGAAATCCCCAACTGTGTCCTGAAAACCTAATTTTGCACCATAACCCTAGCTTGAAGCCCCATTTGGAACTTCTTACCATGTCGTTGGAACCCGAACGCTCACAGGAAACCCACCTTTGAAACCTAGCGCCGGCTCAGAACCCTCCTTGGAACCTGAAACCGAGGCAAAGGCAAGTCAAGTGTTCCGCGCGCAACCAATCTCGCGTCGATCTCCGGGTGGCGAGCGTCCCAGCTGTGCGGTGCCTCCACGGACGTGTGGCGCACATGAAGCGCAATTAACCCGCGGGCGGCCATTTAAAGGGGCATCAATAATGGATGCCGGCCGGCCAACGCACGGCGGACGAACGGACGCCGTGCTTGACCCCACCCGGGCTTCGATTATTTATTCGTTCTGATGACCAACGGGAACACGATTGTGCATTTCGCGCTAGGCTGCCTTCTTCCTTCAGGAACACATTTGCTATTTATAGCGCCTCCTCCTGCTTAGGTGAAAGGCTGACATCATGAGCAAACATTGGAAGTCGTGTCGGAAGCTAACTTCGGGGCAGACAATTAAAGCCGATGTAAGTGGTAACATTGGAAGCTAACGTAGGGAGCTAACGTCACATTGTAACGTTGGAGCTAGCAGTGGGAGCAATCTTAAGATGGTAACAAATGTTTGAAGTTAATGTTGTTAAGTTTGGAAGCTACTATTAGAAGGAATGTCAGAAACTGACTCAAAAACCGCAGACGTAGAGGGGCGAGTAGTACAGTATTATTCTTATTTCTACCTTCTCGTATTATGCTAGCTAACATTGGAAGTACAGTAGTATTGGAAGCTATTTTAGGAAGCTAACATTGAGGCAAACATTAAAAGCCAAAGTTAGCAGTATCACAACAGGAGCTAATGTCACATGCTAACTTTGGAGCTAGCAGTGGAAGTGATCTTAAGATGCTAACAAATGTTACAAGTGAATGTTGGAAGCTGGATTAGGGAGTTAAGTTTGGAAGCTACTATTGGAAGGAACGTCAGTAACCAACTCAAAAACTGCTGATGTAGAGGGGCTAGTAGTACAGTATTCATCTTATTTCTACCTCTCAGGTGAAAGTATTATGGTAGCTAACACTGGAAGTACAGTAGTATTGGAAGCTATTTTAGGAAGCTAACATTGAGGCAAACATTAAAAGCCAACGTTAGCAGTATCACAACAGGAGCTAATGTCACATGCTAACTTTGGAGCTAGCAGTGGAAGTGATCTTAAGATGCTAACAAATGTTACAAGTGAATGTTGGAAGCTGGATTAGGGAGTTAAGTTTGGAAGCTACTATTGGAAGGAACGTCAGTAACCAACTCAAAAACTGCTGATGTAGAGGGGCTAGTAGTACAGTATTCATCTTATTTCTACCTTCTCAGGTGAAAGTATTATGGTAGCTAACATTGGAAGTGCAGTAGTATTGGAAGCTATATTAGGGAGCTAACTTTGAGGGAAACATTAAAAGCCAACGTTAGCAGTATCAGAACAGGAGCTAACGTCACAAGCTAACTTTGGAGCTCGGAGTGGAAGCTATCTTGAGAATCTACCGTCATTGGAAGCTAATATTAAAGATCACATCGAAGCTAACGTTAGAAGCTGATTTGGGAAGCTAAGGTTGGAAGCTTACTCCAAAAATGCTAACGCTGAACGGCTAATAGTATTTGATATTCTTATTCTAATGACGAATGTGAATCTCTAACCCAGGTTTTAAAACCTCCTTTCAAACTCCAACCCTGGCTTGAAATCTGAATTTGGAACAGCTTGGCCTTCATCTGACATGTCAGAGCAGGTTCAAAACCCGACTTGAGACCTTTATTTGAACCCAAACTCGAGGTTGTCACCTGTTTTTCCGGCGGTCTAAAAGCCGCGCGCTGAGTCAGCCGCTGGCTTTTTAACCCCGGAAAGGGTTTTTGTTCGCAGCTGGCCAGTGTCCACGTTTGTCACTTGTTTACCTTGGCCGAGGCGCCGTGCGGTTTGGCCGGCAGCGTCGAGCCGCTCGGCTAAATGACAAGTTCAATATTCAAACAGTCAACGACGCGTCATTACCAAAAAGCCATTATCATACCAAAGTGCCGATCTGGTGACTGCGCCGGTGTTTTTCCTCAAGGTGACGTTCAGCTGCGGTTGCGCTCTCACGGGTGAAGAGTTTATCAGGTCCCGTCGGGTCATGTCGGGTGGTACCGGGAAAACTGAAAAAAATACGGATCAAACAAATAAAATCCACCAAGCAGAGCGTTTTGTTTTGGTAAACTTCTGACGTGATAGCAGGATGGGTAATGGGCTAGCTACAAAACTCCAGCGTCAGGCAAAGGTTTGAGCTTTTTTGACCCATGGTGACCACCGTACCTTTCACACACTCCGCACCTCCGAGTCGTCGTGTTGCAAGTTTCGCTTCACTTTGGCTTTTGGCCTTGAAACCCTCATTGATCGTAAAACCTGCCACTCTGTTTTGAAACCCTAATCCTGGCCCTTGAAACGCGAGATTAAAACATTTATTTATGATTCTCAGGATTGAAATTGTCAATGGAAACCCTGAAACGCAACTCTGGCATGAAATCAAAATTGGAAACCTGACCCAGACTTTGTTTACCCAGTAAAACTTCGAGATCCACAAATCTCCTGAACACGCAAGCCCCTTGAAGCTCAACTTTGAAGCACCGATTTGATTTTAAAACTCAAATTTGAAACATTCGCCCTCGTTTCTAAACCCAAATTTGCAAGCCTAACCCAGACCTGGGTCGTCGTTTGAAACCCTAACCGGGGTTAAAAAAAAAAAAAAAAAAATCCCAGATTCGGTATCGAAACCCTTCCTGCACCCTGAAATTTCAAACCCGACTTTGGCGGCCGCTGCCTTCCAAGAAGGTCAACTCGGGTCGTGTCGCGAGCGAGCGCGCGAGACGCAAGTCGGACGACGGAAGACGGAAGACGGAACCTATCGGCTCACCTCATCTTGATTGTCTTTGCTTGCTCTTTTCACCCCTGGCCGGCTTCAAGCCCGGAGGCCCCCTCGGCTTTTCCTTCCCTCTCGGGAGCTAAAATCCGTGCGCGCGTTTCATCTATCATCGGGTATTATCAATCAATGCATACAGCCGGTGTTGACTGCGCGGACTATAAATCTGACCCGCGACCTTTTTTCCATCCGACGCGGTTGCGGCACGACAAAGACAGTACATTAGGTACAACCCAACGCACCCGTGCTGTGTTATTCACTTTTGTTGTCGTTGTTTTTGTTGTTGTTGTTGTTGTTGTTGATACATGACAGACAAAGCAGAAGTTGTACAGAGCAGTCCAAAGCCGTGTACCAAAACGCTGAACCACATCAGAACCGGAAACGTACAATTGTTGTGCAGACAATGCTAAAAGCAAAAGAACCTCAAAAGTTCGTTCCGGTTTAACGAATTACGTTATGAGTTGTCATCGGTGTAGTTTTTTTTTTTTTTTTTTTTTTTTTTGGGGGGGGGGTTATAGTAAGAAGTAGAAAGTATAAGATCGAAGAATGTACTTGAAGTATTTGTACTTTCTTGGCTATTTCTCGGAATTGTCAGCAGTTGAATAGACAATTTCAAATGTATCTTCTGCCACCTAGTGGAAGAAAACGTCGTTTTTCTTGCCCGTCATTGTACGTCAATGGCATGGACGGATGAACGCGTTCAAAGATGAATTATTCGTCCTACGAAAGGATTTTTGGAACAACCGAGATGAATTGGATGATTTCTAATTTGTCATTTTAAATGAATAAAATATAAACTTAAAAAAAAAACTGAAAAAATTTTAAAGTTGCACTAAATACAAATTTTTAAACTTGTCAAATTTCAAGCCAATTTGGTAAACTGAATTGTTTACTTTTTAAATATAAAAATAATATAACAAATATATGTAGCAAATAATGATTTGCAAACCAATTGAGAAATTAGATCATTTGAGTTTTGGATTTGTTTAAAAACAAAAAAGAATTCGATAGTAAAGTAGTTATAATAAAACTATTGGGTATTTCAGATATTTTATTATTGATTTTCTGGACCAATTAAAATTTTCTAATTTGTCATTTTTATTTCTCATAAAGGTTTTCTCACAGGATGTAAAATTGCATAATTTGTCATTTAAATATTTGGATTAAAAAACAAGTTTTGTAATAAAGTAAATCACTTTGCGACCGTTGAAGTGCAATTGGCTCATTTGTATCAATATTTGTATTTTTAAAAGAAATAAATAACCAATGAGGTGAAATGTGAGTCATTTTGCAGTATGATTTTTGCTCAGATATTTTTATTCCATTTTATTTTTGTGCCAATTGAAATGAAAAAGTCCAACTGGCCGGTTTCCCACGATAGTTTGCAAACATCGCGTCGGCACAGATGAGACGGCGGCGGCGGCGGCGGCGTTGACATTTCAGCTGGCGGCGTCCTTCCCACAATTAGCGAACAATTAAAAGTCTGTTCTCGGCGGCCTTTAATTGCGAGATGAAAGGCGAGCGAACGGCGAGGAAACCCGTCGGTCCCGCCGCGGCTGCCAATCAGCAACGCCTCTACCGCGTTTTCCCTTCCGTAAATTCACAAAACAATCCCGCATGCTTTTCTGCACACAAATTTATTATTATGATCTGTTTCTTAAAGGTCGACATTTCTCAACTATTTGTTTTTTCTCCCCTCCAAGTATGCGTTTTGACTATAAAATTCTAGATTATGGATCTCTTCCTTCCTCATTTTTTTCCACCAAACTTTGGAATTTGGTTGATCTCCTTCCGAGGGAACTTCTGGAATGTGTTACGGCCATTTTTTCTTCAACTATATTTCGCGTTCCAAAACATTTTCACAATAGAATTCTTAAATAAGAGATTTTATAGCTCCTCCTTCCACATTCCTCACCAGATTTGAAGCATTCCTATGTCTAAATTGCCTCATTTTCATGCTAAATTCCCCAAAGGGATCAATATTTGTCATTTTTGCGCCCCCCGCCCCCGACGTATCCGGCAAGTTCCGCCGCATTTTCGCGTTCCAATCGCCTTGACCTCCGCATTCCCACGATTACGGCGGGTGAACTCTGACCTCCTGGTCCGCCCGGCGCTTTCGCTTCAGCCTCAGCGACCGCACGCTCGCCGTCTTGTTTTACCGAGACTCGAAAGTTTTGGGAGCGCGAGACGGAGCCGGAGCGGAGGGAGAGCATTTTGCTGCTCCGCGTGTTTGCCAATCAAAGCCTCCTAATGAGACTCGGCCCGCAATCTGTGCAGACCATCGCTTGTCTGGATCTGCCGCCGTCGTGGGAGGCCGCACGGCAACAAACGTGAAGGGGGGCGGGGCGGGGCGGGTGGGGGGGGGGGTTTGCCTGCTCAAAGGCTGCGCTGCAGCGCCCTCTGCTGGACACTCGCAAAAGCTCATCAACAAACGCGAGGACCGAACCCTAACCCCACCCTGACCCGAGGGTTCGAGCATTTCTTCGCTTCAGGAATCTTACCAGTGAGGCAAAAATGGGCACTAGTTGACATCTGCGTGCTACTAGTACTACCGATGAAGCACTCGATATTCACATTTTTCACGGTGGGATCAGCGGGAAAGCGTTGGCCTCACGGTTCTGAGGTCCCGGGTTCGATCCCACGCCCGCCTGTGTGGAGTTTGCACGTCCTCCCCGTGCCTGCGTGGCTTTTCTCCGGGTGGCCACTGCCGTTTCCTCCCACGTCCCAAAAACATGCAGCATTAATTGGACACTCTAAATTGCCCCAATGTGCGATTGTGACCGCGGCTGTTTGCGGAAATGTTTTTGTCATAATCTGACTAGATGAATCTCATAAATTGATGTCGTATTTAAGGAACGTGAATCAATAACGAATGAATAAATGTATTTTTTAGGCTGGCGGTTACGTTGGAATCAGCTGGAAAGCGTTGGCCTCACGGTTCTGAGGTCCCGGGTTCGATCCCACGCTCGCCTGTGTGGAGTTTGCACGTCCTCCCCGTGCCTGCGTGGCTTTTCTCCGGTTGGGCACTCGGGTTTCCTCCCACGTCCCCAAAACACGCATCATTAAATGGACTCTAAATTGCCCCAAGGTGCGATTGTGGGGGTGGGGGGGGGGCTCTTTGTCTCAATGTGCCCTGCGATTGGCTGGCGACCAGTCCGGCGTGTCCCCCGCCTCCTCCTTGTTGACGGGTGGGATAGCCTCCAGCACTCCCTGTGATTCTTGTGAGGATAAGCGGCTAAGAAAATGGATGGCTGGACATTTATCACGTCAAAGACAATAATATGTGATCAGATGAAAAAATATTAATAATAAAATACCGATTTGATCCCTTTCAAGATTTTCTATCGAACCAGATAATAGAAATGTTTCTTGCTTACATCGCTAACTGTATATTGCTCGATTAAAAAAAAAAAAAAATCATTATCATTTATTTCTAAGAAAAGTTATCTAGTTCGTTCTAAGTTTCGGCAAAAGTAAAATAATCAGTTTTGCAGAAATGTTCTAGCTGACTAAAATAAACCAAGTTAACAAATGATTTCTTTCGAACTTTGAAGATCAGCGAGTCATCGAGTCAGATTATCGACGGACGACCGAGCGACGCTTTGACTGCTCGCAAGAAGAAGAAGAAGAAATGTTGCGACTCAACGCGGCGGCTTAGCGCAGCTTTGGCTTCCTCGCCTGCGCTGTCGATGCCTTCGACGCGTTCGCTTGCCCGCAGGCCTTCAGATTTTCCTCGCTTTCTTTCTTTCTTTTGTGTTTTTGTTTTTTTTTTTTTCTCCTTTTTTGAATCGATCGGCTCATTGTGCGCGTGACGGCGGCGGCGGCGCGAGGCAAACGCGACAGATGTTACAATTCCCGATTTCCTTTTCATTCTTTCTCGCCGTCGGCGGACGACGGGCAGAAGCGAAGCGCTTTCAAAGTGCCGCCGTCGACGGATCCGAGTCCGCTTCTTCGGCAAGATGGCGGCGGAAGCGTTCTCCCCAACAAATTTTGCATATTAATTAGCGATGCAAAACCACTTTTTTGGAGTTGAGCGGGTCACAGGACACAAGTGCAGCGGAACTGATTTCGAGAAATTTAACTGAGAAACTACCAAAGTCAAATTCTATCAAATGGACAAGTTCGAGGAAGTTTTGTAGAAGAGTAAACGATCAAATAAGCTAATGGACAACCCGCGTAGCTGGCGATTAGCTGGCTAACAAGTTGGACTATGTGAAAAATGCAAAAGTGATGTCAGACTCCGAGTCAAATTTGCTTTTGCCGTTTCTCAGGCAGGCGGCGGCAACGCTCCACGGCGTGGATTCCGACGGCCACGGATCTGTTTTTTTGCGATCTTGTTTGCGCTTTGGCGGCCGCAAATTGAAAAGAGTAAATAAATATTCAAGAATCTTGAGGTTCTAAAGAAAATGCTTTTGTTTTTTCAAATTTGGTCCCGATCGCCCGTCCGGTCTACACAAACGAGTTTGTGGGTCAGTTGATTTGGATCCGGCTCTTTCTTAACAGCAGCGGAAGTGCCAGACATTTTTTTTTCCCCAAAATAAAACAAAAATCTTCTTCCGGCTCCTTCTCTTTGGACTGGCCCGAGTCGTAGCCACCGTGAGGATTCGGCGGCCGACCGGGAAGATGCGACCGTCAAGTCTCGGACAGCCGTCGCGGCACAGTAAACAAGTTGCGTTCCCAACGGCGCTGGGGCGCATGACCGAAGGAGAAGAAGAAGAAACTGAAGAAGACGAACCAGAGGAGGAAGAAGAAGAATCAGAAGAAAAAGAAGAACCAGAAAAGAATCAAAAGAAAAAGAAGAACCGGAAGAGGAAGAAGAAGAACCAGAAGAGGAAGAAGAAGAACCAGAAGAAAAAGAATAACCAGAAGAAGAGGAACCAGAAGAAGAATCAGAAGAAAAAGAGGAACCAGAAGAAGAAGAATAAGAAGAACCAGAAGAGGAAGAAGTACAAGAAGAGGAAGAAGAACCAGAAGAAAAAGAATAACCAGAAGAAGAAGAACCAGAAGAATAAGAAGAAGAACCAGAAGAGGAAGAAGAACCAGAAGAAAAAGAAGAACCAGAGGAAGAAGAAGAACCAGAAGAAAAAGAAGAACCAGAGGAAGAAGAAGAACCAGAAGAAAAAGAATACCCAGAAGAAGAGGAACCAGAAGAAGAATCAGAAGAAAAAGAGGAACCAGAAGAAGAAGAAGAAGAAGAACCAGAAGAGGAAGAAGAACCAGAAGAAAAAGAATAACCAGAAGAAGAAGAACCAGAAGAGGAAGAACCAGAAGAATAATAAGAAGAAGAACCAGAAGAGGAAAAAGAAGAACCAGAAGAAAAAGAATAACCAGAAGAAGAGGAACCAGAAGAGGAAGAAGAACCAGGAGAAAAAGAATAACCAGAGGAAAAAGAAGAACCAGAAGAATAATAAGAAGAAGAAGAAGAAGAAGAAGAAGAACCAGAAGAAAAAGAATACCCAGAAGAAGAGAAACAGAAGAAGAACCAGAAGAAAAAGAATACCCAGAAGAAGAGGAAACAGAAGAAGAATCAGAAGAAAAAGAGGAACCAGAAGAAGAAGAATAAGAAGAACCAGAAGAGGAAGAAGTACAAGAAGAGGAAGAAGAACCAGAAGAAAAAGAATAACCAGAAGAAGAAGAACCAGAAGAATAAGAAGAAGAACCAGAAGAGGAAGAAGAACCAGAAGAAAAAGAATACCCAGAAGAAGAGGAAACAGAAGAAGAATCAGAAGAAAAAGAGGAATCAGAAGAATAAGAAGAAGAAGAACAAGAAGAGGAAGAAGAACCAGAAGAAGAAGAACCAAAGAGGAAGAACCAGAAGAATAATAAGAAGAAGAACCAGAAGAGAAAAAGAAGAACCAGAAGAAAAAGAATAACCAGAAGAAGAGGAACCAGAAGAGGAAGAAGAACCAGGAGAAAAAGAATAACCAGAGGAAAAAGAAGAACCAGAAGAATAATAAGAAGAAGAAGAAGAAGAAGAAGAAGAACCAGAAGAAAAAGAATACCCAGAAGAAGAGAAACAGAAGAAGAACCAGAAGAAAAAGAATACCCAGAAGAAGAGGAAACAGAAGAAGAATCAGAAGAAAAAGAGGAACCAGAAGAAGAAGAATAAGAAGAACCAGAAGAGGAAGAAGTACAAGAAGAGGAAGAAGAACCAGAAGAAAAAGAATAACCAGAAGAAGAAGAACCAGAAGAATAAGAAGAAGAACCAGAAGAGGAAGAAGAACCAGAAGAAAAAGAATACCCAGAAGAAGAGGAAACAGAAGAAGAATCAGAAGAAAAAGAGGAATCAGAAGAATAAGAAGAAGAAGAACAAGAAGAGGAAGAAGAACCAGAAGAAGAAGAACCAAAGAGGAAGAACCAGAAGAATAATAAGAAGAAGAACCAGAAGAGAAAAAGAAGAACCAGAAGAAAAAGAATAACCAGAAGAAGAGGAACCAGAAGAGGAAGAAGAACCAGGAGAAAAAGAATAACCAGAGGAAAAAGAAGAACGAGAAGAATAATAATAAGAAGAACAAGAAGAGGAAGAAGAACCAGAAGAAAAAGAATACCCAGAAGAAGAGGAAACAGAAGAAGAATCAGAAGAAAAAGAGGAATCAGAAGAATAAGAAGAAGAAGAAGAACCAGAAGAGGAAGAAGAAGAACAAGAAGAGGAAGAAGAACCAGAAGAAAAAGAATAACCAGAAAAAGAAGAACCAGAAGAGGAAGAACAACAATCGTCATTTTATAAACAGTCCCAGCAAGCGAGGGGGAAAAAAAAAATCAAGGCAACCCAGAAGCTTGCGTATCAAATATCAAACGTCCCACCCGCTTTGGAGCCCCCCCAAACAGCCCCCCATGCGAAAAACACTGACGTGACATATCTGCAAAAGAAGGGGATGAAAAATGAATGAATGTCTTTTATGTGATGCGATGAAGCCTTTCGATGCCCGAAGCTGCTTTCCGTTCTCCCCCGTCGCATCAAAAGGCGATCGTCTCTTTTTTTTCTTCTTCTTCTTCTTTTCCCGATTACGGCTGCGTAACGGAATTCGCCGCCGCCAGGAACGTCGGGAATGGAAATATCAGCAAATCAAAAAAAAGGGAGTCATTGGCTTCAATTGGAACGCAATTGATTTGATTTTTCGGAACATCGTGATGGGAAATTGTCTTGACCGTGCCAATGAAACTTCTTTATGAAGCTAAACGTTAACAAACAATCCGAAATCTACTCGGCTTGGAGCATCAAACGTTTTTCCAAGAAAAAGTCTCAAAAATCATTTTGGCATAAATGCCTGCGATTGGCCGGCGACCAGTTCGGGGTCACGACAGTCTGGATTGGCTGCTGGACGTTTTACGTAAAACAGAACTTTAGAAACTTCATGGAAAATGTCCTCAATTCAGCAATATTTTTACATTTTAAAAAAAATGTATAAAAAAAATACTTAATGAGACATCTTTCATCTGCCGATTAGAATTTTTCCAATGAAAAATAAAACGAGGAATTTTTGATTCTGGAAATCTACTTTTATTTGCCAAATCGAATGTCTGAACTTTTTTTATTAAAAAAAAAAAAAAACATTAGTAATTCAAATGTGATTGAAAATAAATTTTCATTTATGCATAACATCAACAATTTGGCTTATTATTTTTGGCAAATCTAAAATATTTTTAAAAGTCCTTAATTTAAATAAACACATTCACTGACTGCTACTTTACTTAGTTGAACAATTACAACTTTTTCCAAGTAGTGAGCAAATAATTTTTTATTATTATTATTTTTTTTTTTAAAGAGGTGTCAGAATCTCAAATTTCTGCAATTTTGGTTTTGAAGCGCAAAGAAGTGACGGGAACGCGAAGCCCAACGTCGCCTCGGCGTCTTCCCGTCGGCCCCGTTTGTCACGTCGATGGCGCGCTCGCTTTGGTTCGGGCTGAAGTTCGAACACGAGGACCCGGCGGACAAAAAGGTTCATTTGGGCGATGGTTTTTTTTTTTTTTTTTTTTTTGCGGGAGCTAACGAGTGCGCCAATGGCGATCCAGTCACGGGCGGGTTGGTCCCGCGGCCCCTCGTCCCGCTGCCGGAAACTTTACCAAGAAACACATTTTGGGACTTTTGCTGGAATCTGATTCGATAACTGCACGCTGAAAACACTTTGTTTTGTGGAAATATTTTTGGCATAATCTGACGAGATGAATCTCATAAATTTATGTAGTATTTAAGGAACGTGCCTCGCTAACGAACGTATAAATGAGTTTTTTAGGCGGGCGGTACGGTGGGTCAGCTGTTATGTGTTGGCCTCGCAATTCTGAGGTCACGGGTTCGATCCCGGACCTGCCTGTGTGGAGTGTGCACGTTCGCCCGTTTCCTCCCACATCCCGAAAACATGCAACATTAATTGAACAATCTAAATTGGCCCAAGGTGTGATTGTGACTGCGGCTGTTTGTCTCTACATGTGCCCTGCGATTGGCTGGCAACCAGTTCAGGGTGTACCCCACCCGCCTCCTGCCCGTTGACAGCTGGGAAAGGCTCCGGCACTCCCCGCGAACCTAGTGAGGTTAAGCGGCATGTTTTTGGGATGTGGGAGGAAGCCAGAGTGCCCACCCGGAGAACAGCCATGCAGGCACGGGGAGAAGATGCAAACTGCCCTGCGATTGGCTGGCAAACTCCTGCCCATTGACAGCTGGGATTGGAGCACTCCCCGGGACCCTTGTGAGGATAAGCGGCAAAGAAAATGAATGGATGGATGGAATTTTTAAGTCCCCCGCGGGGCTCGTTGGAAGTGCACGACTAGAAAATGAACCTATACTTCTTTTTCTTGCTCTGTACTAGACGGGTCAAATTGACCCAGAAAATAACAGTCGAGTTGAAAAGTTGGGTACTAATCGCTGTGCTGTTTTTTTTGTTTTTTTTATTCGTTCGTTCGTTTGTTTGTTTGTTTGTTTGTTTGCCTTCTTCTGTACTCGACTTCAACACGGGTCAATATGACCCTGCGACAAAACGGGAGGATTCAAAGCGATCATTCTCCGTTTATTGATGCCAAATGTCGCAATTCGACAAGGGGGCGAGTGACCTTCGGGCAGAACTCGGCCGTTCAGACCATTTTAGAAGTGTCGCTACCGTATCGGCGATACTGCGTTTGCAGTATCTCACACTGCCTCAAGGGATGAAACGCAAAACGAACAAAAAGCGAGCTTCTCTTTGTTGTTTTGCTATTAACTCGCCTTTAACGAGTCCATTTCCACGTAAACATAAGATGTTAGCGTTGACGAGTATCAGCATTGGCGACGCTCTTCTCACTTGATATCGAATCGATCGCCGTCGGGGACTACTATTCAACCTAACGATCATGTCTAGACAATTAGCGTATACGAGACTACCACAGGTCAACATGACAGGGGGTTCAAAAAAGTATCCAGTATTAGCATCGCGACAGGGAGTCCTCGGTCTACGGATGAGATCCGTTCCTACAGTGGCGACCGATCTCCACTTTCGACTGAAGTCGGATTCCACCATTCGAGTCAGAATTTACATCAAAATACAAATACATGGAAATAAACAAGACGGCGTAGTTAGCATTAGCGCTGAGAGGTGGATGGAGAAGAAGAAGGGGAGGCCGTGCTTAGCTAGTGCCAAGGAACCTGGTCCTCGATCCCGTCCATCTCCACAAGTATCGAAGAACCTCGTTTTGTGATCACCGTATCCGACATTGGAACGGAACCCTTCATCACGTGCGCTAAAATACGGGCTTTGTCTTGAATAATCGTGGCCACGGTCGACCGACCGAAGCCTCGGCGGTGTTGGGGTCTCCCCTTCCTCCGATCTTTTTATGATCTTGAGCTTTGTTTCCGTGGTGATGGCTTTCTTCTTTGGGGCCGTAATGTCTAAAAAGGAGGGCGAAAAATGCGAAGGTACAAACACGGACAAGCGTTAGCCGGACAAAACGGCGGACGGGGGACGGACGTCGTAAAATCGGTTTAGGTCGAGACCGTCCCTGTGTTGTCCTTTGGTATCAAACGGAGTCCATTTTGGCCGCTACAATTCAAACGAAGAAAAACCTCGAGCTAACTGACTTGCGCTAGGCCCGAATTGCCACACGGAGCGTTAAAAAGCATCAAGATTGGCAAAAGTTTATTTTCCTCCACGCGGCGCCGTCCGTCTCGCCGAAGTGAAAAAGGACTCCGGATCTCGGCCGGCCCGTCGCCCGCTATCTCGGTGACCGTCGAGCCGCGGCGCGCCGCCACGGAGCGAGACGGCACGAGCGATTGAACGAGCGAGCGGCCTCAAACGCTTTCCCCGACCTGAGCCGCGACGGGCAAATCCTTCTAATCCAGTACAGTGCACTTAAGGAGTGACCGGTGCGAAAGGCGCGGCGTTAATAAGATGTCAGCGGGCTTTACTCATTCGGGCTTTTCTACAGACACTCCAACTGGCAGGGATGAGTGCTCGCCCCCACCCCCCACCCCCTCCCCTGATCTTTACACCCCTCTTAAAAGCCCGAGAAGGGGGTGTGGGTGTGGGTGGGTGGGGGGGGGGGGTTGGATTACGGTTAGTGCGGTAATTGTGGCGAGGTGTTGGGGAAGTCAGGATGCGGCGTTTCTGCTGGATTAAGACAAGAAGACGGGGGCTAATCTTGGATTGGGAGCGGAGACACAAGGGGTCGGAGTTGTTGCCGAGCCCCCGGGGCCGTTTGGAAAGCTTCGGCGAGAAGAAAAGATGCCGGGGGTTTATCCGCGCTTGTCTTGCGCCGGGGAAAGGGGAGGCGAAAGGAACGAAAAGCCGTCAGGAAAATGGCGGCGCCTTTGAGCACATTACACGCGGCCGAGCGTCGGCGCGCTAAGTCGGACGGGAAAAAGTGACGACGTGAAGTTTAAGACGGATCGCTTTCGCTTTGAAAAACCTCCACGCTAACACCCGCCGCAAAGTGTCGTTAGTTTACGTGGAAGAAGAATGCACGACATCGTCTTCTATTTTGGTACTCGGGAGGGGGGCCGGGGGGGGGGGGTCTAATTCAACAGACTTGATAAATAAATCGTCAGCAAAAATTCCGTCATTCGTTTTTTTTGCAGAATACGACTTTTTTCGCTAGTTAGCTCGTAGAACTCAATTGTCGTTTTCGCGTGGCATCATCTGGTAGCTAATTAACAACAACTTTTTGTCGAAATCGATTTGCTTTTTTGGAACATGACGCGAGAGCTGACAAATTAAGCGACAGAGTTTCCTAGTTTGAACGTGAAATGTTTGCATAATAGCTAACTAATAAAGCAAGAAAGTTGCATGAAAATCAATTGTCGTGTTTTTGCGTAAAATGGTCTGATAGCTAATAAAGCAAGAAACTTTCGTCTAATCTAGTTTTTGCGTACTACCATCTGGTAGCTAACTGAATAATCAACAATTTGGCCAAAGTAGCTCATAAGCAGGCGTCCCAGTTTTGTTCCACTTCCTATGAAATAATAATTTAGAAGCATTTTGTGCTTGTTTTGTCCTCTTATCGCAAACCAACTCATTAGCATAATACGCCGTTTGCAACTATATCCTAATTGTGAGACATTTTGCAATTGTTTTGCCTTCTGGTAAACAGAACCATAATTTAGCGGTCAGATTTGAGACATTTTACGGTTGTTTTGTCTGGCAAGGAGCAAAAAGGATCGTAAAGAAAAATGAATTCCATTTTTTGGTTCAAGATTAGTAAGCAGATTTGCTTACTAAACGGTGACTCGGAGACATTTTGCGATTTGTTTTTGCCTCTGTCAAAGAAATTAACTCATGAGCATAATTGACAAATTTCTGTTGAAATTCCTGCTCAGGGTGGCACGGTGGGTCAGCTGCTAAAGCGTTGGCCTCACAGTTCTGAGGATCTGGGTTCAATCCCGGCCGCGCCCGTGTGGAGTTTGCATGTTCTCCCCCGTGCCTGCGTGGCTTTTCTCCGGGTGGGCACTCCGGTTTCCTACCACATCCCCCAAAAAATGCAACCTTAATTGGACGCTCTAAATTGCCCCTAGGTGTGGTTGTGACTGCGGCTGTTTGTCTCTACGTGTGCCCTGCGATTGGCTGGCGGCGACCAGTTGAGGGCGTACCCCGCCTCAAGCCCGACGACAGCCGGCATAGGCTACGGCACTCCCGCAATCCTTGTGAGGATGAGAGGCAAATAAATGGATGGCCACTCTGAGACATTTTACAGTTGTTTTGTCCGATAAGGAGCAAAAATTCTTTTGTTTTTGTTTTGATCTCCATTCATGAGCACGTTTTCTTAGCAAACGGACATTTTTGCGATTGTTTTGGCCTCTGTCGAAAAAAATAAACTCGCGAGCGTCATTGACAAATTTCTGTCGAAATTCCCGCTCGACAGTCACAGGGAAAGCAATGCGAGTCGCGCTGTTGTCCTTTGTACGCTTTTAATAATTGCTAACCCGCGGGAGGTGCATGCCCCCCCCCCCCCCCCCATGTGAAGGGTATAATAAAGCAGTCAAATTTGCTTGAGTTTCCCCCCTAAATTCATCCGCAAAGACGACAAAAGCGGCGTTTTGCCTTTGTGTCTGGCTCGGCTTGTGTTGTGTTGTGTTGTGTTGTGTTGTGTTGTGCCCCCCCCCCTCCCCCCATTCTCCCCCGGGGGTGGCGGCGACGGTGGTGGTGGGGGGGGGGGTGACCCCGTGTCTGCCGCTTGTATCGGCAGCCCCTGCATTGTATACGGAGGGGAGGGATTGAGCCTCTCGAAAAGCATCCTCACAACAAGGATCCGGGCCGACGTTCATCTCGCCGGTCGGCCTCCCCGTGCGAGAGCGGCGGCCATTGTTCCCAAATCATTGTAATATCTATTTCGAGTGGATGCCTGACGCTGGGTTATTCGCAGAGCCTTAAGACGCAGAGGGGAAAGGGGGGTGGGGGTGGAGAAAAAAATAGCTGAAAGGGGCTTATCCCTATATTCTTAAACTCCCCTCTTTTTATGCCGCTCTTAGGCATTAAGGATAGGATTGTGCCGAGCAATTGTTCGAGGAGGGAGTGTGTAGACGTGGGTGAGAGGGGCGGGGGGGTGTTATTTCTTTAAAATCCTTTTCCCTCTTTTGACTGGAAATATGAAGTGTGTTCTTAACTCCGCGCGCAGTAATGTGCTTTTAAGGATACATTATGTGCGAGATTTGCAATAAGAAAAGGCTATTTCTTTCTCTTTCGCCCGAGTCTGAAAACAAAATTTGCCACGGCGGGGAAAGAAAAGGCGAGAAGAAAGGCGGGACGAGAACTTTTGCCGCCCGAACGGAGCCGAAACATTTTCATCCCGATTTTGTTTATTTTCCCGTTTCTCGTTTTTTTTTTTTTTTTTTTTAAATCCGCGCCGCTGCCTTTTCTTCGACGAGCGTGTCGCGAAAAGAAAGCCGTTCAAAAGCGCCTTTTTTTTTTTTTTTTTCCAAAGCAAAATGCCAAAAGAGACGCGCGCGACTTTTTAGCGCCTCCGACCAGAAAGCGGCGCACGTCGACGCCGTCGCCGCGCCGACTGCCGGCCGCGCTTTCATTCCGCTTCAATGGCTTTCCACGGCAATCGGCAACCGAAAATTCAAGTACTTTTTTTTCGTCTACGACATACTGAACCGGATTCCGTCAGAAATACATAACTACTTCAATAAATAGCCGCCAACCGTAATGATAAGTATAGTACAAAATTGGAGAAAAATACATTTTAACACTAAGTAGCTATCCGTATCAACTCAGTTATAACTCGAAAATATTTTTAGCTTTCTGTATTAACTTATCAGTTATAACTTGAAAATATTTTGAAACAAATCTACAAAATGTTCTCATTTCACGTACACAGCTTTACTTGTACTCCACAACAACAACAAAAACAACAAACATCGAAAATCATAATTGTGACGCACTTCAATGCGAACTCTTTACCATTTCTCTCACCTCGAAACTTTCTAAATCTAAATTCTTCATTTTATAGAAAAAGAAAAAAACATTTGATAAACGACAAGACACTTAAATTAATGTGTCCAGGAACATGAGTAAAAAAATATATATAATCAAATAGATTAAAACGATAAACTATACAGTAAAGCCTCGGTTTTCGAACGCCCCCGTTTTCGAACCAATCGGTTTTCGAACGATAATTTCCTGATTTTTTTTTTTTTTTTTTTTTGCTTCTGTTTTCGAAAATCGGTACTCGAACGCCCCCGACAAAACCCGGAAATGACGTAACGCGTGCGGTGCAATCAGCGCATTTTTTGTTATTGTGTATAACGCGACGTGTCCTGGTAGTGACTGTTGTTTTTCTTCTCATCTCATTCTCATCATCTCGGATTAACCCCAAATCATAGCGCCAAAGAATTGCCCCCCCCCCCCCCATTATTGTTTGTTTAAAATGGTTCTGCACTTTTGTTAATGAAAAAAAAAAGGCTGGGGGCTGAGTCACTCGAGATACAGCAATGCACTTTTTAAGCAATAAATAAATATATTTCTTAAATTATTTTTTAATGTTGAGTACTTAAACTGTACATGTATTTCTGCTATGCAGTTCATTATCAGGAAAAGCTTTAAAAAGCCTAATTTTTTTTTTTAGGCTTGGAACGCATTATTTCTTTTTCCATTCATTGTAATGGGAAACATCGACTCGGTTTTCGAACAATTCACTTTTCGAACCGTTTTCTGGAACGGATTGTGGTCGAGAACCGAGGCATCGCTGTAGTTATAGATTTTTCAATTTTGTGCGTAGCAATTTTTTTTTTTTTTAGCATTAGCATATCTGATCCACAGGGAGCAGAAATGCTACATCCATCCACAAATTTTGTGTGTGTCGACACAAAATTTTTGTTCCCGTTATTTTATTAACTCCAAATGAGTCCACTTTCTTTGTGGAGTCTTTTAGAATCTGTAGTTGTTGCCCCGATGCAATAAAACGTAGCCGAGGACGGCGACAAGTTGAGGTGACGAATGAGCGCGAGGACTTCCGCAGTCACGCCGTCGGCCTGCCGCTCATCGTTGCCGTCGCCATTGGCTGCGACGCTCGCTGACGGGGGGACTGGGGGGGGGGGTGGTCGCTCTTCCCTTATTGGGATTTATGTTGCCCTTCCAAAGCAATCAAGATCTTCATTGTGCACTCGGGGAGGGGAGACATTTTCCCCTTGTAGGAAATAATGGACATCGAAATTGAATTGGATGTGTATGTGTGTGTGTGCATGCGTGTGTATGTGGTGTCTAGTTGTTGTTGTTTTAGTCCTTCGTCTAAGTAAGCGTAAAAACCAGTCCATGAAATGACCAAAACCGGTTCGGGCAATTTCGTGAGCGACGGCCTGCCCTGCCCCGGGCGTCCAACGGAGCCGACTGTAAAGCCGTCCAATCGAAGCGGCTTCTTTCGTCCCCTTTAAAAGCCACGCAAACAGGCCGGCGCGGAGACGTCACTTATGCGGAAGAAGACGTATCAGCTGGTGACTTAAATATGTCCACAGACCTCACAGGTCTACAAATTATAGCCCCCCCCCCCAATCTCATTTTTTTTCTTGTATTTTCTGTTCCAAGCAACAATTTTGTGACAGCAGCTACCAAAATATTGCTGAAAGGGGAATTCCGCTAGTTTGCATTAACAATCTGTCCAATAGTTCATGTAATATTTACTTTATCTCGATAACGTAATGTTGAATCGTTTCTCATTTCATAGTGTTTTGAGAAGATTTTTATCGACAATTACAGATTTTCAGGGGCGCTGCCATTTTCCTGTGTCAGATGACCCACGCGGGCGGATGTGACGTGTCACGTGGCGTTCCGAACTCCCGATTACATGCGACGACATCATGCTGATTTCTCGGATTTATTAAAGGGGAATTCCGGTGGTTTGTATTAAAAATGTATCCAATAGGTCACGTAATATGTACTCTATTTTGACAATGTGATGCTCATTTTATAGCGTTTTGAGAAAATTTTTATCGACAATGACAGATTTTCAGGGGCGCTGCCATTTTCGCAAAGTCACATGACCCACGTGGGCGGATGTGAGGTGTTGCGTGCCGTTCCGAACTCCCGATTACGCGCGACGACGTTATGCCCGGCGGCGATTTTTCGGATTTATCCTCATCTGATGAAGAAATAGCAGTATCGATTGTTCGGGAAGACGGAGGAATACTTCCATACAGATTCGAACCTGCGGCTGTAAATAATGTGTTCCTCCGTCTTCCCGATGAAGCGATACTGCGATTTCTTCATCAGATGAGGATAAATCCGAGAAATCGGCGCTGCGGCCCGGCCCCACGTAATCGAGCGTTTGGAACGACACGTGACACCTCACATCCGCCCACGTGGGTCACGTGACTTTGCGAAAATGGCAGCACCCCGGAAAATTCTTAATTGTTGATAAAAAAAAAAAAAAATTCTCAAAATAGTCTTAAACGAGACAGGATTTACCATGACATTGTCAAGATAGAGTGCATATTACATGACCTATTTGATACATTTTTCATGCAAAACCACCGGAATTCCAATTTAATTTATTTTTCTCTTCTCCGTGTTGTGAGTGATGTCTGACAATTTTTTATTGTCATGCAACTTTAGCGGTGGTCTAATTTGATAACCGTCCACTCCAGTCCCGTTTGCGGCGATGATCATGTTCGCAATTTTCATTTCTTGCTTTATGGCGTTAAAAAGTATCGGTCTTTTTTTTTTTTTTTTGTCCCTTTTCGCCACACTTTTACAGCCATTCTGCTTTTTCCACATATTTGTCCCCAATATAATATTTAGTGAAGCATTTTTAGCGTCTCATTCATCGTACGTCTGCACCAAAATGAAATGTGACACTTAAAAAGCAATGCAATATTTCCTAAATGAGAATACATACAAGTGGAAGCAGTCTGTTTATTTAGCCGCGGGACATCGCACGTAGCCGCCGCCGCCGCCGTGCATGCTAACTTGTGCATTTTCTAATTTGTCCTTGTCATGTTTATCATTAATCTTTTGACCGCGCGTCGCAATTGTCCACGCGTCCCGCGGGACCAGCGGGGGAAAAAAAAAAAAAAAAAAAATGGAAAAAGCCCCCGCATTCCGATATGATAATGGCATTATGGCCGTGTCAGTCGGAAACGCGTCTGATCGGAGCGCGGCGCTGGCACGCGTCGCTCCCCGACTCGTCGTCCGCGCTCATTGCAAATCATCACACGCGCCTCATATTTATTCATAAACGTCGCTTGGCGCCTTTCCGCAAATGCGACGAATGAATGACGCCGCCGCATCGGACGCTTTATTAGGGACGCAATATCTTTGGGTGGCGTCGCAGACCACATCATAAATGTACGCGAAATCGATATTTTGTATCAATCTTTGTTTGTTATTAAACGGTAAACAATTGTTTGTTTGAATTGTGACAGCGGTTGCCCCGCAACTCAGAAGACTTGAGGACCGGCTTTGGTGCACCGGCGATACGTCACATCGTTTTCATTTTTTTTTTTGCACTTCCTGTGGGCGGCACGGTGGCTCAGCTGGTAAGGCGTTGGCCTCACAGTTCTGAGGGCACGGGTTCGATCCCGGCGCCGCCTGTGTGGAGTTTTGTATGTTCTCCCCGTGCCCTGCGTGGCTTTTCTCCGGGTGGGCACTCCGCTTTCCTCCCACATCCCCAAAACATGCAACATTAATTGGGCGCTAAATTGGTGTGATTGTGAGTGCGGCTGTTTGTCTCCATGGTTGGCGACCAGTTCAGGGTGTACCCCGCCTCCTTCCTGTTGACAGCCGGGATCGGCTCCAGCCCTCCTCGTGAGGATAAGCAGCAAAGAAAATGGATGGATCTACTTCCTGTTCCAAATAAGAAGCAATTGTATGTTGAGCTGCTCAGTGTTTGTGGACGCCGCATCCCAAGCGTAAGTTTTTTTTGTTTTTAACTTATTTTTGTGAGTCACCGATGGTGTAGTGGAACACACGCCTGCCTTTGGCGCGGGCAGCGTGGGATCCATTCCCGGGCAGCCCGCTCAGCGATGGTGTCGATAATATCTGCGAGTGACTGGCGACCAGTTCAGGGCGTAGTCCGCCTTTCGCCCGAAGCTCGCTGGGATCAGCTCCAGCTTTCCCACAATATTTGTGAGGATAAGCGGCTCCGATAATGCCATGGTGGATTATTTTTCTACTCCCTGGTCCAAGTCATGATACACCATTGTATGTTTTTAGTCAGCGGGCGTCTCAGTGTTTAGTTGTTTTGTGTCCCAAGCAGCAGTGAACCGTTAAATGTTTGCTTTTGGGGTGGCTCGATTCGTTTGTGAGTCGGAAATTTGCGTACTACATTCGAAAGTTGTGCTGTAAGCAAATTTTTTGTTGCGGTTTTTTTTTTTTTTTCATATCTGCCATCACGAGGATCCTTCTCGCGTTTAGTATCGGCGGGACAGCCGAGAACCCTCACCGAAAGAATTCCGCGCGTCTGTTGACTTTCTCTTCCAAGTTACGGTACACGGCACACGGGTGTCAAACTCACGGCCCGGGGGCCAGATCTGGCCCGCCACGTGATTTTGTGTGGCCCGCGAAGCCAAATCGAGAGTGTCAATTTCCGCGATTCTTGTAAAAAAAAAAAAATCTGTACCAAAATTTCAAATTGTCATATATCATCAAGGATAAAGTCGAGGCATTACGAGTGTCTCTCATTTTTCCACGCATCTTTGTTTATGATCACCTTCTAAATCACAGGAGTCAAACTCAAGGCCCGGGGGCCAGAGCTGCCCCGCCACGTGATTTTGTGTGGCCCGCAAAGCCAAATCTAGAGCGTCAATTTCCGCGATTCTTGTAAAAAAAAAAAAAAAAAAAAATCTGTACCAAAATTTCAAATCGTCATATATCATCAAGGATAAAGTCGAGGTATTACGAGTGTCTCTCATTTTTCCACGCATCTTTGTTTATGATCACCTTCTAAATCACAGGTGTCAAACTCAAGGCCCGGGGGCCAGATCTGGCCCGCCACGTGATTTTGTGTGGCCGGCAAAGCCAAATCTAGTGTCAATTTCCATGATTCTTGTAAAAATCTGCACCAAAATCTAAAATTGTCATATATCGTAAATGATAAAGTCGAGATATTACAATCATTTTTGTGTTGCCGAACGTGAATAGTTGAAAAACACATTACACGAGATTTCGGATTCCAAAACTGGTTTATAAATTGATGACGTGAATATGATGAGGCGACGAAATATTTTTTTTTTTGTTTCGCAGTCATGACGGCACTCTGAGGGAAACCGGAACAACAATGTGGCCCGTGAGAAAAATGCGTATTGTATGTTTATGAAATCAAAAAGGCTCACGTTTGGTACAAATCCGGTACTGTGTTACTCGGAATATCTCGCGTTCTGCAATCATCGCATACCTCCCTTTATTGTCGTTTACCCTCCAAATGATGAACAATTTTACGTTTCACCAAACTTTTGAACGTTTCCATCCGATCGATTCGCTCCGTACAACCTCTCCTCATTTTTTTGTGAGGGGGGAAAAAAAAAAAAACGAGAAATGAAATTTGACTCTTTTTTTTTTTTTTTTTTTCCCAGGCATTTACTGGAGTCCCATAGAAAATATTGCCGTGTTATGCATCCAAGAAAAATTGGCTGGCGGAAGATGAATTAGAGCAAGAAAACTTGGGGGGGGGGGGGGGTCGGTGTCGGGGGCCGCGTACACACACATAAAAAAAAAAAAAGGGGGAACAGGGTCTAAAGGTTTGGAGCTTTGTGCGAAATAGGACAAAGTGTAAAATGTATTCCGAAGAAAGTGCGGACTTCTTCCAACTTCAGAAAGCCATTTAGCTCATCCATCCGCCCGACGTGAGGGGAAATAATATACTTGACCCCTTTGTCTGGCGCACTCTGAGAAGTTTGTTACAATGTAATAATTCAGCGGGCCCTCATGTATATTAAGTAGAGCGCGGGCGCCGCTTTTTATGATGAATTGCCAGGGTAACGGCGGGACACCTCTTTTGCATTTCAATGCCACGCACGCGGGGAAAGAGAGAGAGAGAGTGTCAGATTCTTATTTCATTACCGGGCGACACATTAGCTGATGGATTTTAATTTTGTCTTCTTTTTTTTTTTTTCCTTCTTCTTCTTCTTCTTTCGCCCACTCGCCTCTCGCCATCCGCAGAGGCGCTTTGAAACAGCCGAGGTTTGAATATGAGAGGAAATGTAATAAATAATTACACGTCAGTGTCAAGAACCCTTATTGCAATTTTGAAGCAATCACAGGGGGGGGGGGGGGGGCGAAGGACGACTTTTTTTTTTTTTTTTTTGCGCTCGCCGGCGCAGGTGCTGAGTGGACACAATGTGCGGCCTTAATTCAGATGACGACGGCGATCGGCTCGTGCCGGAATCTAGGCCACGCCGGAGAGGGCGTGGCGCCTACTTTCAGTCGCACTCACGATTTCTGCCTAAATTGGATCGATTTGACCGTTCAGTGTCCATCCTTCCATCCGTTATCAGTACCGCTGTTCCTCACACGGGTCACGATGGCCGCTTATCCTCACGAGGGTCGCGGGGAGTGCCGCAGCCTATCCCAGACGTCAACGGGGAGGTTGCCAACCAATCGCAGGGCGCGTAGAGATAAACAGCCGCACTCGCAATCACGCCTCGGGGCAATTTAGAGTGCCCGGAGAAAAGCCAGGCAGGAGAACACGCAAATTCCACACAGGCGGATCTGGGGATCGAACCCGGGACCTCAGAACTGTGAGCCTTTCCGTGCCGCCCAGTTTTAGCTCCAGACGTGAAATTTTGTGGACGTGTCAGTCATGACGGGATGCACGTAAAACTCTTGAGCACGCTTGCCCAAAACGGTTTGATGCAGACTTTTTGGAATTAGGACACATGCTACAAGTCAACATAAAAATAAAAAATTGAGATCGATTTTCATCAGTCAACGTACGATTGGGTGAGGGTGAATCCGGTAAACGCACGCCTGACTTTGGCGCGGCCGGCGTGGGATCGAGTCCCGCTCAGTGATGGTGTCGATATGTGCCCTGTGGGTGTCGTTCACCATCCATCCATCCATCCATCCATCTTCTTAGCAGCTTATCCTCACGAGGGTCGTGGGAGTGCTGGCGCTTATCCCAGCTGTCAACGGAGAGGAGGCGGGGCACACCCTGAACTGGTCGCCAGGCAATCGCAGGGCACATCGAGACAGACAGCCGCACTCACAATCACACCTTGGGGCAATTAGAGTGTCCAATTGATGTTGCATGTTTTTGGGATGGGGCGGCACCGTGCCTCCGCTGGTAAAGCGTTGGACTCCGGTTCGATCCCAGACACGTCTGTGTGGACTTTGCATGTTCTCCCCGTGCCCGCTCGGGTTTCCTCCCACATCCCAAAAACATCCAACATTAATTGGACACTTTAAATTGCCCCTGGGTGTGATTGTGACGGCGGCTGTTTGTCTCAATGTGCCCTGCGATTGGCTGCCGACCAGTTCAAGGGTGTACCCCTCCTCCTACCTGTTGAAAGCCGGGATAGGCTCCAGCACTCCCCGCGACCCTCGTGAGGATAAGCGGCATGTTTTGGGGATGTGGGAGGAAGCCAGAGTGCCCGCCCGGAGAAAAGCCACGCAGGTCTGGAATCGAACAAGCTGATCCACCGTGCCGCGGTGTCGTTCACTTTTTGCCCCAAATTAACGCGCGACTCGTGTGAGGATAAGCTGCCTGGAAAATGGATGAGAGAATGCGCGAAAAAGTCCTCGCTGGAAACTGAACAGGAAGTCTGGCGATTTGGATTGAAGCAGCCATTTTGCGGAAAAAATTCCACTCCTGATATTTTGACAGGCCCCGACAAGGGAATTGAACCGAAGGAGCCGGAACGGGACTGCCGAGGCTAAACTGTGAAGGAATTTAACCTGCACCGTATCATGTGGGTGGAGCACGGAATCAAATTTCGCTGATTAAAAATTCGAATTGTTAGGCGGCGTGTATTGTACTCCGCAAGAGTAGTGATTTATTTATTTATTTATTTATTTAAAGGCGGCGGTGGGACTGCGCGGCGCCTTCCCAGCATGCATTGTGTCCGCATTAACCGTCGGCTAGCGTGAAAGTAATTGGAAGGGAGGCGGCCGGCCGACGCCTCAATTAACACGGAGCCGTCGTCTCTCTTCTCCCAAAATGGTCGGATAATGGTTTGATGTTTGGGAGGGCGCCCGGTCACTCGCGCTCACGCTCGCAATCCCCACTCGGACGTAATCTACATTTTAAGGCGCGTTTCAGATCCCCCCCGTCTCTGATGAAGGCGGCGGCGGCGGCGTCGAACGGGAGGTGTAATTGACTACCGACCAACGCGGCGCAACCGCTCTTAATTATGACTGGGGGGGGGGGGGGGTGACGGCGGCCGGCCGGCGCGGGTTCAGCTCGGTTGGCGCTCCGGCTAACGCGCTCGTCGTACTCGGAGAATATTGGAATGTGGTTTTTGTCGCTCGATTTTCTGCCTCGAATAAAGCCGGATGATTACAGATAAAACGCCGCCTCCTTAGGCTAGCTAGCGGTCGCGCTAACGCTATGATAATGTCATCGTGTATGTATGTATATACGTGTGTACTTACACATTTCCATATTAAGGCTGACAAAATTAAAATGTTAATGCATATGATCATTCACATGAATCACAACTAAGCAGTTCGTTTGGCCCACACGGACTCCTCGACCTTAACCGCCGGTGGACGGCGCCGGTTGCTATTGAGCTGTTGTTGTGCTCAGCGGCAAATTTTGCTTCAAAAGTCACCCTGATGGGATTTTTGATGAAAGAAAAAAAAAAAAGGAAGATTATTTCCATGTCGTAGTGCAGTGATGATGTCATAACGTTTATCAAAATGCAACATCTTTAAAATGCCATCACGGAACAAAATACGGTATTGTGTTTTTGGTGCCTGTATTGACTCGCAATTCATCAAATTCAAAAGTGCCATTTGTCAAATTTATTATTATTATTTATTTTAGTAATTGATTAACAACCCTAATATTTATTTCCAGTTTTACTATGAACTGGTTGATTATAAATCTGAATGACCCATCTGTGGACTGCAATGATAAAAAAAATTGAGTTCTACCTCTACTTACGAAATTAATTCATTCTGGAAATCGTTTTGTAACGTGAAATTTTTCATCAGTGGCAGCGTTTCTACATGTAAGTACACTGCCAAAAATAAGCATTCCAAGTACATGACGTCAAGAATTGTAAAAAAATATATATATGTTCATTTACCTTTGGCGTTGGGTTGAAGGGTGAGTGACGAGCAAAAGGCATCGTGGGGGAAACTTTGACAGCCCAGAGAAAACATACGCAGTTTATATCTTTACCAAAGTTTCTTGGGGCCCATAGTGAAGGGAGATGAAGAAAAATAAATACAGGAATAAAAACGAATGAATAAATAAATATATAAATAAATCGGTAAATAAATAAAGGATTGAAAAAAAAATCACAAAAAAGTTGTACTTTTACAGTGTGCGCTAGCTTGCGGCAGCGTGTGAAAGCATGTGACACTTGAGTGTCCATGGGAAACGAAAAGCATCATGGGTAAAGATTCACGTCCCTCCTAGCCAATGGGATGCCAGGAAGACGCTACAGCGATAGCCAATGGGAGAGCAGCTCTATTGCGCCACACAAACAGAGATACAAAATGTTTACGTTCGGTGGAATTCGGGGGCTGCTAATTCAGAGCCGGTTTTTTTTTTTTTTATTTTCCTTTCATAACCTGAATTTTTCGCGACTAGAGACATTTGTAAGTAGAGGTACCGTTCTATTCTGCATGTAAATACATTGTTCAAAATAAATGAGAGGAAAATACATTCATAATCATGTCAGTTTGACAAAATGAAGGAAAAAATGGCACACAGTAAGTCAGTAAAATGTGAATTTGTGTCATGTGCTATGTACTTTTTTTTTTTTGTATGTATTAGTAATTTAGCCGTATCGATAACGCTTTCAATTCAATGCTTTTTGTTCGTTTTTCTTTCTCGCCCCATTAACACAGCGTATGAATCCGCACAGCGATCGCTTTTTGTTTTTTGTTTTTCTCCACGTCCCCGCCTGGCCCGAGCACGATAAGACGTCGGCCGGCGTCGCTTTCGCGTACCGGCGCGCGGCGTAATTCCTCGGCTTCCCGTTGAGCGCCTGCCGCCCGCGATACCGCGGTCGGCGCGGGCGCGGGCGGATACGGACGAGGGCGGCCAGACAATTGCACAAAATGGCCCCCGATGTGCTTAAAGAATCTTGCGTCTTTAATCAAAGGCTCGCACACATGCCGGCACAAAAGCGAGGACGCCGGTTCGCGGTGGTTGCTGTTGCCTCATGGACACGGCGGGGATTTGGGCCTTGAACGCCAAACGGGAAGCTTGTGTTCTACAGATTAGACGGCCTTTGTTTGGTTTGTCATGACTCCTTACAAAGAGCACAAATGAACTACCTTCTTCAACATGCTGGGATTCGAATTCGCAACCTCTCGGCTGGGCAGCCAGACTTGCTAACCATGACCTCACCGTGTCTGCCTCCGCGGTTTCCTGTGGGGAACGATTGCTGGTTTATGTTTAGATCGTATGTTTGAGGCACCAAATGTTGTATTTTGAGCTAAAGTGACAGGAACTCTGGTTATCGAGGTTCCTGGAATTAAAAGGTTCAAAGATTCAGACCCTACACCAAAGGTTCCTGGACCTCTTAGAAGTGCAACCCTCAACTCAACAGGCCCTCCTTCGGGACAAGGGGCTAGCAAGTCTATCTAAAGTTCCTGCAAACATTTTGTTTTAAATTACAAGAACTTTTAGATTTTAGGACAAGTAGCTCTTGAAATTAAAAGGTTTTTGATTCAGACCCTACCCCAAAGGTTCCTGGACCTCTTAGAAGTGCAACCCTCAACTCAACATGCTCTCCTTCGGGACAAGGGGCTAGCAATTCTATCAAAAGTTCCTGGAAACATTTTTATTTTAAATTACTGGAACTTCTAGATCTTAGGGCAAGTCGTTCTTGGAATTAAAAGGTTTTTGATTTTGACCCTAGCCCAAAGGTTACTGGACCTCTTAAAAGTACTCCCTTCCTCCCAAGAGGGTTTTCTTGCCCCAAAAGCAGTGATCCCACCTAGAAGCTCCAGGAAACTTGTATTTCATTTGACTTTAAACTACAGGAACTTTTAGGTCTTGGAACTAGTAGTTCCTGGAGTTGAAATGTTCAGAGATTAAGACCCCAGCCCAAAGGTTCCTGGACCTCCCAACTGAAACGTTTTTGGGCCAAAAGCAGCAATTCCATGTACATTTCCGAGAAGCATTTTTAATTTTAGTAGAAATGACAGTATCATTTAGACCTTGTCACTTGTAGTTCAGGGAATCAAAACCTTCAAAGTTTCAGACCCCACCTCAAAGGTTCTCGGACCCCCGTAGGGTGCTACCTCCATTCCCAGAATTATCTTTTGATGATCAAAGGCAGTATTTCCACCTAAAGTTCCAGGAACTGCAAGTTATTGGCACTCGCAATTTGGTTCCAATCGTACAAGTCCAGACCTGCCGCCCCAGAGGTTCCTGGAGCGGAGCACTGAAAAAGCAGCACACCCCCGAGCAGCGTGACCAAAGTTTCAGGAACTTCGGATAACGTTGTGTTTGCAGTTTCTGGAACAACAACTTTCAAAACCGCAGACCCCGGCCCACAAGTTCCCGGGGCTAAAATGTTACCACAGAGCTACCTAATCCTGCAATATTTAATGATTGCGGCTGAATTTGTTTTCATATATCATATTTGTGTAAATAAATGATACAACTGTTAAACTTTTGTCCAAAGTCAGCGGCTGTAAAGAACGCGACGATTTTACCAAGTTCTGCTTGAAGTCGTCACGCAATCAAACCGTAGTCATGCTCGCTAGCGTAGCACGCGCAGGAAGTCAGCTAACCGGTTTTGCCGGTTCGGTCGTCACGTGACCGTAACGCCGTGTTCGAGGCTTGTCGCGGCCCCTAGGTGGCGCTGAGGATGAATGAACGGTCAGCTCCGTGACCTTCGGGTGGGGGGTTTTGGCGGGGGGTTGGAGGGTGTTGCTGCTCTTTTTTTTTTTTAAAGTGATTCTCGCCGCCGTCAAATGTCCCACCTCGCTTCCTTTCAAGAAGCTCCTCATCTGTAATGTGAGCAGCGCTCCCCGGGTGACCCTCAGCGGAACATTCCGGTGTACGGTCCCTTTGTTACCTCCCCACCACACACACACACACAACACTTTTCTTCGTCCTTCCCGTCCTCTTCTTCTTCTTCTTCTTCTTCTTCCTCCCGCCTGGCAATTATCACGCACTCCACTCGTGCTGCCCTCCGAGCCAGAGTTGGAGAATAGCTACATTTATAATCATTTTTTTTTTTTTTTTTTGCTTGTGCCCATAGATTAATTTTCCAAGAAGGCCTGCTGTCATCGGCAGGAGTGGTGGCGGCGGTTGGGGTGGGGTGTGAGGTTGGGAGATTGGGGCTCCCCCCACCCCCCCCCCACCCCCTCCTTGACAGATCATTTTCCACGCGGGGGTATCAGGGGGTCTGGCCGATAATTGGCATGCAGATTGCGGCTGATGGCGTCCCGCCACGGAAGAAAAGAGGCCGGGCTAGTTAGAATAATGAGCCGGCCCGCCTGATGGATGTGGCGAGGAGGAGGAGGAGGAGGTCATACAAAATGTGCCCCCCCCCCGCAACAACACAAACCCTCGCAGCACTCCCACCCTCCCAAATTTTCCATTTCTATTCTCCGCAAAAGTCCTGATGTTTCATTATTTCCTCCGTCCGTGTAGGGCAAATGAGAGCCTCCCGTCGTCCTTCTTTTCTTCCGCCCCTCCCTCTCTCCTGATGGACCTTTTTGCTTTTTCCCAGCATGCTTTGCACCGGTGAAGCAGGGGGTGCGGTGGGGGGGGGGGGGGGGTCACAACTCATTAGGCGTCGGGCGGCCTTAAGAGACGGCGGAGTTGTAATTACAGCCCGGGAGTTAATTGCGGGCCTCCTGCCGGATTTGCGTGTCACGCCGAGCCCGTAGGACGACTCCTTGGCCTTGGCGGAGGGCTGCACCCGCTCGCTGCCAGTCTGGTTCGTCACTCGGGCGGTCACTCGCTCGCTTAGTTGCTTGACTCATTAAAAAATACATAACCAAAGTGACAGTCCAGCATATTTGCGCGATGTGGTTAATTGCCTGCGTGGTTACTTAATGGGGTTGCAAAACAAACGACATACCCGACCGACATCGACAAAATTGTGGAGAGGATTCGAGTCCGCCTGCACGGGGCCAACTGGTTGGTTGATTAGCGAAGGGAGTGGGTTAACTCGTTACTTGTGTAGTTGGTTAGTTCGCTAGTTAAGAAGCGGATTTGTAGGAAATCAGCAAGCCAAGGGCCCAAAAACTAGATTAGATAGATAGATAGATAGATAGATAGATAGATAGATAGATAGATAGATAGATAGATAGATAGATAGATAGATAGATAGATAGATAGATAGATAGATAGATAGATAGATAGATAGATAGATAGATAGATAGATAGATAGATAGATAGATAGATAGATAGATAGATAGATAGATAGATAGATAGATAGATAGATAGATAGATAGATAGGTAGGTAGGGTGGACGGATGGATGGGCGACAGACGGGTACGTAGGTCGTTCGTTCAGTCGGTCGGTCACTCGGTAGGTAGGTAGGTAGGTTGGGTGAACGGATGGACGCACGGACAGATATGTCAGGTAGGTAGGTAGGTAGGGGTGAACGGACGGACGGGTAAGTTGGTAGGTTGGGTGGACGGACGTACGGATGGACGGGTGGACAGACAGGTAGGTAAGTTGTTCGGTCAGTTGGTCGGTCAGTTGGAAGTTAGGTAGGTAGGTAGGTGGGTGGACAGACGGATGGATGGGCGAACGGACAGGTAGGTAGGTAGGTAGGTAGGGGTGGACGGACGGACGGATGGACAGGTCAGTAGGTTGGGGTGGACGAACGGACGAATGGATGGATGGATGGAGGATGGATGGATGGACAGGTAGGTAGGTCGTTCAGTCGGCCGGTCAGTCGGTAGGTAGGTAGGTTGGGTGAACGGATGGACGGACGGACAGATAGGTCAGGTAGGTAGGTATGTAGGTAGGTAGGTAGGGGTGGACGGACGGACGGGTAAGTTGGTAGGTTGGGTGGACGGACGTACGGATGGACGGGTGGACAGACAGGTAGGTAGGTTGTTCGGTCAGTTGGTCGGTCAGTTGGAAGTTAGGTAGGTAGGTAGGTTGGGTGGACAGACGGATGGATGGGCGAACGGACAGGTAGGTAGGTCGTTCAGTCGGTAGGTAGGTAGGTAGGTAGGTAGGTAGGTAGGTAGGTTGGGTGGACGGACGGACGGATGGATGGGCGACAGACGGGTAGGTAGGTCGTTCGTTCAGTCGGTCGGTCACTCTGTAGGTAGGTAGGTAGGTTGGGTGAACGGATGGACGGATGGACAGATAGGTCAGGTAGGTAGGTATGTAGGTAGGTAGGTAGGGGTGGACGGACGGACGGGCAAGTTGGTAGGTTGGGTGGACGGACGTACGGATGGACGGGTGGACAGACAGGTAGGTAGGTTGTTCGGTCAGTTGGTCGGTCAGTTGGAAGGTAGGTAGGTAGGTAGGTAGGTAGGTTGGGTGGACAGACGGATGGATGGGCGAACGGACAGGTAGGTAGGTCGTTCAGTCGGCCGGTCAGTCGGTAGGTAGGTTGGGTGGACAGACGGATGGATGGGCGAACGGACAGGTAGGTAGGTCGTTCAGTCGGCCGGTCAGTCGGTATTTAGGTTGGGTGAACGGATGGACGGACGGACAGATAGGTCAGGTAGGTAGGTTGCGGTGGGGGGACGTAGGAGTGGACGGACGGATGGACAGGTCAGTAGGTTGGGTGGACGAACGGACGAATGGATGGATGGATGGATGGATGGATGGATGGATGGATGGATGGATGGATGGATGGATGGATGGATGGATGGATGGATGGATGGATGGATGGATGGATGGATGGATGGATGGACAGGTAGGTAGGCAGGTCGGTAGATAGGTTGGGTGGATGGATGGACGGACGGATGAATGGATAGGGTTACATACAGTAGATGTATAGTATAGTATAGTATAGTCAACTGTTTTACAGATCATGCACGCAACCAAGTTCCCCAAACATTGCGGGGGACTCATTAAATAAAAGGTGGCCATTCTTTTCAGTATGTGGCATGATCATGAAAACAATGTCCCTTTAAAAGTGCAACATCTTTATTTACCTTTTCGGGACAAGCGGATTAAAAGTCGCGCGCGAGACACAAGGGAACAAATTGACGGTTCCACGGGCATTCTTCCGTATCGGTATACGGTACGCACGGCCGATCAAAGGCCTAATTGAAGAATAATGATTGGCGCTTAATCACGGCGAGCGGCGGAGGAGGCTAATTGAAGTGCAAACAGCGGCTGAGAAAGAGGATATTGTAAAAAGCTGCCATTGTCTGGCAGATTAAACAGGAGAGAGCTATTAGCCCAGTTAATTGGCTCGCTCATTTAGATGTGAAAGCGTAACGGATGCCGGCCTGTCGTCCGGCGACGGGCTCACTCTGTCACGCCGTCCTGCCGTGCCCTGATTGGTTAATTACTCGGGGGGATATTTTTTTTTTCTTTTGGGGGGTTGGGGGTTTTGGCGTAAGTTTGATTCCAGCAGGACGGATGGCTTTCGTCTTCCCGGCTGGCCGGGTAGCCGCCGTTGTTTGCCGTTCTCGCCGACGTCGCGCTCCACAATGGCGCCGTGCGTCCGCAAATCCATCCACGCGCTCCGATTCATGCCAGTCGATATTAAAATGAATCATTTTTTATTACGATGTGAAATTATTTATTTGTAATCAAGGCTTTAGTTACTGACGCTTTTAATAAGTAAAATACATTCATTGATTAAAACATTTCCCATCTTAAATGCATACTTAAATTTTCTTTGTGGTCAAGGTTTATTAATTATGTTACTCTTGAATTAATTTTTTTCTATTTTTATTGATGATGTATTTTTCAAAACTGGAGTTTTATTGAAATAATTATACAATTGATTTATATACTTAAGGGGGGAAAAACGTTCACTTTTTTTGTTTTTCTATTAAAAAATAATCTAATTTGTTAGTTAAAAAAATGATTACAGGAGAAATTTATTTTTGTAATGGACTCGAGTTTAAAAAAAATAAATATCAGTGTGATAAAATTGTTCTTTTGTTTTCCATCCAATTTCTAAGTTGCTTATCCTCAAAAGGGTTGCAGGAGGCCGATCCAGCTCGAAGGTGGGGAACACCCTCAACTGGTCACCAACCAATCACAGGGCACAGAGATAAACAACCATTTGCACTCACAATCACACCTTGAGACAATTTATATTCCCAAATTAATGTTGCATGTTTTTGGGATGCGGGAGGAAAGCCGAGTACCCGGAGCAAACCCACACAGGCGGGTCCGGGATTTGAACCTCGGTCCCCAGATCTGTGAGCCCAACGCCGTAACCAGTTCCTCCACTGTACTGCCTCTTTTTCTTTCTATTACTTAATTACAATTTTTATAGAACACGGCTTTAATTATTTACATTCTCTGTATTTTTTTTCAAAGGCAGAACAAAGCACCCAATTTTTTTTTCATTAGTTTTTTTACTATAAAAATGTACATATTTTAGATTTAAAAATAAATCCGCAAAAGCCACTCTTGAAAGGGGAGAATTTTTTGGGGGGGGGTTCCTAAATTTTTGCTTCTTTAAATATTATTGTATTGTTGTGTATGAGTAAACAGTGAGGTAATAATTTAGTGCACCGACCCGAATATGAATATGAACGTTTGGTATTGCACTATCAAAGGTTTTTTTTGGACTTCTTTCGGCATCTGGCCTCCTCTGCCCTCTGGTGCCCGCACGGGGACGATGCACCTCGCACCTCGCGGCATTAAGACCCATTTGGGATCCAACACCCCCCCCCCCCCCTCCCTCAAGGCGGGAGAAAATAAATGGGACATTTTTCTACCATTTCCTGACGGTGCCTTTCATCATTGCCAGGACATCTGTCCCTCTATTTTTTTTCTTTCTCTGTAGTGTTTTCGTTTTGTGGCCCGGTGCTAATGGAAGCTCTTGACTGCGGTCCCCAAAACCCCAAGTTGGCGTCTTTGTAAAAACTTTTCCGCTCCCGGCGCCCGACAAAGACGTCGGCAAATGACGGGAGATTACGGGTCCCGCTTGTCTGCGTGGCGGGATGGACTCTCATTTGGGGCTTTTTAGCCTTTTTGTCGGCGAGGGGGCGAGCGGGACTTACTCGTGACAATTTGGGTGGGTGGCAGGAGCGCCATTTTGTTCCAGACGCTAAAATTAGGCTACTAAGAGATTCACGCGCGGGAAAGCTTCCAGATCTTTTGAAAAATTACATTTTGAGACCCAGTCCACTTGTGTCGGGGCCATGTGTTTCTTTGTTTGTTCGTTAGGTTGGTTAATTCGTTCATTTGTTAACTGGACAAGTAACTCGGACAGATTCACTGCCATCGGGGGCACGCAGTTGGTTAGTTAAGTTGATTGCAGGGAAAGTCTCGTCATTCATGTCCAAGAATCTTTGCGGAAGGCTCAATTGTCCACGTTGAGATCCGGTTAGTTGGTTAGCTAGATCATTCATTACATGACCGTGTGTTTGGTCAGTTAGTTAATTGGATTGGGTTACGATCTGAAATTACCAGTCGATCTACGTTCCTACCCTTATCTATGGGCATGACTGAAAGAACATGATCCCGGATCCAAGCGGCCGAAATGAGTTTCCGCCAATCTCCCTTAGAGAACGGTTGAGAAGCTCGGTCATCCGGGAGGGGCTAAGTGTCGAGGCGCTGCTCCTCCGCATTGAGAGGAGCCAGATGAGGTGGCTGGGGTGTCTGATTCGGATGCCTCACTGGTGACGTGTTCTGGGCATGTCCCGCCGGTCACGACCCATCGAGACGGAGGCGAACCCGAATGCAGGACTCCGTTGACGCAGAGGCATTTTGGGAAAAGTGTTTATTCGTTCCAAGGCCGGGGATCAGGTAGACAGTCAAGTGCGGCAGCGGAAGTCAGGACGCCGGGGGTAGAGAGCGGGTCGGCGGGCGGGCAGGGGTCGGTACACGGGAGATCGATCAAAGAAGGCAGGAGTGTCAAAGGAGTCAGGCTTACTTGGTCGGTCGGAGAACAGACCCGAGGTCGGTACACCAGGGTTGACGATCAAGAGTAGGGGAGCGTAGGAAAAAGGCATGAGTTGCGACGATCTGGCCAAGACCTGTCGTCTCCTGGGTCCTATATATACCGGAGTCAATCAGCCAGCATGAGGCGCAGGTGTGGGCCTCCTAATCAGCCCGGGCTGGATCGGCAGAACCATGACAACCGGAAAGAGACCCCGAGGATGACCCAGGACACGCAGGAGAGACTGTCCCTCGGCTGGCTTGGGAACGCCCCGGGATCCCTCCGGAAGAGCTGGAAGAAGTGGCTTGGCAAAGGGTAGTCTCGGTATCCCCGCCGAAGCTACTTCCCACGCGACCTGACCCGGAAAAGCGGTAGATAGTGGATGGATGGATGGATGGATGGATTGATGGATGGATGGATGGACGGATGGACGGACGGGTGGTGTTTGGTCAGTCAGTTAATTAATCGGATTTGGACAAAAAGAACCGATGTCTGGGAAATCGGCAATCCACTTAAAATCTGTTTTGATTTAGCTGTTTACAAGCTAACAGGCTAATTATCAGATAGCTAGCTAATAGCAAGTGTAGCCAGCTGGAGCCAAAGGTAGATATCATGTATGTCGTTAACAGCTAATGAGCTAGCTGCTAGCCGTTACCTAGCTAAGATTCCTAGCTTGTGGCTACTTCGGTAGTCAGCCGCCAGAGTCTAGATTCAAACTCTGAACTTCAGAACTGCGGCTCAAACTTGCTAACCACGATCTCACCGTGCTGCCCTCAACGACTGCCGGCGCGGGGAAATTAATTTCGACTGAGCGTGGAGCGAGCCAAAAAAAAAAAACAAAAAAAAAAACCCCAAAACAAACGCTAACAATGGAATGCGTGTTGGGGGCTATCGCAGCAGAGATGATCAAAACAAAACACCAGGGAGCAAAACAAGCGACGTGTTGTTTATCCGATTAGCGTTATCGTGAGTAAACGCAGTGGTCATCGCGGTTTATCCACGCCCGTACGCTACGTTATCTGCCGGCCCGCGGCAAAAAGCGCCGCGAACGAGGTAATTGGCGGCTGCCTCGTTTCCGCGCCATTGATTCAAGGGAAATGTGCCTTTTATTTCTCTTTTTTTTATGGTTAATAAAGGCTTTGTTGCAGTGTGACGAGGGTGTTGCTTGGCCCTGCCCCTCCGGGAGGTGTCTTTATTTCCCAGGGAACGGACTTGAAAGGCTTTAAAATGGCGCGCGTGAAATCGCATTTCTTGATGGGCACAATTAATGGAAGTAATAAGTGTGCAGCCAGAATGGATGAGCTGATTCTTTAATAAATACAAAAAAAATTAAGGCTCACCAAGTCGGGGAGGGAGGAGGGGGGGGGGAGAAAATACCTGCGAGGTTCAAATGTGATCCCCTCACATTGTTCTCAAACTTTTTACACCAAATACCTCAAGAAATATTTAGCACTACAAATACTGCCATAATGACCAATATTAAAATACGGTTAAAAAAATATATGTACAATACAATACAAAAAAAGATATATATATATATGAGGTATTAGTTCCAATAATCACATTAACTGGATTTAAGTTCAAAATATCTGACTGTGCTTAAAATACGACTATATGAGAATTAAAAAAAAAAAAGGTGCCATAATTAAAATGTTAGAAATTCAACTGAATTTTTTTTTTTTTTACTAAAAAGCCGTTTAAAAGTTGTTGCATAGCTACAATAATTCTAATGTTTCATCGTACAACATGTTTAAAAAATGTTAAACTCTAAATGTATTAAAAACTGTGATTTTTTTGGGGGGTGTATCACTAGAGAAAGCTTGCCTACCACTAATGCTTCTCATACTTTTGAATTAATTCTACTAAAAGAAAAAAAGATTGAGTATCAGTATGACGTACCTAAAAATTTTAATGGGACTGTATGGTGTAAAAAAATGGAATATAACTGACTCGTGAGGTGTACGTTTAAGGTAAATAAATACGATAACTGGAAACTGTAACTCAATGTCTTGCAACCCTCTGGAATATTTTCAGACATTTTTATGTAAGTGACAATATATGCAAGAACTTTAAGGTGTAACTGATGATGACTGTTTATGTGACGTAACTGGATGTTCAACTAATGTGGAAGTATGACGCAAATTACAATGTGTGATTAGAATTATTACGCATGCTCTAATTGGATGATGAAGTTGAAAACGGGTACAATGCATCGTATTAGTCTGTACAACGAGTCCAATATAAACATTCGGTAACACATACAGAATAAGCGGTTCATAAAAGTTATCGATGGATAGCCCAAAGTCAACCGACTCAATTAATAGATTGTCGGGGTTTTTTTTCTTTCGTTTTTTTTTTTTTAGTTTGTTTGACGTCATCCCCTTTTGTTTTTGCCGTTAATTTAACTCTGCTCCCATCTAGTGGAAATAACCGTCATCGCACCGGCAGTCATCAATTGTTCATTTTTTACATACTTGTTCAACGGCACTGAATCACATAAGAGGTGACAAAAGCAATAAAAGTTGCTTTTTAATGTATGGATTGAAATGTACTTAACTATACAAGTAAACGTAAAAATAAGCACATTTTGATGAAGTAAGGTACAAAATGTACATATACAGGATTTGTTTATTAATATGAGAATTAGAAATAAAATCAGCAGGAAAACAAACAATCACGTAAAGTACGGCTATTTGAAAAGTCTGATGAAGTATAGTGATGTATTGGAGTATTTGCACCATGTGACTTCCCTCCACTACATTTGATAAGTGAAAAATGCCTACCATTAAATATTGTATTTTCAATTTGTAATAGGTAAACTTTTTAAAAAGTAATTAATTACTAATCAATTAATAACTAATTAATAATTATCGACACTACCCGAGCTCGGATAAGCGGTAGAAGATGGAGGGATGGATGGACGTATCAGAAAATTAAGTATGAGTTTGTTTCAATGACGTAGAATATAATAGTAATAATAATAATAATACATCATATAATAATACAACAATAATATAATTATTCTACGCCATTGGTTTGTTTTTGTATCAGACGATTAAATATGAGTTTGTTTAAATGACGTAGAATATAATAGTGATGATAATAATAATATATAATATAATAATATAACAATGTAATTATTCTACACCATTGGTTTGTTTTTCTATCAGACAATTAGTTATAAGTTCGTTAAAATGACGCAGGATATAATATTAATAATGATCACGTCGTGTATAATCTAATAATATAAGAATAATGGAATTATTCTACGTCATCGTTTTGTTTTGCAAGCGTACCCCATCTCAAACGCCGGATCATCTTCCTGCATTTTTGCACGAAGAAGAGCGATCCGGAAATGACGTCTCACGCGCTACTTTCTGCTCCAAGCTAACATCTGCCCTGCAACGCCAAAACAATTGTTTACATCGCATTTAACTGCAGTTTCCTCGCGTTCGTACGCGCTTCACGTGTAACAATCAAATTTCGGTGGATTTTAAGATTCAGGCCGGGTCTAAAAAGGCTGTTTGTAAACTGAAATGTGAGCATGAAGTTGAGGCCAACATGACTAGCATGTAGCACGGAAGCTAACCAGTTCGACCCTACTTGAACTGCAGATTTGAGTCTCTAATCGTGGGGGCGGAATCCTTTTACTTTGATTTACGTGGTCAAAGTCAGCCAACACCCGACGGCTACTGTGTCGGCGAGCGGAGCGGGCCGAGGGTTGTTTCCCTTCCTTGCCCCGGCGGTGGTGATGCTCGTCGTGGATGCTTGATGGGGCTCTTCAGGGTCATGATGCCGCCCAAGTTGCAGCTTTTGGCCGTGCTGACCTTCGGCGTCACCGTGCTCTTCATCGAGAACCAGATCCAAAGACTGGAGGAGTCCAGAGCCAAGTTAGGTAAGATGAGCAGTAATGTGCGACCTTGTAAATCTAGATAAGGCTTTGGTTCCCCACAAAATATTCCAGTTTTCCCGGAGAAAAAGCTAATTAAATGATTCGGAACATTTTTTGTAATATTAAAAAAAAAAAGAAATATGGATCTACAGGGCATCTACTGTTTTTTTTTTTTTTTTTTTAATGATTCTTTACAAAAGGTAACCTTGTTTTTAAAAATCACACTATCCATATTAATTAGTGTGAGATGTTAAACTTAATCAGAGTTGCCTTTCAATGAATGTACTGTTCGATAGTGTTAAAATGACATTATATTGAGTATAATCAGTATTAAATGCTTTTATCGACAGACTGCAATCTCCTAAAGAATGTCTCTTGCTTCATTTTGTGTAGTATATCATAGATATAACTGCTTCCTCTGTAAACTGTGCCAGTGTATCTAATCAAGTGTCAAATGGCGTAACGGGTAAGGAAATAGGCGCCCACACATAAGGATTACATTGGGGATAAGTAATCATTTAACGTCCTTATGGTGGCCTACATGTCACCTGATGACGTAATCACGTTTAAAAGACTTAAAGGCAATTATTGTTAGAGTGTAAAAACACTGCCTGAGTGCAGTTCAATTTTTATCTTGAAAGTGGAATACGTCGCTGTGCGTTTATCCACCAGAGCGAGCGATGGCCAGACACGAGTTGTCCGAGGCGGAGCAGCAGCAGCAGCAGCAGCAGCAGCGTGGCGGCGAAGACGGCGGTCGCAACATCTCAGAGGAGGACGACGACACTGTGGTCATTTACAACCGGGTGCCCAAGACGGCCAGCACGTCCTTCACCAACATCGCCTACGACCTGTGCGCCAGGAACCGCTTCCACGTGTTGCACATCAACACCAGCAAGAATAACCCCGTCATGTCCCTGCAGGACCAGGTATGACCCGACGCCCTCCCGTCGTCTCTTGACTGATCTTCTGCTAATTATGTTTTTGTGCTCGGGCCAAAGTTGTATCTCGTATATAATAATTGCTTCGGTCCCATCTTGTGTCGTCTTTATGCAATTGCAAACCTTTTGGATGGGCGTTGACTCGCATATTGTCACTATTTGTCAATGGTGGGTGTTCACTCTCCAGGGAATGTTTTCATAAATATAAAGAAATGTTAACCACTGTATTGTACAACTAAAAGACAACACATAATTTGAAGACACCGAACAGATAAACAAAAATGTAAAGAAAAAAAAAAAAAAAGTGGTGTTCGAAAAAGCACTAATGAGACAACCGTAATTGGAACATATGCATAGTTTGCAAAAAGCAATACAAGAGGTGAAAAACGGCACCTGCTGGTATTTGGTTTTCGAGGAAACAGTGAGGGAAGAGAGCAAAAAATAACAATATCAGGAGATAACTCAACACCTTTAAGTACTTGATGGGACCAAGAGAAATCCAGCTGGCAAATAAACTCAGCAACTATCCGGCTGCTCCCGCTGCCATGTGAGGGTGGCGACCCCAAGTGGACAAACAGTGTTACCGACACGTTACGTGCAAATTTTTTTCCGTTTAATTAATAAAGCTAAAGCATTTCTAGCCAGGGAATCAGTGGGATAATCGTAGAATAGACAATTCTAAACGTATAGAGCTCGTGCACCTACGTCACCAAAGTCGCGTAACTGGCCGTATTGCCGGTCAAGCAGAGCATTGCTCAATGTCGAGACGTAACGAAAATACGTCTTAGAGCACGTTGCCCAGAGTTTTGTCTGATAACGTTAAACGTTAAGAACTCATTTTCCTCGCGGGCCACATTGTTGTTCTGGATTCCCCCAGAGGGCCGTTAATGGCTGTGAAGCAAAAATATTTAGTCATCTCATCATATTACATAATCAATTTATCAACTAGTTTTGGAATCAGAAATCATGGGGAATGTGTTTTTCAACTATTCACGTTTGGTAGCACAAAAAATGCTTGTAATATCGCAACTTTATCATTTATGATATATGACAATTTTAAATTTTGGTGCAGATTTTTACAAGAATCATGGAAATTGACACTCGAGATTTGGCTTTGCGGGCCACATGAAATCATGTGGTGGGCCAGCTCTGGCCCCCGGGCCTGGAGTTTGACACCTGTGATTTAGAAGGTGATAATAAACAAAAGTGCGTGGAAAAATGAAAGACACTTGGCATAGAGGACCCATATTTATTGCCGAAGTCGATGGTTCCGCTTGTCTTGGACAACTGGATCTACACACGTGTCTGGTGAGGAAGTTGTCGAGATTTACACAGAAAAGTTTGAAAGCGTAGAAAAGTCTGGATGCATACAAATACTTCGTTGCTGGATCTGTTCTCAATCAAGAATAAATCCCACACAGTGATGGAGCCACTCAGATTATTTCCAATACAAATACCAATATTTCAATAAATGACACCTGGCTTTACATAAACTCGCATTCATTAACTCTGATTTGGGGGTGGGGGGGATGACGGGTTGACAATGCGTTTACAAAAAAAAAAAAAAAAATACGACAGGGAGTCGTCTCCAACGTACACGGAAGCGTGTTGCGTCCACACGTTAAACTTTGGTAAACATCTCCGTGACACGTTTTTATTTAAATATGCATTGTTCTCCAATGAGTGCACTGCGTATTTGAAAAAAGAAAATAATCCGCTGGGATAGGCTTCAGTCCCCGTACACGGAAGCGTGTTGCGGCCACACGTTAACCTCCGTAAACATCACTGTGAGCGACGGAGCGGCAGAAAGCCAACTTGGCTTTCTAAAGCGGACAAGAGAATTGAAAGCGATGAGACAATGCGGCCAAGAAAAGTGACGTTTTTCTGTTGAACGTAGATGCGTTTTGTCCACAACGTCACCTCGTGGCGAGGAATGAAGCCGGCCTTCTACCACGGCCACGTGGCCTACCTGGACTTCTCCAAGTGAGAGCCGCCGTCGCCGGTGCCGACGCTCGGCACACCAGTAAAGCTGCTCGTGTTTAGGTACGGCATCGAGGCGAAGCCCCTGTACATCAACGTGGTGCGAGACCCCATCGAGCGCCTGGTGTCCTACTACTACTTCCTGCGCTTCGGAGACGACTACCGGCCGGGCCTGCGGCGGAGGAAGCAAGGTGACAAGAAGGTGTGCCTCGACGCATCTTGAAAGCTGCGCGGGAACGGTTTGAAAGCCTCAACGAACGTTTCCTTTTCCCGCTTTGCGTCCTTCAGACTTTCGACGAGTGCGTGGCGTCCGCCGGCTCCGACTGCGCCCCCGAGAAACTCTGGCTGCAGATTCCCTTCTTCTGTGGGCACCATTCTGAGTGCTGGTCAGAACAGACTCTTACTGGCTCTATTATAAACCATATTTCCCGTTGAAATGAAGCCAAATGCCATTACGTCCTTCCAATGACCTCTCCCCCAAAAAACAAAACGATCATTTGATTTTAACGACAAAAATAGCACTTTAGAATACGTACGCATCTACTGATGAGATCATTGAATTGAAAGAATTCCATTTTCTACAAATAACTTAAAGCAGGTTATGCTCCTCTTTGGCCACTTGGGAGCAGTATAACCAAGACAAAGACTGAACAATTTCTCAACTGACTTAGCAGGCTGCAGTAATATTAATTGTCCTTTGCAAAGGATAAAACGTATGTACCTGTAAAAATGGTTTCATTGTCCTAAGGGTTTTGCTCCACTTTTTCGCGTTCCAATATCCACTGCGTGAAGGGATATAAAGCCGCAATGTCCATGCTAGGTTTGTCAGCCGTCTTACGGTGGTTTGCACTGTTTGTTCGCGTGAAGCTTAACTGCCGCTCGTACGGAAGATTTGTATCGTGGTAGATACGTGCCACCGGGTTTTGAGTTTGAAATTCCGCAGAAAACAGGATTTGAGTTTGAAATGTAAAGTGATCACATTTGCAATAGTTGTATTTCAGTGTAACTTTTCAATGTTAACAATTCAACCGGATACAATTTGCTGTCTAAAGTTCACCGTCCGTGCCACCAGGTCAGAACCGAGCAGGCAGCCAATCGCAGTTACGCTTTATTAGTCACGTGACGTCACATACTACGAAAGCGTAACTGCCATTGGCTGGCTGTTTGGTTTTGGTTTTAGACAGCGAATTGCAGCAACGATTGAAAATGTGATCTCTTTACATTTCAAATTCAAATCCAGTTTTCTGTGGCATTTCAAATTCAAATCCTGGTGGCACTAATTTACTTCCATAGATTTGCAGAATTTTCCCAGTCGCCCTGACAGAAACGTGACTTGAGAAAAAAGCTCGACACGCACACGTCGATAGTTAAAAATAAAAGAATCGCTTGTGCGCATTTCATAAAATGTGCAGGAATGTGGGCAGTCGCTGGGCGCTGGAGCAGGCCAAGTACAACTTGGTCAACGAGTACTTGGTGGTGGGCGTGACCGAGGAGCTGGAGGACTTCGTCATGATCCTGGAGGCGACGCTGCCGCGCTTCTTCAAGGGCGCCACCGACCTCTACAAGACGGGTAAACTACCTCGCGGCCCACGGCTAAGGATGCATCTTGGAGTTTGGGTCCAAAAAAAAAACAAGAAAATACAGTGACACCTCGATTCTCGACCACAAAACGGTTCAAGAAGTGATTTGTTCGAAAACCAAGTCGATGTTTCCCGTTACAATGAATGGAAAAAAGAAATAATGCGTTCCAAGCCTAAAAAAATTGGGCTTTTTTAAAGCTTTTTTTTTTTTTTTTAGCTTTTCCTGATAATAAACTGCATAGTAGAAATACATTTGTAGTTTAAATACTTTATATAATAAAGTAATTTCTGAAATATATTTTTTGCTTCAAATGTACGCGAGGGTGGGTTCGAATTGACAATGACAAAACACGTCGTCGGTGGGTCAACTGCTTGCGCCGCGTGCGATGTTATTTCCGGGTTCTTTCGGCGACGTTGGAATTCTCAGCAAAGCGTGTTGTGGGTCAGCTGGTCTGGTTATCTACGGGTTTTGTCTGGGGCGTTCGAGTCCCGATTTTCGTTCGAAAACAGAAGCAAAAAAACGGAAACGGGGACGTTCGAGAACCGAGGCTTTACTGTAGTCGATTGACCCGCTGTCTGTTGAGCCGAAACCGGTAGTGTCGCGTGTCCTCCAGATGTGGCATCTGTAAAGCCGACGTTTACTCGGACCAATACAACCGTATGTCGCGGGACATGTTACTCCAGATGTGGCATCTGTAAAGAGGCCTGCATCTCCCGGCTGTGTCGCCCCAGGTAAGAAGTCGCACCTGCGCAAGACCACCGAGAAGAAGCTCCCCACCCGGGAGACGGTGGCCAAGCTGCAGCAGTCCAAGATCTGGAAGCTGGAGAACGAGTTCTACGAGTTTGCGCTGGAGCAGTTCCAGTTTGCGCGCGCGCACGCCGTCCGGGAGAAGGACGGCGAGCTCCTGGTGCTGCCGCAGAGCTTCTTCTATGAGAAGATCTACCCCAAAACCACCTGAGCCCACGTTGGGGAGGGAGGACCAACACACACATGCTGGATTCCAACGTTGTTTACAGGTAATAGTGTCGCCTTTTATTATGCTGGGACAAAACTGGACTGCGAACCCGGGGGGGAGACTTTTCGAGTCACCGAGCACCTTTCAAGGAACTGACAAACTCATCAGATGTGATGATGAGATATGTTTTATACGCTACATTTCCAGAGCTTGTTTACAGAAGCACAGGTCGGAGGCGGCGGCGGAAATCTGTACGGACCAAATATCAGCGGAGTAAGCTCGCACAGAACCGCACGCACGTCTCAACGGTGAATTGCACAAATGTGCGTATTGGGACACGGTTCTTTAGCTGGTGTGGCAACTGTAAAATCATTTGGCCTATTTTCATGAGCGATTTTTGAGAAGTCCGATGTCTCCAATACATGACCGTCGTCCGACGTCCACCTTAGAGGAATTTTTGGGAGCGTGACCACGCAAGTGTTTAGTCCAGGGTCGTACAACTCGTAGTGCCTTTTTAAGAGGATTGTTATCATTATTATTGTCACACTTGCGCGGCGCGCTAAGCTTTCCATTTTTTTTTTTGTATTCATCACGTCCGCTTCCATTTCAGACATAAACGTCTTCACTTGAAATGCTATCTTTGAAATTTTTATTGTGCTGCAATATTTAGCAAACTGGAGGAGCACTCTTGTCTTTAGACCGAGACCAAGGAAGGGGGGGGGGGGGGGAATATATATATATATATATATATATAATATATATATATATATATATATATATATATAATTGCTGGAGGGAGGGAAAAAAAAATTACAAGACAAAAAGTAGTATTCTGTATTCCCCATTAAAAATGTAAGCTATTTTAGAGAAAACATTGTATAATTTTGAGAGAGAAATTCAGAATATAAAGAGAATTCCTGATTAGTTTTCCTCAGAATAAGTCATGATGAAAAAACATAGCATATTTTCAGAATTTGAGAAAAAATATATAATTTTGGGAAGGAGGAAAAAATGTGAATAATTTTTGCTGGATTTTTGTTATGTTGTCTCGGGAAAAAAATGATTCAAAAAGGTAATTTTTCATGGAAAGAATTCCTCAACTTAAAAGATTTTTTTTTTCATTATTTCCTCAACAAGTAATATGTTGGAGAGGGAGTGATTAGTATATTGTTGAGGGGTAACAAGTCATAAACTCAGTAAAAATAAAAAAAGAATATTCTAGGAAATGTGATTGTAATATTACATGTCAAAATAAGTACTGTATTTTTTAAGTAGAATTTCAGAATATAAAGAAAATTCCTGATTAGTTTTTCTGAGGATAAGTCATGATGAAAAACAGCACATTTTCAGAATTTGAGAAAAAAATAATTTTGGGAAGGAGGAAAAAATGTGAATAATTTTTGCTGGATTTTTGTTATATTGTCTCGGAAAAAAATGATTCAAAAAGGTAATTTTTCATGGAAAGAATTCCTAAACTTAAAAGATTTTTTTTTCCATTATTTCCTTAACAAGTAATATGTTGGAGAGGGAGTGATTAGTATATTTTTGAGGGGTAACAAGTCATATACTCTTAAAAAAAAAAAAAAAGAATATTCTAGGAAATATGATTGTAATATTACAAGTCAAAATAAGTACTGTATTTTTTAGGGAGAGTTGCTCATTCTTAGATGAAAAAAATCAGACCATGAGAAGCAAAAAAATGGATGGATCTTTTAAAGAAAAATTAACTGGGGAAAAAACAATAAAAATTCTTTATAAAAGTTGCATATTTCCGAGTATGTACAGTATTTCATAGGGGGGGGGGAAGTCAACACCTCTGGAGAATTCATATTTTTTTTATCGAGGGAAAAGGCATAATATTTGAAGAAACTGTGTGAAATGAAGTAGCTACATTTCAGAGGACAAACTATTATTTAGAGGGGGGGTGCCATATTTAAAAAAAAGCTTGTAATATTTGAAAAATGTTGCCTTGGGGGGGAAAACGTCTGAAAGAGTATGCTTTTGAGAAAAAATATTTTTTGTGAGAAAAAATCTTCACAAGTGTGATGCCGGATCTTATCTAGGAAAAAAGTTGCAATATTACAAAACAGTTCACACATTCTCTTTATTTGTGTTTTTGTTCAAGGACTATGGCGACATTTTTCAAAATAGAAAAACATTCTTCTCTTCAAAACGTGCAAATGTATTTTTGTAACATTTCATCTTTTTCATTTCTGGAATATATGACTTCATTTTTACAAGATGACATCCTCATCATTGCATAATTTCCCGGCCCCCTCCCCCTCCACCCCCGCCTGGTGCGGCCCTAATAGCCCTTTGTCATTCGCCGCAAATATTACCTGCACGTCGGTCATCAGCGCGCACTCGACCGGCGAAAAACCTCCCGACGCCTCCCACCAGACGATCGGCAAAAGTCCGCCGGCGAGAAAAGTGTCCGCTCCAGCAGTCCGAAGCGCCCATTCGCCGCTCTGAGGCTGCAAAGTCTGGACCGTGTCGGGGGGGGGTGGGGGGGGACTCAATTAAACTTTCCGCCGCAGGCGTATCGGAACATTGTTTCATTAAGCAGACGAATGCAGCCTGATAATTACTCCGTCTCAATTAGAGGGAAAAACTATTGATTGTGGCTGATGAGCTTGAAGGTTAATTAGGAACACAACAGTCGCTAGCAATTCAATCTTTGGTTTCAAGGCTTGTTCGGTCCACGGCAAGCTACTCTCTGCTTCCGTTCAAAAAAAGCCCAAAGTATTTTTGTTAGCCTTTTTTTGCACATCAGTCACTACAGTGTGCACTTAGTTGTTCAAAAGCTTTTACTAGAGTGGAGAGGTCTTCAAAAGCTATTTTTCTTTGTGTCTTTTCATCAGTCAGCGACTACGGCGTGGACGTCTTCAAAAGTCGTTCTTTAGAGCTCTTGCCGACCCGTTTGTGCTGTTGCTTGTCACAACAGTCGAGACAGATATTCAAAGTTATCATTCCATGGAATACCATCTGAAAAGACCGGAAAAGGTCGAGTGGGAATTAGTTTTGTCAATCTCAAATTACCAAGAAGTATTTATAATGCCAAGTTGGCTCATTTGAGAACAAAATTACAGGGAGTCGTCTCCAACGTACACGGAAGCGTGTTGCGGCCACATGTTAAACTTTAGTAAACCTCTCCCTGACAGATTTTTTTTTTTTTTTTTTAATATGCATTTTTCTCAAATGAGTCCAATGCGTAATTAAAAATAGAGAATAAACCGTCGGTCACACAGGTTAACGTGTGGCCGCAGCACGCTTCCGCGTACGGGTGCTGAAGCCTATCCCAGCGGTCTATTTTCTTTTTTTAATACGCATTGGACTCATTTGAGAGCAATGTATATTTAAAAAAAAAAAAAGACAGGGAGTCGTCTCCAACGTACACGGAAGCGTGTTGCGGCCACATGTTAAACTTTAGTAAACCTCTCCCTGACAGATTTTTTTTTTTTTTTTTTAATATGCATTTTTCTCAAATGAGTCCAATGCGTAATTAAAAATAGAGAATAAACCGTCGGTCACACAGGTTAACGTGTGGCCGCAGCACGCTTCCGCGTACGGGTGCTGAAGCCTATCCCAGCGGTCTATTTTCTTTTTTTAAATACGCATTGGACTCATTTGAGAGCAATGTATATTTAAAAAAAAAAAAAGACAGGGAGTCGTCTCCAACGTACACGGAAGCGTGTTGCGGCCACATGTTAAACTTTAGTAAACCTCTCCCTGACAGATTTTTTTTTTTTTTTTTTAATATGCATTTTTCTCAAATGAGTCCAATGCGTAATTAAAAATAGAGAATAAACCGTCGGTCACACAGGTTAACGTGTGGCCGCAGCACGCTTCCGCGTACGGGTGCTGAAGCCTATCCCAGCGGTCTATTTTCTTTTTTTAAATACGCATTGGACTCATTTGAGAGCAATGTATATTTAAAAAAAAAAAAAAAAAAAACATCTGTCACGGAGAGGTATACCGAAGGTTGTGTGGCCACAATACGCTTCCGAGTACGAGGAGCTGACTCACTCTCTTTTTTTTTTTTTTTTTTTTTCCCCCAATCATAGGGAATGAATGCGAATTTGTGCAAAACCAGGCATCATTTATTTAAATATTGGTATTTGTATTGAAAAAATCTGAGTGGCTCCATTTATTTATGATTCGTGATTGAGAACAGATCCAGCAACGAAGTATTTGTATGCGTCCAGACTTTTCACAACTTTGGTATCAAGACTGGCGTGTCCACTGTAGCGGGCACGTGATTTTTCCGTTTATAGGCGGAATTCCATCTTTTTAAATTGCATAGATAAAAAAAATATATATATATTTTCCGTTTTTCTGCAATATTCTGACCGTAACCCGTGCCAGAATCCGCACTCGATGATTTTCCGATCCGACTTTTGCAAAGCGAGGTGGAAAATTTGATTCGTGTCTGTTGATTGGTCGACTGTGTTCCTCCGGACCGATGAAAACGCTTGTCGGCGCCCTATGCAAGTAAACACGATGGCGGCGCTCGAGAGGGAAGAAATTGATAGATAGGTCAAAAAATAAGTTCTGATGGAACGGGAACTGGTCGATCCAGGTGGAAAGAAGGAAGTTACCACTGTTCAGCGACTTCATTCGCAAAATCGATCGAGCTGCTAAAGTTCACGCAAAACGACAAAAACACGTCAACCAACTCGAAGCAAGGAAAAGGAGCTTTTTCACAGCTGGTACACTCGGATGTCAACCCAGGGCCAAGGAACGTTCCGGACTTCATCCCTTGTGTACGTCCACGACTCCCGGTGTTGAGGGGCAGGATCCTCCGCCCGGACAGGGTCGGCAATAACGAGGTAAGAGTTCACGAGCAATTACTTGTAAAAATGTCTGGATTATTTACTGATAACGAAACATGACGTTAATAATTGTTGTCAAATTCATGCGTTTTAATCATTTACAAAAAGAAGAAATTAAAACGTTTTTGAATGGATACGATATACACGTTATGAAAGCAGTGGTTCCCAAAGTCAACCTGGGCCCGGACCCCCGACCTCAACTTTCGCCAATAATGTCGTGCTGGACACGGCTATGCCATTCTGGTACAAAGAAATACAAAATTTTAGTGCCTCACGTGATCTTGCTTTTTTATTTTTGCACAATAAATCAAAACGTGGTTCAAGACTGGAAAGGGCAATTCTCACATCCTGATTAGCTTCCAGACGATTTTGTTTTTTCGTCTTCACATCACGGACCCCCTGGAAAGACGTTTTTCACGTCCTGGGGGTCGGTGGACCCCACCTTGGGAACCACGGCCCTAAAGGGACATTGAACCAAAAAAAACTTCTCATTGTAATGAGAACATTTTCTCATTGTAATGAGTAACTAGTCCATTGCATGTATAAAAGATCCTTATTCATTTCAGTTTGCATTTCTAGGCAAGAATCTATTTTCATCTGGGACTTTATTATAAAGACATGCTCATTACAATGAGGGAAAAACATTTTTTCAATGTCCCTTTCGGGGCTCCGTACGTACGAATCTATTTCATCCGTAATACAATTTATAAAACTTGCGCGTTAAAGTTGGTGATCATCCTTTGACCGTGCTCGCAGTCTTTTGGCATTCAGTCAAATCCCGTCGGCTGCAGTAAGTAAAGCTCACCTATCAAAGGGCCTCACGTGTTGAGGAAAAACTGGTTTTCAATCGCTGCTTACTGCTCTTTCAATCCATTTTTCACTGTGTTGATTGGAAAATCGGTTCGGTGTATTTGAAATGCATTTTAACGTTTACGGACTGCTAATGTCTTCACGGTAAATGCTATTTTCATATGCTGTCATGTTCATGTTTACAATTTGTTCTCAAAAGAAGGGGCCACGGGGTGTAGTTCTGTCGTCCGCCGCTAGAGTTCGCCGCGTCTCTGCGTGTTGAGTCTTGCTCTTGACTGGGCCCGAAAAAGGTTCAGCGAGTTCCTTGAACGCACCTGAGCTGAGCTCAGCTCAACGGAACACACTAATAGCGCATTAGCATCAACGCTACAAATGACGCCATTAGGCACACTTGGACATAAATTCGCTCACTTGCTCGGGGACAATTTGTCCCGCCGCTTTGCTTGTAATGATGCCGCCGCCGGTGTGGAATCGGGAAAATGTTCTGTGACCAGACACTTAAAAAAATATAAAATAATGACGAGACATTCCGACATGAGCATAATGGCTCTATTACACTTTATCTCGGTTTAAGGGCCTTTCGGGGGGGGGGGGGGGGCAAAACTGACAATCTGGGTCGTTTTGAGCCGCATTTTGAGACCAGCGGCGTTTAGTGGTATTTTTCCAAAGGGTTACGGGAAAACCACAAAGACGGAACTACGCACGAAAGGAATGCGAACCATTGAATATTTTGGATTTTACAAAACGTAAGTTACTGTTTCATAAACATCATGACTGACTTGCTCACCGTAGTAACAATTGCGTGACCATTAAGCTATGACGCCAAAAGGTATGCATGTGTACCAAATATTTTGAGCGGCCGTTTACTGTAATAATTGATGCACAACGATTCGTATATGGTGACTTCCGGATGTCCTGATCCGATCTTTTGAGATCAGAAATGGGTCCCGCGTCAGCAACAAAACAAATATCGGATCAGGTGGGAAACAAAGAACATGTAAGATTATCGCCGATATCGCACCGGAACGGTATCTGTATTGGTTAGAGATATTTTTATCGGTAGTCGGAAAGTGAACATTTTGGAATCCGCTTCGGAACAGCTGTCGGCTGCGGTGATTGATGCGTCATTTTGACATCATGACCAACATCTTTTGAATTGCGTATTCCAGAAATTCCGCGACGCTGTCGTCGTCGGATAACGGCACGTATGCAAAATAATACTCTGCGTGTCATCCAGTACTGCCAAATGTATTTCATGTGATGTAAAGGTTCGTTTAAAGGTCCTCTCGAGCGAATACTTCACACTGCGAGCTCCTCCGGAGCAGATCGGCGACAGCTTTTCCGAGCCCCCGCACGGCCAAAGGGGACTCGGCGACCGGTCGCCGGGTGGCGTGTAACGACTCGTGTTGTATGCAAATGCGGCCGAACGGGAGGCCAAATGGAAGCCGTGCAGCGTCGGAGGCGGCGAGCCAAGAAAGTCTCGGTCGTAGATGACGGATGGGGCTGGGGAGGGGGTCGAGATGATGGACGCCGTCGTCGAGCTCGGCCAAATTCATCCCTTAATGGATACTTGCCTTCTGGTCTGATGCACATTAAAGGCCCCCCGATAGGATTAATGGCCAGCTATGCTAAAACTACACTGAGCTAAATGCTAGCATCGGTCGGCTAAAAAATGGGATTATCCACAAACATCATATTTCCTACACTGGATGATTTAGTGAATCATACCCGACATCAATGAATTACTACTTAGCATCCGAGCTTGTAGCTCCTCTCCTTCCTATCTCACCAGCACGTTGCCTAGCAACATTTAGCTGCTAGCTAAACTTTAGCCAGATCAAGAACAGTTACTATTAGGTTCCATGCACAGCTATTTAGTTGGTATGTGCGTCACATGCTCGTGATATACGTGGCTAACTGTTAGCTAAGTTGCTAAGTACGTAGCTCGAAAATATGACGGTGACATGGGAGAGTAGCTACCAGCAAAGATGATCATTAAGTCGGCTAGGCGGCACGCTAGCAACATAGGTGGGTAACTACAAGCTAGGTTACTAAGTAGATTGGCTAGTTTGAAAGGATGGGCTGCGTCGCCCCAAAATAGGTTGCCATGTATGTATGGCGAGGATTTAATAGCTATATAGATAAGTAGCTACCATCTTGGTTGCGAAGGAGACAGGCAAGGCATCATGGTATGGATAAAGGTGAGTAGTTATTAGCTAGGTTGCCAAGGTGGTAGGCTAGGCAACATGCTAATAACGTAGATTTGCTGACAAAAGGTAGGTTGCTAACCCTGAATGCGGGCCTTCTAATAGCGACATAGCTGAGTAAACTCGGGCTAGTTCTGCACCGCCTTTATGCTAAATGCAAATGTAAAAGGGAACCCTTGCATAATTTGATTGAAAATGAATATTTTTAATGATTTGAATTGTCCTTGATGTACAACAGCTGTGGTTTTTGAAAGAAAATTGAGATTTTTTTTTTTTTTTTTTTGCTTCCGGTTTCGAACGAAAATCGGCAATCGAAGGCGCCTGTATTGCGTGCGGCCAGACCGGCTCACCCACGGCGGCTTTCTTGTGACTTCCCACGCTGCCAAAAAAAAAAAACTGGAAATATCATAATGTGCACGGCGCAACTAGTTGACCCACCCACAACTCATTTTGTTATTGTCAATTCGAAGGCCCCCCGGAAAAAAAACAAAAAAAACCAGAAATGAAATAACGCGGGCAGTGCAACCAGCGCACTTTTGTTATTGTGTATGACGCAACGCAGCCCCTGTACACAGACGTGTCCCGGTAGCGACTGTTGTTTTTCTTCTTTTGGAGGACGAGCGGATTGACCCCCAATCATGGTTCCAAAGAAGGCAAGTTCCTTGTTTGAAGTTATTTTGCCCTTTTGTTCGTAAGTTTTTTTTTTTTTTTACAAGACTGGGCGCCGAGTCGCTACAGATACGGCAATGCGCTCCCAGCCTAGCGTACTCTACTACTAAAGCATACATTTTAAGCAAAAAATAAATATATTTCTTAAATATTTTTATTATATAAAGAATTTAAACTCTACATGTATTTCTACCATGGAGTTTATTATCTGGAAATCCTTTTTAAAAATGCTCGAAAGAAAGCCTAGTTTTTTTAGGCTTGGAACGGATTATTTCTTTTTCCATTCATTGTAATGGGGAAACGTCGATTCGGTTTTCGAACAAATCACTTCCGGAGCCGTTTTCCGGAACGGATTGTGGTCGAGAACCGGGGCGTCACTGTACATAATAAAGTCGTGTTGGTGTGTAGCCTCTCTAATAGCGACATTTGAGTGTCTACCAGGGAGACTTTCGACAGCCCAAGTTTTAACGAAACCATTTCGTTGCCTAAAAATGTAAAACTTTGCACATTTCTCAAGTGCTAAACATGAAATGAAGTTTAATTTATATCTTTTTAGTCGAAACAAAATGTTGTCCCATCTCATGAGGTCGCGACCAGTGTCCGGCAAAGGGAAGCATCGGTTTGATTCAAAACGGACGACTTTGTGGAAACACTATCAATTAAAGCGACGGGGGGGGGGGGGGGGGCATTTAATAAGCGTCTTGTCATTCACTGACAGATGGGACATGATGTAATAGCTAATGGACAATACGAGGCTGACCCCGCGCAAGAAACTCTTAATTAGATTGCTCTGTTGTCGTTTGACCTTGGCGGAAGACGACACCCAACACTGCTGCTTTTCCTCCGCTATCCACTCTTTCCTCCCCCCCCCCCCCCCTTTTTTTTTTTTTCTCGTCCTGCCGGGGGCTGGCGGAGAATCAGCAATTGAATCCATTGTGCGTCGGTGCTGATGAGCTTTGCGGAGTAGATAATGGATTAAATTATTTATCTGCTACCCCCCCCCCCCCCCTTCACGCCCGCCTCATTGTCGGCCGCTTCTTTGTGTTGCCGCGACGCGGGCGCGGGCTGAAGGCCTTGATCACTCGCCGCCTTTCATAGATCTAATTTTTCTAATTAGCGGCTGAATGCGGAATGGGCTCTCGCCCGCTCTCGCCCTCCTCCTCGTCCTCAGCAGGGCGCTCTTGGTGAGATACATTCCATGACACGCTGTCCTTTTTGGCGAGCTTACATGATTCTGCTAATCATCAAATCGGTGCGTCGTGGAAATGGCGAGAACGAGATCAGTCCACTTTGATTTTGATTGATTTGCTGTTTATTGCGGAGTCGGGCGGGAACTGTTTTTTTGTTTGTTTTTGGTGTTTGAGGTCATCCGGGTCCTTGGCCGGCTTTTCGAGGATTGGAGTGACTCAAGCAGTTTTGGAACCGGAGGGGACTTCCAGATTGAAGGGAGCGGTCGGCGGTGTCCGTCAAGAGGGTAGGGAGGGATGCCTTAACCGCGGTGAGTCAAAAGAGCCGCCGGAGGACTCGGCTCGGCCGTGGAGAGCGCCCGAGCGAGGGTGAAGAGGAGGAGAGGCGACGCTGAGGCGGGGTGTCCACAAGAGGGGGGCGAGGGAAGGGTGATTGAGGAGCAAGAGAGGCCTCTAATCGCTGGATGATGACCGAAGAAGTCCAGGAACCTGCAAAAGAGGTTCGCGGGACGCCGGAATCGACTCCTGGCCTGGTTTTGTTGATTTATTGATGGATGAAAAGTGGAGTAAGGTTGCGAAGTTAAACTGGCTCCAAGGGGGCTGAGTCTTCTTCCTCTCCCCCCCCCCCCCCCCCCAAAAAAAAATTCCCTCAGACAAGTCTGGAAGGACCTTAAGATAAGTCGCTTGGACCCAAAATGGTTGCCGTCCCGTGGCTTCACGCGCTCAGTTTCTGGAGACTCGCCGAGTGGGGTTGCCCGTACTGTTAAGTGCGCTTCCAACGCGGCCTGCTTGCGTTTCCTCCCTTTGGTGCGGACCGACCCCCCCCCCCCCCCCCCGACAACTGGCAACAAAGAGCCCATTGAACGGCGGATCTTTGATGGCTAATCTGCGCGCGTTTGTACAGGGGAAACTGGAGCCAGCTTCAAGGAAACAGGTGGAACTCATTACGATATCCCCACTCTGGGTTTGTTTGTTTAGTTTTTTTTTTTTTTTTTTAATCAGAATTTTTTTTTTCTTCCCCTCCCTCCCAAAGTTCCCTGGTGAGTCCTCTGTGGGAACGCACAGAACACGGCAAGTTTTGCTTCAGTTTCAGGAGGAAATTCCCCCCGCCCGGACATATTTCGAGGGAAGAGAGTGAAAATGTGACTGAGGGTACAAATTTTGTTACGGAAATCGCTCGTTACGGTCATAACACCGATTTTTTCCGGTTATTGGGGGGGGGGGGTGGCGGGGGGCAAGTAGGATGCTGCGTTTGGCCGCCATCATGAAAAGCGAGAAGGGGGGGGGGTGGAGCTCCTTAGCCGATTTTGTCGTTTTGTTACGCAAAAAAAAAAAGATTCCAATATTTTTTTCATGTATATATTTTGGAATTCTGCCTTTTTTTTCCTCAAAGAAGTCTGACTTTGGCATCGTTGTATTCTCAAGAGTCTTTTGACTTAATTTTCCTAACTTTTTTCATAAATATACAGATTTGTTCTTGTAATATTCATAAAAAAACGACTTAAAAATGACAATTCTTTATGTTGTGATTCTGTTTTTTTCCAGTCAAACTAGGTTGTTGTAATATTAACAACACCTTAATTTTTTTTTCTTTATTTTTTTAAAATCCTTGTAATGACCATATGCTGAACCAAGACCCAGCAATATTTTGGCACGATCGATAAATTTCGAGGCGCCTGATGCGAGCTCCGGCAACAGAGCCAGTAGTCGTCGATAAAACTGAAAAATAAGCCGCTCAATGCAAAGTACATGATGTACATAAGCAGATTTTTTTTAATTTTTTTTTTTATTTTAAGAAGGCTGATCTTCGATTTGGCTGCGCTCTCCATCGGCTGGAGGGATTTCCGTGCTTCCGATTTTTGCAGTTTTAGGGATTTTCCTCACATCGAGCCGGTGTACCAAATGATCTGGTCTTTGGCTGTACGTACAGTGAAACTACATCACAATTGTCAGTGTATAATACACTTATATTATATACCTGTATATTACACAGAATCAGAATCAATAAAGCTGATTTAGCATTACATGAGCGTACAGTACAGAATTCTCATTTTCCAAGTCAAACAAAGTTGGAATTTCTTTTGTTGGCTTTCATGTGCTGCGAGGAATTAGTGCGCTACCTAGTTCCAAATGTGTTTCCAAAGGGGAAAGTTTTGAAGAAAAAAAAAAAAAAAAAACCAACAACTTTATTGTCCCAAAAATAGCAAGTTCCAGACTCCAGAGTCTTGTATTTTGTCTTCCTCAGCGTTAACTCTGCAGCCGCGGAATAGACAATAGATCCTTGATTCCTTTGTCGATAGTAGATTCTTTCACCTTTAAAATTCACTGGCAGACCTCACAAAAGGAAGACTTTGCGTGTGGCCAATTTTTGTGAAAGAAAATTGCGCGTGGTGCTCCTTTGAGGGCTCCAAAAACTGCCGTTTTCTTCTTCTACATGCGCTAGAGCTAGCTTTGTCGTGTTCCACTGGCAAATGAGGTAGAATCTTCTTCTTCTCCAAGCTAAGGAAGTAGGTTCTTCTTCTTCTACTCGCAATTCAGGTAGATTCTTCTTCTACGCACACTGAAAGTAAAGTCTTCTTCTTCTTCTACACGTCGGAGGCATCTGCGCATTTTCCAGACCGGACAATGTTTCAACCATTTTTGTTCAAACGAGTTTTTTGTTGTGCTTTTAAACTCGTAGCTGCTCGAGACAAAAATATTTTACCGCATTAATTATGCCAGAGAGATTCCAGCGCCTGGAAAAATGAGCGGCTTGTCATCTAGAAAATGATATGAAGTGGTGATATTAAGGAAATAGAAGAAGAAAAAAAAAGTCTGAAGTTTTTTGAAAATTGTCCTTCTCGAAGAAAAGTGCAGGACAACCTCGGTTCTCGACCACAATCCGTTCCAGAAGGCGGTTCGAGAAGCGATTTGTTCAAAAACAGAATCGGTATTTCGAGGCTGCGTTATACACAATAACAACGCGCGTCGTGGGTCAGCTGGTCGGGCCGCGCGCGTTATGTTATTTCCGGGTTATGTCGCAGGCGTTCGAGTACCGATTTTCGTTCGAAAACAGAAGCAAAAAAAAAAATAATCCAAAAATTTACATCCCCCCCCCCCTTGAAGAAAGTTTTCCCCGACAGAAAAAAAGTTTGACTTGAAAAATGCTGTCATGATATGAGAATAAAATGTTTTGTGACAAGCTCAAATAACGTGTTTTTTGTCCTCTTTGTATCCGGCAAGCAATTCCATCATCAAAATGGCGACTTTACGAGCGTACAGTCAGAAGAGGCAGAAGGGGGGGGGGGGGGGGGGCAATTGGCGGTGGGCAAGGTAACGGTCCCGGAATGAAAAGCAAAGCAAAACAAGGAGCCGGCGTTTGATTGTTTAATTCAATAATGTGGCGGACGGCGGGAGAAACATTAGCCGCGCGCCTCAAAGGCCACGGCGTGTTTGCCATGCATTAGCGCGCGCCGCGTAGCGAGCCGGCCCAGCTGGCCTCGGCGTGGATGACTTGCAGATGTGCGCGCCTAAAAGTCGTTAGCGCGCCGACGTTCCTTGTTTTGCTTTCTCCGGGAGGCTAATCTGCCACTGAAACGGACCCTCCGGAATGTCGTGTTTTTCTGCCCGGCACCGCCAAATTACCGCCGAGAACTCCTTCGCATCGCCGGATTAAAATCTCATTTTTTTTTTCCGGCGAGAAATCTGTGGTGTGAGATTAAAGCTGCATTTTTTTTTTTTTTTGGGGGGGGGGTGAAAAAAATATGAATAAGTCGCGTTTTATTGCAAAAGATAGTCTCACTACGCAAGTCGTTTATTTTCAGATGTTTTTACAATTTTGGGGGGAAGATTATGTATGTAAATGTGTTGAAAATGTGTTTGAAAATTAGGATAGTTGTATTTTTATTGAAAATAAATGTCTGAATATTACAGGAATAAAAATGTTTTAATTAATTTATTTATTATTTGACATTAAAAAAAATTATCATCTTTTTTTTTCAGAAAGAAGTTGTGATGATGCAAGAAGAAAGTCAAATTTCTGCAGGGAACAAAACTCAATGAGAGAAGAAATTTGTTTTTTGGGGGAAAATAAGGTTAGATATTTTCATGTTAAAAAAATGCACGTCGTATTTTTCTGAGGAAAAAATAAACAATAAAAAATACTAAAATTTGAGAGAAACTTGAGCCAAATGAAAATCAGTTCATGTTTAAAAAAAAATGCATATGGTATTTTTCTGAGGAAAAAATAAACAAGAAAAAATACTAAAAATTACAAGAAACTTGAGCCAAATGAAAATCAGTTCATGTTTAAAAAAAAAAATGCATATCGTATTTTTCCGAGGAAAAGATAAACAAGAAAAAATACTAAAAATTAAGAGAAACTTGAGCCAAATGAAAATCAGTTCATGTTTAAAAAAATGCATATCGTATTTTCCGAGGAAAAAAATAAACAAGAAAAAAATACTAAAAATTACGAGAAACTTGAAACAAATGAAAATCAGTCCATGTGTTGAAAAAAAATGCATATCGGATTTTTCTGACGAAAAAATGAACAAGAAAAATACGTAAAATTACGAGAAACTTGAGCCCAATGAAAATCAGTTCATGTGTTTAAAAAAAATGCATGTCAGATTTTTCTGAGGAAAAAATAAACGAGAAGCTTGAGCCAAATGAAAATCAGTTAATGTGTTATGAGATATTATATATAATATATATATATATATGAGATCTATATATTGGAATATTATGAGAGTCGTCTTTTTTGCCCAAGCAAATTCTGCGTGACGGGTCTGTGCAGTTTTCTGGCGCGCTTCCCAGCGTTCTCAGAATTCTCAGACAGATTTTGGCCGCAAAGCAGAAGCGTCGGGACGCTCCAAATTGGGCCGCTGTCATCGGGCCTCGCTATGATGTCCTGTGATCCTTCCTTTTCGTCCGTCAGCGGGCCGTGATCAAAAACGAGAGCGCGTCGGCGGCTTTCCTGTCGGCCAGGAAGCGGCCGACAAGAGGCAGGCCCTTTGTCGTTTGCCCGTTTTCACCGCATTAGCCGCCGTCTCGTCTTTCCTGCGGAATGAAAGAAAGTCTTGTTCGGGTTCCGGGCCCGCTGAAAGCGGTCGCAAACAGGAAGAAGGCGGACGCTTCAAAGGTGCTATCTTCTAGGTAGCGTTAGTATTTCCTACATATCTTCTACAAACGCAGCACTCCAATCCAGTGAAATCCAAATCCCGCTTAGTATAATACCTACAATACTACACACAGATGATTGATGATTTCACACACAAAAAATTGTCTGATCTAAGCGTTAATAATGTTAGTTTGCCGCAGAGGATAAAGAATATATGCTCGTGAGTATTGTTATAATTGGTGTCTGTCTGCATGTGTTGTGCGTTTGTGTTCATACGATGATCTTCAAAATAGGTTAAAAAAATCATGAAGAGGTTTTGTTTATTGCAAAAATATTCTTTTAGAAATCCATTGCTAAAGGGTTATAACTACCGCAACATTGACGCTAGTGTTGTTAGCCCACGTATGGCATTTCTCAATGTGTATGAAGCTATCAGACTTTGGTTCCGGTTAAATGCACGTGCAATTTGGTGTGATAGTCGGTGTCAAATGGGATTGGGAGCTAACGGGTTGAAGCAAGCACACCTGGCCTCTTTTTGGAAGAAATATTCACTGTCTGCTGGTACTAGCTACGAACTCATACAGTGGCGCCTCTACTTACAAAATTAGTCCGTTCCAGAAGTCGTTTTGTAAAAGGGGAATTTTTTTGTAAGTAGAAGTGCATTTTATATGTAAATTGCGGAATCCCTTCCCTTCCCCGCCGCCAAAAATAAGCATTCAAAGTACATAATTTCAACAATAATTTAAAAATGTTCATTTTCCTTTGGCGATGGGCGACTGTGCGAAAAGAAGGGCGAGTGGCAAGTAAAATGCATCGTGGGGCACGGAGGGGTAGGTGGAAAACATACGTATGAACGTACACACGCTCACAACTTCATTCCACTCAAGTTTCTTGGGGACCATCGGGAAGAAAAATGAATCAACTTGCAAAAAACACAAATTGAAAAAGTTGTACTTTTACAATGTGGATTAGCTTGTGACGGCGCTAGCGTGACTCGCTGACAGTCGAGTGTCCGAGCCAATCAAAAAAGCAACGTGGGTAAAGATGGACGCCCCTCCTAACCAATGGGATGCCGGGAAGATGCTACGGCGATAACCAATGGGAGAGCAGCTCAATCTGGCCGCACAAACCAAGATACGGGAGTCGGAATTCCCCGAAAATGCGAGACGCGTTTCCTCTCTCGAAAACAACCACTTGGCGCTCATTTGTCAGACAAACGTCAACATCCACGGGGAGCGTCGGGCCCGTCTGTGTTTTTGCGGACCGCCCGTGCGACATGGTTTTTTTTTTTTTTTTGGGGGGGGGGGGGGTCGACTGCCTGGAGGTGCGGAGGAAATGAAAGCAGGGCTCGTCTTTACTTGGGGGGGGGTGGGGTCGAGACCGCGTTGACATTCGTCACAAATTGTGTCGTCAACAGCACATTTCTGGAGAATTTTCAGTTTTTGTTTTTTTTTTTAATCACCATGTCCAATGTCTCTGTGATCAAATCAAATACATTTTTTGTTGTTGCTGTGTAAGTACTCCACAAAATTAGCGGGGAACAAATTTCTACAGCGGTGCAGTTTCTGATTTTTGATTACAAAAAAGTACACTGAAAAAAAAAAAAAAATTATGCACAACGTTAAAATGTCCTCAACTGATGTAATTTTCCCGTCTTCTCCTCCATAAAAAAATAAAACAAAGTAACGTCCGTTGACCACCTTTTAAACATCCATCCAGATTAAAATTCTGCATTAAAAATAATGTATAATATTAGCAAAAAGGTGCATTGAGGACCTTCCAAACACTTTAAGGTGCAGCGAGCTGTTCATGACCCAATTATCCATTTTCTTTGCCGCTTATCCTCACAAGGGTCAGGGGGAGTGCCGCGGCCTATCCCAGCTGTCAAGGTGCAAGGGGCGGGGCAAACCTTGAACCGGTTGCCAAGCGATGGCAGAGCACAGAGACCAATTTACAGTCTCCAATTAATGATGAATGATTTTTGGGAAAATCTGTATCATAATTTCAGTCATATCAATGATAACATCGGGGCGTTCGAAGCCTTTTTGTGTTGTCAAAGATGAACACGTTCAGAGACCCCCCCCCCCCCCCCCCTTGAAACTAGTTCATAAAGTTTGTGTGTAAATATGCCCTGCTAAAAAAAATGTTATCGAACAAGAACTTTTGGATCCAAGTCCTGTAGAATTTCGATTTTCTAAAGAAAATCACAGTTCTATAGAACATGTTGTTCTGTACAAATTCTACAGAATTCTATGGAAAATTTTTAGCAGGGTGATAAAACCGTAACCACAACGTGGCCCGCGACAAAAAGGACGTTGACACCCCCGCTCTAAACTATACGAACTGTAACGGGACACTAAATTGTCTTTATGAGCACCGTTTTATTTCTTAACCACGTACGTTAGCTTCATCTCACTCAAAATACGAAAACAAAAGTTAGCTTCACGGGCAGTTTGTCAAATCCGATACTCGAAATTGTCTGTCGATGACAAAAGGTGACTTTTTGTGAACAACAGAGAGCTCGTAAAGGTCCGGAAACCAAAACCCATTCCAGGTCTCGGACGATGAACCTAAGGTACGTTTTTTTGCCAGCGTTACGGACGGTTAAGAGCGGCCCAAACATCGACGACCATTTGGAGTCTCGCATTGACGGTAATCGCCGGCGCTTTTTGAGTTTTCCCCAAAGTTTTGAGTGCAAAGTCACTGGAGTCTTTTGGAGGTTTTGGATCGCTACGCAGTCTTGACGGGGCTCCCGGACAGCCTCCCCCCGCCCCCGCCTGCCTCCCTGCTCGCCCATTGTGGAGCTTTGTAATTGGCTGTGTGTTCCTGACAAAAGAGTCTCACGGAGAGACTCTGATGAGAAAGTGCCTCAATCCAGCTCCTTTGTTTCTGGATGGCCTTAATTAGAATGGCTGGAAAGAGGCGCCCCCCCCCCCCCCCCCGCTCCAAAAGCCAAACAGAGAGCCCATTACGTTTTGCTCTCTTCCTTTGTTGCGCTCACGTCCTCTTCCTTTTCTTTTTTTTTTTTTCGGAACGGTAAAAGGAAAACTAGCTTGAGAATTGAGTGGACCCCCCCCCCCCCCCCATAACGATGACCTGAAAGAAGGCCTCCCTCCCGAGAAAAACATTTCAACAAATCGTGTCTTCGCTGTTTATGAAAACGGCTGTCAGCTAATATTCGAACTGGTAAAAGCGCATTTTGAGGTGTTCGTGTAAAGCGAGCGTCGGCCGCGAGCCGCCGGCCAATCAGACGCCGTCGACAAAGTTAGGGACGCCGTCCGCCGGCAAAACGGCGCCGATAATCACTTGACACCGGTGGCCGCTAAAAGTAATAATCTACCTGCCGACGTTTTTACGCGGGAGTCAATCAGCAGCCGGCGCGGCGGTGGGGCGGCGCCGTATGAGGGTGATGGGGTAATCAGGCGGGGGGGGGGGACGGGGGCATCTCGCTGGGAAGTTCCCGCAAACAGAGCGCACCCACTCCCCCCCCCGCCCCCAACTCCATTTGTCTTGTTAATGCTTCCCTCTGATTACCTGATTGCGCTGGATGACTGTGGAGAAATGTGATTGCGTCAAATTATACACGGCAAACTTTTGATTGGGGATCTGGCGAGCGAGCCGCCATTGACGCCATTGACGGCCTTTGTCGAATTTGGCCCGGCCTGATTTCAAATCAGCTCTAAGTGTCACGTCCTGTAATTGTAATCACGACTTAATTTCTAACCCCCCCCCCCCCCCCACCTTTTTTTTTTTTTTTTTTTTTACATTCTCCTTCTGCGGCACAAAAGTCTGCATATTCTCACACTCACTTTTGCAAATCCATTTTTCAACCTCTGTTATACTCGTTTAGTAACAATTGTCTCCAAAGTATACAAAACATCTACGTTAGCTTGATCAGACCCCAAAAATTGATGCTCATGTTTTGGCAAAAATGCGCATTGCTTGTCAATGGGTCTTCATATGCTTACTAAAACATGCAACGTTGCTGTTAATGTTTTTTTAAAAAAAATATATACATATTTTCAAGTTGGCGGCACGGTGGATCAGCCGGGAAAGCATTGGCCTCACAGTTCTGAGGTCCAAGGTTCAAATCCCCCCACCCGCATGGAGTTAGCATGTTCTGCCCGTGCCTGCTTGGGTTTGCTCCCACATCCCCAAAACATGCGGTGACAATATTGTATGTATACAGTAACATATAATAATTGTATGGAAAATGTATAAGGTGGCACGGTGGATCAGCTGGGACAACGTTGGCCTCCCAGTTCTGAGGTCCCGGGTTCGATCCCAGACCCTCCCTGTGTGGAGTTTGCACGTTGTCCCCGTGCCTGCGTGGCTTTTCTCCGGGTGGGCACTCCGGTTTCCTCCCACATCCCAAAAACACGCAACATTAATTGGACACTCGAAATTGCCCCTCGGTGCGATTGTGAGAGCCCATGTGTTCGATCCCCGCCCCCGCCTGTGTGGAGTTTTGCATCTTCTCCCTGTGCCCTGCGTGGCTTTTCTCCGGGTGGGCACTCCGGTTTCCTCCCACATCCCAAAAACATGCAACATTAATGAACACCAATGAATCCAACACATTTAAATACAAATCCCTCCAAAATAAAATAAAGTCAGCGCACACAGTTTAACAGATATTCCACCACGTAGCATAAAGAACAGCTACACCCTAATTGCTGCTCTATTATCCTGAACTTTTACCTGGACCAACTTTTAACCGGGTTACGCCCGGATCACCGCATAAACTTCAGGGTTGAAGGCGTGTGAAAAAAGTCACGGCTTGTGGGCCAGAAATGACGGCGATTGTTTCATCCAAAACGGTCGTATTTCAGTTCATGAAAATATTGTCGGCTTTTGGGGGGGGCGGAACGGATTAATGACGTTTAGCATCACTTCAATGCGGAACGATGATTTGACGTTTTAAAGTCGTGGGTTCTGTTCTGCGCTTTGCCAAACTTTTCCGTCCTCCCGCCAAGCGCCAGGATAGTCGTTGACGCTAAATATTTCCCGCCTCGGCACAAATGAGACGTTCAAGGTGAAACGGCGTCAAAGTTTTTTTTTTTCTGGCGCTGATGTCGTTCAACGATTGAAGCGCGCGCGCGCACACGAAAAAAAAAAGGCCAGCATTTGCAAATCCATACTTGAGCGCAGTGCTCATTAATTAACTGGCTATTGATTAGTGACCTTGCCACTTGCACTTATTTCCATTTGGCACGTCGGCGTACAGTGCGCTGCGCCGTCGCTCTTATCTCCCCAAACGCTCGCCTTCATTAAAACAGCCATTAAGTTGCGGCCGCGGATTATGGATTTCTCCCGACTCGGGACCGTCTCTCGGTTCACCGGCCGGGGGACGGTTTTGTACGTTTGCTAAGTGCTAACGTGGTGGAAATGTTGAAAGGGCGTACGGACGGCGCCGCGTGGATGGACAAAAAAAGGTGACGCTCCTCGGTTTGGAGACCTTGAATCAACCACCACCACGCGCAACAACTCAAATTTTACGGTGCAGTTCAACATAGATTTTCATCTAGATCAGCGGTCGGCAACCTTTGACACCGAAAGAGCCATTTGAACCCGGTTTCCACGGAAAAGAAAACACTGGGAGCCGCACATCTAAAATGAAAAAAAAAAAAAAAAAACTTCTACTACTTTACCGCAGCATGTTTCTTATGAAATCCACGTGCTACAGAGAAAATTACATTTTATTCATTTAATGAACACATTTTGAAAAATAATAACAATGAATGTCTCTTTCAAATAAATTAAAAAGCTGAATTCAAAAGCTTGCACACGTAGTTGAATTTGCAAACTTCACCCACTTTTTGAATTGATTTTTCGTCCGGTCAGCCTTCTGCATCAGTTCCGAAACAGCTTTTTCCTCTCTTCTCCCTCTGGATATTTGTCAGCAAAGGCTCTGTGTTGTATTGTCAAAATGTCTTGCGACATTTGACCGTTTATTGTTCTCCACAAATTAGGCCACTCTCGCCCGAGGTAAATGCAAATGAATCTGGCCAGGCATCATTGAATGTTCTATTTTCTTGAGATATGTTTCTTTTCTTACATTTCTCCATTGGCTTTGCCGGGCTTGAAAGTCGCTCAAAATAGACGGCGTTTCGGCGGGTATACCCGCTTCCGCAGCGTGACGTCTATTTTGAGCGACGAAAAAATAATATCAAATAATTGAATTAATATTTTAATATTTCAAGATCACAATAATCTTCAAATTTACAACTAAAATAATATAAAAACTAACACAAATAAAACACACTTCAATTCAATTAAAAAAAATTTTTTTAGTAATTTATTTTCCCAAGCCAATCAGAGCCGCATTATAAGGATGAAAGAGCCGCATGAGGCTCCGGAGCCGCGGGTTGCCGACTGCTGATCTAGATAAAATAATTTGCGTTAAAAACGAGACATTCCATACACTTTAATGTCACCAACTATTTTTAAAGTTGATTTTTTTTTTTTACAAAACAAAATCTGCCATTTTCTCTACCAATCGATTACATGGTCAGAAGTAAATGTTGAATAAAATACTTAAAAATAGCACAAAAATTCGGATTAGAGATCGGTTTCGACGGCGGCTTTAAATCCACAAGATTGGCGAAAATGTCGGGAGCCGAAACGAACTCGTGAGCCGCCATCTTATCTGTCAACTCCCACTGACTGCCAATCACGAATCAAACACGCCCGCCGTTGAGGTTTGTGATTGGATGAGCGAGCGCGTAGGCGGAAACGTCCGACGTTCTTCTTTGCGTGACGGAACGTTTGCACGAGTGGACGACTCGTTTGATGTTTCGTTTTTTTTTTTGACAACAGTGACTGTTTGTTCTCTCAGTTACAGTCACTGTAACGCAATAAATACACGTACTGTAGACCGTACTTGTGGCAAAAAAAAAAAATTCCATGAATAACCGGTTTTGTTGTTCTAAATTAAAATCCACAAATAAATGAATTCCCGGACGTCAAACAGCAAATGTGCAAGGGTCCACTCGAGAACAAAAATCAAATTAAAACGGTACATGGAAATAGTTGTCATTTTTTGGGAATTAAGTGAAATTGTTCTAAAGAAAAAGAATCCACTCTATAACAAAAATCAAATTAAAATGGTACATGGAAATAGTTGTCATTTTTTGGAAATTAGTGAAATTGTGACAAGGAAAAAGGGCAGAGGGACAAAAAAAAAAGACAAAAGTTGTGATTATATAAATAAAAATACAAAAAAACAATTTCGCAGTGTGGTTCATTAAAATAGTTTATCAAAATATTATGAGAACATCCAGAAAAATAAATAAATAAATAAAACTAAAATTTAAAAAATGAAAATAAAGGTCATAATAAATAAATAATGAGGAAAAAAATGGAAATTGCACATAGTTGTAATATTAGAAGAATAAGAGTAAAATATAGAGACTACAAAGTGAAGCCTTATTAAAGTGAGGAACTCGAATGTCGTATAGGCGAGACCTCAGAAAATAATCATAAATCAAATTTGCATTGCGCTTTCCGGAACACTCATACATGCTGGAGAGGGGGTGAGATTTGATTAAATTACTTTTTGCAAAATATTTGATAAACGCACAAATGATGCGCTTTGGGTTGTTTATGAACGGGAGAGCTGGTTGGCTCACATTCGGAGCCTTGGAAGAAACCAAAAGGATGCTTGTGGGGGGGGGGGGGGGCAAGACCAACACAGATGTCCAAATAAAGTGTCAAGCATTCATTTTGACAAGATTAGTCCCCCCCCCTGCCCCCCCCCCCCCCCACGCACTTTCCCACACACGTCTTGATAAATTGATTTTCTCAGCCTGAAAGACAAATTAAATGGAAATACGACACAAAGAACACGAATACGCGTCGGTCCGCCTCCTTTTCCCTCTTTTCTCTCTTTTTTTTTGGGTCAATTCCCCCCATCTAAAGTGATCCCGAGTGTGTTCCAAGTTAAATTAAGATGTTCGGCGACGATAAAGAGTTAAAAGCAGCGGTCGCCATAGTGACGCCACGCCGGTTGCATTCTAATCCCGTCGCAATCAAGTCTCCGTGATAAGGAAGGCTGACATTTTCTCCCGCTCGCGCTTTTTGTCGTTTATTTCTTTGTTGGCCTGCCGGGAATTTTATTGACTTTATTACGCTTTCATCAAAAGCGCGCGTAGCTGAGAATTTCGGACAAACGTGGCGGCGACGCCGGCGGAATGAGACGGGAAAAACGGGACATTCGTGCTAACCGCAGTCTACGTTTTTTCTTCATGCTAATCGCCCACCACGCTAACTATGATATATGATATTTCTTCAAGTTTACCACATCATACAATGTTTTTCTTTAAATTCCGTTTGGACGGACATTGCACTTTAATAAAACAAATTATTGGTTCGTGCCAATCAAGGTGTAGCCCACACACACAACACGCTAAAAACTTTTTGGGGGAATACTTTGATATATGTCTCATTATAGCTAGCATTTATCTTCATAATATTACATCCATCCATCCATTTTCTATCGCTTTTCCGGGTCAGGTCGCGGGGGAAGTAGCTTCAGCGGGGTTACCCAGACTTCCCATTCCCCAGCCACCTCTTCCAGCTCTTCCGGAAGGATCCCGAGGTGTTCCCAAGCTAGCCGAGTGACGTGGTCTCTCCAGCGTGTCCTGGGTCGCCTCTTTCCGGTGGGACGTGCCCGGAACACCTCACCGGGGAGGGGTCCGGGAGCCATCCGGATCAGGTGCCCCAGCCGCCTCACCTGGCTCCTCTCAATGCGGAGGATCAGCGGCTCGACACTGAGCCCCTCTCAGATGACCGAGCTTCTCACCCTAACTCGAAGGGAGAGTCCGGACACCCTGCGGAGGAAACTCATCCGGGATCTTGTTCTTTCGGTCGTGGCCCACAGCTCGTGGCCATAGGTGAGGGGAGGAACGTAGATCGACTGCTAAATCGAGACCTTCACCTTTCGACATGGCTCCCTCTTTACCAGACCGGACCGATACCAAGTCCGCGTCCCTGCAGACGCTGCGCTGATTCATATCCGACGTGGTCCCGTTGGCTTCATCAAGCCGAGCGTGAAGCGGCTGGGGCGAGAACCTGCACCTCCAAATCCGAGACCGTGGTCCTCGCTCGGAAAAGGGTGGCGTGCCCTCTCCGGGTCGGGGATGAGATCCCGGCCCAAGTGGAGGAGTTCAAGTATCTTGGGGTCTTGTTCACGAGTGAGGGAAGAACGGGGCGGTAGAACGACATAATATTACAATGATATTAAAAATACATTTCTCATAGTGTCATTTTATACTGGTGAACCTTTGCCTTTGTTCTCTTAGTGTTAAAGTGACAGTACCCATCACTCTTGCTCTTCACTCCCCTAGTTTTTAGTTTCTGTTCTCAAGTTTTCTCACTGAACCACTGAAATTGGTAGTTTGGGTCCGTGTTCGAGGACGCGGCTCAAAGCTGGTTGCTAGAAGTCTATGTATATACAGTGTGTATGTATATATATTTGTATATACATGCAGTCATTTAGCAAAGTGAACCGGGAGACAAATGAAATATGCGCTCAATTATGGCAACGCTTGTAAGGAGCTAATAAAGCCAACGTCGCGACAAGACATCGCAAACCCTTAATGGATGCCAACTCATTTGGCTTGACTGATGGCTTTCCCGCGCCGCTCACGCGGGGGCTGAATCATTATGAAATTCATCACCAGGCGTCGAGACTCGTTAAAGGATTCACGACGTTTCATTAAGGCGGCGTCGTTAGCGGCTGTTTGTGTGTTTGTACGCACGCGGGAGTGGAAAATAGTGCGAGGAATTAATTATTCGCCGATTAAAACACGCGAAGGGGGGGCCGCTCATTGACTGGCTGCCTTGCATTACTTACCGGGACGTTTCGCGCACTTTTATCCGCATCGAGAAGGGCTCGGGCCCGCTTCGGAAGGTGCCGCTCAGGTGTGTTCAATTTGTACCAAACAGATCCAGTAAATGTGAACCCGAAGCGGTTCAGGGACAGATGGTTTGGACTGGCAAGACACTGTTTGCGGGAACGGTGCTGAGTGAGGAATTGTGTGAAATCGACACCTGAACCTGTCTTCATCTTCCCGCTAAACCAATGCTTGAACTAGACCTGAAATCAACTCAGGAACCCAGTCTTCTTCTCCAAAACCATCTTCATTCATAAAACCAATGCTTGGACTAGTTGTCATCTTCCCTAAAACCAACACCTCAACTAATCTAACTTGCGCAAAACCAACACCTGAACCTGGTTTTCCCTGAAATCCAAGCCTAAACAGTCTCCTTCCTTCAAACTAAGTCCTGAACCAGTAATCTTCATTCCTAAAATCAACATCCAAACAACTCTTCTTCACGAAAACCTCCACCTCAGCCCGTCTTATTCCCTAAAAGCAGAACCAATCTTTTTGGTCCTTACAGGCAACATCTGAACCAGTCTTTCTCTCCCACCAAGCCGGGGCTTAAACCAGATTGGAACCATTCCATGAACCATGCTTCTTCTTCCTGAAAAGCAAGACCTGAACCGGTCTCCTTCTTAATCCCTAAAACCAATACCTAAACAAGTCGTCTATTCAAAAACCATACCCAAATCTGTTTTGTTTATTCTCTAAAACTAAAAGCAGATCCAGTCTTCTTGTTCCCCTTCCGGACAACAGCTGAACCATTTTCCTGAGACCCTGAAACTATAACTGAACCAGCCTTTTTGGCCCTGAAACCAGATGAGTGAACCATCATGGCCACCATTCTTGTCGTCGTCTTCTCCGTCCCTAAAACCAACGCTTGATTTAGTCTTTGTCCTTTGGAATAAGAACAAGACCCCCCGGGTCAGGCTTTCGCTGTAGTCTTGTTCGAGCGTTAGCCGTCCGTAAGGAGACTGATGTCGGTCTTTTGGCGGGTGCAGAATACGACGGTTTTTACTGATGGGTCCGGCCTGGTTTCAAGGAAGACTGACAGCTTTACGGCGAAACGAACAAAAAAAGTCTTGAATTGAGTTCCGGCCGCAGGAAAAGTTATCCCGAGATTTTGAATGCGCCAGGTGGGTTTTACATGACAAAACGTGTTCATTGTGAGATGCCCCCGGCCTCATTGGAAAGACATCAGATGTATAAAGACAATCTTTTTCCCCCACTTTAATTGTTTTATTATTCCTGGAGCTCCGAAGAGACGCCGCTGCGCAAGAGCTGATTTCCCCTTTGGCAAGCGGGCGACGCGAGCCCACTTTGCTCGGGAGCTCTCTTGACAATCTCATCAGCCGAAACAAAAACACGGCGGAAAGATGGTGCGGAATATTTTTTCTTTTTTCTTTTTCCAAGTGCGCGATGATTAATTGATTTCAATGATTAAAACGGAGGGAAATGGCGAGATGAGTCTGAAAAGAAGAGGGCGGGGGGCACTCGTAAGGGAAAAGCTTTGTTTGTTCCGAGCTCCTTTGAATGAGCTTCTCATAACAGAGCGGAGGAACTACTTGGAGTGCTCTTCTTCTTTTGCGACGTTTCTTTGTTTTTTTTTTTGTTCTCCTAGTAAATAATTACGGCACGTCGCTGCCTGGGTGGGAGGAAGGAGGGGTCACCGAGATCTGTGTTTGGAGAAGAGGGAGGGGGGCGCATTCCCTCTCGAAAAATTGATCATTTTTATTTATTTCCTGAGCCAGTCTTCTTCTTCCCGAAAACCAAGACCTGAACTAGTCTTTTGGATCTGAACCTTTCTTCTTCTTAGCTAATAAGCACAGTTCCACCACAACCTAAACAGCCCCCATTTTCTAAAATCGATGGTTCATTTATTTTCTGGTACTCCAGCCTTCCCTCTTCAACCAGTCTTCTGATGGTTTAAGTTCTTTCCGGCGCGCCCGAAATGACTGACTGAACCGTCACGTGTTCAACAACTAGTTACTAGTAACTGCCAATCAAAAGTGCTCGGGAATGTTCGGCGCGGTGGGACGTTTCCAGGCATAAGCAAGACTTTTTCGGTTGCAGCACGTCTTTAGATGCTAAGCGGTCAATCCCTTGGTGTAGGGAAGCTAGTCGCAAACGGAAACCGAAGACTGGTTTAGGTGTGGATTGTGCCTTGTTTAAGCATTGTTTTCTGGGAGTAAGACTGGTTCAGATCATTATTATAGAGGGTCTTCTTCCTCTATAACTGGTTCAGATGTTAACTCCAGAGAAGTAGACGACTGGTTTAGGTCAGATGCGGGTCGTTGTTGTAGCCAGGCAATCGATCAGTCAACTCCTAGTTCCAGGAATTCAGCCACTTCCTTCGGGCGTTTCCACAGGTCCGTGACGGTCAGCCAGGTGGGAGCCTCTGCGCAGCTGAAGACGTGTCGTGTATCGTGAAGGCCCCGTCCGCATTTCGGGCAGAGGTTGGCGATAGTATTGTCGGTACGAGCCAGCGGAGTTGCGACAGTTTGGATCTTGTCCACCTTTGTCTACCTCGGGGGTTGGGCGGCCACCGAGGACGACGACCGGTCTGTAGCCGGCCACCGCGTCTTCGACCGCCGTTCGAAGGGGGCTACGTCGCCCGTCTCGGTAGGCTTGTTCGTCGAACACCTTGTCGGTGGGGATGTCTTGGTCGATCTCTTGACGGTATTTGCGGATGTCATGGCAAAGTAGGCACGGTTGACGTGGGTGGTTTGTTTGACACCTGATGGCACAGGTCCGCGGGTAGTTGGCAGTGCAGTAGATCGGTAGGATTTTAGTCTCACGATGCAGGCGGTCCTTGTCAGCCACGGCCAGGCAGCCGGTGGTGACTTGGAAGGCGGCGTTCTGCCGAGTCTGGAGCTTCTTCGGGTGCGATGGCTTGAGCGAGGGAGACCACACTGGAGCCAAGAAGTTTAGGACGGACCCTCCGATGAGCGTCTCGGCACTCGGGCCCCAGTTTGAGCCGGATATGGCTTTCTTCACCACGTCCACCTCTTGGCACTTGCATTTGGCGCTAAGCTGAAGCGCCTGACAGGTTAGCGTAGCAGACAAAACGATTTCTGGGGTACTCAGAGGTGTCTTGATGTCTGAAAGGAAACGGACTGTTCAGCATTCATCAGATCGATACCTTTGAATCTCACTTTGTTGACGTTAGCTTTGGAAACGAACGAGCGATTGAAATAGTTGTTTGGTCAGCCCTCTTTCAAGCTGTTAGAAAACACAACTCCGGTGTGAAGCTAACCATCACGACGAATTCTTTTTCCTCCCTCGCTCCCCACCCCCGGCAGGACAAGCGTCTTCATTACGAAGCGCCGCGGTTTCCTTTTCACCGGGGTGAGATCAGCCCTGCGGGGAGCCTCCGAACATCTGAGGCCGGCTCCGCCGAAGTGCTTCCCGGTGCCTTTTAATCTGTTTCGTCGTGCAGCTGCTCGGGAAAAATAAAAGCGGCAACCGGACTGAAAAGATCTCAGCAGAGAAAAGCCAGGATCAATTTACCGAGGTCGGGAATGCCTCCCCACACTCGTTTTCTTCTTTCCTAAAACCAGCACCTAAGCCAATTGTCTTCTTCCTGGGGAAAAAAAAGGCACTTAAACTAGACAAGAATGAACAGATAAATCTGCCGTCTTCCATAAAACTAACACCGTAATCATTTTTCCTTTGTTTTGTTTTTTTTTCCCCTAAATACCCGAACCAGTCTTCTGGTTTCTGGAAAACAAAAACAGCGCCGGAACAAGGCTTGTTCTTCGGTTCTACCGCTCCCTGAACGAGTCTTCTTCCCTCGCGGAATGAGTCTTCTTCTTCTTCTTCTTCCTCAAAACAAAACAACTGAACTTTGCTAAAACCAACACCTTAACCAGTTTTCCTCTTGCAGAGAACCAAAGGCTGATCAGTCCGCTTCTACCCGAAAAACAACTTCCGAACCAGTCCTCCTTCCTTAAGAGCCGCACCTGCAACACTTCAGCTTCTGACTTGAGCGGCGCATCCACATTGAGGAGCTGCTTGGCGGATGCGATTCTATTTGTTTGCATCTGCTAAATTAGCAGTAGAAAAACGTAGACAAATCTTAAAAGTTTCTTTGATCTGGTTGAACTTGGTGTCAGCCCACCTCAAAGGGGGGGGGGGGGGATTTTAATTTAGCTTCACTTCACTATTTGCCCCCCCCCCCCCAAGTCTGTGGCCAAGGCCACGCCCCTCACTGACATCCACAAGACTTGAAGGTAAACAAACACGTTGGTAGCAGGACTGTTACTATAACACTAAAGTGATCGGTTCAAAGTATTTCTTGTCAATTACAAATCAGTAGGAGGTGGTAAACTTACCTGTCAGAGAAATATCGCCAAGGGCGGGAAGGTTCTGGACTCTCTCAGCCGCCTGTGGCCCCCTCATTCCGAAAAGGCAGCTTTTAATGTCACCCTCGTGTCGTCTCTGGATCCCTCTTGTCGTTTGTTTTTGTCGCTTCGTATATTCAATATTCCACCGTAGTTTCAGCAAAGCTCCTCAAACCCAACCTAATAGGTGAGAGTTCAAGGCGGGGAGGGTGCCCACGGGTGCGTGAGAATGATGGCGCCTCGTCACTCATGCCTTCTGTGTCTGATTGGTTGTTTTTCCTCGGCTGCTGCGGTTCCGTCAGTCAAATAACAGGCAGAATATTGGGCCAGAGAGGTTGAATTTTATTTTATCTTTTAAAGATACTCTTTGTCGTGTACCGCTGCAAGGTCATACTAACAAAAAATAACAAAATTTGATGTTTTCAAATTTACGTCTATTTCCGAGGTGTTGTAATAGTTTCTTGGAAAGTAATAGATTGCACTCTGACCCTCGCTTGAGTACCACGGGAAGGTGACGCTAGTATGGGAGTTTTGCTTCCGCAGACCACAGGGAACTTTTGAATACTTTTGGGAAATGTGGGGTTATGGGGGGATATCATGCAGTCCGTCCCGACGAAATAAGCTCAAACCACAGCGCTGCCCTTGCCTGGGTTTGGTGTCTTGAGTCATTTTGTGACAGTGTCTTGATATTCTTTTTTTTTTGTTGTTTGTTTGTTTGTTTCTAAAAGGCCCCATGGCGCAGTCTTCACCTTCTTCTTCTTCTATCTGAAGAGCCACACAGCAAAGATACCGACCCGGTGGGGTCTAGCCCCCGAAGCCAAGCTTCAGGGGTCTTCGATGAGGTCGCGAATGACGAGACCAGCGCCTCCTTGCAGTTACCCTTCGCGTCAGACGATGGCGCCACTTGACACAGATAATGACGCGTGCCAGGACTCGGTACGCCACACTTCTGGAATGTCACGTAATTAACGCGTTCCGTGCGTTTCCATGGTGAAAGTAAGTGGGGACAATAAGATCCTATTTGGAATTTAATTTTGATATTGATATCAATCAAAAATGCATTGACTGTATTAACAATAGAGACGCGGTAATTGCAAGGTTTTTGTGCACGGCGAGATGTCTTTGCTCCTCGCTCTGATTGGCCAACAATCGTCAATCCACGCCCCCCCCCCCCCCGGTCCAGGCCACTATCTCGTCTCCGATTGGCCGGCTCACTGACGTCACGCAGTCAGAAGGCATTTTTTTTCCGGGCGCTCTCGGTCCCGGTCTAGAGTCGTGCGACGTGAGGCGACTCGCGGACTCGAGAGGATCACCAAGCGGCCGTCCGCGCTCCGCTCGCCGCGAGGACCTTCAAGGCGGGAGGCGGCAGAACCTCCCGGCTCCCTTCCGACATGGACTCCGCGCGTTCCTGACGCGACCCAGCGACGAGGCAGTAGAACGGTGGAAATACTTGAACTCGAAAACTCTTTTTTTGTTTTTTTTTTGTGGTTTTGTAATTTTTTTTTCCCTCCCCCTTTTTGAAATAAGTCAGCGAGCACTTTTTGGACTTGTTTCTCCCACTCGTTTCAAGTTTACAACACTTGAAATTAGGTGAGTTTTTTTTTTTCTTGTTGTTGTTTTTGACTGAATACATGTTTAAAATGGTATTTTTGTTTTAAACGGGGATGGTTGAACGTCTCTTTTCTTTTTTGATTTTTTTTTGGAAAGTAGGCTAGCTTGCCGACTGCTAGCATGTTTTGTGACTTCGTCTTTTGAAGCCGACGTTATTTTCCGCCCTCTTCAAATTGCCCGTCCGCGTAAATTTACCCGAGTGAAGTTAAAAGCCGCTCTCTCTCCTTCGCCTTCTCCCCGCTCTGCGAAACTTGACGACGGCAGCGTCTTGTTTACCCGCGGAGTCACTTTCAGGTCGCCTCCTTTTCCTCAGATGTAATCAGCAGCTCTCAAGGTAGGCTGCCTGCTTTTGTCCCAGCGAGCCCGTCGCTAAAGGCTTTTACTGAATGCGACCCCCACTCTTTCCTCCTTCCCCAAACCCAATTAGCCTTACCTGCCTTGAGCAAAATTAAAAAAAAAAAAAAAAAAAAAATGTGGCTGCCTCGCCGCATCGGAGGCGGATTACACTTAAAGTGACATTTCAAGGCTGCTTGACGTAGGAACGCCTCGGCAGTCTAATTACGAAGAACCGCAGAGGATGTCAAATCCCGGTGAGGAACGGACACGCCCAACAAATGACCAATAAATGTCTCCCTCGAAATGGATTCCTCACTTTCCTCGGCAGGTAACAAACATAAAACATGGAAAAAAAAAAAAAAGTCTCGTTTCCCAAAGGGACAGCGGCGGATGGAGAATGGCCGCCCGTCCCGTCGAGGAACGACAAGCGCCAAGAAAGGTGGACAGGTCCCTGGATCGCAGAATCGACTCCTAAATTTTCCTGGGTGGGAATCGAGCGAAATGCGGCACAGTGGGTTGGCCTCCCAGTTCTGAGGTCCCGGGTTCGATCCCAGACCCTCCCTGTGTGGAGTTTTGCATCTTCTCCCCGTGCCCTGCGTGGCTTTTCTCCGGGTGGGCGCTCCGCTTTCCTCCCACATCCCAAAAACACGCAACATTAATTGGACACTCTAAATTGCCCCTCGGCGCGATTGTGAGAGCCCATGTGTTCGATCCCCGGCCCCGCCTGTGTGGAGTTTTGCATCTTCTCCCCGTGCCCTGCGTGGCTTTTCTCCGGGTGGGCGCTCCGCTTTCCTCCCACATCCCAAAAACACGCAACATTAATTGGACACTCTAAATTGCCCCTCGGCGCGATTGTGAGAGCCCATGTGTTCGATCCCCGGCCCCGCCTGTGTGGAGTTTTGCATCTTCTCCCCGTGCCCTGCGTGGCTTTTCTCCGGGTGGGCGCTCCGCTTTCCTCCCACATCCCAAAAACACGCAACATTAATTGGACACTCTAAATTGCCCCTCGGCGCGATTGTGAGAGCCCATGTGTTCGATCCCCGGCCCCGCCTGTGTGGAGTTTTGCATCTTCTCCCCGTGCCCTGCGTGGCTTTTCTCCGGGTGGGCGCTCTGCTTTCCTCCCACATCCCAAAAACACGCAACATTAATTGGACACTCTAAATTGCCCCTCGGCGCGATTGTGAGAGCCCATGTGTTCGATCCCCGGCCCCGCCTGTGTGGAGTTTTGCATCTTCTCCCCGTGCCCTGCGTGGCTTTTCTCCGGGTGGGCGCTCCGCTTTCCTCCCACATCCCAAAAACACGCAACATTAATTGGACACTCTAAATTGCCCCTCGGCGCGATTGTGAGTGCGACTGTTTCTTTGCCCATTGCATTAAGGAACGATGCGTCGAAGAAAGACAGAACCGGGGATTCACGCCCACGTCAAAAAGATGTCAAAACTTTTCCCTGATGGGAAAGAGGGCAATAATTTGAAAGCATTTTATTTTATGTATCGGTCGCTAAAATCGGCAATTAAAAGCTGCCATCGGGAAAACAGGCGTTGTTGTACTTTTAGTGTGAACTGCGGCGCTAGCCAAAACAGCAGTCCCACCTGTGTTGATATTAAAAATAATATTGTGCTATGAATGACAGTTTTGTTCAACTCGAACGCGAGGCCACTCCGCAATGTTTTGGCGTCCGACTCCAGAGCCGATTCGCAGCCGTCGTCGTCTCAAATGGAAACTGCGGCGACTTTTTCGGCACGTTGTCGATGGCTCGCCGGCCTATCGTGGACTGATGTGTGGTCACTCCACGATGTTGCGCGGATCCGTTTTTATGGGTCATTGCAAACCGGAACAACGGCACCTACCGAGGCATGTCAAAATGTCTCTTAAATGAAATTAATTCAAGTGAATGCTAATTTTTATTATTTTTTTCTCCCACAATTGGCGCTCCCGTTGACTGGCGTGGGCACTCCGCAATGTTGTGCGTGAAACTGCACTTGTCGAGTTACGTAAACGGCCTCTGGCGAACTAAAGCGGTGAGCTTTGTGGAGACGTTGATAAAGTTTAGCGTAGCTCCACAATGTCGTGTTTTTCCATGTTTACGTTCCGGAGACTTGCGTAACTTGTCTCCCGAGTTTTTGATGTTTTCCCTCAAATAGTTTTTCAGTGGCGTCTGCCATCCGATGGCTCCGCCTGTGCCACTTCCAAGTCTGGCCCCGTTATCGTATCTTTTTGACCTTCTGCTTCATTTCCCCCAAAACTTTAGAATATTCTCCTTTCTCCTAGTCGACTCCAGACATATGCACATCGACGTTTGAGTTCCTGGAGTGTTGGAGTTTGCCTTGGGTTGTCAATGTTTTGGTGGTGAATTACTCCAAAAGAATCCATTTTGACGCCTCACAGTGTTGTGTGTCAATGTTTATGTTCCGTGGAGCTAAGCGGCTCATTAGCGCTACACGGATTTTCTCGATTCTTAATGTTTCACTTCATAACTTCCAAAGGATAACCCCCCCCAGTCGACTTTTTTTTTTTACAAGTGCTTGCTCCACAATGTTGTGGTTTGTCTGTGTTGTGATGTTCCCGGAGCAGCGCCATTTTAGTTCTGCTCAGTTTCTTGTCTCTTGATGTTTTGCTCCATTTCTACCAAAAAGCCCTTCTTTTTTTTTTTTTTTTTCAAGTTTACTATATTTTAGAGAAATGAATCATAGGTTTTGTTCCACAATGTTGTGGGTGTCCATCTTCCCACAGCGCTGGGCTACGCTGCTTATTTGTCCCCCCCCCCGTTATCTACACTTATTGCTTATTTCTCCTATATAGTTCTTTATTTCCTATAACACTTAAATATTTCCCCCCAATGTATGTACCGTCTGTGTTCCAGGTAGTTCAGCGACTTACGTAATTGGCCCGGTTGGCTTCGATTCTTGTCGTTTTGCTTAATTTTTGCCAAATAATTGAAACATGCTCACTTTGTTCCAGTAGATTTCTTATATGGACGCTCCGCAATGTTGTTTATGGCCACGTTAATGCTTTAATTGTGACTTAGTAGTGCCGCCCAATTTTCCTCAGTTCTTGGCGTTTCCTTCAGGTCTCAAATATTGTAAATACTGTCCCTTTTTCTTGTAGACCACAGGTGTCAAACTCAAGGCCCGGGGGCCAGATCCGGCCCACCACACGGTTTTATGTGGCCCACGAAGCTACATGAGTGTCAATTTCCATGATTCTTGTAAAAAGCGGTACCAAAATTTCAAATTGTCAAGTATCATAAATAACGTTGAGATATTACAAGCATTTTTGTGTTATCAAACATGATTCATTGAAAAAAAAACATTACCCTCGGTTTCTGATTCGAAAACTAGTTTGTAAATTGATGATGTAAATATGATGGGACGATTCAATATTTGTGTTTCCCAGTCGTAACGGCCCTCTGAGGGAAAACCAGAACTCTGTGGCCCGTGAGAAAAATGATTTTGACAGTGGCCTGTGATCGCTCTCCGATGTTTATGTGAAGCTTTACCTCTTTGTTCCTTCCAGTTTGCATCGTTGCAACGATATGATTCATTCCTGTAAAATATAGTAAATATCTCTTTTGAGTGGATTCCCGACATGAGCTCCATGTTTATATTTTGCTGAGCCACTTTGTGTGACTTCATAGTTGCCTCATTTCTCGGCAATATCTGTAGAAGTCTTCTTTAGTGGCGCCACAATATTATGCATGGCCATTATTGATAGATGGACAAGTTTTTTGTTTTTTTTTTGTTTTTGTTTTTTTGGGGGGGGGTCTTGTACCTATTAGTAGTACCCAAGGGGGCCGAAATTCATTTTGCATTAAAAAGGAAAATGTTGTTGTCGAAATTTGAGGATGCGGGACTGAAGTACATTTATTGAAGAGCTTTTCAAATTTGGAACATTATTTTTTCAATCATCTTTTCACGCTGTGGCGACCCCTAACGGGACAAGCCGAAAGAAAAACTAAGTTCCTGAAGTTTAGTAGAGGAAATGCGTGATTTGTCCCGTCCACCACAAGAGTCGGTCCCATTGGCACCTGCGATGGCCGTATTTTTGACACTTTCCGATGCAGCTTATCCTCAACGCGGCCGCCGGCTAGTGGGTCGCCAGTGAAAGCGGATTGCGGCTGTTTCTGTCACGTTCACGTGGAGCTAGTTACCTGCGTCTTCTCTAGCAGCAGAAATCGTTCAACGGCCATTATTTCAAGACCGTTTGAGACACGTTTTGTTGTCTCCCACGATTCTCGAGCAGTCCTTACATTTAAAACTGTTTATTTCCCTCTCAAGTGGTTAACCACTGTTGTGCTAAATTAGCTTCTAGCATTGTTAGCCTCCCAGCTAGCCTCTTCCCTTCCATTGGTTGCTAGTGGGGGCGTTGCTCAAGGCACTGGCGGCTTTTTTTTTTGTTTATATAGTGGATTAAATACACAAGGTAACTCAATGTGCTTCCCATGATTGAAAGTACGTTTACTCGAAGCGAATTCAAGCGATTAACACGAACCGGCTCGCCTGCGGGGTCTGCGAGCAAGCAGGGCTGCTGTCTGTGTTTATGTACAGAACCTTAATGGGTTCAAAGTAATCTTTCAAACGGTTGTGTGTCGCAGACGACTAAGATTTCTTAGCATTTATATGGACTCTGATGCCTTGACTCTGTTTTAAAAGATATTTGCTCCCTGGACTGTCTCCATTTTTTTTTTTTTTTTTTTTTTTTTTTTTAATATATCCCATGTGTGAGACTTGGAGCATTGCACAACTTTTACTGCATGACGATTGGCCGTTACTGTGCTGTGGGCGGGACAGTGCTGGTTAGAAAAGTCCCATACGGAGTGGCTTGCTTGGATGGCATCGGAGCCAAAACGGCACAGTATTCAACTGTTAGCCCTCAAATTTCAAAAATATAAATCAATAAAACTATGCCGATATGCGGCAAAAATCCAAAATGTTTGTTTGTTCTCTGTGGAGTTCTTCCACAAGTGAATGAATTTCAGCTGTGTCAGCTACTAATGAGGAATCTTGTCTTGTTCTTCTTCTTCTTTTTTTAGGGACGATGGTGAATCCCGGAGGAAACGGGCAGCAGCAGCAGCCGCCGCCGTCGATGTCCGCCGGCCCGCTGCCGTGGAAGCGTTGCGCCGGCTGCGGCGGCAAAATTGCCGACCGCTTCCTCCTGTACGCCATGGACGGCTACTGGCACAGCCGCTGCCTCAAGTGCTCGTGCTGCCAGGCGCAGCTGGGCGAGATCGGCACGTCGTGCTACACCAAGAGCGGCATGATCCTCTGCCGGAACGACTACATCAGGTACAGACGCTCGAGCAACGGCATGGAAACAACCACTCGGATGAATTAAAGTCAATGTAAAACACGCTCAGTGGCAATTGCACTGCAAATATTGTGTGCGTGCGCGCACCTGCCTGCTTGCTAACAAAAACAGCAGCCGCTACTGTAGCATGTAAACAGTCTCTCAGATGAATTATGAAGTATGTTTGGGAAACTTTAGCAATCTTATCAATTCTGACGTGTGCTAACCAAATCAGCAGCAGCATCCATCACATGCTCACTTGACCGTAGATATCACCAAAAAGTCGTACTCGGTTAAAAATTGATTTGAAAGCGTAATATTATCTTTGAATAAAACTCGTATGCTCACCTGTTTAACACAATGAATGAAAACATTTTACTGCATAATATTTTAAACAAGCATTTCGATTGGCTGATGGACATCTCTGTCAAACGGCACTTCCTTCAGACAAAAAAAGAAAAACACAGACAGTCACTACTTGATACCAAAATTGTGTTCAGAGTTGTGACGGGGTATTTGGTCCAGAAAGTTAACTTTTATTTCCTCCAAGCTAAAATAAGTCCCATAAATCACGGTGATATGATATTTGAAAGGGAGGCCCACGACAAAGTGTTTTGTCTCGATACTCATCTGCTTCCACGGAAGACATATTGCGAGCGATAATGTTTGTTTTATTTGAATACTTTTTGGTTCGTGGCAGCGCACCAAATTTGTCTTTGGGGGTCTCCCCTTTTGCCTTATTTAAATGAATTTGTCTCCATCAATAAGGACACTGGAGAGTTGAACCACTCCAACTCCGTCGCCAACCAAAACAGCAATACTGTCAAAAGTTCCTCGGACCAATTAGCATCTTACCCCATTTGTGAGTATTCAAGATCTTGCATTACATATGGGACTGTTGTTGTACTGTTGTAAACCAAAACAGCAGTGCCCACCAATGCACATGCAGTATTTCAGACACATAAAAGTATAAAGCTGGTGCACCTACGTCGTAAAATCACGTGACTTTTGTTTACGTCGCCATATTGCCGGTCAAGCTTAGCATTGCTCAATGCTAAGTCGGTTGGTGACGACACGGAAATATGTCTTGGAGCACGACGTCCAGAGTCTTGTCCCATACCGTCAAGACGTTTAGAAGGTGAAAATAAACGACGGTACGTGGAAAAATTAGATAAACTCTGCATAGAAGACTCGTATTTAATGCCGAAATTGATGTTTTCACCGATAAGAAATTGGACTGTTAATTCGCTTCCGCTTCTCTCGGACAACTGGATCTACACGTGGATCTGGTGAGTAAGTCGTCGAGATTCACACGGGAAATAATTGAAAGGGTATAAAAGTCTGGATGCAGACGAATACTTTGTTGCTGGATCTGTTCTCAATCAGAAATAAATCCCACATAGTGACGGTTTTGACGGCTCGTGAACGCGGAAGCGTGTTCGGCCACACGTTAACCTTTGCCAGAATCCATCGATCTTTTCGGGTAGTATTCAACACAATTACCAATATTTAGGTAGGGGGATAGGACGGAGTCGTCTCCACGGAACGTACACGGAAGCGTATTGCGGCCACACTTTAACCTCTGTAAACCTCTGCAACAGACAGGAAAAAAAACGTTTTTTTTTTTGGGGGGGGGGGGACACAGATTGTTCTCAAATGAGCCAACTTGGCATTATAAATACTTCTTGGTAATATGAGATTGAGAAGAATAATTCATACCTGGAGTGAAGGGATCGCTACACAGGCGTGTGTGTATTTTGGTCTTAAGGGTTAGGGTTAGGGTTCTGGTCTTTTCAGCTGGTCATCCATAAAATGCTTTCTGTGAATATCCGTCTCGTCTGTTGTGACAACCGACAGCACGACGGGTCTCGGGTATTGTAAATATTCTCCGGTTCAATGTCTCCCACAATGCCGAGCAGCTCCGTTTGACCGGCAATATGGTGACGTCACGTGCACGAGCACTACAACTCTTCGTGCGTGCCGTTTCCTGTAGCGTAGATCTTTCATTGTGTTCGCAACGGTTAGCTCCGATTGACTCAAACGTGGTGGACCCACCACAACGTGGATGTTTGGGTCCTGGGGGGGGGGGGGGGGGTCCTGGAACATCACCCGGGGTGTGAACATTAGACTTATATAGCGGCCACACCGCAATTGAATTTTACCCCTCCGTGTTGTCTGTGGCGGGGGTCCGCGCATAGAGTATGAGAAGGATGGCGTCGCAGCACAGACGACTCGAACACTTGAAGAGGAAGTCAATGGGACACTTGATTCATAATGGGACGGTAACGCCATTAAAATACGCAGGAGGAGGGTTTGGATCCACCCTTTCCACGTGGAGCCGAGCTCCAACAAAGCTAAATGCATGTGATGTAAGCGCGAGATCTCCGTGGAGATAAAGCAGGCATCCGACAGTGAGTCTACACAATTAAAAGCTTTAATTATAGCCGCGCCCCCCGCCACCCCCTACCCCTCCATTTCCTTTTAGTCCTGATGGGTTTTATCTAATGAGATCTGCTCCCTGGCTTGTATCCGCTCGTGCGCTGACGTGTCCGAAATGAATGAGAGGCGCGCGGGCAAACAAAACATTTAATTAAGCAAATTGGCTTTTGAGAGGGAGCAGCAGAGAAAGGCAGATAGTGAGGACGGATTATTGCCAAGGCCATTTGATGCCGTTTGTTTTTTCCGTTTTGTTTTTTTTTTTTTTTTTTTCTTTTCCCCCCTAACCTTCCTCTCTACCTCATCTTAAAGGGCCAGTAATGTTGATTTTCATTTATTTATCTCACCCGGGTTTCCCCCGGCAGTTTCAACCGAGAGGAGATTTGAGGACGACTGCAGTCAAGTAGAGATTGTGGTTAATTCCGGTATAAGGAAGGCTCATAGCTGCTATTCGAGTGTCATTTCAGTGGTGTGGGATCAAAGTATCAATAGTTCACGATTAATTTTCCAGTCGTATCAAAGGGGCGACATTGAAGTATCATGGTTTCAGAGTTAGTCATACATTAGCCGAAGTAAAAACAGTAAAACGAAGTAGATGTGCATGAATGTCGGGGAAGAGATGGCGAGGCTGGACGACTTCAAATACTTGGAGTCAACAGTACAGAGCAATGGAGAGTGTGGTCAGGAAGTGAAGAAACTGGTCCAAGCGGGGTGGAACGGTTGGCGGAAGGTGTCTGGTGTTCTGAGTAGAGATGAAGGGAAAAGTCTATAAAACAGTGGTGAGGCCGGCCATGATGTACGGATTTAGAGATGGTGGGACTGAAGAAACGACAGGAAGCAGAACTGGAGGTGGCAGAAATGAAGATGCCGAGGTCCTTGAATGGAGTGAACAAGTTGGACAGGATTAGAAACGAGATCATTAAACGACAGGCAGGACATGACAGGAAGATGCACGAGATGGCCTTAAATGGAGAAAGGTGACACCCTGTGGCAGCCCCTAATCGGGGACAAGTCGAAAGGAAAATAAGAAGTTTCAGTGTTGATCATTATCTACCGCTTTTCCGGGTCGGGTTGCGGGGGAAGTAGCTTCAGCAGGGATACCCAGACTTCCCTTTCCCCAGCCACTTCTTCCAGCTCTTCCGGAAGGATCCCGAGGCGTTCCCAAGCCACCCAAGAGACATAGTCTATCTAGCGTGTCCTGGGTTGTCCCAGGGCTCTGTTTCCGGTGGGACGTGCCCAGAACACCTCACCAGGGAGGCGTCCGGGTCAGGTGCCCCAGCCACCTCATCTGGCTCCTCTCGACGCGGAGGAGCAGCTTCTCGACATTGAGCCCCTCCCGGTTGACCGAGTTTCTCACCCGTTCACTAAGGGAAAAACTGGACACCCTCCGGAGGAAACGTGTTTCCGCCGCTTAGATCCGGGATCTTGTTCTTTCGGTCGCCACCCCTCAGCTCGTGCCCGCAGGTGATGGGAGGAACGTAGGTAGCTGTTTGTCGTTATCAAAGTATTAATAGTTAATTATTGAAGGCACTACATTCCTATTATCACAGGCGTGTCAGGGGCCAAATTGTAGTTACGGTTTCCCCTCAGAGGGCCATTATGACTAAAAGCATATCAATGCTTAATCACCTCTCATATTGCTAGCTCATAGCTCATTTTGACATAAGTCAAGGACTCTTGTTGAAGGTACTGTAAAAAGTAATCGATGGTATGAAAATTATGCTTGAAATCTTTCATACATATGGCAATTTGAAATTTTGAAACTGATTTTTAGCAAGAATTGTGGAAGTTGACGCAGGAGGTTTGTTTCCATGGGCCAAATAAAATGATGTGCTGGGCCAGAGCCGGTCCCTGTGCCTTGAGTTTGACACCTGAAGCTAAATCGGTTTCATTTTTCTGTTTTTCAGTATCAAAGTATTGAACTATCAAAAAATTGCTTTTTGAATGTCAAAGGGAAATGTTTCCGTCAATAGTGGAAAGCATAACTAGTTCAATATCAACGTTTCAGTGTTGAAGCGTAATCCAGCCATGCATTTTCTGAGCCGCTTATCCTCACACCTCACTCAAATGATTCCTTTCAGTATTGCGGGATAAATATTCCAAAATTTCAAAATTCAGTCACTGACCCGAAGTCGCCTCACTGGCCGTCAACGCGATCGGCGGCTGCGCTCGTTGCGGCGCGGCGACGGATTTCGAGTGCGCCTTCGAAACCCGTCGCCAGCCACCCCGAGCAAATGTTTGGGGATGTCGACGCCTTCTGTCTCCGAGGGAATTAATTTGCTCCCGGATTCAGGAGAGAGCGCCGCCGCCTCCTCTCCCCCCCCCCTTTTTTTTTTTTTTTTTTTTAATTGAATAAGCCGAGGTAATTAAATGGCACTTTTCCAATGGAACGTGTGAGGTAAATCTAATAGTTGGTTATTTAATATCACTCCGAAGCCTGCTCGAGCGCCGTGACAGCGGCGGCGGCGGCGCGACGTGAACTATTAGAGCCCGGGCGAGCGCGGGATCTCGGGGAATTAATTAAATGGCCGCGCAATTTAGCGGGAGCGTTTATCTTGATTTGTCATAACGGAATTAATTCCGAGGGCCTTGCGCTCGCTCGGCGGGGGCCCGATCTGTTACTCGGAATCAAGCGGGTGTAATTTGGCCGTCCGCCGTTGGTTCTCCCGCGACGCGCCCCCGCCCTGGCTAAACCCCCCCCCCCCCCCCCCTCCACTCTAATGCACATCCTGCCATTATGCAAAGCCGTGCTTCACTTTCAATATGGCCTCATGCTTTTAAGGTGCTTTGGCCGCTGATGCGCAGAAGCTTTTTTAATGGACTGTGTGTGCGTGTGTGTGAGCGCGAGTGTAATTTTACCCTGCTCAAAGGCAAAACTGAACGAGCCCGGCGTTTACCTGACAGCCGCACTGTTGACAGGCGGCGCGCCGTGTTTTCTTCTTTAATTTAATCTTCACGTCAGTCAAGATCACGTTTTAGTACGAGAGGCGGGGAAGGGGGCCACGGTCGGTCTCGGGGGGGGATAAGAAGCCCAAACAGATGCGTCACCGCAATTAAAGGGTCCCTCGACGTTAATTACGGCGTCGCGGCGTTGGCGTGTCACCCGGGCGCCGGAGTTCAGTGGCACTCGAGGCCATTAGAGCCCGACTTCAAATATGGATGACCGCTTAATTGTGCACGCACGACGCTCTGGGTTGGATTGGCGCTGAATGTCGTCACGCGCGCTTCTCTTTCGAGCCGATTTTTTTTTTTTTTTTTGGCCCAGTTCTGTTAGTCACAGCAGCGGGAGAACCGAGTTCGGAGTCCGAATCGGGTCAACGCCAGCCTAACGTCAAAAATAATATGAAAACGTGTGGAGAGAAAAGGATCCTTCATTGAAGGCAAAACTGAAAATCGAAACAACAATTTCTTATCAATCATTGATATCCATTCATGTGAAGACACTGATCGCGTTCGATTGATCAGAAGGATTAGGAAATGGATAAGAATCAAAATGCAAGTTTATTTCTCCAAAGTGAAACGTTGTTTAAATATGGTACATTTGAGACATCAGGCAGGTTGGATCAGCTGGTAAAGTGTTGGCCTCACAGTTCTGAGGTCCCGGGTTCGATGCCGGCCCCCGCCTGTGTGGAGTTTGCATGTTCTCCCTGTGCTTGCACTTTGGTTTCCTCCAACATCCCCAATCAAAACATTGGACACTCTAAATTGCCCCTCGGTGTGATTGTGAGTGCGGCTGCTTGTCTCCGTGTGCCCTGCGATTGGCTGGCGACCAGTTCAGGGCGTGATCCGCCTCGCGCCCGTTGACACCTGGGACCCTTGTGAGGATAAGCGGCAAAGAAAATAGATGGATGAGACATCAGGAATTAAACCGACATTACATTCAACATTGTTTAGTTTGGACCGTCTCGACATCCATGTCATATTTTGAGCCCATTCGCATCTATTATAGCATATTTGCATCATATTTCATGTAGATACAAGTCTTAATATACCGTCCGCTGCTTCAATGTGACGATGTCCTGTGTTTTTGAGCGTGGGGTTGGGAGACGAAGGGACTTGCGTTGCCGTCAGGTTTTGGGGGGGGGGTGTTGCCAGAACCCGCCCGCCCGCCACGTTTGTCCCAGTTGAAAGCGCCGAGCTGGCACCGTTGTCGCCATCAGCCTCCAGTTAATTAGTTTGCGGAATTGAGTTTTGATGGAGCCTTTCCAAATCACTCAGACAAAATTTGCCGTTGTCCTCTTGAAAGCGGCGAGCCGCCACCCCCTTTTCTCCCCCGTTGTTCCTCGCGTTACCGTCACGTAAAAACTCTCTCAATATGTCCGAATTTTGAAATTGAGTTAAAAAAAAAAATATATATATATATATAAAAACACCCCTCTTCATTCATTTTTACGGCAAACAACTTAATCTGATCCCGTCTGTCGCCCACTTTCTCCAGCCTCACCCCTTTTTTTTTTCTTTTTCGCCGCCCTTCCCGCCGAAGCATGTCAGATGCCGCGCTCTTATTTGATTGCTTAGGAAAAGTGGTGTGATAGAGCAAACACCCGCTGAGATATGATGACAAATGGCTCCAGATCCCAGTAAATTACTTTCTGCTCAAATCGAAATTTCATTCAGTTTGCTGCTCACTGAGATGAAGTAATCTAAATTGTGGACTCAGAAGGAAGATAGAGAGGAAGCCGGAGCAAGCGTTTCATTATCAAGTCGGGAGGGGGGTGACGAAAGGGATGAGTAGGAGCAAATCTAAAGTGTTGACACCGTGATTGAAAAGGTTAACCCCCCCCCCCTGCACATGATATATCAAGCCCACTAGCTACAACTTTGTAATGGGGGGAAAAAGCGCTCCAGACGTTCCTAATGGCTGAAGGCGCCCGGACGGGCTGCGGACATTCCTGACGCGACGTGTTATTAACTCGTAGGAACAACACAATTTACCGTTGGTGTTGTGATGATGAGAAATGGCAGCTTTCGAGTGTCGGCACAGTCGTGATGGAGCGTCTCCAAACGCCGCGACCTACTAGACGGGCTGCGGACGCTTCCTTTCTGACTCATTATTAACTTGAAGGGACGGCGCATTTCTTGGGGGGGGGGGGTTTACATCTTTTTCGTGATGGTTTCTGAATCGGCCTTCGCAGCACCGAACATTGCAGCCGGACATGGCTGCCACCGCCTAGACGGGCTGCAGATGTTTCGATAGTGACCCGGCGCTCTTGAGGGTCCTTAGCTGGTGCATCCGCGGGGTTGGGGACCTTCCCGTGTCTCGGGTGGAGAATGGCTTTAACACACACCAACCTCGCTGCTTAGACGGGTTGTGGGTGTTTCTGTTCCGACACAATACCAGCTCACCGGAACATCCACTTTTTTAAGATGTTTTTTTTAATGGTTTTATTAAGCACTTTGAAATTTCTGCCTCGACGGGCTGCAGACGTTCCCGCTAACAACTCACATTTGACGCCCCCCCCCCCCCTCCTTCTTGTCTCCCGTCAGATTATTTGGCAACAGCGGCGCCTGCAGCGCGTGCGGTCAGTCCATACCCGCCAGCGAGCTGGTGATGAGGGCGCAGGGCAACGTCTACCATCTCAAGGTAAAACGCGCCACGTGCACCCGCCATGACTGCAAAAAGTTAGCTCTGCGTCAGATGCGGTAAATTCAGTTCCGTTCCGTTCCCCGAAAAGTGGCAAATTCTCTGTTGACCAATCGGCAGACGGCGGCTTCCGTCGGTGTGCCGAAGTCGTATCGCGTGTTACGGAAAAGTGGAGAAAGGTCCTAAAAAGGGAAACTGGGGGGTGTTGATTTCTGGTTTTACCGCTTTGGGTCTGTGTAGCATATTTGAGGTTTTCTTTCAAATGGCTATTTCTTAAATAAATCGCATTAAAGTTGTTTAATTTCATTTTGCGAGCTATTAAATTCTGGTTCTGTGTTCAAATTTGCTTGTATCGGATGTTAGGGTGCAGTTTTATGTAGTTGCAGAGCTGGCTTTGTTTTCACGACTCATCCAATTATATCAAAATTAATCGTTATAGCACAAGAATGGACTTTATATGCTTTTGACCTAACGAAACTTAGTTAACATTAATTGCATGACATGCATATTATTTTGATATTCATCTAAGTAGATCATTGGTTTTTTGATTTATTGTAAAATAAACCCTAATATATAGTGTATGTGTATACATTATGCTGTAAATGAAAATGAAATACTGTAGAGATTTTAAAATTCTTTTCACTTTTAAATCTTCAACCATTTCCTCCAAAGTGATATTAAAAAAAAAAGTTTATTGCAATAGGACAACAAAACATTTTTTATCTTTTTTTTTTTTTTTTTTTTTTAATAAATAATACCCACCCATAATTCCATTGACACTTCCAGTATTTGACCGTACTTATTAAAGACTTTTTGGAAATGTTTCAAATTTAAAAAAAAAAAAAAAGACAATTTATTTTGACGTATTTAACAGACGATGGGGGCGTTTGCTCGCAGCTTATTTTTTTTTTTACTTCCAGCCTGCTGGACCCTTTCCAAGGTCTATTAACAAAGGTTTGGACATTTCTGTGCCAATGATGTCATCTATTAATAGTCGACGGAGTTTGTGTAGCTGTGGAAGTCAAAACCGGTGCATGAAGGTGACCCGTTTAGTCGGAAACCCCACGTGAGCCTCATTAGCGGCTCCCCAATTGAAGGTCATTAGTTGGAGGTGGTCGTGGTTTTTTTTGCTCCAAGGCATCAAGACCCCCGCTTCTTTCTACCCCCCCCCCCCCCCCCTCGGTCTCTCCAGTGTTTCATTTGCTCCACCTGCCGGAACCGCCTGGTGCCGGGCGACCGCTTCCACTACGTCAACGGCAGCCTGTTCTGCGAGCACGACCGACCCGCGGCGCTCATCAACGGGCACTTGAGCTCGCTGCAGACCAACCCGCTACTGCCGGACCAGAAGGTGAGACCCTCGCGCCCGACCACATCGAGTCCTCCCGACGTTGCTTTCGTTGGTTACGTGTCACTCCTGTCCCAAATCAACTTCACCCACTGAAATGAATGAAACTCCCCCAAAAATGTTTTTCGCCTCGATTGGCGTTGTAGCCTTCGTCGACTCTTCCAGAATCCGTACGGTATACGCGGATCCCAGACACCGGTCACACCCGTTAATCATAAAAGCCATATTAAAAAAAAAAAACTCAAGGACCCATCCATCCATTTCCTTTGCCGCTTATCCTCACAAGGGTCACAGGAGTGCTGGAGGCTATCCCAGCTGTCAACGGGCAGGAGGCGGGCTACGCCCTGAACCGGTTGCCGGCCAATCGCAGGGCACATCGAGACAAGCAGCCGCGCTCGCAATTACACCCACGGGCAATTTAGAGCGTCCAATTAATGTTGCATGTTTTTGGGATGTGGGACTAAAGCGGAGTGCCCGCCCGGAGAAAAGCCACGCAGACACGGGGGGGGGTACATGCAAACTCCACACAGGCGGGTCCGGGATTGAACCCGAAATCTCAGAACTGTGAGGCCATCGCTGAGCTGCCGTCTGAAGGACCCACACCCGAAATTGAACAGGAAGTCGGACATTTTGCATTTTATCAGTCCCTCTGTTAAAATAAGCAGAAATAAATCCAACCCTGAGAGCAGTTTTCGCCGATTAGCACAAAATTTTGACCCGCAAAAAAAAAAAAAAAGTTTCAAGGACTTGTGCCCAAAAGTGAAAGAGAAGTCTGTTGTGTCCCTTCGTAAGTTGAAAAGTCCAACTCGGCCCCACCAATTTCTCTGGTTAACGTGAAATTTGGTGGCCGTGAGTAAGCAAGATGGATGCAGGATTGTCTCGCTAGCACGAAAAACTCGAGGACCCGTGGCGGGAATCGAACAGTCAGACATTATGGGCAAATTCCAGCGTTCAAGTTTGATGATCGTTTTGAGGAGTCTCCGCTTACTTGGCGAGGTCCCATCTTGAGTTTCTGACGTGTTCATGAGCATCTTCATCGGTTTTCTGTGCCCACCTCGGTTAAGATCCGTAGCCTGGGGGGGGGGGGCTCATGTGATCCGTTCTCTGCCATTTGTAAGCAAAACAGAAGACTAATCATACGCGAAGGACGCGCCGGTTCCTCATTACGCCGCCAGCAGATGTAATCACGTCGGCCAGGAAGAAAAATTACGTTGCGGTTTCACCTTGAGTGCTTCTGAGCGGCGGCGGCCGTGGTGTTGTCGCTCCTCTAAATCCTCGACAGCGCGCCGTGCCGGGCTTTTTCGGGGCCTGCGGATTGAGAGCCCTACGAAAGTTAATTGCGGATGTCTGTTTAAGTCGCGCTAAAGAGCGGGCCCTCGTTGCTTATTGATGCGCTCGGCATCCATTGTTGTGAAAAGTGCTGCATTATTGATGCTAAAGTGCACCGTGATGGCGGATATCGGCCACGCTGCTTTAATTATAGCACGCATACAATTATTAGGGACCGCAGTGTGTTTGACACACACACGCGCGCACTGGTCGGAGGGTGGAAGTCAGCTGGTGCAAGCACGGACCAATGAGACCAAACTAGCGTGCTAATGCTACCTGTTTATGTGCAGTAGAGGTGGCCCGCGGTCATGCTGTCCGGTGAAAGTCGTGTTTTTGTGCTTGTTTAATAACTGTGTTTATGTGAAATTGAGTTGTTGTGAGTTTAATACTACTTCCCAGAAAGTGTACACATAGTAGAATTGTGGTTTTGATAGCTAGCTAATGCTAACTGTTTATAACGCGCGCCTTGTGGTCAAGCTCTGGTTGAGGCCAAATGTTAAAAAAACGTTGTTTTTGTCGTGCCATATGGTTAAGCTAGTGCCAACAGTTTTTGTACTATTTACTACTAGCTAACTTTTTTTGTGTTGAAAGCTAATGTGTCGTGCTAGCTGACTGACACAGCTTGTGGCCGAGCCACAGCAAACTTCAATCTGGCTAATGCTAACAGTCATGCTGTGGTTGTTGGTTAGAAAAATGGTTTACCTTAGAGCAGTGCTTTGTTGTTTGGCTGAAGGCGGCACACACAGTATTAGCTGCAGTCATGCTAATTGGGCAATGCTAACGCTGACTATGTACAATACACCCTCGGTTCGCTAACATAAACGTTCTCCAACAAAGATAGATATAGACATATATATATATATTTATTTATTTTTTGCGTCTGTTTTCAAGCGAAAATTTGTACTCTAATCGCCCCAACAAAACCCGGACATAACGCGCGCGGCCAGACCAGCTTACCCACGACACGCTTTGTTGTGAATTCCCACACCGCAGGGGAAAAAAAAAAAAAAAAAAAAAAAAACGGAAATAACAGCACGCGCGCGGCCGGACTAGCTGACCCACGACGCGCGTTGTTCTCGTGTGTAACGCAGACGTGGGAAATATCGATTCTGTTTTCGAACAAATCGGTTCTGGAACGGATTGCGGTCGAGAACCGACGTTGTGCTGTATGTAAAATCCAGGATTGCAGAGGTCATGATTGGCAAATGCAAAGTATCTACGTTCAGTAGATGTGCACCGCTAGCCAACTAATGCTAATAATAGACTTGAAGTGTCCTTATTAACAGATTTGCAACTAATCTCGCATTTAATTCATCAACTTTTTAACCTTAATATGACCGGAGATAGCACAAGCTGGCTAACGCTAACAGTGTACATTTAATTCGAGGTTGACTTCTGTTGTGCGAGCGGGCTAATGCTAACCGCGCGTACAAGTTAGCAGCGCGTCCAAGGAGAGAAACTCGACTGACGGCTTCCTCTTCCCTTCTTCAGGTGTGTTAAATGGACGCCACGCGGGGGAAGCAGCGACGTGTGCCTTCATTTGAGCCCCTCACTCATCCTCACCACAGACATTTTGTGGACCTTCTTTCCGAACCTGGACGGGATAACTTGCACTTACCGAGGCGGGACAACTAAACAAGGAAGACTCTCCAGGAAGAGATTCTGACTCTTCTTTATTTTTTTTTTTGTTGTTTTCCCACATTTCAACGGAGTCATGTTTTCTATCGAAGCAACATGATATCATTTTGATGTTGTGGCCCGATTGTGAGTTATTATTTTTTTTTCTTATCTGGTGTGTGAAATGATGGCCACGCAAAGACACTTTGTGTATTTGTACGTACTTTATGCATGTTAATGTCGTGGTCCCAGCGCCTTCCTCCCTTCCGCACCTGACACAAAAAAAAAAAAAAAAACAACCTGAACCAACGCTCCCAGTCAGTCATTCAGTGGTGTAGTCTCCCGACATTTAAATGCCCGACAAGAGAGATGAATTTATTTGTGATATTTTCCGAGACAGTTGCTCCTCAATGGTGTATTTAATTAATAAAAAAAAAATTATATGGCCAGTTTACTGTATTTTGGAAATGGCTTTATTTCCCCCGACAGAACCAGAACCGGGATTGTAATTTACCTTAAACAAGACCAAACAAGAGTGAGCGCCACACCAATTCTGCAGAATACCAAGTGAGCAAGCAAAATTGCAGAGATATGACGAGAGCTGGGAATCCTTCGACAAACAAGAACTGTCGACTTGACTCACTTTGTTGCAAGACTGACAAGAACCGACTGTCTCTGACGCCCTTAAGGTGTCTGCAGGTGTACCGTGATTTCCGGCCTGTAAGCCGCGACTTTTCCATACGCTTATGCGGCGATGCAGCTAATTTGTGCATTTTTTTCCTAACAGCCGCAAGGGGGCACACGAGCAGAAAAGGTAAGAGTGAGACCGGTGGAATATATGTGCCGAGGAAGTGACTTTTACCGGTCAGGCCCGGTTAGTACTGCGCTAGTATGTTACTGCTGTGTCTCGGTGATTTTTTTTTTTTTTTTTTTTTTTTTTTTTTTTAAACCGGTCTTTTTTTTTTTTTTTTTTTTTTTTTTTAAATCCTGCCCTGTTAACACTGCATTAGTGTTAGCGCGGCGCTAGCATTAGCGTTAGCACAACGCTAGCGTTAAACTCTGTGTACCGTCTTTCTTTGTAAATATCCCGTGTTTTAATGTGGGTTTCAATGTGGAAACTTGCGGCGTATGTATGTACCAAATGGTATTTCCTTTACAAATGTACTGGGTGAGGCTTATAACCAGGTGCCCTCTGCAGGCTGTGTATTACAGTACTTGCGTGTTTTGCACATACTTTGTCAGAAGATCCTCCGGACTGGAGGTTTAGAACTGAAAAATCCTTTTCAATTAACCCATTCATGGGCAGCGTGCGTTTCACACATTATATCCTTCAGCATATCAAAATATTGGAGTGTTTTAATATGAAGCCGTAATTTGGTATCAGGAGAGGGTCAAAGTTAGCACGGCGGTTTTTTCCTTTCCTTCCTGACCCAACATGGCTGCCTAAAGTTAACATATAACCATAAACAAAAAAAGTGTTATTTCCTTGATTGTGCCCTGTTAGGAGACTTTTATGTCAATAAGGCAAAAAATTGACAACCTGGGTTAAAGGTGAAAAACGAGAGAAGTTCAGCCTTTGCAAATTTGCAATTTTTTTTTTTTTTAAATCACTTTTTTTTCCCCCATACTGTGGCCAGTTGGCTGTACCAACCTTTTGATTTTTTTTTTTTTTTTTTTTTCCCCTGTGTTTGGAAATTCATCAACTCATAGCCGTGATCGTTGCTGCACAGTGGTTAAGCCTCATCAATTGACCAGTCCGTTCAATCCAGGTTGGCTTCAACCATCCGTTTTGGCCCAAATCAGCTCTTAGTTGTGAATTTGCCCCAACCCGGCCCGACGGTAACCAGCGGCATCAAACTTTCCTTTTGAGGGCTCGCCACGCGCCGGTGGTCCTTTTGGTCCTTGCCCGTTCCTCCAGCTCCATCTTCACGACCACGGTGAAGACGGATCACCCCGCGTGGCTTCTTTGTGCTGTTGGCCATTCATCACCCACGCCGGCCGACACAAATGGAGGAAAACGTCCCTTTGAAAATTCAATCAGAGCGAAAGGGAAGACTCTTTCTGCCGCAAATTGAACGCGCTATTTGCACAACAAATTGCTGTTTGAAGTCCTCGCGGGGACCTAATGGGTCTGAAGGAGGCGCACCCCCGCTAATGGGCCCGACGCTTATCTGCCGCCAGCGCGGGACGAGACCACCATGCGAAGTGCGCGGCCCCCTTGACGCGCGGCAAGAGCGCTTTCAGCGCGCCCGAGCGACGGCTGACTTTCTTTGCGCTCGGTTAGAGGAGACATTTAAAATATTTTCCCCCAATTAAACCGTTCGCTGATGTTTCGTGAAGTGTCCGTGGTAGAAATGGCCCACGGGTCAACGATTGGAGCACTTTGTCTAAACGGCCCTGTTGAGCGCAGATTGAAAGTCCTTCGCCGACTCACGCGGTAACAGGACCTAAAACCAACCAGTTGATGGGTGGTCCCCCCCCCCCCCCCCCCTTGCGCTCGGTCGCGCGCCCCAACTAAAACGGTTGCCGGGGGGGGGACGTTCATGTAATGGCGCCGGTCAAAATGGCCCACCAGTCGAGAGTCGCAGCAAACTCTTTGAACGGCCCGTTGAAAAAGCAGACGCGGAAAATAATCGCTACCAATATCGGTTGTCCCCATCGACAAGAAACCGAGTAAATATGTCTATCGTAGCAGAATCCAGGACAAAGTCTGAAGAAGTCGTGTCAGAAATTGAAAAGGGATGTAATAATACTTTAATTACACACCCGTAATCTAATACTGAAACAAAATGGGGGGGGGGGGGACCTATCATAAAAACGTAAATTATTTTCTTGAAAAATATCGAGAAGTCAAGTGGAGTAAAAACATTTTCAATATTTCCCCAGGCTCTGAGCGTTTCATTGGCATTGTGATTATCAGCAGAACCGTGACTGGACCAGAACTGTGTGTGTGCCACAAACGCATTAAGGTCCACTTGATCCCGACTCAAACAATCTGACGGGATAATTCCGTGTGGAAATTGCACTCTGGCAGCGGCGTCCGGCGACGGTTCACGCCAAAACTGCCCTTTCATCTTCATTTTTTCAATTTTTTTTTTTTTTTTTTTTTTTTTTTTAGTCCGCATTAGTGTGCGTTGAAAAGACTTTGGAGCGTCGTCATCATCCTCGTTTAGCTGAGCCGCCGCTTTACGTTTAAGGTGATTTCGACCGCTCACCAAAAAAGCAGACTGAGCACTCAGGTGCTTTGTGGTGGCTGGAAAAAAAAAAAATCAAAATAAATCGTGAAAATAATCTTTCATGTTTATTTTGGTCCGATTTGGACTTTGGCTTGTAAATCCACGTCCTAACAGCATTATGTCGTGCCGCACCACTACCGGATTTTTCCATTAAGAAATCCGCTTGCGTCCATTAGGCTGGTTACACGCAAACGCACACGCGCGCACACAAATATTCACACTATTTTTTTGACAAAGTCAACTTTTAAATGAGCATCTCATACATTTGTGCAGTTCACATCCTTGTAATTTGGATTTATCCATTTTTAAGTAAATTAATCGCCCGTTTGTGTGACGAATTTACCAGTTTGCAATTCTTTTTAAAGTGTATGGAAGGTCTAATTTCCAACACAATTTTTCTCATATAGACGAAAATATATCTTCAACTGTTCCATAAAACGCATATCCTTTTTAATGTTTTTACCGAAAAATATAAGTGTTTATGACTTAAACGTCCGCGAACTTTGACCTAGTTTCTCTCTCCTGCAAAATGACTCCTTTTGTGGGCGGAGCCTCTGACGTCACAAAATCCGGGATGGGCCATTTTGGAACGACGACAAGCTGGGAGTTCGTTGCGACAATTCCTCCGGGATTGTGGGCTAAAACCAATTCGTAAAAATGATTTCTTGTTATTTTGATTGTATTATTACTATTATTAAAACTGTGCCAAAAAAAAAACCCTTAATTTTTAATTTAACTTAATTTATTAATTCATCTGAGCTCTAACGGGACAAGCCGAAAGAAAGCAGCATCATATTATTATATTATTACGTATTTGCGAAAATATACCAAGTTAGACTACGTTATTGGCTTGTGTGTGTGTTTTGGTGCAGTAATAAGCATTTTACACGCAAAGCGGTTGCCGCGTACCAAATCCCTAAATACACGGCGCATAATTTCAAAACGAGACCGAAAACTAAACGTATAAACATTCAGGATATCGAAGCCTTCATAAAGCTCGTTTTCTTCACCGTCTTCGTTGGGACCAGAATAATGTTCATCGCTCGAATCATCGGAAAATTCATCGGCGTATTCCTCCGGGGTCCACGTTGTTGTCACAAGGTCCTACGTCACGCCCCTGATCGGCTTTTTCCGCCACGTTTCTGTCCTTTTCCGGCGGATACAGCAATGTGCGATCATATGTTGCAGATAATTGAAAAAATAAAAAAAAGTTTCCTTCATAACAGATTTAAGATTCGTATTCAGTATAAAAACTGTATCATATTAGCAAAAAGGGTGCATTGTGATCGTTTCATTCCCTTTCAATTTATGTACAGTAATTGTAATCTATTTCAATTTTCATATCTAGGTTTATCTGTTTAATTGGTGTTAATGTTTGGATTTTCATATAGCTTGTTTGTATCCATTTTTCGAGGGATTTATAGTATGCATTTGCATATTTGAGACGTTTAGATGTGTTTGCATGATTGATTTGCAGCTTGTTATGTTATTTGTGCTTTTCAGATACATTTGAAATTACACTTTGACGTTTTACGATTTGTTTTTGATTTATGTACATATTTTGACTTTTTGGGGTAACTAATTTTTACACATTTCTGCAACGTCTTCGGATGTATATGCTTGTGTTTTTAAGTTCGGATTTATGCGTTGATGCATTTCAGAGCGTAGGCTACGTGCTGGGTATTCACGTTTGCGTATTTGAGATGTTTTTAAACGTACGTCTTGGCATCATGAAAGCGTTTGCGATTATGGTTTACTTTTGTGTCATTGTTTTTCATTTTTATGTTTGGGGCCGGTCATTCTTTTACAACTGTTTTTATTCCAAGAATAGGAGTGGTGTTAGCGGTGAGCCCTGAGGCGCACCCTTGGTTACAAAGACAGAAAATCAGGTCACAGTGTGTGTGTGTGTGTGTGTGTCAAGATTCAGGACTGTAAGGTGAGTCAATCGCGATAGCAAGTGTCGTGTTCTCGCCGACGACCTGTCAGGTTGCGGGCTTTGAAGCCGGCCGGTGGCGAAACCCGACGCCCTAAATGGCGGCCTTTGTGCTCTTGGTGATTGTCTAGCGGTGGACGAGGTGGCGTTTGGGGGGAAAAAAAAAAAAAAAAAAAAAAAAGCGTTGTGAGTTTGGCCTTGAGCAAGACAGAAACTGGATCCATCCATTATGTGCGCTTTTTACTAAAAGGGCTTCTGACGAAAAAAAAAAAAAATAATAATAATAATAATAAAAATAGCTCGTCTTACAGCATTGAAGGTGGAGATGTACGCAATCAAAGACTGCAAAAAAAAAAAAAAAAAAAACAGCCGCTCGGATACGTTTACTCGTACTGACGTCTGAAAAAAGGTCACCGGTAAAAATTTGAAGTGATGGACATTTTTTTTTTTTTTCTTGCCAAATAGTCTCTCATTTTGAACTTGATCCCTGCGACAATTCCAAAAAAAGATGTGACGGCGGTCACGAACAATTGGGGAAAGTTGAGGAATATTAAAAAAAAAACCTGTCTGGAACATAAAACGTTTAAGTGTAACGAACTGAGTGTGCATGAATGAGAGGGCGCAGGAGGAGGAGGAAGAGTGAAGCTCCACGGAGAAGCGTTGGCGAGGGTGGACGACTTCAAATTCTTGGGGGTCAGCAATACAGAGCAACGGAGAGTGTGGGAAGGAAGTGAAGAAACGGGTCCAAGCGGGGTGGAACGGTTGGCGGGAGGTGTCTGGTGTTCTATGTGACAGAAGAGGATGAAGGGAAAAGTTTCTAAAAGAGTGGCGAGGTCGGCCGTGATGGACGGATAAGAGACGGTGGACAGGAAGCGGAACTGGAGGTGGCAGAAATGAAGATGTTGAGGTTCTCGCTCGGAGTCGGCAGGTTAGGTCGGATCAGAAACGAGCTCGTGAGAGGGAGGGACAGCCAAAGTTGGATGTTTTTCGGAGACAAGGTTAGAGAGAGCAGACTTGGACGGTTTGGACATGTCCAGAGGCGAGCCTGAGTCCACTGGTGGGGAAGGAAGAGAAGGGTGCTGAGATGGCACGAGATGGCTTAGCTGGGAAAACGATGACACTCTGTGGCGACCCCAAACGGGACAAGCCGAAAGAAAAATAACTGAGTGTGCTGATTGGGTCTAGTGGGAGCGTCCTTGAAAAACTCTTGTTCCCAAGCAAGGATGGGGTGAGGTTCAGGACGTCTCGAAGGACGATCCGGGTTGTTCTCAGCGCAGAGTTTAGCGTCTGTGATGCTACGGGCTGCGCTAATCCCTAACCCCGGCATGGCTATCTTGCACAATTGTGGAAATGTCATTAACGCTGAAAGATGCATTAAGGTTTTGGAGCAACATGCTGCCATCCAAGCAAAGCAACGTCTTTTTCAGGGTCTTCGTTGCTGACGCTAGCAAAACATTACCGCATTGTGTAAATCTTTCGCGTTTTCTGATCTGGATTTATGCGTTTGTCCATTTGGAGTGTCTAGATTTGCATTTTTAGAGATATTACTATTCACAGATTTGTGTACCTCATCTATTTGCATTTATGGATTTTCATTTCTGCTTTTGTGTGTTTGTCTTTGCGTATTTCATATACTGTACATGTTTGTAGTGACATCTTTGAATGAGCGATTTAGCGTTGGTGGATTTATTTGAGGTGTCCGTTAGCAACATTGCGGCTTGTATTTCTCGCGCCGGTGTTTATTTGCAGCGTGGCGGCCATCGTGAATAACTGCCGAGTGGCGAGGAGAGGCGCGCACGCGGCGTGTTGTTCCCCGGCGTAACGAGCTGGCTCATAAATAAATGCATGGCCCTAATTAGCCGGAACGGCGGCGACTTCTTCTGGAGATGATGACGATGATGATGAGGGCATGGGGAGGCGTCCTTTTGGAGCAGATGCTAACCTCCAGCAGCTCCTTTCATGTAAATCTATTAAGCCGTCCCTCCTCGGGCGCCTCGGGCTGCCAGCTGGACCCCCGGGATTGCCGATAATCTGGACCGGGTACCGTCAGAACACCGGGACGGAGAATGTGACTGGGAAAAATCTTTTTTTTTTTTTTTTTTTTTGGAAGATTATCGTCGGAAAAGTTGATCGAAGCGTCTTGGCCGAAGGGCCATTTTTAGCTACCGTCGGGTTCTTGGCCAGGGATGGTACCTGACGAAGGTCTTTGGAAAGCGTTACGTGGGAATTTAGACCAAAATCCCCTTGTGACAAAGCAGTTGTATTGCGTTTCAGACAATTTAATCACAGACAACAACAATACAACATCCATCCATTTTCTTTGCCGCTTATCCACACGAGGGTTGCGGGGATTGCTGGAGCCTTGCCCAGCTGTCAACGGGCAGGGTGCACCGTGAACTGGTTGCCAACTCATCTCAGGGACACTGAAACAGACAAGACCTCGGGGCAATTTCGAGTGTCCAATTAATGTTGCGTGTTTTGGGGATGTGGGAGGAAACTGGAGTGCCCACCCGGAGAAAAGCCACGCAAGAACGGGGAGAACATGCAACTCCACACAGGCGGGATCGTGGTGTACCACGTAGCTAGCAATCCACAATTGTGATATGCATAGTGGCATTAAACTTAGCATGTAGCCTACAGCATTAGTTCACAATATTTATGTAGTGTTTCGCACGTAAATAGGCAACATTTAGAAACTAGCATCAAAATGTAGCAAGTGACCTTTTAATAATTATGTAGTCGAGTAGTGTTGTAGTCCTTGTTTGTTTTTTGGTCTCCATGGCATTGTTGAGAAGTGTGAGGTTCTTGTCGAGCCAAGCTACGAATACTGAAAGTCAAAGTCGGACAAGCGGGCCGACGTTCTTCCCGGCGAATCTTCCGGAAATGTCCAAAGACGAAAAGGCAGAAGGCGTCCGCGCACTCGTCGCGGGCAGCGGTGCGGCGGCGAGAAGCCCCGTTGACGGTTTTTCTCGTCCTTACGCAGGCACTCCTCGGAACATTCCAGAATTCCGGATCATAAAAGATCCATATCATAATCGCTTAAAGCTATGAAAGGAAATCACATCACAAAAGATCTGCATCATAACAACTTGAAAGTATGAAATGAAAATAAAGTGACTAAAGAATAAATACATAAATAATGAAAATACACACAACAAAAGTCAAAGCTGGTCGTCACTCGGACGAGGATCATGTTCTCGCGTGACCTCGGCTGTCACTGACATTTTACTGGGTTATCGTAAAAGGTCAATCGAGTTTTGGCGTAAAATGTCGACAGGAAAAATGAAACTTTGAGAAAAGCAAAAAGGAATCCGTGAACAAATTTGACACTTTGTCTTTCCGCAGATATTTTGTCTCGCTATTAAAACTCATCTCGTGACATTGACCTAAAATGAGAGAAATGCGTCGATAGCGTTCGTCTTGTCCTCTTTTTAATACTGATTTTTTTTTTTTTTTTTTTTAAACTGAAAAAATATTTGAACAAGAAATCTGGAGGCGACGTAGCTCGTAGAAAATGCTAAATTGTTAACAAAAGGACATGGACACCTTGGACATTTATCATTTAAAAAAGGTTTGTTTTGTCTGACATCAGAAGAAAACTGGCCTGAAAATACATCCGTCCATCCATCCGCTTATCCTCACGAGGGTCGCGGGAGTCCCGGAGCCTATCCCAGCCGTCAACCTGCAGGAGGCGGGGTTACACCCTGAACTGGTTGCCAGCCAATCGCAGGGCACATCGAGACAAACAACAGTCGCACTAAAAATCACACCTCGGGGCAATTTAATGTCCAACTAATGTTGCATGTTTTTACATTTGGAGTCAAATCCAGAAAAATCAGTGGTGTCCAAAAAAATTAAAAAAAATAATAATAATCTGACGTCATCGACCGCATCGTTGACATTTGACCTGGTTATCATTAATTATCTGCAGTCCTGAAAATGACTTCAGACGGAGATCAATGAAAAACAGAAAATGACAGAAAGTTGACGACGGACATTTTGCGAGTTTGCCGCCGCGTCCCGACGGGGGAAAACGGCGGACGGGTTGGCTCTCGTGTCGCATTCCGACACGCACCCACGCACGCGTCAACGCTTGTTGGAAGCAATTTGCCGAGTGCTGCGGGTCAGCGGCAGCGCATCGGGGCCGGACATTAGCAATATTAGCGCGCCCCGTCACCTGACGCTCAAGGTCACCTTCATTAAACGCCCGTCCTCTAATCAAATCCCGCACGGCAACCGGCTTTATTTATAGCTCGGTGAAATGCGATAGCGAGAAATGGGATTAAAGACGCAAACAAATTACCTAAGTGGGCCGCTCTTTGAACAATGAACATGACGTTATTAGACTTGGACGCCGCCACATGCTAGCAAGACCCCGCGGTTCGACCGCGTCGCTCGGCCGCCAGAGAAAGTCGGCCATCTTGGTTTGAAGTTGCCGTTTTTGGTGGGATTAAGGGCGTAAAAATAAACGCATCCGGCTCCAATGTGTCCGACTGGCCCGAAAGTCGTGAGTGGACGCAGAAAAATTAAATAAGAACCTGTGAAAAATATTTGATGGTCTCGTTTCGGGCGGTGGTTCGGGCTAGCGCAAGTGAAGCGCACAACGTAGCATAAAACGGGCCTGAACGTAAGCCGCGAACGATCGTGTAGGTTACGCAATAGCAAAAAAAAAAAAAAAAAACGATAAATTTGTGTAGACAGTAGACGTACGAAAACAAATACGAATAATTTATAGATCTACACATAAATTTAGCGGTGGCTTTCGCCAGACGACTCACAGACGGTTATTAACGGGTTAGTGTCGTGTTGTTTTATGACACGCGAGATCGCGCGGCCCATATCACGAGACTTCTTGATTATCAAACAAACATGGCAGCTCCCATTAAAGGCTCCGTCACACCATGACCTTCCGGTCAACGTTCTCTGAACGTTTCAATCGTTCCATTTTTCAGCGTTCTCAAACGCGTCTGATTAACGCGTGTCTAACGCACGAGAAGCGCGCAACGGCGACCAAATAAGATACCCCTAAAAAAAACCATTAGCGTGTGCTAACTTGTCACCGGCGCGCGACGAGCGATTTGTCAACGTTAGACGAGCGTGTTGAGCGGGTGAATAACGACAGAACAGCGTTTTGCCGACGTCTCATTTTTTCAGTGGAACGGGAGCGAAAACGTTGGGAATTTCATACTCACTTCAGTTGTTCTCGTGAGTTTGAACAGTCAGCATCATGCCGGTGGGGTGCGGACTTCAGCAACTAGCACGGACGTTCGGGAAACGCACGAATGACGCTCAATGGACGCCAAAGGACGTTCGTTTGACTTCAGTTACACGCTGCGTGCGCGCTACGGCATTGTTCAGAGAGTCGTTCACTGCAAAGCAAACGATTAAGTAACAACCAAGTCACGCTACAGTAACGACTGACTAACGATAGCCAAACGCGTGCAACGCTCTGCGAACGTTAGTAAGACGTTCGGTGAGAACTTTTGCGCGTGTTCAAAACTTTTTTTTTTTTCCCCCAGACCGGCGTTCTCCGCCGATTCCCAGCGATCGTCGACGTTCACTAGCGTTCCAACAACGCTCTTCTGGGGCTATCCCGGCGACCGCGGGCGACGACCAACGTGTCCTCAAACGCTATCGAACGCTGACCGGAACGCCGTACGCGGGGAAAGTGTTGCCGTTAAAACGTTTCAATCGTGGGACTTTCGCAAAGATTTTTGTGTATGAGACGGATAATGAAGGGGGTCGATTCAAAATACGATTACAGAAATACAAGAATTCAAAATGAGAGGGTCGTCCCGTCATGTACGTGAATCTGATTCCGAGCATGACATCCACATGTTTCGTTTTTCCTTTTAAAGTGCGACAGCTTAAATGTCTCATTTTTATCAACCGTCAGATCAAATATGAAATTAAAAGGGCTAGTTGTCATATCATTTTTAATGACATTGATTTTAAGTAGATTTATTCAAGAATGAATAATAATTGGTGTCTGACTGAAAGCCCAATGTATGTCCATTGAATATTTCCAAGTGAATTAATTTAATTATATAATTTTAATAATTTCGTAACTTTCCAATCAATTTGATAATTATTTGATGGTTATCTGTTTCTTTTTACTGAATTGACATTTGAGGGATTATTTATACAACATAAATGATATTTGTGAGATCTAATTTTGGTTTCTGAAAGTAAAACTTTATTTCATATATTAGGCATCAAACAAAGATAATAGGCAAACTAACATATGGAAGATATTTAAAATTGGTTTAACAGTCAAGAAATTATAATATTGTATATTAGAGAAGATTGTTCCGTAACCTACAGGTTATGATCACAAATTTACACGGAACCCGAACCTCCCATTTGGACTCAAAAGTTGTGCATGAAGATAGGAGAGTTTGTCAGCGTGCCACCTAGTGGTCACAGGAAGTATCCCCTAAAAAAAAAAAAAAGTAATGCACTTGCCGGCCGGCTGGCCAGCTGCCACTGCAAAAACAAACCACAAAAAAATTTAAAAATTACAAAAAAGAAAAAAAAAAAAAAAAAACAACAGCTGGGCCTTAAAAGTCGTCATCCTCAATCCAATCACTTTGTCTCGAGTAATTAAAATGATTATCTTAATGAGCTTAATTAACTACATTTGACTACGGGACACGGCCATATGGCGCTGGAAAACAAAGACGGCAGCTAATTAAAGTTAAAATAATGCAGCTTTTAATTAACTCAACCCTGAGGCGTCAACATTTTCACATGTATCCCAGCTGATAATTAAAAAGTCCTCCTGCCCAAGCGGCATTTTTTTCCTCCTCCTCCTCCTCCTCCTCCTCGTTGTCGTCGTCGTTGCAAGCTAATTAAATCTGGAAATAAATTAGCAACGCCGCAACGCTCCAAATATGAAGATGACTTCACTTTCTAATGAAATTAATTAGCGGCGCTGGACGGACGGTGGCTCGTCCGTCAGCCTCGGGTGACGCGTTTACGATTGGAATGGAGAGGCTCTCTCTCGACCAATCGGAATGCGGACACACACACGCCTCAAAGAATGTAGCCTGTACCACGCGAAGTATCACGTAGCTTGTAGCGCAAGTGTAGCACGCGTAACATCGGATGCTACAGGCTACATCGTGTGCTACGTTGCTTGAATGTCACTGGCCACTTCCTCTGCTATACCAGGGGGTGTGCACACTTGTGTCAGTAGTTCCCATTAATGGTGGGAAAAGTTTAGAAATTATTCGGCCTACTTTTTTTTTTTTTCATAGCATAAAAATCTGGTACAGGAGTCGTGACGCCCCCTTGATTTTAGACCGAAAGAGGGAGAGAGAAAGCCATGCCAGGACCAGCTCCACAGCCTTGGAGGGTCTCTGGGCCAGCCAATTAGTGAAGACCCCCCCAATTCCCCCCACCCCTGCCCGTCCACATCCCCTCAATGACTTGGCAGCTCGCTGTGTGTTCACAGAGGAGGCACAAATGTGATTATGTGTAGCCTGTAGCACATACTGTAGCCGCTAGGGCACAATGTAGCATTTAGCCAGTAGCTCGTAGCATGCTAGTACAGCACAATTTGTAGCCTGTAGCACACAATGTAGCTGGTGGTATTGAATGGAGCATTTAGCTAACAGCACACAACGTAGCGGGTAGGACACACCGTAGCAAGTAGCACAGAACTTAGCTGGTCCGCTACAACGTAGCAATTACCCTCTCGCATGTAGCATACCCTGTGGTATCCTTCATAGCATTTAGCCTGCATTTAGCTTATGTTGAAAGTAGTTGGTAAGATGCAATCTAGCATGGAGCAAAAATTCAAATGTAACGTGATTTTTTTTTTTTTTTTTTTTTGCATGTATATTATATACCATCTCACCCGGAGTATGCAATATAGCCTCGTGTAATTATTGTAACCGTTAGCTTAGATGGAAATAGATGACACGCCGTGGCGACTCCTCACGGGACAAGCCGAAAGAAAAAGAAGAAGCTTGCAATGTAGCAGGTAAGGAAGAATGCAGTACCGAGCATACTTTGTAGCCCATAGCAAATAAATTGAGCCTGTATCATCCAAATTAGAATACTTTAGCGACGGTGAAAGTGTGCGGTTCCCAGCATGCATTGCGTCAAGCAATGCTGAACCGTTGCCATAATAAGGATGTTGATCATGATCGTTTGTGTTTATGTATGTATATTCACTGTAGAAAATGACGTGAAATTATTTAATTGTTGGGCTACATTTATGTCCACCCCCCCCCATAAAATGTTTACAATTTAGCATGTAGTTTATAGCAATGAGCATTTAGCACGTTACGTGTGTAGCAGTGTGGAAAGTCGTATTCCGCTTGGAGCAAACAATGTAGCAAGTAGCATCTAGGATGCAACGAAATGTAGCGTTCAAGGGTTCATTAGCCTGTACGCTATTCAAAATGGAGCGTGTCACCTGTAGCGTTCAACATAGCATAAAGTGCGACACACGGTGCTGCACGTGGTGTAGCGTGTCGCTAGCAATCCACAATTGTGATATGCATAGTGGCATTAAACTTAGCACGTAGCCTGCAGCATTACTTCGCAATACTTTTGTCATGTTTAGAACATAAATAGGCAACATTTAGAAACTAGCATAAAAATGTAGCAAGTGACCTATAATAATTATGTAGTCGCGTAGCGTTGTTGTGTTTGTTTGTTTTTTTTTTTTGTCTCCGTGGCATTGTTAAGGCATATCAAGAAAATGCTTGCGTTGTCATGGCAACATGATACAGTACTTTTCCACTCTTGCAAAATTGTGATAGTTGTTTTTACTTCCGCTCTTTTTTTTTTTTTTTTTTTTTTTAGCTTTCCTCAAGCGCCACCAGAGCTCGATTTTCACCCTTCGTGACGTCGCTCACTGCCTGGCGCGTCCTCGTCGCGCCGATGACGGCAAATGAGCGGAAAACGCTCTTTGGAATCCGCGTCCGCGCCTCGGAACTTTCCGACAAAGCCGCCGCAAATTAGCGACGGACTCGCAATCGTTTTATCGTTGCCGTTTCCCCCCACACCCCGCTAACAGTTTTCGGATGCTAGTTGTTGACAATCGGGTCATTAAAACAAAATAAAAGTTTATAATCTTTTTTTTTTTTTTTTATGGTGGCTTCTGGACTTTTATGAAATGTTGTTTTCCAAGGAGGTCAAAAATTTGGTTCCTTAAAAAAGAAAAAACGTTCTGCGTCCCTCTTGAAATTTTGAGGCCACTTCCAATAATGTATTTTTCACGCTTTTATGTTTTCAGAGAGGTTAATGAAAACTTGCTAACCATTTGTTTGGCTTAATTGGAGCTGAAAGATTGTTTTGATCATACAATATTATACATTCTCGTGACGAACGGATACTTCAAAGCCGTTTGCTTTTATCGAGCAGTCGGTTCGTTGAAGTGATTATGTTCAACTTTGTAGTTTGAGAGGGATTTCCAGAACGCTTTTTGTCATACGCTCGTTTGTTTTCATCGCATCTTATGAAAATGTATTATCACGTTACTTGTCCAAAGTCGGTGACAATGGACCTTTCCGACCTGTCAATCACTCGTCCGATAATAGCCAATCACATCGCCGCATTGTCTTCACCCCTGGCTTGACACGCCCCCTCTCGCCGTATTGTCCCACAAGCAATGCCGGTTGTCAGTAGCGTGCGCTTGGAAAAGTTCATGTTATAAAGACAATTGGTCCTCAGATGCGCTTGGAGGACGTACAATTCTGATGGAAGATATCCGGCTAGCTTACAAGGCAGCCCGCTTGATTCATTTTCCAAAGCCTAAAACACGGTTGACCAAGTGTCTACGATGGATTAAGAGCGCACGTACAAGTAAACCCGGAAAAGAAAATATCAACAAACGCAAGGCTGTATTTTCGAAGGTAAGTGAGGGAGAAGTATCTTCTCGGTGTCGGATTGAATTATGATCAGTGCTTTATACATTGCAGGAGAACAACTTTCACTTTGTTAGCGTATCACCGACCTGCCGAATGAAGTGTGTCGTGTTTTATGCCAAAGAGTCGGGTTAGCGATACATAAATGCGCCACGTCACGCAAGAGCCTATTTGCATAACATCGGACTTTTTAGACAGGGCACTGGGTTCCATTACGAGCCAAGTCAAATGAATTATAAAGACTCCAATGATACTACTGGTGATCTTTCCAAGTAAAAAGTACTCACCCTGCTTTACATCCGCAGCACGATTCCACTATTTTATCCTGTTGGATTTCAACATGAAGTTTGTGAGGCGTCAAACTTTTTCGCGTGGATCGCCAACGTTTGGCCGTAACTCGGACATTGCGTCCTGCTCCGTCCGAAATCTCAATTCCGCGAACGTATCCTCGCGTGAAATAGTTGAGACACTCTGGGACAAATCCGGCGCATTTGGCAAAAAAAAAAAACATACCCAAATATTATCTGGAATACGCGATAGAGAGAGAACCGACTTCAAACCTGTTCTGTTCGGTCGCCATTTTGGAAACGTGTGGGACACGGCTAAGGGGGCGGGGCTTAAGATCACCGGGTGATAACGATGGCGCTTTCCACCCTCGGGATTCGCATTCGTCTTGTCTCTGTTGCAACTGAACTGCAATCCACGTGACCTGTTCCGCAAAAGGCCCCAAAACGTCAAAGTTTGTGTGCCGCCTCGCGACGGGCATCCTGGGCGGGAACTCTTTTGAGCAAAAGCGCTCGTCACGCTTAATTGAAAGAACCAGACAGAGGTCACGTCAGCCACCTGAAGAAACGAGCGCAAACGTGTCAAGATTCCCTTTTTAAACGAGCCGGCGGGCCGAAGCGCGTGACAGGGGTTAAAAAGTAGCTTCCCCTTTCCGCGCGGGCGTGACGTACCAATTACGCTAACAATCCGGCCGAGGAAAGAGAAATGACGGCGATAAAAGTTGAGAAGATAACGTTCTTATCTTCGTCTAACGACCGGGCCGGCTTTCATTTGTCAGGCCGGAGTGTGAACAAGGGAAGCTCGCCACGTAGCAAATTCTGGACGGAGATTGCGCCGTACGACGCGCCGCGTAGCTTGCTCGCGTGCGCCGCGCGTGCCAACGGCGACGAGGACTCCCGATAACATTTTTACGTGCATTTTTTTTTTTTTTTTTTACACGCTGCTAACGGTTGCTAATTAGCGCCTTATCACCCTCCGTGTATTTATAACTCGTCTCCGGCGACAAACGGGTTCCGCGTGGCCGACGGCCAGCGACGGCATTTTGCCGCGGGTAATTATCCGCGTCGTTGCCCCGACGACGTTTGAGTAAAACGTTGTTGTGTGTGTCACGTCGTGTAACTGTTACTCGTTTTTTTTTTTTTTTTGTCTCAGCCATGACACTCGAAATTGCTTCTTTTTGTAAACGTCTCATCTTCAAGCAAATTAGGCAACTGTCTCTTTAAGAAGCACACGTCCACGTGATTGGTCAATATTGGCCAATCAGGAAACACGCTCACGACTTTCCGCTTGGTATCTAAGCTTGTTGGACACTTGATTCATTAAAGCCAAAGCAACATTTAGCGTACTTTTTCATATTTTTGTTGTTGTCTTTGTTGTATACTGTATGTTTATTTTTATCATCCATCCATTTTTCTTTTGCCGCTTATCCTCACGAGGGTCGCGGGAGTGCTGGAGCCTATCGCAGCCGTCATCGGGCCTGAACTGGTCGCCGGCCAATCCCAGGGCACGTCGAGACAAGCAATCAGTCAACCAGTCGCACCTTGGGGCAATTTAGAGTGTCCAATGAATGCATGTTTTTGGGATTTGGGAGGAAATCGGAGTGCCCGCCCGGAGAAAAAGCCACGCAAAGCACGGGGAGAACATGCAAACTCCGCACAGGCGGGGCCGCTGCGACGGTCTGAGCGCTCCCCCGTGCTGAAAAGTCTCCTTGTGATGTCTGCGCAGCCGTTACTAACAGGGGAACTCCGAGTACGGAGCAGACGCGAACTGGTCTCATCGTTCCCCTTCTTCGACATAAAGGTCGCTAACAAAACAAAAGTTGCTGAAAAAAAAAATATGCACATATACACTCGAATGGAACACGTTGAAGCATGGATGGGGATGTTTCAGACTGGCCGGGAGTTGACAAAATAAAGAGACTTTGCAGCACCGGGAGCGCTCGGACCGTCCACACCGGTCTTCAGAACTCGCTGCAAGATGACTTTTAGCTTTTTGTGAATGATTTTTTTTTTTTTTTTTGCAAAAACAAAGTACAGTACTAATAGCAAGTGCGTGTCTGTAGGAGGACGTTGTCGCTAACGCTAAAACACAAACTCGCTCATTGTCTCTTCCGGACGGCGGCATCGCGCACAGCTCGCAGCGTCTTTTCGCGCACATGCGCCGCTTGACTTGTGATTCCTTTTAATTAACGAGAGAATTAGTGGCTTTGTCGGCGTGGCCTCCCGGAGGAAAAGAGCCGAGGGGGGGGGGGGGGCCAACAAAAGCAGGACGCCGCGTTCGTGACATTTTCGCCAAGTTTTGCCAAGCGATGCCTCCGACGTCCGGAGGCAAAAAAAAAAAAAAAAAATACACGACGCTAAAATGTTAGCAGACGCCGTGGATCACTGTGCGCTGGTGTTAGCGTAAAATGCTAACTTTCATGGAAAGCAATGGCGCAGGACCATTTAGGCTCTGACATTTTGAAAAAAAAAAAAAAAAAACAGATCATTGATGTTTTCAGGAAAAAGTATGACCATGGACTACTGCCTCGTTCCTTCTACTACCTTAGAGTACCTCAAACTCCCCTTAAGTACTTCCTATTACTTCCAGCTACATTCTATGTTGTGCATATTAAAGTAGCAGTTGTTCAAAGGTTAATAATTACCTTAATGTCCATCTTAATTTACTTTAGCCTGTACATGCTGTTTTCAATATGTTAGCATTCATGCTAGCAGAGTTTAATTTTTATATGGTTTGGTTTGGTTGAACATTTTGGTCTTAATGTTCAATTCCATTTGATTTTATGGGTCAGTTTTACACTAAACCTACATCCATCCATTTCCTTTGCCGCTTAGTCTCACGAGGGTCGCGGGTAGTGCTTTACCAGCTGAGCCACCGTGCCGCCTCAGGCTATGCAGTTAGCGCAAAATGCTGATATTATTGTCAATTGAAGGAGAATTTAGGTACTTCCGTTGGTGACATTTTTTTTTTTTACATATTTCATCCTCTTTTATGTTTTCCCCAACATCTGTGTTTTATTTGTCCAGCTCAAGTACATCTTTACAAGTACACAGGAACGAAGGCCGTGTCACCTTGCGCCAGCAGCCGCTCAGTTATTCCGAGGCCCCCCCACCCCACCCCCCACGATACGGGGCCTGTCTGGCGTGATGTACGCGGCGGCCATGCTATCTCCCGCCGCAGAACCCGGCGCGATTGTTCTTGATATTTTTATGACGGGCGCCCTCAATCATGAACGGAGATTAGCTATCGCAAACGCGGTCGAGCATTAGCATGGCGCGGAATAGCATCTACATGCTATTATGTAAATGCTAACATCTGCTAGCCGGCGTGGGCGCATTCAAACGACCCCCAGACGTCTTTCTCGAGCCTTCTACTACCTCGCGGTACCTCAAACTATATTTTACTACTTCCCTCTTAGCTTGTATTAAATACTACTACCTTGAATGATTCTACTACCTCCTCATGTCATCCACTACTGATGATAGCTTCTACTACCTTCTAATTCCTTCCATCGCAATGAATCCCGACGATAACGCGGTATTCGCCGCACTCGCAAAGTTCGACGCCTTCCTCCTTTTCGGTCTGCGGCGTCCACTTTCGCTCGGATTCCAGAATGCGCTTTTGCCGAGCGAAAAAGGCCGCCGCTCGTCCCCGGGGCGCCCGTGCCGAGCGCTGTCGACAGCGTGGCGAGGTGCGAGGGCAGCGGCGGCCACATTGGATCACGTCAGCGCCGGCGGTCGGACGCCGTCGCCCGCCGCGGTGTTTGCTGTCACCGATCGCGCGGCGCGCGCACACACACACACACGCACGCAGCGCTAGCACGTCAATGCTGCTTAGCTAATGTCATTAATGACTTCATTAACATTTCCATAATCTATTTTAATAAATCCGAGGCGGCGTTAATGAGTGCTGGGGGGGCTGCGGACGATGGCGCCGTATGGAAATTCAAAGAGCAGCCTGAATCATGTCATGTGAATGATGTCATGTGACTGTGTGGGGCAGACGGGGGGGCAACACGGCTAATAACCGGACCCCTCTTGTGTTTGCTCCCGTCGTATTGCTCAGGTGTTCCCAAAGAAAGATGGAAGATGACCTTTCGAGGAGAACGAGAAGAGAAGGCCCGAGGTTCGGTTTTGGAATCACTCCCGATCAATCCGACGTCGCGTCGCCGTCGTTTCTTAACCAGTGGCGCCGTTGCACTCCCAGGGTAACTCCGGTTACCGATGACCTGAACTGAACTGAAATGACGGTTAAAAACTTGTTGCCGCCGGATAGACGCCAAAAGTTTTCTTTCCCTAATTGATCCGGGAGAACTTGTGGGGGAGGTTGATGAATCAAAATGTCACGAACGGTTCTACGGTTTGTATAAAATGTCCTTGGTGTTATTTGGCAAAACATAGTGGCTAGCCCGCCAGCTAGCATGATTTCAACAGCACGCCTTTTATTTCCATTAATATCTGCGCCCTCAATCAAAGCAGTAGAAAAGTCAGTTCGGAAGCCAGTTGGCTCAGGATCATGTTATCTGTGTCTGGATTTTTTTCATCTGTTCGAAGGTTAAATTATGGCTGATTTACCTGACGTATTATCATCATCTTTGCAACTAAAACATCACGCGTTCAAACTATGGCAGTAAAGAGGAAGGCTCAAATAACCGTTGTGGGGATTTTCCTGTTTTCTGATTTAAACAGAAGCCAGAAGGGTTTATTTCCAACTGATGTCATCGGCACCATTGCCATCGAGGTCCAGAGTCTGTCTCGATTGAAGTACTTTGGTCCTATGGTAGATGAAATAAAGGGTCCTACGGGAGAAAATTAACTATCGTAGATAACTTGGATGGAACAAATGGAGGAAGGCATCACGGGTGAAGAAGATGTTAGCCCAGCCGTGACATCTGGACCGGATATACAGTACCACCATTCACGTAAGTAAGGTAGACCAAAAGAATCTTATAAGAAATGATGATGTTGGGAAGGATCGACGAAGTAACTTGAAAGGGAAACTCGAGTTTGAAAGAAAAGACAGATCGCAAGACTGAGGTGGTTTGGACATCTGGTGAGAAGAACTGTAGACAATGAGGAGGACTGAGTACCAGATCCAAAGACTTCTCATTGGAATCCGGAATACGGGAATACCTGGAGCCACCCTGTACGAAATGGTGACCCAGAATCAAGGGAACTGAAGAATGCAGTCTTGGTACCACGTGGTCCCGTGGTGTCCCCCGACTGGTGTGGTGAAAGGTCCTTACGAGGATCGCTTGGCTTCACTGATTCGGGCCCCCTCCCGCCCCCCTGCGGCAACAGTGTCAGCGTCCCGCTGCCCCGCGTCAGGGGTGTCAAGCTGCATCCGAGTCACCCCTGGGGGTCGGAGGGGGCGGCAAGGAGACCCCTCCCCATCCTCGATACATCCCTGACAGACTGCATCAGGGTGGGCCGACCAGCAACAGAACGGTACTCCGGCCAACTAACTCTTGGCCGGATGGTGCTGCCAGTCTGTTCAGCAGTTTTGATCGGTTTGTTTTAGGATGGAGTTGATGTATTTCTCCCAGTTCAGGTCCTGTGAGATGGGAATTCCTCGGAACTTCTTCAAGGTCTCGATAGTTGGCACAAGTAAAGTCTTCCTCTACTACGGGTTTGGAAATCTGCGCATGTGCCACAATTCCGAGTGGACGATGTTTTAACTCTTACGTTTAAACCGCTAGCCGCTCGCGACGCAAATAAAAATCCGGCTGCATCGTTAAATATGCTCCAGGGTTCACACCGCCGGACCAAAGTAGCGGAAAATTAGTACTTTGGACTACTATGTACATCATACCGTAGTTTACCACCACCACGTACTTCCAACTATCTTCTACTACTTTGTAGTAACTCTGATGATCTCATACTGTCTTGTAATACACATCATCCACCGGTTTATCCTAGTTCTGATTGCTTCCCTTCTGACTTTTAATACACCTTAGTGCCATCGACTAAGTTCTATTAGTCCTCCTACTACCTCTTTGTACCATGTCCTACCTTCTAATGTCTCATAATGTCTAGTGACTTCCTTCGTACCTCCTAGTATTACCGTCTACTAGTTCCCATAACTTCACACCATCCAATACCGCCCTCTATTTCCTGTTATCTACCCACACTCCCTTCTAATACCGATGACTACTATCTAATATTTCTTTCTACCTTCTACTCTATGATTTTCTGCTACCTGGTACTTGTTAGTATCGGAGTGAGTGCAAACATTTTTTCTTGCTAGCATCGGACTAAGAAGTCCGGCCAAGTTGCGGTTAAAAATGCGCTGCTGTTAATTACAGGCGCGTGTTTTATGACTGTGACCTTTAAGTGCTAAACTAATCAATCAATACGGGAGGGAGGCGGCCAACTGGGAATATTTACATATGCAGATTCCCAAAGTAGGCCACGGTTTATCCCCACACAATCATTATTAATATCTGGACAGTCAACCCAAATACATTTTCTGCCTATTTCACACAACCTCCGCGTTATTAATTAGCCGCCGCTGTACTAGCGCTGCCCCAGCCATGTTCGACCCGCATGACGCCATCGTCGTAGTAATAATTGACTTCTGAATTTATCGGCAATACAAAAGTAGCCCAAGTGACAGTTTGAACTTTCTTCAATGTTTTGTGTGTGTTGACGTGTTGTTAGCTAGCAGGCTACTTTCTGGTTTGGTTCGGGTATTTCTGGTCTGGTTCACTTTTTGTTTTGTCTGCAAATAGATGCAAAAACAAAGACACAAACTAATAAACAAAAGTAAGAAACAAAAAAGTACTAAGAACAGTGATGCCTCGGTTCTCCACCAGAATCCGTTCCAGAAAACGGTTCGAAAAGTGAATTGTTTGACAACCGAATTGATGTTTCCCATTACAATGAATGGAAAAAGAGATAATGCGTTCCAAGCCTAAAAAAATTGGCTTTTTAAAGCATTTTTTTTTTAGCTTTTTCTGATAAACTGGAAAGTAGAAATGCATATAGAGTTTAAATACTTTATATAATAAAATAATTTAAGAAATATATTTATTTTTTGCTTAAAACGTCGGCTTTAGTAGTAGAGTACGCTAGGCTGGGAGCGCATTGCCGTATCTGTAGCGACTCGGGCCCTGGCCTTGTCAACTTTTTTTTTAATTAATAAAAGTGCAGAATAACTTTAAACAAGCAAACTTGTCTTCTTTGGAGCCATGATTGGTGGTTACTACGGTTGTCCTCCGTGAGAAGAAAAACAACAGTCACTACCGGGGACATGTCTGTGTACAGAGGCTACGTTATACACAATAACAAAATTGCGCTGGTTGCGCCACGCATATTATTTCATTTCCAGGTTTGTTTCAGGGGGCGTTCGAATAGACTAACAAAACGCGTTGCGCGTGGGTCAGCTTCTTGCGCCGCGCACATTATGTTCTTTCCAGGTTTTTTTCGGCGGTGTGAGAATTCACAACAAAGCACGTCATGGGTCAGCTGGTCTGGCGTTCGAGTACCGATTTTCGTTCGAAAACAGAAGCAAAAATCTCGAAATTTTCATTCGAAAACCAATCAAAACCAATTTGTCCGAAATCGGGGACGTTCGAGAACTGAGGCTTTACTGAGCAATTATGACAACTTAAGCTAACATACATCAACAAACGCATTGTATAACAAAAGAAACTAAACAATTCACAAGCAAAAATAAATAGAGTCAGCAACGAATGTGCTAATGTATTTAGCTAACAAACAAAAACACAAATGAACGAACAAAGTAACAACTAATGTAGTACCAAACCAAATTATCAACGAACCGACAAGTAACGTAACTTACCAAGAAATCAACTAACGACATAGTAACAACAAAATCCTAACCCTAACCCTACAAAGAAAGAACACGCTAATAAAACAATGAACTCAGCACGCAAAAAAATCTCAAGAAACTAACAAACTAAAGAACCAAGTGCGTGACAAAGCTAACAAACCAAGTAACTATTGAAGTGACGAGCAAAATGTCGTCTTCGGCGTTTGTCCACTCAAATCATTTCACAATTTGCATTTCACAAGAATGCGCCGCTACTTTTACGCTAAGAAACTGCACCAAGCGGCGCGCGTCACGCTAACGACAAAGTAAATTTGAGTTTTAGCAAAATAAAACAATTGCAAAGTTTGACACCTCCCAGACGCTTCAAACACAACCATTGACAAAAAAATTCCGTGACAATCCCCTCTTAAAAAAAAAAAAAATTAAAGAATAACCCACCCGTGTCGCAACGACGCGGAAACGCGACGACGTGTCCCGACGCAGACGGGAAGTCGTCCCGTCTGTTCGATTGGAAAGTTCAAAACGACGTTTGCTTTGGGCACGGGAACACTTGAACTTGTCTGCCCCCCCCGGGTACGACGCTTCGTTAGCATGTCGACTCTGCAGTAAAGAACAAAACTTTCAACATAAGGCCCGTGGGCCAGATCGAGGCCCACGAATCATTTGATGTGCCACGATGTCAGCTATCCTTGCGAATGTTCAGTCAGCTGACAAACAAAAGGTCATAAAATTGACCGAAAATCCTGTTGCTAGTGTTTGTGGTTCAATCGCTCTTCCGCATACTGAACACAAATGAAAACTGAACAATTCAACACGTTTTAATGTAATATTTTCTCGTAGGCATCTGTCTACAGGCTTAGCAGCTAAAGGCTAAAAACCTGACATTTTTCATCATGCGAGCCTGTTGCTGAACAAATGTTTTAATACGACTTGTAATCAGAATTTAAAAAAAAAAAAAAAAAAAATTACGTGGAGCAGTCCCATCACATTTTTTTTTTTTTTGCTTTTTTAACGTTTTGAAGCTGACACTAATCATCATCGTCACGATCACGACGGCAGCCGCCCACGCCCGCGTCATTTGAACACTCGTAATGCGCAACGGCGCGAGGCCCGACGTTTTATTGTGAAAAGTCCAATCGGGAGCCTTCCGATACGCGTCATAACTATTGCAATCAGGCGCCCCGACGTCGCGGCCGCATCTTAATTGACCAAATCCCCCCCCCCCCCCCCCCCCCCCGCGCCCCACCCACGACCCCCCAACTCACCATTTTTTTTTTCCAGCCCTGCCCTCGTCTCCATATTTTAATTAGTTGGTTAGTGATACATGTCCGGTCGTTGGTTCGCTAATTAGTATTTTCGTTCACCCTCTTGTTAGCCTGCTAGCTATCAACCGAGCAAAAACCAGCAACACTTCAACTGCCTTTTCGGATCACACTGAAGGAAAAAGTCGCGAGTTCGCATTCGAATCACATTGACATATATTAGCACAATATTTACATGATGCATTTATTCAACCTATTAGCATCGCAAGGTTACAAATCAATGATTAGCACAAATGATGCTAATGTTCTTTTCTCCCCTCAGTTGTTTATGACACGTTGCGGATAATGGCGACGCTAGCGATGCGTTTCATCCTAATGAGCCGAGACGGCGCTGAATTAGGGCCCGGCTAAATTGATACATCGCTCGTCTTGGCCATGATTTTTGCCGCCGGGAGGGAGGCCACCACTAATGCTAATGCGACCGCGCGACGAGGGGCCAGATTTGTTTTCACTCCGTGAGCCTCGGCACCGCTTTCTTTTTAAGCTTGCTCGTGCTACTGATTGATACCGGCGAGGCCTCGCTTGAGTTGCATTTTTGAACTAGCGACAACAGCGAGTTATTTCTGCTACACTGTTTACCTGAAAGTAGAAAAATGCGTTTTGTATGGATTTTAAATGACTTTAATATTTAAGTCTGTTAGTTTATAGCACAATATTAGCATTTTTAGCTAACATTCAGGCAGATTCAAATGACTATGTGGATAATGTCATTTAGTTTTGGCAGTGAGTTTGCAGTCTAATGTTAGCATTTCAAGCTAACATTATTTGATAAATAATACAAGCATATTGCTTACCTTATGAGCAGACAAATATTGGCTTGTTGATTTTATTTTTATTTTTTTAAACGGATTTAAAAGACTACACTAACATTGCTTTAGTAATAAGTGAGTTCATAGGATATTTGTGCCAACAGCAACTATATTCTGAAAAATAAAATCAAAATACAATTTTTACTTGCCTCAAAGAGTTACACAATTAAAATGCACTCTAGTTTGCAAGAATTGAATTCAGGATATTATATATTTTCCAACATTTTCTTCCCAGAAGTCAGCGTAAATCATGAGCAAGCTTGCACCCGAAACCTTGACTCCATCCATTTTCTTTGCCGCTTATCCTCACAAGGGTCGCGGGGAGCGCCACAGCCTATCCCAGCTGTCGACAGGCAGGAGGCGGGGCGCACCCTGAACTGGTCGCCGGGCAATCGCAGGGCTTATCGAGACAAACAGCCGCAGTCACAGTCGCACCTTGGGGCAATTTTAGAGTGTCCAATTAATGTTGCGTGTTTTTGGGATGTGGGAGGAAAGCGGAGTGCCCACCCGGAGAAAACCCACACAGGCACGGGGGGAACAATGGAAGCTCCACACAGGGAGGGTCCGGGATTGAACCCGGGACCTCAGAACCGTGAGGCCAGCGCTTTACCAGCTGATCCACTGTGCCGCCAAAACCTTGACCCTTTGGTCGAAAAATACCAAATTGTTGTTATTATTTGAACTGCAAATGTGTGAGGTTCAAACGGGAAATGTTCATATTTTTCACAGGCATCCGCTGGAGAACTTCCCATTTTTCTTTGCGTCAAACTGAGCACAAGAAAATAATCGGGTTAATCCTTGCCCCGCATGGGAAAATAATAAGAGTGACTCAAGGACATCTTTGTGGACGAACCCTTTGGACCTGTGATATTATTTCTCAGTTTTCATTTTTGTCAAAAGCACAGACGAGCGCAACTGAATTGAAAATTTCAAAAGCTCCACAACGCAATTATTTTCTTTGCCAGTTAAACAATGAAACAGCTTTGCGGTTACCTAAGACACGATTGGAATTTTTTTTCGAGATATAATTTTTCAGTGGGAAAATTTGGTGTCGTGTCCCCCCACCCCCCCCCCCCCCCCGTCAGGATCAATTTTGTGACACCAAGATGCGATTATTTGTAACTCTGAAAATCCGCATTTGGCTAGTTTGTTCAATGTAGCAGGAAATACGGTGGCCTTGAAAGGACAAACTGCTAAAACAATGCATTCCAAAAGTCCAACTTATAATCCGTTATCAGTGTTAACCTCTTAATATATGTATTCTTAAACGATATCTTAATATAGTCCGGTTTAATTTGTCTTGGGAGGAGAGATAAGGTGTATACGGGAGCCAAATCCCAAACAGTTGTTGCGTTAATTCCCCGGTAAAGCATCGAATCGCCTTCACATGGGAGCAACTTTAAAGGTCAGCCGGCAGACGCCTCCCGGTGCTCCATTCCGGAAAATGACAACCCAGCGACTTTCACCCGGTTAGCATGAACAATGCCTGCGAAAATGACACCAAAAAACGGATCACATTTCTTCCTAAAAGAAAATATCAATCTGTGCGTTTGGCCTTTAGCTCTAGCTGTAATATTTACGAGCTAACGTTAGCTGCTACCAAGGTATAGCTAGTAACTGACTGCTGTTACAAAACATAGTTTTGGTGAGTTTTTGTATACAAATGTGTACATTTTGTCCATAATCTATAACCTTGTCAATCCATCGTGATTTGTTGCAGCTAAGATTAGCCGCTAACTACAACCTTGCAGCTAGCCACAGACTAGAGAGTTGCTGTAGCCACTTGTGACCAAAACTAGAGTATTCGATTGGTTATTAAATTGTTTTCATTTAAAAATTCTTTAAAAGCCTGACGGCTAACATTAGCTGATAAATGCTACAGAGCTAGCGAGTGGACGACTGACATGTTGCTGTAACTCCCTTTTACAAAAGCTAAGACATTTTTTCGTGTTTATAGTTTTTGTCGGAGTCACTGATGGTGTTGCGGTCCACACGCCTGCCCTCGGTGCGGGCAGCGTGGGATCGATTCCCGCTCAGTCATTGCGTCGATATCTGCCCTGCAACTGACTGGCGACGTGTTCAGGGTGTAGTCCGCCTTTCGCCCGGAGCTAGCTGGCATAGGCTCCAGCTTTCCCGCAACCCTTGTGAGGATAATGACATGAGATAGCTTTTCGTGAGCGTCACTGACTCTCATCCACTAAATGACACCTAGCGCGCTATCTCCTGTCATCGATGTAGCGTATTCTGTTGATTTTCAAAGTTTTTGTCTCTAGTCTTGCCAAATCGAATCACGCCGAACCGTCCGCCGTGAAGCCGGCGGCCCACAGAAGTTGCGTGAAAATATCACCGCCGCCTTTTGGCAACGGCAGTGGCAAAATGGCACCCGAGATTGTACATCACCTGCAAAAGGGCAACGCTCGCTCGCTGGGCCCGCCATTATCGCGAGGCAAAACAATTTGCCCGCGCCATTTCGCACTCTGTCTTCCCGATCGTAACCTGTCGGCAGAATCGGCAGCGCCGTTAAGTAGCGGCCAAAGAGCAACTCGCTTTCCCGCTACTAAGTTGTTCTTAGCGCTTAAGTCGGGCCACGGCGGTGCTCAGTAATCATGTAGAACAAAGCGTAAAATTACAAAGACGCTAATGAATAATGGCGTGGTGAGTTAATTGCACGCTACAAGCCAGCATAATGCTCAGATAACCTCACCATTAACGCTTTTGTTAACAGCCTCTCAGCAGGACGTTGTTAAAGCCGCCACGCAGATAATGTCAAGCTAGCCCGAGTGGACACGGTCATATTGAGGCTTTCTTTCTTTTTTTTTTTTAATGCTGCTATTTTTCTCCCCCTAAGTGGTCCAAGGATGGAGACAATTTGTTGCCACTCGCCGCGAGACGAAAGGTCAGCGCGCACCGCTATCAGAATGCGCTAACCTCTACGCTAGCGCGGTGATAGCGCCGAGGTCACCCGCCACTTGACTCGGACGGCCTAATCTTTACTTATGTCCCCGTATGACTTCTGTTTTTAGCTCTGAAATGAAAAATTAACACTGATAAATGTAGACTGGATCAAACCATGCTGTCATCTGAATACAGATACTGAAAAGGAAAAGGTTCACTTGTTTGCGCCAAGGTAAACATTGTGCTAGTTTAGAAAATATTGGCCTCCAAATGCTAACAAACTCGCTATAAAATCTGTGTTTCACCTGCATAACAATTCGTCTTTATTTGCCGCGTATGCCAAAGACACAAAGAAGTTTTTCTCGAGCAGTTGGAGCCGCTCCACTACGACAAACTGACTAATTTTAATTTCTAAAAGAATAAAAAATATATAAACCGACGGCTCCAAGTGAAACGCTTGAGTTGCATTTTGCCAGGATCAGATCGCAACATTGTATCGTGGTCGATTTCCCAAATTGGGCCCGACAAAACTTCTTGTGGTGTGTCATCACCCGTGATCAACGGTTTTCTCGATGATGCAGACATGGCAAAAGTTTAATTAAAGTTTCATTTTTCATTTTTGACCTTTTGAGTGGTGTGACATTTGAGCGAGAACCCTCCGACATGTGACCTTGATGTTGACCAATAGGATTACATCCTGAAACAGTGCCTTGGCTCCGTTCTTCGCCGTTGTCAACATTTATTCCCGCGCACAAATTTCATCCATCCATTATCTACCGCTTTTCCGGGGGAAGTAGCTTCAGCAGGGATACCCAGACTTCCCTTTTCCCAGCCACTTCTTCCAGCTCTTCCGGAGGGATCCCGAGGCGTTCCCAGGCCAGACGAGAGTCTCTCCAGCGTGTCCTGGGTCGTCCCCAGGGTCCCAGGGTCTCTTTCCGGTGGGACGTGCCCAGAACACGTCACCACGGAGGCATCCGGATCAGGTGCCCCGGCCGCCTCATCCGGCTCGACACTGAGCCCCTCCCTGATGACCGAGCTTCTCGACACCCTGCGGAGGAAACTCATTTCGGCATCTCTTATCTTATATCTTAGAGCATAAATCAACCGGACGCCGCCATACTGTTTACGTACAAGCATTAGCGCTAACACTAGCGTGCTATCTAGCTAGCGACATGACGTACGACACCAGTTGGACCTACCGACACGGAATTAGGTGGGCAGGTCTGTCATAACAATCGGCCCGAAAAAGTATTTCAGACCCTCTCCCGGGTCGGCCATTTTGGTTTGAACAACCCAACCCAAGTGAGCCCCGAATCTTCAAACCAATCAAATCTCGTGTTGGCAAATCTTGTTGTTTTTCACGGTACGTTTGTCATGGACTTCCCGATTGTCCTGCGAACGCGTCGCAAGCACACGCGCACAGAAGGAAAGAAACAAAATGTACTTTTGCTAATGTGCGTCACCGTTGAAAAGAGCCACGCACCGATTGCGGGATCAAAGCGACGGGGCGGCAATTACTGTTCATTTGCAGCCCGACGCTCATCAGCGGCCACAAAAGGAAAAAAGGAGATAATAAGCATATGAAATATCAAAGGCGAGAGCAGAAATCCAAATAAAAGGAGGCGTGATTACCGCGGATAATAGAAATAATCACCCTCATGTGCGTTTCACTTTCCCCCAAAAGACATATAATTGTTGTTTTTTTTTTTCCAAAAACATGCACAAATATTCAAAGTAACTGATTTTTTTTAGTATTTAATGACTTTTGGAGGACTGATAATCAACACACAAGAAATGAATTGTATCTGCTGACTGATTAAATGTGTGTGACGTGGGCAAAATGAGAATTTTGGACAAACAGCGGCGTGGTTTTTTTGCGTTAAAGTCAATTCCACGTCGAAAGTGTTGATCGTAAAACGTTCGACTGACGCGTGGGCGACCGCGCCGACGTCACTGCGGCACTTTGCCTTTTACGTTCCGAGCGCAACCCACGAGCTCGGTTTTAAAAATGTGTTGCAGTTCTTCTCCAAACCCACGCAGGCCCGGTTGACGTGCAAATTCCACACACGCGGGGCAAGGATTTGAACCCGGGTCCTCAGAACTGTGAGGCAGAAACTCAAGCCGGTTGCGTCACCGCGCCACACCACAAATACAGGAAAGCCTCGGTCCTCCAACGTCCCCGTTTTCGAATGAAAATTTCTTTTGCTTCTGTTTTCGAACGAAAATCGGTACTCGAACGCCCCCGACGAAACCCGGAAATAACGTAGTGCGCGCGGCTCAAGCAGTCGACCCACCCACAACGCCCCCCCGAAAAACGCATGGGGCGCAACCAGCGGACTTTTGTTATTGTGTATGACACAGACGTGTCCCGGTAGCGACTGTTGTTTTTCTTCTTTTGGAGGACGAGCGGATTAACCCCCAATCATAGCTCCAAAGAAGGCAAGTTACTTGTTGAAAGTTATTCTGCACTTTCGTTCATAAAAAAAAAAAAAAAAAAGTTCACAAGGCCGGGGGCCGAGTTGCTACAGATACGGACGGCAATGCACTCCCAGCCTAGCGTACTCTACTACTAAAGCAAAAAATAAATCTATTTCCTCAATTGTTTCATTATATAAAGTATTTAAACTATACATGCATTTCTACTATGCAGTTTAGTATCAGGAAAAGCTTTAAAAAATGCTTTTAAAAGGCTATTTTTTGGGAGGCTTGGAACGCATTATTTCTTTTTCCATTCATTGTAATGGGAAACATCGATTTGGTTTTCGAACAAATCACTTCTCGAACCGTTTTCGGGGAACAGATTGTGGTCGAGAACCGAGGCAATATATGTGACGATACAATTGTTATTCACACGTGTGTGTTTCTTTCGGCTTGTCCCTTTCGGGGTCGCCACGGCGCGTCATCTCAGATGAACGCATATATACGTTTGGCACAATTTTTTTGGACGCCGGATGCCCTTCTCAGGGAGCGGAGGCCCCAGTGGGATACGAACCCACAACCCCTGCTTTACCAAACCAGTGCTCGAACCACTGAGCGCAATTGTTATTCACACGAAACTGACCAAATTATCCAGAGCCACCTTACGGGATGCAAGGCAAGATGGAGAACGCGGCTACTTCCGACCGACACGGCGGCACTCGCAGGAATTGTGCGATTGTTTGCATTTTTCATTCTGCAGGAAGGTGGAGAAAATGGACAGAACGCAGTACACGAGGTGGTTCATTTCATACCTTTACGTTAAAAAGCGATCCTCACAACACGTTCTGGAAGACATCTCAGAGGTGGATACATTTTTATTACCTTTAAAAAAAGCACAACAACGTAACAGACTAACCGCGATGGCCGCAAGTTATTTCCCCCCCCCGCCGGTCGGAAAACTCAACCTGGCCTTCACGCGTGCGATGACATAAGAGAAAAACCAGCAGCCCTAATAATTAATCTATTTAAAAAAAACATGCGATTTGTTTTTTTTTTATGATCGAACACGCTCGGCCTTTTCGCTAATGAGCGCGTCTTTTACGTGGAACGAGGCTCGTAAAAGTCGGACCTTGGTGAGGACTCGGGCGAAACGTCGCTTCCATCGCGGCAATCAGCGCCGGCCTAATTGGCGTCGTTGGCGCTCTCAAGGAGAGCCGACCAATTAAAATGCCTCCGTTGTGCTTTAAAGAGCCAATTAGCGCGCACATGGCCACCGGCTAACGGCTAAATACTAATCATAAAAAAAAGTTCTTTACAAGCCGGCCCACGAGACACGCTCGATCTCGAGGAGACCCCCCCCCCCCCCAAAAAAAAAGTAGAGCAAGTCAGCCATTTTGGATAAAAATATCAATTTTTAGCCTCATTTTGTACGGTTGCACACCCCTAGCTTTGAAAGCCAGTTTCACCTATCCATCCATCCATCCATCCATCCATTTTCTTAGCCGCTTATCCTCACAAGGGTCGCAGCTGTACACCCTGAACTGGTCGCCAGCCAATCGCGGGGCACATCGAGACAAACAGCCGCACTCGCGATCGCACCTATGGGCAATTTAGAGTGTCCAATTAATGTCGTTTTTGGGATGTGGGAGGAAAGCGGAGTGCCCACCCGGAGAAAAGCCACGCTGGCACTGGGAGGACGTGCAAACTCCACGCAGGCGGGGCCCGGATCGGACCTCAGAACTGTGAGGCCAACGCTTTACCAGCCCCGGTTCCACCTTGTAACAAAAAATTCGGGATGATGGTCAATCTTCAGTCGATCCAGAAAAAACTCTCATGAAGCCATTCCGAAAAAGGCACAAGAAGTCCGCCATTTTGTGGTCATTTCGCCGATTTCCGGGAGTCCTTCGAACGCAGACCCATCCTAGAAAGTTTGCCGTCAACTATAACACGATAATAATGTATATTTATAATAACCATGCCCAAAAAAAAAGCACATAAAGTCTGACGTGTTGCTCGGATTGTCCATTTTCGGATCATTTCCGGGTGTTCAAAGTTCTTGGCGGCAACACAGCGGACTACTCACCCGGCAGTATCAACTACGCTGCCAACTACCCACGTAGCCATGCCATCAGGTTTCAAACGAACCACCTCAACCGCGCCTACTTCGCCATGACGTTTGCAAAGAATGCCAAGAGGGGCCACATTGGACATTATGCCTCTGCCTCAAAGTCCTGCATTTGGGTCTGCCCCCACACCGGAGGTTCCTGACATCGCCGAAGACATCTCCACCGTTCGACGAACAAGCCTACCGAGACGGGCTACGTAGGCTCCATGGAACGGCGGTTGAAGACGCGGTGGCCGGCTACAAACCGGTCGTCGTCCTTGGTGGCGACCCAACCCCCGAGGTGGACTAGACCGAAACCGATCTTCCGCGGGACACAAGATCCAAACTTTCGCAAATCCGCTCAGGACGAAGCCGCGTGCTCAATGACTATGTGGCTCGTGTCGACAATACTATCGTCGACCTCTGCCCGAAATCCGGACAGGGAACCTCACGATACGTAGCGCATCTTCGACTGCGCAGCGGTTCACACAACGCTGACCGCAACGGACCTGCGGAAACGCCCGAAGGAAGTGGCTGCCTTCCTGGAACTAGAAATTGACTGATCAATCCGAATGCCTGGCGAAGACAACGACAACGTTGAAACGTAGGTTTTGGTCACCGCGCGCGGCGCTAGCATGACGGCAAAGTTTTCCCGACTTAACTCTCCGCGGCATTGCGTGGCCGAGCTTCCGTTTGGCCGGTAGGTAACGCGGCGAAAAGATGCGCCAGATATCGGCGGCGATGCGGCGGGCGTCTGATGTACGGCCGCGTTTGCGGGTAATAAGAGCGTCTCCGGGCCTGCCGCTGATTTCGATCAAGGTCATTAACGCCGACGTGTTGTCGGAGGAGGAGGCGGCGCCGATTGGGACATTAATCCTGCACAAATAGTTATCTGGCCGCAAAAAGGGGAACGTCCCAAAAAAAGAAAAAATCATAATAATAATAACAAAGACTGAAAAATGCGGCGAGTCGCGGCGGGCCGACACTATCTGCCGCAACTTTTCACAGCGATGACGCGTGTGCCGCTTCACGAGTCATAAGTCTTACGGGGAGACGTATGCCTTCAACAAAACGCACACGCACACAAACAAAAAAAAAAAATTCCGATATGACCGACTAGCCTCCATTACTCAAGACGAGTTCAATTCTTAGAAAACAAAAATATCAGCTCAGGAATAATAATAATCAAAAAAAAGTCACTTGCGCCCAACAAAGCAACAAAAACTACTGCTGTACTTACAATTCTACTTTCTAAAAATTTTCATAACATCATTTTTTTGTCATGAGCAAGGCTTGGTCACTGCCAAGAGGGGCCACATTGGACATTATGCCTCCACCTGGAAGTCCTGCATTTTGGGTCTGCCCCCGCACCGGAGGTTCCTGACATTTTTTTTTTTTTTGCTTCACTGCAACTGACATTGTGGTACTCCTTCTGATCTCTGCATTCTGGCCACCGGGGGGCAGTACAACGCACACGCGCAAAGAAGAAGAGTTTCACGACTGACCTGCGAAAATGAAATGAACGATCATTTCGTCTTTCGAAACCTTACGTAGCGGAAAATAATATTTGACGCCCCGAGGCTGCGTCCCCAAAAATAGATCACTCGTTCCATTCAGGGTGCATTTGACGATGATGATGATGGTGATGGTACGGTGATGAAAGGCGAGTCCTTCAAACGCAGACCCATCCTCGAAAGTTTGTCGTCAACTATAACACTATAATAATGTATATTTGTAATAACCATGCCCAAAAAAAAGCACAGAAAGTCTGACGTATTGATCGGATTGTCCATTTTCGGATCATTTCCGGGTATTCAAAGTTCTTCTTGGCATTGTTACATACAACATTGTTACGAGCGGGCAGCAACACAGCGAACTACTACGCTGCCAACTACCCCCCCCCCCCCCGTTCCATCAGGTGTCAAACGAACCACCTCAACCGCGCTTACTTCGCCATGACGTCCACAAAGACTGCCAAGAGGGGCCACATTGGACATTATGCCTCTGCCTCAAAGTCCTGCATTTGGTACTCCTTCTGATCTCTGCATTTTGGCCACCGGGGGGCAGTGTAACACACACGCGCAACGAAGAAGAGTTTCACAACTGCCAAGCAAAAGTGCAGTCAAATGACCGAAAATGAACTGAACGTCTTTCGAAACCTTACGTAGCAGAAAATAATATTTGACGCCCTGAGGCTGCGTCTTCAAAAATAGATCATTCGTTCCATTCAGGGTGCACTTGATGATGATGACGATGGCACGGTGGTGAAAGGCGGCCTCTCAACGGTCTTTCCCTTCCCCCGGATGAGTTCGGCCGTCAGGAGTACCCAGATGTCCTCATCAAGGATGCATCGCAGTGTTTTAATAAGCACAAAGTATATTTTGATACACTCTTTAATTTCCCCACCACGTCATTATTAGCTTTTGATAGCGCAACCTCGCCATCTGGCAAATGTTAATGCGGGAGAGCGGATCCGAATTCACTCCTCGCCAGATTGTAATAAAACGTCAGCGCGGGCGTGACGCGCCCACGATTGGATGGGCCGGCGTCGGCGCCTTCCGGAATGCGGGGGGTGGGGAGTCGTTTTTAACGCCGCGCGACACAAGACGAATACGGAACTCGGTCCGGGTGGAATTTTGTCGCGTGGACCCGTGTGTTGACGCGGCGATGATTTTAATAAAAAATGTCACTGGAAGGAAACTTATGCCTGTTTTGTAGGGCGAAAAAAAAATCTTCTAATCTATCTAATATTATAATAATATTTTTGAAGTAAACCTGTGATTTTCCAAAGAAAAAAAGTCACACTTTTGAACAACCAATACGAAATATCTTTTGGGGAAAAAATTCACATTTTTCCAGGATTTTTTTTTTTTTGTAAAAAAGCTATAATTTTTTAAAAATAGTATTTAGTAAAAAAGTATACTATTTTATGCTATTTTAGTAAAAAAAAAGGATACCGTTTTACAAAAACTAAAATTGTATATAGTAACAATATTTGACAAATAGAAAGCCATTGGATTTCTCTTTTTTTTTTCAAAGAAATACTTTTTTCTATTTCGAGAAGAAAACCATACTCATTTTTTGTCATCTTTTTTTTAAAAAAAAAAGGACTTTTGGGGGAAAAAAACTTTGTTTTGAAAAATCTTTTTATTTCAATACATTAATTTTCTGAGAAAAAGTGATTTTTTTTAAAAATCAAATTGATGAGAAAATCTAAGCCAAAAAGAAGGATTTTTCTAGAAAAAAAACATTTTATTTTTTTACACACCAGCATTCACAAATGAATCTTTTGGAGGATGAGATTGCGCCCGAGCTTTGACGCAAGGTAATAACTGAGGTTCAATGGGGGGGCGGAGCCGGCAAATGAGTTTTTGGGGCGCTCAGCCACCAATCATAATTGTAATCACAAAATTAGGATGTGACTGAAAATTATATGACTTTTTTTTTTTATAAAAAACCTATAATTTTTAAAAAAATAGTATTTAGTAAAAAAGTATACTTTTTTTTACTATTTTATACTATTTTAGTAAAAAAGTATACTATTTGACAAAAAGTAAAATAGTATATAGTAACAGTATTTGACAAAAAGGAAGCCATTGGATTTCTCTTTTTTTTCCAAAGAAATCTTCTTCTTCTTCTTCTTCTTTTCCTTTCGGCTTGTCCCGTTAGGGGTCGCCACAGCGTGTCATCTTTTGCCATCTTAGCCTATCTCCTGCATCTTCCTCTCGAACCCCAACTGCCCTCATGTCTTCCCTCACCACATCCATAAACCTTCTCTTTGGTCTTCCTCTCGCTCTCTCTTCCTTGACAGCTCCATCCTCAGCATCCTCCTACCAATTTCCTCACTTTCTCTGGCCTCTGGACATGTCCAAACCATCCAAGTCTGCTCTCTCTCGAACCTTGTCTCCAAAACATCCAGCTTTGGCCGTCCCTCGAATGAGCTCATTTCTAATCCTATCCAACCTGGTCACTCCGAGCGAGAACCTCAACATCTTCATTTCTGCCACCTCCAGTTCAGCTTCCTGTTGTTTCTTCAGCGCCACCGTCTCTAATCCGTACATCATGGCCGGCCTCACCACTGTTTTGTAAACTTTGCCCTTCATCCTAGCAGACACTCTTCTGTCACATAACACACCAGACACCTTTCGCCAGCTGTTCCAACCTGCTTGGACCCGTTTCTTCACTTCCTGACCACACTCTCCATTGCTCTGTATTGTTGACCCCAAGTATTTGAAGTCGTCCACCCTCGCTATCTCTTCTCCCTGTAGCCTCACTCTTCCCCCTCCACTTTTCTCATTCACGCACATATATTCTGTTTTACTTCGGCTAATCTTCATTCCTCTCCTTTCCAGTGCATGTCTCCATCTTTCCAATTGTTCCTCTGCATGCTCCCTGCTTTCACTGCATATGACAATATCATCTGCGAACATCATGGTCCAAGGGGATTCCAGTCTAACCTCATCTGTCAGCCTATCCATTACCACTGCAAACAGGAAGGGGCTCAGAGCTGATCCCTGATGCAGTCCCACCTCCACCTTAAATTCCTCTGTCACACCTAAGGCACACCTCACCATTGTTCTGCTGCCATCATACATGTCCTGTACTATTTTAACATACTTCTCTGCCACACCAGACTTACGCATGCAGTACCACAGTTCCTCTCTTGGTACTCTGTCATAGGCTTTCTCTAGATCCACAAAGACGCAATGTAGCTCCTTCTGACCTTCTCTGTACTTTTCCACGAGCATCCTCAAGGCAAATAATGCATCTGTGGTACTCTTTCTAGGCATGAAACCATACTGTTGCTCGCAGATACTTACTTCTGTCCTGAGTCTAGCCTCCACTACTCTTTCCCATAACTTCATTGTGTGGCTCATCAACTTTATTCCTCTATAGTTCCCACAGCTCTGAACATCCCCTTTGTTCTTAAAAATGGGAACTAGAACACTTTTCCTCCATTCTTCAGGCATCTTTTCGCCCGCTAGTATTCTGTTGAATAAGTTGGTCAAAAACTCCACAGCCATCTCTCCAAATTGCTTCCATACCTCTACCGTTATGTCATCAGGACCAACTGCCTTTCCAGTTTTCATCCTTTGTAGTGCCTTTCTGACTTCCCCCTTAGTAATCATTTCCACTTCCTGGTCCTTCACTCTTTGCCTCTTCAACTCTTCCTTCTCTCTCATTTTCTTCATTCATCAACTTCTCAAAGTATTCTTTCCATCTATTTAGCACACTACCGGCACCAGTCAACACATTTCCATCTCTATCCTTAATCACCCTGACCTGCTGCACATCCTTCCCATCTCTATCCCTCTGTCTGGCCAACCTGTAGAGATCCTTTTCTCCTTCTTTCGTGTCCAACCTGGTGTACATGTCTTCATATGCCTCTTGTTTAGCCTTTGCCACCACTACCTTTGCCCTACGTCGCATCTCGATGTACTCCTTTCGCCTCTCCTCTGTCCTCTCAGTATCCCACTTCTTCTTCGCTAATCTCTTTCCTTGTATGACTCCCTGTATTTTGGGGTTCCACCACCAAGTCTCCTTCTCCCCTTTCCTACCAGATGACACACCAAGTACTCTCCTGCCTGTCTCTCTGATCACCTTGGCTGTCGTCGTCCAGTCTTCCGGGAGCTTCGGTTGTCCATCGAGAGCCTGTCTCACCTCTTTCCGGAAGGCCGCACGACATTCTTCCTTTCTCAGCTTCCACCACATGGTTCTCTGCTCTACCTTTGTCTTCTTAATCTTCCTACCCACCACCAGAGTCATCCTACACACCACCATCCTATGCTGTCGAGCTACACTCTCCCCTACCACTACTTTACAGTCAGTAACCTCCTTCAGATTACATCGTCTGCACAAAATATAATCTACCTGCGTGGTTCTACCTCCGCTCTTGTAGGTCACTATATGTTCCTCCCTCTTCTGGAAATAAGTGTTCACTACAGCCATCTCCATCCTTTTTGCAAAGTCCACCACCATCTGCCCTTCAAAGTTCCTTTCCTGGATGCCGTACTTACCCATCACTTCTTCATCGCCCCTGTTTCCTTTACCAATATGTCCATTACAATCTGCACCAATCACAACTCTCTCGCTGTCTGGGATGCTCAGAACTACTTCATCTAGTTCCTTCCAGAATTTCTCTTTCAACTCTAGGTCACATCCTACCTGTGGTGCATAGCCGCTAACCACATTATACATAACACCCTCAATTTCAAATTTTAGTCTCATCACTCGATCTGATACTCTTTTCACCTCCAAGACATTCTTAGCCAGCTCTTCCTTTAAAATAACCCCTACTCCATTTCTCTTCCCATCGCCTCCGTGGTAGAATAATTTAAACCCTGCTCCCAAACTTCTAGCCTTACTACCTTTCCACCTGCTCTCTTGGATGCACAGAATATCAATCTTTCTCCTAATCATCATGTCAACCAACTCCTGAGCTTTTACTGTCATAGTCCCAACATTCAAAGTCCCTACACTCAGTTGTAGGCTCTGTGCATTCCTCTTTTTCTTCCGACGCTGGATCCGGTTTCCTCCTCTTCTTTGTCTTCGACCCACAGTAGCTGAATTTCCACCGACGCCCTGCAGGTTAGCAGTGCCGGGGGCGGGCGTTGTTAACCCGGGCCACGACCGATCCGGTATGGAATTCTTTAGATGAACGCTCATATTTGTTTGGCACAGTTTTTACGGCGGATGCCCTTCCTGACGCAACCCTCTGCATTTATCCGGGCTTGGGACCGGCCTACAGATTGCACTGGTTTGTGCCCCCATAGGGCTGCATTTTTTTTTCCAAAGAAATACTTTTTTCTATTTCGAGAAAAAAAGCACTCAGAGATTTAGAAAACAAAAATTCAGGTTACATTTTTTTTTTCAAGATTTAAAACGCCTCATTTTTTCTTCAGAAAAATCTATTTTAAAAAAAATTTGTTGAGTTGACTTTTTGACAAAAAAGGGTAAAATGTTTGAGTAAAACAATTTTTCAAAAAGAACAATTTTTTTTCTTCGTAAAAAGTTATCTTACATGAAAAGTTTCATTTTTTTTTTTAAATGAAAAAATTACCTCTAGAAAAAAAACTCGAATCGTTCTTCACGGTCATTTGTCTTCATTTTTGTTCCCTGAATCGTTTCCTCGAAGTTTGAAAGGACCAACGCGGAGTCGGCCCACCCTCGCGCTCACCGTCTCATTTTTCAAGACCGAAAGAAAGAAAATCAACACAAATTTTTTGCAAGTTTTGCACGTAAATAGCGCCTTTGCACCTTTATAATGACAGAATTATACTGCTGACTTGCGTTCGGGTGTCAAATTCGGGTTTGCTTTGTATTTGGGGCCGTCTCGCGTCCTTGTGATGAGTTGTGTTGTCACGGCGATGTTATTTTCCCGTTTTTTTTTGTTTTTTATGACAAAGCAATAACCCGCTAATGAGCTCATTTTGATGATTCATCACTTTTAAAAAAAGCGCAATCACGCACTAAAACTGACGGCAGTCGGTCACGAGCGCGTCGTCGAAGTTGGATCGCGATGACGTCTTTCATTCATGAATAATATTTCCCTTTCGTCGCCGGGGTCACGTTTCCGTCGGCGCGCTTGATTAGCATCGGCGGCGCAACCGAGGAGGCCACTTAAGACGATTTACGATATCTTTAAAAGTTGATGGCCGAGAATCGCAGAATTATTCATAAGAGCGCCGCGTCGTTCGTCACGGGGCCCGACGAACGAGCGCTCGTCTTCGTACTTTTCCAGACGAAGCTGATGAGCTATTTGTATGCGCGTCGGCGCCGACGCCGTAATTAACCAAAATGGGCCTGAGCTCTTTTTTATTTTTTTTTTTATTTTTATTTTTTTTTTAATTTGATTTTACTTTATTTTTACACGCCAGCATTCACAAATGAATCTTTCGGAAGACGAGATCGCGCCCGAGCTTTGACGTCAGGTAATAACTGAGGTTCAATGGGGGGCGGAGTCGGCAAATGAGTTTTTTAGGCGCTCAGCCACCAATCACAATTGTCATCACGCAATTAGGACATGATGGAAAATTATATGAATTTTTTTTTTTAAAGTGTCTTCATTGTAAAACTGATTATATTCTTAAGAAAATGCAAAAATAATTTCCGGCCTACAAACCGCGACTTTTTTCACACGCTTTCAACCCTGCGGCTTATGCGGTGATGCGGCTAATTTGTGCTAATTTTTTTCTAACGGCAGCAAGGGGGCACCGGTGGAATACATGTGCCGAGGAAGTGACTTTTACCAGTATGTTTATTTTTAACCGGCTCTGTTAGCACCGTCCTAGCGTCTTGCTGCTGTACAACAGCTGTGCGTCAGTCATTTTTACTGGTATGTTTCTTTATTTTAATTCAGCCCTGTTACTGCCGCGCTAGCTTTAGCGCCGCACTAAAGTTAGCGCCGCGCTAGCTTTGGCGCCACGTGTCAGTGATTTAAGTATGTTTTTTTTTTTACCGTGTTGCTTGTTGCGTCTCATGGCTGTTTTTTGTTTTTTTACCGGTATGTTTTTTTTTTTTTTTAACACCGCTGTTCGTGCTACCGTGTTGTTGCTATGTTAAGCTAGGCTAAGGTATTAAAACTATTTCTGTGTACCGTCTTTCTTTGTAAATATCTCCTGTTTCAACGTGGGCATTTGCAGCTTTTACACGGGTGCGGCGTATGTATGTACCAAATGGTATTTCCTTTACAAATGTACAAGGTGAGGCTTATAATCAGGTGCGCCGTAATTTCCGTCCTATAAAGCGCAAGGGGGGCACGGAAAAGCGGAAAAGGTAAGAGTGAGGCCGGTGGAATATATGTGCCGAGGAAGTGACTTTTACCTGTATGTTTTTTTCTAACCGGCTCTGTTAGCACCGCGCTAGCGTCTTGCTGCTGTGTGTCAGTGATTTTTACTGGTGTGTTTTTTTTTTTTTTTTAAATCAGCACTGTTACCGCTGCGCTAGCTTTAGCACCACACAAAAGTTAGCGCTGTCGGTGATTTAGGTATGTTTTTTTTTAACCGTGTTGCTACTGTGTAGCTCTCGTGGCTGTTTTTGTCACCCTTTCAACCCTACGGCTTATGCAGTGATGCGGCTAATTTGTGCATTTTTTTTTTCTAACGGCCGCAAGGGGGGCACTCGAGCGGAAAAGGTAAGAGTGAGACTGGTGGAACACATGTGCCGAGGAAGTGACGTTTACTGGTCCAGCCCTGTTAGCGCTGCGCTACCATGTTACTGCTGTGTCTCTCTCTGATTTTTACCCGTTTGTTGTTGTTGTTTTTTTTTAACCGTGTTGCTACTGTGTAGCTCTCGTGGCTGTTTTTGTCACCCTTTCAACCCTACGGCTTATGCAGTGATGCGGCTAATTTGTGCATTTTTTTTTTCTAACGGCCGCAAGGGGGGCACTCGAGCGGAAAAGGTAAGAGTGAGACTGGTGGAACACATGTGCCGAGGAAGTGACGTTTACTGGTCCAGCCCTGTTAGCGCTGCGCTACCATGTTACTGCTGTGTCTCTCTCTGATTTTTACCCGTTTGTTGTTGTTGTTTTTTTTTAACCGGCCATGTTAACGCTAGCGTTAGCGCTAAACTCTGTGTACCGTCTTTCTTTGTAAATATGAGGCTTATCATCAGGTGCGCTCTGTAGGCCGGAAATTACGGTATATCTTTGTTGTACTGTTATAAAGTCTTTTTAGGGGAATTGTGATTCCTCCTGCTTTGACACCCCCCAGCAGGTCTAACAAAAAACAACCGTTGCACGTGGCGGATACGTAGACAGTTCTCGGGACGGCTTCAAACAGCGGTGAAAAAAAGTACAACATTTTTAAAACAATCTTTCGGGTGACTTTGCGGAAAGTCCCGACATTTCAGGGTCAAAGAATGACCTTTTGGCTTTGTGTTAAATGTCAAAAAGGGCCCAATCTGCACCCGACCAGAAAATGAGACCATGTGCGTCCTCCCAGTCCTCGGCCGGTTCCGCGAGGTGACCGAGCTGAGCTTTTTTTCCCAGTTCGGGGTTTTGCGGGGACCGCTTAGACAAAAGCGAGTCAAAAGCAGGCTCCTTATCTGGGCCCGCACGCGATTGATTACGCGGTCTACATTTCAACGCACAAAAGGAACACACTTTGCGCCGTTTTTTCCAGTGTGAAGACATTTCTCTCAAAAATCGATTTCACAGGAGGGAGACATTTTCCTGTTATCATTTTTTTTTTTTTTTTTAAAAACGGTGTCAAGAATCACAACTTCTGTCTCCGGTCACAATAAAAGCGACGCACTTTGTGTTCTTCATGGATGAATACAACGCGCACACAAACACGCGCAAGATTGTGCAATTTATTTCCAGCGTGGCATGGAAAAATGTATTTTAATGACTTATTTATTATTTAAACAAACTTTTTATGAACTGCAAAGTGTTGAAAAGTGTTGTTTTTAGCATTATGCTACCTGTCGCTACCTAACGTGAGCATCGTTAAAAGGGAATGCTAACGACATGACGGTTCTTTCTTCTTTTCGAGGGTCCACTTGATGGAAAAAAATGTAATTATTTCTGAAGACGTGGGTGTTGTTTGTTGTTCCATCAGCAGCTTCGCCTGCGTCCTGCCTCCCCCGCGCCTTCTGCCCCGTGGCGCCGTCGGGCTAATCAGGGCCAAAGACAGGAAGCGGCGGCCCCCGCCCCCACCCCGCCCACCCCCTTCGCCGCCGGAGTCCGGCGACCGCTCGTTAGCGCCGCGCCCTCCTGCGCTGACCAGCTAGCCCGCGCTGTTTGTGCTAATTAGCGGCCGACGTGAGCCGCGGACATGCAAAATGCCCACGACGTGCCCGCTAACTCCCTCTTCCGCCGCCTCGGTCCCGTCGTCCGTGGGCGACTCGTGTCACGGGTGGGGGTGGGAGGGCGACCCCCCCCCCCCCACGACAAAAGTCTCCGTAATGAAGTGCAACGCGGCAACATGATTGCTTGTGACACACCTACTCCGCTAATTATTGCTGTGAGGCCAAAGTGCTAATGAAATGAACGCAGCCCAACGTTGCCCCCCGCCCGCGCATTAGCATTAGCATAACTCACCGCCGTGGCCCACATTCGCCAGCCGCCGCCGCACACAAACACTCCAACACTCCAACGGATCTTCACTTCCTATTGGAGCACCTTTTAAAGGGAGGGGGGGGGGACATACCCAAAAGTATTTTATGCAGATCACTTTTTAAAAAAAGATCTACATTTTTAGCATCAACAAGAAAAAATCATGATTTAAAAAAAAGAAAATTAGCTCTGTTTTTTTGGGGGGTTAAAAAAATGTTTTTCAGAAAAACACACTTTAGAACAAAAGGAAACATTACGTTTTTAACCATAAAAAACACTTTCGAGAAAAAAAAATACTCATGATTTTTTTGGGAGAAATGAACTTTAAATTATATTAAATGATTGGGAAAAAATGAACTAACGGAAAAAAATATAATTTTCAAAAAATAATTTTTTTTTAATTTTATGACATAATAAAAATGCTAATAAAAGAAAAAAAATGTGAAAATGAAAATCTTTGAAAAGCAAGAAGAAAGTTTTTTTTAAGGAAAAAAATATATTTAAAACATCTAGGTGAAAAATAAAAAAAGAAAAAAAATATGACTGCTAATCAGAAAAAAATTAGAGGAATTCATTGTTTTATGAAGAAAATGAAAGTGAAACTAGAATTTTCCATAAGAGAATAAAATAGGACTGCTTATAATAATACTGATTTTTTTTTTTTTTTTGAGACGAGTGCAGCTTTTCACCTCGAAACGCTTCAAGAAAATATCACAGAATATTATTTTTACATGTCTTCTAAAAATAAAAAAAAATAAAAAACACAGAGGACACAAACAGCGTGCACCAAAATCTTTGAATGAGTCGGTTGCTGTGCTCACGACTGCTGTGAGGTCAAAGCGGCAGGCGGCCTCGCCAAAGCGAGCGCGCCGCCGCCAGCGCCGCCGTGGAGCGCCTTGAAAAGCCGCCAAAGAGAAATTCGCGAACGTCTTCTTAATGTTAAGCATTACGAGGATGGAGATCATAATGATGATGATGACGACGATGGTGGTGGTTATTATTACGATGGTCACGGCTGGCCTACTCGTTCGCTGCATCTTCATCCGCGCAACAGGCCACGTTCAAATCTTATTATGATGATGTATGAAGAAGTCAGCACGAGAACAAACACGCAGCGCCGACAAAGAAAAAGACCAGACACACGTGACGATGAAAAAAAAAGGACTTTTTAAACTCTTGCTTTGGGAGAAAAAAAATTCAAAAAAATAAAAATTCCCCATCCTTGAATAATTTTTTTTCCTGGAGAATCCGACTGAATTTCTTTCCACGAAAAGATACAACTCAAAGGGAAAAAAAGAAGACATTTTGAGTTTTAAAAAGAATTAACTATAACATTTTTTCGTGAACATCAAATTTGAATTTTGAGTCAAAACTTTTTTTTTCCCCCAAAATCTATTTTTTTATGTGGACCTTTTCAACACTTTACACAAACTTTTGGAGAACAGAAACAAAGTCAAACCGACATTTTGGGAAAATTTTTACAAAGAAAAAAAGTGCACTTTTTTTTTCAACTGATTTAATTTTTTTAACCAATTAATAGAAAACAAATTATGCAAGTATTTTTTTTTGCGTACTATAAGCTGGCTAAGAAATTTTAACACCTTTTCTTTGAAGATTTTTCTCTAATCACAAAATACAATTTTTTTTCCCCAATTCATTTTTTTTCACCAGATAAAACTGAACCTGTGGCGGCGCGGTGGGAAAGTGTTGGCCTCACAGTTCTGAGCTCCTGGGTTCAATCCTGGACCCGCCTGCATGTTGTCCCTGTGCCCGTGTGGCTTTTCTCCGGGTGGGCACTCCGGTTTCCTCCCACATCCCAAAAACATGCAACATTCATCGGACACTCGAAATTGCCCCTAGGTGTGATTGTGACTGTTTGTCTCCACGGCAACCAGTTCAGGGTCCAGCCCGTTGACAGCTGGGATAGGCTCCGGTGACCCTCGTGAGGATAAGCGGCAAAGATAATGGATTGATGTATGGAAATTAGAAACTCAAACTTTGCTTTTTCTCCAATATAAAAGTTTTAAAAAATCAAATTTTTTTTCTTGGTAAAACACCAACAAGCCGTTTTGCTTTTTGCGTTTGCAGCACGATGACACGGATGTCAATAAAAAGCGGTAAATATGCTTTGGATATTTGAGAGTTTTCCGTGAAGCCAAATAATGGAAACGGAAGAGGAAAAAAAAAGACAATCAAGCAGGCGGCTGCTCTTTGGCCACCGAGCGACGTCACCGCCGAGCGGACGCCTGTCGCCATAGCAAACCTTTCATTTAGCCGCCGTTAGCGCGTCCCGTTTCAAATCAGCCGTGACATTCGGTGTCAGGTGCGCGCAGGAGGAGCTCGCCGCCCGCCCCGAATAAAAACAGCAGGCCGCCGGCTCGTGACCCGCGGCGCCGCCGTGAATACGCGCCGAGGCATCAACGCGGCCCGGCTGTGGCGCCACATCGGCCCGCCGAATAAATGCCGCGCAAACACCGCGGCGGCGGCGGCATTAGCACGAGGGAGGCAAAAGCGCCATTAGCGGCGGCGCGTGGAGCGAATGGCCAATTTGTCATTACGCCGCTCGTCTCGCCGGCCGCCCTGATCATAATAATAATAAGGAAGACGAGGCGGCGGCAAAATGGGCTAAATGGCGGCGGATCAAAACAGCCGCTTGCGCGCCGGCGTTACGGACCGACTGAAATCGGATTGGCGAGCCGCACGCGGATTGGCGGCCCGTCGTCGTCCTGCGCGCAAGGAACAAATTCTCACTCAATCAGATGCGACTTTGTTAAATTTGCCGCAAAAAATGGCAGCCGTCCGGTTTGCGGCCTAAACGGGCTGCCGGAGGTTTCGGAAGAAAGAACGCAAAACATTCACGGCACAAAAGTGCCTTTTGTTGCTTCAACACAAAAATATGAGTACGAGAGTGAAGCGTATCACTTTACACGTTTTATCTCATTTTCTGCCAAATAAACAAATGATACATTTACACAACTTTGCTTGCGCCGCGCAAAGGTTTTTTCACTATCAACTCGTAACGCAACTACGCGTTTGCTGCTTCAACGACCAACCGGAGAAAAACAAAACAACGTACAGAAAATAAACAAATTTAACTTGAAACGATGACCTCATTTACACAAAATATTACTTTAGCGTAATCCTCGGCCCGTCGAGCTTGCTGCCTTGAGCCAATCAACCGGTACACAAACATCGACTGACAAAACGGACTTTTGTTAATATGACAATAAATATTTAGTCCAATGTACTATTCGACACTAAATTGAACGTGTACTGATATTTTGCCTGTTGATGGAACCATAAATTACCGTAATTTCCAGACGATAAGCTGCGATTTTTTTCCCACACGCTCTCAACCCTGCGGTTTATGCGGTGATGCGGCTAATTTGTGCATTTTTTTTTCAAACGGCCACAAGGGGGCACACAACAGGTGGAATATATGTACCGAGGAAGTGACTTTTACCGGTCCGGCCCTGTTAGCGCTGCGCTAGCGTGTTACTGCTGTGTCTCGGTGATTTTTACCGGTATGTTTTTTTTTTTTTTAACCGACCCTGTTAGTGCAGCGCTAGCATTAGTGTTAGCATGGCGGCGCTAGCGTTAGCATTGGCACAGCGGCGCTAGCGTTTTTCGTCTTTCTTTGTAAATATCTTGTGTTTCAATGTGGGCACTTGCAGCTTTTACATAGCTTCAGCGTATGTATGTAGCAAATGGTATTTCCTTGACAAATGTGCCGGGTCAGGCTTATAACCAGGTGCACTCAGCACACCGTGGACTACGGTAATTGAGGGCATCGAAGTCGGTGCCGAAACGGGCCACCATAGAAACTCCAACTGGCACTCGTATGTTCGTCTTTCTACATGCGAAATGAAAGTTGCGACATCCCTGCGTGACACACTAGGCGCTAACGGCGTCCCATTAAGGAAGTCCGCCTCTCGGAGGCAACGTGATTCGGTACGGAGGGGCAACACCCCCGCGGCCCGATTGCCGAGCGGCGGGCTAATGAGCGGCAAGCTTCCATGAGTGCGCGCCGGCCGCGAGGGGGGGGCCAAGGTTGGCGGGCGCAGTGACGTGGCGCCGCCGAGGAAGCCGCCGCCGATCGGATAATCCAACGTTGAATTCAGGCCCATCTTGTTGGCTGCAAATTCAACTCTGTCAACTTATTCCAAAAGGGAACTTATATGAAAAATGTGCAAAACTGTGTCAACTAATCACAAGACGAGGTTAGCACAACACTTGAGACTTCATCAAATCTCGTGAGACTTCAGCCGGGAGACTTGCGGAAATCATGCAAGAATTTCCTCAGTTGTGTCGGAGTTTAGCGGATTTCGCATCCAAACAAATAATTCCTCACAAGTTGCTTTGCTTTTATGATTTCTTTTCAAAAACACGGCGCTCAAACTGCGTTGACAAATTTCGGGAGACTTTGGCAATCCACGCAAGACTTCATCAAATCTCGGGAGACTTCAGTTTCCTGAAAGTCGAAACCAATCCACGAAAACGTTTGCCAATCACGTGAGACTTTGGTCATTTTTCAGGAGCTGGGCTCAAAATCACGCGAGACTTTGTCAGAATCATTCGATACTTTCACCGGATTTAGGGCACCAGAGTACTATCGAATAGTATTTTACGTTTTTGCTCAAACTGCGTCTTGTGTCACGAAAAGCAAAAAACAGGAACCGGGCCAAGCCGACACTGCAGCAGAAGAAGCAACGTTGGCACGACATGGAGGTGGCGCGACTTTGGCGTCCTTGTTCTCTCGTCTCCTGGACGTCCGGGTGGACTTTCCAGACGCCGGAGGTGCTGCGACGCTCGAGCTGGTGCGCCGCGACACGCGTGTCCTTGCGCTTGGCGCCGAGGGGGGAAATGTGAGTGGAGGGTGGTTCATTTGCGAGGGGGTAGGGGGGTGGGGGGTTCAGGTCTTTCACCCCTCTAGGAATGCCACCCCCTCCCATAATGAGGGCGGAATCTCCTCGCTGTCCCTACAGCGAACACCCCCACCGCCACCCACCCCAGGACGGATTTTTCAAAGGGCGTCGAACTACTTCCTGGTTGCTAATTAGTTTTGGCCCCTGCTATTTGTCTTTTTAAAGGCGTGTAAATGAGTCGCTCTCAAAAAATATGTAAAATAAAAAAATAGCATACGGCTCGCCCGGGCGCACACGATAATTATTCACGCCGTCCTCTGCTGCCACAGCCGCGACTTAGAAAGATGATGCAAATAAGCGACGCCGTCGGATGCAAATACGCTACGTTAGCGATTAAATAGGACGTAAATATCAGGCAGGTAGGCAGGCGGGGTCGTGGCTACGCCGTAAATACGCTCCATTAGACGAATATGATATAAATATGGGTCGCTACAGAGGCTAGATAGGCAAGTTGTAAAGATTGATGAAAGCTACATTGACGTTGTATACAAAAGTCAGTGTATAAATACGGTACATCAGTGGTATATGAATCAAAAGCTACAAAATAAAAGTGTACAGAATATGAAATATGATAAACATTCTTCATTAGAGGTGTATAGACATCAACCCATTCATGGGCAAGGTGGAAATGTTTTGCCTTGTTGTTAACTGGCCACAATCAAGGAAATATCACTTCTTTTTCGTTTATGGTTAAATTGTATGATAGCTTTACTAATTTATAATGTCGTCCGAAAAATAGGACGCTTCCCGCGAGAGGGTACTTGAATTTTCTTCATAGATCGTCCCAAAAAACAGAATCAGAATCAGATTAAAACAACTAAATATTTTGATATACTGAAGGATATAACGCGTGAAAATCATGATGTCCCAAAAATGGGACGCTGCCCACGAATGAGTTATTAAATATGATGCATTACAGCTGTATAGAACATTAAACATGGAAATGTGCTACATCAGCGTTGTATGAAAAACTAAATACGAGTTGGAAGAGTAGATGTGATGTAAATATGATACATTAGCGGTGTATACAAAATTAAACATATACATTTGATAGATTAGGGATGGATAATAGACTACATACGGTAAAGTTATTTTATGTATTCAAAAAACAGATTTCAGTCTGAATGGGTGTTGTATACTGTAATTTGCGGCTTACAGAGCGCACCTGATTATAAGCCTCACCCTGTACGTTAGCTTAGCTTAACATAGCAACAACACGGTAGCACGAACTCGGCTGATAAAAAAAAAAAAAAAAACGGCGGCTACACAGTTACCGCATGGTAGAATGGTTAAAAAAACAACAAATCTAAATCACTGAGACGGGGCAGTAACACAGCAACAACGCGCTAGCACGGCGCTACTGCTAGTGCAGTGCTAACAGGGCCAGTTGAAAAAAACATATTGGTAAAAATCACTGAGACACGGCAGTAACACAGCAGCAACAGGCTAGCAAAGCGGTAACAGGACCAGTAAAAAAAAAAAACATTACTGGTAAAAATCACTGAGACACGGCAGTAACACAGCAGCAACAGGCTAGCAAAGCGGTAACAGGACCAGTAAAAAAAAAAACATTACTGGTAAAAATCATTGAGACACGGCAGTAACACAGCAGCAACAGGCTAGCAAAGCGCTAACAGGACCAGTTAAAAAAAAAACATACTGGTAAAAATCACTGAGACCCGGCAGTAACACAGTAGCAACAGGCTAGCAAAGCGCTAACAGGACTGGTTTAAAAAAAAACATACCGGTAAAAATCACTGAGACACGGCAGTAACACAGCAGCAACAGGCTAGCAAAGCGGTAACAGGACCAGTAAAAAAAAACATACTGGTAAATATCACTGAGACACGGCAGTGACACAGCAGCAACAGGCTAGCAAAGCACTAACAGGACTGGTTAAAAAAAAAACATACCGGTAAAAATCACTGAAACACGGCAGTAACACAGCAGCAAAAGGCTAGCAAAGCGCTAACAGGACCAGTTAAAAAAAAGCATACTGGTTAAAATCACTGAGACGTGGAAGTGACACATCAGCAACAGGCTAGCAAAGCACTAACAGGACCATTTAAAAAAAAAAAAAACATAGTGGTAAAAATCACTGAGACACAGCAGTAACACAGTAGCAACAGGCTAGCAAAGCGCTAACAAAGCGCCCCCTTGTGGTCGTTAGCCACAGGGTTGAAAGCGTGTGAAAAAAGTTGTGGTCGATAGGCCAGAAATTACAGTAAAGTGTATATTTTTGTTCTATTTTAATTGATTAATTGATTGTATACCGGGGGCACGTTTGAGTCGTACGGCGCATTTATGGTCAGTTAGAACCGCGTAGCACATTAAATTTGTCAATCCGCTACATTCGTCCAGTACGTACGTGAAATCCGTCGGAAAAGTGCGACATCAGATCTCCGCCAAACCCTCGACTGACGGCCGCAAAAAAAGTACTGCAGAAAGTACTTCGACGGAAGACGCAGTAAGTGCGCGGTCAGTCGGAAAAACAACAAAAGTGCTGACGTGATCGAAATATTGCGCGAGGTTACTTGAAGGTAAAAAAAAGACGATCAAAGGATTCTCCGCGTACGTTTTTTTTTTTTTTTAACCGGAGGCAAAAGCGCTTTCGCCGAAAGGCCCGCGAGAAGATCAAGACAAAGACGCCGACGCTTGACATGACGGCGGCCTTTTAGCGATATTATTCCTCTTGTTGTTATGATTATTATTATTATTATGGGACGGCAGCGGCGCACGTGGCCCGGGGGCTCGGCTGTCTGACGCGTTTGCTTCAAAGCGGCTCGTCTTCTGCGAAAGCTGACGCGGTGCCGCCGCTCGGATAACCGACGGGCTGCGGAAACACATGACGGATGCAAAACGGCGCGCGTGGAGGGGTGGGGGGGGGGCAGACATCACCACCATCAGGAAAAAATACAAATCCAAATAAAAAAAATTAAAGCAACAGCGACAGGGAAAAAAAAAAAAAAATCAAAAAATTTCAAATTAAAAGCAGATACTAACTAAATACATGTGCTTTGTGTGTGTGTTTTTTTTAAAGTAGTAAATATATACAGTGATGCCGCGGTACTCGCCCACAATCCGTTCCAGAAAACGGTCCGAGAAGCGATTTGTTCGAAAACCGAATCGATGTTTCCCTTTACAATGAATGGAAAAAGAAATAATGCGTTCCAAGCCTTAAAAAAATGCCCTTTTTACAGCATTATAAAAAGTTTTTCCTGCACAGTAGAAATACATGTATAGTTTAAATACTTTATATAATAAAATAATTTAAGAAACGTCTTTATTTTTTGCTTAAAAGTCACGGATGGTTGCAACGGGCGCCCTGTGCGGAAGTCCAAGATGGAGTCTAAAAAACATGGATCAATATAAGAAGCTAACGGCATGTCAATCATCGGAATGGAGTATTGATCCTGCTTCACATAAATACCCGAGTAAATGTCCATTGAAATGATTAAAAATGTTCCTTGAGCGACGCGTTACTCCGCACGCACGTCTGAACGTGACGTATTACCCCTGGAGTCTCGCTACATCGCTAACCGATGGCTAACGTTTCCCCAAAGCCAAACGCTCAGCTGTCGCTTGCGTTCAAGCACTTTTCAGAATCTCACACCCGCTCGCGCACGCCGACTCGCGCGCTATAGACTACTTTGCGGTGAAGAGCTTTTCGCACGCTGGCGCTAGCGAGCCTCTTTGGCCACTTCAACCGAGCACAAATGACCAATTGACCCGTCACTTTGCCGCCGTCACGGCTGCCGAGAGCGCCGGCGGAGAACAAGTCTCGCTTAGCGGCATTTTATGACGACGCCCACTGTCATCCATTTTGTCTTCGTCTTGACAGGCGGCAGGCTAACCCTCTGTATTGTATCGACTGCTCTTGAACCGTATTTACATCCGTTTTAACGTTCTCTAATTTGCACATTCACACCACATTTACCGCACGTTCCTCCAGCGCGGCCTTTGAGAGGCGAGCGAATCGACGTTTTTCACGCGCTTTCAACCCTGCGGTTTATGCGGCGCTAGCGTTAGCGCACCTGGTTAGAAGCCTCGGTACACAGAAAGCGTATATGCGTTTTTTTTTCTAACGGCCGCAAAGGGGCATTCCAGCGAAAAAGGTAAGAGTGAGACCGGTGGAATATACGTGGCGAGGAAGTGACTTTTACCGGTCTGGCCCTGTTAGCGCCGCACGAGCCTGTTACTGCTGTGTCTCAGTGATTTTTACCGGTATGTTTTTTTTTTTTGTTTTTTTTTATAACCGCGGCCCTGTTAGCAAGATGCTAGCATGGCGCTGGCATTAGCGCGGTGTTAGCGTTAGCGAGGCGCTAGCGTTAGCGTTAAACTCTCTTTCTTTGTGAATATCTCGTGTTTGAATGCGGGTTTCAATGTGAGCACTTGCGGCTTTTCCATGGACCAAATGGTATTTCCTTTACAAATGTCGTGGGTGCGCTCTGTAGGCCGGGAATTACGGTAATAACAACCCGCTAGTTTACTTACACACAAACTCATGGCGTTTGCCTTCGTCACAAATGAAATTTGTTTCTCAAGGTGCCACCGTACAGTATTTACGTCATATTTAGTGTATTTAGTTGTTTTTTTTTTCCGGGAAGCGCCTTCGACTCTGCAGGAGAGGCCGAAGCCTTTCAATGTTTTGAGCGTTTTACGTAACATACAGAACATCGCGTACACTTGTCAAGTTGGGTTAACACAACATTTAGCATTTACATATTTATATCGTAGACATCATACAGTAAAGCGTATACCTCTACTTTGGAACGTCTCACGCAGCCTATTTAGAATAATGTTAATGTCGCATTTCATTTTTCATTTTTTTTACACTCACACGACTGCGAGGAATGTGGTACTCGGGGAGAGTTTTACCCAGGAATAGATTATTTTATCACGTTATATTGTACGACGCGAACCTTCGGCCGTCAGCGCGGCCCGCGGCCATTCCGTTCGAAAATGGCCGCCTTGCGTTTCTGTTTCTTAAGCAAAGAGAGCGAGAGAGGGGGAAAAAAAAAAAAAAAAAAAAAAAAAAGTTTCCACTTTTGGTTAATGGGAATATTTTCCAAAAGTGAAGTAAAGCCCAGCTTAAGTGCTGATAAAACACTCCCCCCCCCCCCCCGCCCCCTCCCTGCGGGATAAATAATGGAGGCGGCGGCGCTTAGCGTTAGCCTCTTTGCATATTTTAACGGCGTTAAAAAGGGGAATCGGGCGATAAAAGGTGGTTGAGGCGCTGACCTGCGCTCACGTCGCCCGCTCGCGAGGACAAACGCAAAACCGCAGCAGAGCGCTAACAAATTTCATCTGTAGAAGAAATATAGAAGAAAATCTATTTTTAAATTTGCATTTTTTCTGATACATAAACACCTACAAAATGATTATTACGTGCATTAAAAAAAATCTCCCAAAATAAAACATTGAAAGTAATTTGGAAATAAAAATATTAAAATAATATAACACACCATATAAAACACCCAATGCTGTACTTTAACTCTGACAAAAACATTTAAATATGGACAAAATAAAACTAGCTCTTTTCAAAATTCCCCAAATAAACACGGACGAACAAAGTGAATAAAATATTGGAATTTTCAAGATTATATTAACGGCATTAAAAATAGAAAATGATTTGCAACTATAAAAATGGGAAAAAATGAAGGCCTATTGATTTGATAAAAAATCAATTTCTCACCCAAATTTTGAACATACACTTTAAAAATGTAAGTTAAAAATGTTTTTTTTATGCTTTATTTGCATTCTCCCTGCAAAACTCGACCATTTCCCCCTGCCACCCCCCCCCCCCCCCCCCCAAAAAAAAAAGCAGTTTTCGTCTCCTTTTTTTAATTCTTTTGACTTCCATTGTGCCGGGAGCGCGTTTGACACTTTCGCTTTGCGATCATCACTTTTGATTTTTTATTTTTTGGACTCTTCAGATGTCAATCAAGGCCAGATGATTTGTGTACTCGGACGCGTTCCTCTAATTGTATTCCCGAGGGGGCCCCAGCAGGCGCGTCCATCCGCCGCCGCCGCCGCCCATTTGTCAAACCCCGCAGAGCTAATTAGCTGCTAGCATGCGGCGCGCGCGCGCGTCCTCACCCGCAAACGTACACAAATGGCGTCCATGAGCGGGAATGCATTACGGCCATTTGACAGCGAGGGAGGGATGAACGGCTGCCCTTCCTTCTTTCCTTTCCTTCTCTTTTGCTTTTTTTATAAATATATATAAATATAAAGTTATCTTTTGATAGGTTGCAAAGAAGCCAGAGATAGTGGGCGACGAGGTCGAGGAGGTTCATGGAGTAGATTATCTGCCCGTCACCATACTTGGAACCGAAATCGCTGGTGGTAAATCACATTTCACCATTGAAATGAATGGAAATGCCCTTAAACCGTTCTGAACTCGATCCAAAAATGTAAAAATAAAAAAAACCCAAATATATATCTATTTTTCAGAAAAGAAAATTACTTTAAAGAAAATGAAACCAATAATTTCTGAATAAAAATGTGAAATTTTCTTGAGAAATGCCTTAAAAAATACATTTTCCACTCATCAGAATAAGACTTATTTCTGGAAACATTTTTTTTCCCTATGCAAGATTACAAAAAAGAATATTTTGCTGGGATTATGTCTTTTTTTTCCCAGACAGACCCCCCAAAAAACAAATAAAAAATAAAAAAAGACATTAAGAATAAGACTGAGCTACACTCAGGCTTTTTAGCTGAAAAGATGATATTTTCATGAAAATTAGGTTTAAAAAATGACTGCTATAAAAAAAAACTTGTCAGTCTGACTTTTTTGTCATCTTATTTCTTACCATTATGCCTTTATTTAAATTGTTTTTTTTTTTTTTTAGCTTTTCTGTTTGGCCCTAGTAATGCAAGGAGCGCATTCGACATTTTGCATCTTTTATGTTTAGGACATCTTTCTTGAAGAAAAAAATGGTTTCCATAAGATGAAGACTTCTTAAAAAAAACGGTCAAAATTCAGTTTTTTCTTTAAAACAATATGTAAAAAATATATACCGACAAAACAGACTCAAAAATGCTAGGTAGTTAGCACGACCTACTCACAAAAATCTGAGGTCAGCTGCGAGTAGGTGAGTTTCTCCAGTCAAACTTGGCTTTTTGTTTTCCAGAAACGTTCTGGAGTAGGTGAAAACAGCATCCTGGAGAAGACAGCTTTTATTAACTGGAGATGTAGAAAAAGAAACCAGAAAAAGTAACTAGTCACGCCTGAAAATGTCCGCCCCGGGTGTGGTAATTGGATCGTCATCAGCGTCGGAGCTACTTTGCTAAGATGCTATCTCCAAAGGCGCCGCGGCAGATATGAGCGGCGTCGCCGTCCTCGTCTTCTTTTCTATCTAAATGGATCTTCTTCTCAAAGCCTCAAGGACACGTCGCGCCACGCACGCCGCTTATCTTCATCTACTGCGCCGCGTCTGTAAACATTAGCATGCGCCGAGCGCTAAATAACGCTCGGAGAAGTCCTCGTTTTTAGCCATCCATCACGCCCGACGTGGACGTTCACGCGTCGCCGGATTAGCCGGCGCGCTAGGCGGGACGGCGAAGCGTGCGCTGCATTGCGGGCGTCTGCTCGGCGTAATTTCGTCTCTCGGGGTCGGGTCGCGCGCCAATCTCTGTCGGGGCAGATCGGAACTCGAAGCCGAGAACCGCGAGGCGGACGGGCTCACCGCTACCGCGCGGCGCCTCATCTAATCTAATCTAATCTGTTTGATTGCACTCAGGCGATTCCGTCAAATCCGTCAGTGCTGCCCCCGCAGGCCAGATGTCTCTCTGCGCGGCTTTTACGAAAGGTCAACTTCCGTGAGTCCACTCCAGCAAATAGCTTGTTAAGATCTGATCAATCTGATGATTTTTTTTTTTTTTGAGAGGCAATGTCTGGAAATGACATTTAGAGAAAAAGAAAAGAGGATTTTTTTTTTTTGATTGCATTTTTTTAGAATTAAATTTGCTCTCTGAGAGCACTTAGCCTAAGAAAATGTCCAAATCAAACCGCCTTCAATCATCGGCAAATTACGTTTGAGGGGGAGCGGCCGTGTTGGCAAAGGTCGTCGTCCGCGTGATGTCACCGCAAGAAAGGCAAACTCCGTCGCCGGGCGCCCTCACCCCACCGCTAAAAATTAGCATACGACACCTCAGATTACAATCAGGCGCGTCGGCGTCGCACGTTAGCATCTCAGCCCACCGCTATGCTAATTTACCGGTTTAAGAACTGTCTTATTTAAATCTGACACAAGACACCTTTTGATGGGATTCTTTTTTTTTTTTTTATTACAAATTCAAAAAAAAAAAAAAAGAAACAAAAGAGGATGGTAATCCCAGCAAGGTCAAACACTCAGTCTGCACATATTATTCCTTTGGGTTTGGATTTGGGTTTGATTTTTCTTATTGTTTCTGGCAACAAAACTTTTGTTAGCATTTGTTCTTAAAACTATAATTTTTTTTTACTGGGAAATATACTCCTTTTTCTCAAAATATGCCCTTTGATCTTCAAAAATATTAGAATCAAAAAAATTTTGAATGTGCTACTTTATAAAACTTATTTTTTCTGGAAATATTTACAACTTTCAAAAATATTTTTTCTTGAACACCAACCATAATTTCTGACCAAAAAGCCGCGACTTTTTTTACCCTGCAGTTTATGCGGTGATGCGGCGCTAGTGTAGCGTTAGTGCGGCGCCAGTGTTAGCACGGCGCTAGCGTTGCCGCACTTGTATATAAGCCTCGGTGAACAGAAACCTCAGTCAGCATTTATTATTCTTCTAGACTTGGATTTGGGTTTGATTTTTCTTATTGTTCCTGGTAACAAAACTTTGTTGGCATTTGTTCTTAAAAATATCATTTTTTTTTTTTACTGGGAGATATACTCCTTTTTCTCAACATATGCCCTTTGACCCTCCAAAATATTAGAATAAAACATTTTTAAAATGTGCTACTTTATAAAACTTATTTTTCTGCAAATATTTACAACTTTCAAAAATATTTTTTCTTTAACACATACCGTAATTTCCGGCCGAAAAGCCGCGACTTTTTTCACCCTGCGGTTTACGCGGTGATGCGGCGCTAGCGCGGCGCTCGTGTTAGCACGGCACTAGCGTTACCGTACCTGTTTATAAGCCACGGCGGTAAACAGAAAAGAGTTTAACGCTAGCTGTCGGCCGGGAATTACGGTACTTCTTTCTTCAATCAGTTCGGACTTTGCCCCACTTTCGCAAAAACTCTTCAACTTTGTTTCGAAGTAGTTTACATTTTTCCTGATAATATATGAGATATCCTCTTGATTTTTTTCTCTTGTATTCAAGTATGAATAAAAAGAATGAACCACTCGCTCTTTTTTTTAAAATGTATTAATAGTATAAACATTTGTCTCAAAAATACTTTCCCTTCCTTGCTTCTAAACTATCCAACTTTCCCCGGTAGAATTTATTCCATTTATTAAAATTTCAGTTAAAAATAATGTATTTCACCTCATTTATGTTTCTGAACTCCCCAAAATAAACACCTTTTCCATTAAAGAACTCTCCCCCCCCCTTTACATCCAAATCTAAAAATGATAATAATAATAATAATAGCATTTTGTTTTTCCTTAATAAAAAATGACGAAATATCGTCAAACGTGTCCTCCAACTCGGCAAGGTCCCGCGTCCGCATTTGTTTCCCGCTTCTCGCTTGTTGTTGTGTGTCCGCTGAGCTCATTAGCGACGGACGGCAGGCTGTGGCGGCGCTACCGGGACAGATGGCGCTCCAATCTGCCGCCGTGCGATCGCATGAGTCATCCTCGCCGCCGTCGTCGTCGCACATCAGATGCCGTCCGACGCAATTGAACGTTCGATGATACAAAAGCGAGCACGCGAATTCTGCCTTTTGGGTCTGGCTCGGAGACAAACCGGGGAAAGACCCCCCCCCTTCGCCCCCCGCCCCCCGAAAATGTCTCCTCCTTACAAGTTTTGTGTCCAAAAAGACACAAACCTCTGCCAGATTTGCTTTGATTTTCGACTCACTTCGGCTGTTCCCGGCAAAACATCAACAATTGAAAAATTCGGCCCCCCGAAATCATTTTCACAGCATGAAATTTGGTTCACCCAAAAAGTTTCAGGTCGCCAAGTCGGCCATTTTAGACCCATTTCGACAAAAGTACGTCCGGAGATTTGCTCCCAATTCGATCAAATTGGAAGAGCAAATAGCAAAAGACAGATGGAAATCACTGAACTCTAATGATAATAATTTCAAATTTTCTACCATTGCGTGAGTGCCCGCTTGCCTACTTTGACGATTTTCTGCAAAGTGGACGATCGCCACCGTCACCGTTCCAAAAATTCGGGCCCTGACCCCAGTTTCACGTGTCAGCGTGAAATTTGGGAGACGGGTTTATGGAAGTAAATACGTGCCAGCGGGATTTGAATTTGAAATGCCACAGAAAACAGGATTTCAATTTGAAACGTGAAAAGATCACATTTTCAATCGTTGTATTTCGGTGTAATTTTCAATGTTAACAATTCGCTGTCCAAAATTGACCGTCTGTGCCACCAGGCAGGTTTACTTCAGGTCAGAACCGAGCGGCCAGCCAATCGCAGTTACGCTTTCTTAGTCACGTGACGTCACAGAAAGCGTAACTGTGATTGGGTGGGTGTTCGCTTCTGACCTGAAGTAACCCTGCCTGGTGCCACAGACGGTGAATTTCAGACAGCGAATTGTAGCCGGTTGAATTGTTACCATTGAAAAGTTCCACTGAAATACAACTATTGAAAACTTTACATTTTAAATTCAAATCCTGGTGGCACATATTTACTTCCATACGAGTTTAGCAGGACGGGACCCATGAAAACCCCATTCCCAAATACCCGCTCCACTTCCTTTCAAATGGTACCTGAACCCCAAATATGTCATTACATCGTTATTACGTTGCAGATTATATAACGGCGACTTGCAGAGGAACAGTCGGGATGGCTTCCAAAAAAGGGCGTCCCCTTCTTTTCCGGCTTCACCGTCGAAGCCCTCGGACGCGACCGCGCAGCGTCGGACGCGCGTTCATCTTAATTACGGCGCAATTATAACGGCAAGGGTAATCGTCCGGCCAGAATCAATCACAGTCGCCCGCTTTGGAGCACTTTCCTCCACTCTTTTGTCCTCCTTTTCTCGCGCCCTCCCTTATTTCATTCTCCTAATTACGTTCGCCCCCACCTTGCTAACGGCTCGAAAAAGGTCCCGCCGCCCCGAGCCGACCTTGAACACGTGACCTCGCGCTAGGCCAATGCGTCACCGCGGTCGCAAAGGGAAAAACAAAAACGAGCATGGAAATTAAATTGTATTATTTTCAGGCGTTAGCTTTAGCGGTTGTGTTGTGTTCCTGTTTTGTTGGAATTCCCATTTTTTTCAAGAAGAATGTAATATTTTTGTCATTTTCTAAAGTAGATTTTTTCAGTAAAAAATTTTTTTAAAAAGTGTTTTACAAGAAATAAATTGGATTTTCGAGCAATGTTTCAGTCTCAAAGTGTTTTTTTTTTTTTAAATCAAAGTTGCATTTTTTTAAAATGAAAGACTGGAAAATGAATTTGTTTAAAAGTCCGTGTTTAAGATGTTTTTTTTATTAAATTATTTGTATTTTATTCAATTTTATTATTATTGTTACAATTTAAAAAAAAAATAAAAAAAATAGCTTCATTTTTTAAGTCATAGTTTTCCAAGGAAAAAAAATTCAAGAGAAAGTTACATTATTCCCTTTTTTTTTTTCTTCGCCCCAAAATATAGTTTTTTCAAAGAGTCATATTTTTGAGAAAAGCGGGAAAATTACCTTTTTTTTTAATTAAATCAAGTTGTATTTTTTTTTTTTTTCTTGTTCAGTGTGAAAAATAAATAAGTGTAATTAATTACTTTTCTCCTCTGGTTTGTCACGACTGTACATTTGTCATGCATGGAGTATAAGTGACCTGAACAAACTTTATCTTATCTTATCTTAGCAGTGACTGATTGACAGGCTCGTCAGCGGCGCTGGTTTTATTCCTTTAGCGGCGCAGAACTCCATTTGCCCGCCCGATTGCGAGGGCGCGCGACAAGGAAAAATTTGCCGGCGTCTGGCGGCTTGCCGGGAACGCCGGCGACAAAATGAGGCGTCTAACCCAAAGTGACGTTTACAAATTACCTGCTAATTCCGAGGAGGGGTGAGGGGAGCGGGGGTCCGGTGGCGGGGGGGGGGGGGGGGGTAGTGAGGGATGATGGGACTGAGTCGCGGCGACAGGAGGGCTAACCGGCGAATGGAAGTGGCTAAATAAGTAACACTTAAAAAAAAAAAAAAAAAAAAGAGAGAAAAGAGAGCGAGCCTTTCGGGCCTTTAATAGTCAGTGACGTCCACCTGAGAGTTTCGACCCCCCCCCCCCCTGACTTCGAAAAAAACAAAACCTGCTCTGAATCCTTCATTTGAACACCATCCCTCGCTTGAAACCCAAACCAAGTTTTCCCGACCTGCTCCCGGATTGAAACCTTGGTTTTCGGAAGCCTACGTTAAAACCCCGGACCCTCGTTTGAAAATCTAAACCGGGCTTGAAAAGCTCAGTCCGTGGTGTACCTAATGAAGTGTCCGTCGGGGCACGGTTCGCCCGATTCCTCCGGATGCACCGAGATGCGGGGGGGGGGAGACCATCTGGTCCCCGGCACGCCGCTGTCCCAGGATGGAGGAAGAAGCCGAGTCAGCAAAAGCAAAAAAAAAAAAAAAGAAAAGAACAACAGGAAGTTAACGCGCACGACACTCGGAAGACAAGGCGGTTTCCTCCACGGGTAAAATCATTCAAACGCGGAGAACGTTGAAAATCACCAGGGAATTTGACTCGCAACCAATTCGTTATGAGATTAGCTTCTTCTACCCACTGCTGTCCTTCGTCGACGTCGCTGCAATTTGCCCCTAGTTTGGATGCGTGATACCTTTCCCGAAAATCTGGGTCCAATTCCCAATCGTACGATTCGTTTGCGGCGTTAAGACTTGAGCGTAAATTAACGATCTTTGTCTTCACTGATCCGCGTTGAGGAACATGTGACCAACAACTAAAAACGTGTTGAGATAAAAGCCAAAAGTTTGCATTATCACGCGTGGTATTGAAATCTAGTTAAAAAAAAACAAAACCTCCGCCTCATTATGCAAATGCGTGGCCTCAGGTAAGGCGACGCGGCGATAGCATCAGCTGATGCCAACGTTTCACGCTGACAATTATGCGAACATCAAAGCCACGTGTGATAAACCTGCTCCGGCTTTTTATGTTTACACGCGTTAGCCGCGCGTCTAGATCCCCGTAGATGAATGTGATAAGACCATTCGCCAAGCTTGTTGTGTCGCTAAAAATTTTAAACTAGGACAAAAGGACTCCCTTCGTCGTGTTTTGGCTAATGCTAAATGTAGTAGCTGTGCGTTCTGGTTGCGTTTGTTGTGCTCATTTTTTCCGGTCGCTGTATTGTTGGAACTCCCATTTTTTTCAAGAAGAAGTATTCAGCAAAAATATATATTTATTAAAAGTGATTTTTGCGAAATGTTTCAGTCTCAAATTTGTTTTTTTTTTTAAGTCAAAGTTGCATTTTTTTAAATATAAGACTGGAAAAATAATTTGTTTAAAAGTCCGTGTTTAAGATGTTTTTTTATTAAATTATTTCCATTTTATTTAATTTTATTATTATTAAAAAATTTAAAAAAGAAAAAATTGTCTTAGTTTTCCAAGGAAAAAATAATTGCTGGTTGTGTTTACCAGCTAGTGCTAACACTGTATATAAAATAGAAGTGCGCTGTGGAAATGTCAGCTAGCTAAACCAATATACGCCATAAACCTATGCGCAATGTAGGAATGCACTGCGATCTTGCTAGCTGGTGAACAGTGTATGAGAAATAGTGGTGCAGTGTTTTGTTTGTTTCGTTATTATTTCCAAAGGCAAAGCTATTAGATGTAAAACACGGGTGCTCTGTTTTAGTGTTAGCTGGCTATATAGGTAATGCTAACATTGTATGTAAAGCAGAGCTGTGCTGTGGTGAAACTAGTTTGCCTCAGTTAGCACAATTGAGGTGTGTTGTAGTGGTCCTCCCTGGCTAAACTACCAAATGCTAACTGTTTATTTAAAATAGTGCAGCGCCGTGGGAGGGTCAGCTGTCTAAAGCTAATGCTAAATGTATTTGAAATAGAGGCGTGATGTGGTGGTGTTAGCAGGCTAATGTTATATGTGCATGTCGCTAGCAACATCTTACTAACGTTAATTGTATTAGTCAAATGCTTTGTGATTGTGCTACTTTGCTAACACGACCGTCATGTGCAAAACAATGTTGTGGTGTGGTCATGCTAGCATCCCAAAGCTAATGCTAACATACGGAAAATGGAGGTGCACTGACTTGGTGACGGCTGGCTTCATGCTAAAGATGTACGTAAAATAAAGGCGTGCTGTTAGCTTGCCAAAGCTAACTCAAATAAACTCTTAAAGGCTTGCGGTCGCAAAGGGCTGCTATTTAGGATTGTGGGTAATGTAGTCCCGACTGTCTTTGTCTTCAACGCTCATCGCGTGAAACCCGTCAGTTCACTTGATTTCATTCCACCATCTGGACTCCATCAAGCAAACATCTTTTGATTTGATGACAAACTCGCGGATTTCGACATCATTCACGTCCGGGCAGCCATCTTGTGGCTAATACGATATGATGGCTTTTTGGAAAAAAAAAAAAAAAATCACCAAATCCCGTCTCAATTGCATCACGCTGGAGATTAAGAGGAGTGGAACATCTGCGAATCATTCTGCTAATTCTTCGGTAGCGAGCGCGCGTTAAGGAGCATTGTTAGCCGCGGCGAGCTCTTGTTGTGCTGCATTTAGGAAATGAGGCATTAAGAGCACAATCAATAGCTCTTTTCATTTGGCTTTAATGCTCGCCTCCATTTTGTCACTCGCTGAGGAGTTACAAGACAGGATGTCGCCGTCACCCCCCCCCCCCCCCATTCTGGCACGTTCCGCGCACAAATGAGTATGGATTTAACATCACCAGATGACATGATTCCCTTTTTTCCTTTTTTGTTCAAATGAGATATTGAAGTCGATATTTCAAGCAGCGGATATTTGAGGCCCTGCGGTCACATGATACCAGCTGGCGGGTAACGTGGCGCTGCTTTAAAAATGAAATGAAAACGACACCCGTGACGTCTCACGGAACGGACAATATTTCCCAAATTATACAGGAATTGGACTAGCAAAGGGCGGTGTCCTAAAATATCAAAATACCCTCTCTGGGGTGTAAAACTGGCTTGCCCAGGATGTGCCGTAGCAGCGAATAATCCTGCAATATACCCTCACTATGCGCTATAAAGTATGCTAGTCTTGATGAAATATTCGTAGTGCCACCAGGCTGGCTCAGATTTGAACCCGTGAACTCAAAAACAGCGAGGCCTTGCTCCCTAGACTCGATCTATACAAAACTGGAGGACTTTCGGATGTATTCCATCCAGGGTACCGGACAATCCTGGAATACAACCAGTGGTCCCAGCAAGGACTAGTGTCTTCCACGCCCAAGGGGAACAAAACAACCAAGAACGATCGCAACACCAAGCACGATCGTAACACTGGTTTATATTTTATATGTTTTCACGTGCCGGCAACACTTTCGTCAACGGCAGGAGGTGGGTTGAACGAGTCCGGATCATGCGATCGGAGTTAGGTACAATAAATTGACTTCTGTGACCAAAATACTCTGATCCCGAGTTAAAATAGGAAGTAACTCGGAATATCGCCTAAAACCTGTGTATAAACCAGACTTGGAAAGACTATATCGTAATACCGCACTAGAATGTATCCTATCCTAAAATCTGGAAACGAGGATACCCGGCTATTTGGTACGGTTCAGTAAAAAGACCTCTTTGATCAAGGTTGCCAGGGTGAGGCTAAGAACCAGGCTAACATACTCTAGTTCAGGGGTCACCAACGGGGTGCCCGCAGGCGAACGGTAGCCCGCCAGGAAAATGTAAGCCTCCCGCGACATATGTTCTAAAAAAAAAAAAAAAACATAGGCCACAAATTGTGACTGTTATTTGTGCTTTAAATTCTGAATATGACTTGCTTACGGGAATTAAACTTTTTAAAATACCTGTAATGTCATTGTCACCACAAGACATTAAAACGAAAACGTTTGTTGTACGCGAGTCTGAAGTATGCCGCAAACGGGTCACGTAGCCCTTCATACGATCGGTGCTAACGAGGTAGCCTTCAGCCTCCAAAAGGTCGCCGAGCCCTGCTCTAGTTTCTACTCTTAACACTTGTCACGAGAGATGTTTGCGCTAACCATGCTAACAGCGCTAACGTGTAGAAATCAAGCGGAGAAACGAGTTGTCGTGGACACGAGGACTTCATCCCGTGTTCTTGCGCCTGTTTTACATAAACGGGCGTCCGATCCGTCACGAGCTCCCTCATTTGCCGGACCCAGATTATGCTTATTTTTCATTTGGACAGAGCGACACGGACGCCAGGTGTTTGGCAGCAGCCGAGTGTTCAGGTGCAACCGCGACGCTGACGGGACATGACGAACGGCCGCACATGAAGGATGAGGCGTGCAGAAAGATAAGTGGGGAGGGGGGGGCCGCCGCAAGCCCCCCCGGGAATACACCCTGCCCGCCGACCTACTCTGTGTTGCTGTAACTTTTCGACGCGGTAGCTGGAATCTGCTGCGGTTTGTTAATTAGCCGAGCCGGGAGCATATTGGAGATCCAGCTGTTAACGGGCGAGATCGGAGCGCTTGTATCGGCGAGATTAATTCCCGATCCTCCTCGGGATAATGGCGGCGCGGAGCTGTAACAAGTCCATTAAGCCGCGACGAGCGAGAGAAAATTAGCATCCAAAGCGTAAGAACAAGTTGATTACGGAGCTTGTTTGGCCGCAATAAAGACGCGACGCCGTTCTCTTAATCAAAGTTCAGCCGTTTCGACATTGCTGACTGCACACTTTAAATTCAGGCGGAACCTCCAACAGGAAAGACATGGAAAAATGCTACGATGCCGTGTTACCAGACCGTTGCAACTGCGAGCAGTTTATTGTTGGTTGACGGCTGCCCCTGCGATTGGTCGTCTACAATCTGGGGTTCAAATTCACCGGCAATCAGACGAAATCTCTCGACGTTCACCTTTGAAGGACGTGCTGTGTCTTTTCAGGCGTGGTCTCTTGGATCATTTTTGTGGGTCCACCCACGATTCGCTAAATGGAACTGGCTCCGCAGGTTGAATTTTCATTCAATTCGGTAGCAATCAGACCAAATCTCTGGTAGAAGTTTGTTTTTGAAGGACCACTAGACGTGAGACAAAAATGGCTTCTTCAAGCCAAGATGGCTGACTTCCTGTGCCTTTTCATGCAACTTCCTGTGACCATTTATGGGTCCACGCATGACCGACATGCCGACTTAATTCCTTCTAGCTAAGTGAAACTAGCATTGTGGAGTGAATTATGGTATAATCCAGCGGCAAATTTGTCTTTGAAGCACCTGACTCAATGACACAATTGGTCACTTCAAGCCAAAATGGCTGACTTCCCGTGTCTTCTCCGGAATAGAGCTCGTGCACCGACATCATAAAATCACGTGACTTTTGTTTACGTCGCCATATTGCTGGTCAAGCTAAGCATTGCTCAATGCTAAGTCGGTTGGCGAAATATGTCTTGCAGCGCGACGCCCAGAGTCTTGTCAGATACCGCCATACATTTAGAAGGGGAAAATAAACGACGGTACATGGAAAAATTTGATAAACTCGGCCTAGAGGACCTGTATTTAATGCCCAAATCGATGTTTTCGCCGATAAGAAATTGGACTGTTAGTTCGCTTCTGGCAAGTGAGTCGTGCAGATTTACACGGAAGAGTTTGAAAGCGCAGAAAAGTCTGGACGCATACGAATACTTTTGTTGCTGGATCTTTTCTCATCAGGAATAAATCCCACATAGTGACGGTTTTGACAACTCGTGAACGCGGAAGCGTGTTCGGCCACTCGTTAACCTTTGTCGGAATCCATCGATGTTTTCAGATAGTATTCAATACAAATACCAATATTTCAATAAATGACCCCCGGTTTTACAGAAACTCGCATTCATTAACTATGACGGGAGGAACGGAGTCGTCTCCATAGAACGTACACGGAAGCGAATGCGGCCAAACCTAACCTCCGTAAACCTCTTTTTTTTTGAAGACGTACTGTTGTCAATTGAGCCAACTTGGCATTATAAATACTTTTTGGTAATTTGAGATTGAGAACAATAATTCCTACCAGAAATGAAGCGATTGCTACACAGTCGTGTGTGTATTTTGGTTGGGCAACGTCGATCACATTTAATTGCACAAATCCATCGATCTTTTCCGGTCTTTTCAGCTGCTGTTCCATCGAATATCTAATATTTGAACATCTGCCTCGTCTGTTGTGACAACCAACAGCACAACGGGTCGCGGGTATTGTAAATATTCTCCTCCGGTTCAAAGTCTCCCACAATGTCGAGCGGCTCTGTTCGACCTCCAATATGGCGTCGTGAAAATGCTGACGTCACGTGCACGAGCTTCTTGTGTTTTTTTTCGTGTGCCAAGTCAAACTTGTTTCTTGGGCTGCATTTTTTAAAAAAAAAAAATACAAAGCCAATTTGGAAGGCTACTCAAAGCCCTAAAAATGTCATTTTATTTAGACAAAGAAAAACACCAAATGCGCAAGTTAGCGGATGCAAACACAAGCTAAGTTTCAATTTGGTTTGCTTTTTAGCTTTTATTAGTTTATTTGCTTTCGTTGCCATTTCCTCTTTCACAGATCTGCATTTAGCGCAGACAGTATATACAGCTTTGGACTTCTTTAAACGTCGCGCTAGTGCATACAAATAGCGGACTTGAATGTTGCGTGGGCACTTCAGACTCGCTTTGCGCGCATTAACCAGTCCGAACAGCGTCTTAATGGCCGGCAAGTAGAAAACACCGCCCGCCGCACTCTCGCTTAGCTCGCGTCCGATAGCAGGCGCGCTAATGCGCGTAAACAAAGAACGAAAAGGGGGCCTCGTTGACATATGAGCGGACATTTGCATAGTTTGCACTGAGGGGGGGAAGCGCAGGAATAATTTAATAGTCACACCGTTAAGGAACAAGAGGCCGGCGGCTAATTAGAATGTGCACTTTTCCAAATGGGCAGCGATGGCGGCGCAAATGATGAAATATAACCGGCCGTCACGTGACCGGCGGCGGGCCAACCCGGGAGCGGCGGATCACGAGACATCACGCCGCTAATGCGCACGGAAGCGGCCCGCGTATTGATAGCTTCAAAGTCCGCGGCGCTAGCTCATTAGCCTCGCGTCGTTTCAAAGAAGAGCAGAGGAAATGGCCGCCGCCGCCGCTGTTGTTGTTGTGCCGCCGTTGATTGGATTAGGCTACGGCCCGACGTGCACATTTATCAAAGCTGAAAACGGTCCCTGATTTCAACTGCGCTCGTCACAGAGGGAGAGAGAGCGAGACGAAAAGACGAATGAAGAAGCAAGGTGCATGATGGGAAATGGGCACTTTTGCCAGCAGTGGAATTTGTTCATTTGACTTCAATCGGGGTTCATTTCGGGATATTTTTTAATTCATCGGAAGGGGCGGAGAAATATGTCGGGTTTTCTTTTCAGATTTCATTTTGTTTTAAATTAATTGATATATATTTTTTTGGTATGAATTATTTTAACTTTAACCATGGTCAATACTTGTTCATCCATCCATCCATCCATCCATTTTCTACCGCTTCTCCGGGTCGGGGATCCCTTTCCCCAGCCACTTCTTCTTCCGGCTCTTCCGGAGGGATCTCGAGGCGTTCCCGGGCCAGCCGAAACGACGTGGTGGTGTCCCGGGTCGTCCTCGGGGTCTCTTTCCGGTGGGACGTGCCCGGAACACCTCACCAGAGTGGCGTCCGGAAGGAATCCGGATCAGATGCCCCAGCCGCCTCATCTGGGTCCTTTCGATGCGGAGGAGCAGCGGCTCGACACTGAGCCCCTCCCTGATGACCGAGCTTCTCACCCGTTCTGTAAGGGAAAAACCGGACACCCTGCGGAGGAAACTCCTTTCCGCCGCTTGTATCCGGGATCGTGGTCTTTCTGTCAATACTTGTTAATATTTCTAATTAATGACAATAAAAGTATTAGAAAACATACTTCCATTTATATATTTGATATACGTTCAGAATTTTTCAATTTCACTATGATGCATATGATATAAACAGTCCTAGAAAAACTTCTGCAAAATTGTCGTTTATATATTTGAGTAAAAAGGACGTTTTTGTTTTAGTCAATAAACAACTGACCATTTTGAAATTTCAAGTATAAATATTGTCATTTTGGACCGTTTAGAGATAAAATGGTTGATTTTTTTTCTCTTTTTTTTTTTTGAGGAGCCAGTTTTTTTTCTTCAATACATTCAATTAACAATATGGAAATATTGTTAGATTTTTTTTTCTTGTTAATTATTCATGACATTATATACAGTAATTGTATAATGTAATTAATTTAATGTATTTTTTTCCCTGAAATTCCAATTTATGAAATCACATAATCCCAATCCTTAAACTAACACTGTAATTAAAGAACAATTAAACATATGATATTTTTATCCAAATAGGAAATATTTACAGCATTTAATACGTGACTAGCTTATTATGCATGATTTTGTACAGCTCTGTAAAAATCATGACAATTTTCCCAGATTCTAATGCATGAAATAACAAGGATTTGGGCCATTAGCTTTAAAGAAAAAAAACCAAAACTATTTTCTGCATATATAAAATAACTAATACCAATTTCTGGGAGAATGACCCGTCATTAATTGACTTCGTCGTAAAGTCGCGGCGCAACTTTATGAACTAAAGTAAATATAAGTTGTTGCACAAACAAAACGGTGACATAATCGTGCCCTGGCGGAGGTTGTAATTAAAAAAAAGTCGTCAGCGCCGAGCGTCACGAGCGGAGCGACGGCCCATCGGGGGATCAAAAGGCGACCTTTCGCCGTACCGATGCGTTGTGACGTTGTCGACCTTCGTGTGCCCGCCGCGCTGTGACGGCCCAGCGAGGGGAGGCGAGAGGAGGCGAGGGAGGGAGGGAGCGAGCGAGCGGGGAGGGATGGAGGGAGGGAGCGAGAGATGAAGGAAGGAAGGAACAAAGGAAGGTGGGGAGGGAGGGAGGGAGGGAGGATACAAGGAAAGATGTAAAGATGCAAGGGAGGAAGGAGGATGGAAGGAGGAAGGAAGGAGGAAGGAAGGAAGGAGGAAGAAGGAAGGAAGGAAGGAAGGAAGGAAGGAAGAAATATCCAAGGAAGGAAGGAAGGAAGGAAGAAAGAAAAGAAAGATCCAAGGAAGGAAGGTAGGAAGGAACAAAGGAGAAGGTGGGGAGGGAGGGAGGGAGGGAGGGAGGATACAGGAAAGATGGAAAGATGCAAGGGAGGAAGGAAGGATGGAAGAAGGAAGGAAGGAAGGAAGGAAGGAAGGAAGGAAGGAAGGAAGGAAGGAAGGAAAGAAGAAAGAAAGATCCAAGGAAGGAAGGGAGGAAGGAGGGATAGAAAGGTCCAAGGAAGGAGGGAGGGAGGGAGGAAGAAAGAAGGAATGAGGAAGGAAGGATGGGTGAGAGGGAGAGAGGCAAGGGAAGGAAGTAAGGAAGGAAGGAAGAAGGAAGTGCACAGAAGGAAGGAAGGAAGGAAGGAAGGAAGAAGGAGGGATGCAAAGAAGGAGGAGGGGTGGGAGGGAGAGAGGGAAGGAAGGAAGGAAGGAAGGAAGGAAGGAGGGAGGGGTGGGAGGGAGAGAGAGGCAGCGAAGGAAGGAAGGAAAAAAGCAGAAAGAAAGTAAGGAAGGAAGGAGGGATGCAAGGAAGGCAGGAAGGAGGAAGGAAGGAGGAAGAAGGAAGGATACAAGGAAGGAGGGAGGGAGGGAGGGAGGGAGGGAGGGAGGGAGGGAGGGAGGAGGAAGAAAGCAAGGCATGAATGAAGGAAGGAAGGAAGGAAGGAAGGAGGGGTGAGAGCGAGAGAGGGAAGGAAGGAAGGAAGGAAGGAAGGAGGGATGCAAAGAAGGAGGGAGGGGTGGGAGGGAGAGAGGGAAGGAAGGAAGGAAGGAAGGAGGGAGGGGTGGGAGGGAGAGAGGCAGGGAAGGAAGGAAGGAAAAAAGCCAGAAAGTAAGGAAGGAAGGAGGGATGCAAGGAAGGCAGGAAGGAAGGAAGGAAGGAAGGAAGGATACAAGGAAGGAGGGAGGAAGGATGGGTGAGAGCGAGAGAGTCAGGGAAGGAAGTAAGAAAGGAAGGAAGGAAGGAAGGAAGGGATGAAGGAAGGAAGGAAGTGCACAGGAAGGAAGAAAGGAAGGAAGGAAGGAGGCAGGGATGGGAGGGAGAGAGGGAAGGAAGGAAGGAAGGAAGGAAGGAAGGAAGGAAGCAAGGAAGGGATGAAGGAAGGAAGTGCACAGGAAGGAAGAAAGGAAGGAAGGAAGGAGGCAGGGATGGGAGGGAGAGAGGGAAGGAAGGAAGGAAGGAAGGAAGGAAGAAAGGAAGGAAGGAAGGAAAGAACAGGTGGGAGGGAGAGAGGCAGGGAAGGAAGAAAGCGAGGAAGGGGGGAAGGAAGGAAGGAAGTGCACAGGAAGTAATAAAGGAGGGAAGCAAGGAAGGAGGGATGCAAGGAAGGAAGGAAGGAAGGAATGAAGGAAGTCTATTCCACGGTACAAGCTTTTATCAAGAACTCAAGGCAACAACAAGCCTCCCGCTCTGCTCGGCCACACTGACAAGTTGCCGCAACATTGGCATAACATCCTGTGAAAAATCAGGCCTTCAAAATAAAAGCACGCCTGTATAGTAACGGTTTCAATGCACTTGATTTGGTTTTCGGTAGTTTAGTTTCAGTCGTCACAACTACTTTCTGCTTGTTTATTTAGTGAAACTGAAATCAAATGTGCAAGAACGTGTGATGAAACTGAATTATGATATGGTGTTCCTTTATTTTGAAGGTCTGACTTTTAACAGGCTGGGATACACAGCTGTTGCCCGGGTGTTGCGGAGCAGTCCGGGACGGTTATCGGTTCGAGTTGTTATTTCTTAAAAGAAAAACCACGAAGATGAGGCACACGTCTGAAAACGTCGGCTCGCGCCGAACGGACCCGACGGAATCTGAAAGTTTGACAGGAACCAGACGGAGAAGACAGCATCTCGGCAACCAATCCGTAATGGAGGCACCGTACGAGAGGCTTTTTAATTATCCGACTCAATCAGCTCAAGACGGCGAGGACGGATCGATGTCCGCTCCATTACGCTCGGCGGGGCCTTCCAGCCGCCAAGTGACGGATTACGGCCGGCGGCTAATCTAATGGAGCGGCTCCATCCCGAATTCCGCCGGCGTGCCGCTTCCTTGCTGCCCGAGTGTCACTTGACTGCCACCAACTCGGACGGGGGAACGCGCCGCGACGACCCCAAAACCTGACCAAAAGGCGGACCGTTCCTCCAAACACACATTACGGCTAAATATCCCGCTTCTGACATCGTTTTGCTATCCGGCTTGGATCCGTTTTTCAGACTTAAGGGAAGGATTTCTGGCTTCCACGTCATTAAATGTTCAATATTTGATATCAGGGGAAACGGCTATTCATTTCAAAACATGTAAAATGGCCAGAAGACTCAGTAGCATATAAACCAGACCAGACAAAACGAGCTTCCCGCTTCTGACGCCGTTTTGTCACTGCAAGAAGCGTACGTGCAACCTTCATCATCTAGCAGAATTCTGACGGTCCTGGTGGATTTGAAAATAATGAACAACGAATGTGAAAACGGAAAGGAAATTTTCAGGCATCCCACTTCTGACACCAGCTGTCACTAAAATTGAGGTCCTGCACCCATTGTCTGAGCTGCTTATCCTCAAAAAGGTCGGGGGGAGTACTGGAGCCAATCCCGTTGATGTGAACTGAGAGGAACTATTTGTTGGCGACACAGGAGGAGGAATTATTGTTTGTGTAACACCCCACTTCTGACACCAAACTATTTGACTTTCTCATAAGTTGAGTTTAAAAACCATGTTTAGCCTGACCAGTCCTGAAGCCGGGAATCGTTCTTCTGACACCATCATCTACTGGACTCGGTTCCCACTTCTGACACCAAACTATTTGACTTTCTCATAAGTTGAGTTTAAAAACCATCTTTAGCCCGACCAGTCCCGCAGCCAGGAATCCCCCTTCTGACATCATCTACTAGACTCGGTTCCCACTTCTGACACCAAACTATTTGACTTTCTCATAAGTTGAGTTTAAAAACCATCTTATGCCTGACCAGTCCCGCAGCTAGGAATCCCCCTTCTGACACTATCATCTACTAGACTCGGTTCCCACTTCTGACACCAGGACTCCCCACGATGAAGACTGCTATTGGTAGCGACAAGACACAAAACAAACCAAGTGGGTATATCGAGTGTCGTCGATGGCTAACGTTTAGGGACAAACGAGATGGCGGACACCCGTTGACGGATCGGACGACTTCGGCACGTTAAAGTTTCCGGCGCGTCCGCATGAGGCAAAACACGTCGATCCTGTTTGGACTGCCGAGACGTCGATGGTGTCACGGCGGAGACTCGCTAGCGGACCCCTTCAGAAGAATGACAAAGCAGAGTTGGAGTTTTATTGATCTTGTTTTGAGAGCTGCCGATCGAGGGGTCCGATTGGGGGGTTGCAGTGATTTCAGGAGATCCATTTCACCGCAACTAAGCGGGTCTCGCTTCCAGGAAGACGCGCGGTAAGCCGATCCCACCGCCGGACCTCGAAGACCCCGCGACGCATCGATCCGCTGTCGCCCCGACGACAGCCGACACGGCCGGCGTACAGAAACAAGCAATTTATTGTTGGTGGGGGGATAACAATAATAATAATAAGTCCGCATATTGGAGCGAATGGACTCCGAGTGACAGAGAACGTTTGTCTGAATACAATTTCGGCTTTGCTCTCTTCGCGGATGAATTTGTCACTTAGCGCCGAAAAACACAATCGCAACAGCGTGTGAGCACGTTTTAAAGTTGACGGATTTTCTCCGGTCTGAACTTTTAACCCATTTTCTTTTACTCCTTTCGCAGCATCGCTTAAGTTGAGGCTGAAAGTTGTTTTATGAATGACAAAAAAGAAGAAGGAAGCATTCAATAAATATTCCAACTCAACAGGCCACTCGTAGGAATTCATCATTTTGCGCGGCAGGAGGCAAAATGAATTCAAGAACGCGTTCCGCTAAACCGGACGCGACAGAAATGCACAAAGTTCAGCCTTCAAATTTTGGTTTCAAATCCGAAAACTGGTCCCAAACGCCAACCCTGCAGCGTCACCTGCGTCCGTCTGCCTTTCTTTCTTGCCACTTTCCTGCACATAATCTTTTTATTGCTTCATGCCGCGAGACATATCAGGGGTTAAAGTGTAACTTGAAGAGCCCAAAAATTAGGTTGGAAATTATCGCCGCGCAAACCTTTCCGGTGACTCTTTAAAAGGCGACCGAGGCGTCGCCGGCGTAGCGCTGACGGCGATTTTTTATTATTATTTTTTTTTTTTCCCCCTCCGCGTCGGAGATAAATTTGTGTTTCTTCTCCCATTAGCCGAGCTTTAAATAATAACGTCAAATAAATAGCCTCCATTAGCGCCATCACATTGTGCTAACTCACACGCTGTTTATTATGCTAATGGAAGTCGAAATTAAGAAAAAGACCTCCGATGCCAGAGGATTTAATTAATGGGCTCGGGGAGAGAGCGAGCGGGGGGAGAAAAAAAAAAAAAGGCCGTATAATTCATTTGTGAGTAAGTATGTCTCATTTGCACTTTGTACCGCTGATTGCCTCTGACTTCTTCTTCTTCTTCATTTTTTGCCTCCATTCGACGCGAACACCTCGTTATAGCAACGGGCTAATTACAGCTAATATGGCGCTGAGTCATACGAGCCGAGCCTCCTTTCGCTCTCAAGGAGACAACGCGCCGGAGCAAACGCTTGAAACCCTTGCCGTGCTTTCAAACTCGGCAGACGTTCGGTCGAAACCCCAACACAAGCGTTGAAATCCTTAACCGTTGTTTCGACGTAGAACATAGGCCAGAAAACCCGGATTCGAAAGCTCTCACCCTCGTTTGAAACCTGAAGACTGCCTTGAAACACTAACCCAGGCGTATAACCTTGATTTCAAACCCTAACATAAAACACCGGCGATCATAAACGAGTCTACATTGCCGCCTGGAATAATAATCGTCTAAAACAACCGGCTGACATACAATAAACGTGTCGACCGTACTAGTTAGTACATTGGCTATTCGCTAAAAACACAGGCTAACATAAACATGTCTATATTATTAGCTAGCATAATGACTGTAGGCTAACATAAAAATGTCCATGTTACGAGCTAGTAAAATGTCCAAAAGCTTACACGAACGATGTCTATGTTATTAGCTAGCATAATGACTGTTGGCTAACATAAAAATGTCCACGTTACGAGCTAGTAAAATCTCCAAAAGCTTACACGGACGTGTCTACGTTACTAGCGACATAATGAGCACACGCTTAAATCACCGGGTCACATAAACACGTCTTCGTTAAATGGAATGCAAAGAAGGAATGAGGGATGTGCAAAAGGAGGAAAAAATGAGCCCAGAGTCACCTCGCCTGACACCAAGACATGCTAACACGTTTGGGGTCATCCGTCTCTGATGTGCTACGTCGGGCGTTTGTCTTCCGCACGTGGGATGCGCGACGCATGTTTGATTGATCGTAAAAATGTTTCCTCAAACTTGAACAATCGGGTCAGCTAGCACCAAAACGGCACCTTGATGGCAGTAACCCGCCGTTTACTCGACATTAACTACGACGTGGGTGGAACCTCGTGATAATCCGAACTTCCCTGCCGGCAGTCGCTGCCTCCAGTTTCAACAGCAGAACACCTTTGGACTAAAACTCAACTTCAGCCGGTTGAAAGTCAACAAAATCATCTGGAATCGTCCATTTCGGTCCGGACCAGGTGATGAAGTCCTCCCGCGCATTTCAGCCACTGCCCCCCCCCCCCCCCCGTCCCAAAAAAAAAAAAAAAAAAAAAAAAGCTCGTTCCCGCCGTCTTGGTAGAATTCGCTTCAATTGAGATCGTCCATTTGCTCATTTGAGTCTGGGTCTGGGTAGCGCTGTCAGAAAGGAGACCAGGAAGGCCGAGGAGGTGGGAAACCCACTCTGGATCTCCTTAAAAGTGGAAGACCACCACAGCCAACATGTCCGCGTCACAAAGACGTCCACAAATCCTCAATGCGCTTTTTCGGAATGAAGTCATCTCGACTGGGAGATTGCGCGGCCGAAAAGGAACAGGGGCCTAAAAATTTAAATAAAATACAGTCAGCCCGAAGCTTTACATAAAAGCAGGAATAACAAAAGAATAATTGAGATTAGTCCGATAAATTAGAGGCAAACAACAACTTTCAAAAGTTTATGTGAAGCAAAGCGACGTAAATGTTTCCTTTCCGTTCTTTTTCTCCCGGCCGCGGTCGTAACGACTCGTTTAAGTGCAGCGCGTATTTCCACAAGGATGGAGGATTAAAAGATTATTTGCCTCGCAAACGCAAACATACACGCAGTCATATTTGATAAGTAGCATTAATTAGCCAAAGATAAAAGTAAACAGAAAATGAGAAACACGGCAAGCGACGGCGGCTATTAAGAATTTACCTCCTTAATTAAGCCGAGCTTGAGCCGGATGCAAACGCAAAGTCATCCCCGGACCGTAAAGTGCACATTAGACGCGAAGGTAATTCACAGCCGCCGCAAACGCGGATAATTAGTCTGCGATTGGTAGAAATGAGGCCGTTATGAAAGCCTTCCCTGCGTGATTAACTGTTAATAATGTCGCCTCTCGGGATGCGGCGACGCTTCTGAACCCTCCGCACGGGGGCGCGGTCCAGCGAGGCGGGTTCGCTCTTCGCCCCCGGGTCGTGGTGGTGTTGGGGCGGGGTCAATCGCTCGCTTCCATTCTCGAAAATGACGGCGTCCGGCACCGCAAAGGCCGCGAGGAACAGCTGCGCGGCGCTAACGAACCCCCCTCCCCGGGGGGGGGGGGGGGGGGGTACGTAAACAATGACTTCATGAGAATGGCTGCCATTACTGTAATTAACACAGAGCACGTCAAAGTCCTGTCAGAGTTTCAGGAAGGTCTCGCGTTAGGGGGAGGGGGGGGGGCGGCGCTGCGACGTTCACCGGCACCCGGGACATAAATAGAATTCATGAACGCACGAAACCCACGGCGATCAAACCGGCCGACCTCACGCTCAAACGTTAAATATTCTCACTGGTTTGTCCCCAATCACAAAAATGGTCAGCTATCGAAGCTAATACAAGTGTTGCTGATTAAAAAATGTATTTCCCTTTGGCCATTTCACGAAATGAAAAACTGCAGATGTCCAATGAAAGATTATACCCTCACCAATATAAATTTCCCAAAAATTGAAGAAATGTTTCCCGTTCTATTAATCCCCTGACCTGAACCCCATTAAGAACCTGTGGATTCTAGTTTAAAAAAAAAAAAAAATCCATATCCTTATCCGAGCCAATTCTAGCCAATAGAAGCCATTTGATGATTAAAAATTGCATTCACTGCAATGTAATAATATGTAATAGTAATATTTAGGAAAATGAAAAAAAGTGGTGTAAAAACATTTTCACTGGAACGATATTTCCTAGAATATTCTGTCGGGTGATCAACAATAAACTCACAATCATAAATTATCTCTAAATAAAAAAAATTGACGACGACCAAAAAGTCAGATGAGTATAGAACAGGGGTAGAGAACCTATGGCTCGCGAGCCATAGCTGGTTCTTTTGGTGGTAGCGTATGGGTCGCGGAGCCCTCATAACGACATACTGTACTTGTGATTTCTGTCGTGGAGAGAAGGTTTGTCCTAGCGGGGTTGCCGTAGTTTGTTGTGGGAGGCAACGCAAATGACGCAGAGACAGTTTGTCCTCGTGGGGTTGCCGTAGTCGATGTCCACAATCGCAGAAGGGTCTAACGCCGATCGTGTCGGAACAACTAATTATGGAATCGGTTTTGACAAAGGTTGCTGAAAGAAAAAAATATGTTTTCAACAAGAACGGGGAGACTTTGTGGAGACGGAGGGTTCTGCTGTGTGGTTAAATCCACAGATGGGGAAGACGCCAAAGCATCCGTCGTCGACATTGCCAATAAAGATTTTGACAACTTCGCATAAAGACAAGATAACCAAACGAATAAAAGACACGCCTTTGTCGGCAAGAACCGTTCACCATTGGACCATCATGATGGCAAATCCGATTGAATTACATTCACGATGAACGGTTCTGAGCTTGGTCCAATGTAGGCCTCGCTAGCGTTAGCTCATCGCTAGCGTTAGCTCATTGTTGGTTCTTTAATTTCACTCTCGATGGGTGGTAAGTGGTCCTTGTTGTAGTCTTCCTCCCTTGTGGCCCAATGTAGGCCTTGCTAGCGTAAGATCGTCGCTAGCATTAGCTCGTCACTAGCATTAGCGCGTCAATAGCGTTTGCAACAGTGTAACAATGTTATTTAAAATAATTCAGAGACTTATTGTACTCTAAAAGTGTTGTTGTGTACATAAATGCGCAAATACGCCTGTACTTGGTTTTTAAAATACTGTATGGCTCTTTTGAAATTACATTTTAAAATATTTGGCCTTTATGGCTCTCTCAGTCGAAAAGGTTCCTGACCCCTGCTGCTATACAAGCGAATATACTGTAAATGTTGATGATCAAAGGCGATTTGAAGAGAGTATTTTAGCAAAACGGCAGATTGCAATTATTGCAATAACAATCTTACTGAGAAGAGCCCAATTTATTTAAAAAAAATGTTTTCAGGAACTTCTTTGCAGTTAAAGATTTGAAACATACCAAAATAAATACAAATCCTTTTTTTTTTCCTTGAGAAAATACTCAAGTTTTGTCAATCCCCTGATCTCAACCCAATAAAGAACCTCAGCATTTTTTAAAAATCCAGATTATTATTATTTTGGTTTTTGGTTTATTTACTATAATTGCTTTTTTAGAAAAATGACTAAATTGGTCAATGTAAAAACACCATACAGTAAGTTATGAAAATAATGTCTTTGGAAACTTCTTGGCAAGAAAAAGGTGATAAACTCACCATAATGAAATCTTTCTAAAAGTAGCAAATCCGTTTTTTTTTTTTTTAATTCAAAGAAATGAAAAGAGCAATATGTAGAAAAAAAAAAGATTCATGTTCTTATCATCCCGCCGAGAAAGATAGCAACCGAAGCGTCTTAACAAGAAAACAGCGCCGATAAAAAAAAAAAAAAAAAAAAAAGCTTTAATTTCCTATCGCGGTCCGAGATCTGAACGTCAATCGGCGTGTTCTTTATTTGGGACCCCCCCGAAAACCTTTCAACGGCCGCTTCCTGGAAATGAAAGGCGGCAGATTAAAATATCGTTAGGTGGCCCCTAATTGAAATCAACTCGAATTCAATTCTCGGGGGCGCTTCGAAAGGCGGCCTCGTCTGTTCTTTCTCTCTGCGCGCGTCTGGTTTGTGCCAGTTCGAAGCGCTCAAAATGGAGTTTGCTCGGCGCTTTGATTGCGGCAGATGGCCCGCGTGAAAAAAGGAAAAAAAAAAAATCCTAATAATATTTAATAATCAAAAGCCTCGCAAACAACAGCCGCCGAGTGAAGTAATCTGCAAAAGTGCGCGGCGTCATTTGCATAATTGACGCATGTGTAAAGCCCCCCCCGCCCCCCACGCCCCCTGCCGATGAGCGATGAAGGCAATAAAAGATGTTGCTAAAATTGGGAACAATAACAGCAAAATTTCATCAGGGCCCGCCAGCGCTCTGATTAATCTGCTCTTGCAAATCAGCGCCGCATGGGATGGGGGAGGGGTGTGGCAAAGGTGGCGGGGGTGGGGGGGGGCGGGGTTAGGGGGAGGTTGCAAGATACACAAGAGAGGCAGGTGATTAACCCCCCTGCTCGAAGACCGACCCCCCCCCCCCCCAATTAGATGCCTTGCACAATCAGAAACAAAACGGGTAATAAATGCGGTTCACGGGTTGACCCGGACCAACTCTGTTGCTAACCGAAACGGGAGCGCGTAAAGAGGTACATAAACTCGCTTCTCAAGGTGTAGACGAGGTCTCGCCACAGTGAGAACGAGGACCTGATTGTCTTCGCATCATAATGTTTAACCCGGTTCTCCCGTGCCCCCCACCGCCCAACCTGGAGAACCAGAAACCGGAACCAGACTCAAAAAACGTGGAGCAGTGAAAGAATCTCGGCGCCACCGACCAAAGCGTTGACCATTGATGTAGCAGTCCAATGGCGTCTCATCAATGTCCACCAAGGAAATCTCCCTAACCCCCAAAAGAGTGGGACCACCTTCAGCTGCCAGAAACCGTTGGATCAACCCCCCCGAGAAAAGACAATTGAGAAATGTGTCTTGGAGAAGAACGCGATCAATAAAGATCCCGGAAGAACCACCGAGATCACCGAAGCGGCACGCCGACAGCAAAGTTCCCGGCAGCTCGGCGAGGTCTCTGGTAGAGGACTGCTGTGTCACCACCGGTGATCCAGTCCGCATCAGTGGGCACTCGACTCCTTCTCCACCGCATTTGAGACAATCGACTCCATCGACAGTGCCAAAACCAGATCTCAACTTCGCGTTCCGTCCCAAGGATGTGGTGAGGGCCCTCAACAACAGCAAAAACTCACCTGGCGCTGACAAGACTGCGTTGAGCACTTTGGTGCGCTTTCTAGAACTCCAGAAAGAATTGTACTGCCCTCAAATTGTGGAAACGCCCCCGCATCGCCAAGTGGGGACCCTCCCAGGATCGTGAACAACCTCCGTCCCGTGGCCTTTGGACCCTTACTTACAGTACATAGTGTAAACCTTTAGAGTTCTGGGATCCCGTCCTCTCATTTCAGCTGTGGAGCTGGTCATCAAACGGGACCGGTTTCCAGATCCAACCCCTCCATACCAGGTATACCAGGAAGGAAGCTCTATCGCCAAGACCGAACCCACATCCGCAAAGACCTGAAGAATATCAAAAACCTGGGCCTTGGCCAGACTTCTCCTCGACATCGAGCACCCTGAAGCCCCGCCTCCCGGCACAGCGACTCCACCATGACTTCGATCGGTTCTCCAAATCCTGGACCTCTTCACCAGTTTTCTGGACAGTGTGCGTGTCATTATTTATTGGACTACTACTTATTAGTTCTGCCAAGTCTTGGGCTATTCTTTCCATTTTTGCTCATTTGTCCAATTTTTTTTCTCCACCCCCAAGAAATTCTGACCCACCCCGCATGTTTTGGGCCTCCTGCCTCCCCCCACCCATAAAAGACTAAAAACAGGTGAGGTGACTGCCAAATCCCATTAAACGAATTATGAATTCTTATTTTTTCCCGATTATTATTTGCTATCTGTAATCACCCGCTATGACGGTGTCAAATTAAACTTATTAATGTAAGACAATGGGGGCGCCTCATTTATATTCATCTTTTCTAATTAAGAATTTATCTCACCCATCACCCGGATAACTTTCATCACTGACGCCGCAACAACAACAACAACAACAAAAAAAATCATCAGAATGATAAAGCGGCCTCCATTTGCAATCAAGTCATGTCATTTTTTTTCTCTAATATACGAGTCAAGTGTTCACTTTTTGATTTTTTGACCTAATTCATAATGCAACTTTTTTTTTTTAACCCTGCTTCTTTTTTAAGCCATAACAGACCTGAACTTTACTGTCCTTGAGCCCCCTCTGGTGGGATTCAGGCGTACTGCAAGTAGATGACTTGAAGCTCTCCTGCAAATATGGTTTTTGATCTCATAACGGTTTTTGTCTTCTCGTGGGGTTATTAATCAAAAAAAAAACTTTGTGTGTGAAAGCGAACTGCAGAACAGGAAAGACATGAACACCCGTCAACCTGTGTCGATGTCATGCAATTATCCAGTTTCAGCTGCGTGAAATCAGAAACGGCGGTGTGAAGTTTTGTTTTTTTTTTTAACACTCACCTCACCAACCAGGTTGCGGTTGCCGGACGGCGACAATTTCACGTCGCAGCTGACGCTGGCGTCCTCAACAGTGCAGGATTCTTCTCTCTTGGCTGCGTGAAAGGGTGCGCAAGATCGGCAATATTCCAAGTGCGCTGGATCCTGTGTGAAAGGCACAAACGAGTCCATGTCGGCTGAGTTTGTAAGGCTCTGGTTTCCAAAAGTTCTAGAAATTTCATGTGGGGGCTACAGGCCCGAGAGTGGAATGACACCCGTGTTAAAGGCACAAACGAGTCCATGTCGGCTGAGTTTGTAAGGCTCTGGTTTCCAAAAGTTCTAGAAATTTCATGTGGGGGCTACAGGCCCGAGAGTGGAATGACACCCGTGTTAAAGGCACAAACGAGTCCATGTCGGGTCAGTTTGTAAGGGGGCGCTACAGGCTCGAGAGTGGGATGACACCTGTGTGAAAGTGGAAAAGCAAAATCTGGGAGGAGCTTCCAAGTTTTCACACTCACTATTCCCACCCAACATGTTGCGTTACAAGCAACTGTCACTAGCCGACAACGACTTTATGCTGCACATTTAGCTTGGGTGTCTGTGTTGCGGGTTTATGAAAATAATACAGATATACATACATAATCGCATTAAGGCATGAAGCAGCTCCTGTCGTGTGAAAGGCAAAGGCACATTTTCCAGCTATGATTTGCCTTTTTTTTTTTTTTTTTGAAACTCTGCGGGAAAGGGCTTCGAGGCCTTTCAGGCAAAACAGCATCTGTGTGAAAGGGGACTAATGCAATGCTAGGAACGGGGTGTGAGAAACTGCACTTTCTATTGTCACAGTCCAACATTTCCAATTGCGGATTGCGAGAAATTGTACACAGTCAGTGTAAAATGCCGCCTTTGCTGGATTCTGCGTGAAAGGCACCGACCGGCAGCAGTCCTTTTACGGCCAATTTTCTGGAGAATTCCGTTTGAAACAGGCAAGAAGCATGACAGAATGGCAAGCGTGCGAAACGGAACGCACGACTACCAATCCAGGGCCGGGGGTACGACGCTTAACCCCAATTGCTCCGTCTGTTACTTTCGATTCTCATTTTCACTGAAACCTTTCCGCGTTCCAAGATTTCACATCGGTTTCAAACAAGTTTCTAACCTGTGAAAAAAATCCCCCCGGCCCCTTAAGCCGTCAGCCCATAACCGGTAAATCGCCGTCCGCGCCGGGACGACACCGGTTTTGATTTGAACCTCATCGGCGCAATTAAGGAAATGTAGGTTGGAAAATAAACAGGCAGACGCCGCAGCAAATTAATTATGCGTGGAGCAAGCTGTCAGGCCGGGGGGCCATATGGCCAGCGTGTATTATTGGAGGAGTTATTGGGGGCTTCGCTAGCGGGTTGGGGGCGTGTAGACCTGCCGCGCTCACATTCTCACACATATTTGAGGGGTGGACCACGCATGTTGTCAAAGCTGGATGGACTTACCGTAAGAACCTCACGGTGATGGTCCGTTCCCACCTCAAAAGACTTTGAAACCTTTGAAACCTAACCCGCGCTTACCCAAAAACCCAGACTTGAAATCAGACCCTACGTTCACGCTCGAGACCATACAATGAGACGAGTTTCAAACCCAAAGTTAAAACCAGAGCCCTGCCTTGAAACCTGATGCTAAAAAGTCTCTAAGCCAAACTTTCAGAATTACTCTGAAAGCTTAAGACCATTTTAAAACCTTATTTTGAAGCTCACGGCCACGCTACCCTGAGTACGCCCGACCTCGGAAGCTAACCGGGTTTGGCCCTAGTTAGTACTTGGATGGGAGACCGCCTGGGAAGACCAGCTGCTGTAAGCTTCTCTCCCACGGCTAAAATCCAGAGGGAGGGGTTGCGTATCTGGCGTAAAACTGCGCCAAACAAATTGGCGAATTGAAAGCCGAATCTGAAATACTGTCTGGAAACCTTACTTTGAAAGAAATACGGTTGTTTGATATTTTATTGATCACTGCACTTCTGCGAGCCGAACCCTTGTTGAAACGCTATCAAACTCAAGGCCTGGGGGCCAAATCCGGCCAGCCGCATCATTTTATGTGGCCCCCGAAAGCAAATCACGGGCGTATGAACTGATTTCAAAACTGTAATCCTTGCGCATGTGATAATATGTCCCCGGCATACATTTATGACCCGCCGAGGGAAGCCACAACTTCGATGTGTGAGTTTGAATCCAGGCTTGTCTTGTGACCCTAATTTGACAAAGTTCACGTTCAAGGACTCGATCGGATGTGAATTATCAAATCGATGAAGTAGAAACGTGACAAATCAGGTGGGCCAAGACGGGGTTTCCTGGAGGACGACGTGCGGGCGTCAGGTTTCAGGGCCGCCATTAACCTCATCGGCGGTGGGAGCAGATTATTGTCATAATCGACGTAATTTGCATAAACGACGGCGGGATTATTACGGCGGCAGACGACTAATCCGTGAGCATGCGACGGTCGCACGCTGCGTTTGTCTGAGAAAGACGCAAATAATCTCCGTGAAGGAAAACTAAAAAAGGTCTTCACACTGCCTGGCAACACATCAGCATCATCATCCAGCCATTTTCTGTGCCGCTTATCCTCACTATCAATATATAAATAGTCTCTATTGGAAGGGAGCCTTTCTTTGGGCTTTTCTAAAATAAAATTCAACAACCAGCGTTAGCCGGTTGAAAACCTTAATTTGATACCCTACCCACCCCTCGAAAGTTGGAATTGAGACCCAACGCCGAGCCCGAAACCCCCCCCCCCCCCCCCACGGGCTTGAAACCTTACGTTCACCTTTTTTGAAACCTGTCTCGACAAACCTACATTGGAACTTCATCCTTGACTTGAAACCCGACTGTGAGGCGCTAACCCTCTTTTCGAAATATTTACCGTACCCAGTACATTTGTCAAGGAAATACCATTTGGTACGTACAAACGCCGCAGCTGGGTAAAAGCCGCAAGTGCCCACATTGAAACACGAGATATTTACAAGGAAAGACGGTTCACAGAGCGTTTAATTCTAGCGCCGCCACACTAATGCTAACGCTAGCGCCCTGCTAACGCTAACGCAGGGGTCACCCACCCGGTACCTGCGGGCGAATGGTAGCCCGCGAGGACCATATAAGGCGTCCGCGAGGTATGTTCTAAAAATACCATACGCCACAAATTGTTACTGTTATTTGTGCTTGAAATTCTAAATCTGACTTACGTGAATTAAAATGTTTAAATACCTGTTATGTCATTTACCACAATAAATTAAAACAAAAATATTTTATTTACATGTGATGAACTGAGTCTGAAATTAGCCGCAAACAGGTCATGTAGCCCTTCGTACGATTGGCGCTCGTGAAGTAGCGCTCAGCCTCAAAAAGGTTGCTGAGCCCTGCGCTAACGCTAGCGCCGCGCCAACAGGGCCGATTAAAAAAAAAAAAACATACCAGTAAAAATCACTAGGTCATGGCAGTAACACGCTAGCGCAGCGTTAACAGGGCCTGACCGGTAAAAGGCACCTCCTTGGCACACCGGCACGGTGCTAATGCTAGCGCTCACTCTAGGGCCGCGCTAACGCTAATACTAACAGGGCCGGTTAAAATAAAACTTACCGGTAAATATCATTAAGACACACCGGTAACACAGCAGCCACACGCTAGCACAGCTTTAATGCTAGCGCAGCTTTAATGCTAGCGCAGCGATAAACAGGGCAGGTTAAAAAAAAACAAAACAAAACATACCAGTAAAAATGATTGAGACGCAACAGTAACACGCTAGCGCAGCATTAACAGGGCCTGACCGGTAAAAGTCACTTCCTCGGCACATATATTCCCCCAGTCTCATTCTTACCTTTTCCGTCTCGAGTGCCCCTTGCGGCCGTTAGAAAAAAAATGCACAAATTAGCCGCATCACCGCATAAACCGCAGGGATGTAAGCGTGTGAAAAAAGTCACTTGTTGAAACTCAATTGCTAGTTTGAAGATGCTAACGCTACTTGCTTGTTTTCGGAACGCTAACGGCGTCTTGAAGCCCAACTTGAAAACCTTGACCCTGGCTTGTAACGCAGTTTGTAGTTTGAAAAGCTAACCTTGGCCTTATAAGACCTTTATTCTTTCTCAAAATCCTTTTTTGGAAGGCTAACCGTCTTCCGAACCCCGCTCCGATTTTCAGCCCTCACCTTGTCCTGAAACCGCAGCTTGCGAGTCCGATGCCACATTTGGGCGCGTGGACGGCTTTGGGATTTTGTATGAAGAGGACCAACACCCTGCGGGCAACACGGGCGAGCTCAAAATGGCCACCGCACGCGTGACAAGCATCCTTGCCCCCCCTTTTCGTTTTCATAAACAAACACGAGGGCGCTCGGATTACCGCAGTTTTGACTTTGTAAACTTCGACGCGCTCGCAAAGGATCAAATGACGGCGCGAGCGGCCGACGCGCTGATTATTCACAAGTGGCGGCTGATTCGTAAACATGCTCGCCGCCGTTCCTGTTGCAGTGAAGTAAGGAGGTCTCTCGAACTTTTGCCGCACGGTTTCCCCAAACGGCCGCTCGTGATCCTCGAGGCCGAGACGACAAAATGCCATTAAAATTGAAATATTTCCCATTTTTGGAGAACAAAAGCAGTTAGCGCAACATCTGGTGCTCTCTCTGTTGGCCATCGAAATGCAATCAGCTCAGTGTCGTATTTGATCACTGTACGCTGTGCGATATCAAAATCGGAGCAAGCGCAACATGATGAATATCATGACGAAATAACGGTCGGTTGGTGGACAAAATCGGGCCTGGCGGCACGGTGGAGCAACCGGAAAGCGTTGGGCTCACAGTTCAGAGGTCCCGGGTTCAATACCGGACTCGCCTGTGTGGAGTTGGCACGTTCTCCCCGTGCCCTGCGTGGCTTTTCTCCGGGTGGGCGCTCCGGTTTCCTCCCACATTCCAACATTAATTGGACCCGCTAAATTGCCCATAGGTGTGATTGTGGGTGCAGCTGTTTGTCTCTTATGTGCCCTCCAATTGGCTGGCGACCGGCTCAGGGTGTACCCCGCCTCCTGCCCCTTGACAGCCGCGATAGGCTCCAGCACTCCCCGCGACCCTTGTGAGGATAGGCGGCTAAGAAAATGGATGGACGGACAAATCACTGGGCAGACTAACGCTGACCTACAACAGCGGTGACTACTAGCCCTGAATGGGCCCTTTTTGGGCAAAAACATAAATTTGGGCATACCTGCTCAAACAAATGGGATTCAGTTTGCAAATCAAGCCAAATTTATCGCGATAAAAATTATACCAATTCATATTGTACATGATGCCCTGTAGCTCAGTGGTTAGAGCACTGGTTTGATAAACCAGTTGTGGGTTCGTATCCCACTGGGGCCTCCACTCCCTGAGAAGGGTTGCGTCAGGAAGGGCATCCGGCGTAAAAATTGTGCCAAACATATATATGCGTTCATCTGAGATGACACGCTGTGGCGACCCCGAAAGGGACAAGCCGAAAGAAACTTACTATATTGTACATGATTATTTAGCCAATGTGGTGTGCTTTGTCTCCCTCAAGTGGTGTGATTGGTTCCTTGCAGGGAAAAAAGAAAGAAAACACAACAGCTGAGTCCCAAAGCAAAGTTATCCATCCATTTTCATAGCCGCTTATCCTCACAAGGGTCGCGGGGAGTGCCGGAGCCTATCCCAGCTGTCAACGGGGAGGAGGCGGGGTTACACCCTGAACTGGTCGCCAGCCAATCGCAGGGCACATAAGAGACAAACAGCCGCGCTCACAATCACACCTATGGGCAATTTAGAGCGTCCAATTCATGTTGCATGTTTTGGGGATGTGGAAGGAAACCGGAGTGCCCACCCGGAGAAAAGCCACACTTGCAGGCACGGGGAGAACATACAAACTAGTCACAGGCGGGTCCGGGATCGAACCCGGGACCTCAGAACTGTGAGGCCAACACGTTCCAGCCGATCCACCGTGCCGCCCAAACAAAGTTAAGCAACAAAATACATGAAATATTTTATTGAAATGTTGCCGGGACACAACAGACTTCAGACTGGACAGGATCTAAAATGTGCTACATAGTCATACTGAAATATGGAAAAAATGAAAAGTGCATCTCAGTACATTTGACATCGTGGACGAGTGCAGTACATTTATTTCAGTGGCTCAGTTATTAAAAGCATCGAAATGAAATCGTGAAATATCACACTATGAGCTGTATAATCGCAGTTTCACCAATTCGCAATACTGTAACTCCAGAATGTTCCGCTACGCTCAAACTCATGAAAACGTGCTGTGGAAATAGAAGGACTCGGTACTATTAGGCTCCTCCCAGTGGGGGATGGGAAAAAGGGACGGGACCAAGACTCAAACCTTGAGGCACTCCGGTGGTTTCAAAAAAACAAAACAAAAAAAAAAAAAACTTTTTAGCCGCTGCTCCCTGAAGACTTCCACTTCTTGAGGATGAGCTCGGCCGCATCCAGAGTTTCGTTTCGCTGTCGTCGCGGAAACATAAAATCATAAAGATGATATTATAAAGGTTTCAACACGCTTTTGATCTACTGCGACGATTACCTTGATGAAGCAAAGACGGATGTATTTCTCAAAAGCCTTGGTGGATTCCTCCCCGACGAACGCCGTGACAGGAATGGCCGCCAGTTTCTACATCAAAGGCGACATGATTTAAATATATTACCAATTAAAAAACGTGAAATTTGCAAGGTGCGTCATTCGTGAGTCAACGTTTTGAAACGGCTCAATTTGGCAAACGCTCGGATTTTGTTGGATTTCTCAAATTGGAAGCGCATGCCCGGACAGAAATGTACACGAAAAACAACTCGGCTCGTTCACCTTTTCTTGAATCATCCACTTGACAAACTTGTAGTCGTAAGCTTCGTCGCTGCCCATGTGTGAGAGGTTCTGGTCTACGTGTCAAAAAACATAAATGTCAAAATCCTTTTCTCCCTCAAAAACAATACTGTCAATAAAATCGATTGATTGACAGAAACGTAGCGTCTAAGCGGTGACGTTAGCAGTTAGCCTAGCTCGACTGCTACATCTTGGTAAGAAGTTAGCTCAACTTGAGCGGCCAGCGTTAGCGCGAGAGCTCACTTAGCGCCGCGACGTCAGCCAGCATGAAGTAGCCTCCCTCGGGGACGACGGGCGACAGCCCGGCCTCCCGCAAGATGGCGGCCAGGCGGTCCCGCTTCCCCTCCAGCTCCTCGGCCAGCGACGTGAAGTAGCACTCGGGCTGACCCATCAGCTCGTAGTTCAGGAGTAAACTTTGCGCCACGGCCTCCTGCCGGGAAACCAGACTCATTACTCGTTACAATGCAAATTCGTACTCTGTTACGTCGCGGTATTTATCAGCCCCTCCCCGCAACTAGCCTGTAGTGGTGTCGGGCAGGTGTACAGCGTGTTCTGCATGACGGTCTGAAGGTGGCGGATCAGGTGCTCAGGTCCGATGGACCAACCGAGCTTTGGGCAGAAAAACGTTACTTTGAAAGACACCAAGAAGCCGACATCCATGAATTCTGTCAAATGTAGATCACTAGCGATAATGCTAGTCGTTAGCATTTATCCAACCTCTGTCCCTATGTCTTTAACATTAAAAATGTCCTGATCCCCCCCCCCCCCAAAAAAAAAAAAGATTACCGTAATTCCCAGCCTACAGAGCGCACCCGGTTATAGGCCTCACCAAGTACATTTGAAAAGGAAATACTATTTGGTACATACATACGCCGCAGCTGTGTAAAAGCCGCAAGTGCCCACATTGAAACACGTGATATTTACAAAGAAAGATGGTACACATAAAGAGTTTTTAAACACTAACGCGGTGCTAACGCTAGTGCTGACACTAGCGCCGCTCTAAAGCTAGCACCACACTAACGCTAATGCTAACAGGGCCGGTTATATAAACACACGAGACACACCAGTAACACAGCAGCAACACGCTAGCGCAGGGCTAACAGGGCAGGTAAAAGTCACTTCTTCGGCACATATATTCCACCAGTGTCACTCTTACCTTTTCCGCTCAAGCGCACCCTTGCGGCCGTTAGGAAAAAAAAAAAAAAAAAAAAAAACGCACAAATTAGCCGCATCACCGTGTAAACCGCAGGGTTGAAAGCGTGTGAAAAAAGTCGCGACTTGTAGGCCGGAAATTACGCTAACTGGCTAAAACAAGTGGCCATTTTTTGGGTGAAACTCAAAACGACTTCAGCGTGGATGCGCACTGGACGGTTTCAAATAGCATGTTCACCTTCCATCCGGTGACGCTGAAAGTTTTCCCCGCACTGCCGATGGTGATGGTTCGATCCCACATTCCGGGCAGAGTCGCTGCAAAGACGGCAACATTTTCGATCAATCAATTCCTTCGAGCCAGCTAGCGTGCTCGTAATGTCTCTCCAGTTCGAATTCACCGTTAGCTTGAGCCGGCTAATATGCTCTTGCGCTACATGGAGTTCTGCAAACTTGCTTTTTGCCTGCTGAGGCGCGAGGACCCCAAAAAAAACAGCGTGAACCAGCTCATTGGAAGGTGAATCTTGTACACAAAAAAATAATCATAAAAAAATAATACAAAAACTAATTTAAAAAATCATAAAAATCAAATCATTTTTTTTGTTATTTGGATACTGCAGTTACAATTAATAAAATTTGAGTTAACCAACTATAATTAAACATTTACACATAAAAATGTTAATGCATATTTTAATGAATTTGTTTTACAATATTTTAATATTATCATTCATTTTATGAGAATACAGTAAAAAAAAAAAATAGAATTAAGGCCCGTTAAATGCAAATGTGATTTTTTTTTTTTTTTACCCCCACTTTTCATGATCAATTAATGTATTCAATAGTTATTACACAAAAGAGAATTTGATTTTATAAATGAACAAAATCCTCCCGGTGCCTGCGTGGGTTTTCTCCGGGTTATTGCTTCCAGATTCCAGAAAAGTTGATGACTCTAAATTGCCCGTAGGTGTGATTGGTTGTTTTTGTGTTGTTTGCGTAAGTGTACCCAGTTCAGGGTGTACCCCGAGTCTCGGCCGAAGTCGGCTGGCTGAGGCTCGGGCATGCCGCCACCGTAGTGAGGATAAGCGGTATGGACAAATGGATGTAAAAAATAAAAAGAAACAAAAATGCTGAATTAATGGAACAAATGTTACAGGTAATGTACATGCTACGTGAGTCAAATGAAAAAGTGTCAAACGTGCCCACGACCCACGCTTTGGCCACCCGTTTGCCAAAAAGCAAATTAGTACCGATTTTGTGGTGCCGCTGTCCGCGGTAGACCATCCACTCGTAAACCTCGTCGCTGAAGCACAGCGTGTCGTGCTTGACGCATAAGTCGGCGACCATCTGCAGCTCCTCCCTGGTGAAAACCTGCCGGGGGGGGGGGGGGGGGGGGAACCTCATCAGAATGGGGAACCATACTGGTCTTTTTTTTGTCTTTGGTCCTACATGCCTTCCCGATGGGGTTGTGGGGCGTGTTGATGAGGATGGCTTTGGTCTTGGAGTTGAATTTGCCGGCAAGCTCCTCGGGGTCCAGGAACCAGTCGGCGCTGGAGGTGCTCCTCTGGCCGGGTTTCTGCAACGTGGAGAAAATACTGTGATATGACCTTAAATAATATTTCATATCCAGTCAACTCTTCTCAGATCATTGAGGGATTGGTTAATTAAAGCTTTTCTAATGCTCGGATTAATGGCACAATTGTGCTTTTTAACGCCGCAATGCTTAGCGTGCTTGTTTGCTAGCAGATTTCAACGACAGAAACTGAAATATATACCATAATTCCCGGCCTACAGAGCGCAGATATGTACGCCCCAGCTGTGTAAAAGATGCAAGTGCCTACATTGAAACTCACATTGAAACACCAGATATTTATGAAGACGCACGCTACACAGAGAGTTTAATGGTAGCGCCGCCGCGATAATGCTAACGCCGGGCTAACAAGGCCGTTTTAAAAAAAAAAAAACATACCGGTAAAATCACTGAGAAACAGCGCTAACGCGCTAGCGCAGCGCTAACAGTGATATATATATATATATATATAAAAAGACTGGATAGCGCATACATATCAAATCGGTATATTGATTGGGTGACGCTAGTTGGCTGCCATCTTGGTACTCCCAAACGTGCGGAGGACGCTTACTGGTTGGATTATGGCGGGGTTTTTCTCAAAGTTTTGCACATAGAATTAAAACTGGCCGTGTGAGCTAGACATGTTTTTCAGTTCTGGTAGCATGAAGGATTTTTAATTGGACTTGGTAAACCAAAAAACGCTAAGCACAAAGGAAAGACATACAACACCGTGACTAGCAAGAAATCTTGCATAAAACCGAGGGCCCAATTTCCGTGATGTGTTAACCTTTCCCAAAGCACTATCATCATAACATAGCAAAAAAACAAGCATTTTTTGTCATAAAAACATAACATTTCAAGTCAATCAGTTCGATATATTTTTAGAAATAAGGACACGCAATGGGAAAATACATGCGACGTCCTATTTCGGACAGAAAATTTAAACTTGTTTCCTCGCATTTGAAAATGTAATTCAATTTGCAGAGTTCTGTGTTATGAAATTCATCAAAAATTTCACAGAAAATGTGTTTTCTTGCTTATCCACACTGATGAAGTTTGGGAAAATATTGACATTGTTTTTTCGCGAAGAAAATGTCGGCCTATAAAAGGTGAAGCAGAGAGTGAACAGTGAACAACAACAAAATTAAGTTAATCAGAAAATTAAAAAAAAAAAAAAAACTTTACAAACAAACATTAACAGTATCAAAGTAAATGTTTCTAACTTACATGTGGAATGTTTTCTCACAGCCACAAAACTAGCGATTCACGCACACGTCGCCATGCTTGTTTTGGGAGTTGCAAGATGGCGGATGGCGACTCCACTTTTCGTGGCCAAAAAGCCATCCAATCTTTTTTTTTTTTTTCCCTCGATCGGTGGCCGACCGGTAAAAGTCACCTCCTCGGCACATATATTCCGCCGGTCTCACTCTAACCTTTTCCGCTCGGGCGCCCCCGTTAGGAAAAAAAAACGCACAAATTAGCCGGATCACCGCATAAACCGCAGGGTTGAACGTGTGTATAAAAAGTCGCGGTTTATAGGCCGGAAATTATGGTATATGCATATATGAACACCCTGCCAAATCAAAGGGATTAATGGCCCAACGCCATGGAAAAATGACTGCTTGATGCTTACAGTTCGCAGCGGTATCAGCACAGGTTTGGCCCCCGCCATGCGCACCATGGGCACGTAGCAGTCGAAAAAGGGTTCTATGATGATGACCTCGTCACCGTCCTCCACCAGGGCCTGCACGGTGCTGAACAAGGACCCGTAGCCGCCCACCGTCACCAGGATTTCCTTGAGCGGGTCGATGGCGCGCCCGCACGCTTTGCCGTAAACCTGAGAGAGCGCCTTCACCAGTGTCGGGTGTCCCTAAAGTCAACACCAGATGGACAGAGGGTGTTTGCTAACGCTAATGCAAAACACAAGTTGTATTCTGGTGACGCGAGCTGTCAAAAGTTAGCATATATAACATAAATGTGTGCTGTGGTAATAACAATATTGTTATATCTAAAAAACAAGTTTTTGTTGTGGTTATTAACCAGTGTGTTAAAGAGTAATGTGATCACATTAGCTGCAGATGAAGCCAGTAATGAATGTAGCTGTCCACCTATCCATCCATTTTCTTTGCCGCTTATCCCCACAAGGGTCACGGGAGTGCTGGAACCCATCCCGGCTGTCAACGGGCAGGAGGCGGCGTGCACCCTGAACTGGTCGCCAGCCAATCGCAGGGCACATGGAGACAAACGCGCCACAATCACACCTCGGGGCAATTTAGAGTGTCCAATCAATGTTGCATGTTTTTGGGATGTGGGAGGAAAAAACCCACGCCGGCACGGGGAGAACATGCAAACTCCACACAGGCGGGGCCGGGATCGAACCCGGGTCCTCAGAACTGTGAGGCCAAAGCTTTACAGCTGATCCTCCGTACAACCAGAATGTAACTAGTGAATGTAAAATAAAAGTTGCGCTCATGTTAGCTGGTCAAAGCTAACTGCTAATATAAAATAGCGTCATGTTATGTGGCTAACGCCAGCAATGTATGTAAAATAGTGGTGTATTTTGGTCTTGCCAGCAAGCTAAACCTAAAAGTGTTTGCAAAAAGAGGTGCAGTGTAATCGTACTAGATTTCAAAAGCTAAGTATACTCACAAGTGTGCTGTATATCCATATATCGGTATGTATAAGTGTGTGTGCTAGCTGGGTAAAGCTCAAGCTTTACAGCTGCGCCGCCGTACCACCAGAATGTAACCAGTGAATGTAAAAGAAAAGTTGCGCTCATGTTAGCTGGTTAAAGCTAAAGCTAACAGCCAATATAAAATAGACGTGACACTTTTCTCATATTATGTGGCTAACGCGAGCAGTGTATGTAAAATAGTGGTGTATTTTGGTGTCGCTAGCTAGCTAAACCTCAAAGTACGAGATTTCAAAAGCTAAGTACACTCACAAGTATACTTTATGTACATATATTGATATCTATAAGTGTGTGTGCTAGCTGGGTAAAGCTAAAGCTGTCTGTAAAACGGTGATGTGGTCACGTTAGCTGAAGGAAGCTAATGTTGCATGTAAAACAGAGGTGCGCTACAGTTTTTATGTGGCTTAAGATAATACTAGCAGTGTACGTAAAATCGAGCATTAGCCTCACAGTTCCGAGAACCGGGGTTCAGATCCCAGCCCGCTGCCTGTGTGGGTTTTCTCCGGGGTACTCCGGTTTCCTCCCGCATCCCAAAAACATGCAACATTGATTGGACACTCTAAATTGCCCCTAGGTGTGATTCTGAGTGCGGCTGTTTGTCTCTATGTGCCCTGCGATTGGCCGGCAACCAGTTTAGGGCGTACCCCACAACCCTGCCTGATGATAGCTGGGATAGCCTGCGGCCCTCCCGCGACCCTGATGAGGATAAGCAGCAGAGAAAATGGATGTATGTAAAACAGAGTACCCTGCATTCATGCTAGCTGGCTAAAGACAACCGCATGTGTAAAACAGTTGGATTACGGCGGGACTAGGTGGATAATGTCAACAGTGTTTGTAAATTAGCGGCGCTACTCACGAATCCTCGTGTGTACTGGTTCATTTTGTCCACTGACACCGCCCGCACCAGGGAATCCTTGATGTAGGGCGGCAGCGCTATATCCGGGAAGCCTTGACCCAGGTTGACTACGGAAGGGTCCGCCGCCAGCGACGTAAACGCCACCCTGGTTTTGCCACCGCAGACTAACGTTAGCGTGCTAGCCTTTCAAATAAACGGAAAAGCTCACTCACCACACATTCTTGTCCAGTCCTTGGATCCTCTTGGTGTTGCCGTGTCGGGACGCCATTGTCGCACACTGCAACACACTCGCGGCTTAATCATCCGAAACGTTTTCCGTTGTTTTGAGCTAGCATTTAGCTAAGATCAGCATTGTCGCCTTGTTAAGCGACTTACCTGCGATGTACAAAAACTCCTTTGGAGCGAAAACCTAGAGCAGACCCGGAGCTGACTGGCCACGCTCATTCTGCAATTGTATGTCTACGTTAACCACCGTGTGATAAAACTACAATAAAGCAAAACTACTTGGCAGTTGAAAATGCACCACATAATGCAAAGGAAACAAGATGGCGTTGGCGGCTATCAGGCTTCTATGACTATAACTGTCTTTATAGTGTATTGAGCAGTTCTGTTTTTTTTGTTTTTTTTTTTTTTTTTTTTTCATAATTTACGTCAGAAACACCCCCCACCCCCCAAAAAATTAAAAAGACAAACAAAAAGCATAATCTGCTCTTTAATGAAGGCATGTCAGATGGTGACGTTTTCATGTTCATATAAAAAAAACTATTTGAAAAAGGATATTTTATACTAATGATGATTACCGGTTTTATTTAAACTCTGTAGGTTGAAAAAGAAGCCCAAAAAAACTTATACAAAATTTTAAATAATAATGATGCCGGCTTGAAACCTTTGCAAACGTCAGTTGCAGTAACATGGCGAGCCACTTGGGAGCAATGATGCGCAGTAAATGCTCATGACGACGACGAAGAAGACAATCAGGAAGCAGCCAGCAGCTAATACTTTCACTTTGTTAAGTCAAACGTGTCAACGTCACTCCCTGATATGAAAAATATGTTTATTAATGAATAATGGCACAGTTAAGATGCCTTTGCTGCAAAACGCGAGATTTATTTTTTTTAAAGGTGTTTAGCAAAATCACGTGCACGCTGCCAATCAGCCCGTTAGGAAACTAATAAATATTTTTCATGTCGTTTTATCGTAATTGTCGCAGTGTAGACGCCGCTGCAGTTTCAATAAAAAGCAAAACACAAAATCTGCAAAAGTAATTAAACAAAACCGAGCAAACTTGCCTGCGGCGACACTTACCTACAGGGGGAAAGGATGCGTTCGCGTGCAAGCGAGGAAGAAGCGGTATCACAGCTAACTTATCTGTTCCTCGCGTGGGAAACTTTTTAGTCGCCTTTAAAATCGACCTTTTAAAAGAAAACGATGACCTCTTAAAGTAAAACACTGTGATATTAAATGATTTTTGTTTCAAAAAGCGGTTCACAACTTCTCCGTCGAAGGGCAGTAACTGTTGATTCTCTCCTTTCTGTTTTTATGAGAGTAAATGAAGGCATCACCGCCGGACCAATAGAAGTCGTTCCAAAACAAACAATTTTATGCTTAATAATGATTCATAACGCATGATGCTGCTTGCATCCCAAATGAGTGATCCTTTTCCCAGAAGTGCATTTTTCTTTGCTGAAGGTGATACAATTTTGTGTGCAGTTGTTATCTACAAATATATTGCATCACACTAAGCTGCTTTTAATATATTTATTGCTTTATTGGCATTGATTTCCATCCAAAATGAGCTTTCATCGTATTTCAAGGCATCCGACTTCCGCTTCTTCAAGATGCGTTCAGGTGCATCCAGAGTCTCATCCCGCTTTGGAAAAGAATTAAGAGTTATTGTTATTTTCAATATATGTATACAGCAGTATGAATATATATTTTGGGTGTTTTTCAGGTGGCCGGTGTTTACCTTGAAGAAGGAAAACGAAATATACTTGTCAAAGGTCCTCGTTGGATTCCTCTCCGACCAAGGCCGTCACAGGAAGGGCCGCCACTTTCTTCCAAAATATGAATTAGTTATGTATCTGGTCAGTTAGCGTTGTGCTGTTATCACGAATTACCCTCATTACAGTGATAATAATAATGTAATTACTGATAACTGAAAGAAAATAACATCACAGGTGTTACTAAAAATGTCCATGATTTCAACCTTGGTTCCGTGTGATACATTTCTGCTAAAGTGCAGATAATTATGATTTTTTTTTTTTTTTTGTTCAATCTGGAATTGAGGGTGTGTGACTTTAAAAGGCGGGGCGAATGTGGGTGTCAGCGAATGAGCACGTAAAGTTGGGTGACTGTCAGCTAATCTGGTCGTTGAGTGTCTCCGTGAAAGTTCTGGCCTGTGGGAGCTCCCGAATGAATGTCCTCACGACGTTTATCCATGCAGCCGTGACCCAAGCCGCTTATCCCCACAAGGGTCACGGGACAGCCGCAGCCTATCCCAGCTAGCTTCGGGCGACAGGAAGAGTACGCTGTGAATTGGTCGCCAGTCAGTCGCAGGGCAGGAATGTGAGCGGGAATCGATCCATCAACGTCAGGTATGTGTACCACGACACCAACAATGACTCTCTCGTGATATTTATGTTATTTTATTTTATTTTTGACCATTTTTTCAATAAAGCAGTGCACCGGTGGCTGTGTCTCTCCTTGAACTTCCAGTAATCTCGATGAAACGTGTGAAACCAAATTGAGCGTACCTGCTTCCCATTCACACCCGAGACCTGTCGACAAGGAATGTGAATTGTTGGTCCCATTTGGGTTTTTGTACTTGCCCGGAACCCTTAAGGTCCTGCGTCATCACGAGGTCTCGAGAGAGGAAATAAATCCTGAAACGAAAGCTTAGAAGAGCACCATCAACTTGTCCAAGACTGCCGGGGACCAGGGCCGGACGTCAGACGACTCGGTCTGTGTGGAATCCAGTGACAGAGGTCGGACGAGGAGGCCACTTGGGGAAAGTAGCCCTTCGTAGGCTGGGAGAAGACGCGAGAGAGGGTGCTGGTGCTGGTGCTGGTGGTGGGGGGCGACCAATCCAGGGTGTGCCCCGCTGATAGCTGGAGTAGGCGCTAGCGCTCCCACGACCCTTGTGAGGATAAGCGGTTCAGAAGATGGATGGATATATTTCTATGGGCGGCATGGTGAAGCAGCTGTAAAGCGTCCGTCTCACAGTTCTGAGGTCCAGGGTTCAATTCCCCCCCACGTGGAGGTAGCATGTTCTGCCCGTGCCTGCTTGGGTTTGCTCCCACATCCCCAAAACATGCGGTGACAATATTCTACGTATACAGTAACGTATAATAATTGTATGGAAAATGTATAAGCTGGAACAGCTGGTAAAGCAGTGGCCTCACAGTTCTGAGGGCCCGGGTTCGAGTCCAGACCCGCCTGTGTCCGCGCCGTGCCTGCGTGGCTTTTCTCCGGGTGGGCACTCCGGTTTCCTCCCACATCCCAAAAACACGCGACATTAATTGGACACTCTAAATTGCCCATGGGTGTGATTGTGAGTACGACTGTTGTCTGTTTCTATGTGCCCTGCGATTGGCTGGCGACCATTCTAGGGCCTCTCGCCTGTTGACAGCTGGGATTGACTCCAGCACTCTCTGCGACCCTTGTGAGGATAAGCAGCTATGAAAATGGATGGATGGATGGAAAATGTCTAGTAATTATCCATTCATACAATTTTCGAATTTTGGAGACTATTGATCAATTTGATAAAAATAAAAATTAATAATAATATTAATTAATAATAACAATTTAAAAAGCGTGAAAATAAATTAACGTCTCCATAATGAATGTTCGGGACACGACAAAGTGCTTTCGCAGCATTGTGCTCAGACGACCCGGGAGCCGATTTTCGAGTCTCCGCCCGCAGATTCGGCTCGGCTCGGCTCGGCTCGGGTTTCCAGTCCACGCCCCGCTCCACGTCTCCTCCTCCTCCTCCGCATATCCACGCCCGACGGACCGTCGAACCCCCCCACCCCCCCCACCCACCCCCGAAGACGGCGGGGAGGCGGGCAGGGCAATCCTGGACTGGATGCAGCACAATCGGAACCGCCGCATCACAACAACGACGATGACGACGAGACGCAACCTGGTCGCCGTTTGAGCCCGGAAAAAAGACAACAAGGAAAAAAAAAAAAACGAGACCCTCGAAAGGAAGGTAAGCATGTCCGCCCCCCCCCCCCTCCCCGCCCCTTCACCCCCCCCCCATTTTCCACACACGTTTTCACTAAAGTGCGCGTTACTTTTTTTTTGCGGTTGTTAATTCAGTGCATCCTCGACTCGAGTCCAGATTGAACTCAAGCGACTCTTTTCATCCTGCACTGCGGTTTACGCCGTAGTAGTACTCGTAGTCGTAGTACCGGAGTTGCAGTTCTCCCCGTTTGCCTGGCTCAAGGACATCCATCCACTCCCCAGACGTTCGCCTTGTAGTAAGAAGTCTGGGTGTGTTCCAAACATGCCTTTATTTGGATTCATCGGGGACCAATTTCCTTTCAGGAAAGGGATGAGGTGGAGGATGTGGGGGGCTGCCGGTCGGGTTCGGAGGCTGACTCATCCGGCCCCGAATTGGAATTTTCCTTTACAAAGTGCTTCTTATTGTGCACTAATAACTCTTCTGGCTGTCAAAACGAGCTCATAGAGGAAAAAAAATATGGCTCCTTTTTGATTCTGTTAGTCATCGTTTATTATCGGGCTTGGACTTGCATCATGCAACTTTCTAATATTTGGAACTGCTGACACCTTTTCTTGGTCGAATTTGACAGTATTTCAACTTCGCCAAATATCATTTTGAAATTTTATCCAAAATACACAAATGTCATTCTTCGTGTAGAAGCGCAACAAAGAAGTGAAGCTGCTCTACTCCAAATGACTCCATCCAGCCATTTTCTTTGCCGCTTATCCTCGCGAGGGTCGCAGGGAGTGCTGGAGCCGATCCCAGCTGTCAACGGGCAGGAAGGGGGCGGGGTACGCTCTGAACTGGTCGCCAGCCAATTGCAGGGCACATGGAGACAAACGGTCGCACTCGTGATCACACCTCGGGGCAATTTAGAGTGTCCAACAATTATTGTTCCAGTTTTTGGGATGTGGGAGGAAACCGGAGTGCCTGGAGAAAAGCCACGCAGGCACAGGGAGAACATGCAAAGTCCACACAGGCAGGGCCGGGATTGAACCCGGGTCCTCAGAACTGTGACGCTAATCTGACCCACCGTGACGCCCGAATTGACTCCACGTCTACTCAAGTGAATTTTAGGTGTAGGATTTTACAATCTTGAAACTGTACATGCCATATGTGTATCCAGTGGGACAGTGCTCACAGTCCCAAGAACTGTTTGTGTCTGCACCACAGTTGCGCAGGTTCCCAAAGAAACCTGTACCGGTTAAGGGACAGTCCTTGGACTGGCACTGGAACGGCAACCCGGTTTGTCGACTCAAGTCATCTTTGATAGCTGTGAACCAGCGAGGGCGCGTGTTAGCATCAGCGTCAGTGCTAATGTTACCGTGAAGAGTCACGGTCATAGTTCATTCGAACCAAAAGTCCAACAAAACTCGGAGATCAAAGCACCGTCATGCATGTGGGATGTGAGCAAATCTTGCAAAACTGGAGCTGCATTTTTAAATGACAAAATGTTTGCTGTCGAGGACACAAAGCGGAGTATGTCGTCCTTCTCCCGTCCGCCGTACGAATCGATAAAGAGAACCCGTGCAGAGCTACACGACCTCCTTCAAGGATTTTTAACAAGCGCTCCGATTTCCGACTGCTTTCATTTGTCATTGCAGGCATCATGATTCCCGTGATGGAATTCCGCCAGTTCTCGGAACAGCAGCCGGCCTTCCGGGTCCTGAAGCCGTGGTGGGACGTGTTCACCGACTACCTATCCGTCATTATGCTCATGATCGGCGTGTTCGGATGCACTCTCCAGGTCAGTCTCCTTCGGCCGTCGTTCTCGGGTAAGTCTCGATTTTGCCAAACACCCAGACTTGCAAATTTTCCTCGCCTGTTAATTTTCCCCCAACCTGGACAGGGTAGCAAAGGAGGCATTCAGCAGCAGAAAAATCCCCCCGCCAACCCCTTCTGGTAAACATTACGCTGGAAACTGCAGATGCTTGACCTCTTTTTCAGTGGGGCTTTTTTGTTATTGTTAGCTGAAACTTGGCACCAAGCAACATAACACAATGTCGCTTTTTTACACACAGAAACGTGTGTGACGTGAAAGGGACGCAACTATTCCGTGTTTGCCCTTTTCACACAGAAAAGGGACACTGGAAGAAATGGGGGGAATGGGAAAAAATCTGTCTTGATAGAACAGTGTGAAAGTCCACGGTTCAAGCAGTCACGAAGAACAGAGACACGCAAACCACCGAAGCCAGTAAAGTCACAGGTCAACTTCGAACCCCCGTTCTGTGTCAGTACCTTTCAAACGCAGACCTCCAGAGGGGGAATCAAGCAGGATGGGTGCTGTTAAAGGGCCTTTCGATAAAAAAAAAAAAAAATTCCCAAGTCAGTGCCCGTTTCCTGGCGGTATTTTTCATACAAAACAGTCACACAGGAAGAAAACCTAAACAATCCGGCTTTGACAGAGAGCATAAAAGGGTGTGTTGATACTAGTTCCAAAATCGGGAAGTTTGTCTCTCAACCGTGATCCCCCTGTTCCTTGTTGGTAACCTTCAAATTGAATGACCCAGATAAAATCACGACATGAGACATGTGCTTGATACTATCTTCAAAACAGAAAAATGTGTGAGGTGACCCAGGAAAAAACTGATTTGGGGGGCCTACCTTTACCTATTTCTGAAACTGAGAAATTCACAGTTACACCAGCACTTTTCTTACAGAAGAGCAAGCCAGCTTTGAGCTTTGATTAGCCGTGAAAGGGGTTTAATCCCTCCAAAGAAGAGAAATTTCCAGGTCAACCCCGGGGAAACACAAAAAAAATCTGCAAGTCGTAGCCGGACATGTTCACCGATAATCCGTCCTTAAAGAACTTACCCTAACCCGTCACCACTTCTGACTGCAATTGTGTGACACTTGCTTGTGCTTACACTCGACTGTAGGTGATGCAAGACAAGATCATCTGCCTCCCGCACAGAACATCTTCGTCCCACGACAACACGAGCGAAGTGGCCGTGAAGCCTTTGCAGATGCGTTACAACCTCTCGTCCGGGCCGAGAGAAATGAGCGGCCTGAAGACGGACCTGGACCTCCAGCAGTACAGCTTCATCAACCAGATGTGCTACGAGAAGGCCCTGCACTGGTACGCCAAATATTTCCCTTACTTGGTTCTGATCCACACGCTCGTCTTCATGGTGTGCAGCAACTTCTGGTTCAAGTTCCCCGGGTCCAGCTCCAAAATTGAGCACTTTATCTCCATGCTGGGCAAATGCTTCGACTCCCCTTGGACCACCCGCGCTCTGTCCGAGGTGTCTGGAGAAAACCCAGAGGACACGGACCACAAAAAGAGCGGCAATGTGGCGTGCCACGGAGGAGTCGGTTTGGAGAAGACTCAGTCGCTCCGTTCAATCCCAGAAAAAATTGTTGCGGACAAACCGTCGGCGAGCGTTCTGGACAAAAAGGAAGGGGAGCAAGCCAAGGCGCTATTTGAGAAGGTGAAGAAGTTCCGTTTGCATGTGGAGGAGGGTGACATCCTCTACCTCATGTATGTGAGGCAGACGTTTTTCAAAGTGTTCAAGTTCCTGCTGATTGTCATCTACAACAGTTCCCTGGTTGACCAGGTGCGCAACAGGGTGCCCTGTGAGGTGGAGATCCAGGACATGACCGGCTACAAAGACTTTGAGTGCAATCACACCATGGCGCACCTCTTCTCTAAGCTCTCCTACTGCTATCTATGCCTGGTGGCGGTCTATGGACTGACCAGCCTGTACACCTCCTACTGGCTGTTCTACCGCTCCCTGAAGGAGTACTCATTCGAGTATGTGCGTCAAGAAACGGGTATCAGCGACATCCCGGACGTGAAGAACGACTTCGCCTTCATGCTGCACATGATCGACCAGTACGACCCGCTGTACTCCAAGAGGTTTGCCGTCTTTCTGTCCGAGGTCAGTGAGAACAAGCTGAAGCAGCTCAACCTCAACCACGAATGGACGGCGGAGAAGCTGCGGCAGAGGCTGCAGGTCAACGCCAACAACCGGCTGGAGCTGCAGCTCTTCATGCTGCCCGGCTTGCCCGATACCGTTTTCGAGCTCAGCGAGCTGCAGTCCCTCAAATTGGAGATCATCAACAACGTGAGTGTCCCCGCCTCCCTCTCAAAGCTGGAGAACCTTCAAGAGCTCTCGTTGTATCAGTGCTCCATCAAGCTACACACCACAGCCATGTCCTTCCTCAAGGAGAACCTGAAGGTGCTCCGTGTCAAGTTTGATGAAGGCAGGGAATTCCCAAGCTGGCTGTATGGCCTCAAGAACCTCGAGGAGCTTCATCTCACGGGCTCCCTGTGCCCGGATGCCTCCAAAAACATCATCCTGGAGTCGCTGCGGGAGATGAAGTGCCTGAAGACGCTGTCGCTGAAGAGCAATCTGACTAAGATACCGCAGTCGATCGTGGACGTGTCCAATCACCTGCAGCGACTCTACTTGCACAATGATGGCACCAAGCTGGTGATGCTGGGAAACCTGAAGAAGATGACCAACCTGACTGAGCTGGAGATGGTACGCTGTGACCTGGAGCGCATCCCACACACCATCTTTAGCCTCTCTGGCCTGCAGGAGCTGGACCTGAAGGAGAACAATTTGCGTTCCATCGAGGAGATCGTGAGCTTCCAGCACCTGCGCAAACTGACTTGCCTGAAGCTGTGGTACAACGGCATCATGTACATTCCCGAGCATATCAAGAAGCTGGGCAGCCTTGAGCGCCTCTACTTCAGCCACAACAAGATTGAGATCTTGCCCTCACACCTGTTCCTCTGCAACAAGCTGCGCTACCTCGACCTGTGTCACAACGACATTCGCTTCATCCCGCCGGAGATCGGCGTCCTGCAGAGCCTGCAGTACTTCTCGGTGGCCTGCAACAAAATTGAGAACCTCCCGGACGAGCTCTTCTTCTGCAAGAAGCTCAAGACGCTGAAACTGGGCAAGAACTCTCTGTCCGTCATTTCGCCAAAGATCTCCTACCTCGCCCAGCTGATACACCTGGAGCTCAAGGGGAACCATTTTGAGCTCCTACCGCAGGAGTTGGGGTGCTGCCGGGCGCTCAAGCGCAGTGGTCTGGTGGTCGAAGATGCCCTGTTTGAGACTCTGCCGTCAGACGTCAGGGACCAGATGAAGGCGGAGTAAAGATGCCTTAAAGTCACCGCAGTGCCTATTCTCGGCTCCCTCACTGATTTTGTTGGATCGGGATTTCACGAGCCCACCGAAAGTACACGGAGCTAGCGCTAGTTTCATTGAATCTGTTTAAGTTTCCTACACTGAATTTCGAAATAGGCCCCTTTAAGCCTGAAATTAGGTCGCTCTATCTTGAATAGACCCGGCCTCCCCCCACAAAAAAATCAAGAAACCAAACAGGAAGTCTGCCTCATTTTGGCCGTTCCTAACGGACGCTCAAGGATGGACTCATCCTGGAGATTTTGCCCAATACCTAACAAATTTGAGTCACATTACGAGCCATAAAGATGACACCGAAAAGCAAAGCAGTTTTATCTTCAAGTCTGCGCGTCGGCGGAGAGCGGCGGTTAAGTTTGCGCGTTTCCCGTACGACACCAGAAGGTCGATTCCGCACGGTCCGACTGCTTGGCTAAACATTTCCCCCCGATTAAAATCAATCAAAACAAAAAAATACCCACGATAACACAATAAGTAGTACCTCGTCTATTTCGGTTCTTGTCAAACAGCTTCCCGAGGAGTCGTCCTGGTGCTCTATGTCGTAGTTATCTCCGGGGGGGGGGGGTTTGAATCTGGGCCTACTTGACTTTTTTTCCGTAGCTCATTAAAGACGTGAAGGACGACTTGACCTCATTCGAGCCTCATTTACATTTATGGTCACAAAATTAGGCACACCTTCATGATCTAACGCAATTCAAGATGAGAGCTGTACGAAAGACAAATACATATATACATACGTATACACATACATCTATTTATTTACACGCAGTATATATAGACAGGCAGAATGTTGGATCACCTGGTAAAGCAGTGGCCTCACAGTTCTGAGGACCCGGGTTTGATCCCGGCCCCCGCCTGTGTGGAGTTTGCATGTTCTCCCCGTGCCTGCGTGGGTTTTCCCCGGGTGGGCACTCCGGTTTCCTCCCACATCCCAAAAAACACGCAACATTAATTGGACTCCCAATTCCAAGTCCAAAGGCACTCCCCGCAAAGTCTCATGAGGATAAGCGGCAAAGAAAATGGATGGATGGATGGATATATATACATACAGTCACTCACATTTGAAAAATGTGCGAGTGTGGTCAGTCATGCCCGCAGATATAAAGTTACGGGTGTGTGTTATGTTTGTAATTATGAGTGTACCCCTTTAAGAGCGGAAGGGGGGCGGTGTAAGGTAAACTAGGAAGTAGAACGAGACCGTGTCCTTCCGTGTTGTTCACTGCGCTGGATCGGTTTTCATGTGCGCCGAGAGTGTGTGACAAGTGCGCAATTGAGCAGTGGCGCAACTTAGAGGGAACATTGGTCAAGACTACACAAAATAAGCGACGTTTTTTCAATATTTATATATGTATTTCTACTCCGCAACAAATTTTACGCGCGTGATTAGCTGGAGAGCGTTGGCCTCACAGTTCTGAGGTCTCTGGTTCAATCCCGGACCCGCCTGCGTGAAGTTTCCATGTCCTCCCTGTGCCTGTGTGGCTTTTCTCCGGGTGGGCACTCCGCTTTCCTCCCACATCCCAAAAACACGCAACATTAATTGGACACTCTAAATTGCCCCAAGGTGTGATTGTGAGCGTGGCTGTTTGTCTCTTAAGTGCCATGCGATTGGCCGGCGACCAGTTCAGGGTGTACCCCACCTGCCTCCTGCCCGTTGACAGCTGGGATAGGCTCCGGCACTCCCCGCGACCCTCGTGAGGATAAGCGGCTAATAAAAAGACGATAAAATAAAAAAAAAAAACAATAATTACAATAATGTCAGCATTTTGTCTGTTACAAAAAAAATCACAGCAATATATAAATATATATATTAGTGTGAAAATGTACTTAACCTAAAAAGCATTTTTGGTTTGTGTCTATGAAAAAATGTGGGGACATAGCGTATCCGCAAATGTTGAATCACGGCAAGTGAACTGTTCTTGTTTGTTTGTTCGACGAATATTATTCATAAACTGCAAAATGGATGACATTTGAGTTTGCTCCACAAACAAAGGACGGGTCGCGATACATATATACAGCATCTGACAAAAAACTCTGCCTTAAATCGAAGCACTGTATAGAACACAAAGACTATTTTACAAGTTGAAATAAAACTTTTGGAACTTTGGTCTTGACTGCTATTGTTGATTTCTAATTGTGACTTATGTAATACGGCTTCTACTGTTGAACTCCAAAGTAACAAAAATGTACTTTGCCACAGTAGTCAGACACTCGTGATAATTGTTATGATTTGAGGGGAACGCAGGTGTACGGAAGGAAGCGTATTGCCGCCCCCCCCCCCCCCAAAAAAAAAAAAGAAAGTGGCCATCACATTATAACGTGATGTGTTTCTCGTTATAATGTGGTTAATTCCACGTTATAAAGTAAATCATTTCATATTATATAGCATAATTCATTTCACAAGAAACGTTTCACGTTATAATGTGAAATGAACCACGTAATAGCATGTAATTTATCACATTATAACATGAAACATATCACGGTCAAACCCAATAAGTTATAAGGTGAAAAGTTGGCATCAACTTACTGCCACCCTGTGGTCACTCACATCCTTCTGAGGTGGACACAGGAAGACACAGCTCCAAGTGGACTCTCATTGAGTGTTGCGCAAAACGTAGCTTTGGTGAGTTTTTTACCGAGTCGTGATGTACTCGAAGATTTCCTCTTACACATGGAGCAAGAACTTGTAGTAGGACATGTAGTAGAACCGGAAGTAATTGCCTTTTGAGGGGCGGGGTGAAGAGGCGGTGTTATTTATTATTTTCTACGTTATAACGTGAGACGGATCACGTTATAACGTAGAGCACATTACGATATAATGTGAAAGTTTCACACTGTAACATGCAATGAATTACATTATGTTGGATTTATTTTTTTATCATGCATTTGTTTGTATCAGCCTCGCCCGAATCATTCTCTTTGCGAGCGGCTGTGCGACCCAGCGACACCTCGAGGAGTGATGCGCCCCCTTGCTGACTTCCAAGCAGATCCTCCTCAACGCCATAAACACGCTTAAAATCAGATGCCCCGCTGATCTCTCGCAGGTTTATTAGGACAATGCCGCAGCTTTGAAGAAATGTTTACGTTAGTATTCGTCTTTTAATTTTATTCCCATCTGTTCCTCCATTCGAACTTGCAACGTTTTGACCTGAGAAACTAATGTGAAGAGGGACACCGGTAAAGCTGATTCAGAACGTGGTTTGGAGTTACACCTGGTCAGCCAAACCCGTTTCTCCTCATGAGCCAAACTGAAGACCTCCTCTGTCCCTTCATTTGCATATTTAGTACAGCGGTTGCGTTAAAACCTGACATGTTATCATGTGAAACTTTTCATGCTATAACATGAAATGATTCACATTATAACGTGTAATTAACCACAATAGAACGCGAAACACATCATGTTATAACATGAAACACCCACACTATAACGTGAAACATATCACATTATAACGTGATAGTGATTTTTTTTTTTTTTTTTTTTGGTGTGGCAACAATATGCTTCCGTACAGATGGAAAAAAAAAATCCAAGACAAGAACAAATATAAAACAGATTTGTGTCTCGCTTAGAGCAGCTAGCTTGTGGAATGACGATAACCAAAGCAAAGCAAAATTATTTGTATAGCGCATTTCATACACGAGGTAACTCAATGTGCTTTACATGATTAAAGACGTTTGAAAACAAAGAGATAAAACATTAAAAATGGGGTAAAAACAATAAAAATGAGAAACACAATATTTAAAAAAAAGCCAATTAAAACCACGTACAGTACAAGTAATATGATCAAAAAGTGGATCTATTCTAAAAAGCATGAGAAAAAAGAAGAGTTTTCAACCTGGATTTCAAAACATTCCCACTTGGGGCGCTGTTGGTAACTTCTTCAATTTGTGTGCTGCGTAATAGCTAAACGCTGCTTCGCCATGTTTGCTTTGGACTCTACGCTCCACTATTTGACCTGAGTCAGCTCTACCGGGTTTGTATTCCGTAAGCATTTCTTTCATGTATTCAGGACTGAAATCATTTCGTGATTTATAGACCAGCAGCAGAACTTTAAAATCTGTTCTAAAGGTGACTGCACTCTCACCATGAACTGAGAACTCGGAGTTCCCTGACTGTTTTAAAAGATGCTTGAAATAAGAGGATACTTTAGCTAGCTAGCTAGCGATGGAACGGATTCCAATGACATCAGCACCACCCTTAGACCATCTTCTTCTTTTCTTCTTTTTCTTTCGGCTTCTCCCGTGAGGGGTCGCCACAGCGTGTCATCTTTTTCCATCTAAGCCCATCTTGTGCATCTTCTTGTCTTAACACTGACTGTCCTCATGTCCTGCCTCACAAGATCCACCAACCTTTTCTTTGGTCTTCCTCTCGCTCTCTCTTCCTTGACAGCTCCATCCTTACCATCCTCTTTCCAATTTCCTCACTCTCTCGCCTCTGAACATGTCCAAGCCAGCGAAGTCTGCTCTCTCGAACCTTGTCTCCAAAACCTCCAACTTTGGCTGTGCCTCTGCAGAACTCATTTTCTAATCCTATCCAACCAGTTTACTCCTAGCGAGAACCTCAACATCTTCATTTCTGCCACCTCCTGTTCTACTTCCTGTTGTTTCTTCACCGCCACCGTCCATCATGCCCGGCCTCGCCACTGTTTTATCAATTTTGCCCTTCATCCTAGCGGAGACTCTTCTGTCACTTAACACACCAGACAGCTTCCACCTCTGGACATGTCCAAACCATCGAAGTCTGCTCTCTCGAACGTTGTCTCCAAAACATCCAACTTCGGTCGTCCCTCTAATCCTGTCCAACCTGCGAGAACCTCAACATCTTCATTTCTGCCACCTCCTGTTCTGCTTCCTGTCCACCGTCTCTAATCCGTCCATCCATAGTTTTATCAATTTTGCCCTTCAACCTAGCGGAGCCTCTTCTGTCACATAGAACACCAGACACCTTCCGACAAATGTTCCCCCAACAGGCATGAGGATTTCGGCAAGTATGGTAACCGATCTTTCGGTTCCGTTGATTTTTGTCCTGGTAAACGGTGGGAAACGATTTTTCGGTTCCCATTGACAATGCTCATGGGAACCGGTTTTTACATGTACTTCAGAATAAAGCCTTAGCAGGCATGAGCATTTTGTCTTTTGCGCTTAGCAACCGACATGTTTGACTAGCGTTTGAGTGACCCGGATATGAATAACTCGACCTTGCGCATGCGTAGCGCAGAAGCGGAAACCGGTGCTGTTTGTAAACCAGACTGACAAAGCTGGGCGTTTTAATCATTAAAAATAAAGGGGTTCATGTAGGTTGGTTTTATACAGATTGTTGTATTTCGTTGAGAACTTGTTTTACATTTCACACATGGGCGAATTTTATGAAAAGTAATCCCTGAGATCTGGGAAATGGACTTTCGGTTCCGTGTTTTCTCAGGCTGGGTAACGATCGTTTCCGCGAAATGCTCGTGCCTGCACCCCGCTTGGACGCGTTTCTTCACTATTCTTCACCATTCCTCTGTATTGTTGACCTCACGTACTTGAAGTCATCCACCCTCGCCATCTCTTCTCCCCGGAACTTCACTTGCCCCCCCCCCCTCCCCATTCACGCACACATATTCTGTTTTACTACGGCTAATCTCCATTTCCTTTCCTTTCCATCTTTCTCACTGTTCCTCCGCCTGTTCCCCCTTTTTCACCGCAGATCACAATATCAGCGGCGAACATCACGGTCCAAGGGGAATCGGGTCTATCCTCGTCTGTCTGCCTGTCCATTACTACTGCAAACGGGAAGGGGCTCAGCGCGAAACCCTGAATCGGATAAATTAACGATAGGAAAAAAAACTTCACGCTTCACCTAACAGCTGTGACCTCTACGACACACAAGATGGCGGAATTGGAAAGCTGTCCATCGGTTGAGGGAAAATTTCATTTTGCGTTTTGCCCTTGTCGGATAGCCCCTTAGTGTTCTGCGCTTATCTGTGGCCGCCTGGCGTTGCGTGACACTCCCTGCGGCTTCCGTGCGGCGCGCTTGGAGCTTCGCGCGACACGAGGCTTCCACCTGCCGTCCACGGGCGGGAGGCAGCGGCAGCAGCCGGCCGAGGAAGAACCCACCGTCGCCGCGTCAACTTCCAGCGAGCCGGGCGAGAGGCCACCACGGCAGCCGGCCGCCAACCGCCACCCGTGACCCGTGACCACCACCGGCGGCGGCGCAGGCGGAACAAACCGGACCGCACCATCCCTGGCTAGGCGAGGCGGGACAGCAGGGAGGCGGGGAGGGGACACCAGTAGCCGCCCTAAGCCGCTTAGAAGCGGCCCGAACCACGCCACAGGCGAGAATTGGACGCCTTCAACATGGCTGTTGACCGGCGACCGGTTTCGGTTCTGGCGTAGCAGGACGACACTGCGCGTCGGGCAGACCTCCGTGAAGGTTCGTGCGACTAAATTTCTGTCGAATATGACACCATGACTGTAGTTTACAACTTGCGTGATTTTTGTGCGTTTTAGACGCACCGAAGCAAATGTGCTGAATAAGACGGTGTTTTTTATTTTGTTTTCATTTTTTTTATTTTAGGGGTTTTGTTTTTTTCCATTTTTTTTTTTCTCGACAAATGCGGAAGCAGCCGTGGGGCGTTTTGGGGCGACTCGGACACGAGGAAACTATTTCCTCATTGTCCCTGAACGCGTCAGCAGCCGAGAAAACAAAATGAACATAGTTTTATTAGAGTCATTTTACACAGTCAGCATTGTGATACACGTTATTTGGGACAATATTTAACAGAAACCACTCGTTTTAGTACTATGGAACAACTAATAAAAAATAAATAAAAACGAGGAGGCGCTAGGAAGAATTAAAACACGTAAATCGGATTCAAAAAAATAAAACAAAGCCTTCAAAATGTTGCATGTTATGTGGGAAGTCAAAGATGGAGGCTAATAATATACTAATAATACATAAGCGGTCTGTTAAATGGATTGATGGATATATTCTTTGTGCAATCAGTGCAAAGTGTGTTGTAAAAAAATGTTTTGCACAACAAACCAACATAACCCTCAAAATATTTCCTTCCGGTTCAGGTCACTGGCAGGGCCCAGGAGACTGGGACAAAACACCTGTAGAAATATTAAATCTCGACAAGGTCTTTTAATGTCTGCAATTACAGAAATTATATTGTGCGTGTAATTTACATACTGTATGTTGTTTCCATATAAATAAATATACATGCATTGAATTTTTGTTATTAACAGTGATAGAGTGCTTAAAGATCCACTGTCATGAAATGCATGATTTTTACTACGTTATTTAATGAAAAATAGGTAGTTAGAACGGATCCATCTGTTTTTTCACCACAAAACCTGATTTTGACGAATATGGCTTTTTGTAACTCCCACCATGTGAATCCTCTCGAGGGATTTGTTTTGGAGAAGAAGCAGGAAGTGACGTACATGGCAGGACCGCCCTCAGGTGGACTCGTTTGTTTCTATTAGTTTTACCTGCTGGAAGGTAGCTCGTTGTTCCTTCGTGTTAGCCAAAATACCGGCTCGTTGCATTGCTCGGGAGGATGGATTTACTCTTCATATTTTTCCAAAAGACCCGGTTCGTCGTGAAAAATGGATTTCACGGGTGCAAAGGACGAGAGCTTCGTGGGTTCCAAATGACACCTAGGTGTGTATACAGCTACTAAAAAAAATAGTTTGGGGCAGACCACTTAATCCGTGTCTCATAATGTTACAAAAGATCCGCGTACGTAAGTCAGGGGTGCTAAATGTGTCGTCGCTCGACTGGTGAGTGCACCATCGTCGGCGGTGTTGTTTTATTGCGTTAAACAACGCCGCCGACGACGGCGCATTCAGCCGCAAGGGACGACAACGCCATGAAGCGGCCCGGCTCAGCGCCGATGAGCCAACCTGGCCGAAGCCGTGATCGGCCCGTCGCGCCCAGGCCGCACTGTTATCGTCGTTCGCAGCTGATTACGCTATATACTGTCGGGGAATCTGTTGTTAGTTAGAAGTGATCCGCATATCATCTAAACATGGCTCGAAACGATGCAGTAATATTGCCTCAGTCACTTCACTCAATTATGAGATGTTCTCTCCTTCGAAAAGTACTTCCGTGTTCCGTGGCAAGTCGCCACTACGTGTTTTCAATGGCGGATGTCATCTGCTGATGACGTTGCAGGCAACCACTTGGATGTCAAATCCGCAACTTTGCGCATGGATGACACGCTCTCCGCTCATATTTATTTTTTCGTACAAACATTGATAATGTTATATGTATTTTTTTATGACAGCATCCATTTTAGAATGTTTACGGGCATGACAGTGGAGCTTTAATTATGCTACAGGAACACCTTTCATTCACATTGTCTGAAACATAAATTTAGACCTGGACCGGAAGTAATTGCCTTTCGGGGGGGGGGGGGGAAAGAGGGGTGAAATGTATTTATCTCTTATTTTCTTTATTATAACATGAAACGAATCACGTTATAACGTCGAGCATATTATGTTATAATGTGAAAGTTTCACACTATAACATGAAATGAATTGCGTCATAATGTGAAACATTTCACACTATAACATGAAGTGAATCACATTATAACATAAATAAAACACAAATTTAGACCTGCTTCTAATGTTTCCACTCTTAACCGCTTAAAGAAATTATACGATTGAAATTGGCAATGTAAAATTGTCAAAATTTTATGTCATGCCGCACTTAACATTTTGCCCTTTTGACCTTAGTCCACGTAAAGTGTCACTTTTTAAGGATGTTTACGGCTTCTAATTTTGCGAAACGCAATTTTTTTTCAAGGCACCTCGGACACACTCCGATGGCGCCATCATGGAAACGGGCATTTTTGCGTGCTAGCTTTATTTACAGTCAACAGGCGCGAGGCTCATTAGCGTTAGCATGCGCGCATGGGAGTCGATGGCATGAGTCAGCGATCCGGTTCGAGCAACCTTTGCGAACATGTGACAACTTATACCGGCTGGTTAATGTGCTGCAACGCAAAAGACCTTCGGATGCACGCGCCAACCCGCCGAAGCGGGATCTTGCCGGGACAAGTGGAGGCCTGTCACAATAGTTTTTTTTTTTTTTCTGATCTGTTACCATACGCAACTGTATTTTAGTGGGTTTTTTTTTATGCCTTTGAAAAAATGAAGCCCACACTCGAGCCGCAGCACTGCGTGGTTTGTGAAGACCTTCACTTGTCCGTCCGACACGTTTTCTGGAGTCAACTACCGGCGGAATAACACGCGCCGCTGAGGTTATGATTGATAAGCCGTTAACCTTCTTGTGCAATTGTGTAATTGGGGACGAACGCACACGACAACCCGGACCGAGGTGCCGATGCTTTAAGCGTCGCCACACGGTCGAGTGAGCAGTTTAACTCGTGAGCACATGAATTATTAATTTTCCCTTCAGTGTCTCCATTTTGTGGATCTGCACGCCTTGGACATATGGCAAAGCTGTGGAGTATCGGACGGGGGCCAACACCGGTCTGCCGCTGTTCAGCTAGCGCCGGCTCGCTACAACAACGAGAACTGATCAAATCCACAAAACCGATCGTGTCTGTTTAATTTATGGAACAATAAGTTGATATAATTAGCATTGTGACAGGCTTCGGGAAGTGAGAATTGGGTGTTAAACGGCGTGTGCCGGATTAAACGCCTTGTTCCGGTGTTGCCGAATAGACTCGCGCAGGTGGCGTCTTGCTAGGTATGGCTCTGGTACTACCTCCCAAGCCAGGACATTGTTCCATGTCTGCGGCTGACAGGCAGCACAAAAAAAACTTTGTTTTTTGGGGGGGGGGGGGGGGGTTTGAGGATTGGTTTGGTAAACCAGGAGTCGTGAGTTCGTATCTCACTGCGGCTTCTACTCCCCGAGAGGGGTTGCATCAGGAAGGGCATCCGGCGTAAAAACTGGCAAACAAATACGAGCGTTCATCTGAGATGACACGCTGTGGCGACCCCTAACGGGACAAGCCGAAAGAAACTTACTTGATGTGCAATCCACCGATTCACCGTCACGCTGTTTTGTTTCCTCGTTTGCTAGGAATGTTCACCCTCACCGAAGTCGCCTCCCTGAACGATATCCAGCCGACTTACCGCATCCTGAAACCATGGTGGGACGTGTTCATGGACTACCTCGGGATCGTCATGCTCATGCTGGCCATCTTTGCCGGGACCATGCAGCTGACGCGAGACCAGGTGGTCTGCCTGCCCGTCCTGGACTCGGCACCGGTCGAAGTGGCGCCCGTGCCGACGGGGGAGTCCGGCAGGTTGTGGGATAAGGAGAGCGCCGTCGGGGAACAAGCGGCGCCCCTGATGGCGGCCCCTGACAAGCAGCCCACACCGCGGCAGCGGCCGCCCCCCACCGGGATCCCGACCAAGCTAGATTTCCAACAGTATGTTTTTGTCAACCAGATGTGTTACCACGTCGCCCTTCCGTGGTACTCTAAATATTTCCCCTACCTGGCGCTGATCCACACCCTGATCCTCATGGTCAGCAGCAACTTCTGGTTCAAGTATCCCCGGACCAGCTCCAAGATTGAGCACTTTGTGTCCATCCTGGGCAAGTGTTTCGAGTCTCCGTGGACTACGAAGGCGCTTTCTGAGACGGCGTGCGAGGACTCCGAGGAGAACAAGCAGCGCCTGGCGGGGGCCTCCGCCCAGCACAAGCACTTCTCGACCAGCAGCGAGGAGGGCAGCCCCAACCAGTCGGCCCCCATGCTGACCAAATCCGGCGTTACCTTCTCCGCGGAGAAGCTGGTGAGCGAGGCGCCTTCCATGACCATCCTGGACAAGAAGGACGGCGAGCAAGCCAAGGCCCTCTTCGAGAAAGTTCGCAAGTTCCGCGCCCACGTGGAGGACAGCGACCTCATCTACCGCCTGTACGCCCTGCAGACGCTCATCAAGACCGTAAAGTTCATCCTCATCCTGTGCTACACGATGACATTTGTGGCCTCCATTGACTTTCACCACATGTGCGAGCCGGAAATCAAGCACCTGACGGGGTACAGGAAGTTCCACTGCACGCACAACATGGCGTTCATGCTGAAGAAGCTGCTGGTGAGCTACATCGCGCTCATTTGCGTCTACGGCGTCATCTGCATCTACACGCTCTTCTGGCTCTTCCGCCGGCCCCTGAAGGAGTACTCGTTCGAGAAGGTCCGCGAGGAAAGCAGCTTCAGTGACATCCCCGACGTGAAGAACGACTTTGCCTTCCTGCTGCACATGGTAGACCAGTACGACCAGCTGTACTCCAAACGCTTCGGCGTCTTCCTGTCCGAGGTCAGCGAGAACAAACTGCGGGAGATCAGCCTGAACCACGAGTGGACCTTCGAGAAGCTCCGGCAGCACGTGGCCCGCAACGTTCAGGAGAAACTGGAGCTGCACCTCTTCATGCTGTCCGGCGTGCCGGACGCGGTCTTCGACCTCACCGACTTGGAAATCCTCAAGCTGGAGCTCATCCCCGAGGCCAGGATCACGGCCAAGATCTCGCAGATGATCAACCTGCAGGAGCTCCACTTCTATCACTGCCCCGCCAAGGTGGAGCAGACGGCGTTCATTTTCCTTCGGGACCACCTGCGGTGCCTTCACGTCAAGTTCACGGACGTGGCAGAGATCCCCAGCTGGTTGTACTTGCTGAAGAACTTGCAGGAGCTGTACCTGGTGGGCAACCTGAACTCTGAGAACAACAAAATGATCGGACTGGAGTCTCTGCGCGACCTGCGGCACCTGAAAGTTCTCCATCTTAAGAGCAACCTCACCAAGATCCCCACCAACATCACCGATTTGTCGCCGCACCTCGTCAAGCTGGTGGTGCACAACGACGGCACCAAGCTGCTGGTCCTCAACAGCTTGAAGAAAATGATGAACCTGTCGGAGCTGGAGCTGCACAACTGCGAGCTGGAGCGCATCCCGCACGCCATCTTCAGCCTCAACAACCTCCAGGAGCTGGACCTGAAGTCCAACCACATCCGGACCATCGAGGAGGTCATCAGCTTCCAGCATCTCAAGCGGCTGACGTGCCTCAAGCTCTGGCACAACAAGATCATCTCCATCCCGCTGTCCATCAGCCACGTCAAGAACCTGGAGTCGCTCTACCTGTCCCACAACAAGCTGGAGTGTCTGCCCGGCCCACTTTTCACTCTGCTCAAGCTGCGCCACTTGGACGTGAGCCACAACTCCATCGCCGCCGTACCGCCGGAGGTGGGCTTCCTGCAGAACCTCCAGTACTTTGCCATCACCGGCAACAAACTGGAGGCCGTTCCCAAGCAGCTCTTCAAGTGCACCAAACTGCGGACGCTGTGCCTCGGCCACAACGGCATCGCCGTCCTCCCCGAGAGGGTCGGCCAGCTGGCCCAGTTGGGCCACCTGGAGCTGAAGAGCAACTGCCTGGACCGGCTGCCGGTGCAGTTGGGCCAGTGCCCCCTGCTGCGCCGGGGATGCCTGCTGGTCGAGGACCACCTCTTTGACTCGCTGCCTTTGGAGGTCAAAGAGAGCATCAACCAGGAGTCCGGCGCCGCGTTCGCAAACGGTTGCAAGTGTCTGACGGACGGGCGGTAGCGTGTCAGGCCGCCATCTTTTTTTTTTTCTTTTTTTTTCCATGCAGCAGCTCAAAGGCCAAGTAAGACTTCCCTGGTACTCCTTTCACATCGAGTCTGCGCTGGTTTTTGCCAAAGTGATGTCAGACTCGCGCAACGCTCTGCAGGCCCAAAGGGAAAGTTCCTCAATCGAGGGACGCCTCGGGACTCCGTGGGGGAGTCTTGGGGGCCCAAAAGGGCTGCAAATTGAAAATGTTGTATTTCAAGACCACCGTTTCTGTCCCCCTAGCACTGATCACGCGTTCCCCGCGCTAACGGCGAACCCCGTTTTTACGACGGTAGCCTACTTTAGTCGAAAGTTAGCGGTGACTTCACGAGAGCCTCACGCGAATGACGTGACTGGCACCAAGGGTGCGAGTACATTTCAAAGTAAAAGTATTTGAGCATAGGAAAAAGTGTCGAATGAAAGGGCACAAGTGTTTTTGGAATTATTTAAAAAAAAAAAAAATGTAACATTGATGCTCACAGGACAAGTCGAACTCTGCCCGCACCTCGTTCGCAGCAAGCTGGAGTTGGGTCAGAATTTGAGACGGAATCGGTGGTGGTTATCGGCAACCGCGGCGACAGACTAGCAACTCTTTGCCGGTTCAGAGGGACGCTTTCTGTTACCGTGGCAGCTCGGGGTGCCGCTACGGGGGTTATCTCCGTGGAAACGGAGTACAACTTTTTGGACGCCACCCGTTTAGTACGGCAAATATGAACGTACTTTTTTTTTTTTTTTTTTTTTCGGCGCCCCCTGCTGGTGACACCAAAGGTCCGCGGGTCCACATCACTCCGTCACCGGCTCGACGCGCAAAGTATTTTAGCACAGGAAAAAAAGGTCTCAAACCACTGGGTGGGGGGGGGCTTCTCATCTTCTGTTTCTCCTCGTGTTGACACGTAGCATTAGCATTAGCAGGAGCGTCAGCCAATTCTGCTACGTTTGTCATAACTCGGCGCACATTTTACGTCACATTTATTTTCAAATCCCGACACAGCCACAACATTAGGCACACTTGCGTTTTCCTCCCGGTATTATCACGTAATATTAGTAGGATATTCTTGCAATAATGCAGCTTCATTTTTAAGAAAAATTGACTCAAAGTAGCCGGAATTTACCAAAACAATTTGATTTTCTAGTATTTTTTTTTTTTTTTATTGTGACTTTAATCTCTTAGTGACTTTTTTTTTCCAGAAAATTTCATATTCTTGGAATATTACCACTTTATTTTTGGCGTGTTTCAACTTTTCTGAAAATATTCATGCACACTCACAAAATGATGGTATTTGTCGCGTAAATTGATTTGCGAAAATCAAAATGAAAACAAACTGATTTAATGGTCTTTGTTTCAGAATATTGCAATTGTATTAAGCTTTTTTTTAAATTAACTTTTGGGGAAGCCTTTTGTTTATGTTTCTGATTTTTTTTTTTTTTTTTCTTTCCCAAAATAGTTTAGCTTAATTCTAAAATGATATTATTGTAATACTACCCCCCCCAGAAACGAAAACAGGATTAATGAAAAATAATCAACTTTGTTGTATTTTGTTGTTGTTGTTGTTGTTTTTGTCACTGTGACCTTTTTATTCTGAATTTTGAATTCATGAAAATAACACCTTGTTTAATATCAATCTTGTTCAAATCTTTAATCATTTGACACCAAATTAATATTCAGATGTGATTCTTCATCAAATGGAAAAACTACTCCAGTTTAAATAAGAACATTCCTTTATGGAAAATTAAAAAATATGAATCCGACGTTATGATTGTAAAATTGTTTGCTTGCTTTGTTTTTTTTTTTGTGACATGACATTGTTCTCGCGGTATTATGATTTCTAATATCTGCCTTTTTTTTGCTTGCAATTTAGCGAACTTGTGTTCTTGTAGCTACGTTCGTGGATGCCAATATTTGAAACACTTCATAGTCGAAGCACAATAACAAAGGTACATTATTTTTAATTTTTGTCCGCATTGTTAGAGATCTTGTCTCGGTCGGGTGTCCCTAATGTTGTGGCCCACGGGAGTAAACTGACCTGATTTTTATTTCCGATGTGTGTCAACAGCTGGAAATCATAAAGACCGTAAATGACGGCGCAAGAACAATAACTCGAACGCTACAGTTATTATTATTGTTATTATTTTTTTTTTTGTGCGCGTGTGTGCTCTGGGGAGAGGCGAAAAGGTTTGTTTGAGGAAGCTTCCACATTCCACCGCATTTTACGTCATCAGACGCTGACAAAAGGGACCAACCATCCAAATCTGTGATGATTTCGGCGCAAAACGATATTTTTGTTTTACTAGGATAGACATCTGTTCTTCGTGTGCTATTTAAATAAAGATTAGCTTGTTTAAAAAAGCAAAAGAAGATATTGTTGTATTTTTGTTTGTTTTAGTAAACGAGATGTGACGTTTAAAAAAAAAAAAAAACTTGCAGGCATAAATCCTTGGAAAATGCTCCCCTCTAGTGGACGATAGTGGTTACTGCGATTTTTCGAATGATTTTATACGCACAGTTTGAACATTCACATTGCACTTCAATCCAGAAACTAATTGAGTCAATAAAAATGTATTTCATTTTTTTTTTAAATGTACCTAAATTTTAAAGGTACAGGTTCATTTAAAAGCAAACGCTTCAAAGTTAAAAACAACTGAACTGGACTAAAAATGTGATTCTTGCAAATACCACTAGGGGGAGCCCCCCTCCCCTCCTCAGACACAAGTTTTGGAGTATATTTGTATAATAACTATATTTGAAGTGTCAACCAGTACTGTGGTCATACTTGAATAATTACTAAGAGAAGCAAGTCATTAAATTAGAAGGGGAAGTTATTTTAATAACATAAAAAGAGAAAATACTAATAAAATACTCCCCCCCCCCCACCCGCCCAGAATAATATAAGTTTGTTGTTCTATCACGTGACCCTTTACCAAGTGTAAAAATGATCCAAATATTTTCACGCCCTAAAACTTCATTTTAGTACACAAGTTGAATTACACAAAAATATTGGGACACTCGCCCCAGATATGAACCCATTTTTTTTTTTTTTTTCATATTAGTTTTCACCATTCACGTGTCCAAATACTTTTGCTAACACATGACGTGTTTTTGGACAAAAGTAGTGGCTCACTTTGCTCGTCCCTGTTTCGAATACTTTTCCTTTCTATCATCTTAATATCTTCCATATCTATGCAAAGGCGCAGTGACTCCGCTGGTAAAGCGTCGGCCTCACAGTTCTGAGGGCCCGGGTTCGATCCCAGCCTCGGAAGTTTGCATGTCCCCCCCCCCGTGCCTGCGTGGGTTTTCTCCGGGTGCGCACTCCGGTTTCCTCCCACATCCCCAAAACACGCAACCTTAAATTGGACACCCTAAATTGCCCCAAGGTGTGATTGCGAGCGCGACTGTTGGCTGGCGACCAGTTCAGGGGGAACTCCGCCTCCTGCCCGTTGACAGCTGGGATAGGCTCCAGCACTGCCCGTGACCCTCGTGAGGATGAGCCACCCGTACTACATTTGTGTTGCTTTTACACTTGTGGGACGCCATTGTTGGCGCAAACTCCGCCAAGCATCCGTTCAACGACCGCGCGAGTCTGAATGATTAATTGATGCATCGATCCGGTCGCAAAACTTTCGTCCACCTCTGGAGTCTCCCCGGAAAGCTCCTTTCGTCGGTTACCTCCTCGCCGGGATTGTCGGAGTCTCCAAATAAGCTCCGCTGGCCTCGGCCTCCATCTTGTTCCTCTTCCATTTGGGCTGGGCACACGGGACCGCGGGGTCCTGGGGTTCTGGGGCGCGCAGCCCGGACTCGCTTGCCCCGGCCTCCTTCGGGACTCTCGGGATCCTTTTAGCTTCTTCTTCTTTATCTGGTTCTTCTCTCAGATAGAACTGCCAAGGACCCAGTGAGCTACCCCCCCCCCCCCCACAGACCCCAGACCCAGACCTCGCTTCCCTCCCTGCCGGAGGTAAAATCTATAGCGAGTGTTTGATGGAGGCCTTGAAATGAACGCTTTTAAGGAGGTTACGGGCGCTCCGGGTGGACCCGAATGTGTCTGGATGGGGTGGGGGAATTTTTTTTTTTTTTGGGGGGGGGGGGGGGAGACCAGTTCCTCGCGGGAACGAAATACAGTAGTGACCCGAAGACACCTGGATTGTGGATCTTGATGCTTTCCTGCAGGAGAGCAGCTCGTGCTAGACGTCGGTTCAGCGATAGGGGGCAGCAGAGAATCGCTTTTGGAACCCAGGTGGTGAGAAGAGAAAGTTCCAGACTGGCAGACTTCCCGCTGACAAGACAAAAACAAGTTCAGGGTGAGGTTTTAAACAGGGGTTAGGGTTCCGAAGCTGGACTCGAAGCCAGGGGTTGAGTTTCAAGGATTTGCGCATTTAAATGAGGCGGATTTAAAAGATCGGGATTCAAATTAGGGTTTCCAGACACAGTTTGGATTTTTCAAAAGGCCTCGGGATCCAAAGTAGGGATTCAGACCAAGGATAGTGTTTCAGATACTTTCAAGTTAGGTTTTAAAAAAAGTAGGTCTTTAAAACAAGGGTAGGCCTACAAGATCTGATTAAAAATGAAGATTTGAAGCCCGGATTAGTTTTGCAAATTAGAGATTTAAACCAGGATTAGGGTTTCAATTATGGGGATGATATCGGAGTTTGAATCTAGGGTTGGGGTTTCAATTTGGGCTTTGGACTTCAACCATCCAAATCAAGTTTCAACTTTGGAAGATAGGAATTGAAATTTGGATTTAAAACCTGGTTTAGGGCTCCAAATGAAGGTTTCAGGCCAGGTTTCAAGATTTCTTGGCCAGAGTCGATTTTGAAGACTGGGTAAACCCGGATAGTCTCCGGCATTCCTGCGACCCTTGTGAGGATAAGTGGCTCAGATATAAGATGGATGGGTTAAAATAAGGGTTCCAAGTCAGGGTTCTACTTTCGACACGGTTCTTTTCCTTTCGGCTTGTTTGGTACAGTTTTTACGCCGGATCCCCTTCCTGACGTGACCCCTCTGCATTTCAGCCGGGTAGTCCCAGGCGGTCTCCCATCCAAGTACTAACCAGGACCAAACCCGCTTAGCGTCTGAGATCTGACAAGATCGGGCGCTAACCCGTTCGCGAGGCTTCAAAATAAGATTATAGGCCAGGGTAGAGGTTTAAAAACTGATTTAGAGCTTCTAGCAAAGGTTCGGGGTTTGAATTTATGTTTTCCATACAGGGCTGGTTGGGAATTTTAAGGTTTCAAGCCAACATGACGAACTGATGTGATGCCAGCGGTCGGGTTTCCAGCACTCTTTGAACGCAACACGTGACCAATCGACAGAAAGCAACATGGCCGCCGCCAAACCTGTGACCTTTTCACCCCCGAAGCCGAAGTGGCGCGTGGACCCCTCGGTGGCGTTCCCGGGCGGCGGCGATGCATTCGCACGTCTCGGGCGCGGCTTTTGCGTCCGCTCTCCGAGGGGCCGCCGTCGAGCACTTTGGCGGCGTCGCGATTGTCAAAACGCCGCCACCCAGCACACGCAGGTGAGCGGCGGTTCTCCGGGGAGGGACCGGTCGCAACCCGGAACGTCCATCAGAGGGGTCTCGCGGGCGCACGCGCACACACTTGGGGGAATGCTTGATGGATTGTCTGTGTTTGTGTTTGTGTGCGAGAGGACGAACGCGCTGAAATATTAACGCCGTGCAATATTGATGCGAGCGCATGTGAGAACGGTCAAACACACAAATGGCAAACAAAAGCGCACGCACGCACGCCGAGAGAGAAAAGGAGGCCAATTAATATTTCAGCGGCGGTCCGATTAAACGCGGGGAATTAAAGGCCTTGGAGGAGGTCGACGCATCCCCGGGAACGCCGTCCTATCGATCGCCGCCTTTGAAGGGGGGAAAATGGCGGCCGGCGCGGGGATTTCCCGCGCTCCGCGCTAATGAATGCGCGCCCGCTGCTAAATTAGCCCCCGGAGGAGCCGCGGGTTCCGTCGGCGCGTTTACGCGAGTCAAACGGGAGAATTACAAGTAGAATTGCGTCCACGTGGCGGGGGAAATATTCACGAGTGCCCGAGTCGCCCTTTGTACCGCGATATCCTCTGCAGTACTCCAATCGACTTAAAAAACTGCATCTGTGCAGTATTAAGGCTTGCGGATATTTTCCATATTTGCAGCATCGCGACTCACTAATAAGAATAATACATTTTTGGTTAAAAAAAAAGCCTCTGACAACAGATGCGTCGCATATTTTCAAACGCGATTTCAAATGAGTTTCAAGGCTCAACACGACGTCCGCTAGCCGGAGGCTGAATTGCACGGTTTTTGTTTGTGGAGTCAACTACAGTGCCGTATTGGCTCAAGCGTGAGCCAGCGAATATTAATAATAATGCGTAATATTTTCCATGTCGAACTCGGTACACCTCAGTACTGTATGGGAAAAAAAACCTTAAAAATGAATACCGTAATTTTCCGTAATTTTTTCACATGCTTTCAAACCTGCAGTTTATGCGGTGATGCGGCGCTAGCGTTAGCGCACCTGGTTCTAAGCCTCGGTGCACAGAAAGAGTTTAACGCTAGCGCGGCGACACTTTCAAGGCTGTGGTTTGTGCGGTGATGCGGCTAATTTGTGCATTTTTTCTAACGGCCGCAAGGGGGCACTCGAGCGGAAAAGGTAAGAATGAGACCGGGGGAACATATGTGCCGAGGAAGTGACTTTTACCGGCCCTGTTAGCGCTGGGCTAGCGTGTTACTGGGGTGTCTCAGTGATAGGGTTAACGGTAAGTTTTATTTTAACCAGCCCTCTTAGCCTTAGCGCGGTGTCAGTTCTAGCTTTAGCGCTAACCTCTTTCTATGTACCGTCTTTGTAAGTATCTCGATTTTCAATGTGGGCACTTGCGGCTTTTACACAGCTGCGTATGTACCAAATGGCATTTCCTTTACAAGTGTACATGGTGAGGCTTATAACCAGGTGCCCTGTTAGCGCTGTGCTAGCGTTAGTTGTTCTAGCGTGTTGCTGCTGTGCTACTGGCGTGTCTCAGTGATATTTACCGGTAAGTTTTATTTGAACTAGCCCTCTTAGCGTAAGCGCTAAACTCTTTCTGTATACCGTCTTTGTAAATATCTCGTGTTTGAATGTGGGCACTTGCGGCATATGTATGTACCAAATGGTATTTCCTTTACAAATGTACATGGTGAGGCTTATAACAAGGTGCCCTGTTAGCGCTACGCTAGCGTTAGCGCTGTTCTAGCATGTTGCTGCTGTGCTACTGGCGTGTCTCCGGTCAGTTTTCTTTTAACCGGCCCTTCTAGTGTTAGCGTTAGCGCCAGGCTAGCGCTGCGCTAGCGTTAAACTCTGTGTGCCGTCTTTCTTTGTACATATCTCGTGTTTCAATGTGGGTATCAATGTGGGCACTTGCGGCTTTGACACAGCTGCGGCGTATCTATGTACCAAACGGTATTTCCTTTACAAATGTACTCGGCGAGGCCTGTCACCAGGTGCGCTCTGTAGGCCGGGAATTACGGTATTTGTAATTTTTTTTTTCCACATTGTCCACGACTCACCAAACTGTGTTCCGCCAGTGGAGAATTACTGTCCTAAGGTACGCCACGTAGTACTGTTTGATTTTATGTAGCAATGTATCCTATATAGCACGCTATCCGTAGTACTCCTTTTAGTTGTGTCTTGTAAATATTACTGCATCCCATTCTCGCGGCACATAACTTCTTCTTCCACTTGATGTACCGTCCACGTATCGGTGTATCCTACGATCGCCTTGAAAGCCCCTTTTAGCGGCGGCGCTTTTTGGCTTTTAGCGGTCTTCGGGTTATTCTGGTCATTTTGCTCGCGTGACGCGTCGAAAGGCCGCAGCGCGGCCGAGCTTGTCGGCTCCTTTTCCCCTCCGTTTGCCTTCTGAATTTGTGATGGGCGCGCTCTCACGCTGAAGTAAAGAGGTTGAAGCCGCGGACGATCCGCGCGAGTCAGCCGCTAAGCGCGGGCGTCGATGGCCGTCTTGATGCCCGGACGCGCTACATCGCGTCTCGGCTTGTTAACAGCGTGTATGTTAATGACTCCACTTAGGAGATGATCGATGTTGTCGGCGCTTTGAAGGCGGCGCCGCCGCCGATCGATACGCGATATCGCTCACTTTGAGGGGCGGTCACGTGGCTAGCGCGCACACCCTGGAGCGCGTTAGCGCTTCCTCAAGACGCTGAAAATATACAAGCGCTATATCAACTGGCGTAGGATACGGAAGACTATTTAGGATGAAAACTACGATACGATGATATGAAAAATTATAGGATACAATACGAGATAGGATATAGGACTACATGTAGTACTTCATAGGACAGAATACAAAGGATACAGATGACTAGTATACAACGCTATGGACTGTATCCTATGTACTTTGGATACAATCACACAGAGGATCAAGTACTACATCCTACGTACAGATGAGTACACTAGTTAGTATTCAATCTTAAGTAGTCGTGCATCCTAGTAATGCAAAGTGATGCGGTTTGGGCGATACACAGCCAGAAATTTGTCTTTGTTTTATGTTTGGTTTGACAGGAAAAAAAATGTAATAGAAGCACACACGCTTATCCTCACACGTGCCCACCGTCTGTCTTTGGTATAGTAGCGTTGTATTATTTGTATTGAATGATATCTCATTATGTCCTAAATCCCAAATTAAAATTGTTTATTGCTAATAGAATTAGCCCAATGACAGCTTAGCAAATCGATGGTAAAGTTGGGGTTTTTGTACATGCGAGGTAAGTTAGCTACTGTGCTAACTAATAAGGAGCAAATATAATAAAAAGGAAAACTTCATTATCAATGTTTGTTTTTCTTTCCGGTTATATGGTCACAGTGACAGACTACAATATGGTTGAGAACTGATAAAATATGAAAAATTAAAAAAAAAAAAAAAAAAAGCTTAATTTTTTTTCAACTTCCTATAGCTAGCCAAAATGTTTTTGGAGCGACACACCCAGAGCATTATCACAAAGCGGAAATATTTAAAATATGTCTGTGAAAAAATTACAAGACATACAAACAAACCCCGGTCAGGCCAATGGTTCTCAACGTGTGGTACGTGGGCACCCTCAAGTGGTAAGTGAATGAATCACTCAATTAAATATTCAAACTGCGCATAAAGTTACTTTTATTATATTTTGTAAAGTGCATTTGTTAAGTACAGTTGTGTTTGAGTTATTTTTTAAGTACAAGACCTTTGCATTTAATCTTTTAGAACTGAATTTTTTCTACATTTATCCATGTAGAATTTTTAGTAAGCATTAAAATAACATATTAAAAATGATCATTTAATATTTAAAAATATATTTAATGTTTTTAAAATATTTCTGTTATTTAAGAAAATATATGTGGAGTTTTAATTTCATAACTGCATAATGTTACAGTAATATTAAATACCGTAATTTCCGGCCACAAGCTGCAACTTTTTTCACACGCTTTCAACCTTGCGGTTTATGCGGTGATGTGGCTAATTTGTGCATTTTTTTTTTTTCTAACGGCCGCAAGGGGGCGCTCGAGCGGAAAAGGTAAGAGTGAGACCGGTGCAATATATGCGCTGAGGAAGTGACTCTTGTGAAACCTGTTAGTGCTGCGCTAGCGTTAGCGCTGTGCTAGCGTGTTGCTGCGGTGTTACTGGCGTGTCTCAGCGATATTAACCGGTAAGTTTTATTTTAACTGGCCCTGTTAGCGCTAGCGTTAGCGTTGAACTCTTTCTGTGTACCGTCTTTGCAACGTGTATGTACCAAATGGTATTTCCTTTACAAATGTACTCAGTGAGGCTTGTAACCAGGTGCCCTCCGTAGGCCAGGAATTAAGGGGTAAAACATAAAAAAGGGAAAGTTTTTCCTCGTTTTGGATGAAAACAGTAGTAGGCCCTACCTGCTATGCTTCTTCTTCTTCTTCTTCTTTTCCTTTCGGCTTGTCCCGATTACCTCATCTGTCAGCCCATCCCTTACTACCGCAAACAGGAAGGGGCTCGGAGCGGATCCCTGATGCAATCCCGCCTCCTCCTTAAACTCTTCCTACACACCTACGGCACATCTCACCGCTGTTCTGCTAGCTACCTGCTATGCTATTTTATTTAAATATGTTGATGATTGTGGTAGTACTTTGAGAGCAAATTCTTTTCGGAAATGACACTCGACGTGAGCTATTTGGTGTTTCAAAGGATTCTTTCTCAGGACGAGTGAAATTTCCAGAAAACGCGCACGTTTCCGCCTTTTGTGCAAAATGTCCTCCAATTGGGGCGTCGATGATTTCTGATCCTTCAGCGTTTGTGTATTTGTTGAGGATGAGGCCGGCTCAATATTGCATGAAGTCATTGATTGTGTATTTACGGCGTAATCAAAGTAATTAAAGGCCACGTGAATGTTTCAGCGCTACCTCGCTTCTCTCGGCGCCAGGAAATATTTCCCGCTCGTCCCGGATGAATTTTTCATGCGCCACTTTTGAGGAAGATGAAAGGCCGAGATGAGATGGCGGCCATGCTAGCTCACGTGCTAGTTTGGATGCTAGCTAGCACACAGAAGTGGGAAAAATGCAGTACTCCGTATTCAAATGGGAGCGCAGATACTTGTGTAAAAAAAAAAAAAAAAAAAAAAAACGCGAGTTATGATTTTCAAGACAGGGGTTAAGGTTTCACACCAGGGTTTGAAGCCCAGGGGTCAAGGTTCAAGTTTGGGTTTCAAAGTAGACTTTCAAGGCCAACAAGGATTGGAGCACAGGTTCTCTGAAACCTCTGATGTGGATTTGAAGGCGTCTCATCCCCATCGCGAGCCACCAGGAGTCATCAGAAGGCCCCCAACCCCCCCCCCCCTCGACCCCCGACCCCACCCGCCAGTCCCCGGGAGGCCCCCGCAAACATCAAAAAGCAACGGTTCAACATTTCACCGGGGAACAAGATGAGGCCGCAGCAGGGCGTCGTTGGCTGTCCCGTGCGGACCCGCGCCATCGCCTCGCCTCGAGGGGGGGGGGGGGGAGGTTCCCCACCGCTGTGATCAGGGGCCGCTGCCCATTCTCTTTGAAATGCCAATGTGCTCATTTTCATTTTCATTGACGCCCAAGCAAGGAGGACGTCCCTGGTGGCGCCAAGATGGACGCCACGGGCTCGTCGGTGCGCCACTAACACGGCCACAATAGGACTCGTCTGATTAATAAATAAATAAATAAATGGAACTAATCTGTAAAAAAAAGAATTTTGGAATGAAAAAAATAATCCTGAAAGCTCCCCAAATTTTTCGCAAACTAGCTTTTTGTTCAATACGCAAGATGTTTGTCCGGAAAATGTGATATTTGTCAATAATAATAATCGTAATTATATTTATAAATGCACTGTACACTCAATAAAAAAATCCTAAAGTGATACAATATGAAACGTAGGTATAAAAGTTTGGAGAAATATAATGTTTTTCTTTCTTGAAAAAGTTAGGGCTCAATCTTGATTAAAAAAAAAAAAAGACTTTGGGAGATTTCTTATTTTTTTTTCCATAAATATTTTTTTGCTGTCAAAACTTAAAAATGTTTTCTTCCTTTTTTGAAGGTTAGGAGTGGAAAACCGTTCCACTTTTTTCTCTCACAATAATATTTTTTTATCTTGACAGTTTATTGAAAAACAAAATCAGACTTTTTCATTTGACAATTGAAAAATGTTCCTTTTTTTCCAGAATGGATACTTTTTTTAATGGAAAAAAGTAAGATGACATTTTTCTTTGAACAATATGATTTTTTCGTCTTTACAAAAAAAGCTTTTTCCCCCCCAAGTTTTTTTTTTTTTTTTTAAAATGAAGATGATCTGAATCCATCCATCTTGTGCAAGTGCACAAACAAACAAACAAACAAACAAACGAGCTGTTTGGGTGGGGTGGGGGGGGGGACGTGATGGTGTGCGTGTGGCTGTGTTGTCACGTGGGGTGGGGGTGCATGTTTCACATGTGATTTGCAATTCCGACAGATTTGCTGATCAAACGACTTCTTCCAATCTGGCAGCTGTTCAAAGGCGACAAATGTCATGTGACCCAGCCCAACGCAGCTAACGACAGGTAAGCCCCCCCAAGACCCCCCCCCCCCCGCCCATCTCCTCCGCCGCTACCGAACAAGCATTTGTTTGCTTTAGGGTGTGTATTTATTTGATTCTGCACGCGAGTAAAGGTACACATGTTGGGTGGGGGGGTCACACGTTGCCTTCCTTACGTTCAATCGGTTGGGTTTTCAAATGAAAAAAAAAAAATCACAAAAATCACAAAAATCTACCACTTCACTGTTGCGGTATGATGACTCTGTTTCTCAATTTTTAAATAATAATTTCTTGATTGTGGAAGAAAACCACAGGAGCAAATCGTAATTTAAAAAAAATATATATACTTTCATTTTTGGGGGGAAATCGAACTTTTAAAATCTGAGTTTCAGGAAAAAGAATTTGTAGTGTTTTAAAAATGATTTTTTAATATAATCCGAATAATTTATTTATTTTATTTTTATGTATTTATTTATTGGCGAGTATCTCAACAACACACAAGGGCAGACAACCTTGGGGTGCATGAGGTGGCAGTTTGGTACTTCGCATAGTTCTAGAGACCTGCTGAAGGTCTTTGAGGCAGGATGGGGACCAGCCACTCACATTTGAAAAACGTACGGGTGTGGTCCACCAGTCATGCCCGCAGATATAAAGTTGCGGGTGTGTGTTCTGTTTGTAATTATGCGTGTTTCCCTTTAAGAGCGGAGGGGGGAGGTGTCTGGTAAACTAGGAAGTAGAAGTCTCCTGAGCAGCAGACTCGCGTCGCGTTTGCGGAAGGTCGACGCAAAAGTTGGATTGGTCGCAGGAGCGGAAGAGTCCCTTACAAAGCTGGAGTAAAAGCCTTTCAGGTCAGGCGCCAGCCGACTATTGCTGCCCCCTGGTGGTTTGGAGTCACTGGCGCAAAACTGTTCTTCCATCTTTGCTGCATTAACCCTCTTAATTTCTTCAGTCTTCTGGTTTCTCCGCTACCATACGCGACCTCTTTAGCCGGGCCGAGCCAACCGCGGCTCGTTGTTCTTGAATGTGCGAAAAGTTTTTGTCGGTACACAGAAAGCGACGTATGGTGTAACATCGTCAAGGCTGCCGTCGGATTTTTCAAAGGGACTCGAATCTGTGGAGTCGAAAAAGCTTCTCATTTTGGTCCACTTTTTAACTGATTTTAATCACAAAATCATCTTTTTCCAGGCCAAATTTTATTGCTTTCCTTTTAAAAAAAATTCAGGAAAATGATCAAAAACCACCCAAACTTTTTGGGAATTAAAAAAACATTTTTAAAAAATTATTAGACTTGTTTTTTTTTCCAAGACAGGACACGACTCGATTCTCCCCCCCCAAAACTCGTCGCTGCAAAGTTTAGCACACGTCGCCACGTTATCTCCAGCTGTCCCAGTTGCCGGCGCGGAGCAACCTTTGAACGCGTTTTCCCAGAAGGCATTGCGCGACCTTCAGCGGGCGTCGGCCCCGCAAACGAGCGCGGGCGCCACTTTTGTAGTCATCATGTGCTCGGAGGGGCCCATGAAATATTCAAAAAGATAACCCCCGCCCGGCTGCAACCGCAACCCTTTCCATTGATGTTGTGGCGGTCCGGTCCGGAGTCCGCGCCCCCCCCCCCCTCCTCTACCGATCCGAGGCGGGGGGGGGGGGGGGGGGTGGGTCGCGCACGTGCTGTCAATTCATGTCCAATGGCGAGGTCGTGCATTATACACCAGTAAGCCGAGCAGTTTGTTTTATTCACAAGACAGTCGTGATGGTGGTGGTGGTGTGGGTGGGGGGGGGGGGGGGCAGCGGGGGTTGGTAGTAGTGGGGTGTAAGGGGGGGGGTGGTGGGGGAGACTGAGATGGGAATTGGCAATACGGTAGCAGTCCGAGAAAACAGGTAGAAATAAACTATGTATAAAAGCGGCGCTAAGCTACAGCCTGGGGCCAAGCTCGGCGGGCTAGCATACCCCCCCCCCCCCCGCCCCTTTCCCGCCGCCCTCGCCCGAAGACTCTCAATCAATTCTTGGCTTGGCACTCGACAAATGTTTATTTTTGCCCGGCTCAACGCGATGACACGTCGCTTTTCGACGCTTTGCTCCACTTTTCCTTCCGCGGTTGTGATTCCGACGCCTCGGCAGGCGGGCGAAGGCCTTTTTCTGCGCTCAAAATATGGAACGTCAAAACACGTCGCGCGCGAGCCGAGCAGAACGCGTCATTTCACTTCGCTTCGACGTGTCGGCCCGATCAGCTGTGGATGATTTCAACTTTTTCTTTTTTTTTTGGTCCAAAACTAACTTTTGGGGTGAAAATATCAGTTTTTCTCCCTAAGGATTAACAACCCTTCCCCCTCCAAAAATGATTTTATTTTGATTTTTATTGAAAAAAGCAGCCTGGAAAAAATATGTTCAGAAAAAGTTTTCTCAACTCTGTTTTTTCAACAAATTGATTTTTGCTCAAAGGATTTTTTTTTTCCAGTGTACAACATTTTCCTCCCTAAAAATATATTTATTTTGCATTTTGTCAAAATCCCTTTATTTTCATACCACACATTATCTGCAAATATTACCACTTTCTTCATAAAGTTTTACAAAATGCAATGACAAAACTACCCCCCCCTCAAAAAACACCCCAAAAAAACCCAGCACTATCCCCCAAAATTAAGATTTACTGGCAATGTATGATTATTTTTGTTTTGTGGGATTAAAATTATGACTTTTTCACAACTTCTTTTCTAATCCCCAAAATACTGGTACTTTATCTTAAAAAAACAAAAAACAAAAACAAAACACTTTACTGGGGAAATTTAGAATGTTATTTATTATTATTTTTTAAATCGATGAAATGAATTTAAATCTTAAACTCGAGCTTTTGGACTGGGCTAGTTTGCATCATAAACGGCTGGCTGCGAACATATTAAGACCACGCCCCCCCCCCTTCATTAAAACAACTAAAACGTGAAATTAATGTCCTGTAAAAATATAAAAAGCGAGGGCCCAGTCGTTCCCACAATTCTGATGACAGCGTAGAAGGGCTAACCAGCTAAGATGCTAACATATTTCCTGTCCGTCCCATCATGCCGCGGGAAACTCCTCCCCCTTCTCTCTTTTGCAGCGGCGCCATTTTGTTCCCTTCTCGGTGGGAAATGGCGGGAGTCCCAACTCGATCCGGAATGTGAGCGCGGGCCCTGAGACGCACCATCTTTTCAGAAAACACAATGAAATGCAGTCATTTGAATTATGAAAACTTTGAATTACATTTTTTTTAATTTTACACCATGCCTTAAAAATTGCCCGATGTGCAAAAAAATAAACCCATCACTCTTCTTCTTAACATTCCCTGATTTCTTCATTCCCACAATGTCGCCCAAAGCCTCACGTGATCCTTGAGAAATATGTATGACATTTTGAAAATATTTCAGTGCCGAAAAAAACCCCTGTGATGACTTTTAAAAAACATTCCACCATGTGAAAAAATATTCACAATGTCTAAAAAAAATATGTATATATTCTCCTGCAATGCGGATGCAGTGATTTATCAGCATCTTTTCCGTCTTTTACAATAAAACAAAACTAAAATCCACGATTAATTTTTTACAAATTCACGATGCCCTACAAAAATTCCATAATGTCTTTAAAATTATATATATATATATATATATAAACATTTTCCGCACTCTAAATGCAGTTACACCGCCCCCCCCATGTTCCCTGGCAAACAACTATTTGCTGTGAGTGTGAGCCACCACTGGGGGGCAGTGTTTGACTTCCGAAGCTCGTCGTGGTGCTGGAAATGAAAAATGTCAATTTTCAAGGCAGATGACTGCGATCTTCTCCTGTGCTCTCCTCTCTTTCCTCTCCTCTCCTCTGCGCGTCTTTCACAGTCCATTCCGTTTGAAATATTGCACAATTTCACACGGCACGGCATGCACGGGGATTGTCGCAACCATTCCGGGATTTATCATTTTACGTGCGTCCGCATTCTTAATCTTGTCAATGGACTTCCGCATGTGTTCATGTAAGGCGGGGTAGGGGGCCGGCGGGGGCAGTTGTGGCTTCGGCTATGAGTATTCACGCTCGAGTACTCCCAGACAGAGAGAAACGATACCACGAGTACTTTGGAGACATAAAATGTCAATAAACAAAATGATATTGCATCGTAAACGCAGAGTTTTTCCCTACTTCGGCGGTGTCAAAAGTGCCTGGCGAGGAGAACTTGAAGTATCGCTGGCCTGCGGAGTACTCGACACCTTGAAATACCCCGAGTATCGGCCCCGATAGCGATACCAGGTATTAGTGCTCGCCCCTCCCTAATTTAACGACGTTAATAAATAATTGCCACACAGGAAGAAGATTCCAGATAAATTTGGGGGCGCCGATTACTACGTTAAACAGAGGCGGGCGGCGGCGCGCTGCAGTGCGACGCGAGCTAACGGCCGCCCGCCGGGCCGCCTTCATTCGCTAGCGCCGAATCTCCCGGGCCGCCGCACCTGCGTGAGCCGCATCGAGACGAGCGTGGCCGCCGAAAAACCTAAGACGGGAGAAAAAGAACTCGCGTCGTTCGGAAGCCAAAAAGCCAAAAGAACTGCGCACCACGCGCTAAAAGAAGGAAGTCAAATATAAAACCCGCATTTCACGTTTTTATTCACAAAAGGACGTACAGTATTCATGGGAAAATTTGGGGTTCTTTCTATGATGCCCTAAAATGCCACTAGATGGCGCCAAAGCCGTTGATAAGAGGAAAGTGGTAATCGGTGTCAAGGATGTACAGTTATGGTGTTACCTTGCTATGTCTTGTTTTTTTTTTTTTTTTTTGGGGTGGGGGCGGATTCCTTGCGTTCCAGATTTTTTTGGTTTGCTGGTAAAAACGGTTGCTAACTTTAGATTAAAAAATGTATAACCAAATAATGCATTAAAACATCAAAAGGAATAAAATGGGAATAGCGTAGAGTACTAATGTGCTTAACTGTATGTTTAAGAGGATAGAAACTCACGACTTGCATGTCAAATCACTGTTCCCCATTTAAATGTATTGAAATCCCATCAATCTGTTCCAGATCAGATTTTTTTTAATGCTAAATATGACGCAATATGATAAATACAATATGAACTACAGCAAATATGACCCAGTATAATTCAGCAAATTACAATATAATTTACCCCGAATACGAAATCATTCCAATGATAATAACATTTACTCCAATTACATTATTTCCAATTACAGAATGATTCATTCTAGTCTCAATAAAATCTACTCGCAATTGCAATACGTTACTCCAATTAGAATGCAATTCACGGTGAGAAAAAAATGGACAATTTCAGTACAATTCACTCAAATTTTGTATGAAATGTATTCACAAGTCGCAGCAATTCATCCCAAATGAAAAAATTTTTCTCCAAGTACAATAGTGAGAAAAGCAGAATAAAGCAGTTACGTGTTCAGTGAATTTATTTGTCATTCAAATTAGAGTACAACCTCATTTCTCAACCGCAATCCATTCCAGAAGGCGGTTCGAGACGTGATTTGTTGGAAAACCGAATCAATATTTCTCATACAATGGATGGAAAACAAAATATTGCGTTCCAAGCCTAAAAAATGTGGCTTTTTCTTGCATTTCTTTGAGCTTTTCGTGGTAAGAAAGTACATAGTCGAAATACATGTATAGTTTAAATACTTTATGCCATTTAAGAAATGTATTTATTTTTTGGCTTTAAATGTATGGTTTAGTAGTCGAGTAGGCTAGCCTGGGAGCGCATCGCCAAATCTGTAGCGACTCGGTACCCAGTCTTGTCAACCTTTTTTTTTTTTTTTTAAATCTAAAAAAGTGCAGAATAACTTTAAACAAGTAATAATGAGGGGGGAAAACCCCAAAATGTGTACTGTATTTTTTTTTTTTTTTAAATCAAATGTATTGTTAACTTTGTTGTAATTTAAATGTACAGCTTGGCGACAAACTGAAATATTTCATTGTGACCAAAGGATTTTCTTTCATTAAATTACATGAAATTAATTACATTTCTTGAATTTAACAAACTTTGCCCTTTGGTAACATTCTAATTAACTGAAAGTCCTTTTTGTTTTTAAAAGTGCATCTGTTTTTGAGCGAAACTAATATTCCGCCCTTGAATCCGACGCATGATTGTCCGGAAAACGCAAGCAAGCCAGGTCGACGCTAGCCTCGTGGAGACGGGAGAAGCTGCTGTTTAAATGTTTATATTTCTCTCTAATAAACAAGAAAAATGCCATAAAATAACAACCTTTTGTGACGCTTGTATGAGCATGCGAACGTGTACAAGCAGCGAAATGCCTTGCTGTGATTTGAAACCAAAGTAAGCTAAGTTAGCAAGGGCTAACGTTTTGGCTAACACCGGTCATGTTTGTTCCGACATTCAAGCACGTTTTAAAAAAAAAAACTTTCAGGATACACTAAATGAATCATTTTCATTGAATCAAAGCGATAATGGAAAATGTGACGGATTACTTGACTTTCATAAATTATGCAGTTTTTTTTTTTCCCCTCGTCCGCATTGTGGCAGTTCGCCGGCAGACGGGATCAAAGTAGCGAATCGGGGGCTACGGCGGCACGTGTCAAAGAAACATTTGCGACGCGGGTGTCGAAATTCAGGGAATAATTGTCTGACTGGGCGCAAAAGTCAACAGGCGGGAGGCGTGCTGGGCGGGTAAATACGGCGTATGATTTCCTAATGTAACGCCGCTAAGCCCGAGCTCACGTTTTCCGTCGGGGAGCAAACAGCGAGCGGCGTCCAAATGGCCAAAGTAATTAATGTTAGCGCGCGCCGCCGACATATTAGAATGTTAACAGTGTCGGAGCCGTGTGCCGGCGAATACCGAGTGAGGGCTTTATTACGGCGGGCGCGACGTCCCGCCTAATTGGGGACATGGCGGTTCCCGCTGCCGAGTCTTATCCTCGGCTCTTCTTCTTCTTTTTCTAATTTATCCACCCTCCCTCTCCCTCTCTATCTCGCACCCTCATCTCCGAGATCTGTTCTCATTAGCAGTCGACGACCAGACCCCCGCCGACCGCCCCCTCCCTCGTTTTGCATTTCAAGTGGAAGCGAGGGGGAGCCGTCGTACGCCGACATCTGGGCCCGCTATCTTTTTCTTCTCATCCCTCCCAGGAGCGCCGGCGTGTCATTAACGGGATTAATCTGGGCCCTAATTTCCTAATGATGGCTCTTTTAATGCATGTGAACCGGCGCAGTCTCTTGACTCATTAGCCACAATTTGCCCGCCAACATTTATTTTTGCTAATATGACGCCCCCCCCCACCCCCACCCTCGCCCGCTACTCCTCCTCCTCCTCCTCCTCCTCCTCCTCCTCCTCCTCCTCCTCCTCCTCTTCTTCGGCAGACACCAACGCTGGGAGAGCAAACACGTTTTAATTGTGCCCGAGCGACTCCCGATCAGCACGCACTCAGGATGCACTTCGCTGACTGGTAAACTAGCGACGGATCGTCTGCATCACGGAGCCGCGCTGAGATAAAAACAAACAACACAACAACAACAACAACAACAACAAAAAAAAAGCGAGCGAACCCCTGGAAAATGATCCAATTCTTTGACTTTGTTTGGATAAAATGGACATTTTTTTTCGTCGCCGTATATAAACCGCGGCGGCACGGTGGGTCAGCTGGAAAAGCGTTGGCCTCGCAGTTCTGAGGTCCCCGGTTCAATCCCGGCCCATTTTTGGGGATAATCTATTTTGCCGTGAGTCTCTTTTTGGGCTCATCACAGGCCGTGGGCAACAATCATCAAATGTACATGAAATAACCGTCACCAATTAACAATGGCGACGTTAAGGGATGGGGCTTTATTTTGTCAGGCCATATCCTTGTCTAACAGGAAAAAAGGTACTTCTACATGGGCGTCAATGACTTCATGGTGACAGGGTTTGTTTTTTTTTTATCCTTTGCCAATAGCAAGAGAACGCCGCAAACTGTGTATCGTTGGTTATTTACATTTTCATTTAGCAAATGGAAATGTAAAAAAAAAAAAAAAAAAAAAGTGATGGATTATTTGTTTTTGTAGATAGAACACTAAAAAAAGGGATTAAATATTAGCACCGGAGCCAAATCACAAAATTTTTAAATATGCCACAGAGCAAACTGCACTGTTTATTCACAGAATTATTTCAATTTAACAATTTTTATTGCAGAAATGTCCTTCATTTTCATCTTTATCACTTTATTTCATTTGCACCCTTTTTAGGTTGCGTGCCTTTGCGTGGCTTTTCCCCGGGTGGGCACTCCGCTTTCCTCCCACATCCCAAAAACATGCAAGATTAATTGCACACTCTAAATTGCCCCATCGGTATGATTATGAGTGCAACTGTTTGTCTCCACGTGCCCTGCGATTGGCCGGCGACCGGTTCAGGGTGTGCCCCGCCTCCTGCCCGTTGACAGCCGGGATAGGCTCCGGCACTCCACGCGACCCTTGTGAGGATAAGCGGCCAAGAAAATGGATGGATGGATGGATGCATAAACCACTAAGAAGCAAAATCAAATGTTGTCATCGCGCTGTCCTCCGATTGGTCCGTCAGGGCAAAACTCGTTATAGACAGGTGCGACAAGGAAAAACACATTTGCAGCGACCCGGCAGATTCATACATTTAATAATTAGCATCTCTGGCCAGTATGTATGCTAGTATTACAAGCATTTTTCAAGTTTCTGTCATGTAAAACATTAAATGTTGATTCTGAACTTAATTACACTGCGATTCACATCAGAATCAGAATCAGCTTTAATGCTCAAGTGTGTAAAAAACACAAGGAATTTTTCTCCAATTATGATGCAATAATATGAACTTCACTGTCATGCAATCCATTCTGATTTGCTCATTTATGCTCCAGACCGGTTCACTCCGATTCCGCTTCGATTCGATACGATTCCCTCTTGTTTCGATATGATTTGCTCATTCGTGATCCCCTTTGAGTCAATCCAAGGACGTTGCAATGTGATATGATTCACTTTTAATTTGGTATGATTTTCTCGGTTATGATGCGATTCGATTCGATCCAATTTCATTAAAATACTATACGATTGACTCTGAATTCAACATGATTCGCTCATCCTCAATGCTTCACTTTCACTTGAAGTACAAAGCAATGTGATATGTCATGATTCACTCTAAATTTCAATGGAATTCAATCCATTTATGCTATGATGTTATTTTTATGGCACAATTATTACTAAGATACAATGTACTCATCTACAATGCAATACAATTTATTCCAATTATTACTACGACACGGTACAATCGACTCAAACGATGATTCAAAATAAAAACGATTCATATGATACAATTCAGTCAACAGCTGTTATAGTTCAGTTTAACGACGTCATAAAATACTAAAATTCCGATATCATGCAACCGACGAATTCACGTTACAATACAATTCACTCCAATTAAGGTGGAAAATTTGTAACTCACATTTTGATGCCATAAAATCAGTTCCAATACGATTCACTCCAATTAAAATGTAAATAGGATGAATTCCAATTACAATGCGAGAAGATTCGATTGAGTCCGATTTCGGTGGAATGCGATGCCGCACGGTTCAGACCCAACGCAATATTTTTGTACTGTACTATCACGATAATTCACGAGCAATTCCGACGGCATACAATTCACGTCAAGTTGCCGGAAAATACGACGGACGGGGTCTCGTTCCGGTGAGCCGCAGTTGACCGCGCGCACCATTTTGGGATTCTCTCCTTGGCGGCGTCCCTAATGATGTGACTGCTCGGCGCATATGAAACATTTTTGTCCAAATCACAATCCGAGGCGCCGACCTCATCATGGGAGGCCGGGGGAAGCCGGGGTCAAAGTTCAACCGCCACAGCAGCCGCCAAACATCCTCCCCAAAACAATCCAACACGTCGGCGGACCCCGCGGCTGCCTCGCGGCGTGAATAACGGCCTCGCGTTAGCCGGCCACCAAAGCGTGACGCCGCGCCGCGGGCCGCGCGCTCTTGTTGGACTAGCTTTGCGAGGCTAGCGTGACATTGTTTAGCCGCGGAGCTCCACGACGTCTTCGCTCGCTCGTGGGCACCGTGTGCCGGGGCGATCCCGACATTGAGCGTCGGAATCGGAACATCGTAATCATCGTGAATTGTGTCATAATTGGATCAAATTGGAAATGGTGGGAATCGTGTTGTAGTAGGACTGCATGACTGTGCCATGATTATTGGACTCAATCATAAAGACTCATACCATAATTTCCGGCCAACAAGCTGCGACTTTTTTCACACGCTTTCAACCCTGCGACTAATTTGTGCATTCTTTTTCTAACGGCCGCATGGGGGCACTCGAGCGGAAAAGGTAAGAGTGAGACCGGTGGAATATATCTGCCGAGGAAGTGACTTTTACGGGCCCTGTTAGCGCTGCGTTAGCGTGAGCGCTGTGCGAGCGTGTTGCTGCTGTGTTACTGTCGTGTTTCAGGGATTTTTACCAGTAGGTTTTTTTTTAACCGGCCTCTTTGCGCCGCGCTAGTGTTTGTGCCGCGCTAGCGTTAGTGCCGCACTAGCGTTAGCAGCATGCTAGCGTGTTACTGCTGCGTCTGAGGGATTAAGGTACGATTTTTTTTTTTGTTTAACCGGCCCTGTTAATGCTGTTCTACCGTTTTGCTAATGTGTAGCTGCTAACATTACCGCTGTGCGAGCGTGTTGCTGCTGTGTTACTGTCGTGTTTCAGGGATTTTTACCAGTTGTTTTTTTTTTTTTTAACCAACCCCTTTGCGCCGCGCTAGTGTTTGTGCCGCACTAGCGTTAGCAGCATGCTGGCGTGTTACTGCTGCGTTTGAGGGATTGAGGTCCGATTTTTTTTTTTTTTTTTTTTTTTTGTGTGTTTAACCGGCCCTGTTAATGCTGTGTTTCCGTTTTGCTAATGTGTAGCTGCTGCGGCTGTTTTTATTTTTAACCAGTATGTTTTTTTTTTTTTTTTTTTTTTACCAGCCCAGTTCGTGCTACCGTGTTGTTGCTGTGTTAAGCTAAGCTAAGGTATTGAAACTCTTTCTGTGTACCGTCTTTCTTTGTAAATATCTCGTGTTTCAATGTGGGCACTTGCGGCTTTATGTACGTACCAAATGGTATTTCCTCTACAAATGTACTGGGTGAGCCTTATAATGAGGTGCGCTCTGTAGGGCGGAAATTACGATAATTGGAGCGAATTGTATCATATCGTTGTAATTGAAGTGAATCGTCACGTAGCCATAAAGAACCGTAGCGTATTTTATGGGAATTGTAGTCGACATTGTGGGTTTATTTTAAGCGATATTGTATTTTGTTGTATATTCATAAAGGGAATGAATCGTATCAATTTTGGAATTAATCACATGGCATTGTATCAGAATGATAGTTAATGGTATTATTATTATTATTATTGGACTGAATTGTGTAAGTGAATAAATAGCATCGGATCGTAGTCATAGTGAATCGTAGCACATAATAATTGAAAATAACATCGTACTTAGTGGATGACATGATATCATCAATTGTATCATAATTGTAGTCAATCGTGTCATATCACATTTGGAGTGAATTGCGTCACATTCTCATTGGCTTGACGTGTTCAGTATCATAAGTGAGTAGTATTGCATCGATTCGGAATCGTATCGTATCGCAATCAGAGTGAATCATGCCACAGCAAAATTAGGCGGAGTCATATTGTGTCACAATTTAGGTGAATTGTATTGTATCATAAACTGTATCTAGGGAATCATATTAGTTGCTGGAGTGAATCATTTCAGCGAAATTGAATTAAACAGTTTGGTAATTTGACTCAATTGTTTCAGAATCAGAGATGAATCGTTTGATAAGTGGAATGAGTCATATTGCGTACGCAAGTTGAAGTCACTCGCATGACGCAACCGCTACATTCACACATCATATGCACCAAATCATATCACAGTGGAATTTGATGACGTCGGAATGAAACTGGATACGATTGACGACGTTTCTAATATGATTCGCTCCAATGTTTTATAATAATCCCTGCTACGAAGCACTCCAAATCTGACAAAAAATGAGCACTTCCGTCACTCATGATTCTATCCGGTCCAATAACGACGCAAACACTCCGACGACGATAAAGTTCACTCCAATTTCCATGCAACCCGATGACTTCTCCTCCGATTCCGATGCGATTCAAAAACAGCGAGTCATAAAAACACCGAAAAGGCCAAAGCGGAAAAGAAAAGCCGTCGACCTGTGCAACTAATATCGCTTTTAAACTCTCCCCGGTGTGACTCGGAGTGACATTTTCAACGCGTTTATCACTTCCATTTCCGTGAAGTGCGCGCTAGCTACTCTTGGCTCTTCCCCCGACCTTACCTGTGTGACTAAATATTAATTAAAAGTCCTTCAAATGCCATCTGGCTAATTGGCTAGCACCTGCACATTCCGAGATAATTCCGCGATGAACCAGCCTATGAGCCCCCCCCCCCCACCCCCCCACCCTTTCCCCGCAGGAGAACGTGGCGGTACAAGTGTGGGAGTGCCGAGTAAATATTGAACGTTGGGGGACTAAACTCCTGCTGAACACGTGGATGGAGATGAGAAGCCGTCCTAATTAAGAAGCACTAATCAGTTTGCCAGACGGGCGGGGGCCAACCCACCCCCCCCCCCGTTCCAACCCCGGTGTCATTTATGATATGAAGACCCCCTCCCCTTCCGCCCTCCTCCCGCCACTTGTTGTGCTCCGCCGAGCTAATCCTTTTTTAATATCGTGGCAAATATGCAAATGTCCGTTTCAATATCGGCGAACCGGCGCCGGCGGATCCGCTTTTAATTCAGCGCAAGTCGAGAGCGCCACCTTGTCACTCAAAACGGCACCCCCAGAACAACAATAATGTTTTCCGACGAGGCCCGACTAATGAAGGATTGCGAGGGACGTACTACGAGGGGGGGGGGCTGTGAAACGTTTCGGGGCTCGCTAGCCGCGACCGCCCCCGCGATGAAACGGCCGCGTTTAAGCGCTGAATCGCGACGAGGCTATAAAGAAGGTTAACCGAAGCCAAGGGGACGCCGTTCCCGGGTATTCCCGGCCCCTGTTCGGGGAAAAAAACTGTTAGCCGCTAACGGCGGTTCCCCAAACAGGCCTTGTGCCGCCCGCAACTTGTTACAAAGTGCGTTGCCCTCTTAAAGGTCAAGTGTCATGCCTAAAATAGACATTGTAATGAAAAATATATGTAACAGGTCACTTCAATGTCTATACGAAAAAATAAATCCACGCGCAAAGTTGCGGAAGTCTCATTCGACATTCAAGTGGTCGCCATATTGGCTGCAACGTCTGTTCATTACGTCACACCGGGACATTCGCCAGTGAAAACACGCTGCAGCGCCTACTATGGAACACGGAAGCGCTTTTCAGAGAAGAGAACGTCTCACCATCCAGTGACGTGACCGCGGCAAGATGACCCTATTGTTTCGAGACGTATTTAGATGATATGCGGATCACTTCTACCTAACAACAGACTCCCAGACACCATGTACGAGACAGCCCGCCCGAAGCCGTCCGCGGCGCCGACGGGTATATCGACACATTTAGCACCCCTGATTTACGGATTACGTCCCCTCACCAAACTATTTTTTTTTTCCGTAGCTGTGCTCACACCTAGCTGTCGTTTGGGACCCACGAAGCTCTCGTCCTTTGCGCCCGTACAATCCATTTTTCACGACGAACCGGGTGTTTTTGCAAAGTATGAAGAGCGAACCTATCCTCACGAGTGTTCGAACAATATCCAGCGATGCGACGAGCCGGCATTTTGGCTAACGCGAAGGAACAACTAGCTACCTTCCAGCAGGTAAAACTGGTATAAGCATACAAGACCGCCTGAGTGGGCGTCTGCTACTAACGTCACTTCCTGCTTCTTGTCGAAGACAAATCCTTGGAGAGGATTTTCATGGCAGGAGTGACAAAAAGCCATACACGTCAAAATTATGTTGTGGGGTGGGGGGAAAAAAAATGCATGGGTCCATTCCGACTGCCTTATTTGCATTAATAACATATGAAAAATCATGCATTTCATGATGGTAGACCTTTAAGAAAAAGTTTCTGAGGCATAAGTGCTGCAATTTTTTTGTCGATGAAGATGATTTTTTTTCTGTCGAAAGCGCTACAGTGAAATTTTCAAGTTAGGCGCCGGAGCTTGGTCGATTTTAGATTTTGCAACTTTTGGCAGATTTGGCAAATTTCTTTAAACGGGATTTGCACAACTCGAACGCAAATTGACAAAGCACAACAACGCTCACGGGCGTGTGTTTTATATTGCTGGCATCAGGCCAAAACTTCCCATGTCTGAATTTGGCCAATTTTTCATTTTTTTCCACCAATCGATTCTATTGGCAAGGTCCCACGTGCGTACGTTATTTTTACAATTTTTTTTTATGAAAATAATGTTGAAAATGACTTGCCCGTTTCGACGATGCAACGTTAACGTCCCAGCAAAATTGCCAGTTGGTAAAATGAAGGTTTGGGAGATGTGACGATTTTGCCCAATCCTGGTGATGCTCTGAAAAAAAAAAATAATTACAATAACTTAATAAATTAGCACTATTATTGGTGTCTAGTTGCAAAGATCTTTGTGTCTATGATCTGTCTTGTTTGTGTACTATGTATTATTCCACTGCTTCTTGGTGAGGAATATATTTCTCGTCTGATGCTAATATATATATAAATATAAATAGTGATAATGGTGTTAGCACCTCACTATTTGGCATTATGCTAATTGCCATTTTCAGTTTAATTCCAAGCGATAATGAAGTCCAAGCAGCATTTTTTTGTGTGTTTGTTAGTTGATTTCATAGGCGAGCATGTTTTATTTGTTCCCCTCGCAAGCGACTTCAGAACGTGAGCACAAATCCAAGAGTTCCCCAACACCCCCCCCCCCCCCCCCCTCCGTGTTTGACGAGCACGTCACGGCGAACGACATGAATAGGCATCGGGCGTCGCCTGACAGATGCCGGGAGGTGTTAGCTGCACTTTGCGTCGTCGGGCTACGACCCGAGCACGGCGTCGACGTTGCCTCCCCCCCGCGGGTGCGAATGAGGTGAAAATGAGGAGCGGGTGCCGGCGGCTGCGACCGGGCGATCACCCCCGGTTTGTACGCGACAACACGCGTCAAGCGTGTACGTTGCCATGCCCGCCGTCTAAAATAAGAAGTCGCGGCGAGAACGCGTTTTGGCGCTTCGCCATTCACATTTTTTTTTTTTTTTTTTTTTTGGCAAAGTTTGGTTTTGCTGCCAACTTGTGGCATCTAAAGGCAATTACAAAAGTTTGGGTTTTATGTTGGACTAATGACTTGTGGATTCTGGCGATTCACAGGAGGGGCGGTGTTCACTGTCATGGGAACTTTAACCAAAATGTCATAGGAGTCGGATAAAGTCCGAAAACAAAACTGGACGCCAGGAAATACTCACGTTATCCGAGCCCAAAGTTCCTCTTCTACGGTCATCTCTGGCGGGGAAAAAAAAAAAAAAAGATGCCCACTCACCTATTGTTTAAAATGTATTTAACTTTATTCCATTTTCCGATTATTTGATCAAATAAAAACAGTACATTTATCATATAAAATATTTGATATTTAATCATTAACCATGAATAATTTAACCTAGCATTTCATGAAACAATAAATATAGTATAATTAACCAATTATTGGGGAAGTAATGCTAACAGAATTAAAAAAAATATAGGACTCGGGCTACATTTGACTTTTAACAGGGATACATTGTATGGGCCAAGTTATTAATAGGTGTGGTAAAAAAATTCAAAAGATTTAGATATGAATTTAAGACTAAATGGTGGAATTTTACAATACAGTAATAAACCAATTAAAATAATTGAAATATAATTAACCAAGCAATTATTCAATATGATACAAATGTAAAGAATATTTCAATATTTCACGTGACTTTTAACAGGGATAAATTGTATGGGCCAATTTATTAATAGGTGTGGTAAAAATTTTTTTAAAAAGATTTAGACATGAATTTAAGACTAAATGGTGGAGTTTTACAAAACAGTAATAAACCAATTAAAATAATTGAAGTATAATTAACCAAGCAATTATTCAATACAATACAAATGTAAAGAATATTTCAATATTTCATTTAAAAAATAATAATACTATACTATATAATAATAAACTCATTTTGTTTCATATTTAATTAAAATTAACACAGTCTTACAGACAATTAAGGTAATCTTTAACGATAAAATAATTCACGTTGATTTAAAATGTAGTATTATTATTATTAAAATTGTAATATTGATGATAATTGTTATAAAATAAAAAGAATGATTTAATGGTACCGATATTTTACTTTATATTTGTAATTTAATTTAATTTAAAACCACTTAAAAACATAAGCATTCCATATGTTCCAACAAATTAAAAACAAAAACAGGTTGCGGTAATTTTACGTAACAAATAAATGTACTCAAACTGAGCAATTTTAGGGAAAATAATTACTCAGGCGAGTGCGTTTCGTCTTGAAAATGTCGAAGCTCAGCGGGGCGGATTAAAGCGGGTAACGAGCCGTAGTTTGCCACCCACGGTCAAAACTTGCAAGCGCTCCGATGAGCGAAAGCGGCTCGAAATAGCCTCTCCCTCATTGGCTCTTCAATTATTGATTGACAGTAAAAAGCTGCTGGCTTCATTAAGATCATAAAAGTGCTCGGGGGGGGGACGCGTGTAAAAAGTGGGCTAACTGCGCCGCACTTGAGTCACAGATGGCTCGCTAAGTAAGTCACCACGGCTGCGAGGAAGAGGAAGAGCAGACGGGAATCGGCGCTATCACACGCGAGCCGGTGTCGGCGCGCCGGCGACACACTGATCTGCCGCGCGGCGGCTGACGATCTGTTGTATGCGCTCGAGGGGAGCTCGGAGCAAAGTCCCGGCGAGATCCTCCGCCTCCTCCCCCGACCCCTACCCGCTAGCTAGCTAGCGAGATGGCGTGCCGAGGCTGATTCTTTTGTCTGATCGACGCAGATGCGCGATTGTTTGTGGGGTGTTTACCGAGAGAGAGATGCGATCGTACGTAGCGGTGACAAAAAGCTACAGCTGTTAAAGGTACAGCCCTTTTCCGAACAAATAAAGAAAGATGCGCCCACGCTTGCATTTATTTTTATGCTGCCGTACAATTGGTTCTGTCATCTTGAGAGCAGACGCGGAATGCAGCAGGCAAGGTCTTCACACGAAACTTGGAAGTCGCACCTTTCCTAAAAAACGGAATCAATTGTTTGCTTCTTATGTCATCCATCCATCATTTTCTACCGCTTTACCGGGTCGGATCGTGGGGAAGTCGCTTCAGCAGGGATACCCAGACTTCCCGCCCAAGAGTCTCGGGGATTTGTACCTGTTTTTTTTTTTGTTAAGTGGCCCTGTTAGTGCTGCGCTAGTGTTAGTGCCGTGCTAGCGTGTTGCTGCTCTGTTACTGCCGTGTCTCGGTGATTTTTACCTGTTTGTTTTTTTTAACCGGTCCTGTTAGCGCAAGCGCTAGCGTGTTGCTGCTCTGTTACTGCCACGTCTCAGTGATTGAGGTATGTTTTTTTTTTTTTTTTAGACAGCCTTGTTAGTGCTGCGCTAGTGTTAGTGCTGTGTTAGCATTTTGCTGCTCTGTTACTGCCGTGTCTCGGTGATTTTTACCTGTTTGTTTTTTTTAACCGGTCCTGTTAGCGCAAGCGCTAGCGTGTTGCTGCTCTGTTACTGCCACGTCTCAGTGATTGAGGTATGTTTTTTTTTTTTTTTTTAGACAGCCTTGTTAGTGCTGCGCTAGTGTTAGTGCCGTGTTAGCATTTTGCTGCTCTGTCAATGCCATGCCTCAGTGATTTTTACCTGTTTGTTTTTTTTAAACCAGCCCTGTTAGCGCCCCACAAGTGTGTTGCTGTTTTGTTACTGCCACGTCTCAGTGATTTCGGTATGTTTTTTTTTTTTAAGCAGCCCTGTTAGTGCTGAGCTAATGTTAGCGCCGTGCTAGCGTGTTGCTGCTTTATTACTGCCGTGTCTTAGTGATTTTTCCCCGTTTTTTTTAACCGGACCTGTTAGCGCCGCGCTAGCGTTAGCTCTGTGCTACCATTAGCGCCCCACTAGCGTTTTACTGCCACGTCTCAGGGATTTAGGTATGTTTTTTTTCTAACCGGCCCTGTTAGGGCTGCACTCGTGTTAGCGTCGTGCGACCGTGTTGCTACTGTGTTACTGCCGTGTCTCAGTTATTTTTACCTGTTTGTTTTTTTTAACGGGCCCTGTTAGTGTCGCGCTAGCGTTAGCGCCCCACTAGCGTGTTGCTGCTGTGTTACTGCCACGTCTCAGTGATTTAGGTATGTTGTATTTTTAACCGGCGCTGCCGCAGCTGTTTTTTACCGGTATGTTTTTTTTTTTTTTTTTTTTTTTCGTGCTACCGTGTTGTTGCTAAGCTAAGCTAAGGTATTAGAACTTTGAAAACTCTTTCTGTGTACTGTGGGCACTTGCGGCTCATGTACGTACCAAATGGTATTTCCTTTACAAATGTGCCGGGTGAGGCTTATAATCAGGAATTTACGGTATAGATCAGATGTAAAATAGTACATCCAAATTGGCGCAAATGTTACCGGAAAAAAACTGCTGTCGAGTCTGCCTTGTCATGTAAGTTGATAATTACAGTAAGACCGGTGCAAGACTCCCCCTCCTCCCACCCGCCCCGAGGTGGTCCGGGTTAAATTGGGTTGAAAATGAGATTGGAGCTCGTAATAGCAGGGATCTGAACTCGGCCCCGCGCGCGTTAATAGAGTGCGAGCGCCGGAGAATTCGGGTGTTGCGCCGCGAATGGGACGCGAGCAGGTGGAGGGCGACGTCGCGTTCATGAACAGACATGAAGGCAATTAGGCGGCCGGGCGGGAGTGTGAACGGTGCGGGAAGAAAGAAAGAAAGGAAGGAAGAAGTTGGGGGCGGGGGGGGGGGGGGACGTCGCGAAAGAGGCTTCGCTTCGACCCTCGTGAAAGTTGATTCAATTGGGCCAAATGGTTTAGTTTTGTGCGTTTTTTTCACAGCAACCGTGTCACACGGTGTACCGGTGCTTCCCAAACTATTGACACAAAGTACCGCCGCTCCCTCCAAAATACAATAGTACAATAGTTTAATAGTATTCAGTCCATGGTGCACGCAAACAGTTTTTTGCTTCAATTTAAGGAACATTGTGCTGCTCCTTCTGGCATGCCGGCGACTTACGTTAGCATGAAATGAAGTGGATTCCGATTCCGATTCCGATTCCGATTCTGATTCGAGCATAACTGCCATTTTGAAAAGGAAGCACCTTTGACCCCAGGACGGAAAGGAAAGTTGAGACAGCAGAGTTTGAGATTAGGGTCTCCAACCCGGCGACTCAGCTGTTAAATGTTGGCCTCACAGTTCTGAGGACCCGGGTTCGATCCCGGCCCCGCCTCTGTGGAGTTTGCATGTTCTCCCCGTTGCCTGCGTGGCTTTTCTCCGGGTGGGCACTCCCGTTTGCTCCCACATCCCAAAAAACATGCAACATTCATTGGACCCTCTAAATTTTGCCCCGAGGTGTGATTGGTCAACTGATTGTTTGTCTCGATGTGCCCTCCGATTGGCCGGCGACCAGTTCAGGGTGAACCCCGCCTCCTGCCCGTTGACAGCTGGGATAGGCTCCAGCACTGCCCACGACCATCGTGTGGATAAGCGGCAAAAGAAAATGGATGAATGGATGGAATTTATTTAATTTTGCGGAGCATCAGCAGGATTGGGCAGAAATCTCCCAAACCTCCTTTTGACGTAAAACCGGCAACTTTGTTAACGTTGCATCGTAGAATTATTTTAGTCAACATTTGTAAAACTAACGTACGTCTGGATTCGTGGAAAAAAATGAAAAATTCACTCTCGTGAGGATAAGCGGCAAAGAAAAAAATGGATGAACGGATAATTGCAACCCCCTGCTTTAATGTAGCTCCTCCGTGCGCCACCTAGGGGACGCAGGAACGCCGCAGTTGACAGCAGGAAAAAAAAAAAGCCAACATAAATCATCCCGCCAAGTGGATGACGACGGTCATGTGGTATCAAAGGCAGCTTTATCATTTGATCTTAATGGGAAAAAAAAATAATAATGAAACGCTTCAGCTCTGCTCTGCGCTGCACCTTCTGGATGCGTTTTAATTAGCGCCGTGTAGCTTCTGTTCTCCTAATTGTCACCGATTGCATTTTCATCATTTATTTACCCTTAACTCCACCCGATGCCGACGCCCCCCCCCCCCCCCCCAGAACACGCCTTGGCGGGCTCCTTTTGTTGCTCTTTGATGCGCAGTTTAGTCTGCGAGCTGCTCGGTCTTCGCGCTTGTTTTTATTAGCGGAGGTTGCGAGAGGTGGGCCCGGGGTGACGGATTGGCCACCTGTGCGTGGGTCTCGCTGGGGGGGTGTGGGGGGGTCGCTTTCAATTAAAAGCCTGCTGTCTTTAACAGTGCAAATACGCAATTTAGCTAATTGCTACCACGGCTCGACGGAGGACGGGCGGCAAGAGATGGACGCCGTCCCCCGGCCCCTTGCGCTCGCCATTAGTAGGACCCCCCCCCCCCCCACATAAAGACACCTTCCCGGCGGGGACGACACTGTGACACGCTCGTTAATAATACATTAATGAAGGCGGCCGCCCCTCTGATAATGCGAGTGTTGGAAGAGGGCCAGGCAACCGCCTCACTGGTGTAATCCAACCTCGGGTTAAATAATCTTTTGTTAGCAAGGGGGGGGGGGTTAGAGTGAAACACGGAGGTGGCGGGCGTCGGGGGGGGGAGGTGTCGGCTTCGCAGGTCTTGCCCAAGGAAATGTAAATGACTTTTTTTTGTGTCTGGGACGCAGGTGGGATAAATGTGAAACAGTGAAGAAGCCACGCTTAAAAATTGTTGTCTGCGGGCGTCGTCATTGTGTGATGGCAGGTGACGGTGGCACCGGCGTTGGGGGGTGAGGGGGGTTGGCGGCTGCAGGGGACAGTCACACCCCGGTCTACATTCTTTTTGTTCACTCCAAATTTTAAGAAAAACAAAAACAGGTGCTAAACAGGTTGTAATTGGCGTCTTTTCACAATAACGTAGCTTGGCCGACAAGCCCAATTTATTTCTTTTGCCAAGCTAAATGTATTTTTATTACTAAATCAGTATTCCCGTAGTGACATGAATTCAATTGAACTGAACTTTTTTAAAGGGCGTCCGGTTTGGTGGCCTCAGTACCACATCTCTGTGGTTCTGTTGGCTTCACCGAGCCGTGATCTCCAGCTCTCGCTGGATCGAAGAGGCTGGGATGAGAATCGGCACCTCCAATTCCGAGACTGTGGTCCTCAGTCGGACAAGGGTGGCGGTATGAGATCTTTCCCCAAGTGGAGGAGTTCAAGTATCTTGGGGTCTTGTTCACGAGTGAGGGAAGAATTTAGCGGGAGATCGACTGACGGATGGCTCCTGGACGCCTCCCTGGTGAAGTGTTCCGGGTGCATCCCACCGGAAAGAGTACCCGAGGACGACCCGGGACACGCCGGAGAGACGTCGTCTCTCGGGTGACTTGGGAACGCCTCGGGATCCTTCCGGAAGAGCTGGAAGAAGTGGCTGGGGAAAGGGAATTCTGGGTATCCCTGCTGAAGCTACTTCCCCCGCAACCCCACCCGGAAAAGCGATAGATAATCGGATGAAGGGATGAACTTTTTAAAGCAGTTCCTCCGTATTGCCAACTGTTTTGACTGATCTTCCAAGAACCACAGAATATTGTCTTCTGCGACTTTACAAGCGCTGATCATACCTACAAAAAGTACTCTTCTCTTTCTTAGTGGGCAGTAGAACATGCGTTGTATATAAATGTCTCATAATCGACGCGCCAAGCCGAGAGTCAGCACCCAATCTTCGTCTTCTACTCTAAAGCTGTGCTGACCTCAAATCCAAAGCGACGCAACACCGCCACCTACAGGCATCTGTGAGTTATCTCCGTTATTTACAAAGGGGAATTTCGCAGTCGAGCTCGGCGGCACCCTCGTCCACACCTACCCGTCAAAAAAATATACTTGACGATTATTTTTGTCCATGGCAGTAAACGTTTATGTTCCATTTGAACGAATCACAGTGAGCGAAGATGAGCTTTTTGTTGTCGTCTGTTTCGGAGAGTTGGATATAAATTCTCTCATTGTTTTGGCAAAGCTCCTGAAGCCCAGCTCGAGGAACCAAGTCGGCGCGAGCGCGACATTCGCAGACACGTGCACGTACGACGCCACAGTGCACCATTTTCTATACATTCTACGATGTCTACTTTTGAGCGTGCGCTGTGATGGCTGCCACCGGACGCACGTTCACCTTTTCCCACCGGCTCCGCCGCTATCTTTTCCCTGCGTGCAATCAACAAACAAACAAAACTACAATAAAACAGTCGGGGCTTCAATATTTTAAATAGGCGCTCTTCTCGGGCCATCGCGCCCCCCCCTCCCCCCCGAACCCCCCCATCTTCCGCTATCTCACGCCGCGTCGGCTTGTCGGTTTTGGCAGCCTCTCGCCGCCGCGTAGAAACGTTGCGGGTGATATCAGAAGGAGATTCTAATCACAGGGGTGTTGAGCGCACACACACACACAGAAAAAGCAAGAACAAGAGTTTCCCGGCTGTCAGCCCTGGTGCACGCCATCCTCTGTCAGCCGGCGATACGCCTCCAGACACGTCTGCCGCCGCTCGGCAAAGTGCGGCAAACTTAACAGCGGCCCGGGAACAAAGGGAATGAGCAAGTGACGGGGAAAATAAGAAGGATGCGATGTTTCCTAGAGTCAAATACAGTATGTTGAAGCAGAGCCTTGAGAGAAAGTCTTCGACGCGTGTGTGTGCGCTCGCGTCAAGGTAAACACCGCCATTAAGTTGCTAACTGGGAGGCGGCACGCGGGGAATTTGTGCTTTTGTTTCGCGTCCCAGCACACCTTTTGTTTAGTTTTCCCGCGCGCACGCGTCGTCGTCGTCGCCGCCGCCGACGTTAGGCATCCCTCGGTCGGCCGTTTAATTGGAGCGTCGGCTGACAAAATGCGAGCGAAGGCGCGGCGACGTCGAGCCGCCGACCGCATCAAACGTCGTCGAAACGGCAAAAGGCCAGACCGGGGCTTGTAATCGCTGATTTCGATGCACCAAAAAGTCAAACTGGTCCCTTGTTGAACTGCTGAAATTCAAAAGTCTAAATTAACCCTAACCCCAAAACCGAACCCTTAAACCAAAGTAACTTGTACCCTTACCCCTACGACGTAATTTTACCGACCGCTCATTTCCTTACCGGACGATCTCAGACTCACTTCAATCCAGAATCAAGATCTCTAATCATCACCTGACTTTCCCCAAAGATATGTTTTTTTAAAATATCTGGTTTCAGTGGGCGCAACATTCAGGTAGTGCCCCAAGATGGCCGACAAGACATTCGAGTGTCGCAATTCCGTCTCTACGGACGCTGCACTTGTGCCTTCCACGATTTGACGACAGCTGTAAGGATGCGAGCTGTTGTTTCTCGTCCAAACGCAACTTTAGCTCAGTTCGCACCTTCGCGGTTGTTGCCGCCGATGTTTCGCTAGCGGGTTTGTTTTTAATTGGAGCTGGCATGGACGAACCTAACTCCAAGTGAACCTAACCTAACCCTGAACCTCACCTCGCCTATGGTGGCGCCGGTAATTTTTACTGAGATTGGAAAAACATGAAAATACCCTCGCACGCATCCCCAACGGAAATGTTGTGTCAAATTTGATTTGTCTGTTAAATCTGAAACGGGGAGGAACGGTGGCCCAGAAAGCGTTGGCCTCACAGTTCTGAGGTTCAATCCTGGGTTAGGGTTAGGTCTCTATGTGCCCTGCGATTGGCTGGCCACCAGTTCAGGGTGTACCCCGCTTCCTGCCCGTTGACAGCTGGGATAGGCTCCAGCACGGCGCATTTGGGAGGATAAGCAGCTAAGACAATAGATGGATGGATGGATGGATGGATGGATGGACGGATGGACGGACGGACATCTGAAACGTTGCGGCGCCGTTCAAATTTCGAATACGGCGAAAGACGACGAAGCCCGACCGTTCGCCGCTAATGACTTGGCTGACTGGGCCACCGTTCGGTCTGGTTCGGAGGCATCACCCGCTGGGCGGTGCGCCCAACATAATCCTAAATCCAGTTTAACCCCACCCTAACATAAACTAAGATACGGGACAGCCTCGGTTCTCAAACGTCCCCGTTTTCGAACAAATCGGTTTTCAAAGGAAAATTTCGAGAGTTTTTTGCTTCTGTTTATGAACGAAAACCGGTACTCGAACGCCCCGACAAAACCTGGAAAATAACAGAACTGACCCACGACGCGCTCTGTTGTGAATTCCCACCCGGCGAAAAAACAAAACAAAACAGGAAATAACAGAACGCGTGCGGCGGTCGATTCGGTTTTCGAACAAATCGGTTTTCGAACCGCATTCTGGAACGGATTGTGGTCCAGAACCGAGGCTCTACTGTAACTCCTTAACCTAAAAAAAAAAAACAACTCAGACCTTAACTAAGATAACGTTACGTGACATCATGTTACATATCGTGTCGTGATGTAATAACAAAAATGAGAAAACCACAAATTGCACAAACAAAATATCTTTTTGAATAAATGTGAAAAAAAAAACCCCAACATAAAAGTTATGATACGCTACTCCTGCAAGAATGTATTTTCTTCATGGAAAAAAAAATGCAAACTTTTCCTGAAAAAGCAAAACCAAATTGAATCTGGTAAAACGAGGACTCGATTGTGGCGCAGCGACGACGCCGGCGGCGGAAGGCGAGACACGTCCGACTCGTCGCCGCCGTCTGCTAAATAAATCAGCGGGCAAATAAAACCACTGGCGAGTGGATTAAAACCAAAAAAAAAAAAAAAAACTCAGTCGCGTCCAATTAGACGGCAACGAAGCAATGTTCCTTCTAAAGTCGGATAATTCCAAAGTCCCTCGCGTCCCCACTTTGCCCCTCGCTCATCTCCACATGAAAAGAAATTGTCCCAAAGTAAGTTCTTAAAAAGGCCTCCGAATCATTAAGCGGGACTTTTCAAAGCGCCGCTGATGGAAAGCCAATGGGAAAGTCCTGCCGCTTTAATGTCGAGAAGAAGGAGAAGAAGAAGAAGACGACGAAGAAGAAGTGAATATATTGAATGTTTGAAAAAAATCACAGAGTTGTTGGCGTCTTTGGTCCTCGCGCCCGCCGGGGGCCCGGCGCCAGCCAGTCGGAGTTTCAAGACCGTCCCTTCAAGGCGGAACCCCCACCCCCCACAGCCCCCGCCCCCCCAGCGCCACCTCGCACGCCAACCTAACTTCATTTATTCAGCAGGTCCGCTCGACTCCCCGGCGATGCGAGACCGCCCCCCAACTCCATCCACCCTTCAACATTGTGCAAGAAGCGAGGCGGACCGTCGGGGGGCTTCGGCGGGCCCGAACGCGAGGGCGACGCGTGATAAACTTCGACCGGCCACACCAAGAAAAAAGGGAAAATCTGTTTGTTCTGAAAATAAACAAACCAAAAATTACAGACAAAATTTCCGACTCTTCAAAAAAAAATTACATATAAACCGTACATAGTTCTCAAAATGTTTTTAGCCTGACATTTCTCAATGTTTTTTTTCTAAATATTATCCAAAAAAAGACTTTCATAATAACGACCGTTTCACACCCACAAAAAAATGTCTCTCAAAGTATCCATCCATTCATCTTCTTTGCCACTTATCCTCACAAGGGCCATAGGGAGCGCTGGAGCCTATCCCAGCTGTCAACGGGCAGGAGGCGGGCGGAGTACACCCTGAATTGGTCGCCGGTCAATCGCAGGGCACATCAAGACAAACAGCCGCACTCACAATCACACCTTGGGGCAATTTAGAGTGTCCAATTAATGTTGCATATTTTTGGGATGTGGGAAGAAACCGGATTGCTCACCCGGAGAAAAGCCACGCGGGCCAGGATCGAACCCGGGTCCTCAGAACACAACACTCAAAATATGATGTATTTTTTTAAAAAAACAAAAATACAATTTGGTTTGTCAACTCATCCTGCCCCACCCGCCAAAAAAATGATCTTATATTTCTATATTTTTAAGTAATTTTTTTTTTCCTGAAACATTTTTTACGCCGTATTTTTCTTGAAGTTACTCCTCAAAAGAAAAGAAGCCACTTTTTGTATGTTCAATTTCCAAAAATGCGACCGGCGGCGCTTTTGTCGATACTAATTTGCCGATCTTCCCGAAAATCGGTTGTTTATTTATTTGGACAAGGGTCGACCCGGGGGCTCGTCCGAGCGGGCGAGGGTTCAAAGGTCAAAGGTAGCGCCTCTGGGATCCGGCCGGTCGCGTCAATACTCCTGACAGCCCGGCTAACACCTTCTCGATGCGCTCACGGGGCCGGCGGCGGGCCGGAGGGGCTCGGGGGTCGGAGGTCCCCCGCTTGACACTCAAGGACTCGTCGACCTCGCCGCGGGCCTCCCGCGTCGCTAGCGCGGCCGTCGCAAGCGGCGGGTCGTCACATTAGCACTTCAAAGCGCAATCGGCGGTCTTTGGGCGTCGTTAGCTTGCGTCGACTACTTACGGCAACCGCGACCGCGCTAGTCTTTGACTAGCATTCATATGCTAATGTTAACTTTTTTTTTATTAGATATTCTTTTTAACAGTATAAAAATACTAATTAAGTATGAAAACATCCCCAAAATTGAACCTAATCCTCAAAACATGACCTTGTTTTGTATAAAAATACATTTATGGTAATCTCCCTGGATTTTGTCCCAGAATACTGCACACATATAAATATGTAACTATAGTAGACAATTATTACACTTTTTTTTCCCTAAAAAAAGCAATGAAATAAACAAAATACTTTTTTACAAAGGAAAAATAAGTAACTGCAGTATTCTAAACTACTAAACTACAGTATTCCCAAAAATATACTAATATATCCTGAAATTAAAAAAAACTTGAAAAAAAATTGAACTTGAAAAATAGACAAATATTCTAAATAAATATGAGTCCTTTTAAATGTTAAATTAAAAATAATTATGTTTTTTAATTATTTAATTTCAAAATAAAAAACTGTATTGTAGAATTAAATATGTACTCGGAAAAAATGAGAACCAGTCAAAAAAGACAATTAAAAAATATTACTCTTATAACTTAAGTCTAACAAAATAGGGCCCCATTGACAGTCTTTTTTAAAAATACATAATAATAATAAATAATAAAACAATAATAATAAAATGACTGTCCAAAAAAGATTTGAGTGCAGAATAGAAAGAATATGACTTTAGTCTTGATTTAAGTCTAAAAAAAATCATGGTATTCTAAAAAAGTGCAAATTCTTTTAAAAATCGACATACTACAACATGCGATTATTCAAAATATTACCCTAGCAAATGCGCAACAATTTTAAGATAAAAAATGTGGAAAAAAATCGCAAACTTTATTGTAGAAAACGTGAAAGAATGTGACTGCTAGAAATCTGAAACTTCCTTCTAAATAAAATCTCAAAAATATTTTCCTTAAAAATGTATTTAGAAATGTTTCCAAAATTATAAAAAAATCTATATTTTATTCTAAAGAAAATGTCGTGTCTAAAATTGCGCTTGTAGTAGGCTGCTGGTTTGTTCGTCACCATCATCCGCAGAAGCGCCAAAGCTCCTACGAGCGCTCGTTTTCATCATCAAAAATGGTGACGCTCAAAACTCTGACTGACGATGACGCATCACACGAGAAAAGTTTTCAAGCGGGGAGTGGGCGCCTCGGCCTCGGAGGCTTTTTGGACCGACTTCCATCTTCAATGGGACGGAAAAAAAAAAAAAAAAAAAAAAAAAAAGACGCCAGCTCGGCCGTCATTTGCGGAAAAGGTCAAGACTTTGCAGGTGGAAGGCGGCCGTCGCCAGGATTTTCGCGCTCCGCTGAGCAGCTAAGCAGCGCTGGCTTAAAACGCATCTGCCAGTAAACATTTTGGCTTGACTGCGGGTCATCCGCGGCCCGAGCGCTCGGCCGAGCGTGAACGAGTACCTGCCTAGCGCGGAGAGGAAAAAAAAAAAAAAGTCAAAAGAGGGAAGAGTAAAAAAAAAAAACAGATCTCTGACTTGCAACTGTCCCTTTAGCCTAGCGGCTCCTCGCTAAGCGCTCGTCCATGCGGCGACGGCGCCGTTCTTTCCCTCTGCAGTCCCCACGCCTACGGAAGTAAATTAGTGCCACCGGGATTTGAATTTGAAATGCCACAGAAAACAGGATTTCAGTTTGAAACGTAAAGTCATCACATTTTCAATAGTTGCTACAATTTGCCGTCTGTAATTCACCGTCCGTGCCACCCGGCAGGGTTACCTCGGGTCGAAACCGAACAGCCAGCCGATCCACTTATGCTTTCTTAGTCATGTGACGTCACATCATATTTACTTCCATAATTTTTCTCCAAAAATACCCCCAAAAAATGATAGTTTGTGTGCGGCCGGAACGGATTAATGGCGTTTCCATTCATCTCTATGGCGACAGACGATTTCAGAACGAATTCAACTGGCAAGTCGAGGTCCCACCCCCAAGCCGCTTATCCTCACAAGGATTCCGAGAAAGCTGGCGGGCTACACCCTGAACCGGTCGCCAGTCAGTCGCAGGGCGGAAATCGATACCGTCACAGAGCGGGAATCGATCCCGATTTGTGTACCGCTACACCGTCAGGTCGTGGTGGTTAAAATGATGAACAGTCCAAAAAGGGGAAAAAGGGAAGATTAAAAACCTTACACACAAACACACGCGGGGGGGGGGGGGGGGGAACACTTCCAAAGAGGGCCGCGGAGTGTTTCCGGATGTGGCAAGACATATTTAATAGATGCGTGGAAAAGTTGCGAGCGGCGCAAATGTCATCCCAAATGACGCGTCATTATCCGAGCGGAGCAACATTTGGGAAAATGGAGGCAGGGAAATGGGGCAGAGAAATCACGGCTGAAGCCTTGTGACGGAGCGGCTAAGTGCCTCTTTACCTCCTTCAAGGCACCTTCTGCCATTATGGATGGATTGGAGTGGGGGGGGGGTGGGGGGGTGGGGGGCGGGTGTCACTCATAAGTCAGAGAGCACTTTGCGCATTCCAGAGCAGGAAGCCACAGTGAGGATGAGGAGGAAGATGCACTCCCAGCGGTGAAGTGGGGGGGGGGGGGGGGGGGGGGCACTTGAACATCTGGAGACAATTCCCACCTGGGATCTGTCGGGATCCTTCTGAATACGCCGAGATATCGACACAAAACGACCCGAGCGGAACGTTGGTACGCAAATAAGATGCAAAATTCATCAGGAGCTCAACAACGACAACAATTCAAGTCAACCGGTCGCCAGCCAATCGCACCTACGGGCAATTTGAGAGTCTTCAAATGATGCCAAACTCCACACAGGCGGGGTCGGGATTCGAACCCCGGTCCTCAGAACCTTGGCGCAGATGTTGCTAACCAATCGTGGGGGGGGGGGGGCGCTGCGACGGTGTGTCCGGCGATTTGGGAGGGAGTCGACGTCGTTGCTGTCGTCGTCATGGCGACGAGATGACTAAACAGGTTAATGGACATTTTTCATCGTCACCGGCATAGAACGACAATTCTAAATCGATAATTTTTCCGCTCGATGAAGTGAAATTGGATCGTTCTCCAGAAAGCGGTCGGGAATTTCCGATTTTCACGTCCTCCGCTGGAGCGCCGTTGTTTTGTCGCCATGGCGATGCATTAAACATGAGCGGTCGGAAAGGGCGGCAGACGGCGTAAAAGCGTGCGGCGAGGGAACCGATTTGTGGCTTGTTTAGAGAGCTGTGATTTTTTTTTTTTTTTTTTCATTTTTTTTTTTTATATCGCGAGATCGCCACCCCCGGGGGGCCCGGCGGCGGGGGCAGCCCGAGGGCATCCGCTGTATACCGCGAGCTCGCCATTATATCTTCAACTCCATTTAACATCAAATTTCAGCTTTAGCGGCCACGGGAGCATGTTTGCTAGGTTAAGTGGGGGGGGACAAGGAACCGGTTCTGGAACCGTAACGGGCAAATTTCGAATGCTTGCTCCGGGGACAGTACAAACAAGCGCTTAAGATACAATTTTTCCAAATTCCATCACTCCCCCTTTAATGCATATTTTTAAAAACAAACTAATATTTCACAATTTTTGCCACTTACCTCAGGACATTTTTGCCTTGAAAAAAAAACTGATTCTAACATTTAAAAAAACAGAGGAGCAATTTTTGTGTCTGATATTATTTGCCTTGAGAAAAATAACGTCGGCAATAATTATGAACATCAAATAAAAATATACAATTTTTCAAAATTACATCTCTTCCCCTTTAATGTAATATTTTTTAAAATTCTTTAGTGATACAAGAACAAACGCTAATATTTCAAAATTTTTGCCACTTACCTAAGAACATTTTTGCCTTAAAAGACAGATTCTATCCCTTAAAATGCAAAAACAGAAGAGCAATTTTTTGCGTGATATTGTTTGCCTAGAGAAAAATTAAATCAGCAATAATTATGAACATAATTAATATAAAATGTAACATTAAAACAAATCTTTAGTGATACAAGAACAAACGAATATTTCACCATTTTTGTCACTTACCTAAGAACATTTTTGCCTTAAAAAACAGATTCTATGCCTTAAAATGCAAAAACAGAAGACCAATTTTTGTGTGATATTGTTTGCCTGGAGAAAAATAAAATCAGCAATAATTATGAACATAATTAATATAAAAGGTAACATTTAAAAAAAATCTTTAGTGACAAAAGAACAAACACGAATATTTCACCATTTTTGCCTTAAAAAAAGATGTTGTCCCTTAAAATTAAAAAGTATTTTTTTTATATTGTTTGGCTTGAGAAAAATAAAATCTGCAATAATTATGAACATAATATAAAAAATAGTCAAATTGGATTTATCAGTTAAGATTGCAAATGGTAAGAAATCACTTTCACTATTGAGGCTATCATAAAAAAGATAAAGTATGTCAGTTATAATAATGCGTCGTTATGATTATTTAATAAATTCCCTGAAAAATATTAATAGCAGCTAAAGGTGATCGACGTGGTGTGGCTGACCCCCGTTGGTATTTGTGTTTCGTGCCCCCCCAGCCAGACTTGCTCCCCCTCCCTCCCCCCAAGGGACGACTTCATTATGTGTCATTAAATGTTTTTAAGTTTGCATAATTGATCGCCTCCAATAAGTCCTCATTGATTAATGGAGGTCTGGCATGAAGGAGGATCCGGTTAAAAATTCATAACCTTTTCCTCTTTTTTTTTTTTTTTTCCCAGAATCCATTAGGCTCAGGCCTCCCACCATTGATTGACCTTGCGCGTCTTCCCGACTTTGATTTTTTTTTTTTTTTTAAATTATTTTGATTTTTTTTTTCTTTCTGCCATTTCCGAGTCACCTTAACTCGCCGAATAAATAAATGAAGCGCCCCCCCCCCATAAACATCTTTCCGCTATTATTTAAGCTCGCAGGAGCCGCCAGCCTCAAAGTCGAGTGTGTAAATTTTCTAAAAGGTTTTGAATCTTTCATGATCATTTCAGCCAATGATGGATCGTCAAGCTCTTGCTTGTAATATTTATGCGCCACGCCTTCAATCATTTATGTGACAGGATGTCAAATCAGAGCTGCGGGACGTTCGCAAACTCTTTGACGGAAAATATTTGTTGAAAATCTTTCATTTTTTTTTTTTAAAATCTCTTGTTAGCGGATGTTTATTTTTCATCTGAAGACGTCCCTCTTTGATCTAAACGAAACAACAAATTATTCATTTGCGGGGTTTATGCAAATTCTGACCAGTGCGGAAGTCCACCAGGAACAATATCGCTGGGTTAAATGTAATGCATAACTCCCTGCTGGAACAATAATTATAAACATGTACATAACATGTATATAATACAGTACGTACGCATACAGTGTCTTGCAAATGTATATACCCCAATCTATTTCTGATTCATATTTTTGCGTAGTAATCACACTTAAAATGTTTGAACTAAAATGTTTTTTTAGAAAAATTACAAATCAAACTCATTTTAATATCACACAAATCTAATTTTCAGGATTTTATTGAAGTCGTCCAGGCCCTGAAGGAATAAGCGACCCCACTCAATCAGAATTCCACTCCGATGCTTGGCCGTAGGCATAATGTCTGTTTTTTTTTTTCATTTTTGAAAAAATATCAAACATCACATTATTTTCATGGCCGCACACCTTCCAAAAAGTTCAACTTTTTTTCCCCTCAGTCCACAGAATATTTTTCCATAACTCTCAAGATTTATCAAAATGCATCTTGGTAAATGTGAGGCCATGTTATTTAATTTTTTATTTTTTTTAGCAGCCCCCCCCCCCAAAAACTTTCCCAAGAATTCAATATTTGTGTCTTCGCTGAGGCTTGTTTGGATGTTCTTGAAGTTCTTCGGGGTTCTTTCGTAAACTCCCGGATGAGCCGTCATTTCACTCTCGAGGTATTTCGGTGTCCGATTGCTCGTGGCGAGCTTCACCGTCGTTCCAAGTTTTCACCGTTTTGCGGGTAACGTGGTCGGCTGAACCATTTGAGACATGATGCGTTTCTTTTTAAAGATCTTGTCACATATGTCACTTTATCAGACGGGTACTATATACTTTTTATGTCTTTCAGAGTGCTTACAAGAACTTTGGTAGAACGGAAGGCCACCACCGTGAACAATTTCTAAAGGTGACACGTCGTAACGTAACGCCGTATACAGTACCGTAATTCCCGGACTGCAGAGCTCTCCTTTCTGTGTACCGACCGACCGAGGCTTCTAGCCAGGTGCGCTAACGCTAGCGCGGCACTAACGCTGGCGCCGCGTCACCGAAAAAAATCGTGGCTTGTCGACCCGAAATTACGGTATATACAGATCAACATTAGGGCGAGTAGGGCACTACGGAAGCCCAGCGGCACCACTACCGATAAAAATGTGTGACTCCTCTTAGCAAGTCGAGACAAATGATGATATTGTGTATGTTTTTGACATTGACGTACGTGTACGTGTGGGCGCGTTCCGCAGTGGACTCGAAGACCTGTTTATCCTGGCGGCGCTCGGGCAGCGGCGCTCCCGGGGGAGCGCGGCGCTCTTTCATGCGCACTTAGTGCACTCGAGTCGGATCCGAGATGGAAAAACCGTGTTTAGGAGACGTTTTAGGGGTGCCGCACGGCCGTCGTGACGAGCGACCCTCAAATGTCACGGCCCCAAAAGATCCCGAGCCGGGCTCGCAACTCCGTCGACCGCGTTCGGCGCCGCGCTCAATCCGGCCGGCCGCTCGCCGAGGTCACGCGCGACGCAAAAATAAGACGACACGAGATTTGAAAGGCAAATTTTCATGGCTGAAAACATCGGTCAGTCCTTCCGATGCTAATTATGGAGTTAGCACCTCTGCTGCTAAATCAACTACAATACTCCCGCTGCCACTTAAAAGATCCAACAATTATCCCACTCAGACAACTACATTCACACTACTAGTACAAGTTAGTAGTGCCACGCAGTGACACTATAGAACTACAGTGATGCCTTGTTTCTCGACCGCAATCCGTTCCAAAAAATGGTTTGAGAAGTGATTTGTTCGTAAACCAAATCGATGTTTCCTATTACAATGAATGGAAAAAGAAATAATGCGTTCCAAGCCTCAGAAATTTGGCTTTTTAAACCATTTTTTAAAAGCTTTTCCTTATAATAAACTGCATAGTAGAAATACGTGTATAGTTTAAATACTTGATATAACAAAATTGAAGAAATAGATTTATTTTGTGCTTAAAATGTACGCTTTAGTAGTAGAGTACGCTAGCCTGGGAGCGCATTGCCGTATCTGTAGCGACTCGGCCCCCGGCCTTGTAAACTTTTTTCAATTAACAAACGTGCAGAATAACTTGAAACAAGTAACTTGCCTTCTTTAGAGCCATGATGGGGGTGGAGGCGGGGGGGGGGGGTTTAATACGGTAGTCCCCGATAAGAAGAAAAACAACAGTCACTACCGGGACACTTCTGTGCACAGAGGCTGCGTTATGCACAATAACAAAAGTGCGCCGGTTGCGCCGTGCGCGTTATGTCATTTTCGAGGATTTTTTAGGGGGCCGTTCGAATTCACGACAACAAAGCGCGTCGTGGGTCAACTGGTCTGCCTGCGCGCAGTACGTTATTTCCGAGTTTTGTCGGGGGCGTGCGAGTACCGATTTTCGTTCGAAAACAGAAGCAAAAAAAATCTCAACATTTTTTGTTCGAAATCCGATTTGTTCGAAAATGGGGACGTTCGAGAACCATGAACTTTACTGTACTTTCAAATTATTACTAAAACAATGCTCCACTATACCACTGCTACTCCACTAAACTACAATGGCTTCCCCAGTACTACGGCAACAGTATTACAAAACCACTACCACATGAATAAAAGTACACAAAACCACAATATTTTATATTATATTTGAACTAAAGCTCCACTACTGTTACTACTACCACATTACACAGTATTAGTAGTAGAATAACACTATTCAGCAACTTCTACCACCAGTACTCCAGTACTGTATGTAAATCTGTTTCCACAACTACTACATTGTTTGTGTAGTACCACTACTACTACTTACATAGCTATTACTACAACGACTATTATTGCCACCTAAATAATAGTGTACACTGTTTGGGCAGTATGTGTACACCCATTGAGTAGTACTTGTCGAGTATTAGCGCAGTAATTGTAGAAAACCCACGAAGAAGATGGCGCTAACTCTCCTCTCCTCACTGACACGGCAAATTAGCACGTTTAACATTCACGCGCGTTTATGTCACCAACATGGCCGCCATCCCGCCTGTCCGCCGCGCACGTGCCATTCCGGGCAGGCGGGGGAATACACGGAGGGGGGGGGGGGGGGGGTCGGTCCACTTTTGCCGGCGGCGTGATCGACGGGCTGCCGCATCTCCTCAGAAGTGCGCGAAGCAGTCGAGCTGCTTAATAAAACATCGCGAGCAGGCCGCCAGCGGGCCCGATGAGGATGGCGGCGGCCGTGATGACGCGACAGGAGGAAGGGCGGGCGGCGAGGTAGGGACAGGGTAGGACGGAGGACGTCCTCCATCTTGTTCTTGTTGTTTGAGGAAGCGCACCTGGCCGGACAAAGTTTCACTACCTCAAAAAGAGACAAGCAATATTGCAAATACCTTTCGTTAGATTGTGTACCGTCCACTAATACAACTAATATTATCATTACTACGCTGATTACCGTAGTTTCCGGCCTGCAGAGCGCACCTGGTTATCAGCATCTTTACACCGAAAGAGCGTAACGTTAGCGTCGGGCTAACGCTAGCGTCAGGCTAACGCTAGCCCCGCATCACCGCATAAACTGCAGGGTTGAAAGCGTGTGAAAAAAGTCGCGGCTTGTAGGCCGGAAATTACGGTATTAAGAATACTACTACTATTGCTAATGTAGTACGACAACTACTAGCCGCAGTAGTATTAAAACAATAGCAGCATACCACTACTGGCAGATTACAACTACCACCACAACTACTACTATAACTACATTACATATATACATCTTCCTTTCCGCTTATCCTCACCAAGGTCGCGGGCGTGCTGGAGCCTATCCCAGCTATCTTCAGCCGAGAGGCGGGATACGCCCTGAACTGCTCACCAGCCAGTCGCGGCAAACTACACTACTACAGTACAACCTCATTTCCAGAAGACGGTTCCAGAAGTGATTTGTTCAAAAACCGAATCGATATTTCCCATTACAATTAATGGAAAACGAAATAATGCGTTCCAAGCCTTAAGAATTTGTCTTTTTAAAGCATTTTTTTTAGCTTTCCCTGATAATACGCTGCATAGTAGAAATACCTGTATAGTTTAAATACTTTATATCATAAAATAAATTAAGAAATGTATTTATTTCTTGCTTAAAATGTATGCTTTAGTAGTAGAGTAGGCTCGGATGGGAGCACATTACCTGCCTTGTAAACTTTTTTTTTTTAAATCAACAAATATGCAGAATAACTTTAAACAACAATAATGCGGGGGGAAAAAAGTAAAAAAAAAAAACTTTTTTTTTTTTTTTTTTTTTTTTTTACAAAAACATGAACTCGTAACTGGAGTTAACGAAATCTTTGAAACAAAACAAAAATGCAGAAATGCTAATGGAACATTATTCAAGTTCACAAGGAAAAAGCAATGCAAAACTATCAACTACTGTATCAAATCTCTTCGGTGGGGGCGACTCCCCCCCAACCCTGGAAGTTCTTTTCCCAAAGAACTTGTCTAGTGTCACTTGTTTGGAGCCATGATTGGGGGTTAATAGTCCTCAAAAGGAAGAAAAAACAGTCAGGAAATGGAGCCACCGGGACACGTCTGCGTTGTACACAAAGCGCGTCGGAGGTCAGCTGGTCGGGCCACGCGCGTTATGCTATTTCTGAGTTTATTCGCGGTGCGTTTGAATTCACAATAACAAAGTGCGTCGTGGGTCAGCTGGTCTGGCCGCGCTTTATGTTATTTCTGGATCTTGTTGGGGGCGTTCGAGTAGCCATTTTCGTTCGAAAAGAGAGGCGAAAAATCTTGAAAACCGAGTTGTTAGAAAACGGAGACGTTGGAGAACCGAGTAGTCACAGTATTACTAAGAGTACTGTTATTGTTATTCCAAAACGTGACTATTTTTACACGACTACGCTCGGGAAAAATTTGGAGGTTTTAACCCACCGGCAAGCAAAAGCAACTCGTCCCCTGAGATGCAAAGCGACCCCAGCGACATCACCAGCGCACCTTTCAAGTCCGAGCGGGAAAAAGTTGCCGTTTCCCACTTTTGGATTGTGGGAAAACAACAACGTACGCGTCCAGCATGCTTATGTGTGTGTGTGTGTGTGTTTGTTTATTTATATATTTTTTGCAGTTGGGGGGGGGGGGGGGGGACGTCCAAGGATTGGTACAATAATTAGGCTCCACCCTGCCTCTTCGTTGCCGCCGTCGCATCCTTCCCAAAAAGTGACACGGGAGGCCGGGAGCGCCGTGACAAACGTCGCGTGGCAGACGTGCCGTGATGTTGGTAAACACACGCGCACACTATACTGTTTCTATATCTATCTATGTGCATGTGTGTGTGTGTGTGGATGTCATGTGTGGATAAGCTAATGATGACTTGGATGCACTCGTTTCAACTCCCCGGAACCGAAAGTCGCTTCTCGCTTCCTGGCTTCTTTCCTGTCAGCGCGCACAAGATGGCCTCCCGCTAGTTGACACGTTTACCGACTGCTGCTAGTGTACACTATATGCCCGCATGTATGTGTGTGTGTGTGTGTGTTTGTTTACAACTAATGTAGTACTTCACGTGCACTGTAAAAAAAAAAAAAAAAAAAAAAAAAAAAGTGACCTTCTCAAGTAAAATAAAAATAAGAGATTTTGTCCCTCAAATTAGCGCAAAAAAATCCGCCACTGGAAGTACTACAAAGCAGTTCCTGTTATGACTAATATTACAATTACCGCAATTAAAATATTATAACAAATGTGGTTTCCTAAACGGGCTAATCTTGACGCATCATTCTTTGTTTACTTGCACAAACAAAAAGAAGGAAAAATGTAATCCACGAAGCAGGTGGTTTGTTCAAAGAGAACGGTTGACCCGAATTCAAACGACAACAAAAATAAAGTCAATAAAAGTGTTTCCACATCAAACGGGCACGGCAAATCCAAATCAATGAACAAACATAGAATTATGATAATAATGATAAAATTATGGGGATTGCGGATGATGACGATGGTCAAAAAAACCTCCATATTTCCACTTTCTGTCTAAGTTTTGTTCTTCTCCCCGTTCATTACGTCTTCCCGACGTATCAACTATGTAGCAAACCTCGAATCCGTCCATTTTCTTCGCCGCTTATCCTCACAAGGGAGTGCCGGAGCCTATCCCGGCTGTCAACGGGCAGGAGGCGCGCGGGGTACACCCTGAGAAAAGCCACGCAGGCACGCAAACTCCACGCAGGCGGGGCCGGGATCGAACCCGGGTCCTGAGAACCGTGAGGCCACCGTGCTGACCTCTACTAAAACAGATTTTCAATTTATCATTGCTCGTAACTGTGCGATTCCTGAAACCGTAAACTGTTTTGGAGCAAACATATATCTCAAACTAAAAACAAAAATATTATAGACCGAATGACAACATTTGTAAAATAATATGAATTTATCTCTGAAAAAAATTCTGGTCGCGGGGAGCGGTGGAGCCTATCCCAGCTGTTGACGAGCAGGAGGCGGGCTGGGCCCACCCTGAACTGGTCGCCAGCCAATCGCAGGGCACACCGAGACAAACAGACGCACTCGCAATCACACCTACTGTACACACACCCGTAACTTTATATCTGCGGGCATGACTGACCACACTCGTACATTTTTCAAATGTGAGTGACTGTATGTATATATATCCATCCATCCACTTTCTTTGCCGCTTATCCTCACGAGACTTTGCGGGGAGTGCCTTTGGAGTTGGAATTGGAGTCCAATTCATGTTGCATGTTTTTAGAATGTGGGAGGAAACCGGAGTGCCCACCCGGAGGAAACCCACGCAAGCACGGGCAGAACATGCAAACTCGAACCCGGGTCCTCAGAACCTCAAATCAATATACTTACCATCCACAGCATACATATAATAAACAATTTGTGAATACTCGATACTGCATGATTAGAACTTAGCTGAAATTAATTCACTGAAACTAAACTAATTATTTTGACTGAAAATATTTGAAGAACTGAAATTATATTGAGGCTCTTACAACATCTATTACACTCTTGATATGACTATAATAACTAATCTATTACTATTTTAGTTCCTACTACAACACACCAATGCAGCAATACATTAGCAATTTTTAAATTATTTATGGCTGTACTACTACTACGTCATTACTGATGCACAACAACCCCTAACAGATTCTTTCTTTTACTCTTACTATACAAATCTATTTGCTTTGCTTTACTACTACTTCTACTACTTGCATCAGGAGATGGCCTGCTTTGTCCTATCCTAGCCGCTAACACGCTAGCATTGGAAGCCATCCCGGAGGCGAGCTTGTGTGGACACGCCGCTCGGTAATTGCGTGTCAGGAGTGTCAAAACAGGCGTGACGCGGCCACCTCACACTTCCTGGTAAGAGGAAGTGTTTAGATGCGCTTCGGCTTGTGAACAGGCCCTGGGTCCTTTTTCTTTGCTTTTTTTTTTTTTTTTTTTTTTTCCAGGGCGGGCGCCATGAGCTAATTGTGTGTACGATCGCACCTTGTTGCGCTCAAGCGCCGCCAAACAAGCCGGGACGCCTTTCAACGCCATTTATTGACACGTGTGAAAAGCTGCCACCTTTGCGCGTGTCACTTTTTTTTTTTTTTGGGCCCCGTCGCCGTCCCCCTTGAGAAGGTGAAATATGGACCACCTGCCACTGAGCTAGCATACGACCGCCGTCGGGGCGGCTGACCCATCGATATATGTTTATATATGAAGTTATATTTATAAAAAGTGAAAGGAAGGGGATTGGACTCATTTGCGTATTTAAAAAAAAAAAAAAAAAACATCTGTCACAAAGAGGTTTACATCGGTTAACGTGTGGCCGCAACACGCTTCTGTTTACGGAGGAGCCGACTCGCTGTCTGTTTCGAGTTTTTTGTAAAACCAGGGATCATTTATTGAAATATTGGTATTTGTGTTGAAAAAAATCCGAGTGGCTCCATCGCTATGTGGGATTTATTCTTGATTGAGAACAGATCCATTTTCTACACTTTCAAACTTTTCCGTGTAAATCTCGACGACTTTCTCACCAGATCCACGTGTAGATCCAGACAACCGGAAGCGGTTAACGGTCCAATTTCTTATTGGCGAAAACATCGACTTTGGCATTAAATATGGGTCCTAGCGTCTCATTTTTCCACGTACCTTCATTTATTAACACCTTCTAAATGTTTTACGGTATCGGACAAAACTCTGGGCGTCGTGCTACAAGCCGTGTTTTCGCGTCGTCTCCAAGCGACTTCGCATTGACGAACGCTTTGTTTGACCGGCGCTTCCGGCCAGCGACGCGATTTGATGACGTCGGTGCACGAGCCCTGCGAACGCAAACAGGGTCACGGCTGCAATTGACAGGGACGACGCCGTCGCAAAATTTCCGTCGTATTACCGTTTTGTTTTTTTTTTTCGTTTCATTTTGCCTACAAAAAAAAAAAATTGTCATCAAGCGCTTGTGCGTCTCGTGAAAATGGATCAAATCCGAACAAGCTTGCAGTTGCAGTTGCTCAGAAGGTAGCAAACCCAGTTGAGAAAGTACCGAGGCAGATCCCAGAGTACTTTCCGCAGGAAGTTGTTGTCTGGTACTATTACAAATAAAACTTCATAAAATGCTACCATACCCTGGAGTCGGGAATTATGACACGATGTTTTTCAAAATGCTAACATGCTTTACTCACATATCAACCTGAGTTGAAAAATTGCTAAGGCAAAAATGACTTTACATGCTGCCGAGTACTTTTTCAAATGTGAAAATCTCAAATGCTAACATGCTAAGAGTTTGCTAAATTCAAATATAGCGAGAGACAGCGCTGTTGTCAGTGGAGCATGTCTGAGTCGGGCTGACAGTGGGGACGTGGAGCATGTGCTGATACTTCCTGGCAGCTCTCATCTCTTTCAAAATCCATCAGTGAAGCTTTTTTTTTAACCCCCTCTTAAGAGGTAAAACACTTTGACTTTAAATAATCTAGCGTTAGCGGCGCCGCTAGATTATTTAAAGTCCGAGAGTTTTAGAAGGAAGACGGGCGACGTTGTTGATGAATCACGGCGGCGACGGCGAAAGCTTTTTTCATGCTTTATTTAACAAAGCGTCGCTCTGATTAGCGCCACACGCTAACGCGGTGCCAGACCCGTCACGCGCTGCCGGGGCGCCCACCCGGGCGACCTTTAATTAAGACTCATTTGCTGCCTAAACGAGCAACAGAAAAAAAAAAAAAGAAGAAGAAGACTAGAGCAAGCAGATTTACTGTAACAGAGTAAATGGCGTGTTGCTAATACGAATGCTAAACAGTTAGCGAGGATCTTTTGGTATTGACTGTCAATGGGGGGTGTACCTAATGAAGTGCCCAGAGAGTGTATTTACACAGCCGGTGCCCAATCAATAAAGCGACCAATCAATCAATTAATCAATCAACGGCACGCTGACGTCTGATGCTCAGTCAGACGTCTTGAGCGCTCGCTATCGATCCTCCGCCCCGAGCCTCAAATGTCGATAGCGGGCCTCCTTGGGGGGGGGTTTCGACCCGTCGCCCCCCCCCCCCATAAAAAAAAAAAAACAAACAAAAAAAAAGAAATCATTGATCAGTTTGGTCTGAGAGCAGCTCAGCTGGGCAATTTGGACGCTAGCGGTGGCTACGATGCTAAGACGCGGAATTTGCGCTCCGCTAGGCTTGCCTGCCAATTTTTATTTTTTGACAAACGCAAAACAAATGCGACACGATTCTGGGGCTGTTAGCGCAAATACTTAATGCCACTTACGTAACTATTGTAGTGACGTACTATAGACAGTAGAATACATATCGAACAATTATACACACATTTTAGAGCAGACAAAAGTGCGATTGTTGTTTTTCGTCGAGAACACAAATGGCTTTGTGGACAACTGCTCAACAACCGATCAACAGCATAAAGTAACTGAACTAATATTTAAACGTAATGAAACGTTAGTACTTACACGACCGGCAAAACCTACGTTTCGTTTACAACGAGGACCGTGAGTACTTTGTAGGAAGCTGGGCAAGTAGAAACGTCAACTAAAACTTGCTTTATAGGCCCAGACCACGTTAGCTTAGCTGGCTAACAACGAGCCGCTTTTGTGATCAAACCGTGCTGTTGAAGAAACGTCGGATGTGAGTAACTTCATAACTTGTACGTCGAGGGCCGTGAGGACTTTTAGGGAATTTAACAAATCTTATCCTCGTACATCTTGGTACCCAAATTGGTGCCGTATCGTTCGCGTTGAAGCTGCTCGTCCCAAGTTAGCCTAGCGTGCTAACGTCATTACCTACGTAGAGTATACATAGAGGACCAAACATCAAACGTGGACTCAACCTCCAACTACTTGAGCGAGGGCCGTTGTGGTTTGAATCCCTTCCATCCACGTATCCTTTAAATCGCCATATCCTTTATATTTTCACACAGGTGGTCGTATGTGATTTATGTACCTTATGTGCTGACTAGGGTTAGGGTTACTTTCACTTTAACATAGACCATGTAGTATGTCAATTGTGAATTTTATGTGCTGACTTCGTTTATTTGATTGTTTGTTTTGACTATCTTCAGCTCGAAGGGGGGCACGATTACCGTGCGTCCTGTAGGCCCCGATAAATGCAGAGGGTTGCGGCAAGAAGGGCATCTGGTATAAAACTGTGCCAAACATATTTGAGCGTTCAAAGTAACCATTTTGAGATAAAATGTATCAATGGATAAAGTATATTGCTTGTTTTGTAGCATAGCATAGCATAGCATAGCGTGACAACTTCACATAAAAACACTGGCGCTATTAGCTTGACTGCATTGCTTTCCTAGTTAGGAAGTAGCGTCACATTAGCATTTGAGCTATTATTACTTTATGAAGATCACAAATACAGTACAACGTTCACCTTGGAGCGGCCCGAGCCATGTTTGTTTATTTTTCTGAGGGATTAAAAGATGATGACCACAAAGAGTTAGGAGTGAGTTAGTAGCATATCGGTCAGCATTTTGCGCTAAAATTATTCTGGGGACAAAAGTGCGCTTGATTTATTTTTTTAACCATTCTCATTTATGATTATGTACATGACTGGGTAGTACGTAGCATGAGATTGTTATTATAGAAGCTAAAATGATTTCATGATTAACATGAGTAATTTATTCACTGTAGCGCTCACAAGCTCTAGCTAACTTTTGATGGAGTGAAATGAGGACAGGTTGAGTCGCGAAAGTAGTCGTTAGCATAACATCAACATTTTTGAGAAAGGATTACTTTGTCGTCAATACAAATATGTAATTTACTTGTGCCAAGGCGCGGCTAGTGATGTTTTTAAAAAATAATTTTGTTTGGAGGCGTTTAAATGACGAAACGAACAGCCGCGTAGCTTTAGCAGCAAAGTCGGGTGTAGATTCTGCTGAAAACGTCCGTCACCGTCGGCAGATCGTCGCCGAAACGGGGTCACGGCCGCGAGTCGGCAGGAGTGACGCCGTCGCCGTCACAAAATGTCCGCCGCCTTGCCGCTTTTCCTTTTCATTTTTCCGACAAAAAAGCGATTGTGATCAAGCGCGGGAGCGTCGCCGTCCTCCCTCCCGTCATTTTTCCGCCGCACGTCGTTCTCCCGCCGACGGGCCTTTGAAGCGTCTGTCGTCTCGTCTCATTAAGACATAAAAGCGGCGGGAAGAAATGAGAATTTCCAATCAAGTGTTTACGCTGCGGCTTGACAAAAATAAAAAATAAAATAAAAATAAAAAGTGCAATTTAGCCGTGACGCCTCTTCGCAATTACGCCGGGTTGCCTCTCCCACGTCCATTTAGCGTGAGTTTCCCGAACAAACCCTCTCGCTAATCATCTGGCACATCAAAAAAAATAAAAAATAAGAAGCCGCCGCGCACGTCGACTTTTAAATATTCAAATGTGCGCCGCTCAAAAAAAAATCTCACGGCACATCAAAGATTTTCGCTTTAATTTTTTTTTCCGGGCCCGCCGACTCCGCGACACGCAAATGCCAATTAAATATCACTCACCCGCGGATATTTACCTGCCTTATAGTATAAATACCTAATTATTATGATATTTGCCTCAGTGTTTATTTTATTTTTCTATGCATTGGAATGATTGGCCCCTCGTGTCCCGTTGTCAACGTGACGAGAAAGACGACAATCGCCGCTTGTAAATTGGCCTCGCGACATTAGCATAATGTTTGCGTTTTTAGCTAGCAGCAGAATAGCACTTTTTGTGTCCCCCCCCCGCGCGCATTTTAAATCATTACATACTGTTCAGGTCCAATTTGACGGCAGTCAAAAATAGCCTATATGTCATTATTATGAAATTTGATGAAAATTACAAAGGTAAGCCAAAATGGCAGCTGTTCCGGGAGAAATTTGACTGGTGTCAACTAAAACGGATTTTCAATTTATCTTTGCTAGTAGTCCTGAAACTATAACAATGATCTCAGACTAAAAATCATTTACAGACATCTCAGAAAAAAAACATATTACAGATAGAATAAGTAAGTTTTTAAAATAATATTAACAATTAACTTTTGAAAAAACAAAATGTCATTAAAAGGTGTAAAATAATTTTAATGGTGATGAAAAATTCAGAACAAAAAAGAAAAAATACCCTAAATAAAAAGTTTAAAAAATGAAAGTTACAAATTTCAAGTTTGTCATTTCTTCTTCAAAGCTTACAAATTAATTGAGTTTAAAAAAAAAAACCTTTAAAATATAATTTCACAACAATTACCTTATAAAACAGAAAAAAATCATAGACTTGGTAATTGAAAAAAAAAATGCACACACAAAAAAAAAACATCCATCCACTTTCTTTAATTATGAGAAAATTTGATGGAAATTACAAAAGTAAGCCAAAATGGCAGCTGTTCCGGGAGAAATTTGACTGGTGTCAACTAAAATGGATTTTCAATTGATCATTGCTCGTAACTGCGCGATTCCTGAAACTGTAGCAAAGATCTCAAACTAAAAATAATTTACAGACATCTCAGAAAAAAATAAAATATATTATAGATAGAATAAGTAAGTTTTTACAATAATATTAATAGTATAATTTTAATGGTGATGAAAAATTCAGAACAAAAAAGAAAACATATGCTAAATAAAAAGTGTCATTTAAAAAATAAGAGTTAAAGATGTCTTTCAAAAGACCCCAAAAAATGTTGTCATTTATTCTACAAAGCTTACAAAATTAATTGAAAAGAATTAAATAAGAAACTTTTAAATATAATTTCACAACAATTATCTTTTAAAACAGAAAAAAATAATTGACTGAGAAAAAACCCCCCAAAAATCTTATAGATAGAACAAGTAAGTTTTTAAAATAATATTAATGTATTTTTGGGAAAAAAAGGCTTTCAAAGCTTCATAAAAAATCTCAATAGAAGATATAAAATAATTTTAATGGTAATGGCAAATTCAGAACAAAAAAAAGAAAAAATATCCCCCCCAAAAAAATAAAAGTTAAAGATGTCTTTCAAAAGACCCCCAAAAATGTTGTTTATCATTTCTTCTTCAAAACTGACAAAATTAATTGAAAAGAGTTAAAAAAATTAAATATAATCTCACAACAATTATGAATATAAAACAGAAAAAAATCATAGACTTGGTAATTGGAAAAAAAAATACACACAAAAAAACACCCATCGATCCATCCATTTTCTTTCCCGCTTATCCTCACGAGGGTCGCGGGGAGTGCTGGAGCCTATCCCAACGGGCAGGAGGCGCGGGGTACACCCTGAGAAAAGCCACGCAGGCACGGGGAGAACATGCAAACTCCACACAGGCGGCGCCGGGATCGAACCCGCGACCTCAGAACTGTGAGGCCACCGTGCTGCCCTCTACTACGTAATTGTGCGATTCCTGAAACTGTAAAAATGAGAGAACTGTTTTGGAGCAAACATATATCTCAAACTAAAAGTAATTTATAGATATCTCAGAAAAAAATCAAAAATATTATAGATAGAATAAGTAAGTTTTTAAAAGAATATTCACAATTAATTTTTGGAAAAAAAAACGGCTTTCAACGATTTGTAAAAAAAAAAAAAAAAAGAAATTTAATGGTAATGAAAAATTCAGAACAAAAAAGAAAAAATATCCAAAATAAAAAGTATCATTTAAAAAATTAAAGTTAAAGATGTCTTTCAAAAGGCTGACAAAGTTTGTCATTTCTTCTTCAAAGCTTACAAAATTCATTGAAAATAATGTTTTGAAAAAAACTTTTAAATACAATTTCACAACAATTACCTTTTAAAACAGAAAAAAAAATCATAGACTTGGTAATTGAAGAAAAAATACACACACACACACAAAAAAAAACAAAAAGAAAAAATCTGTAGCCAGATGAAAATTACACAATGTATTTTTATCTTGCTTATAAAAAAAAAAAACTTTTAAGAGGGGAAACGCGAGTGACGCTAACATTTTCCGACACCGTTTGCTACACGTCGCACTCCATTTTGTTCGTTTGAGACGTTTGTGAGCTAAATCATCTCCGATAGGAAAAAAGGAGCAAAGCAAACGCCGCGCCCCCTCCCCCTCCCCCCCACCCCCCCCCCAAAAAAAAAAAAAAAGAAAAGAAAAAGAAAAAGTGGCGTAAGTTTTGCGTGTTTGCGCTAACGCGACGTGACAAGTCATCCTCCCCGAGCGGCGGGAAGCAACGGTGACAGTTTATCCCGTACACGCCGCCGCTATTGACACGTTTCCGTCTGCCGAAAAAGACGACAAAGTGAACGCCGGCTTCAGTCACATGACATTTTCAAAATATGACAAGCGCTCGCTTTCATCTCTGCTTTGTGCCGGGGATAAATAAATAAATAATAACGATCCTCCGCGATGAGGATGACGACGACGGCGGCGCGGCGGCGGCGACGGCGACGGGATGTCGAAGTGCCGGCGCCGAAAGATTTGTCAGCGCCAGACGGCTCGAACACCTTCCCGCTTCGCACCTGAGCATATACGGCATAGGCTCCGTACATTTCAGGTGTATAAATATTAATAAATATCATGCGGCGATGCTAACATGAAGGTGTATGGACTGTGAGATATGATGTAAAAATGGAACGTTAATTATACCCAACATTAGGAGTAGCAAGTAAGTCACTGATGACTTTGGTTCAGGCAGTGTGGGGTCCGGTCCCGGTCTGTGATGGTGTCGGTATCCGCCCTGCGACTGACGGGCGACCTGTTCAGGGCGTAGTCCGCCTTTCGCCCCAAGCTTGCAGGGATAGGCTGCAGGACTCCCTCGACCCTTGTGAGGATAAGTGGCTTGGAAAATGGATGGTTGGATGGATAGGAGTATCAAATAGGATGTGTGGACCCTTGTGGGGATAAGTGGCCTTAGAAAATGGATGGTTGGATGGATAGGAGTATCAAATATGATGTGAGTCTGGACCCTTGTAGGGATAAGTGGCTTGGAAAATGGATGGTTGGATGGATAGGAGTATCAAATATGATGTGTGGACCCTTGTGGGGATAAGTGGCTTGGAAAATGGATGGTTGGATGGATAGGAGTATCAAATATGATGTGAGTGTGTGGTACATTACATGTGCACACAAATATGTAAATTTATCGTATTATTAGGATGCAAATTGGGTACATAAATATGTAACAATAGTATATGAGTGCAGCATATGTTAAATATGGAAGTATTGTATATTAGAAGTATGCACGCAGTAAATGTGATGGAAATATGCTACATCAGGAGTGTATGGAATATTAACTGTGCAAATATGGTACGTTAGAAGTATTAAATATGATGGTACATTCGAGGGACGACATCAAATGTGCAAAATAAATATTGTACATGATCAATTTTGGAATTCTGTGAATATGGTACATGAGAGCTACATAGAATACTTTAAATGTACGTATGGTACATTCGAGGTGCATTAAATATGTAACTATAGTATATTAGTGCAGCATACGTTGAATATGGAAGTATCGTAGAGGTACATTAAATATGTAATATGGCCCATTAGAGATGTATGACGTAAATATGCTGCTTTGGAGTTAAATACATTAAACATGATGTAAACATGCTACATCACAGAGGCAAAATTATTAATTTGGATGTAAATATGCTACGTTACATCCATAAAATATGATGCAATCACAGCACCTTATAGGTCTAATTATTAAATATGATGCAAATATGCTACATTAGAGATGTAAAAAACATTATGTGTGTAAGTAAATATGATAGTCTTAAATGTGTAATTGTACATTACAAGTATGTAAATATCGTACCTGAGGGACAATGTAAATACATTCGAGACACGATATTGACGTGAATATGGCACCTTATGGGTCTAATTATTAAATATGATGTAAATATGCTATATTAGAGATGTAAAAAACATTATGTGTGCAAGTAAATATGATAAAGTCTTAAATGTGTAATTGTACATTACAGGTATGAAAATATCGTTTCTGAGTGATGATGTAAATCCATTCGAGACACGATATTGACGTGAATATGGCACATTAGAGGTATAAAAAACGGAGTAAATGTGGTGCATTAATAGAACATAGAAAAATGTGATTGGCTCACTATTTAGAAAAATTGATAACATCGTATTCCCCTTTGATGTTCTCCTGTTCGGGGTCACGGCGGGGTGCGCGGGGGCGGAGTCCGCCTCACACGCTGACTTCGACGTAATTGGACGCTACCGATGGTGCTCAGTTAGCGATTAGCTCCGGTCCTGAAGGAACCGCCGGCGCGTCTCGCTAATGTGTTGTTTGCACATTAGCTAGCAAATGAAGGCGCGGGGACTTGTTACACCAACGGAATTAGCGCCGTTAATCGTGCATAAATTGAAGGAGTGCACTCTGGAGGACGCCCGGCGGAGTGCGCGCGGGCCGGTCCGGCTAGCTAAACGCGCGGGTTGCCGTACGCTGTCGCTTCTCGTTAGCGCCGTCTTACGCCTTCCGCCGTCATTAGCGTCGGCGCCACCGGGATCGGCGAGCGTGACGCGCGACGTGTTACGCTCGCTTAATTAATGAAGTCGCCGGGAACGGGCCGGCCCCTCGGCTCGGAAACCCGCTGAAGCGGCGCGTGGCTCGTTAGCCGAGGTGTTTTTCACCTTTGATAACGTCGAAATGCAAAACTATGGAAGTCGTGCCCGGGAACATTTTGGGAGGGGGATTCGGCACCTTGGAGCCAGTTTCACCCGGCAACGTGAGGACCCACAAGGAAAGTCTCGGGAAGCCGTTCCTTAAAAGACCCGGCAGGTCTGCCATTTCGATTCCAAGTGGCCATTTTACGGTCTTTCTATCTTTTTAATTTTTGACGCAGTGTGGAGGGATTCATCATATTTATTATAAGTGGACCCACGGAAAAAAAAATCTCAAATATTCATGCCCGAGAAGAAATCAGGAGATTAGGATTATAAATGTCTTGTGATCGGTTTTGTCGGCCATAATTCCGCAAAAGTGCCATGAGCAAGGCTTCGGCGCTACCAGGAAGGGGCGTGGCCAGGCCGCTGTTCTGGGCGGTGTCATCTCTGACAAAGGTCGCCGCTCTCAGCTGTTTGGTCTCAGACCAAATATTTAAGTTGGAGTTTTGTCACCGGCGTTTGCCAGTTCGTTGCTTTGTGTTAGTGAGTACGCTACTCCGCATCCCGGGTTACTCCGCTACTTAGCTTCACGGTCATCGAACCTTGTTTCTTGTTTTTTTTGGATCCTGCTTTCTTTGACTGTGTATTTGTGCGTCTTTTCAGTTGAGAGTAAAACCCACTGAACATTATGACTTTGCCTGGGAGTCCTGCATTTGGGTCCACCTCCACACAGTCTTGATGTGGCAAAAGGCACGTTTGGCGCAAAAAAACGGCACCATCGTAGGCTCGGGGGCTGTTTTTTCCTCAGCTGGTTTTGGGGGCTTCGTCTCCGCGGAGAGAATTACGAACCGTTCGGACTAGCAATCAGTTCGAGCTCCAAATCCGCAGCCTCCTGCGAGACGGCAAAACCAAAACCATAACGCTTCAGGAAAAGCCAACCTAGAACAGCCGAACTCTATTTTGGGCGTCACCAGAAGCTCTACAAATGGCGGCAGGCGGGAGGGTTTTACACCTGTTCATTATTTTTCCCGATTAACCGGAAAGTTTTCGTGTATTTTTTCACGCTGTACCGTACGACTCCTCCTTATTTTTTTTTTTTTCTCTTTTTCTCAAGCCAGAACAGCGAAGGCCAAAATAATTTGTTTCTGTTCGATAAAACATTAAAGCGCGTCGAGCCGCATCCCGAGCTCGCGAGCGCCCCGCAGGCCCCCCTTCCGCCCCTTGCGCCCCCTCCCTCGCTCTCCGGCCCGCTCTCAAAGGTCTTGTTAATGTTTCAAAAGTGCACATAAGACGCGGCAGGCAGACGATTAATGTGAAAGATACCCACAGGCTACCTGCAGGAGTTATTATCACGGCGGCTGCTGCCTGCTTGCTTCGCCAGCGCGGCGCTAACACCTAGCATAACGCTAACGAGGGCGCTGAGGTGGGGGTGGGGCAGCGGGACGGCGGTGCGCTTAAAAAGGCTACAAAGCACAGCCCGCAGTTATGAAGCGGCTTCAAAAAAAAAAAAAAAAAAAAAAACTAGACGTTTGGCAGCGGAGAGAAGTGGGTTAAATGTTTTAAACGCGCGCGCGCCGCCGCAGCGATTGGTCGGCTCATCCGCGGGGAAAAAAAGCTCCTCTCATTTTCACAATAAAACGGCACACGTTTCCAAAATATTAGCAATTAGGGACGATGTGCGACGATAAACACAGAACAGGAAATGGAAAAGACCGCCGCATCCGCGTCTTTCCGTTCTAGGGGGACGCAATTTCAAATAGCCCATACGCAAACTGCGGAAAATAATACAATGTATAACTGACACTCACAAAACAGATTCCTAAATATTATTTAAAAAGTCAACTTTCTCTTGAGCACCACTTAAAATGTTTCCCCCCCGCTCTTGTCCCTCCGACACACGAAGAAGAGTTTCACCAATACTGTCAGCGACGCCGAAAGCTACACTAATGTTGGTTGTTTTTCAGAGGATAAAGAATAATTGTGAGTATTTTGTATAGAGTTGACCCATCAACTGTATTCCAATAATAGCTGCGTTATAACGCTCCCACATAGATGCTATTCTTTAGCTCGTCAATGTGCTTTTCCATTGTGTGTTAGCATTCAGCTATATATATATATATATATATATATATATATAGATAAAACAGGGTGACATCTCGTCATTCCAACAGTTACTACGTAAGGCCACGAGGTGTCAGTGTTCCTCCTCCTGCTCCCTCTCTGTTCAGTCAAGCATCTTCAAAGGTGAGTCGTTTTACTTTATTTTACTTTAATTTCAACACACATTTGACCTGATTCCAATCATTCAGGCTCCATTTAACAGCAAAATTAAGCTTCAAACGTCAAATTAATTTCATATCGCCTCAAAATATCCTGCCTTGAAAGCAGTTTAACGCCGTCGTTCTTCGTCTCGTTCGGTCGTTTTTCAAAATGAACGCGGAAGTCCGCTGATTCAAATCCGGAATTCTGCCCGCCGGCGGGAAGGAAATATAGAAATAAATGAAGAAATATTGACGCTTAAACGCTCCAAACAAACCGTTGCTGTTTTATTTTTTAATACACAGCGAGAGACCCGAGAGGTGCGCCGTAGCCCGTAAAAGCCGAGACGTACCACGTTAAAAGCCGAGAAATATGAATGTGGATATGTTAATATCTGAAGCGAGGCTTTAACCGGCCTCCTCTAATGGCCGACGCCGGATAAATACTTGAAGCTGGCGCTAAATAAATGATTTATCGGCGCTCATAAATTATTGCCGCTAAATATCCCAGAGCACTTTTTGCCTCATTGTGCATCTTTTTTTTTCTTCTTCTTCTTCTTCCCCACGTCTGGGCTCGGATTTATCTCCCGATATCACACGCGGCAAGCGTCTCGTGTAAATATGTATACGGCGCCTTCTACTTATTTATTTTACACGCCTTATCTGAATATTTCATCCTCAGCATAAACTGCTATTTGTTTCCCACGGCGCGTCGGCGTCAGAGACGGACAAAATTCGCACTCGCGAGAACCGTTCGCGGCCCGGCGCGGTTTTCCTCTTCGGCGCCGAGGCCGAGGCCGGGTCTCGTTTAGCGCTCGGCGAACCAGCATTTTTGGATGAGAATACAAAAAAAAAAAAAAAAATAAACATATTCCATCTTTGTTAGCTGGTAAGGCTGCGAGGATGGGGGGGGGGGCAACCATATGGTGACAAACATGGCACCCCCTCCAGCTATCAGAAGATTTCAATCCGTGCGTTTTCCATGGCGCTTAGCCTCATTAGGGTCGCGGGTGAGCGCTGGTTTTCTCCAACTTTTTATCTTTGGCGGGGCAGGTTTGCACCCCCGTCTCGAACCGAAGCAAACCTTCGCTAAACTTAAGTTTCCCCCTGACTGAATCGAAGTCTGCGTGCGAGGCAGCGTCCGGTCTTCGCTTTTGAGTGAACGGCGCTCAGTCGTCATCTTTAAGTGACACATTAAAGGCGTCAAAGATCTTTCATTACGCGAGCAAATTGACGACAAAACACGGCGACGGGCGCGTCGCGCGCTCCCAGAGGAGCTTGTCGCCGCGTTTGTCCCGCCTGGCAGCTCTCAAATTGAATAATAAGGCGACAAGTCGTCATGTGATCCAAGCGTGGCCCGAGCGGGACGAGCGTTTTTGATGCCAGACGGCGTCAAATGTCCGGCGTTGTCCCGTTTCAACTTTACCGCGGCGTAACGTGTTGCTTTCATCTGCCGCCGGCGCGTACGTTGTCGCCGCGCGATGAGACATTATGCAAATGGCGGCGTTCACATCTTAGCGAGACGGCCGCCCGATAATGTAGCAAACGGGGCTCGTGGCGTTACGCTGTCGATTGAAATGGAAATCCTGCGCCGAAACCTTCCCTGAAAATCCAAATCTCGTTTGAAAACTTTGACAATGTGCTAAAAATCCCAAATATGAGGTCGGCTGCGAGTGCTAATGTGATTAGCGTGATAAACTAGCATTGGGTTTCTATTTGGAGGGACAGAACGGCTTCAAACCTGGATTTCGAGGTCCGAATCATCTTTTCAAATTGAATTTGAAACCTAAACCCAGATAGGGTCAGGGTCAGGGTTCTGGTTTCAAAGCACAAATATTGATTTATCGTAGTTTGAATTTCTATTCCAGGGTGAAAAGACTTTGACCTTGAAGCCATCATCTTGCTTTAAAACCCAAACCTTGATTGGAAACCCTAAGATTGTCTTGAACGCAAAACTGAAAGCCACAACCAGGTCGTGAAGCCCTAATTTAAAACCTCGTCGAGTACAAAATGCTCGCCCATATGTGAAAGTTTCTCCTGAAACCTGAATCCTGTTTAAAAACCCTAATTTGAAAGCCAAACATCGTCTTGAAACCCAGAACTGAACCCCAAACCTCGGCTGGAAACAATAACTTGAAACAGCCATTTTAATACCCCAACTTTATCTTAAAACGCTAATTCAGTTCTGAAGCGTTAGCGTAATCCAGACTTTGCCCGGCCGAGGAGCAGCTGCTAGCTGGCAGACACCTTAAATAAGTAGCGTACTTTAGAGGCGACCCCTTGACGCCACAACGCATCATTATTTGGGGGAAAAAAAATCATCTTTGACGGATGAACGGCAGCCGCCGAGACTCTCTGACGATTCGCTAACATAACGAGAACTCACCAGAGACAAACGCTCGCTCGTTACGGTGACAAAGCCGACGCTGGGCGGGATTTATTTGTTTTGCTGGGGTCGCGGTGAGGGAAGGAAGTGACGATTCCATTTGGCTTTCGGAGTTTTTTTTTTTTTTTTTTTTTTGGGGGGGGGGGGCTTCCCAGCCCTTCCGGAGTTGCGCTAAGGTCCGCCGCTAGCTTCCCGCGTGGGGAATAGCGCCGGATTAGCTCATTTTTTTCCCTCAGGTGGGGTTCGGGCTCGTTTTCATCGGAAGGCTTTTCTTTACACTCAACGACCGATCGTACTTGTCTTTCTTCACTTTCCCTCCTCGTTCTATTCCCTTCTTTATGTCTTTCATTTCTTCCTAGTTCTCTTCCTCTTTACACTCTTCCTTTCTTCCTCCTCTTTCGCCTGTTACCTTCTTCCCCTTCTTCTTCCTTCTTTCCTTCTTCAGTCTTCTTCCACCTTTTGCCCTCTTTTCCCCTCCCTCCCTTTTTTAACTTCTTCCTCCTTCTTCTGTTGGTCTTCCTTTCTTCCTCCTCTTTCACCTTCTTCCCTTTTTCTTCCTTCTTTCCTTCTGCCCACTTCAGTCTTCTTCCACCTTTTCGCCCTCTTTTTCCTTCTTCCCTCCCTCCCTTTTTTTAATTTCTTCCTCCTTCTTCTGTGAGTCTTCCTTTCTTCCTCTTTCGCCCTTTACCTTCTTCCCTTCTTCTTCCTTCTTTCCTGCTTCAGTCTTCTTCCACCTTTTGCCCTCTTTTCCCCTCCCTCCATTTTTTAACTTCTTCCTCCTTTTGTTGGTCTTCCTTTCTTCCTCTTTCGCCCTTTACCTTCTTCCCTTCTTCTTCCTTCTTTCCTTCTTCAGTCTTCTTCCACCTTTTGCCCTCTTTTCCCCTCCCTCCCTTTTTTAACTTCTTCCTCCTTCTTCTGTTGGTCTTCCTTTCTTCCTCCTCTTTCACCTTCTTCCCTTTTTCTTCCTTCTTTCCTTCTGCCCACTTCAGTCTTCTTCCACCTTTTCGCCCTCTTTTTCCTTCTTCCCTCCCTCCCTCCCTTTTTTTAATTTCTTCCTCCTTCTTCTGTTAGTCTTCCTCCTCTCTCACCTGTTACTTTCTTCCCTTCTTCTTCCTTCTTCCCTTCTGCCTTCTTCAGTCTTCCTCCAACCTTTTGCCCTCTTTTTCCTTCTTCCCTCTTCCTCCCCTTTCACCCTTCCTTCCCGTCTTTTTCTCCCTCCCTTTTTCAACTTCTTCCTCGCTCCTTCTGTTAGTCTCCCCTCTTCTTCTCCTTCCTTCTACTTCCTCCTTCTTGATCAACTTCCTTCCTTCCTTTGGACTCTTTCCTCTGCCTTCTTTTTCTACTTCCTTCTACTTGCGCCTTATTTTTCCTCCTCCGTTTCTTTCTTTCTTCCTCCTCCACCTCCTGCAATTATTGAGGACATTTCCTTAATTAGGGGCGCGCTTCCACGGCTCTCGCTAACGGAAGAAACGAGAGCCGCCACGAGGAAATGAATAAACGATTTCAAACTATTGCATCATTGTCGTCGTCATCATCACGGTGGCCGATTTCCTCACGAGTGTCATCTCGGTAACGAGGGTTCGGATCGCTAAATTAGGGCGGAAAAAGAACCCCCAACTTGCATGAAAAGGAGGAATTTTTGCCCTCACGAAGGCGATCGCTGGAGTAGGGTTGGGACGACGGAGGGCGTCGCGCATGCAGATTTAGCCTCGTGACCTTTTGTGTGAAAGGGAGACGACAGGAAACTGTGTTGTCAACACGCCAGTGGCAACCCGAGTGAGCGTTATACACGGGTTTACAATCAAGGGTGGTGACACACAAGATGGCGGACAAGGGAATCCCGGGACTGCAAGGATGTCATCGGAAATCGATGTACTGCTGTACGGTCACTACAGCAGGAGTCGGTGTACCTAATGAAGCGAGCAAGGGGCGTACGTTAAAATCCAGGATTTCCCTAAAGATGAGAAGCTGTTCTGTGTGCGTATACGAGGTGAAGGCAGCGACGCCCTGAAATATTAATGCCACCCCATACTTCAAAAAGGCGAAAATAATTCAGGGGTGCTGAGGAAGAGGAGGAGGATGAGGACGGGGCGGCGCCTCTCAGGGGAGCTCCGGCGTCCCGTCCTAATTAAACGTGCATGGCCGGGTTGTTGTCGTTGTTGTTGTTGTTGTTGTTTTTTTTTTTTTGACAGAATGCCAAAACAAGCCCAGGTGGAGGCGGGGGTGCAAACAACTCGCGAGTACACGCGTCAAACTCACAAATTAGCGCCTCGGACACCAGAAGACAAGACGCGACACCAGCGCTCGCATTTTACAAACGGGGAATGTTGTTGTTTCATCATCGTTTTGTCTCCAGACAAATTTTAAAATCGGAGATTTTTAACTAACTCTGCTCCAATTTCTTTTAATTGTGCGCTGGAGATGAAGAAATAAATAAGTGGCGCAGCATGAGGCAATAAACGTAAAACATAAACATACCATTAAAGAAGAATTTGAGCCATCTGAATAAATTAATACAGTTTTTAAGTGTTGTTTTGAGGTTGGTAATTCATATTTTGTTTTGCCACACTCTTGGAAAAACAGACTGGCCAATCGCAGTGCAACACAAAAAAAGTCCAACATTTCTCTGGCGACCATTTGTTGAAATTTTACTAAAGCTCATCAAAAAATTATGACAGTTAGACAATACGCACAGGTGATCGGATTATGGATTAAAATGCGCAGCCGTCCACATAGTCAGTTTATTATTTCTGTACCAAGGTAAGCAATATACAGTTTCATCTGTGGAATAATATAAACTAAAAAAAAAAAATGCAATGCTACTATCTAGTTTCTAAAACTCTATGGTGGGCTACAAAATCAGGTTAATCCTTAAAAAAAAAACTGGTACAATTTTTGTTGACTCCAAGATAAACAAAAATATGTGGAAAATAATCTTGGCTAACAAAGCTAATGCTGTGATGCTAGCTAGATGCTAATGGTATGCAGTAAAACGCATCGTTCGGCACATTTTAGGCCTCGGCACTGTATTTGTAGTACATGAAAATATTGCTGTAATGTTGTTAAATTGAAATGCTAAAACACGTTTTAGATACTATGATGTCATCAAAAGAAACAAACAAAAAAAAAAAACAACCGTCCCACTTTCTTTTAAATTATGCTAGGAAGTTGTTAGCGAGAGCGAGCTCGGGCCGCTATGCTAATAAGGCTAGCTGTGCGTGCTCGCCAGCTGCGCAGATGGGTTGGCTGCCGATGCCACGATGAAACATTTTTCTATCCCGAGGTTGTCAGGTGTGAGTAATTGATACAAGAGTGTCTTCTGTGGCTCGAAGGCTGCCAGCAGCGGGTGAAAAACAACAACAGCAAGGCGGGACGAGCTGGGCGCGCGACAGATGGACGCGCAGGGGCCTGGCTTAGCGAGCGGCGGCAGAACGCTAAAAAAAAAAAAAAAAAAAATGGATGGAATGGAAAGCTGAAGGAGGCAGGGGAGAACAAGTCGATACAGACGTCTCGCGGGGTTCAATTGCAAGCTGGTGGGCCGGGGGGTAGGTGGGGCGAGGGGGGGGGGGGGGGGGGGGCGTCCCTCGGGGGCTCCTGACACGGGGAGCCTCACTTTTTTTTTCCCTTGTTGAAATGTTCAAGATGTCAATTGGGCGGAATTAAAGGTTCTTTCACAGGTCCGGTTCGGTTCCGCCGCTCCCGATCGGTTGGTTTGTCCGGGCCTGGGGTTGGGGGGCGGCGGCAAGTGCGTGTCGGTGGGCGCTGGGGGCCTGTCCTGACACCAGGATGATGAAGTCGTCAATTAAAGGTTTTCTCTCATATATTGTTAACGTTCTGGGGTCCGAAGTTAGTTGATGGTTTGTTTTGGACTCGGCTGGGATCGGGGTCGCGGCACAGCAGATAAAATGATCACGGGTAGGAATGAGTGAAGAACTTTCCGCTGTTGAGCTAATAATGAAGACATTTCAAGTCCAAGCCGATGGGGTCAGGGTTGGGCGGCCGTCCAAGAGATTCAAGATCTCAGATGGGATGTAATTAAGGTTTTTGTTTTCTGTTTCCTCCAGACGTACAGTTGCGATTTTCTTGTCCAAAGAGTTGACTTTTTTGGGGGTGTCTTGGCTTGGAGGGTGGGGTGGGGGGGACCAGAGCGGGAAGAACTGATGGCGAAAACACGGTGGGTCCGGGACAGTTGGCGGCTATCCTCAAGGACGGAACACTCTGACGTTGAAAGTGGAAAGTGTCATTTGATAAAATCTTATCTATAATTCAGTTTGGTCCCAAACAGTTTGTTTGCAGTTGGGTCAGGAAGAAAATACCCTGAAAAATGGATGGCGAGCACAAAAAAAAAAAAAAAAAAAGGAATCAGTGGAGAACAAATGAAGAACTTCCAGTGCTTGGGTCGATATTGACCCCTTGCCGGTTTTAGTGTCAATCTTTTAGCGCCTGGCTGGACTCCTTCCCAAACCGCGGCACCCCCCGACATAACGACGGAAAAAAAATCTCAATCTGGACTTCATTAAACACAAATGAAAATCACTCGTGGTTCACGTTCTGGTCCCCCCAATCAGTTGCCGGGGCTCGGATTCGGGGTAGGGAGTGTAAATATCCTGAAAAATTGATGGACGGACAAAAGCGGGAGACGAGGGAGAGTGAGCGAGACCTTCCATTGTTTGAGCCGGCTCGGGTTGGAGGTGTGGAAGAACAAATGAAAAATATCTTGAAAAATGGATGAAAAGGACCAAAAAAAAAAATATAAAAAATCTCACAGAACTTCTCGTGTATGACTCAATAAAGACATCTTGTTGGTTTCTTGTTGAAGTTGGAGAAGTGGAGGTGGTTGGGGGCTGTCCCCTCAAAATACTTTTTGGGTCTTGACACTCAGCAGTTTTTGGTTGAAAATTGGGTTACGTTGCAGGATAGGGGGAAAAAAATTAAACTTGTACTTAAACATGTACTTTAAAAAATACCCTGAAAAACTGACTGATCAGAAAAGAAAAAAAAAAAAGGAAGCACTGCCCTTGTTTGAGCCAATGGAGACTTTCAAGTGCAAGTCGGCGCTAGGCGGTCGGCGGCCCCCCCCCCCCCCCCCATGGGGGGCACCTCCCGACACGAGGATGCGGAAAATGTCAGCTGGAATTTAATTAACTGCGAGAACGCGTAGTTGACTGCGCGTGTTCCCGATCGGGGAGCTCCGTTTGTAGGGGTTGCGGCGGAGGGGCGAAAAAAAAATGACCCTGAAAAATAAATGGAAGCGAAGAAGTTCCCGCGTTTGAGCCGACGCAGGCGTTTCAAGTGCAGGTTTTGGTGGGGCGGGGGTGGTCGGCGGCCGTCCCCTACGGGGGCGGGGGCGCTCCTGACACGGGGAGCCTCGCGAAGATTAACGGCATCACCTCGGCCGCGGCTAGAAGGTCAAGAAATTGCTCGCGGTGCACCCGCCGAGCCTGCCCCCTCCCTCCCGTCCCCACTCAAGGGTGGGTGTGTGGGTGGGGTGGGGGGGTTTCTGAAGAGGGGTAATGCGACAAACAAAAAAGTAAAGGCTTTTTCTTTGTTGTTGTTGTTGCTGGTGTTCCAACTACTTTCACAGACTTTTTGCCGCATGACTTCCCCCTAAACTCAAGAAACTATAAGAAGGGCGACTGAATAATGGATGGCGGGTCGCTGATGAAGTTGTGCGACATCTAAGCGACACACAAAGCCTCCCCTCGGCCCCCCGTCGGCTTCGAATTAAGCAGCGCTCATAATTAAAGTAAGTTAAGAACAAGGCGGGACATCAATAAGTGATGGATCGTCACTCAGGGATGATCCCGCCGAATCCTGCACTCAGCTGATAATGAGCTAGCTTGCTAGTTAGCATACTAGCCATCTAGCTTACACGACAGGGATGTTGTTGCGAGGCTAAATAATGTATTGCACCGCCTGTTCAAATGCTAACACGTCCATTTGCGTTAACCCGCGGCGGCATGACCGCACTCCCGCCGGGCTATTTTTTTCCCCCCCAGCAACTTCCTGGGTGTCGTGGCAAAAGCGGGACACGCCGAAGCGAAAACGCTTGTCGTCTTCGGCGTCCCAAATTACGTTAGCGCCGTATCCTCCCGGCGACACGGCATCCAACATTGATGCCTCCTTTTTATGCTTTTATCACCTCGTAAGTGAGGACCCGCCCGCCAAAGCGAAACGCATTGCAGCCCACCGCCAAAGTAAAAGACATCCTCTTAGCGTGACCGCTGCCGCTCGGCTTTTACCATTTAGCGTCTGGTGGAGTCGCCCGTCTGAAAGCTAACAAATGCTGGACTCCTGGATTATTGATGAGTCCGAGAGCAAAAGTAAACAATATTTAATGTTAGAATTGATATTGTGGAACATGTAGCAATAAAAATGGACAATCTTAAGTAATACGTAACAGTTAATCAATCAATCAATGAGTTCTGCTTTTAATCCTTTAGCAGTGATGCTAACAAAGCTGCGAATTTCAATATTAATTTTCTATTGACAGCTACACCAACGGCATAAGCTAGAAGGGATTGTAATATTTTTGAAAAATTGTATGATGTCCCTCAGGAGACGGAAAGGTGCCTCACTGTATCTGACTAAATACACTAGTCAACAATTATTTAATAATCGCCAGTCAGTTGTGCATGCTAATAGGAAGTAGCGTGTTAGCTGAGCAGAAAGAATTTGGCATTCGGTGGGGGGCGGCTGAGTGACACGGGGTCGTCTTGAGGGAGGCCCCGGCTACACGTGCTAATGCTAATGAAGACCTGTTCGCTGCCATGTCGCGGCGCGGTAACACAGCAGCGCAACCGCGCCGGACACGCGGCAGCTACATTAGCGCACCGTGTTCTGCAGCGCGGTACAACGTTTCTGTTACGCCGCCGAAGAGCAGCCTGTCATCCCGAGTTAGGCTGAGAGGAAGTCTTGCGGACGCGTAATTGGTGGATCCAAAAAAAAAAAAAAAAAAGAAAAATAATAGCGGCGGCGTTGCGGCAGGCTTTTTAAAAGGAAGCCGGCGAACGGCGGCGAGTCTGAGACGTTAGCGAGCTTTTAGCAAAGTGCCGACCTTCAGGACAAAGGATCCCGGCTGGAGAGTTTGATTTTTCTGTTTGTTTTTTTGACGCACTCGGCCGCCGTCCCCCATTTGCCGCGGAGTTTACCCGATTGCAGCGCTAGCTCTACTGTAAAATGCGGCGGCATCGGAGGTCAAAAAGACGAGAGATGTTTCCCCAGCGTTCCTCGCCTCTGAAATCTCAGAGCGGAATCACTTTCCTGACAATAATTGATAAATAATGCAGAGCGTGTGTTTGAACGAGGAAAGGCTTTCGTATCTCTTCCATTAACTCGGATTAAGATTTCATCGTGACGCCGGGGAGAATGCTAGCAATATCCCGGCTCGTTGCCATCAAATTTTTATCAACACCCCCCCCCCCCATCCTGTACGACATTCCTGCCGGGATGTCGGAGACGGGACGCCGGACATGAACTCCCCTTCGGTGCAGCCGCCGCCGCCACCGACCTCAATATTTCATTAGTCAGCTGTAAAATGCTGAGATTCGACTACGGCGGGACGCCGCTGAGAAGATTTCGTGTCTTTGAAAGAGTGTGGGAGATATTAACGTGTTTCATTTTGACCAGTTTATCACAATCTTTGGAGAAGTCCAAAAATGTTGGGGCTACACACTGTTTGGCGTTTACAAATTCACATTTTCCAATTTTTTGGAATTTTTGGAACCTATGCCTACACAATTTTTTGCTGATTTTTACATTTGTGCTCAGGCCAAACCCATGTCTAATACACAGGTATTGTTTTGGTGCCATCCAGTGGCCTCCTTAGGCAATTACAAAAATTCCTGCGGGTGTCACTTACGTGCTTTGATATTTGATATTTGAGGCAGGGCTGGCTACGCGTTATTAAAATGTGGAGGAAATAACGATAATATTGCGGGAATGTTGGCACGTTTTACGAAAAATACCAAACTTTTGCATACATTAGCTGTTATGCTCTGTGGGCGGAGTCTAAGTGGTGATAGCAAAATGTTTTTGCGCTTTGACTAAAATTGGAAATAACTACAGTATCATGTAGCGGAAATATGGTCAGAAATGTGGGCAAGTCGATTATCAAAATCTTGTGTCAAATATTAGCATTGCTACCATGGGCTGAAATTTAGCGATAGTTGGAAAACATTGCTTTAGCCGTTGACCCAAAGCGAAACTAATCTGATCGCCTAATTTGAACAAATTTATCGCATTTTTTACAAAATTTAAATGTGACTCAACGTAGAGTAGGCGCCTACCTATGTAACGCTGACAATCAATATTACGTTAGCCACTTTGTTTGGTCGGCAGAATCTTAGTAGCAATAGGAAAAGGCCAAATTTCAACTCAAAAGAAAAACAACTATTAGGCTTATTGATGTAAATAACTCCAGATGTTGAATTGGTGTTTATTTATTTGCGATTTTGTAAAGTTGTACCCTCTTAAACAGCGTAGCTGCTTTGCCACATAAACCGAACCCGAGTGGCGTTTTTTTTTTTTTTTTTTTTTTTTTAGCATTCAACTGAAAGTGAAAGCAAAAATGATATTTCCTCAAATAAATAACACACTTGTCAGAATTTGTGTAAGTTTTCAGACGCTTAACATTAAATTCTGCTGCTTTGCTAGGTGATTGTTATAGATTAGATACGTGATTATCAGAAAATAATTGAAAAGTCAGTAATTCATTAATAGGTTTAAAAAATCATGGGGGTGTAAGTCGGATTTTATTGAGACGTGGGAAATGCTACAAGATTTGCGTTCTAAGAGAAGTTAAAGGTGTATTTACAATGTTTGAATACAGTTTAAAAACACTTGGTGATCGGGGTTCGATTGCTTTTGTCTGCGAGGGAGGACATGGCAAATGCCACAAGATTCGCGTTCTAAGAGAAGTTAAACAGGTATTTACAATGTTTGGTCATAGTTAAAAACGGTTTTGAAACACTTGTTTCTACCTGTGCAAAATGGCCGTTTTCTAATCTGCTCGGTTGGCTTCTTTCAGAGGAGTGATCGGTGTTCGATTGCTTTTGCCTGCGAGAAAGGAAGAGGGCGCTCTTGGCGCCACGTTTCATTCTCGGTCGAGCTTCCGGAGGAAGAAGAACGTCATCTGAGCTGTCATTTCATCTCCATTTATTCAGGTACCGTACAATATTTGCATTTAGATAGTGATGTGAGTAAGTTGTAAGAAAACAGAGGGTTAAAAATCGATTTAAAATGGTGTATTCGTTGTTCAAAATTTTGTGACGGCGGCCATTGTTAATGAGCACGGGTGAGAAGGAGGAAGTCACGTGGTACTCGTGCTTTAAAACCAATGACGTGAAATAAAAACCAGAATGGGCACAGGCCCCTTTCGCGTGGCAATTCGGCTTCAACTTCCGGTCAGGGCAAAACATTGCTTTGGGTACTGTTAAACATCCTTACAATTGTACATTGCGAAACAAAATATTGGAATAAGTTAGCTTTCGCTTTTTTTGGTGTTAATATGGCTCATTCTTGTTGGGCTGTTAGCTGTCAAAACCACGCAGGCGAACGCAAATAAGTAACTTTTCACCGGTAAGTGTGTAACTTTCATAATTAATTATTTATAATTATGAATGTGGAAAATATATCATTACAATATTATGAACATCTGTCTCTCCCATTACACATTTATGTGTCAATATATATTTTTTAAGCCTTCCTGGGCATGCTGCAAATGTTTAGATTATATTCATATCTCCAGGGATCCAAAACCTCCCAACTACATAAATTAATCGCATCGTTTTCCATAACAATGTGTGTATTAGCGCAGTGCTAACAGGGTCAGTTAAAAAGAAACATCCCGGCAAAAGTCACTTGCTCGGCACATATATTCCGTGAAATAGGTCACTGCTTCATACTTAACGCTTCTTTTTTCCCCTCATACATTTTAGAGTATTTCCGCTTTGAATTATATTTTTTGCACTGTAAGCTGTTTTTAATGGAACTTTTGTTTTTTAATTTGTGTATGTGTATATATATAAACATACCGGTAAAAGTCACTGAGACACGGCAGTAACACAGCAGCAACACACTAGCACAGCGCTAGCACAGTGCTAATAGGGTTGGTTAAAAACAAAAAAACATCCCGGTAAAAGTCACTTGCGCGGCACATATAGTCCGCCGGCCTCACTCTTACCTTTTCCGCTCAAGCGGCCCCCTTGTGGCCGATAGAAAAAAAATGCACAAATCAGCCGCATCACCGCATAAGACGCAGGGTTGAAAGCGTGTGGAAAAAAGTCGCGGCTTATAGGCCGAAAATTACGGTGCACTAGTGGCTGTTTTGCTACGTTGTTGGAATCTGGTGCGACATGCGATGCTAAGAAAAGTGCATTTTTTTTTGGGGGGGGGGGGGGGGGGACCTTTGCAACAACGCCATTTACTCATGCAGATAACTCAGCAACGCCGTATCGATCCCGTTTTACGGCGACGACTTCCGCAAAGCGGAGTCCGAGCGGCCACGGGAAAACGTCAGCCGGGGATGTGAATATTTGATGGGCCAAGTCGGCCGTGAGATTCGGGCGTAAAAGAACGGAATAAGTGCAACGCAATACATCGGGCGAAAGTGGCTCCGAAAAGGAGGAAAGGGGACGTTTAGATGCACACAGCACTCCATTGTGGCTCCAAAATGAAGCCACTCAACAATCGGAGGGGGGGGGGGGGCGTTCCTTTGTGAGCGCTCTTTAGCCTGAAAGCTAATGGCTAATGCGGGGGGGGGGGGGGGGGGTGGGGGGAGTGGAAAATCCCGTTCGCGTTGCTGCCTTCGGGCTGCGTTTTCTTTCTTTCGGGGCGATTCCAAGCGTTTGGAAAAATGTCCATTCAGCCAGGTCACGTGAGCTGGAGAATAATCCGGCAGAGCGCCCCCCGGAGGCACGCGCCGTCTCGTCTTTGTGCCCGCGAAGGAAAGCTTTTGACATCTTTTTATTCGTTATTGTATGACTTGTTCTCCTTTGGAAAAGTCGACTCGAGTGGAAATATTTGTCCTGACAGTTGACTCGATGGTCTTTGTGGTTGTCGTTGGGCTTCATGAGGTCAAATTCCAGCCTTGAACGTTTTACACCGAGGCACAATTGAAGCGCTTTTCAAATGCAAAAATTGACGTTCAAGAAATTGTCTATTTTCGCATACAGTGGAACGACACAGCTTTTACATTCATATGAGATGATGTACTGCGGCTACACTACAGAAACATGTTGACCGTGGCTAGATTGTATTGCTTGTTTTTTCATATTTTACCTGCTTGACAATGTGAATAATTTTACGTTTTTTAATTGCCTTTGTGTTTCTTAACTGTTCCATATAAATCACGTGTATTATGATTTTACATTATTAATTGCAATCACTAAATATAGTAATACACATTTGTCACTCTATTGCGTTTTATTTAATACTTTGAATTATTTGAAAAATTTTATTCAATTTTATTTTTTATAAAAACACAACGTTTTAAAAAACTTTTAAATCATATTTTTGTGGGCTAGCCAAACTACCACTATTACAAACTACTACTTCTATTATTATGATTAATAATGGCAATTAAACAGATAAAATGTGATAATATTAATAGTATTGTACATAATGTATGAATAATAATAGTTTTGTTTTTATATGTAATGTGAGTATGATAAATACCAAAATATACATGTATGTTTTTCTTGAACATATTTGAATCCGTTAAGCAGAAATGTATATATTAATTGGTATATACAATTTACATCACTATATTGAGTTTTATTTAATACTTTAAATTATTAGAAAATTGTAATTCATTTTTATTTTCTATAAAAACACAACTTTTTAAAAAACTTTTGAATCATATTTTTGTGGGCTAGCCAAACTACTACTATTAAGAACTACTACTTCTATTATTATGATTAATAATGGCAATTAAACAGACAAAATGTGATCGTATTAATAGTATTGTACATACTGTATGAATAATAGTGTAGTTTTTATATGTAATACGAGTATGCTAAATAGCAAAATATGCATATGTGTATTTCTTGAACATATTTTAATCCGTTAAGCAGAAATGTATATATTAATTGGTATATGCAATTGACAACACAACAACAAATGTGTGAAATATCTAAAACAGTATTGATCATGATGTAGATAAAAGTTTACAAAATTCACATTTTAATCCATTAAGCAGAAATATATATATATTAATTGGTATATACAATTTACAACACAACAACAAATGTCTTGAATATCTAAAACAATATTGATCATGATGTAGATAAAAACTTCCAAAATTCAAATTCTGAACAACAATCGTGATGATAATTTCAAAACCAAAGGAAAAAAAATATATATATCTATATTTCAAATTTAAAACAAAACTAGTCGCTGAGCCAAAATGTTTTTTCTGTTGCCACTTTTTTTTTTTTTTCAGCGCCGCGTGTCCACGTACACTCCAGTATTTATCACTTGTTATTAGCAATAATAACAGTGCTCCTCTGGGGGGACTCACGGGCTAAGTATGCCCCCCAGCAGTGCAGCCCCTGCCCGCCGTCCTCCCGGGGGGGTCGCGGTGCAACGCATTAAGCCTCAACCGGGGAATATTTGATCGGCGCCGACGCGTATTCTGATGGATGGACGCGCCGCTTTCATAAATAACGCAGACTGTCAGTGGCTAACGTGCTAAGAAGCTAACAACCCGGCAAACAAAGGCAAAATCCGTCTTAACTTGCGTTTCTTTCTTTCATGAAAAGAAATTATTTCTATATAATTGACTAGTCTCAGAGGGGAAAAAAAAACAATTTTATCCTAAAAAAAGAGATGATGACATCATTGTACAAATATAATTTTATACTCGAAAAAAAAAATCACTCAAATTTACTGCTTTAAAAAACGTTTCCCTCTCAAATCATGACTTTATTTTCCCCTGAAAAAAGTTACAATCTTTTTCCAAAAATTAGTTTGAAATTATTATTGCCCTTATGAAATATTGTGAAACTCTTATTAACAATCCCCTTAATGAAAACTATATTTTAAAAAAAGTATAATTTTTCCAGGATTTTTTTTTTCACTTTGTTCTCGACAATTTCCCAAATTGACTATTGTAAAAAAAAAATAATAAATAATGTCTTGTAATGTCACAACTTGTTTTACAACAATACTCACATCACTTCAACAATAAAAATGATTATTATTGTTATGATTGTTATTACTATTATTACTACATTTTCATTAATATTACTATTATTATACCAGTACATTTTTTTCCAAGTTAAGTACAAGTTTATTATTGAAAATAATACTTTTTGGTAAAACCGTGCCTTTTATTCCGGGGAAAAACACCACTTTAATTTTGCAATATCTAATCACGTCATTTATTTTTCAATATAATTGTCTTTTAAAAATTACAACTTCATTCTTGTAATACGTATGGAAAAAAAATTAAAATCAGACTTCATTGCTATTTTTTCCTTGTAAAAGTAAAACTTTATTTTCTTCTTTTTTCACTTGAAGTATGAATTTATTTAAATAACACTTTTTAAACTGTTTTTTTAAACTGTCTCTTTTTAAAAAAAAATCAAATATTGTACATATTATTATGTTATATATGAATTTATTTAAATAACAACATTTTAAACTTTTTTTAAACAGTCCCATTTAAAAAAAATCCAAATATTATTACATGCATTATTATTATTATTATTATATTAGATATATTATTATTATTATATAAGTTATAAATTCACGCTATTATATTGCTTTATTTTCGGATCTCTACGTCATTCTTGGAAAAAAAAAGACTTTGAAATGTAAGTCGACGAATTGTCTCAAAAATGCGAGCGCCGTTGTCTCCTACTCGTGCACAAACCCTTGGACTGGACTCAACAAGTATGCGACCCGGTCCGGTGACGTCACCCAGGACGGGCTGGTACACGTGACGCCGGCTCACGCGCGTAAAGGGCGAGCGTCTCCCGTGGGCGCAGACGGCGCAAGTCACATGTTCGATCATCGATAACTTTTTATTCATTGTCCGTTGGGTCATTACTCGCACAATCAATTGTGTAATTAATGTGTCGGGACAACAGCAGCCATCTGGGAAATGAGCATCTACTTACCGAGAACTCGCACAAATGCAAAATATGGTCGCCGTGTGTTTGGATCCATAGCAAAATGTAATTGTTTTGTCACATCCTGTCAAGTTTTATATAAAAATGCATAACCGTACCACCCCATCGCATACTATTAGCGACCACTGGCTAGCTACCACTAGCTAACAAACAACACTCGGTCGAGTGATTTTTCATTTTTTTTGTAACATTGTGAAACACAGCAAAGGAAATTAACAGTTTTTATTTGTCTGTTTCCTGTTTGTAAGTCATTTCTAAAGCTAGGTGGGAGAAATTGAGGACATTTTAGTCCCAAAAACACCAATAAAATATGAAAGCGTTTCTTTTTTTGTTCGTGCTCTGCTAGCATAACACAGCTAGCATCTACTTGAGCAAAAACTCCAACAATAGCATCAATTTGAAATGATGTCACTATAATAACAGAAAAAGTATTTTTTTTTTAAATGAAATGTAACTTTCTTTATTTGTAAATGTTTTAATCGGGAATATTGAAATGTGTTTTCAGGAGCAGAGGCATCTTTCACGAGGTTCCACCAACCGACAAAATATCATCGATAAAAAGTCTACCGATGACGGGTGAGTTCAACAGATCAAATAATAATTTTTTCATTGCCTGTTTTTTCATTGAAATATTAAAAAAAAAAAATCAAATGAAAAATCTGTTTTCAAAAAAGGTTGGTACGTAAACAGTCTTTCAGTTTTGGAATGACCTTTTTTAAAAATAAAAACAATAAATAAAGATCATCCATGCCCCATCAAAACATTTTTTTTGGGTGGGGAGTCCAGCAAACAACCAAAAATAAAAAATAACATCAATGTCACTTCTGAATGTAAATAATGTGAAAACGGTCCTTCTGCTTTGACCTCCGCGCTGTCATTGGCGCTCATCTGTCATTTGGTACCCTAATTAATCCTAATCCGCTATTGACGCGGCGCAACTGTTGCCCTTTCTAATTAGCGTTAGCGCTTCAGACGCGGCCGAGACAGGAAGCGCCTTTAATTATCTGGACGCTGGCGGGAGGAAGAGGGCCGGGGCTCACGGCGGCGAGGGGAAATTAAAGGCAAATTTTTGAAAGAGAAATCCATGCATACATTAGAGCGTAAATGACAAACTAATTGAATTGATTGCGGCTATCGATAGCCAGCGCACTAATATGACCTGATTCCTTCAGCTGCCGCGCTCCGTGAGAACGACGCCACTTGACGCGCTAGTTAGCGGGTTCGCCGGGCCGATTAATAAAAGATATGCTAATCGTGATGTCATTGTTTTATAAGGGAACGCGTCAGCGATGCGGTCAGCATGTGGTCTTATTTCCACGCCGGTCGTAGCCTGAAGTTTGTTTTTACATTAGCGATATGCATTAGCCATTTTGTCGCGTAGCAAACAAAAGCAACGTGGCCGGAAAGCTCCCCCCCCCATCCACCCACCGAGTTGACATCTAAATAATAACAACACAATCGTAAGCAGACACAAAAACAACTGAGCCTGTGCCTTTTAAAGCTAGCGTATTTCCATTTATTAAAATAATTTCAACCGATATTTTCTCCCCAGTTGAACTCACAAGATTACCGTAATTTCCGGCCTATAAACCGCGACTTTTTTCACCCGCTTTCAACCCTGCGGTTTTTGCGGTAACGCGGCTAATTTGTGCATTTTTTTCTTATGGCCGCAAGGGGGCGCTCGAGCGGAGAATTTAAGAGGGAGACCGGTGGAATATATGTGCCGAGGAAGTGACTTTTACCGGTCCGGCCCTGTTAGCGCTGCGCTGGCATGTGACTGCTGAGTCTCAGTCATTTTTACCGGCATGTTTTTTTTTTTTTTTTTTTTTAACCGGCACTAGCGTTAGCCTGGTGGCGCTAGCGTTAGCCTGGTGGTGCTAGGGTTAGCATGAGCACAGTGGCGCTAGCATTAAACTGTCTGTGTACCGTCTTTCTTTGTAAATATCTCGTGTTTCAATGTGGGCACTTGCGGCTTTTACACGTATGTATGTACCAAATGGTATTTCCTTTACAAATGTACTGGATGAGGTTTATAACCAGGTGGACTCTGTAGGCCGGGAATTAGGGTACAGATTTTAGTCTCTTAAAGCTCTTGAGAAAAAAAACCACCAAAAAAATACCACATTATTCGCTATGTTTTAGGAAGCTGAGCCGCTAATTAGCTCGGTCGCTAACAGCTAGCGGGCTCACCTCGCAGTAACTAATCAGTTATTATTAACCTAAGTTTGCGTCGTGTGACGTGTGCCATACATCCTTGTAACTTCATTTCAGACATTTGTATTTGTTTTGATTTGATTCGTTCTTTGTATTCACCGAAATGTCAAAGGAGAATTTGCAACAAACGAAATGATTGGAGGTAAAAGTCAGTCCGGCGTAAATAGAACCGAAATGGCGGGATAAGTGTCCTCCGAGCGCCTCAAATGAGAGGGGGAAGGAAAGAAAGAAAAGAAAAGAAAACAACGCTTGCTATCATTTCTGCCGGAAAAGGTCAAAGCGAAAAAGTGTGGCTGGAGTGACGACAATTACGCGGGAGAGCGGGAACAAAGCCGGCGTCGTGCCGCTTTTTCATTTCTACAAAGCTCTCGTTCGAGAGCACGCAATTGGGAAAAGTGCATTAAGTGCACCCCCGGACGCACTTGCATATGTTCCATGAATGTGCAATGTTTCCCCTTTATCTTATATAAATGTACGGTAATTTACATATAATGTACAATCCTGTTCAGAAGCGCTGCATTTTATTTTGCGTATACCGTCATTTCCGGCGTATAAGCCCCGACTTTTTTCACGCGTTTTCAACTCCGCGGCTAATGCGGTGATGCGGCTAATTTGTGCATTTTTTCCAACGGCCGCAAGGGGGGGCACTCGAGCGGAAAAGGTAAGAGTGAGACCGGTGGAATATATGTGCAGAGGAAGTGACTTTTACCGGTATTTTTATAACCAGCCTTGAGAGCGCTGCGCTAGCGTTAGTGCTGTGCTAGCGCGTTGCTGCCGTGTCTCAGTCATTTTTACCGGTATGTTTCTTTTGACCGGCCTCCGTTTGAGCCGCGCTAGCGTTAGTGCCTTCCTAGCGTTAGCGAGCTGTTAGTGTGTTACTGCCGTGTCTCAGTGATTTTTACCGGTATGTTTCTTTTTACCGGCCTCTGCGCCGCGCTAGCGTTAGTGCCGTGCTAGCGTTAGCGCCGCGCTAGCGTGCTGTTAGTGTGTTACTGCCGTGTCTCAGTGATTTAGGTATGCCGTGGCTGTTTTTTTTTTTTTTTTTTTTTTTAAATCGGCCTTGTTCGTGCTACTGTAATGTTGCTATGTTAAGCTAAGCTAAGGTATTAAAACTTAGAAAAGTCTTTCTGTGTACCGTCTTTCTTTGTAAATATCTCATGTTTCATTGTGACCACTTGCGGCTTATGTATGTACCAAATGGTATTTCCTTTACAAATGTACTGGGTGAGGCTTATAATCAGGTGCGCCCTGTAGGCCGGAAATTGCCGTTTGTATTGAGTACACAGTATTTCCGTTAGGAATTATATAAACGGACAATATTTTAAAGACACGCAATACAAATGTCTGACATTTTCCATACATGCCATGAAATTACAGTTATGTCTTTGGGGAAAGGAGCACCGGCGGACTCCAATGAAGCTGTGGAAATATTTCAAGGACAAAAACCCGAAAATGTTCCGATGCGTCCGTTCGTTAGTGTCGGCTGTTGTAGGATTGGAAGTTTCAAGACCATTTAAAAAAAAAAAAACAAAACAGAACTCATAACATGTGAAAGATCAATACATGTTTATAATTTTTTCACTGTCTGTCGTTTTCATCCTTTCATTAACATTCGTGGGGGGGTTTAAGCAGAGAAGTCCGGACTTGGTTCTCGCCGGCCACTTGGTCCACTTCTTCCGCGGAGATCCCAAAGCGTCCTCGGCCCGCCTCGCCGTCTGTTTGAACTGCTAATCACACAAAAAGGTGATCGTATTAATAGCGATATGGTCATTTTCGGCATGAATGGGGGGGCACCCCAAAACCTCCTGACCGGGACTATCGAAAGAGTGTCGCGAGTTCATTTCCGTCTTTGCGGCAATTCATTCCTCGACATCCGGGCGCTCCCTTCCCGAGGGGGATCCGGATGCCGCCGGCCTCTTTGTTGCGTTTGCGCCGAGGTAAAGTCGCAGTCGTCAACCCCCAGCGGGAGCCCGCGGGGATAATAACGTCGGCGGGAGCCGGCGGATTTGCCCAAAGCCTCGGGAGATGATGGCGGACGCCTAATGGCTTCACCTGGGAAAAGGCGGCGCCGGCGCCTTCGCGGCGCTGTCCCTGCCAAACAACGTGAAGCTGGCGCTTTGGCGGTAATCTGGGCTGAGAGCTTTGTTGTCCCGACCTCCTCCCGCTACTTCTCCCGCCGCTGCACACACAAGCCCGACGTGTGGCGCTTGCGCTCATTTCCGCGCCGTTCGCCCGGGCGAACGGCAAACCTCGCCCGTGAGAACTTTTCGCGTACTTCAATGCTTTTTTGTGTCTTCTTTTTTTTTTTTTTTTTTAATACCAATATTGATTGAAACGAGATTTCCGGAGTGTTGGAAAGCCGAAGTGTGCAGCAGAATTTATTCGAGAAGTTGTTTGAAGCGTTTGTCATGTGTGGAGGGAAAAGGTCGTGTAAAATATGTATTTGTTTGGGAATTCTGAGAATTTGGGGGATTTTACTTGACTGGGAAATCTGTATAATTTATGGAATGTGGAAATTCTCGGAAGTTCTGAAGATGGTTTGCGTGAACGCTTGAAGGATGGGAAAAAAATTTGCCCGTCGTCTCATTGCAAAATATTACGCATAACACCTGTATATAGTGTACATATCAAGGTCAAAGGGATTGGGGGTAAAACGTGCTATGTGATATTAAAGTGAATTTATGAATGTTAATAATAGATATACATAGAACTAAAACATCGGTTTTCAAATACCCAAAATACAACATTAAGACAAAAGGTAATAATAATAATAATAATTATTATTATTATGAACATTCATCCGTCTTCTCGCGGGGGGGGGGGGGGGGGAATAGTTTTCAGCAGGTATACCCCGACTTCCCATTCCCCAACCACTTCCTCCAGCTCTTCCGGAGGGATGACGAAGCGATCCAAGGCCAGCCGAGAGACGCGGTCTCTCCAGCGTGTCCTGGGATGTGCCCGGAACACCTCACCAGGGAGGCGTCCGGATCGGATGCCCCAGCCGCCTCATCTGGCTCCTCTCAATGCGGAGGAGCAGCGGGGGGGGGGGGGGGGGGCGACGTAGATGGACGTGCTTTGCTTTTCGGCTCAGCTCCTCCTCGAACACAACGGAGCGATACAAAATCTGCACCGATCCGCCCGTCGACCTGCCGTTCCATTCTTCCCTCACTCGTGAACAAGACCCCGAGAAACTGGAACTCCTCCACTCGGGACAGGATCTCATCCCCGACCTGGAGAGGGCACGCCGCCCTTTTGGAAGGGAGGCCCACGGTCTCGGATTTGGGGGTGGTAACGGTTCAGATCAGCCGGAAACTGGTTCAGACCCGATAACTATTTTTACTTTGTTTACTTCCCATCACCGCTAATCAACAGACGCTTCAGCGCCTATTATCGATACTATTGAGCATTAATCATGAGCTAATTGGGCTTTTCGTGACACGATTAAAGTCAGCTCTCCCTGTTCATCTTTAACGGCGGGCGACCTGTCTTTTGGCCTCCATTGTTTTTCCTCTTCTCCTTCTTGAGAGAAATCCAATTGTTAGCAAGCATCCAATTAGGTTCCCCCCGCGCTCCGCGCCTCAAATCTGAGGTCGGCTTTGCGGATTATCCGACTTTTCCCGTGCGCCCTTCCCGGCGGCGGCGACGCCGATGACTTTCCGCGATCTCGCGGGGGCGACGCGGTGAGGGGGGGCGGCTCGGCATTTCGGCGGGTTCGGATGTCAAGCGGGAGCTGTCGATGACAAACGGCGGCTAATCAAGTCGTATCGATGTTACAGGATGGACTGATGCGGTCTTTGTAAATCAATTAGAGGGGGGTGGGGGGCTCAGAGGAGGGGCCGGGTCACAGGGGCGCGCTAATGCCGGACTCTGACCTTTCAACTCTGCCTGCGGAGGACGGAGGCAAGTCGGCGCTCGACCGCGGTGAACCCGAAGCGAATGCAAAGTCGCATCGGCCGTAGCAATCTATTCATTGATTGTTCAAAATAATAACGGTTTTGCACGGAAAAGACAATATTTGGTTGCTTGGTCCCCGTGGAGTCATATCGTTTCCCGATTTTCAAGTAAGCCAGTCATCAAGGTTTTGCCCCGACACGCAATGACGAAAACTGACATTCTTCGTGGTTTAGGGACGTCCATTTTCGAGCATATTGCACATGTTTGAAATTTGGTAACAATCAGGCAAAATCTCTGGTTCTTCTTTGAAGAATGTTGTCGTCGTAGCCAGGCAATCGGATCCATCAGTCGACTTCCAGTTCCCGGAATGGAGCCGCATCCAGGTCCATTCCGGTCTGTAACCGCTGCGCAGTTTAAGATGTGCCGCGTATCGTGAGGGCCCTCTCGGCATTTCGGGCAGCGGTTGACGATAATTTTGTCGATACGAGCCACATCGTCACTGATTTATGCGGCTTCGTCCGGAGCGGAGTTGCGAGAAGTTCGGATCTTGTGGCCGGCGGAAGATCGGCTTCGGTTTTGTCCACCTCGCCGGTTGGGTAGGCACCAAGGATGACGACTGGTCTGTGGCCGTCGGTTCTCTCAACGATTGGCTCAGCGCGCCGGAACTGTCCTGGACCGAGCCGGCTTGTCCGACGATCGTCGAACCCTCCGAGCAATCGCGACTGGTCAGCCGTTCTTTGAACAATCATTGAAGGAGTCGTAAAAACGGCTCAAAATAAGCCAAATAAAGACCACTTCAAACCAGAATGGCAAAATTTTGGTCTTTTCAGGCGTGGTTTTTTTTGAGATTTTTTTTTCGGTGGGTCTACTCACGGTCGTCATCCATCCAAAATTTCATGTCAGGTGGCGTCTTGGGAGCTGAATTTTTACAAAATTCCAAATCATTTCCAAACGGAGCAAAATTGTCCTGAAATTGCTCCCACTACTCTTCCTCCCTATGTCCTGTCAACCATGGATTTTTTTTTTTTTTTTTTCTTTGTGGGGCTACATGCGATAAACATGTTTCGGTGTGAAACTGTCTTGAGGGGGGGGGGGGGGGGGCTGAATTTTCACCCAAATTCCAAAAACCGTGTCGAATGGGCAAAATGGCTGCGAAACGGCCGCTTCAATGCAACACTTGAGTTTTGCTCATCAGCGACGCGCGGAAGGCAAAATACTTTCCGTCGGAAAGCTCGACAGGCTTCATTGCGCTTAATGCGAGTTGACAGGCGGCGAGCGGAACCCGCTCGGATTTCTCCGTCGGAGCGTGTGAAGTGTTGCGCTGCGACGCCGGCGATTAATATGACGGGATTAGATGCAGTCACACTGTGGCAAAGCCCGCAGTTACCTGATGGATTCTGTTCATTATTGTCTAATTAACCTTCTAATAGCTGTCACTTCAATATTTTTTTTTTTTTTAAATTAAATTTCCTTTAATTAGCCTCTGTTGCTGACATCCCGTGGTTGGAAATAAAGTACAAATTTGTTCGCGCGTTGGTGCACTTGGGGAGATTTTTCCGGTGTTTACAGAACACATTTAAAAGCAGATGAATTTTTGTGTTTTTCTTGCTTTGATCAAAATAAGCTGGAGACTTTTTTTCAAATTTCACAGATGACAAGCTGACAACGAAAATATGACATTATGACTGACTGATTGACATATTCTTTCAAGGTGTATTTATGTTGAGTTGAGCTGAGATGACAGCTGGGATAGGCTCCAGCACTTCCCGTGACACTCGTGAGGATAAGCGGTGAAGAAAATGGATGGATGGATGAGCTAAGAGGTGCCCTGCAATTGGCTAGCAACCTGTTCAGGGTGCACCCCCGTCTCCTGCCCATTGACAGCTGGGATAGGCTCCAGCACTTCCCGTGACATTTGTGAGGATAAGCGGTGAAGAAAATGGATGGATGAGCTGAGCTGAGAGGCACAAGGAAAGAAATTAGTTGTCACTGAGACTTTGGAAAGAAGAGTTTGGGAACATGAGAAACAAATTTACACAATAGACACAACTTCAATCCATCAATTTTCTGAGCCGCTTATCCTCACGAGGGCCGAAGGAGTGCTGCAGCCTATCCCGACTGTCGTCGGGCAGGAGGCGGGGTACACCCTGAACTGATTCAATCCATCCGATCGCAGGGCACATGGAGACCAGACAACGGTCGCACTCACAATCAAGTACCCGGAGAAACCCCAGGCAGGCACGGTGAGAACACGCAAACTCCACACAGGGATTCGAACCCCGGCCCTCAGAACTGTGAGCCCGCCGTGCCGCCACACACATAATTTAAGTTCCAAATCTCAAAGAAGAAACAAAGTCGAAGTGTCGAATCTTAGCTTAGCGACCCTGGCAAGCCGAACAAAGTGGTCTTGTAGCTTCTAAAGAGTTCTTGGGGTCTTGGAGTATTTTGTCCTGAACGTGGAACTCATTTGTAGTTGGTATTCATATACTTGATATGATATCAAGTCACGGGCAGCGTGGGATCGTTCCCCGTTCGGCGATGCCCCGCGACTGACTGGCGACCAGTTCAGGGTGTAGTCCGCCTTTCCCGCGAAGCCAGCCGGGATAGGCTCCAGCTTTCCCGTGACCCTTGTGAGGATAAACGGCTTAGATGATGGATGGATGCTATCAATTTGCACCGGAAGTGTCTAGGAAAAGTTACTACTGTACATAAGTAGATGTAGGAATCTGTACTTTTGCGTTAATATCTTAAGCACCTGTACATCAGGCCCGAGGCGGTCGGGAGCGACCCGCGACCCGCGATGGCCGTGAGTCACGCAGACGAGACGCTGTCATCTATCGTCATAACGAGCCGTTGATTCACTTGGCTAAAAGCAAACGTTTCTGCCCACTCGGCACTTTTATGACGCGCGACGCTCGGCCCAATTCGAGCGTCGGTTCAATCGCTGAGTCAGACGATGAGCCGGCGGTGGCCTCGGACTGGCACTTTTACTTTGTCCTGGGGGGCTTCGTTGGACCGTGATCGGGAACTGTTTACGTCGCGCTTGCGTTGACGAGTTCCTTCAACGCCAAAATGGCGGCTTCCGTCCAAAATGGCAGACTTCCTGTTGAATTTCTCGAGACTTTTCAGTTTGTCCTGTTGCGTTCGGCAGGTTCAGTCACGGCAAACGACGTCAGGAGCTGGTTTTCACGAACTTCGGATTCTTCCCCAATGACCGCTTGAAAATTCTCTCAGATTTCTCGGTGAGTCCACTGAATCTGGTTTTGTGTGAAAGCGCTTTTGGGGGCTCAGTTTTTCCGACGTTCTAAATCCGGATTGCACCAAAGTTGCCGGCTTTGAACCAAAAATGGCCGACTTCCCGTTCAGTTTTGAACTTGGCTCCTTGACGCATCCTGCACCCAGAGATAAATCCACTCAATCAACTGGTAAAACTGGAGCTTTTTTTTTTCCCATTTTTATTTCAATTTTGAGTCCTGGAATTGGCCTAAAATAACTGCTCCAAACCGTATTTGCTAAATTCCTGAAATTTGGAGGGTGGGTTCTTGAAACGTTTTTGTGCGCCCTGCTATAAAACTGAAACAATTTTTTTCCGTCTTTCAAGGCCTTAAATTTGGCCAAAATTTAGGTTTCAAACCAGATGGTTTTTTTTTTTTTTTTTTTTGTGCAAAACTGATTTTGTGCGTAATTTTTCATTTTTCATCTTGGTCAAAATGTCTGCTTCAAACTACCGTCTCTAACTTCCTGTCAAATTTCCAGGACTTCAGTCTTGTTTTGTGTGTCCAGTTATGATAGACGTACACTAAATTTTGCGTTCATCAGCTGCTAAAATGTTGGCCTCACAGTTCTGAGGACAAAGGTTCGATCCCCGGCCCCACCTGTCTGGAGTTTTGTATGTTCTCCCCGTGCCTGCGTGGGTTTTCTCCGGGTGGGCACTCCGGTTTCCTCCCACATCCCAAAAACATGCAGCATTAATTGGACACTCTAAATTGCCCCAAGGTGCGATTGTGAGGGCGGCCGTTTGTCTCGATGTGCCCTCCGATTGGCTGGCGGCCGATTCAGGGCGTGCTCCGCCTCCTGCCCGTTGACAGCTGGGATAGGCTCCGGCAATCCCGCGACCCTCGTGAGGACAAGCGGCAAAGAAAATGGATGGATTTTTAAGGGATCGTGTTGGGGACCCTCCAAAAATATTTTATGAATTCATGTGGTGAGTTTTGAGGCATGTTGAGGGCACCGCAGAATCATAATAAAGCGACGTCGGCAACCTATTTTTATCTTTTATGGAGAACAATGTCAATATTGTCCCGTGTTTTATTGATGCGCGTCTCGCACCTGCTGTAATATTCAAGCACCGCCTTAGCAAATATGACGAGCTGTGATTTACCCCCCCCCCCACCCCCACCCCGGACCACCGAGACGAGTGAATTTACGTGTTAAGTTGCGTTCCATTAGCGGGAGGGCGGCGCCCGGGGAGGACACATTAACACATGTGCCGCCGCTGTAGTTAAACGTCAGGGGTACCCGCCACCGGAGCTTCCATTAGTCGTCTTTGCCTGCTGCGCATGTAAATAAATCATGGCGACAGCCCCCAAAACACGAATCATCCTTTCACAATAATAGAAAATTAATGCCCCTTTGCCGGCCTGGGTAAATTATACCGAAGAGCGGGTGCATGACGGGGGTGGGGGGGGAAGTCGGCCGGAAAATGCGGAAATCTGAATAAAAACCGGCAGGCTTTCAAGCTCTTTACAATCACCTCACGTGGAAGTCGAATTCAATTTGGCCGCTTATTAATTCATAAGCCATTAGTAACATATTTCCCCAACAAAAAGCTGCTACACAAAGAAAGAACACGTAACATTTTGTGGACGGGGGTCAACGGGATTCGCTTCGGCAGAATTTGCCGGCGTGCTGCGCTCATGCAAAATGACAAAAATTTCAATAATTGGCAGTGTGGCAACTTTCGAGTTATTTCATATGCGTGCTTTGAATTTGCTGGTAACTGGAAGACACGTTTTGTGTCCCGGAAATTGGGCGAAAATGTCCCATTCAAAGCAAAAAGTCTTTTCAGGGATGCTTTCCTGAGAATTTTTTTGTGGGTCCGCTCATGACAGACGTGCCCGCCAAAGTTCGCGCTCGTCAATCAGTTTTCCAATTTGCTAGGAACTGGAAAACATAAATATCATAATAGTTTTGCCATTGAAGGATCCCCCCTTCAAAACAAGATGGCTGACTTCCTGTGTCTTTTCAAACATTTTTTTGTGGGCCTACCCATGATAGACATCCATCCGTTCATCCATTTTCTTCGCCGCTTATCCTCACAAGGGTCACATTAGTGCTGGTGCCTATCCCAGCTGACAACGGGCAGGAACTGGTCGCCAGCCAATCGCAGGGCACAGAGAGACAAACAAACACGATCACACCTTGGGGCAATTTAGAGTGTCCAATGAATGTTGCATGATTTTTGGGAGGTGGGAGGAAACCACCCGGAGAAAACCCACGCAAGCACGGGGAGAACATGCAAATTCCAAACAAGTGGGTCCGGGATCGAACCCGGGACCTCAGAACTGTGAATCCAACGGTTTCCAGCTGGTCCACCGTGTCCCCCCCCCCCTTATAGATATGCCTACCAAATTTCACATTTTCAGACGAACCCCAGGCGCCACCCAGCCTGAAAATGCGCTGGGTCGGAAAATGCTGAAATCTGAATTTAAAAAAAAAAAAAAAGCGTGGATCCTTTCAAGTTCTTTACAATCACCTCACGTGAAAGTCCAAGTCCGTTCGGCCTCTTATTAATTCATAAGCCATTAGTAACATATTTCGCCAACAAAAGGCCGCTACACAAAGGAGGACGAAGGGGGGGAAACAAAAGTAGCATTTAAGATGGCGGCGGTGGCGGCGGTGGGGGGGGCGATTACAGTGTGAAAGAAAAAATGATGCAAACGTTGAAAGAATTTCACACCGCATTCCCCTGATGATACATTTCAACATTCACGTTTGTTTATTGCCGCCGTGAGTCACCGTAAATGCACGTCCGGACAAATCGGGGCAAACGCGGCCCAGCGCAGCCTCGGAAATGTACGCCAACATTCCGGCCTCGAGTTACGTGGAAAATACAAGCAACAAAACATCAGAATTCTCATATAATTATAACAGTTTTTTTTTTTTCTCTGTGTGTGGTCCAACCTCAAATACAGAAATCATATTTTTTCGTCTGCGGTTGGAGGGCAACCAGTTGAGGGTGTGCAACTGCGCAACCCCCCCCCCCCCACCCCCAAACTCCGCGAACTTTGTGATGGGAATCAACTCAGAAAATGGATGAATCATTTTTTTTTTTAATTCATTACTTACTATCAATTCATTACTTGTACCATTTTTTTGGACTGTATAAATGTTTGACCATAATTTCAACGAACCAAAAATCAATGCCAAAAATACTCCAGAGGTCTTAAAATACTCAGCGGGATCTCCACATCTTTTCTTCTACTTCTATTATTATCCATCTATCCATCCATTTTCTTTGCCGCTTATCCTCACGAGGGTCGCGGGGAGCGCCGGAGCCTATCCCAGCCGTCAACGGGCAGGAGGCGGGGTACACCCTGAACTGGTCGCCAGCCAGTCGCAGGGCACATCGACACAAACAGCTGCACTCACAATCTCACCTAGGGGCAATTTCGAGTGTCCAATTAATGTTGGGTGTTTTTGGGATGTGGGAGGAGAGCGGAGTGCCCACCCGGAGAAAAGCCACGCAGGCACGGGGCGAACATACAAAACTCCACACAGGTGGGGCCGGATCGAACCCGGGTCCTCAGAACTGTGACGCCAAGGCTTTACCAGCTGAGGTTAGCTATTATTATTATTATGTTATTTAGTTAGCGTAATACTTGATTTTGATTTTGCTGTTATCATTTTGCGGTGACGTCACCATGAAAAAGCTAAAGAAAAAAACAAAAGGGCAGTCGGCAAGTTTCTATTCGATGGTTATCATCACACTTTTCCATAACGCCGAAGCCTGGAAATTTGAGCGGAGTTTAGATCCGCCCCCTCCCCCCAACTCAAAATGTTTACAATTGCGTATGGAGACCACAAGAGGGCAGCAAAGCAATACTTTTGTGTGAATTATACGTCTCAACCGCTTCAACATGCAGTGGTCGCACCTCAGGACCAAGATGCCACCGAAGCACTATTTTTATACTCAACATGACATCGGCCAGAGCAGACAAACAGCAAATAGGTGAGTTTTTCAGACAATAATCCTGACGAGTTTCCTAAATATAAGTAAGTTTCTTTCGGTCTGTCCCGTGAGGTGTCGGTGAAAAGAAAAATGTGTGATTTGCGAATGATTATGGGATAAAAAAAAAAATGCCAAACCAAATGAAGAATTCCATTTCCTGTTCTACGGTTCTCATCGCAAACTCTTTCAGGGCGCGTCGTATCGTTAGCGGCGCGCGGGGAGAGGGCTTCGGCGTCACTTCTAACGAGGGCCGAGTGTCACGGCTGCTTTCATTTCCTGGCATTAACACCCCCCCCCCCCCGCCGCCTATAAATCAATTATTAGCGCGCACAACACGCACACAGACGGAGGCCGCTGTTTACATTTTAAACAGCACCGGCAGCGGCATATGAAAAGCCGATCGCTTGGATTGCGGTGGGGGGGGGGGGGGACAGGAGTCATAAATAAGTCACGGAGCCCCCCGGACCTCCGAGTGAAGGCGGCCAGGCTCTGACACCGAGCTGTTTCATGTGATAGCACCCAAATGTCCCACAGACACAACCTCTCATTTTTTTTTTTTTTTATTTTCATTTTTTTTTTGGTGTTATGTGTGTGCGCGCACGCATCACCATCCGTCCTCCAGGGACCCCCGCAACATAACACGAGCTCCCCTCCATCTTTGTTTTCATCCCCTCTAGCGAGGTCGGCGAGGTGTCAAGGCTCAAATAAAAAAAAGAAAAAATCTCTAATACATAAAAAAAAAAAAAAAATCCCAGGCTGAGTAATTGCGTGTAATTAAGCAATTAAGAAGCAGGACGAAGGAGGAGGGAAGGGGGGGGGATTCAAACAAACAAACATATGGAGCGTCCCACCGGATGCGGACCAGGCAGCGAGGGCGGAGGGGACGCCGCCGTGACATTTCGTCGCCGTCGCTTGTTGATTCAATCTGCCCACGTTAATGAGGCGCACGGCGCCAAGAATGTGACGCAGGGAAAAGGAAAATGGCAGCCGGGCCCGCCCCAATTTACTTGGGAAATATCATAGACAATATTTTTAGGAGGGATGGACCGATGAGTTGGGATTCTGAAGAACGGCAGCCTTTTTTCCGCCCTACAAGCCCCGACTTTTTTTTCAACACGCTTTCAACCCTGCGGTTTATGCGGTGATGTGGGGCTAGCGTTAGCGCGGCGCTAGGGTTAGTACACCTGGTTATAAGTCTCAGTACACATAAAGAGTTTAACACTAGCGCCGCGCAAACGCTACCGCCACATCCCTGCATAAACGCAAAAGCGCGTGAAAAAAGTCTCGGCTTGGAGGGTGATTTATTTTTTATTTTTTTAATTATTAGTTTTTTAAGACCCTAATTCTCGGCCTACAGACCGCACCTGGTTGTAACACAGAAAGAGTTTAATGCTAGCGCGGTGCTAGCATTTGTCTGGCGCTAGCATTAGCGCACCTGGTTATAAGCCTTGGTACACAGAGTTTCATTCTAGCGCCGTGCTAACGCTAGCACCGGATCACCGCATAAACCGCAGGGTTGTGAAAGCTTGTGAAAAAAGTCGCAGCTTGTAGGCCGGAAATGACGGTATACAAAAAAAGGCTGCTGTTCTTCAGAATGGCAAATATCGCCCCATCCCTACTCTAAATATTGTCAATGATATTTTCCAAGAAATTGAGGAGGGCGTGGCTGCCGTTTTCCTTTTATTGCGGCACGAGCATTAGCGCACCTGCTTAAAAGCCTCGGTACGCAGAAAGAGTTTAACACTCGCGCCACGCTAACGCTAGCGCCACATCACCACATAGACCGCAGGATTGAAAGCGTGTGAAAAAAGTCGCGGCTTGTCGGTTGATTTTTTTTTTTTTTTTTTTTGTCAGAGCGCACCTGGTTATAAACCTTGATACACAGAGTTTAATGCTGGCGCAGTGCTAGCGTTAGCCCAGTGCTAGCGTTAGCACTGACAACCATTAGCCATAATACCATAACAATGTGATAATAATCATAGAACAGGAACTCGATCTCGCTGACTGTCCTTTGGTTTTTTTTTCTTGAGCTTTTTCCCGTTAGCTAATTACCATTAGCTAGCGGCCGAGTAACACTAGCGGCGCGCTAGCTTTATACTCTTTCTGTGTACTGAGGCTTATAACCAGGTGTGCTCTCTAGGCTGGGAATTATGGTATTAAAAAAAAAAAATCAATGGCCAGCAAGAGATTTATTTCAAACTGAGTAAACTTCAAAGAGCTTTTTATGTAGTTGTGCATATTTTCAAGGAGCTTCAAGTAATTTACATGCCCCTCCCCCCAAGGCTTTGTCATCATAATTGCCTTTAAATGCCATAAAATTTTAGCCAAGCGCTGCAGTCTAAATGAAACGCCTCAGCTCACTTTAACCTTGAACCATGACACCGACATGCCACCAGATGGCGGCAAAGCAGTTTTGTTTTTGTGATGGCATCGACACAAAAACATCAGCAAATAAAGAAGAAAATTCAAATCAATAAATTTGGGGAGGGGGTGGCGTTAACTGAACGGTAATTACGCTTTGATTTTGGGGGTAAAGGTAGCGCCGATTGTACGTTAGCAGCCTGGCTTTGAACAACTTTGACGCTGAGCGAAATACCCGAGAAAAATAAAATCAAAAGAATATTTCATCAGCCCAGCCCGTCATCGTGTGTCGTCCCCCCCCCCCCCCCCCCGCCCCCCACAAGCTGCGTTTTCTCGCGTTTATCCGGCAAAGCGCTACGACGCCCGGCGTTGACGCGTGAAGCAAAACTGAGGCGAAGCGCCGACACGCTGACGTCTTAGCACATAACGCTTAAATCATTTTCCCCGGCAAAACCGGAGCTGCGCCTTCAAAGCCGCTCAGCCGTAATACAAATTTTGCCGGCGTTTGAACTTATTTTATGGGATTTGGCTGTAAGGCCCCGCCATCGATTTTGCGGCGCCCGTAAAAGCAGATACTTTATCTTTTGGAGCTTTGTCGGAAAAAGCTTAGCATCCATAGCTAGTTCTGCCGATATGCCTGCGGGGCGTTGGGAGGTAGGCTGAGCGGGGAAAGGTGGGGGGTGGAAGGGGGGAGGGGGGGGGGAAGCTCGGGGGTCCGAGGGGGGCGGGGGAGGGAGGGGGGGTTTGCCGGCATTGACGTTATATCGCAGAATGAATTGTGCTGACTTTACACCTCCCGCTGCTTACATTCTGCTCTTTCATAATCTTTCATGAAGCGCACAATGTTTTATTTAATGTCCCGGGTCAGAGAGAATGTGCGGGGAAAACATATTAATAATGAACGCGGAGGAGAAAATGAAAAAGTCGGCGGCAAACAGGTCAGGAGCGCCGTTTGAAGTCGGCGGCTCGGGCGCGGTCCGGAGTTGAACAATTCGGCAGCCCCCCCCCGACGTCGACCGGTCGCCGCTGTAACGTCGAAGGCTACTCGAGGAAAATATAATGCGCAGCAGTCCGCGTGAAAATATTTCTTTAGTTTTTGAACCTCGAGGTATTTGTAACTGGTATTAATTTTCTATCCCAGGCCCAGAACCGCTACCGACGTCGGTTCTTGGTAGGACGCTCGAGGAAAGTAAATATGATCTGAAAATAAAACATGTCTGGAATTCTTGTTCTCGGGCTATAGCTAGCCAGTGTTATCTTTCAATGCTGACGAATCCATGTGACACTTCTCACCGCTATCCTTGAACGGCTACTCGAGGAAAATAACTTGCAAAGAAATGCGTGGCTCACTCAAATTTTTGCTCCTTGCAGTAATTGTATCTGCTGTTATTTCTCAATCTTGCTGGCAACTCCGTGTCACCTCTCGCCACCATCTTTCGAAGGCTGCTCAAGGAAAAAAAAAAGCCATAACACAAGTGAAAAAAATTAGCTATAATTCTCAATTCTTTGGGTATTTGCAACTGGTGTTATTTTTCAATGCCAGGCCACAGCCGGCGATGTATTTGTGCGTCGTCTCTTGCCACAAACTTGAAAGGCTACTGAAGGAAAGGAATATAAATCGCAATGAATGTAAAATGTCTGGGATTGCATCAGGTTTTTATGCGTATAATTTTTCATCCTTGGGCTATATGTACTTGAAGTTGTATTATTTCTTGTCGCCAGGCCTCGTACCTCCCTTTTATGCCTCTCAACACCCTCCTTGAAAGGCTACTTGAGGAAAATAACTCACAATGCGTGTCTGTCATCTTTGTGGTATTAATAGTCGGTCTAAAGTCCAGGTCGCGGCTGCCGGCGTCTCTTCTTGATGCCTCTCACTGCTTGGCTTGAACGGCTACTCGAGGAAAATAACTCGCAAAGTAACGCGTGGCTAACTCAAATTTTTGCTCACTGCAGAAATTGAATCTGCTGTTATTTCTCAATCTTGCTGACAATTTTGTAAAAACCTCTGGCCGCCATCCTTGAAAGGCTACTCGAGAAAAAACAAAAAAAAACAAGTGAAAAAATGTGCTATAATTCTCGATTCTTTGGGTATTAGCAACTATTTTTCAATTGCCAGGCCACAAGACTCTCGCCACAAACTTGAAAGGCTACTAAAGGAAAGGAAATAAATCACAATGAATGTAAAATGACTGTAATTACATCAAGTTTTATGTGTATAATTCTTGACCAATATTACTGTAAGTTGTATTATACTCGGGCCTTCCTCTTATGCCTCTCAACACCCTCCTTGAAAGGCTACTTGGGGAAAATAACTCACAATGCGTGTCTGTCATCTTTGTGGTATTAATAGTCGGTCTAAAGTCCAGGTCGCGGCTGCCGGCGTCTCTTCTTGATGCCTCTCACTGCTTGGCTTGAACGGCTACTCGAGGAAAATAACTCGCAAAGTAACGCGTGGCTAACTCAAATTTTTGCTCACTGCAGAAATTGAATCTGCTGTTATTTCTCAATCTTGCTGACAATTTTGTAAAAACCTCTGGCCGCCATCCTTGAAAGGCTACTCGAGAAAAAACAAAAAAAAACCAAGTGAAAAAATGTGCTATAATTCTCGATTCTTTGGGTATTAGCAACTATTTTTCAATTGCCAGGCCACAAGACTCTCGCCACAAACTTGAAAGGCTACTAAAGGAAAGGAAATAAATCACAATGAATGTAAAATGACTGTAATTACATCAAGTTTTATGTGTATAATTCTTGACCAATATTTACTGTAAGTTGTATTATACTCGGGCCTTCCTCTTATGCCTCTCAACACCCTCCTTGAAAGGCTACTTGGGGAAAATAACTCACAATGCGTGTCTGTCATCTTTGCGGTATTAATAGTCGGTGTTATTTCTAAAGTCCAAGTCCAGGTCACGGCTGCCGGCGTCTCGCCGCTTGGCTTGGCTTGAGAGGCTACTTCAGGAAAATAACTCGCAATGCATTTGATGAATGAATATACCCGCGATTGTTGGTCCTTGCGGTATTTGTCGCTCGTGTTATTTCTCAACGTCAGGCCACAGTCGGCGACGCCAACCTGCCACACCTTCTTGAAGGCTACTCGGGGAAAATAGCTAAGACAAGCTAATGGATTTAAAATTCAGCTCTAATTCTTCATCGTCGGGGTATTTATAAACACGCAGCAAGTTGACACATTTTTAAAGGTAGCAGCACATTTTGCCGAAGCTCAAATCCGGCAATTATTGAGACGTTGGGGACAAGTTAAACATTTTTGGAGTTCACTTGTGTGCAAAATAAAAATAAAAGGTTTGGCCTCCCACGTGCAATATTATAAATGGCAAACGTACATGCTGCGGCCCCCCCCCCCCCCCACGCTAAAGAAAGAGCGCCGTCCTCCTACATTCCGAGAGTGGGCAGCTCGTAATCTTTCGTCTTAAAACATCTCGCGACCGCCGACCCCTCGGCCCGAACGGCTCGGCCTCTCCGTGGGATGGAACGCCGCGCTCCCCCAAATCCCAGGAAAAAACAAAACAACAACAACAACAACAAAAAAGCGCCGAACCCGCCCAAAACCGGCACCTCCGGCCAGAAGAGGAGACGCGCATAAAATAAAAACCAAAAAAATCAAATCGATAGAACGAATGAACGCGCTCGGGTTCACCGCCGTGGAGGACAGGTTTGCGTTCACCTCTTTTTGGGAGCTTCTCAACTGGCGAATAGTGCGGCTGCACCGAGGGGGGTGGGCGCACTTTTGTGCTCGTGAGCCACATTTGAGGTGGGCCAGTTTATTGCGAGCTAAAAAAAAAACAAAACAAATTTGAAATTTCTTCATTTCAATTCTGGAACTTGTAAGTCAAGGTAGGAGGCGCGGTGGATCAGCTGGGAAGCGTCGGTCTTACAGTTCTGAGGTCCCGGGTTCGATCCCGGATCCCCTAAACATGCAATATTAATTAGTTCTCGATGTGCCCTGCGAACGGCTGGCGACCGGTTCAGGGTGTGCCCCGCCTCCTGCCCGTTGACAGCTGGGATAGGCCCCGGCACTCCTCGCAACCCTCGTGAGGATAAGCGGCAAAGAAAATGGATGGATGGATAAGTCAAGGTACTACTTTACTGCGGTTCCCAAAGTGTGGTGCGCATGCCAGTGGCCATCTATCTATCTATCTATCTATCTATCTATCTATCTATCTATCTATCTATCTATCTATCTATCTATCTATCTATCTATCTATCTATCTATCTATCTATCTATCTATCTATCTATCTATCTATCTTTGCCACTCATCCTCATGAGGGTCGTGGGGTATCTATCTATCTATCTATCTATCTATCTATCTATCTATCTATCTATCTATCTATCTATCTATCTATCTATCTATCTATCTATCTATCTATATCTATCTATCTTTGCCACTCATCCTCATGAGGGTCGTGGGGTATCTATCTATCTATCTATCTATCTATCTATCTATCTATCTATCTATCTATCTATCTATCTATCTATCTATCTATATCTATCTATCTATCTATCTATCTATCTATCTTTGCCACTCATCCTCATGAGGGTCGTGGGGTATCTATCCATCTATCTATCTATCTATCTATCTATCTATCTATCTATCTATCTATCTATCTATCTATCTATCTATCTATCTATTATCTATCTATCTATCTATCTATCTATCTATCTATCTATCTATCTATCTATCTATCTCTATCTATCTATCTATCTATCTATCTATCTATCTTTGCCACTCATCCTCATGAGGGTCGTGGGGTATCTATCTATCTATCTGTCTGTCTGTCTGTCTGACTGTCTGTCTGTCTGTCTGTCTGTCTGTCTTCCATTGCCACTTATCCTCATGAGGGTTGTGGGGTATCTCTCTCTTTCTCTCTCTTTCTCTCTCTCTCTCTCTCTCTTTTCTCTGTTAGCGGTTGGCAACTTGTTGAAGTTCTGAGCAATGACGGTACGAAACCAGCGCGTCTCCCGAGCAAGTTTACAGCCAAACGCGCAGCACGCCAATCAGCGGATTCGTTAGTCCTCATACTGAGTCCTGCGTCGGTGCTTCCATTCATTCCGTGTACTGTTACTGCAGTTGAGGGTGGAAGTAGAACTCGCAGGCCTCCCACTGTACATTGTACTGTACTTGGGCGAAAACCAATACGGACACTTTGAAAGCAGCCAGATTTTGGCGTCCCGTGTCGTCGTCTGGGTCCCTCGCGCCGCTTTTCCTGTGGTCATTTTTCTCCCGCTCCCGCTCGATGCACGTTTAAGCGTAACGGCGGGCCGCAGACGCCGCTGTTTGGCTGCCGTCGTCGCTCGTTACCGTCCACATCCATAATTGAGAGGCAAACGCACGCAAAATGCTGCGGCGTCACTTCCCATTCGGCTGACGCCGGGGCGACGCCTCGCGACGCCCGGGTGGCGCCGCCGCGCGCCTTGCCGGGCGGCGGTGCCGACTGGTTCTGTGACGGAAGTTGCTTGAAATGATTTAGTTTGTAGCCGGCGCCGTCACGGGATTTGCTGTCCGAAGGCGTTTGGCGGCCCAGCTTGAGCTCCTTTTTTGTTTTTGTTTTTGTTTTTTTTTCTGTTCTGCCTGCGCCAGCCATCAAAAGCTCTTTAGCGCCGTGCTTGTTGTTAGCGCCGGCGCAAGCGCTCGAGTTTTAAACCGCTTCTTTTGATACTCGCAAGACAGGAAAGCTTCCAAAGTCCAACGCAACTCCAGCTGTTATCATCCTAAAGCAGTCAGTCACGTTTCAAAAATGTACAGGTGTGGTCAGTCATGCCCGCAGATATAAAGTTGCCGGCTTGTGTTGTGTTTGTAACTATGAGTGTACCCCTTTAAGAGCGGAGGGGGGTGGCGTCAGGTAAACCTAGGAAGCAGAAGTAGTCTGAGCAGCAACTCGTTGTTAAAGACCGTGTACTTCCGGGTTCAAAATAAAAAAGACTTCAGGCTGTGGTTCACTGCGCTGGGTCGGTTTTCACGTGCGCTGAGAGTGTGCGGCAAGTGCGCAGTTGCGCAGCTTACAGGGAACATTGGTCAAGACTACACAAAATAAGAGACGTCCTTCAATATCTGTGTGTTACTACTCGTAACAAATTCTACGCCTGTGATTTTGCGTACTCGACAGTGCAGATTTGCGAGTGAAGTCGACAGTGCAGATGTTTGTAATTATGAGTGTAGCCCTTTTAGAGCGGAGGGGGGCGGTGTCGGGTAAGCGAGGAAATAGAAGTAGGCAGCACGTTGTTAAAGACCGTGTGCTTCCGGGTTAAAAAAAAAAAAAAAAGACACCAGTCTGTGGTTCACTGCGTTGGTGGCAAGTGCGCAATTGCACAGTTGCGCAGCTTACAGGGAACATTGGTCAAGACTCCACAAAATAAGAGACGTCCTTCAATATCTGTGTGTTACTACTCATAACAAATTCTACGCCTGTGATTTTTCGTACTCGACAGTGCAGATTTGCGAGTGAAGTCGACAGTGCAGATGTTTGTAATTATGAGTGTAGCCCTTTTAGAGCGGAGGGGGGCGGTGTCGGGTAAGCGAGGAAATAGAAGTAGGCAGCACGTTGTTAAAGACCGTGTGCTTCCGGGTTAAAAAAAAAAAAAAAAAAGACACCAGTCTGTGGTTCACTGCGTTGGTGGCAAGTGCGCAATTGCACAGTTGCGCAGCTTACAGGGAACATCGGTCACTATTTCACAAAATAAGCGACATCTTTCAATATCTACGTATTTCTACTCGTAACAAATTTTACGCGCGTGATTTTTCGTGCTCGACTGGAGATTTGCGAGTGCGACTGTCAAGTCACAGCGACTCAGGGGTCGGGAAAACTATTTTTCTTAGTAGCTGTATTTTTGTACCCGTGCAATCCATTTTTTCATGACAAACCGGGTCTCTTGCAAACTTATGAAGGGTAAATCCATCCAACAGAGTGCTCGAACAATATCCAGCAATACAACGAGCCGGCATTGCGGCTAACACGGAAAGAGCAACGAGCTACCTCCCCGGAGGCAAAACTAATGGAAACAAACGAGTCCGCTTGAGGGCGGGTCTGTCCTTTACATCACTTCCTGCTTCTTGTCGAAAACAAATCCTTCAAGAGGATTTACGAAAAGCCGTCTACGTCAAAATCCTGTTTTGTGGTGAGAATAAACGCACGGGTCCATCCATGTCGGCTGGCGTTTTTCATTAATAACATGCGAAAAATCGTGCTTTTCATGACAGCGGCCCTTTAAGATTTTAAGAAGTTTCAAAAACTTCGGATGGCGCCAGTTCACACGGTTACCTGCAGTTGAGTTGCGGGTTCACACTTTCTGTTGTTTCCGCGGGTGTTTTGCCAAGTGTGTTTTGTCCAAGTGTGGGTGCCAAGAAAAAGGAGTCCCGAGAAGAAGAAGAAGAAGAAAAGGAAGAAGAAGAAGAGGAGGAGGAGGATGTTACCGATTGAATTCAAAGCCGAGAAACGTGCGAGGTGTCGTCGACTTGGCAAGGCAGTCCGAGCGGAGCGCTTCTTTGACATGAAGCAGAAAGAGTTGAAAAGAGGCCGCGGCGCCATCCGAAGGACGTTCGGATCATTTTTTTTTTGTTTTTTTTTTTCTGACGCTGTGGCGAAAAAGGTCAAGAGGAAAAATAGGAAACGTCTCATTTCTTTCAATTTGATTTTATGACATTATTCTTATGGTTTTTCTTTCAAGTACAATATTGTGAGGTGTTACTTTTCTGACATATACAGTTCAAATTCCAAAATTGTGTTTTTGGGCCCCTGAAACGGATCCGTGGCATTTCTTTTAATCGCAAAAATGAAAAATGAATTGTATGCACCTTCCGTGACGGAGTGCCTCGTCGTCTTTGTGTCAATCGGCGTCCGCTCCTCCTCCTGCGATCATTCGGGTCTCGTGCCGTCTAATTAACGCTCGCGTTTAGCGCACGCATCGGCGCGCGGAGAATTAGCCTTGCTTGGCTGCGCAATAACAACTGTAAATATGGATATATTTATGTACGCAGGCGCGGTGCACGTGGCGGAGATGAAATCAAGCGACGCGTCAAACAATCCCGATTAGCATAAATCAACGCTTGAACGTTTGCATAAATTGTTTCCCGTCCGGCTCATTTCTACAATTTGCTGTAATTTAATATTCCACAATTATTTTTTGCAACGAGTGGAGGAACTGGTTGGATCGTCGGCCTCACAGTTCTGAGGACCCGGGTTCGATCCCGGCCCCGCTTGTGTGGAGTTCGCATGCCACCGACGTGCCTGCTTGGTTTCCGAAAAAAATCATGCATTGGAATTATCGTTATGGTTGTACATTATTTTAAACCCGTAATATCATGATAGCGAGAGGTGTGGCTATGGTTATGTTTCTATTATGAATGTGGTTATAATTATGTTACTGTTGTGCTCACGATTGCTGTCGTTATGATATGCTTGTTATGGCCATCATACTTTTAATTGTTGTTGTGATTATGTTTAATATCGTTATGTTCAAGTTTCTTATCGTCGTGGCGATAGTTGTTGCTATGTTTGTTATTATTGTGGCTGTTAGCCCTCATTTTATGGTTCTGGTAGTTTTTGTTACGGTCATAGTTCTTCAGATAGTTATGATTATCATAGTTGTTATTGCTTCGGTCGTGCTATTGTTGATGTTATGTTGATAAATGCGGTGAAGTTTTATATTTGTGTTTGTGGTGGTTCCAGCAAAAAATGTGATTGTTCAGCTGGAAAGCATTGGCCTCACAGTTCTGAGGTCACGGGTTGGATCCCGGACCCGCCTGTGTGGAGTGTGCACGTCCTCCCCTGTGCCTGCGTGGCTTTTCTCCGGGTAGGCACTCCGCTTTCCTCCCACATCCCCAAAACGTGCAACATGAATTGGACGCTCAAAATTGCCCCAAGGTGTGATTGCGGGTGTGATTGGTTGTCTGTCTCGATGTGCCCCGCGATTGGCCGGCGACCAGTTCAGGGTGTTACCCCGCCTCCTGCCGGTTGACAGCTGGGATAGCCTCCGGCCCTCTCCGTGACCCTTGTGAGGATAAGCGGCCAAGAAAACAGATGGATGCATGCATGTTATGCTACTATGATTGCTGTATTTTATTTTTTTTTTTTACACTTAAAATTTTACGTTTCACAGAGCAGGGCTGACATTCACGGATGAGCGGTTAGCACATCCGCCACACACTTAAGAGGTTGTGAGTTTGAATCCGGAGTTTGCCTGTTCTCCCTTTTTCTTTTAATTTTGGTTTCATTCGAGGTTCTGAAAATGTGCACGTTGGTTTCACTGCAGACTTGAAATGGGTTGGAAAGGTTTTACGCGCCCCCGCGATCGGCCCGCCGACAGGTTCGGGGCGACCACCCCCCCCGGGTGAGGATAAATCGGCACGGAAAATGGACGGCGTTCGCAACGGCTGCCACGACGACGCAGATCCGCGGGAGCGTTTTAGCCAATCAGCAGCCGCGCGTGGCGTCTTCATCTGGAATTCCGTCACATGTTCTGTTCACAAACAAAAAAAGAACGCTAACCTACCCCCCCCCCTTTTTTTTTTTTTTTTTTTTACAGTTTGAGACCCTTGCAAAATTTCCAACAGTCTTGAACGCAGCGTTCAAGTCCAGCGCTTTCCCGTGACCGGGACAATCTTTGGAAACGAAAAAACGAAAAAGAATAAGTGTTGCTTTGATGTGCAGAAATATGAAGGCGTCATACAGTATTTACGGCGTCTCCCCGGAGGACGGGGGGGGGGGGGGGGCGGTTTGCTGATGGTTGAGGATTACGGGTGCCACCACAACATGAAGAGGGCCTCCGTCAGACAGCTGACACCTCCTTTCGCCCGCCGTTGTCTCCATTAGGCCGCCGATCGCGGCGGGACGATCACAGGGAGGCGGGAAGAACGACGCGACTGTCAGGCGGGGAGAGCGGGAACGTCGGTCGGGATGAGGGTTGAGGGAGAAAGAGAGAAGGGGAGGACGGCTCACAGGGGATGCAAACCCGGAGATTATGGTAATCTTCCCGCCTTTGTCCCAGCGCGAAATGTTTTGCTACGACGCCTTTTATGTGCGTAAGCAGGGATGTGAACCTCTTCACTGGGCACTTTCTGTGTGGTTTCTGGGTAATTAGCAGCAGTCGCAGGCCCTTTCTGTTTCTCTGCTCAAGCTTATGCTCTTCTTTTGGGGAGGGGGGCTGGGTTGGTTTTTTTTTTTCAAGCCGGCCCTCTCCGCCTGCGATTCCCAGGCCGGGCCGGGCCGGGCCGAGGCGGGCCCGGAGAAACCATCTGTCGGACGATCCGACGCGCGGCTCGAGTTGGGACAGGTGACGGAATTCGGGGTCCTTTTCGGCGAGGTGCTCGATGGAAGCTCTCGACGTGCCAAACCCCCCGAAACGTATCATTTCCATTTATCTTGGAAGAAAAACGCTTTCACGCGTATATCGTTTCTTTACTCTGGTCCAAAGGATCCGAAAAACCAGAATGGGACCTCGATCTCTTCTCGACTTGGTCAGTGACACGCGTAGACAGTCGTTGAGAATGTTTTGTTTTGTAAAGCATTTTCTTGCCCAATGTGACCCAAGTGTAATGGTGTGATGTTGTGCGCTATAATAGGAACAGAAGCGCACTTTTGTTTTGAAAGGCAGCAATTTCCCCGTCATTTACTATTTTTTTCGTTCTTCTCAGTCTTATTAATGTTACAACAAATTGTGTGTTTGAAAATGTTCATTTTAGGGGGGGAAATGCTGTGGAGTTGTTGGAGGAAGGGCGGCACGGTGGATCAGCTGGTAAAGCGTTGACCTCGCAGTTCTGAGGTCCCGGGTTCAATCCCGGCCCTCCCTGTGTGGGGTTTCCATCTTCTCCCCGTGCCTGTGCGGCTTCTCTCCGGCCACTCCGGTTTCCTCCCACGTCCCGAAAACATGCAAGATTAATTGGAGACCCTAAATTGCCCCAAGGTGTGATTGGTCGACTGATTGTTTGTCTCTATGTGCCATCCGATTGGCTGGCGACCAGTTCAGGGTGTGCCCCGCCTCCTCCCCGTTGACAGCTGGGATAGGCTCCAGCACTCCCTTTGTGAGGATAAGCGGCAAAGAAAATGGATGGATGGATTCACATATGTCCTAATATTAATCTAATCTGTCTGTCCAGGCCACATAGATATGTATTCACGTTTGTTCAGGCACAATTCTGATAATACCCCTTACCTATCTATCTATCTATCTATCTATCTATCTATCTATCTATCTATCTATCTATCTATCTATATCTATCTATCTATCTATCTATCCTATCTATCTATCTATCTATCTATCTATCTATCTATCTATCTATCTATATCTATCTATCTAGTCTGTCCTTCCACCGATCTATCTATCTAGTCTGTCCTTCCACCGATCTATCTATCTATCTATCTATCTATCTATCTATCTATCTATCTATCTATCTATCTATCTTCTATCTATCTATCTATCTATCTATCTATCTATCTATCTATCTATCTATCTATCTATCTATCTATCTATCTATCTATCTATCTATCTTCACAATGACACATTGAAAAATGTTGTCCTGTGAATCCAAACGATTCTCATTTGAATGGAAGACGTAAGCGATTCAAATTATTGTTTGAATGATATTGTAATCCGGATGAAGTGAGTGAATCAAATCGTCATTGGTGATCAATTGTATCGTGATCGGGGTGAACCGCGTCGCATTTTGGGTGAACAAATTGTTGAGTAAAATAATAAAAAAGACCAAAATTGCCATCAGACCTATCATAATTGGAATGAATCCAATCAGAATCATTGTTGCAAATCGTATGATGAATGAATGATTTTATTTGCCCTCTTGTAATTTGATCTTGATGGAAAGTACCTTGAATTGCCTTGTGTAAAAAAATTGTATGACCTTTATACGTAATATGTATTGCAAACGTGTCAACATTGGGCCGCATCAGATCCTTATTGTCGTGAATCAGAACGTAAATGGGCCAAATGGTATCAGAACTGGGATGTTGCAATTGGGGCGGACAAACGCGGTGGGAGTCACTTTAGTTTAATACTGCAAAATGGTCAAAAGTGTACTTTTTGGATTGAATCGTGTTTTCTTAATCGTAATCGTCATGAATCATAATCGGAGTGAATCGTGTTCTAATTGGGGGGAATCCACTTTTCATCCATTTTTTTTGTAACTGAAAAATGTAACGGGGTAAATTGTATCTTAATCGTAATCATCATGAATCATGATCAGAGTGAATCGTGTTCTAATTGGAGTGAATCCACTTTTAATGGGAAGAACTGGAGCTCAATTGTCGTCAATTGTTTTGTGACTGGATCGTATAATTGGGGTGAATCGGATCATAATTGGTTCATTCCTGCATATGCTAATTAGTGCGATTTGTATAATACTTGCATTCGCTCATATCATAATTCGAGCTAACGCTAATGCGATTGGAGTCATCCGTGAGGCGAGTTATGTCATTTGAGTGACTTATATTGAAATTGGGGTGAATCGCATTTGCATTTCACGAACTGTATCGTAATGTGTTCGAGTCGCCGGCGGATCAATTCCGGCGGCCCCGAAAGCGGTGCTGACTTTTGTCACTTACCTTTGGTGGTCATCTTCTAAAAAGCAAGGTGGGGGGGTGGGGGGGGTGCACGGCCCGCTAATCTGCCTTTCCCATGCACAGTGACGGGGGATAAAGCGCTCCGCCGGCACGGCAAACGAGCCTTTTCAATTTTGTCCCAGCGCTGATAGCGCCCCTCAAAAGAAGAGCTTACGCTCATCATATCAGGCGGGGATGGAGGGGAGGGGGGCTTTCATGCGGGGGTTCAGAGGTCAGCCGGAGATAAAGTGCCATACAAGAGATCAGTGGGGCCGTCGAGGGGGGGGGGGGCGGGTGGTCCTCATCAACGCGACGTTAACCGCGACACATTTGCCGCGCCGCCGCCTTTGATGTGCTTTCTCATTTGCGCTCGACGAGGCCCGCGAGCCGCGCTCCGGTGCGCCAAACCTCCTTTTTGTCGCCCGCCATTGTCTCAGTCACGGGTGCTTTGTCTTAGGGGGGGGGGGGGGGGACGCGGGGTCCATCAAAGCTGGCCCGAGATGGACTCAACGACAGTGGATTAAGGTCTTCTGCATGATAAAGTCCCTACCTAGGGGCGTGGAACCAAGCTAATATGTGAAAGAATGTTATTGAGAGGGAATGAAAGTGGCCAAAAAAAAAAAAAAAGCTGCCCCCTTTCTCCGCGTAATGTCCTAATCCGCCGGGCCGACATCGAGACCCTCGGCCCGGAGTTTGTTCATCGGCGAGACGCCCATCTGGATTGGCCGCCCTCTAAGCTGGTTAAACTTCTCCTAAACTCAATGATTGCCCCCCGGGAGAACCAAATGGCATATTAAGTGACGTGAAAGGGGGGGGGAATGGGGAATTTGGGCGGGGGGGGGGGGGGGAGAAGAAGAGAGGGGAAAAAAAACCAAAAAAAAAACAACGAAAGCAAATTAAGTCGAGCTAAACAGATTAGAGGGCCCAAACACGGTGGCACAATGAGCCCGAGAAGAGGCACAATCTCTTTTTCAAAGACGCCGCTAAACTGCTAAGCAAACCTCATCACGGGCCGGGCCGGGGGCCGGGCCGCCGCGGTACGGGATCCGTTTTCCAATTTCACTCGTCGTGGGGAGCCGCCTCAGCGCGGACCTTTACGACCGTATACTTTGTGGAAGTGAGGGGGGGGGGGCACAATCGTGGTTGGGGACAAATTGGATCAGAACTCAAATTCATTTTTCCGTTCATGTATTTTGTAATATTAGCTGTAAATTTGGGCTGAACCATATTGAAAATAAATGTTATACCTTATTTGTGCACTCGCTGTCGTAGTCTCACCGCACTGCACTATTTGCACATCCGTTGAGCAAAAATGGCCACTCCCGTCCGAGCAGCAGCTGAACCACGCGCACAATCGACCGAGACCAGCCGCGACATTTGCACAATCGACATCTTCCTTCACGCCTGAGCGCCCTTTGCACAATGGTCATCCATCCGTCCATTTTCTTTGCCGATTATCCTCACGAGGGTTGCGGGGAGTGCTAGAGCTTATCCCTACTGCTGCCCGTTGACAGCTGGGATAGGCTCCGGGACTCCTGGGACCCTTGTGAGGATAAAAGGTGAAGAAAAGGGGTGTATGGATAAGTCAAGGTACTGCTGTGTCGGCCAGTGGTTCCCAAAGTGTGGTACGCATGCCACTAGTGGGCCTCTATCTATCTATCTATCTATCTATCTATCTATCTATCTATCTATCTATCTATCTATCTATCTATCTATCTATCTATCTATCATCTATCTATCTATATCTATATCTATCTATCTATCTATCTATCTATCTATCTATCTATCTATCTATCTATCTATCTATCTCTCTGTTTGTCTGTATACCTGTCTCTATCTATCATTATGTTATGATTACGTTATACTATCTATCTATCTATCTATCTATCTATCTATCTATCTATCTATCTCTATCTATCTATCTATCTATCTATCTTCTATCTATCTATCTATCTATCTATCTATCTATCTATCTATCTATCTATCTATCTTCTATCTATCTATCTATCTATCTCTCTGTTTGTCTGTATCCTGTCTCTATCTATCATTATGTTATGATTACGTTATTACTATCTATCTATCTATCTATCTATCTATCTATCTATCTATCTATCTATCTATCTATCTATCTATCTATCTATCTATCTATCTATCTATCTATCTATCTATCTATCTATCTATCTATCTATCTATCTATCTATCTATCTATCTATCCATCCATCCATCCACATCCCGGAACCGGTCGCCAGCCAATCGCAGGGCACATGGAGACAGACAACCAATCGCACTCACAATCACACCTTGGGGCAATTTAGAGTTTCCATTTAATGTCGCATGTTTTTGGGACGTGGGAGGTAAGCGGAGTGCCCACCCGGAGAAAAGCCACGCAGGGCACAGGGGAGAAGATGCAAACTAGTCACAGGCGGGTCCGGGATCGAACCCGGGACCTCGGAGCTGTGAGGCCAACGCTTCACCGGCTGCAGTTCCAATTAACGGAGACAAATTCCTTGTACGCTTTGACGTTAGTTTCTGATTCCGACATTGCGACGTTAAAGGTGGACGTCGCGTGAAAACCGGCAACCATTTTCTTTTTTCCTCTTCTCGCCTCTCTGGGGAAAAACACCCTCAGTTGAGCGCAAAAGTTTTCCCGGAGTCATTGGGACGAAGTCTACAAGTACTTCAGTGCGCTCGTCGCATTGAGCAATTGTCCAGCCAGACATGAAGTTGAAAAATGCTTCCTTATACTCCAGAGGAGCACATTTCCAACGCTTGAAATCTACCACTCCATTTTTTGGGGGGTTCATCAATTTATTATTTTACGCTGATGTTTCAACATATGCACTCGTATATTTATGTTTAAGTGAGTTCATTTAAACAAAAACCCGTTGTTGAATTTCTTCGGCCGTTCGTTCATAACATTCTGAGGAGAGACGGAAGAAATGTGTCCTGAGCGAGGCGGGACCACGGCCGAGGGGGGGCGTGGCCCGGCGACGGTTCTCGGCGGTGTCCCCTCTGACGCCTGTCGCCGGCCACAGACGTTTGCCACGTGGACTCTTAATTAGGCCTTGTATTTAAGTTTGGAGTTTCGTCAGTGGCGTTGCCAGTTCCTTGCCTTGTGTCAGTGTGTTGCGTTCACCGCCAGTTGGATTCTTCACCACTGAGAGGAAGTGAAGTGTTGCGCCATCCTCGTCACAGCGATTCTGTGCCCTTTGGCTAATCGCGTCCTGTTGAGATTGCCCCACAGTCATGGGAGCGAGCTGAATGTCTTTCATTTTTGTGCCTCTGCCTTGTTTTGGACTGCTTTTTGCTATCGACCCGCTTCCGGGAAAAAAAAAAAAAAAAAAAAAAAAAACCCGCGTCTAACATCATGTCCTCGTCTTGGAGTCCTGCGTTTGGCTCCGTCCCCGCACCGTTGGTTCGTGACAAAATGCAGGTGTGTAATGATTTCCTCGTCTTCTCAGAAATGAATATGCAACTCTATGTTGTTCGAATTTAGCGTCACATGGCGGCTACTCCTATTAGCGTGTCCAACCGGGGCCCTCTGCTGCTCACTCGTTGATACTACAGTTGAGTCGATTGCGACGCTCGATTGCAACACGTGCAAACGGCAGATCGCGCAATCGTTTCTCGGCGTGATTCAATCTCCCCACAAAACTTCCGTCTTCCTTCACGACATCTTTCCCCCTCCGCCACTCCTCTCGTGCAACCCTCGTCCTCTCTTCCGTCGCGTTCGCTTCCGTCCCTCATTTGCGCTCGTCGTCCACTCGTCCTTCCGTCGCGCTTCCCTCCCGCCTAAATTCCTCCTTGAGCGGATGAAGCGGAGCAAAACGCCGCGACTTTTGCCAGCAAATGCGGCGTGAAGGCGCGTTTATGCTCCATATGGACCACAAGTGTGCCGAAATAGCTTCGTCGTTAACGCGCTTTGTTGCGTGTCAAATTGTATCTCGGCTCTCCTGCTCGTTAGCGCCTGGCTCACGTTGCAGCTGTGCACAAACACCCTCCCCCCCCTTTTTTTAATGATCTGATGTCACCTTAAATTATGGATGCGCCGCCAAGCGCCGAACACCATATTATTAAATTCTATTATTGCCGTGCGTTCGACACTTGCTTTATGGAAAAAAAAAAAAAAAAACAAAAACAAAATGCTAACCGTCTGCTGGATTCTTGCCGTGATTTTTAACATTTGTGACTCATCGCTCTGTTGTCCGTCGCGTGACCGAGAGCAAAAGCGCCAACGACGGAGCCGATGGTCATTCCTTTTTTTTTTTTTCATAACCGAGTGTTTGTGGTACAAACGATCAATAAAAGCCTTTATTATGAAGTTGTTGTTTTTACATGCGCCTGCTGCTGCGCTCCTCGCCACAACGTTCGTCTTGCTGGGGAACGAAAAGTCAGAACGCTGTCAAGAACAAAGCTCATCAATATTACTTTTTAGCTTCAGTGAAAGTTGAAAAAAAAGATGCCCATTGAGAACATGATTTACAAAGTTCGATTTTTGACTATCGATAGGTTTCCAATTTCTGGAAGTGACACACAAGATGGCGGACAAGGGAATCCCGGGACTGTGGTGACATCATCGGAAATCTATGTATTCTGCCATTGCTCACAGCGGCAGCGTGTTGTGGTTACTTTCAATTGCTGTTTCAATCATCCATCCATTTTCTTGTTGCCGCTTATCCCAACAAGGGTCACAGGAGTGCCGGAGCCTATCCCAGCTGTTGACGGCCAGGAGGTCGGGGTACACCCTGAACTGGTTGGCAGCCAATCGCAGGGCACATAGAAACAGACAACAGTCGTTCTCACAATCACACCTATGGGCAATTTAGAGTCTCCAATTAATGTCGCATGTTTTCGGGATGTGGGAGGAAACCGGAGTGCCCACCCGGAGAAATCCCACGCCGGCGGGGCCGGGATTGAACCCGGGTCCCCAGAACTGCGAGGTCCCCAAAACCTGAGCCGCCGTGTTTTAATCAATTAATGCATTTTACAATTAGCACAATTAGCATTTTTTTTTTTTGTTAAAAAAAAAACAACAATATATTCGTCACAATAATGTCAAGAATGGAGCAGATCACCATAACGTTTTTTCGGCTAAGTTACTGTTACATATACTAGCAATAAAAAAAAAAAAAAATGTAAAAACTATATACTGGCTACTCCTCTAATTGCTGCTCCTGACAAAAGCAACAAGTTAAAAATAACAAATAAGACAACTGTTACTTTGTTTTAATAAACCATGCATTAGTGAGAACACGAGATGTTTTTTTTTTTATTCATTATTATTATTTTTTACATTTTTTTATTTTTACTTTTTTATTATTTTCTTTATTCAGTCTCCTCTTAAACATTTGGTTGCTTCTTTCGTTATCCCTTTTTTCAAGTGTAAAAAGTTGATCGAGAGCCAATAAATGCCAGCTTATTTTAACAGACCAATTAAATATCTAAACACCGTTTTCAGTCTTTTTACGTGCTCGTTTCAAAAGGAAAAAGCCACAGCAGCGTCGAGAACGGACTCGATCGTTGTTTATTTGTCACGATAAAATACATAAATGAGCAATGAAACGCGCATTACGGTGTGGCATTAATGACATTTGAAAAATTCTGCTCGCCAAGAGCAAACTACGACGACGGCGTCGCCTCGTGCAACCCGAATCCAAACGGCTTGCGCGCCGTTGAGAAACGCACGCTCTCCCCTTTTGTTTTTTTTTTGTCCGGAACGTTCCCGGGCCGGCCGTCGCTCCGGAGTGCGCATCGGGTTGGAGAGCTCGCTCCCGATGACACGCCGCACGGAGACGTTAACCTGGCCGAGCATCAGGACGACACCCCGAGAAAAAGGAGGACGTCGGTGTCACGGCCGCTTTGCGCTCCGTTGCCTGAAGACCCTCGAAAAAAAAAAAAAACCCAAAGAATCTCTTTAGCGTCACAAATGTTTAGGACAGAAATCAGTCGACTTTAACGCGGAAGAAAACCGGCTTGCACCTGAACCTTCTCGTTTGACGCGTGCAACGAGCGATTTTGGCGTCCCCGGTGGAGGCGAGGTCACGGTCGGGGCGAGCGAAAAGCGAGGAAGGCGAGACGAAAACACGGACGGCCCGATCGCAGGGAAGCGAGGACGCGAGGCGGGAGTCCGGGAATCTCCGGAAATGTTACGGCAAACGGTCCGACAAAGTCCCAAAGAAAACCCGCAATAAACCTCGCCGAGAAACAAGACGTGGCACAAAGAGAGAGAAACGATGAGACGTGATGTCAAGAAACGACAATGCGACGGACCGACAAGAGCTGGAAGAAACCAGGGAGGGATCGACGAGACAACGAGGAAGAACCTGCACAAGACACAAGCGCTGATTGGTCGACACAATTGAGAGGTTGAACGCCAACAGGAACAGAGGACGAAAGAAACCCCACCAAACCAAATCGGAGACCATGACACTTGATCTGAAACCCTAATCTGTATTTTGAAAAACCTAATCGGAGTGTAAACCCTCCCTCAAATTTCAAATCCGAGCTCATCCCTAAAAGGTTACTTTCCATAAATCCGACTGAGGAACCCAAACCCGGTCTTCAAACGTTACTTGGAACCGCTCACCCATTTTTTAACCGTAACTGTGTAAAAACTGGAATATGAAACCGTAATCCAGTTTTAACATGTTACTTTATAACCATAACACTGTCCTAAAACGCTTCAAACCTCAGCCCTTCTTTGAAACGCCACTACAACCCCAACACTTGTTTAAAATGCCAACGTCAAACCCTCACCTTCTCTTTGAAACGCTAACCTTTGTAGGGAAAACCTTTACCGGCACACGAAAACTGAACTCAGTCTTGAAATCTTCTTCTGAAACCCTCAACCCAGCTTGAATAACATCTTTGAATTCCCTGCGCTTGTTCGCAACCCGAACGTATCACGCTGACACTTGATCTGAAACCCTAATCTGTAACTTGAACCCTACTTTGAAGAACCTAATCAGTGTGTAAACCCTCACTCAAATTTCAAATCCTAAAAGGTTACTTTCCGTCCCTCGCCGTGTCTTTTAAAGCCGACTGAGAAACCCTAACCCGGTCTTGAAACGTTACCTGGAAGCAGTAACCCATTTTTTAACCATAACTGTGTAAAAACTGGAATATGGTTTCACATTCGTGTTACTTTATAACCGCAACGCTGTCCTAAAACACTTGTCAAACCCTCACCCTGTCTTTGAAACGCGAAGCTCTGTTGGGAAAACCTTTTACCGGCAACATGAAAACCAAAGTCAGTCTTAGAATCTTCTTCTGAAACCCTAAACCTAGCTTGAAGAACCGAGCCTGCCTGAAAGGTTTCCGGCTATGTTAGTCCGTTCGTCAGACTGTCACGACGTTTTCTTTAATTAACGGGGGAATGCTGAGTCGTCTTCCTTAAGTTCTCATGACCAAGAAAGATGACAAGGAGGACGTTATGACCCACGCGTTCCTTCGGGCCACTTTGATTCAGCATATTTATGCGTTAAACTCGATCTGCGCAAACGTCGCTCAGAGCCTCTTGGCGGTCTGCTTTGCTCTGTATGCTTGATATCAGGACAGCCAGCCTTCAAACTTGAATATTCTTCCATTATGAGTCTCATTTGAAAATGCAATCTTCCCGTCAAACCTTTTGAAATTGCTCGTCTTTGTCGGAAACCCTAACCCAGGGATCGAACTGTGATGTGAAACCCCAATCGTTGTCTGAAACTCTAATTAAAAAACCGCAACCCTGTCTGTCACGACCCATCGGTACGGAGGGAGGACCCGCATGCAGGACTCAGGAGACGCAAAGGTAGTTCGGGAAAAGTGTTTATTCGGTCCAAAGTCGGGGATCAGGCAGACAGTCAAGTGGGGCAGCGGTAATCAGGACGTCGGGCGTAGAGAGCAGGTCCGCGGGCAGGCAAGGGGTCGGTACACGGATGATCGATCAGAGAAGGCGGGAGTATCAAAGACGTCAAGCTTACGGGGTCGGTCGCAGGACAGGCGGAGGTCGGTACACCAGGGTTGACGATCAAGAGGACGCGAGTGCAGGAACGGGGCATGAGTTGCGACGATCTGGCCAAGACCGGTCGTCCCCTGGGTCCTATAAATACCGGGGTGAGTCAGCGCGGAAGAGGCGCGGGTGTGCTGGGGAACCGCCCAGCCAGGGCTGGACCGGCAGGACCATGACACTGTCTTTAAATGATGTGAGTCTAATTCAATCTTAACCAAGTCGTAAAAAGTTTCTTTAAAACCCAACCGTGTCCTTACCAGGAAACCCCAACCCGTTTTCGAACCCCCTAACGCGGTCTGGAAACCTGTCTTTGAAACACTGACTCTTGTTTGAAACCCGCAACCCTGACTTGAAATGCCAAGCAGCGTCTTCAAATCTTTGTTTGAAACTCTTAACGCTTTGTTTGAAACCCAAATCCTGCCTCAGAAACTCCTCCATGAAACCCTGTTCCGAGTTGAAGCCCGAGCCTTTGTTTAAAACCAAAACCCGGTCTTGAAAGATTACTCGGAAAGTATGACGCTTGTTTGAAGCCCGAATTTGAAACCCGAATTTTCGATGAATTTGATCATCGATTTAGCGGTCCACGGATGGCTTCATCGCCTTCAAGCCTACTTCGAAGCTCTAATCTGGCCCAAAACCCACAAATCATGCCTTGAAACCTTTCCAAAGAAAGTGATTGTGATTCATTTGGAATTCAAAGTCAATCTTAAGTCCTTCCTTTTCCTTGGATAACCCAAATCTGAAATCCGAACTCAATGTTTGGAGGTTGACCCGCGTTACCTCGCGTATGCGCGTTTTTGCTCCGCGGTAAAAGCTTCCGTCACGTTAGCGTCAGAAGCTAACGGGATGTGAAAATTGCCCCCGCGTCCGTCTCGTTTTGTAGGAATTTTTGTTGTTGTTGTTGCAAAAGTATGGATCGGTTCCCCCGTCCCCGGGATGCGGGAAGATTATGCAAAAGTCTCCCGTTTGCGGCGTACGCGTCGGTAGCCCATTAGGAAGACATCACGAGGAAGAAGCGTCTGCAACGTGACCTCGGGACAGCCGAGACGCTCTCGTCTCCAACTGACCCCTCACGCTCCATCACAGTCCTCTTTTCTTCCGCTTCGCGCTCGGTTTGCCGCCGCAAAACACCAAAACATTTGCGCACGCGCTGCATAAATCTCAAATCTCAGATGAAATATGTGAAATTCTTGATTTGAGAGGATCCCGCCTTCCTTGAGAGTTCTGTGAGGTTAAAGCCGTCACTTTTTTTTTTTTGCCTTTTGTGCTGTGCGACCAATTTTTTTTGTGACGGATGAGCTTCGGATACGGCGTATCGGAACCTCGTTTGTCACTCAAATTTCGGGTTAAATAAATGACGCAATTGAGTTAAATCCACATTAGCTATTCATATCGCTAATACCGAATAACTCGCCAATTACAACGCAATTGTTGTGCTTGTACTATTCCGAAATAGCAGCACAAGAAATGGAAAAAATCTGCTGCCGTGTTGCGGTTGCCGCGATCCAGCTCCAGCACTCCCCGCGACCCTCGTGAGGATAAGCGGCAAAGAAAATGGATAGATAATAAGCACCGTAGTTGTGCTAACTTCTCCACTTTGATCAGGTTTGGAGGTTAGGTTAGGGTTAGCTTTGAACTTATTTTCATCACATTTTTGAAAATATTAATTTTAAACTACTCCAGATGATGCGGCGGAACAGTCGCGTGCTGTTATGTTGCGTTTTTGACGGTTCCCGTCACTGCGCTGCGGAAGGGGTTAGCCCCAGCCGGAGACCCGGCGGAACCCGACGCGCGGCGCAACGCCGTTTTTCGGCAGCGCGGGAAGCAAAAACGTTGCGGACGCCGATCCCGCGATGCGGCCCGACGTTTCCGTATTCTTTGGCAATCGGCGCGATTCTGCAGCGGAGACGTGTAGCGAAAACGCGGCGAGACAAGCTTTTAAGAGCATTAAACAAATGCACTTTGGGAAGCACAAACAACAGGAGCAACTACTGGAAATTTGATGTTTATCCGTCCTAATGGCGGTCCTCCCCTCTCCGCGCCGCGCACGGAACACATGGTCGGCACGGCGGCGACGCGATCCCATCCGACGTGCGGATATTCCAGCTGCCATTTTATAAATAGCCACGTGAAAGTCGGGCGCGACGGGGAAACAAACGCGCCGAGACGTTTGCCCCGCCGTCTGCTCGCCGCGCGACGAGAACGTTTCTGGCGGTCGAGTGGGAAGCGCGCTCATTAAAGTCAAATCTCCCCGGCCGGGGAAAAAAAATAAAATGAAATAAAAATAAAAAAGTCACAGTTCTCGCTAAAAAGAAGAAGAAAAAAAAATTCACTTTTTCTTGCCGGTTTGAAGACAGGCAGCGGAGGGGGAGGCGGCCACGCGGAAAGGTCAACAAGCTTGTTAGAGCCTCCCGAGGTAAAAATGGCGTTGACGTGTAATCTGCACTTTAATTACATTCAATAACATTTGTAATTCACGCTGAGTCCAGACAGACGCAAAAGTGAACAGTTTGTCGTTTTATTACTACAAAATAGCTTCCCGTTCTTCACCGTTTGGCAAACTTTACGACCAATCTTTGCCCGCGCGCAATGAAAATTCATATTGCATATAAATCATCTTTCTTTCATCATCTTTCGCAGTTCAGGATCGTCTAGCCATTTTATTTTTTATTTTTTTTATTTTAATTCAAAGTTTGTCTTGAAAGTACAAGTGTAAAAAAAAATGTTTTGTTAAAAAAAAAAAAAATTAATGTAAAAAAGACTAAAATGGAAGCTTTGAACCAAAAAGTGAAAACAATATTCTCCAAATAAACGCAATAACAAAATCATAAAAATTTTCTGCTGCTGCTGTAAAATACAGTTATGCGATTCAAATTTTAACCACATTCATGGGCAGGGTGGAATTTTTCTCCTAACAGGCCACAATCAAGGAAATGAAATTTGTTTAACGCATAAAACAAAGGGGAAAAAAGATGAACCCTCTCGCGGTCAGGCTACATACGAGAGATATGTTTATTAATCAATTCTTATTCTAAAACGATTAATAAAAGTCATGGATTCGCATTTTGAAGACAAACTTGGTTGCATACTGACTTTTCTCCCTTTCTTCTCTTTGACCGATGAGTTATCCTCTCCTGATACCAAATTATGGTATTCAGATTAAAACACTGAAATGTTTTGATATACTGAAGGATGTAATGCGTGAAAATTATGACGTCCCAAAAATGGGACGCCGCCCACTTAACATAAAATGGAAAAAAAAAAAAAAAAAGTCTTTCTTTTTGAGGGATGCCAAGAAATGACCAAAATTGGCAGCTTTTAACACAAACGGCAAATTTTTCAGCGAATCTGCCAGCACGCAATGAGAAAAAAACTCCAATCCATCATATTTTACCATCGCATTGTAATCTTTGCAATGTAATTCATAATTTTGGCTTCTGTTTTTGTCGGGCGTACCCCGCCTCACGCCCAAAGTTAGCCGGGATTAGGCCCGAGTTCACGGATGAATAGTTTGATGACAACGCCGTTAAGTACAGTGGTTATTACACGTGTACAACAGCTCAGAATGTTACTTAAAAGCCGATCTGTACAATTCATGTGCCGAAGGCCACAGTTTGACCCCGGAACAGATGATTTCTCCTTCCCCGCCGAGTACGCTGACGCCCGATTGGCCGGCGGCCTGGCGCAGCAGCCCGTGACGGCGGCGTTTTTGTCGACGGGGCTAATGATGACCACGGCCACGTTAAATTCCGCTAATTAGCCTCCCCGGTCGCCGCGCTGCTGGTTCTGCAATTAATTTAAAAAAAAAAAAAAAAAAAGAATAGGAACAAAAAAATCACTGAGCTAGTGCTTTGCAGACATCTTGAACAACCCCCCCTAACCCCAACACACACACACACACACACACACCCCCACCTCCGCCTTGAAAAAGCCGGCGGGGTCGTGTTGATGGCGGCCCAGAGAAGCTAAAGACGTTCTCATGCTCATGAGAGGGAGCGGGCCGCGTAATTTAAATTCTGTTGACATTTACTGTCAAGGACCATTAATTCTGCCGGGCTTACTCAGCAGCAGCGGTGGGCCGCGGGCGGCGCGCTAGCTCGCTAACGCTACTCCTCTCGTCGCGGATTTGCTCGCACAAAAACACCCGTCGACAGCCAACAGGCAGCACTCGTACTCGAGGTCACGACGTAGCCTGGTGGTTTGTCATTTATCCCGGTTGTGTCCTTTGCAGCGCGGACACCTTCGCCGAGCCGTAAAACTCGATAGCAATGTTAGCTCGCTGGGTTTTTTTTTTTTTTTTTGCTACACGTGTGATACGAGAAAAATCTGAAATCTGAGTTTATAATGTCGTGTACTGTAATAATTGTAAGCTAGGTCTTGTTCGCTAGCTCCAACGGCAGCTAGCCGGTTGACTTTTGTGACACCAAATGCATTTCAAGGAGATGCTTGGCTGTTCGACTGAGTCATTTTTATTGAGGGATTAGCATAACCGTCGCTACCTACCTAGCTAACTTGTTCCCATAACATCTGGAAGAATATAATGGCGAAACTATTTAATGGACATTTGCGTAACATTTGTAAAGCGCAAGTGCCAGGATGCTTCTGCAAAATTGTTGCTTTTGGGTTTACGCCGGCGCGTCTGCCACAAAAGGATCTTCTACCGCATTTCAGTCCATCGAAAAGAAAATTTCAGAGAATTCCAATTTTTGTATCAAGTCGCCTTTTGTAAATGTAAATTCCGGCTGGTGTTCCAGCTCTTTTGGAAGCAGTTTCTCTCTCGTGACATCTTTTTGATTGACACTTCCCACTTTTCAAATATTAGAAGAAAGCTTAAATTGTCTTTCAAGGACTTCACCCTGTTTTCCAAACCCTCTGCCACGCTCAAATGATAGAGAAAGGTTGATTTACTCGTGGTAGGCAGCACGGTGGGTCAGCTGGTAAAGCAGTTCTGAGGACTCTGGTTCGATCCCGGCCCAGTCTGTGGGGAGTTTGCATGTTTTGCCCGTGCCTGCGTGGGTTTTCTCCGGACACTCCGGTTTCCTCCCACATCCTAAAAACATGCAACATGAATTGGACACTCTAAATTGCCCGTAGGTGTGATTGTCAGTGACATGTATATGCGAGCACTGCTAAGTCTGCTAGATGGGAGTACTGCTTAAGCTAACGTTAGCTAGTCAAAACGTGACTGAACACATTTTGTCAGAGTTGAGCCAGGCACCCACAGCTAGCTGCTATAATCTAGCTCGCAAGATTCTGCGACAATAGTGAGGCATTTATCGCATTTCTAGTACAGGTACATCTGTTTTATTCAAATGTAGTACAAGCTCGATTGAATTTGTCAGCTCGGTGGCAGAAAAAGCTAACTTTGCTAGCCTTTCCATCGAGTCGGCCCAAAATAGGTACAGACTTTTGAAAATAACTTTTGTCATCTTTTTTTCAACAGTTATTGTGAGGGAAGGAAGGGAAGAAGTTAAAAAAATAGCAATAATGTCATTAAATAACGTTTTTTAAACGTTGTGCCAGGTCTCTATTTATCTTATTCCGCAGACAACAACAGGCCTACAACCAGATTTTTTTTTTTTTTTTGTAAGCATGTTTTTCCGATCGACTGCGTCTTTGTGTTTAAAACCGAGCACATAACGTCCATGTCCATTTCGTCCCCCATAAATATCGCAGCCGTTTTCAGTTTAGCATAGCTACCGCGCGTCACAAGCTGGCGTGCGATGCGAGCGAACACACGGAGACGTTAGCCCCTCATTTTCCTGATCTCCGGACTGCGTATCGGCGTAAATGCCAACGCGTGCGTAAGAAAGCGCGCTGTTTAAAGCGCAATTTGCCCAGCGCGTTTAGCGCTTGAGCTAAAGCGCATCGGACAAGGCCTCGGCTGGAGCTCTTGGCAATGACACAACCTTGAGTGAATAATGGGCACGGCATCTGCGGGCTAACGGCCACGGGCTCGCGGGGCGTAACGGCCCGCGATTACGCCGATTGCCCGCGTTTAACGCATCTGGCTGATGTTTTTCAACTCGGGGAGAACGGACTCAAGCACGGGCGGGCGTCAAGACGATGACTAATCTGGGGGGGGGGGGGGGGTGTCGACATCTGCAGGCAAATTGCCGTGGGAACGGGTTTGATTTTTTTAAAAATTCGATTTTTTTTTTTTTTGTCATTTTAAAGAATGTCAGGGGTAAGAAATCATTTGTTGCAGCTTTTAATTGGAAAACTGAACAAAAAAAAAAAATGTGTCCAAATCTCATTCAACAAATGTTTCTCGGAAAAATCAAAGCCCACAATTTCTTTGAGTGTCATATCTACTTGATTATGATATTCCGAGCACCCACGGGCCACACAAGTAGCCCGCGGGCCTGTTCTAAAAATAGCTCACCGGTGATGGCACTTTGTGATTTCCTCGCCGTGTCGCAGAAGTGACGATTTGAAAACAAGAACACTTGCGAGGATTTATAGCAATAAAGAATTGAGCTTTCATATCTATTTCCTACCTTTTTTTTTGGATCACTGTTGATAAATATTGTGAGAAAATATTTGTTTTTACAGGCGCCTGACATTAATCGGTACCTAAGAAGTACCTCTCACCTTCAAAATGGTTGGGGACCCCTAAACAGGAAATACTTGTCGTCTAGCTAGGTAGGCTTCATTTAGATAATCATCCCTTAAAGCAGTAACAACCTAAAAAATAATAAAGTTTCTATATTTGTGTAATGTATGTACTTTGAGATACGAGTTAAATTCATTCCATGCCCACAAATCATCTTTCCACGTTGACCTGAAAGGAAATCATCCATCCATCTTCCTTCTAGCGCTTTTCCGGGCCGGGTCCCGGTCCCGGGGGCAGCAGCTTTACCGGGGATGCCCAGACTTCCCTTCCTCCCGGCCCCTTCATCCAGTCCTTCCGGAGGGATCCGGAGGCGTTCCCAGGTCAGCCGAGAGACGCCGTCGCTCCGGCGTGACCTGGGTCGTCGCCGTGGTTGCTTTCCGAAGAGGCGAAGAAAAATCTTTCCGATGCTTTTCACAAAAACAATCGCAATCTTAACATTGAACTGTATCAAAACTTAGTAGTGATATAATGCAATAAAATTTCAAGAACTGAGCAGTTTTATGCCAAATTTGTTTGCTTCAATACAAATGTCCTCTGTCGGGAAAGGGCGGAGTGCCCTCTCCAGGTCGGGAATGAGATCTGGCCCAAGTGGAGAAGTATCTTGGGGTCTTGTTCACGAGTGAGGGAAGAATGGAACGGAAGATCGACAGACGGATCGGTGCAGCGTCTGCAGTGACGCGGACTTTGGATCGGTCCGTTGTGGTAAAGAGAGACCGAAGTCGACAGGCGAATCTCTCAATTTACCAGTTGATCTAAGTTCCCACCCTCACTGATGGGCACGAGCTGTGCGTCATGACCGAAAGAACGAGATCCCGGATCCAAACAGCCGAAATGAGTTTCCTCCGCAGGGTGTCCGGACTCTCCCTTAGAGAACGGGTGAGAAGCTCGGTCATCAGGGAGGGGGTCAGTGTCCAGCCGCTACTCTTCCGCATTGAGAGGAGCCAGATGAGGTGGCTGGGGCATCTGATCCGGATGCCCTTCCGGACGCCTCTCTGGTGAGGTGTTCCTGGCACGCCCCACATGTAAAGAGACCCCGGGGACGACCCAGGACACACTGGAGAGACGTAGTCTCTCGGCTGGCTTGGGATCCCTACCGAAGAACTGCAAGAAGTGGCCGGGGAAAGGGAAGTCTGGGTATCCCTGCTGAAGCTACTTCCCCCGCGACCCGACCCGGAGAAGTGGTACAGAATCGATGTCCGATGACCTTTATTTTTCAGGCACAAAATAAGTGCTAGCTTTAGATTTTGTTTCGGCGTTTTACATTTTTGTTGGTTTTTCGCAGTGCTAATGTACTTTGTATGTTGTTTTTTTCATTGTTACATAAATTTAAGCAATAAAAAGTTTTTTCATTGGTTAAGTGGACAGCCATTGTACTATAGCAATAGTTTTGATGCTGCTGCTGCTCCTCCGCATTGATAGGACTCAGATGAGGTGGCTGGGGTATCTGATTCGGACGCCTCCCTGGTGAGGTGTACCTGGCATGTACCACCGAAAGAGACCCTGGGGATGACCCAGGACACGCTGGAGACACTTTGTCTCTCGGCTGGGTTGATCGACGCCTCCGGAAGAGGAAGTGGCTGGGGGACGGGAAGTCTGGGTATCCCTGCTGAAGCGACCTCACCCGGAAAATCGGTAGATAATGGATGGATTGTCACAAAGGAGACTGTGGCGCTCCTTCTTGTGTGCGCCTCTCAGCCACCTGAGGGCGACGTAATACTGACTTACGGATGACACACGAAGATGGCCACAAATCCTCAGTTAGCCGCAGAAATGTTTGGCTCTCTTTGCAGAAGATAAAGAATACTGGCAAACTACAGCTCGGGGTGTCTTTTCTAGATGCCAAAAAGTGACTTCCCTGCCGCCACACGCCGCTCGTACCTCAAATTTCCGTCCCGAAAAACAAGAGACGTATCTCAAGGCAGCCCCCGTAGACTACAAATAAAATACACAACAGCAACCGGAAAGAATTTCATCGTGTACAAACTTGACTTGAACGTACAGTTTTTGCGCGGCAATCACACAGATGAGCGAAAAGATTTGACGCCGGGGCGAGGGCGAGCTCCCGCTGCTTGTTTTTCGCGATTCAAATCGGGGACGTACACGGTGAGAAATACAAGGAGGTTGATACTACATTTCCTCGGCGGTGGGAGTGTGACCTAAATGGAGGATTAAAGTGCGTATGAAAGGGGCTTTAAGTGCGGCGCTGCAGCATCTGACAGGTCCTTGGGAGATACACACAGACTTGCTTGCAACACATGTCACATATCATAGCTTCAGCGTGTAGCCCCAGCGCTACCTGCGAGCTACAAATGTGCGCTCGCTGTCATTTACACACAAACGTTACAGGCGGGGGAGCAAATAGCGCCGCCGCATTGTTTGTTTGTTTGTTTTTTTTCGTTTTGCTTGAACGCTGTGATGTGGGGGGAAAAAAAAAAAAAACACGAGCGCGCGTTCGAGTTTTGTCGTGACACATTTCCGAGGCTAGCTTGTTTAGTCGTATTATGCTAATGCGCTCGTGGCGGGGTGCGGGGGTTCGACACGCGCGCGCACAAACACACACCACCGCCATCATCATCATCATCACCAGAAGCTTATTATTAGGATTGTTTTGTTACAGCTCCAAACCTCAAAGAGCAATTTTCCACTTCATTTGCAAACGCCGTTAGCGTTCCATTTATTTATTTATTTGTTTATTTTACGACTAACCACTTGGGAATGTCACGTTTAAAAAAAAAAAAAAATTTAAGTATACAAAACGCATTTTGGATGTAAAGGGATGCTTAAATATGTCATCACACGCGATGATGTCTCGTGCTGTTTCATATTAAAGGCGTGGAATACAAATGAGAATTAATGTGTCGATTATGAGACAAACGCATGAATAGAGATTCCTATTTTTTTTTTTTTTTTCATCACAGATTTATGGACAGGTAATGGCCAAATTCATATTTTTTTGGGTATTATTTCCATTTATTGAAGTAGAAGTTCACCGATGGTGAAGTGGTACACACGCCTGTCTTGGGCGCAGGCAGCGTGGGGTCGATTCCCACGCAGTGGCGGTGTCGTTATGTGGCTCGTCACTGACTGGCGACCAATTCAGGGTGTCGTTTGTCTTTTGCCCAATATTGGCTGCAGTCGGCTTGAGCATACTACATACAGTAAAGCCTCGGTTCTCGAACGTCCCCGTTTTCGAACAAATCGGTTCTCGGCCGAAAATTTCTTTGCTTCTGTTACCGCACGAAAATCGGTACTCGAACGCCCTTGACAAAACCCGGAAATAACATACTGCGAGCGGCCAGACCAGCTGACGCACGACGCGCTTTGTTGTGAATTCCCACGCCGCCGAAAAAAACCCGGAAATAACATAATGCGCGTGGTGCAAGCAGTTGACCCACCCACGACGCGTTTTGTTATTGTCAATTTGAACGCCCCCCCGGAAAAAAAATGGAAATGACATAACAGGCATGGCGTAACCAGCGCACTTTTGTTATTGTGTATAACGCAACCTCTGTACACAGACGTGTCCCGGTAGTGACTGTTGTTTTTCTTCTTGTGTAGGACTATGGCATTAACCCCCAATCGTGGCTCCAAAGAAGGCGAGTTGCTAAATGGTTCTTAAATTATTTTATTATATAAAGGATTTAAACTATATATGTATTTCTACTATGCAGTTTATTATCAGGAAAAGCTAAAAAAAATATGCTTTAAAAAGCCAAATTTTTTAGGCTTGGAACGCATTATTAATTTATCCATTCATTGTAATGGGAAACATCGATTCGCTTTTCGAACAAATCACTTCTCGAACCGTTTTCTGGAACGGATTGTGGTCAAGAACCGAGGCATCACTGTAGTTCTATAGTGTCACTGCGTGGGACTACTAACTTGTACTAGTAGGGTGAATGTAGTTGTCTGAGTGTGATAGTTGTTGGATCTTTTAAGTGGCAGCAGGAGTACTGTAGTAGATTTAGCAGCACAGGCGCTAACTACATTGCTAGGATCTGAAGGATTGACCGATGTTTTCAGACATGAAAATTTGCCGTTCAAATCTCGTCTTGTCTTGTGTTTGCATCGCGCGTGACCTCGGCTAGCAGCCGGATTGAGCGCGGCGGAGTTGGTAGCCGAGCTCGGGATCTTTTGCGGCCGTGACATTTGCGGGGGGCTCGTCACGACGGCCGTGCGGCAGCTCCAATGTCTCCTAAACACGGCTTTTCCATCTCGGATCTGACTCGAGTGCACTAAGTGTGCATGGAATGAAAGGAAAAGCTAAAAAAAAAAAAAAACTAAAAAAATGCTTCAAAAGCCACATTTTTTTTTGGCTTGGAACGCATTATTTCTTTCTCCATTCATTGTAATGGGAAACATCGATTTGGTTTTCAAACAAATCACTTCTCGAACCGTTTTCTGGAACGGATTGCGGTCGAGAACCGAGGCATGTAAGTAAAAGAGCATTGGATACGTTTTAAATGCTAAAGTTTTGACATCTTGTGGATCTCCATCTGATGTTTGTGATTGACGTGAAGTACTTGTGACCCAACCCCCATTTTGCGAGAAGTGTTTCCTCATGAATCTTTTCCAGTGGTTTCGTCGAATCAAGTTGAGCCATTTTGAGCGGACTTTAAAACTAATATCGTCGGCCCTTGCCGTCTATTTGCTTCCGAGTTATATTCCAAATCAGCTGCACGGCGCGTCCCGTTTTGTGTCCGTACGTTAGTCAAAATCCAAACGATTTTACACAGTATGATAATGATGGGTTTGATGAGTCGTGTGTGTGCGTGTGTGGGGGGAGGGGGTGACGACGGGCCGATATTTTTCCAGCGTGGACGTGCAATGAGGATCTTTGTCAGGATGGAAATTGTTGGCATTTTGTGCTCTTTTAAAAATAAGGGCCCCCTCATTAAAAAGGAGGCCCGGCCGTCATTAGCCAATGGAGGAGCGGCTCCGTCACGCCGGCGCTGTCGCCAATTTAGCTTGTGATGGAGCCGTGTGATCTTCCTCCCACCCGCTAATGTGAACCTGCGCCCCGCGGCGGCGCGGCGGCTTTAATGAGTGTGAGACGGTCACGCGCGCTCGCTTTCCACTCTTATTACGCCGTCGTTTTGCATCACAAGAGTCACCGGGGATGAATACGGGCGCTCGGGGCTAACACGCTAACCTATGCTAGCGCAAATATATATATATATATATATAGAATGTTTTTATGACGACCCTCGATGTGCACTCTCAAATTACAAATCAAAACAGGTTGTTGATGCTACCCTGCTAACGTGTACTAGCACAAATTTATTCTGAATAGCTATCAATAATAACTTGCTAACTTTCGGTAGCATAATTAAAAAAAAAAAAAGATGGCCACTTAAAAGTAAAACAAGCATGTTGATTAGTGCGTCACAAATACATGAACAAAAACACTCTCTAATCAAAACGAGCTGTTGATGCAAACATGCTAAATTATCGAACATGCTAACTTGAACGTTTCTTTATCTAAAATGACAAAACAAATCATTGTTTATAACACTACTAACTTGTGGATCACATACAAAAACCTCAACAATGATGGGTCAAAATAAGATGTTGAGGCTAATATGCTAACTTGTACAAGAAACCTTGACGCTCGCTCTTACCATAAGATGTTGATGCTAACTTGTACAAGGAACCTTGACGCTTGCGCTTCCCATAAGATGTTGATGCTAAAATGCTAACTTGTACAAGGAACCTTGACGCTCGCGCTTAACACAGACAGCACATCAATGGTAACGCGTTGAGTTGTGGTGGGCCAAAATGTACAAGTCAGGAACAGCGATCGTGCTAAAAAGATCACTTGTTAATTGCTAACATGAACAGTTTTGGTAGGTAGCATAAAACCTTCTAGGCAGGAACAGTGACTGTGTTAAAATGGCAAAACAAACCATTGGCGCTAATGTGCTAGCGACAAAACAAGCCATTGACTCAGAAATTGATGCTAACAAGTTACCTTGTTTAGCGAAGTAAAATGTTGTAGCACAAACGCATTAAGTAGGGGTAACCAGATCTTTTTTCTTCTTCTTTTCTAAAATGACTAAACAAATCAATATTGCTCACGTCATAACTTATGCGAATACAAATACAAGACGCATCAAAGCTGTCACAAATCATAAACAAGCCATTGATGCTAACATGCTAATTTTCGCTGAGAAAAGCTAATAATTTTCGTCTTGTCAATCCGGAAGATAAAATATCATCAATTGAAAAATCAATATTTACATTCAGTTTCATCCAACGGATGCAAAAGTAATTTTAAAAAATTGATTTGATTTGATTTTTTTCCTGTATTTGACGGGTGTTGACTTTTGGCGCAAAGCAATTGGGAAAAGGCCAGGAGACGCTTAAACTCCGGAGGAAGTGGCTCAAGAGCCCCCCCCGATATATGATAATAAAAAGCGGGAGATCAAAAAGAGGTGCGCGCTAGCGGTGCGCACACATGCGGCGGCGGGTTTCAAAAAAAAAAAAAAAAATTAGCGATGCTCAAGTGGAACGGAAGTGGCTCGCGGCGATCGAGTTCCCGCAACGGGAAGCAAACACGGAGCGCCAATAAGCTTAAGGAGCCGTCTTATATTGCGCTCAGCGGGTCGGACGCTTTCAAGCCGCCTGCGCGCTCATAATCCAAAGCCGGACGGATTTTTCTTTTCTTTTTCAAACTTTGAAGTCCCGCAAAACCGCGTGTTCCTGCGAGTTTTTCCAGTGAGGTCAACTCGAGTCATTTGTTGACGCTTCCCTCCCGCCGCAACGCAACGCCGCCTTGTTGGACTTTTACAGGAAAAAAAAAAAGTGAGATATAAAGTTGTATTTTTCAAAGGAAAACATTTGGGGTCATTTAATTGGTTTTAGAACAAAAAAAAGACACACTTTTACAGTTTCATTTTCAATATTTTTTAGGAAAAAAGGGCACAATATTGCTCCATTAAAGAGAATAAAACGTCGTCTGGATTTTATGTGTGCAGAAAAAAGTTGCATGAAGTTGTAATTTCGGAGGCAACATTTTTACCAGAAAATAAAATTTTTGATTTTTTTTTTTTTCATGAAAAAAAGTGCAACATATGGAGAAGAAAGTCAGTATGTTATTAGGATGAAGTTGTTTTTTTTTTTGGGGGGGGGAGGGGTCATTATTAAGGAGAGGGGGAAAAAAAACATACACGCATACAATTTTGGGGGGGGGAGAAAGTAATCCTTTCAAAACAAAGTTTTCTTTGAATTAAAAACATTTTATGTACATCATTGGAGAAAAACATTTCATGATTTTCAAATTTTCTTTGCGTAGAGTAATTGGAAAGGAGAAAAGTTTTTGTTTTCTATAATAAAAAAAGGAGAAATCTCTGCAAAAAAGGCAGATTTCCCCCCGCCCACACACACAAAATATGTAAGAATTTTGTTTTAAATACACATACATTTCTTGAATTGATTTTTTTTTTTTTTTTAGCTTTTTAGAGGTTTTAAAAAAAAAAAAAAAAAAAAAAAAAAAACCGAGAAAGTTGAAGTTTGTTTCCCAGCGAGGCGGCCCAGAGCCCACGTGAACGTTTCGCGCCTCCCTCGGCGTTTCGGGGCGACGTGGGAATGCGGCGGGCGAGAGCGTCTGGGAACGGAGTGAACCCGCATCGTAACTCGCTGGCCTTTTTCGGCTGGCCCCGTTTGATAGCTCATTATCCGGCCAGAACAATATGGCCGCCTTAATGAACTTCTCTCCAAGGTGACGCAGTTTTGCGCCGCCATCTGCCGTTGGCGTGGTTTAAACCCCCCCCCCCCCCTTTCCCCTTTCCCCCTCCCCGACCCGAGCGGCTAATCCCCTCCACCGTTAGGACTGGTCTGAATGCGGAGCTACAAACGTGTCAATTATCCAGCACTTAGGAAGATTTTCCACTGATGGCCACGGACAGGAAAAAAAAAGAACGCTCAACTTGCCTTAATTAAGACCTAAAACACAATAAGATACTTTATTGACTTTTTGATTAATTTCTCAATTTTTACCACGGCGTTAGAGCAAAATGGCCCTCGGGCCGGACTTTGGCGAGTCCCGTCTTGGGACAGGGAAGGACTCCGGAGCTCGACCCGGGAAGGTTGCACTCGTCTAAGCTGCTTTCGGGTTTTATTCAAATCACAGCAAAACGAGACGCGTCGGAGGGATTTGATTTTATGCCAAAGAGCACGTGAGGAAATGGATTTCATTTGAGGAAAAATGGCACTTTTTAAAAAAAAAAAAAAAAATTGTCTACATTTTGCCAAAGTCAAAAAAGGTCAACTTTTCCAGAAAACACCCCCAATAAAAAAGGTCCCATTTTTTGGAAATGTTGTGTTTTTTTTTGTTTGTTTTTTTTTTTTTTGTGGAAAAGGACGTCAATCATAATTCACAAGTGTTTTTTTTTTTTAAATAAAAATTCAAGGGCGAAAAATTGATTTTTGAGGGTTGCGTCAGGAACGGCATCCGGCGTAAAAATTGTGCCAAACATATGTGCGTTTATCTGAGATGACACGCCGTGGCGACCCCGAAAGGGACAAGCCGAAAGAAACTTTTAGGGGCTAAAAGTGAATTTCTTCGGAATATAAATTTTCAAAGATTTTTTTTTTTTTTTTTTTTTTTGAGGAAAAAAAACTCAAGATTGCAAGCATGAAGTCAATTTTAGGTGAGATAATACCAGAAAAAAATTGCAATGTTAAAACCTCTAAAAGTCCTTTTCAAGAGAAATCTTTAGTCATATTGTTCTAGAAAAAAATTGTACGCAAAAAAACTATTTTCTAGAAATTATGTTGCGATTTTTGGGGGGAAATTTTTCCTTTGAGAAATAATATTGATGCATTTTTTTTCCCCCGCCCCAAATGCTATTTTTGTAGTTTTAAAAGGACAACTTTTGGGAGGTTTTTTTTTCTAGAAAAATAAATAAAATGCACCCTGACATTGCTTTCCTAATGTTTGAGGAAAAAAATGGAATTTTATGAATAGGAAGCTGCGTGCCTTTAGAAAATTTTCTACTTTTAATTGAGGGTAAAACCAAATATAAATTTGTATTTTTTTTTCTAGAAAAATATTTTTAAATTGTATTTATTGTCTTTTTTTTCTGCTGTCAAGATGTAGTTTTACTGGAAGTTATTTTTTTAAATCAAAATTATTTCATTGTTATAATTTTTTTTCTGATTTGTTTTTTTTTTTGTTTGTTTTTACCAAAGGAAGAACAAAATTTTCCGGATTTATCTTTAGGAGAAAAAAAAGTGTTAGTATTTCGGTAAAATAAAGTTGAAACGTTTTGAAACTAAAGTTGTCCCCACACGCCCCACATGTGATTTTTTTTTTTTTTTTTCAAGATAAAGACGCAATATTACAAGGATTAAGTAGCGTTCTAAAGAGAGTAAAATGAATTAATACAAGTTGGTCAATGGGGAAAAAAAAAAAAAAAAGCGAGGTCGGGCCAGCCCCGGCGGACGCGATTCCGGGCCGCGAGCGGGTTCCGTGGTTCCCGAAGGTCTCGGCGGACTTAATTAAAAAGACGATTGTGAAGACTTCTCCTAATGATTGGACGCGAGGCCCCGAAGGAGGGGACCACACAAGGCCATCAAGGTGGCTGCTGAACTTGGGTCATGATGTGATCTTTGTGCGTCCTAATCTGATTAAGTCATTGTGGAGGTAAACTTCAGACTCCATCTTGTTAGCAGCTGGCCAAAGATGGATTACGGCGGCCGCTGAGCTGGAAAATGAACTGAGCAGTTCAGCGTTGGCCTTGCTGCCTTTCAACACCTCTTCAGGCTCCCTCTGCTTTTCTTTCGCCGGCCCTTCAAAACCGCATATGATCCGCCCCCCCCCCCCCCCCCCCAACACTTTCTTTATTTGCCGCTGATGCCTTAACTAAGCCAGGACAATGGCGACCAAATCCTGACCCCTCTGTTGCCTTAAAGACGTTGCGGACCTGCCGCCGCGTTATGAGAACGCCGTCGAGTGCCAAAGGCGAAAAAAATTGAAAAAGGCAACGTTTCGGGTCTTAAACGACTGCGAACGAACGACCGAGCTGACGGGTCGGGAGGTCTTCGCGACCCGAACGACGATATTTTGCCTTCTCAAGAAATATGTTGGAAAACCAGCTTTTGTTTCCGTTTCTCCGTCGCGTCCCGCCAAGACTCCGCAATTCGGTCTTAAACGAACGCGCCGCCGGGTCGAGAGAGGTCGCCGGCGGCCGGCTAAATGCGGCTATTTTGCCCCCCCCCCCCCCCCCTTCGCTAAATGATGCAAATGCAGGAGTCGGCGGTGGTGGTCCGCGCCCCGTTTTGCTCGTGGTGGTCTTTGATTGCCTTTACAGTGAATGCACAGAGCACAAGAGGAGCCCCCCCCCCAAAAAAAAAAAAAAAAGCCTGAAAGAGTTCAAAGCTTTCAAAAGACAAAAAAAAAAAAAAAAAAAGGCCTAAACCGGGATTCTTTGCTCTCGCGCTGAAAAAAAGAAGAATAAAATATAAGTTCCCTCGCGATAAAACGCCGGGACGTGAAAGCGGGAGGAAGCGGCGGACGTGGCCGCGGCGGCCATTTTGCGGCAGCGCTGCTCTTTTGGAGGCGGCGGAAAAAGGGGGCCCGGCCCGCGCTCGGCGGCGGCGGCGGCTTCGAGTACGCCGCACTCCACGCGGCCCGAGAGCTCATCGGCAGGTTTTTTTTTTTTTTTTTTCTCCTATTATCGCTTCCCGTCCGAGGGGAGCGCCCGCGCACAAGTACCCCCTTCTATTGATTAGTCGGACGGGAATTTAAATATTAATACGGCGCTCTCTGCGGATCCGCCGGCTGCATGGCTGAGCACTCATTCCCCAGATTTAAAAGAAAACTCCTTTTTTTTTTTTTTTGAAGCACAATCTGCCTTTCTTTTCGAACATTAAAAAAAAAAAAAAAGAACTTCAAGGGGGAAAGTGGCAATGAGGAGGGAGACGATCGCGTCTTGCCTGGCGGACGGACGGATGGACGATGATATGTAAAAAAGGACAAAATATGACGAGAAGAATGTCATCGACGTGTGGATGCAGAGATATGTGTACATAAACAGTAAAAGAGACAAAATTGGTTATTTCGATGAATTTAGAGTTTCTAATTTTATATAATTTTATTTTATGAAACGGAATATTTTTTGCAGGAAAAAATTTGGGATAATTTTTTTAAGGCCAGATTTTTTCCCCCCAAGCGTGGTTGCATTTTTCAAAATTAAGCATATTTTTGTACAAACAGTTGCATTTATTTCATTTTCTCTCGGTAGGCAGCACGGGGACTCGAACCCGGTTCCTCGGAACTGTGAGGCCAACCCGCTTAGCGGTTGCGCCACCGTTGCACTCGCACGTTTTAAAAATTATTGTTGTGTAACGCGTTTCGGTTGACAGGCATCCTCGACGTGACCCGGATTCCCCTGAGCCCAAATCGCTCTCGAAACCTCCCGACGACGGAAATGGAACGCGAAGCCCGTTCTCCCCCCCCCCACCTCCGAACGAGTTTCCGCGGCGACCGGATGAGCGCATTTGCCCGACGGCGGCCGAGCGATCCCGCGACCCCAAACGCGCCGCTCGGGACCTCACTTGACACCGAGGGAAACGCCGCGTGAACGCCCGGACCGAGTGACGAAAAAAATTAAAGCATACATACGTGCGCAAAGATGCGCTTCTGTTTTTTGGTTTGTCTCTTGTGGTGTTCTGATTCCGATTCTGAACCCGATTCCGACCTGACTTTCAACAGTCGCGTCAAATCGATCACCAAAGCTGCCTTTGACCATCTGAAGACCACATCGATGCCGAAGGCTCGCGTGTTGTCAAGCAGACCAGGAGAAGCTCGTCCGTGCTTTTGTCTCACGTAGACTTGACTATTGTAACGGTCTTCTGACCGGACTCCCCAAAAAGAGCATTTAAACAGCTGCAGCCCGGGTTCTGACCGGAACAAAGTTTCAGATGATACCATTCCGGTTCCAAAGTCTAACGTGTTTTGGGGATGTGGAAGGAAATGTGAGTGCCCGGAGAAAACCGACACATGCACGCGGCGAAAATGTAAACGCCACGTAGGCAGGGGTGGGTGGGATTTGAACCCCTGTTCTCAGAACTGGTAATCAACCGGTTGCGCCGCCTGGTACATTTGCAGCTTGAAATATTTCTTGCATCGTTTGCGGTTCTGTTTTTCTGTTTTTACACGCTTTTAATCGGGTACAGCCCCCTGTGTCTGAAATTTTCTTGCCGTCCACACAGGGACGGCGCTGACCTTTTTGACCCTCCTAGCTTGGCGTCACCGTTGGCACATCGCAAAAGGGTTTTGTTGCGGATAGCTTTTCATATCTGGAAGCAGGAGGTGGGCGACAGGAAGTGATGAACAGGAAGTGACTGTGAGGGAAGGTGATAAAGGTGACACCCTCGAGGCCACACCTCCTTCAGTTTTGGGGGGAAAGTGGAGGGCGCTGAGACAAGATGGAGGACTTTAGCCAGCAGTTGGTCTGCGGATTTTTTTTTTTTTTCTGACAATATATCATTGAAATGATACTTTCAATACGTTGGATCTTATTTTCGGACGCTGGATACCTAACCCTGAGGAGCAAGTTTGGGTTATTCGGACGTGGCTTTTGGATACAAGCAAAAGTTTGGTACTTTCTCCTTCTCTTTTTTTACACGTGTGCTTATGCAATTGTTTGGCAGCCATTTTAACTTCAACTCACAATTGGTTTGATCCATTTCTCCATAAATATGACTTGGAGCTGATACTAAAAATTGTAATACAGGTACTAGTTTGTCGTTGTCTTCCATTTATTGAGGCTACAACAAAGGTAGGTTGTTTTTGTCACAGTTTTGTGATGTCAACTATGAAATGCTTGAATTTATTCATACCGCAATAATGGTAAGTTGTTTCCATTTATATTTATATTGTTTCTTAAATGTTTGACTTTATTTCGACTGTATCAAAGGTAAGTTTTTTTTTATTTCGGTCAGTATTTCTGTCTTCTTTTTGACTTTGTTGCTACAATTGCATTTCACGCAATTACTTGAAAACTCAAATTCTAATCTTGTAAGTAGTTTAAAATACTTCTTGATTTTTTTTTTTTTTTTAATATTGGATAAAAGCTATACGTGTACATGGGTGTCCATTTTTTTTTTTGTTTGTTTTTGTCCAATCAGATTTCAGCTCCACGTGTTGCCGTGTCAATTTAATCCACGCGGGGCCTTCGGCGTTAGTAATTCATAATTCTTCGTCTACGAGATTCCCAATTTACGGTCCATCAACGATTGACAATTGCGGCTATTTGAACTCATATATATATATATATATATATATACTATAACATCAGAACGTAAAATCTGTATTTTTATTCATTTAGGGATTGGTTTCATGATGTTCATTTGAACGTGATTTTATGAAGAGCGCTTCATGTATTTTTATGACGGCTCTTGGTCGCCATTAATGCGAGAGCACAGAGGTCATTAGCATCGCTCCACGGCGCCGCGTTAAGCAATTTCCTCCCGACGTCCGCCGGCCCGTCTGCCCCCCCCGCCGTTCGCCGTACGTGTGAGGTCACACTAGATGACGGCCGGCTCGTACTTCCGACCGGGGGAGCTCATTAAGCCGCCGCCGCCGACAAGTGTTAATCAGCCGGGGCCGGAGGACCGGACCGGCACTGTTAAGGATCTGAAACGCGTCCCGCTGCTCGTCAAAGATGGACCGACGAGGGCCGGCCCGGGGGAGGGGGGCGAAAAGGTGCGAAAACCTGGGTGTTCCGTCCGCGGGGTTGGCGTTCCTGAGCTAATAAGTCGTTCCGTCCGGGTGGTTTTAATTGCTCGGTCGAGAAGACCTCATCAATGTTGTCACAAAAGTTGAGGAGCGAAAGATTTTGTGGTCTCGGTCTTCAGTCAGGACCAAAGTTAATTGGCAATTTTTTTGAAGTTTTGCCCACTCTCCCTCGTTTGCTGGTGTTTCACTTCATTTCTCCCAAATACTTTACGTTTCCAAATATTTCCTCGGGCTGGTGACCATTTTCGAGGTTTTGAGAAGTTCCAGTTTCAAGCACCGTGGAAAGTTTCTTTCCATCAGCACTAAGAGCATTTTTATTGATTTTAGTTTTACTTTGAGTCATCGGTGCAGTCATCGAGCGTTGTGACGTCTCTCCCGTGTCGAGCAAGTCGGCTCTTTGGGGATTTTTCGGCGTCTGCAGCTCGGTTGAAGAGAACTATATGAAATGTTTTTTTGCGAAAAATGGCTGAGATGAGGCGATATTTTATCAACGTTACGAGAACTCTACCCATCACTCGATGACAAATTTCAGGTAACGCTGCCTTGGAAAGATCTTTTACGACCAGTTACAAGTTTTAGCGTGTCTACGATCAGTGAAATAAATATCGGGGTCGATAATCAGGTAGAATTTGGTACGAGTAGAAATACATAGATATGGAAAGACGTCAGTTTTTTTGTGTAGTCTCAACCAATGTTCCCTCGAGGCTGCGCCACTGCACAATTGCGCACTTGCCGCACACTCTCAGCGCACATGAAAACCGATCCAGGGCAGTGAACCACAGGCTGAGGTCTTTTTCATTTTGAACCCGGAAGTACAACAACCTGCTTCTCAGCCTCCTTCAACTTCCGAGTTTTCCTGACACCGCCCCCCTCCGCTCTTAAAGGGGGTACACTCATAATTACAAACAGAACACACACCCCCAACTTTACATCTGCGGGCATGACTGACCCCACATGCACATTTTTCGTTTTCCTTTTGGACTACGCTTGGATTTTCGGAGAAAAAAAAATGTATTTGGGTTGATAAATCTACTCATGTAGCAAGTGCTAAATGTACAAAACCAAAAGAAACGGATTTGAAAGACTTCCCTCAACATTTCAGTCCCATGATGGTGAATTTTGTGCTCCAATTTATCAGACATTACGAATCTGGTACTGGCCCGTGCCGATTCCAGCCCAAGTTTTTGTTGTCTGAACATATTTTCTACTTTTAGATGACGCACGGACAAATAGCTTAAACCAACGCTAGCTATTTTAGCAAAACGTTGTCGATATGGGCGCTCCTATTATTTGAAAAGAATTAGGATAAGCTGTAAATGGATGTAGTCATTCGATGACGTCGCGTACCTGCATGTTTATATTCCGTGACGCTACGCATTCTGCCTCGTTGCCTGGTGTCTCGCTCTTTAGCTTCCTTTTCGCTTCAGGTTTTTTCCCCACAGCAGACTCCGTCACGGCGAATCCACCATGTTGCGGGCGCCTTCTCTCTCCATAACACTTCTTTTCATTTTCGTTTTAACCTCCACTTTTAACTCGACACCAATTGTTTCATATTTCAAGTAACGGCCTCGCCCCTAATCGGAGTCGTCATTGATTGACTGACGGCGGAATTAGCGCGGAGTGTTTCGTTAAGCTCCCCGCCACGCCGTTTGCGTTTGGGAGAGCGATTGAATCAAAGCGGACAAATTCACCGCGTGTTGAGAACCCGAATTCCCTCGGTTTGAAAACCGGGCGTCAGACAAAAGGAGACGGCGCTGACAGTGGATACAAAGCAGGCCGTCTTGGCGGAGGCATTCATCACGCCGGCTGATGTTTCTCCTCGGCACAAACGCTCGCGCGTGAGTGATGCTAGCCGCCATCCGTCACAGGAGGGACGTCGCGGGGATTGCGGCGGGGGGACTTCGGGGAGCTCATTAGCGCGTCTATTAATCTGCGGTTTGACCCCGGAGAGAGCACACCTCCAGCGAAAGGAGACCGAAGCCCGAGTCGTTCGGAGATGGAAAACAAAAGCTCCGCTGGATCACGCGGGGGGTGAAGAATCACACCAGCATCTTTTTTGTTTTTTTTAACCAATGTGTCAGGAATCATTCACCCCGGCCCGATTTCTCGTCGCGCTGCTATTATTAAAGACATTTTGCTGATCCCTATCATAAATATGGCTCATGCTAAAAATCGAGCAAAACCCCCGAAACAGGAAGTCATTTATATTTGTATTATGTATATTATATGTAGTATGCAATTGTATCGGCGCGACGCTTCGTGGAATTTATTGCTTTTATCGGTGTACAAACGACATCCCCGGGGCCATTTATGGGGCGCTGCCAATTTTTTTCGCGGCCCGCATCATATATTAAAAATGAGATTTGACATTGCACACTATGCCTTTTTGAAATATTCATCGACAGTGTGTGTATTTTGTAAATGTGCGTATTTGACACACTCATTCCCCGACTACCGCGACTTGAAAAGTTTCTTTCGGCTTGTCCCGTTAGGGGTCGCCACAGCGTTAATCTAGTAATTATACTAATAATTCGTTTTTGTGGAGGCCTTTTCTAGATATTCCAATCAAATATTTACAGTTCAAATGGTGGCAACATTTTCTTCACGGGCCTCAAGAAGATTTAACCCCCCCAAAAGCAAAATTGGTTTGCTCCACCCTGCTCCTTGTCAAGGTGTTTTTGTGAACATAATCTATACGAAGTGATCCTCCTGTAAATAAAAAAAAAAAAAAAAAAAATGGTCGCTCTCCCACGATTTGTGAAATGTTTCAGTTCTTAACGTGGACATCTGGTCAGGGCAGGGGCGGATCTATTCCGGTGGGATCCGGGGCCGCGAGCACCCTCAAAATCCTCAAACATCCCAAATCATTTGCCTAAAAAACCCAAAGCACGAAGCATAAAATCGCTTGATGGATGGATTTTGATGGATTTCATTTCAAAGTGTCCTTTTAATTTCTCTGCACCCGAATGGGGAGAAAGTTCGCCTGGCGCCGGTATAAAACGATAACCAATACTCGCATTCGAACGGCATTCCAAGACGGTGAACTCGCTATGTAGGGCACCGGATAGTTGATAGGGAGCCATCCACAACACAGCCTACGTCTTTTTTTTTTTTTTTTTTTCTTTTTTTCCTTTCCGAGTAAATTATTGATAGTGGGGAGGAATCTTGATGCCAAGGATGAAAAGCGTCTGGCGGACCTCTGTGTCCAAGTCACTCCGGCTTTCAAGACGAGTCCCGCCGCCTCGCCGATCCTTCCTCCGGGGCCCGCCGCCCGCCCGCCTCCCTCGTTAGCGCGCTCTCGCTCGCCGGCTGCGCTGTTGAGCTCAGCACTTTGCCGAGTCAAAAACAATGTCATGCCCGCGAGGCCCTCGCGTCTCCGCGTCCTTCGGCCGAGCCCTCCGCCGACTTACCGAAAAGGTAGGGGCGCTTCTGTCGGCTTTATTTAACGCCAGCGATTCTCGTCCGTGACTTTTCAAAAACTGAAATTGGCGGGCCCGGGTGGCGTCGAGGTGGTCGTCGTTACTTTGTTTTCATGAACCAGGCCGTGACGAACACGAGTCGCCGTAAAGGGGCTATTTTATTTTGGAAAACGTCACGGTTACACGTGACCACAAACATCGTTTTGTCCTCACGATTTACAGCAAGGGCGCATACGGAAGTAAATATGTGCCACCAGGATTTGAATTTGAAATGTGATCACATGTTCAATTGTTGTATTTCACTGTAACTTTTCAATGTTAACAATTCAACCGGCTACAATTCGCTGTCTGAAATTCACCGTCCGTGCCACCAGGCAGGGTTACTTCAGGTCAGAAGCGAACAGCCAGCCAATCGCAGTCACGCTTTCTTAGTCACGTGACGTCACATACTAAGAAAGCGGAACCGGATCGGCTGGCTTTATGGTTCTGACCTGAAGTAACCCTGCCTGGTCGCACAGACGGTGAATTTCAGACAGCGAATTGTAGCCGGTTGAATTGTTAACATTGAAAAGTTACACTGAAATACAACAATTGAATATGTGATCTTTTTACATTTCAAATTCAAATCCTGTTTTCTGTGGCATTTCGAAATCAAATCCCGGTGGCACATATTTACTTCCATAGGTACAGTGTGTCTACACACATACGATTAGCAAGACTGTCCGGCTCGTCGTTACTTTGCTTCAATGAACCAGGTGACGGCGACTGTGGATGGCGAAATAGTTTTAGACCTCACAGCTGAAAAATGCTGCGGAACCAATCGTCATGACTTTGTGGTGTGAACCAGGGAACAAAGAATCGGGGACAGTGAGTATAAGATTTTGCGCTTGTGACACAAAATAAAAGTATTATTGCATTCGTGGTCAGACGAGCCAATCGCAGTGACACCCCTCCCCCCATAAATTACGATATGACAATTGTGGATGGTGAACTTGTTCCATCCATCCATCCATCCATTATCTACCGTTTTTCCCGGTTGAGCCGTGGGGGAAGTAGCTTCAGCAGGGATACCCCAGACTTCCCTTTCCCCAACCGCTTCTTCCAGCTCTTCCGGAGGGATCCCGAGGCGTTCCCAAGCCAGCCGAGAGACAGAGTCTCTCCAGCATGTCCTGGATCGTCCTCGGGATCTCTTTCCGGTGGGACGTGCCCGGAACACCTCACCGGGGAGGCATCCGGATCAGATGCCCCAGCCACCTCATCTGGCTCCTCTCAATGCAAAGGATCGACAATGAACCCCTCCCGGATGACCGAGCTTCTCACCCTCACTAAGGAAAAAGCCCGGACACCCCGCGGAGGGAACTCATTTCGGCCGCTTGTATCCGGGGTCTTGTTCTTTCGGTCTTGACCCACGGCTCATGCCCGTTGGTGAGGGTCGATTGGTAAATTGAGAGCTTCGCCTTTCGTTATGTTGATCTATGACATAGCGACACTCCTCAGATGAGCCAATTGCGTTGTGACTTTAAGACAAACTCGAGTGCCGATTGAGATTTAGTCAAACACGGTGCACTACTGCAGGATTTGGCATCAGCCTTACACCACGAAAAAAATATAAGGTCAAGATCATTGGTACCGATGCTAGTGGGTTACTGCGTCAGTCCGGGTTTAGCTCTGTGGTGTGCAGATCTCTGAAAAGGCCGTTTAACAACACACGGAACAGTTCATAAGGTGCTGCGGTTTTGTGCGCTAGCGAGCTTCTTTCTTGTTCTGTCCTAATCCTTTCACAGCGCGGTGAATAAAAGAGCAATTCCTCCACCGACAGATCCGCACCAAAATCTGTTTCATGCGTGGAAAATGAATCCCGAAAGCTCAACACAAAGACGGAAAGATTGACTGGTCTCAGTCTAGCTGAAGTCCTCGTGCTCAAACCGGCGCGGTATTGATGTTCTTTCCAGCACAGAGGAGTCAGTGTTGAAGGTTGGATGGATTCCAGGTCAGGCGGGTTGTGCGCAGCTAGCGCTAGCTTAAGAAGCGGCGACGCAGCTGCCGCGGTGATTGCGACTTTGATTTCCCTCTCAGATGTCTCCAAAAAGGACACTTATACATATTTCAAGGCCCGAGAGTCCACAAAGGGAAAAGAAGCAGCTTTGAAATAAACAAAGGTCCCGCACCTACGCTTGCCATCGGGTGGCCCCGGGAAAAACGGCAGAGAGACCAGAACCGGCGCGGCGGCGAACGCGTCAGCGCGTCGTCCGCCGGTGCCGTGACCCCCCCCCCCCCCCCCCCGCCCCCCATCTTTTTCCCCTGACGAAAAAAGCCTCGGCGGAGTCCATCTGCGCTCCTCTTTGAGTCGGGCCAAGAGGCGCTATCGCTGGCATTAAGTTGATTAAAGTGCTCACCCTCCAAATGCCAGATGAAAGCGGCGAGAGCACTCAGCCCAGGTCGACAAAAGAGCAAATCGTACGCCGGCTAAAGCAATCCAAAGCTTCTTCTCAGCCAAATCATCTCTAATTGGACCTTTCTTCCCGCGAGCCGGCTGAAAAGCGAGCCCGAGCGGATACTTTGTTTGAATGTCATGTCAATCTCACTGTTGTCAATGAAAAGCTTTCAATAGCTTTCCCCCCCCCCCCCCCCCAACAATTCGGACCCTTGTCACATTGTCCTAATCAACCGAGTGGCGAGTGGACGCGTTTGGCGCTCCCGAAATGAGGTGAGGATTAGTGACACTGTCGAGATGCCGCGTAATCCCCCGAGGGACGACCGGTTCAGAGCGTCTGCCTCACTGTCCTCCGTTCTGGGGACCGGGGGTTCAGATCTCGGTCCCGCCTGCGCGACGTTTTCCGGTTTCTTCCCACGTCCCCGAAACATGCCTTGATTGGAGACTCTAGAAAGGTCGCCCTGAGGTCCCGACGTGAGTGTGAATGGTCGCTTCGGGGTGTGCCTTGCCTCCTGCCCGAAGAGAGCTGGGATAGGCACTCCCTTGTGAGGATAAGCGGCTCAGATGATGGTTAGATCTCCAAGATCACAAGTCACAATACGGCGTTCACAGTCTATACGGATGACGACCATATCGTGGTTACTTTTTGAAATCATAAATGAGAAAATGGACGACTCACTGAAGACAGGAGCCAATCGCAGATACATATTTTGAATCAACCCCCTGACAATTTATACACGAGTAGCGACGTGGTCCAGCCAAGACTTGATGGCATGACGTTGTTTTAAAAATCCACCTGACGACACTCTTCAATGGCAAATTTTGCATTTTGTGCGCCAATACGATTAGCAATAGCGACCTGGTCGCTGTTACTTTGATTTATTAAATCACGTAACGGAAATCAGAAAGAAAGAAAGAAACTCAACTGTGGGGACGGACCAACGATGAAGACTCGGCGTCTTCCGCAACTGTGACACTTCACGGCGCCGACTTGTGCGTTGTTAGAGACCATTAACGATGATTTTGCTTCTGATTCTGATTCTGATGAATCGTGGGAATCTCTGGAAAAGCCGCCACGACTTTTTTAATAAACTCGAGTACCGACAAGCTTGGATTGCGAACGTGACGGCCGACGAAGGTTTGCTCATAGCGACACGGTCCGAACGAGAGCCGATCATCGCGACTTTGTTTTAATCTTGGATATCATTTTATTTTTCAGCTCTTGACTCTCACTCAAATTATCGTATTATTTATGAACAAATACACTTTGCAAATGATGCAATTGCTGTTACTTTTAGTTCATGAACCAAGTGACGACACCCTTGTAGCATGAATGCAATCAATGTTTTTTGTTCTCAATCGGAAATCGATTTTGCCAAAATACCGACACTGTCAAGACAAGAGGTCACGGCTACTTCTAATAATAACAATAATAATAATAATAATAATAAATCAGGTGATGGAAAACTCACGTACTAAAGATAATGTGACATTTTGGTTGATGATCGTGACTTTTTTTTTTCCCTAATAAACAAGTGCAAACAATCTTCGATAATAAATGTCAAGTTTTGTCCTCGTGAATATTCCAAATATGAGAGATGTTTCCCGTTTTCTCTTTGTATTGAAAGCATCGAATACGTCAGGTCATCAACACTTTTCCAGCGCCTTTACTTTCTTTTAACCGAGAGGGGGGGAAAAAGTCAGGACACCGCCGATTCCAGACGAGAGCCGACGTTAGCCAAGATGAAAGCGGGCGAACGGGCCCGCTCGGCCGAGGTCGACAAAAGCGCAACTAATAATACGCGATCCGAAGCCTCTTTGGCAAATCATCTCTAATTGGACCTTTTCTTCGCCGTCGACTTAGCCGCCGTTCTGCCCCTTTTTTTTCCAAAGCCTCCTTTCGAGAGCCGGCCTACTCCAACCAAGTGACCGTTAGCTCCGTGCGCACGACGTTACAGTCGCGAGCAACAACAACAACAACAACAACAAAAAGGCATTAGATCACTAAAGTGGGCGATTCGAGTCCGAGGCCGCAAGCAGATGGCGCAATGAAGGAGACGAAGCAGGAGTGCGTTGTTGATGTCGTGCAGGAAATGATCAGGACGTGACAGCGCTTTTGCTTTCAGGTAATCCATTCCCATAATTGTCACGCCAGATGCCGTCCCCTCTTTAACCATCAACCCCCTCCCCCCTCCTCTCCCCTCCCCTCGCCGCCGCCGCCACCCTCTACCGTTCCCGCCGAGGAGGTGTCACGCGAACGTCGCGTCTCCGGGAACACGCTCGGGCGAAGCGCCGACAGGAGCTTTGACAGCGTCGTCGCGAGCAAAACAAACAAAAGCTTCGAGCGCTTAAGCAGCTGATCAATGGCTGTTCCGCCATTTATTTTTTTTTTGGGGGGGGGGGTTTGTCAAATGACGATATTTCTTAGCTCAGAAGAGGTGCCAAGCGCGCTCCAAATTAGCCTTCAAGAGCGACTCTCGGCACGCCGGTAAATAAAGGGCCAGCATAAATTACCTTTTGCGTGTCAATCCTGATTTTTCAAAAAAAAAATCTTCATTTATTCCGTCAGCGCGTCGGCTGTTCGTCTCTCGCCGCCGGGATGAAATGAAATCAACGGTGCGACCGTCGCTGGAAAACGATCGGCCGACTCGGCTCGGGCCGCGCGGGCAAACTTCGGCCGCCGGAGGAACGAGAACGAGCGCATTGCGGCGTACGCGTACGTAAACGTTAGCGCTTCAAATGTGACGAATCAGATCTTCGTCTCCCGCGCTAGCTGCCTGCCCGGCTACAGGGTGACTTTTGGGACGGCTTGTTCGACATCAGTACCTCGTAACCGCCGAGCGATCGTTCACCAATTGGTGGTTTTATCTTATCGGAGCTTTCGGAAGTGATTTTGCCCTCATTGACCTTTGTCGCGCTAGTGAATTCTTGCTCTTCGCAAATAGCTATTTTTTCCAATTAGTACCGTAGACTGCTGGCTAACTGCCGACAACCACATTGCCAAACTCTTTTATGTAGCTTATATTGGGTAGCTAACTATTAGCATTCGATCTCCACCGCTAATAGCGATCCAAACCTTTCTGCGGATCATGTTAAAGTTTAGCACCTTGCTTTCGCCGCCGAGTCCAGGCTACCAGGCTTCAACCGGAATGTTCCATCACGCCGCTGTTCGCTGTCAGGTTGGTCGCCTAGCAGCGATAGCAACCGCTCGGCTAACGTGGGACCCTAAAAGGAGGCGTGGGGCGTTAAAAAATAGGTTACCAATATTTGTATGGTTATTTAGCTACGCTATGTTCAACAAAAAACATTTGTAAATGCTGATTTGTGAATCATTACGTTCATTCACTATCCTACGAAAATGTTTTATCATTTGACCTCCTGTCTGTTTTGCTAATGTCGCTAATCTAGCTAGCTCTCCCAATCTCATTTGTTAGCATCTTTTGTTCCAAATTCAGTTTTTTGGTGAAGGATTAGTTTCTAATTTGGTAAGGTATACGTTTCTTAACCTAAGAGTGGGGTATTCTTTGTTTTTTTTTTTTTTGGGGTGGGGGGTCAGATTTGGTGCGTTTTTCTTTTTTTCCATCTTTTGCGGCGTATTTGTTCCCACATTTGGCCTCGAGTTTGCCGTGGAAAGAAGAGCCAGACGGACGAAATGAAAGACGCGAGCGAGCAGATTGGACGGGACGTTTATGGACCGCGGGCCCGGACGCGATGAAATGTTTGCGCCGCTTTGTCCCGGGCGACACTCGGCGCTGTGGGTGCCGCGCTAAAGTCTCCATTGTCTGAGTCAACTTGACCTGACCTAGCTGGTTAAGCTGCGGCATTGAGCGCAGCAAATCGCTTCAACCACGGGGGGGTGCGCTTTGTGCGGTGCGGGCACAATAACGCGTGAGCAGCGCTAAAGCGCAGAAAGACCAGTTTTGTCTGCGGTTTTTTTTTTTTTTTTTTTTTTTTTGCGGCTAGTTGAGGAAACACAATAGCCGACGCAACATTGGCTCCTCATCCGCATGGCGATGCGGTTTTGGTGGCGCATTTCTCACCACTTTGTACCGAGACGCAGACATAATGTGGCGAGGAAAAACATTTTATTATGGACAACGATGTGCTGCAGTTATCGTGCGCGCAAAATTCTCATTTTTGGCCATGAAACATCGGTGTAATGTTAATCACGAAATGCTCATTTGTCGTCATAAAACGGACATAACGTGCACACAAAATTATTTGCGGCTGAGGAATACTAATTTGTCACTGCAAAATAACAACAAAACAGAGGATGACTAGTATGTAGTCGTAAATGTCCCGAGAGCGAGTTTCTGTAGTCGGGGATCGGCTCGCCGAGGTCCCCGCCTTTGGCCGCCCCCCAGCTCACATTGGGCCCAACCCCTACGGTTCCTCTCACAGGTGGTGAGCCCATTGGAAGGGGGAGCCATGTTACCCTTTCGGGCGTCGCCCTTGCCGAGCCCCGTGGGTGCAGGCCTGGCCACGAGGCGCCCGCCTTCGAACCCCACCTCCAGGTCTGGCTCTCGAGGGGGGCCCTGGTGACCCACATCCGGGCAAGGGAAACCAAGATCCATTTTTTGTAGTCATCGTAGGAGTTTTGGGGCTGTACTTTGTCTGGTCCCTCATCTAGGACCTGTTTGCCATGGGTGACCCTACCAGGAGCATGAAACCCCAGACGACTTCGGTCCTAGGATCATTGGGACACGCAAACCCCTCCACCACGATAAGGTGTCAGCTCCAGGAGGGGGGGCTCAGTGTCGAGCCGCTGCTCCTCCGCATTGAGAGGAGCCAGATGAGGTGGCTGGGGCATCTGATCCGGATCCCTCCCGTACGGCTCTCTGGTGAGGTTTTCCGGGCACGTCCCACCGGAAAGAGACCCCGAGGACGAGCCAGGACACGGTGGAGAGACTACGTCTCTCGGCTGGCCTGGGAACACCTCGGGATCCTTTTGGAAGAACTGAAAGAAGTGGCTGGGGAAAGGGAAGTCTGGGTATCCCCTGCTGAAACTACTTCCCCTGCGACCCGACCCGGAAAAGCGGTAGATCATGGATGGATGGATGGATGGATGGATGGATGGATTGATGGATAGTCATAAATGGTTATGATGTCCGTATAACATGCAACTTTTTGGCCATAACTCCTGCATATGTATTACATGCAAACAAAATACTAATTTGCGTCCACCAAATATTCATTTGTCACCACAAAACACACATTTGGGGCCAAAAAATTTTACATTTTGTATACCAAATTCATGTAACATATGTGTGAAGTGTTCATTTGTGGCCGCGAAATACTCATTTGTATCGACTAAATGCGTCGAGCAGGGGTGTCAAACTCATTTTTCTCGCGGGCCACATTGTGGTTCCGGTTCCCCTCAGAGGGACCGTTATGACTGTGAAACGATACAAATCGTCTCATCGTATTTACATCATCAATTTATGATCTACTTTAGAAATCAAGGATAATGTGTTTTTCAACTATTCATGTTTGGTAACACAAAAATTGTTGTATTATCTCAACTTTATCATTCATGATGCATGACAATTTGAAAATTTTGCACAAATTTTTACAAGAATAATCGAAATCGTCACGCTCGATTTGGCTTCGCGGGCCGCATCAAATCATGTGGCGGGCCGGATCTGGTCCCCGGGCCTTGAGTTTGACACCCGTGGCGTAGAGCATACACAATGGTCACCCTGATATTAATTTCTGACCACGAAATATATAAAAAGTGCGTGCGAAATATTAGTTTGGGGTTCACTCATCATTCCCGTGAACAACTTGGACATCTCGATGAGCAAAATGATGGCAATTTCGTGAGAAACAAATGATCTTGTCAAGATGTTTTTTTGTTTTTTTTTTTTGGGGGGGGGGGCACAAATTTATATTTCAGAGGCACAAATTAGCATTGTGTGTGCACGTTGCAGTTATATTGTGGCCAGAATTAAAGAACAAACAAACAAACAGGTTCTCCGACGCAAACGTGGCGCGGGCGTCCTCCGCCAGCACTTAGCGCCTCAGCGGGCCCGGACTCGCGCAGCGCCAGTCTTCGCACCCGCCTCAGCGAACGGCACCCTTTCGAGAAACGCAATTAAGTGTAACACAAAACACACACAAAAAAAAAAAAAAAAAAAACCCGACGTGACCGAAGCGAGGTTAACGTCATCTTTTGCCTCTTCCGACGTTTCGCTTCGGTTTGGATGTCGTCTTATTACCAAGGTGATGCTGGATTTCATTCGCGCGCTTCACGCCGACAACAAACATCCGACGTGTTGCCTATTGGACAACTTTTCACTCTGAATAAAAACTTTGATTTAATGCGGCAGCGTTGAAAGAAAAATATCAGCTGTAAGCCCCGTCCGCCATTGTCGCATCATACGCGACGACGAGTCTCGCTGCAGATTTTGTGAATTGCTTTTAGCTATGCTAGCAAAAAATAATAACAATAAATTTGAGGTTGTTGTTCTGCTTTGACCTTTTTGCCAAAGTCAGGCACTGTGCCATCAAAAAATTATACTAGTAAAATAAGGGGAGAGATTAAGTTTTCATAAGTTCCGTTTGGACGTTACAAATGTTGAAGAGTTTCTGTACTTGTTCGTAGTCCCGTAAAACGAGCACAGCGTGTGATTGATTTGGATTTGACCTCCATTCGGACGCGTACGCGGGGATTGGACGCTAATTACCGTATTTTCCGCACTATAAAGCGCACCTTCCACGAATGGCCCATTTGAAAACTTTTTTTTTTTCATATATAAGGCGCACCGCATTATAAAGCGCATAGAATAGACGCTATAGTCGAGGCTGGGGTTACATTATGCAACCATTAGATGGAGCTACACTAAAGGCTCCGTTTTGATCCATGTATAAGGCGCACCCGATTATAAGGCGCACCGTCGGCTTTTGAGAAAATTAAAGGGTTTTAGCTGCGCCTTATAGTGCGCAAAATTTGGTCATTGGCGTCAACGTGGCCTTGCTTCGTACTCCGTCTGTCCTGGGTGACACCAAGAACTGATTGTCAGCCAATCACAGGACAGACAACCATTCATTTATTTTTTTATCGCAGAGATAAAATTCGTCTTCGCTGAATTCTACATTAGTGCTTAGTGTTGCCAAAAATAGGACTCAAATAAAAATAAAGTATAGTCCTACAAAAAAACTACCCGATGAGTACATTTACCGTAATTTCCGGCCTATGGAGCGCACCTGGTTATAAGCCTCACCCAGTTCATTTGTAAAGGAAATACCATTTGGTACATACATACACCGCAGCCGTGTAAAAGCCGCAAGTACCCACATTGATACCCACATTGAAAGACGAGATATGTACAAAGAAAGACGGCACACAGAAAGAGTTTAACGCTAACGTCACGCTAATGCCGCGCTAACAGGGCCGGTTAAAAAAAAAAAAACATACCGGTAAAAATCACTGAGATACAGCAGTAACATGCTAGCGCAGTGCTAACAGGGCCGGGCCGGGAAAAGTCACTTCCTCGGCACATATATTCCACCGGTCTCACGCTTACCTTTTCCGACCGAGTGCCCCTTTGCTGGCATTAGGAAAAAAAAATGCACAAATTAGCTGCATCACCGCATAAACCACAGGGTTGAAAGCGTGTGAAAAAGGTTGCGGTTTATAGGCTGGAAATGATGGTGGATTTTCTTTTTTAAGTCATCGCATGCATTAGACAAAAAATATCGTCCGTGGTAAAATGACTTACTGTCCAACATTTAACTAAAAATAATCAATAAAATCCTTGTAAAATTTTTAAAAATGAGGCAAGATCATCCCTAAGAAATGTTCTTAATTTTTTTACGCTCATGAAACAAGAGATAGCGTTCACTTGTAAAAGCCCGACGAGATTTCTGAAGTTCCGAATTCTTGTAGGCTGAAATGTGGACCTTTTTTTTTTTGGCAGCTGTTCCATTTTGTTTCTGTCGTTCTTCTTCCGTGTGCGACCGCGTAGGCTGTTGTTGGCGGTCATGTGACTACCTGGCTGTGTTTGATCGGCGGAACTGAATCGAGTGACGGTGGTTTCGTTGAGTTGGTCACGTGACTGCGTCACAGAGCAAGGCGAGAGCAGGGATTTTAACCCCTACCCTCAGAACTGAGGCAAATTTGCTCACCAGCTGCTCCCCGTGCCGCCCAGATTATGCTTAGATTTCTTCCAGTTTTTTTGGTGACTTGAAAGTAGGACAAGCGCCGTGTTTTGTCTTTGGCTTTGTTTTTTGGTTTCAGGACTTTCAGGATTTTCCACACAGTTGTTCGTGTTTTTCCGACAAGAAGCGGAAAACTCTTGAATTTTCTTCTGGATGTCGTCAGCCTGCCGCTAAACTACAGGCGTCGTCCCGCCCGCCAGCCAGCCAACCGCACCTTATCCCCGCCTTGAACTGCGCTAACACTAATTGTTCCATTACATCCACAATACGGGCGATGTCAGAAGAACAAAAGGAGTCGAAGAAGAGAAAGAAAAGCGGTAGCGATGAACTCGACGCGCTAATTTTCCACTAACCCCGATCTCTGGGCGCTTTCATCATCATCCTCCTCCTCCTCGCCGGCGAAGAACTCAAATTATGCACAAGCGCCGCGGCTACGGCTAATTATCCAAAGAGTTCCTCATTAGGCCATTTCCAATCCCACCTTAGATCAACACTTACTGAGACCTGAGGGATTCTCCCGTTCCCAGCAGCGGTTAAACAAACAATCAGTGCAAAGGATCAGGTGTTCCACTCGGAGAAGAGCCCGCCAGAAGCCCAGGGTAAACAACCGCTCGTCTCCGGCGCTAACTGCCTTCCGTTTTTCCTCTCCGCTCGGGTCGGGAAGTTCCGGAAACATCTCGAGGACGGGGCCAACGGGGGGGGATTCAGACTGGACACAGACGATAAACACAAAGTTGTTCCCTCAACGTTAATATTCTCCGCATCGCAGCACAGTCGGGGTTCGGTTAGCGAATCTGCAGTCCCAGAGCCAAATCGCGGGAGTCGCTTCGAGGGGCTCGTGTAGAATAAAAACAATCCAAAAAAAGGATAAATACGTGTTTGCGAAATATCTGGAAAATGTTTAGACAGTTCAATTGAAAGCACAACTGAGCGTTTAGCATAGACGACGAGCAACATTTGTTCCAAAATCTCCGTAAACTGATTTGTTAAAAAATGGAGAATTGATAAACCGAGGTTTGATTTCCCCCAACGGGAAAGAATTAAAAAAAAAATCCCAATTTGGCGAATTTATGAAGGCTATTCTTTCAAGCAAACAGCAAGACGACCTTTAGCGCTTGGACACTGGAGGAATATCTGCTTAGTTGTCATGGTGATGCAAACAGGAAGTAGAAAAACGCCTGACAACTCTCACCGTGAAAGTTTTACAAATGTTTTTCAAATGTTAACGAGGTAACCGATATGAAAAGCCGATCAAGTTCTTGGCAAAATGTGACGTTTTCTCCGTATCGGAGATGGCGGTGAGGCTAACAGGAAGTAGAAAAAAGATTGACGGTCCAAACTCCCGTTGGTGAATTTGTAAATATGGTAACATTTGATATTTTTGAGGCGTTTTCCTCTAGTTTGGCGTTTGGTCGAAGAAAAATCCTCGAGAGATACGAATGGTAATGATGAGCTAGCTTAACTGCCAATTTTAGATGATTTTGAAACCAGTGTTAGCGCTGCAAACGATAGCAAGTAGAAAATGTTTCACCTGTTTTTTTTAATCCAGTTGATGTAATCGTTAAACTATGCAAGTTTTTGTGTGTTAAGTTTAGTTTTGAGCGAAAAATGTATCATTGCCCACAAAAAAACGACGGCTCAGAATCGGAACTACGCGTTTGTTAAGCTAACCGGTTACTTCCTTCTTCCAGTTGTTCTTATCTTTGTAGATTTGGTGCACTTCCTCAACCCCATTTTGATGTCACGTTGCAAAAAAAGTTCTTTTGTACTGGAAAGTCTGCTCTCGTGGTTTAGCGTCTTTGAAGCCGAATCCTGTTTGGGGTTTGTCGCCCGCGGATCACGTCGGCGCTCTCGGTGGATGTCGGCCAAAAAGCGGCTTGGCAGCAGAACGTTAGCAATTAGCAGTTAGCCGCGGAAGAAAACGCTGCTTGTTGTAACAGCCAGAGACGACACATTCGCGGGGCGCAGGAAATCACACGCGCGAGCAGCGAAAAGACAAATGAAGTTGGCATTCGATAGCGGGATGGAATTGGTCCCGTATGCTAATCCGGAGTCCTTTGTGCCAAGATACTGTTTGCTAATAAAATCCTCCTCATCTGAGACATTAAGACCTGATACGCGCTGCCGCTCTTGACGCCAATTTCCAATTTATTGCCATTATCTCATCGAGCGATTCATATTTGATCTGTTTTGAGGAACAAACGAGTGTCAAAACGTGAACGGGAAGCGAAGCCGCAGTCGGACGATTGTCTCAACAAAGACAAGTTTGCCAAGTGTTTTCCGACAACGTTCTTTAGCTAACCTCATTTGAAAATGTCCGATGGTGACAAACGCCAGCGAGAACTGGGGAATCCGTGACCTGCTGTCGTTTTGCTCAAGGGCTTGTGAAATTCAGGAAGTTGGTTTACCTGGCAAAGAATTTGCTCGTTCTTCAACCCGGATTGACGCAACCCCGATTGTTTTTTTTTTTTTGTCCCGGAATGTTGTTTTTGATTTACTGTCGGCAACTCGACGAAGTCGTCGCCAAAGCCACGATGAGCTCGCAGATCGACCGATCCGCGTTCCAGCCTACTTGCGATATTTGGCTTGTCGTTTATTCATTTTTGTCCTTCTTGTTGTCATCTTTCGCAACGGTTGTCTTTGACTCGGCAATGAAATTGTTTTGGTTGGTCCACGCCGACTGAACAAAGTTGTCGGCGACGTACTCCGCTGAACAAAAGCAGTCCTTTGCTAAGACTTAGCATAAAAGTTTTTAATCAAACCGACTAGAAAATATTTCAGTTTCCGCAGTTTTGGGCTTTTTTTGTGTTGTGAAAACTTGGCGACGCCCCCAATGGCGGCCCTTTGATTCGATTGACTACGTTGTGATTTACCCAACCTGCTTGGAACGATTCACGAGTTTGTCATTTTGATATGGCAAAATATTGTCGTCTTGGTCGGTTTTTGTTTCTGAACCGTTTGGTTTTGGTGCACCAGCGACGGGTCCAAAGTGCGCTGACCAACGCTGGCCCTTTGATTCGATTGACTACGATGTGATTCTCCCAACTTACTTGGAACGATTCCCAAGTTTGTCATTTCGATATGGCAAAATGTTGGCGTCTTGTGTGGTTTTTGTTTCTGGAACCGTTGGGTTTCGGTGCACCGGCGGCCGGCGACGGCCCCAAAGTGCGCTGACCAACGCCGGCACCTTTGATTCGATTGACTACGATGTGATTCTCCCAACTTACTTGGAACGATTCCCAAGTTTGTCATTTCGATATGGCAAAATGTTGGCGTCTTGTGTGGTTTTTGTTTCTGGAACCGTTGGGTTTCGGTGCACCGGCGGCCGGCGACGGCCCCAAAGTGCGCTGACCAACGCCGGCACCTTTGATTCGATTGACTACGATGTGATTCTCCCAACCTGCTTGGAACGATTCACGAGTTTGTCATTTTGATATGGCAAAATATTGTCGTCTTGGTCGGTTTTTGTTTCTGGAACCGTTTGGTTTTGGTGCACCGGCGACGGGTCCAAAGTGCGCTGACCAACGGCGGCCTTTTTGATGAGCTCTGGCTCGTCAGCCTTCATCCTACCTCCTCCTCCTCCTCCTCCCCCTCCTCCTCCCGGCGTCAGGTGTCATCTCATCGGCGCTGCGCCAAACGGCAGCAGAACGCGAGGCGGGGCTGTCACTTCAAAACGGGACGGCGTCAGATCTGTTACTTTAACCTTGAAGCAATTAGCCGCGGCTGAGCCGTAATGAATCCTGACACGGCTCCGCTGTGATGAAACCTCTAATTGCTCCGCGGGAGGAAGAGAAAATGAAGCTTTTGACATCACTGCTGACAGACATTTTTTTTTTTTAAATTTCCCTTCTCGCCGTCCTCCTCCAACGCTTCTTGGCGCTTGGCCCCGTTGCAAGTTGAAAGCGAGCGTAGCCTCGGCGCCGTCGGCTGTCCCGTCACATGACAAAGACGACGGCGGCGAGGGAAACTGGCCGCCTTCGCCCGAATGATGATTCCCGTTTAAGCCGGCGCGATAGACGCCATCGCTCAGACGAGCGGCTCGCCGTCCTCGCCGGGCCTCAAAGGTCAACCCCCACCCGAATCACGCCGCCCCCCCCCCCCACCACCACCAATTTTAATTCACCCCACCCAGCAGCCACCTCGCGACCGTCTCGAAACATTTGCGTTCAGACGCGTACGAAAAACTGAGCTGAATTCAAATCACAAAGTTGACCTCCGAGGTGATCGTTTCATCAGCCTGTCTGCTTTTGATTAGTCAGGTCTGACGTGGCTCTGAGGAACTGACTGAGCTCTACAATATTTTTTCATTTTTTTTCAAGCTAATGCAAATTTTTTTTTGGGGGGTGGGGGGAATGCTGTCAGAACAAAAACGAATGAAAAACATGCAAAAAAAAAAAAAGATATTTTTGAAAAGTAAAATGTATCAAATAATTGATCCAAAAGAAGTAAGGTTACTTTGGCATTAAAATTAAAAAGATGAGAATGAAATCAAATGTAAAATATTGGGCTTTTTATATTACAATTTTTTTCATTTTTAAAAAATTATTTGGCCAGTGAAATCATACAATAACATAAACCAAAAGTAATCTTGTGAATTCTTTTTTCGCTTTTAAAAATCAAAGTAAATGATTCTCAATAGTAATTTTAGTTATTTGTTCATGTTATAATTAATTAATATCATAGATTACGTGAATATATTAATATTTTTTACTTTCAAACAGGTCAATGAATACAAGATTCACTCAAACAAATTAGGCCAATTAATTCATAATCTGGTCGCAATGCATCAAATACACAGAATACATTTCAACATTAGAAAATGAATCGTGAATTAAACAAATGCGGATTTTAAAATCATAGCAATTACAAAATTTTCAAGAATATTTTTTTTCATGATTGAATTTCAATCAGAAAAAAATTGAACAAATCAATGAAGTTTTGAATCCTGGTTGAATTTGGGTAAAAATCTCAAGTATTAGCCGAGCATATTTTTTCAAATGTTGTTAGAATGTTTGACACGTTTTTCTTTTTTCGTGTTACATTTGAAAAATGTGCCCGCAAGCTTTTTTTTTTTTTTTTTTTTTTTTTTTTTTAAGTTACTGAGTTCAAGATGAAAAAGCTCACGGATGACATTTCCCAACGTTTTATTTCTCTCCTTTCTCCGTCTTGTTTTTGAACATTTTTAGTCCACTCGGTCAGTTTTGTTGTCTGAAGGGCAACAACGCACAAGAGGCTGCCGAGATATTTTGGGTGGATGCTCGCGGGGGGAGACGAGGGTGGGGGTGGTTGGGTGGGGGGGGGGTGGTGGTTAAGACGCTGTTTAGTGAGTGATGTCGGCAGATGTGATAATGAGAGGCCAAGCGGAGCAAGTGTTAGCTCATTATTGTCATGAAAAAGATATGGCGGCGTTACATCAGCGAGCGCGCAGAAAAGTGGCAATTAAAGGAGCCTCGCGAGGGTCCCGCTGCAGGCCGCAAGAAAAAGACCCCCCCCCCACCCCCACCACCACCAGAAAAAAAAAAGCCCATCTGCTGTCAATAAGAGCGAAAAGAAAGAAAGGGAAGAGGCCTTAATCCGCTTGCTTGACGTCTGCTGCCCTCCGCGTGACGCGCAATCCTTCGGTGGACTGTCGTCATCCTCACGCTGACCCCCCCCCCCACCCCACACACACACCCCGACCGCATCCCGACGCCCACTTTGCGCAAATCACGCAAACGGAACCTTTTCTAAAAGGTTGCATTTGTCGTCTTTTTTTTTTGTTTGTTTCACGCAATTGATTGCGATGGATTTACAAACGGTGGATATGACCCCCCCCCCCAAAAAAAAAAAATAGTTCTAAATAAAAGGAAATGGAAAATCGACTTCATTCTCATATCATGTATTTCTTTCTTGAAGGGGGGCAAGTCCCTTTCTAGATAAACACGTTTATTAAAAAACTGCCATTTAATAATAATAATAATCACAATCATCATAATAAGTCTTCATGGAATTTCTCTATTGGGAAAAAACATTTCTAGAAAAATACACCTTAAAAATATCTTTCCAAAAAATGATATTCTTCTGAAAAATTTTTCATTAAAAAACTACTATGTAATTTCTAGAAAAACACAACATAATATATCAATGATATTTCTTCCTCTGGAATATTTTTCCACCCATCCATTCAGTCATTTTCTTCGCCGCTTATCCTCACGAGGGTCGCGGGGAGTGCTGGAGCCTATCCCAGCTGTCAACGGGCAGGAGGCGGGCGGGGTACACCCTGCACTGGTTGCCAGCCAATAGCAGGGCACATGACGTATTTTTATTTTTTATTTTTTTTTTTTTGCGTGCAAAATATTGCTAGAAAAATATTACCTAGAAAATCTTTTTGAAAATGTCTTTCTTGAGGAAAATGTTTTATGTTGTTGTGTGTAGGAAAATCAACATAGTATTAAGAAATAGTGTATGATTTTCAAAAAGTATATAGAAATGTGAATTTCTTCCTTTGAAACAAAAAAAAAAACATTTGTGGAAAAATCTGAAAAAGATAAAAAAATAAATAAATCTTGAAAACCCAAAAAAGGATTGGAAAATCTTTTTCCTTAAAAAAATTACATTTGAATATTAAAAGCTTTTCTAGAAAGATTTAATAAATGAACAAAAGCTATACTTGAATAAAAAATGTTTTTATAAACTTACTTTTTTGAGACAAAAGGTTTTTCTCCAAGTAAAATTTTTGATGTGGTTCGGGCAGAGCCTAAACTGGGATGGTGATTAGAAAAAGTCTACACACCTCTGTTCGAATCCCAGATTTTTTGTGCCATTACAAAAATGGGACCCAGTTAATATTTCAAACCTTTTTGCAGAAGTGTGCACACCCTATCATAATTGGGGAAGCGTTCAGAATGAGAGTCAGCACACACCTGCCGCCATTTGCGGCGCCTCCAGTTGAGCCCCGATAAAGTTCAGATGTTCTAGGAGGCTTTTTGATGGAATTGTGCAGAGTCGATGCCCCATGATGATCGTGGGAAAGGTTTTCAAAAGATTTTTCTTGATCGCATTTTGATATCATATAGATATGAAATCTGGCTTTTGAACAAAGGTGTGTAGACTTTTTACATTCAGTGTATTCATATTTGTCCTCTGTGGTGTTTATGACATGACTTTGTATCTTTAGTGGGTTTTTTTTGGGGGGGGGGGTTTGTTGGGTTTTATTCATGTAGAAATCATTTTACATTTAATACAGCACTTACTGATTAATTTAGATTTTTGTATTTGCGTTTAATCCTTTCGTCAGCTTTCGACTGGCCGGGCGCGATCCAACTTGTGACGTCACACGTGATGATACCGCTGAGATTTTACCCAGTTTATTTATTTTGAGAACAAAGTGCATTGAATCGGGATTCTAAATTTGATTCCCAATCCGATTTGAAGCGTCAGATAGCGAGCAACTTAATGACGTCAGAAGAGACGGTTTAACTCACGTTTGCTGATTTATCAGATCGTGTTTTAGTTATTCTAATTTTCGTTTTTTTTTTTTTTTTTGTTTTAGATATTTGTAGTCTTGTAATAGATATATCGCATCTTGTTTGTACTTGTTTTTGAGCTAATTCCCAGGTCTCCCCACCCCCCCCCAAAAAAAAAGAAATTAACCAAACGTTCCAAACTATCTGAGCGCATGAACGTCAATTGCAAGTGTGCCGCAAATATGGAGCGCATTGAGCGTTTCCCGTGTGAAAAGCTCAACCTGCCAGTCAGCTTCACGCTGTCACTTTGACTCTCGCTCAAGTGTGACCCACTTTAAACAAGTCACTGCCACTTTTTTTTTTTATTTGCCGCTTTGTTTGCGCCACCATTTCACCGCAAATAATAAAAAAAAAAATAAAACCTCCAACTCCAAAACTAACGCCTCGTAAAAAAAAAAAAAAAAAATCATTTACATCTCATATTTGGCCGTGTCTTTTATTTTATAAGGCGTCAAAAGGATGAGCAGGTCCCCGCGCCGCCACATTAATTCTGTTTGACTCGCAGGCTGTTAATGAAGAGCGTGCGCGCGCGCTTATCCACGCACCCCCCCCCCGGAGTGCGATAAATAAATCATAATGGTGCAGAAGTCATGCATATGAACAACGTGCGCGCGCAGCCGATGGCGCAAAATTGAAGAATCTCCAGCACGAGCGGGGTGAAAAGGGCGATATTTTTGCGCGTCTTAAATTGCGCCAGCGGTGCCCGCAGGAACGCGTTGCAGATATGAAAACGTCTCATTCAGCAAAATGTGCACTTTTAACGAGGTGTGTGGCGCGGGGGTGGGGGGGGGCGGTAATAATTACACGTCTGAAATGTTGAATTTTTTTGTGGACTTTCCAAACGCTACAGAAATGCGCGAGGTCGGCGATGACGTCACGGTTGCGCTACTAAATCCTGGCGACGCATAGTTATAAAAAAAATAACCCTGCTAAAATATTGCTTGTAATATTTCTGCTTGGGGGGGTCGTGTCTGTCAAGTCAGATTATTAAATGGGAGTTAGCGCTGAAAATTGAAAATCTATCTATATTTTAACGAGGTCGGTTAGGAAGGGTCGGCAATGCGAAAGATGTGCAAACCTCCAAAGTTGAAGTATTCGCACAGAACTTCATCACAAAAAGGTCCAATTTAGCCGGGACCGTGATGGGAAAATGGCTGCCGCTCGCTTTGAGAGAACTTAGGTGGAGTTTTTTTTTTTGTTTCTTTTTTTTTTTTTTTTTTTTTGTGCAGCTTGTGTGAACAGCTGCCGGGCCCGAGCAGGCCGCAGTCCCGTGCCCGTGCGCGTGCACGCGCATTCCCAGCCACGACGCGCGTGGGCCACCTGCACACGAAAGCTGCAGCTTTTGTTTGCGAGGCTTCAACAAACTTGAACGAGTTTGTTTTTCTTTCCCGCTGCTCGAAAATGTGGATTTGCTTGTGCGGTTTTCAAACAAAAAGGGGGAAAGTTGTACGTTTGCATGACGTCTTTATTCATTCCGTTGGTCTCCATCTATTAATAAACTTTGAACTGTTTATTTGCTAGTGTTAAGTGGATTTTGTACAAAAAGACAAAGAAAAAAAAAAACAAAACGAACAATCAGACGCGAGCAGTCGACGCTTTCCAGAGTTAAATATATCCATTTCCCCACTTCTCGGCGGGTTTCAAGGTCTTTTGGTTTTAGTGGGCTTTGTTGTTGTTGTTGTTTTAAATTGTTTTTGTTTGTTTGTTTGTTTTGGTCGCGTCCCTACCGCGCATGCGGCGTGCCGGCCATGGGGCTCGACAGGGGGTTCAGTGCCGGCTGGCCCCCGGGTCCCAGGCCGTGGATGAGAACGCGGGGCACCAGCGGCCTCTGGATGCCCGCGGCCGCCGCCGCCGCGGCCGCCGCTGCGGCCGAGTGCGGGTGGGGCGGCGGCGCGGAGGGAGTCCGGTACATGCTGCTGTACATGGCCGCCGCCGCCGCCGCGGCCGCCGTGCTGCCGTCCACGGAGCCCAACAGGCTCGGGTGGTAGAAATAGGGCGACGGGAACATCCGCTGCAGGGCCGAGTAGTTGCCGGCCTCGGCCAGAAGCTCCAAGCCCACCGCCGTCTGCCGCTTCCATTTGGTCCTGCGGGGGAAGCCGAATAACAGTCGTCACGCGCTCGGGAAACCAAACTTCACTCAGCCTGACGCACGCGAACCGAACGTGTAAATCAATCAATCAATCAATCAATCAAGAAATCAAGAAATCAAATTAATAAAACAAACAAACAAAAACAAAAAAAAAAAAACCACCAACAACAACGTACAAATGCTTCTTAAACAGGGGCGGCTAACTTCTGGGCTGCGGACCATGTATGGGCATGTGTCCTGTACGACCCCCACACCCCACCCCACCCCCACAAACTAGGTGATTAATTGAAGCAGGAATTCTGGTTTTTAAAAGACAAATGAAGAAACGTGTGGGCCACACGTGTGGGAATACATCCGGCGTCCCCCGTAATTTGATCATTTTTGAAAAAAACGTTTAATTCACACATTAGTTCCTTTCATATTTGTTCGGCCAATTTGGACATCAGAGGGGAAAAACATTCCGAATGTTTAATGCTAACTATTTGAAGTTTCAATAATGTTCTTTGATGTCGATGTGAAACGTTGAGGAATGCTAATTATGTATCTGGTGACATGGCAAAATGGGGTGGCAAACCTCTGGCTTGCGGGCCCGTACACGCTCAGATTCTGGTCCGCCGTGCCGATGGGAAACATTGAAAAAGTAAATTCGCCTACAGACGCATGTAAATTTATTATCAGCATTTCCGGAAATCGTGTATAATAGCGTCGATGCTTTCATACGCACGTTTCAGTGAACATGCACGTCTGCATGTAATTATGACGTCAGACAAAGTCACCTTCATATTTGCAGAAGCAAAAATAATTTAGCCAACGTGTGTACAAACTGCGGATCGAATCATCATCCATTTTTACAGATGCAATATTTAAATACAACCCAGTCCATTTGAAAACAATACATCTCATAATTTAATCATAGTAACGATTTCAATTTTGTCATTGTACTCCTCCGCTTATTTAAGTGCAGTAAAAATATTGACCAGCATAATATTTAGATCATAACACAGCAGCAATAATTAGAGAGATTGTAATTTGGCCTTAAATCTGAAAATGAAATTCCCTTGAAGGTTAACACGTGTAAATAGTTGACTGAACACTATGTATTATATATTTTTAAATAGAAAGAGAGAGAGAGAGAAGCGTGGAATATTTTTCAACTGTCGCAATGAATTATCTCGTTTGCAATTTTGCACATTTTCGAATTCATCTAATAAACGCATGGAAACACGATTTAAATGATGAAGCGAAACCAAGCGACGAGAAAGCGGGGGTGGGGGGGGGAGACAATGGCCGCGTAGTTAATTTCTGGTGAAAAATGAAACTATTTGGCATTATTTTCCTCTTTTCCTCCGACAACATTAACGAGCCCTCGATTCAAATTCTGACTTTCCTTTGCAAGTTCGGGTCTCGCCTTCATCCCGATCGCGGCGACGACCGCGGAATAAATGTCGCAAGAGTCGTCCGTACCGTCGGTTCTGGTACCAGGTCTTGACCTGCGTGTCGGTGAGGTTGAGCGCGGCGGCCAGGTCCATGCGGTCCTGCACGCTCAGGTACTTCTGGCGCTCGAAGCTGCGCTCCAGCTGGTTGAGTTGGTGGTCGGTGAAGGCCGTGCGCGCCTTGCGGGGCTTCTTGGTGCGCGCCGGGGGGCTGTCGCGGCTGCTGGAGATCTCGCGCTCGCCTTCCTCTTTGCTCGCTGACGGGAAAGCAAAAGGAAGCGAATCAAAAATCGGGAGCGGGACGAGGATCCTGGCGGGTTCTTCCGCGGGTTTCGCTCGGCCGGAGGCCGCGAGGGTGCTTGGCTTCTCCGCGAAGCAGGCAAAAAAAAAAAAACGAAAAAAAAACAGACATCGGTTCTTGCAACTTATTTTTTGCAACCCTTCTAAATATAAAACATTTTCCCATCGAGTCGTGAGAGAGAGCAGCACATTTCCCCTTGAAAATGTTCAACTTTCATTCCTTACAGATAATAAAGATATAAAGATAATTGTTTTCCCTGGCAAATGTACACTTTTGTTTCCGAAATTATACATTTTTCTTAAAGAGACAGTTTTTAAAAAGCTTTTCAAAGTGTGCATTTTCATGTGTACACGGTGCTTTGTTTGTTTAAAAAAAAAAAAAAGGTTTGCACGCGAAGCCATATTTTTCTTGAAAAGGTGCCTTTTTCTTTTCCGCGAAAATCTCACTACTTAATTTTTCTTGCAAATGTATTTTTTCCCATCCGAAAATATACTTTTTATTGAGTCCTACTCCACAGGCCCGATTTAAAAGCGAAAAAGACTTCAAGTCCAATCATCCTTCTGCCTTTTTTTTTTTTTAATTCCCTAAATTCCCTTTTCGTCAAAATGATAAAAATGTTTGCAGCCGCAATAATTCGACGGCCCGACAAATAAACCACAGACAAGCGGGAGGGATTTGTTTATGATTTGATTTTTTTTTTTTGGCATTCTTTTACGTTCAAGTCGATACCAAATATCGCAATCATTGTGGTGGGGTGTGTGCAAAAATGCAATTAGAAATTGAAGAGAAAAAAAAAAACGGCCCACAAGGCTAAAAATCAACTTTTGCGTCCGCCAAGCGCAAATCAAATCACCTGCGTCAACTTTGAAATGAACTTGAGCTGAGGCGCGTGTTGTTGTAAAAATCAATTCGTCAATCTATTTGTAGCCCCCCCCCCCCGCGCTTCCTCCGTCGCCCCCCCCCCCCTACTCCTCCTGACAGCCTGCAGGAGGAACAATCATCTCTCTAATTGAGCCACCGGGGAGGCTCCACGCACGCGCCCGAGCTCCGCGGCTCTTCCCTCTTCCTCGCTCACCGTTGCACTTGACCACGTCGCCGGCGTGCAGCAGCATCTCGTCCCGCCGCTCCATTTTGCCCCCCCGGCCCTCGTCCTGGAGCTCCAGCTTGGGCCGGAAGCCGTCCGGAGCCGACGCGCTCTCGGCCCCGAGCTTGGGCGACGCGGCCACGCTGGTGCTGTAGGGCGCGCAGGCGGCCAGCGGCTTGCCGTCGCCCAGGATGTCCTTGATGAGGAACGACGAGGTGGCGCTCCGGGGGGCGCTGCAGCCGGCCCCGGCCAGCGGCGGGCCGGGGCCGGGAGCCGGCAGGAGGCGGTGCGGGTTGCGTTGCTGGTGCTGCTGCTGCTGCTGCTGCTGCTGGTGGTGGTGGTGGTGGTGATGATGCAGGAGGAGGCCGGCGTCCGAGTCCTCCGCGGTGACCGACAGCGGCGACGAGGGCGCCGTGCCCCCCGCCGCCGTGTCCGCGTCCGAGCAGGACGGCGGCGGCGACGGCGTGGCCCGCCCGCCCGCCAGGATGGTGTCGATCCCGAAACTGGAGCCGCTCGATGCCTCCATGTTAGCGGGAGGGGGACGTCATAACAGCCCGCGTGCAGCTCTCCTCAGCTCACCGACCGACCGACCGCCCGCCCGCCCACCACCTCCCCCACAAAAAAAATAAAAATAAAAAAAAAACAACAAAAACAAAACAAAAGGGGTTAAAAAAAAAAAAAAAGTTGACTCTGACGGAAAACCCAAACAGGACAAAAAGGGGAATAAGTCCACAATCCAGCAGGTGAACTTCGGCAGCATCCACGCGCAGCTGGCGTCCCCCCCGTCCCTGTTTTGGGCTTTTGCTGTTTCTTCTCCTTCTTCTTCTTCTTCTTGTCGGCTTTTTATTTTTATTTTTTTTTTTTATGTGAACTTGCGTCCGAGTTCGTGTCGCCGTCCGTGCGGCTTTGGCTGCTGCTGCCGCGTCGCCGTCCGCATCGCACTCGTCGCTCGCTCCAACCTTTTGCCGCTAATCGCCGCACTCGCGCGCTACAATCACTTCCTGCGCTGACGTCACGGCCCACGAGTGGTGGTGGGGGGGGGCGATTAATATTTTCTCCTTTCTAATAAACACGCCGAGGCTGCTTTTCTCTTCATCGCGCTGAAAAAGAGCGAAAACCTCCTCCTCCTCCTCCTCCTCCTCCTCCTTGTCCTCCTCCTCATCCTCCTGCATCTTTTCATCCACCTGCTCCTCCCTCGCCATTGGCTGAGGCCCCAGCCCCGGTGGCCAATCATCGCTCGGCATCTCGGAGCCTCTCCTCAATGCGCAGGCTGAGAAAAAGAAGCTTTCTTTCTCTCTTTCTCTTTCTCTCTCTCTCTCTCTCTCTCTCTCCAGGCCACAGCGGCGAGCTTTTATTTCCTAAACACTGAAAGAAAAGAAGACTTTTTGTCTTTTCCCCCCCTCCCTTTAAAAAAGGAACTTTAATTCCAGCGTCATTGTGGGAACACAACCCCCCACTCTCCTCTTTTTTTCTTGTTTTTCTTTTCAAGCTTCGTCCTGATTATTATAATATATATCTTGCGTGTGTATGGCGGGGGTGGGGGGGTGCAAGGGTTTATGATGGCGGCGTTAATGAAGGTTTGCGTTTTTCTAATGAGGAGAATCATTATGGGCCGCTAATGAGCGCGCGAGATCAGATGACAGCCACTTTTGCTTCATTTCCATTCGATGTTTCGAAACATTTTTCAACATATTGTTTTTTATTAGCTGTGTATTCAAAATTCGTTTTTATCTGGCAGCGATGAATTTGATATCTTTCAATTCAGACCTGATTTTAACACTCTGTCAACTGCATTTTCCGTATGCTTATTTTTGCACGCTGCAACATAATTCGTTATGTTTATGTGTGTATACATCTTTTTTTGTCTTTTTCTGCAAATGTGTGTCGGTTAAAATTCTTTCCGCTCATGCTCCAGATGGAATTTTTTTCCCAAGTCATTCCAGTCTTGCAAATACATCTATTAGAATTTATTAACATAACGCCAGAATAATCTGAAATGATTAACATTTCAAAATTGGCAAGGATGCGTTTCATTCTTTCAAATTGAGGAAGATCTCACCGGACGGTTTGCACTTAAAAAAAAAAAATAATAATAAATAAACTGCGCTTGTGAATTAAATACGCGTAAGAGATTTGATTAAAAGGACATATTAAAATATACTTTATAAATGAATCAGCAGGTATTATGTTCTATAATTCAAGTGCTAAAAAAGAATTCAAACGGAGGATTAGACGAGAATCGACCTCTTCGCTGCTGACCACACGGGGGCGACAAAACGAAGCACAAACTAAAGCAGTTAATTGCGACAAATATGACGAAATAAAAAAGAAAGGACATATTTTGGGGGGAGTGGGAGGAACAAAAATGTGACACTACTTGTAGGGAGTAAATAGAAATTGTGTCATATGAAGCCTACAAAGCCATTTTGAGATGAAAAGCAGCAAATGCATTTAGACATATTTGACTAGAAGATGACGATGTCGACGATCTTGAAGTGGAAATGTTGATTCTCGGGGGGGGGGGGGGGGGGGGGAGTCTGCTAAATGACTTTACAGGGAAAACACGTGACGTCATGATGTGAAAGAGAGAGGACATTTGCAAACAAATGTGATTTGAAACCTCCCCTACAACATGGATGCAAACATTCATTCATTATTCATGCTTATGTTGCAATCTCCAAGCACGTGATCACATAAACAGGCTCTAATTGACGCGTGAATGCTTTAAAGACTGCTAAATATTCATCATTCATCCAATTTAGATGAATAGTCTTACACTCGAGATTTTAGCTTTTAAAAAAATATATATTTTACACTGACAATTAAAGAAAGTGACAATCGCATCTTCGTTGAGTGTATTTACTCTTTAAATTGAGATGATTTGTTTTTGTTTTTCATCCCTAAAAAATATTAAGGACAAAAGGAAGTGTGGCATCATATTTGACACGTGGAAACAAAAGATATATTGAAACCATGGGTGGGGGGGGGGGTGATACAAATCAATTCACAATTCAATAATTCGGTTTTATTTCCACCGACAACGCCACGTTTTATGCATCCATTTAATCAGAAATGGATAACCGACGAGGTTACTGGGGCAAAATATGTATTTAGTTGTTTTTGAAAAGTTGCATGATGAATATTTTTGTTTTATGCGGAAAAAGCCGCCCCCCCCCCCCGCCTCCTCCCCAGTCACTTCCTCCTCCTATCGTCAGCACTTCTGATTGGCTCACTTCGGTCTTGTGCATTCTGCTTTAGTCTCAAACATGACATATTTTTCCAAATGATCCTCAACCGAGTGCCGCAACCTTTTATAGTTTTTCTGTGATTAGAAAAAAATACAAAAACAAAACAGACAAACAAAAAAATGACTCGACTCATGGTTTTGAACACGTAAGTTGCGCGCATTTGTCGCCGGGTCAACATGTTATGATGGTTTTGTTTTCCACATGCGGAACATTTCTAATAAAATAAACACATTTTTATAATATGTTGACGTTTGATTAGTTTGGCTATCCGATTACTTTTAGCGTACGGAATAAATATGTTGTTCGTTTTAAAATATGATCGTCGGCTTCAATCCACTTTTTTGAGGACGTATCCAAGTCATCCATTCAAAATCAAGAAACGTAATCAATGGAATTGATTACATCACATTGATAGCGTGATTGAAGTTCTTTTATGTTTTCCACGGGCGATCTTGACAACATTTCCAACAATATAATCGAGATTGGCACAGAAACATTTCAAGTACATCAAAAATGAAATTTGTCCAAATATGCCAACGCCAATTCTTTGATGTTAACAGTAGCAAGATTATAGTTTGCTTACTTTATGTAATGCAGTATATAACCACACACGAGGACAATAATAATAATAATAATTAAAAAATAGTGTGGAACCTTGATTTAATGGACTCATAGGGGGAGGGGTCATCCGTTAAATCACAGGTCCGTTAATTTGAAGTAGCCTAAAAACACTAGCATAGCACAATTTTTTTTTTAAATAAATGAACAGCACAAAATTATTGTTAATATCTATAATAAAGCTATAAAATGTTTCAGGTTTATCCAAATATAGCTGACTGTTACATGATTGGAGATCTTTTGAATTCTATCTGGAAATGATTTTCTGTTTGTTAAATTAATGTTCCTCTGAATTGTTAAATAGTCGTCCAAAGACAATATTTTTGTTGCAAAATTCAAGATTTGCTTGGAGTGTACCGAATGAAGCTATCGAATGTTTTAAAACGTCAAAACAAGACTCAATTTGATCTGGTTTCTCTATTTCAATAAAGTATGATGCATATTATCGCAGATATTTTCACTGATGAAGATGACTTTTTTTTTTTGCATGAAAACGTTAAGTCAGGACTTGATTTAATTTTTATTTCAAAGAAGAAGAAAAAGAACAGGCCTACAAGAAACGTAGTCTTGGTTATGTAAAAAAAAAAAAAAAAAAAAAAAAGACTCGCTATGATTGGCTGGCGACAAACACGAAGTCGTCGGTTCGAGGCTGACTGCAGCTCACCCGCGACGCCCGTTAGGACACCTGGACACAAAATGAGGAAAATACAAATTTTACATTGTTATTGTATGTGAACCAACGAGTGGACGTTTTGCAGACTGTTCTTATCTATTTTTTTAATATCAATTTCATTCGATTCCCGACATTCCTCTCACTGTACCTAATGAAGTGGCGAAAGAGTGTACGACGTATGTGAAGTTACAGTCGATTTAAACATGACATATATGAATCAATTTTGTAAAAAATATATTTATATATATAAAACTAGTGAAGTGTCCAAAGAGTAATGTTACGCAATCAAACATCGTCATCGGGGCCTTCTTCCACTTCACATTTTAAGATTTGAAGCTAATGCTAAGCTAATGAGCGCCCACGCGTGTCGGTCGTCCAATCAAATGATGGAATTACGCAGACGTTAAAAAAAAAAAAAAAAAAAAAAAAAAAGATGTTCCATTGCCAGGAATCACATTTGCGGAATGAAAGGTTGCGCCGCCAGAGCCGTGTGACATTTGGAGGGTGGGATGCGCGTGTGCGCACACACACGTATGAACGCACGTCCATATTCGTCCCTGCACTGCACGTTATTCCCAACTCTGCTGGTCATATTCCGGGTTGTCGTCGTTGGAGCTATTCCCAATATTGTACCGAATGTGGTGAGTAAAGTGTGTATTTTGGAGTAAAACATTGAAGACTTATGATAGCAGTTTTTAAAAAGATGTTTTGCTGTAACACATTTCATTCGAAGCGGAATTTATCTATTTTTTTGGGGTGGGGGGTGTTCCTGAAAAGTGACGCTTTTGTTGCGAGGTTAACACCCCCCGCCCCGGAATATTCACCCCGACAACTGAAAGAAAATCGGCCAAATCGTGTGAAGCGCAGGTGAGTCGGATTTCTCAACGTGACGAAGGCGGAAGTGACGTTCCCGGCGCGGCAAATAATTCCGACATGACGAGCGCATTGATCGGAGCGTGTTCACAACGCGGCCCTGTCAAGCTTGTGTGTGTGTGTGTGCGTTGGGAGTGGGGGGGGGGTTCGGGGGTACAATCCCATCATTACCAAAGCTGTCAATCAAGCGAGGCTCGCTGCCTTCCGCCAGCAGCCTTCCCAACTGATTGATCCGTGCTGATGGCATCGCACAAATAATTACCGCCACGCTCCTGACGTGTGCGTTCACGCTTCGCCAAGGTAATCGGAACGGTGGGGGGGGGGGGGGGACGACGACACGAAAGTGGGTTTGTGTGTGTGTGTGTGGGGGGGGGGGGGGGGGGGAGCAGTGCCGTTTTGGATTACCCGGAAAGGGTCGACCGAGGGCCGGCGCGTCATTTCCCGTCATGTCGTCGTGGTGAGGGGTGAGGGGGCGGACTCCCCGGACGTCTTCACCGGCAGGTGCAGGAAGCCGACTCCCGGCATCATCAAACTCGGCGCGTCCCGCGCGACCTCTCTTCCAGCCGCTCCCCTCGGGCAGGAGGCCACGGGGCATCCGGTGCAGGACCACCAGGCTGAAGAACAGCTTCTTTCCACGAGACGTTAGACCGCTAAACTCAAAATAGTGCTCTGTGCCCCCCCCCCACCTATTCATTCCAAGACAATGAAAACTTTCTACTTTTCAAGTACAGTGATACTAGTGGCGGAAATGTGTTTCCTCCACAGGGTGTCCGGGTTCTCCCTTAGAGAACGGCTGAGAAGCTCGGTCATCCGGTGTGGGCTCAGTGTCGAGCCGCTACTCCTCCGCATTGAGCCAGATGAGGTGGCTGGGGCATCTGATTCGGATGTCTCCCGGACGGTTCCCTGGTGAGGTGTTCCGGGCCCGTCCCACCGGAAAGAGACCCCGGGGACGACCCAGGACACGCCGGAGAGACTACGTCTCTCGGCTGGCTTGGGAACGCCTCGGGATCCCTCCGGAAGAAGTGGCTGGGGAACGGCAAAGTCTGGGTATCCCTTCTGAAGCTACTTCCCCCGCGACCCCCCCTGGAAAAGTGGTTGATAATGGATGGAAGTACAGCGAGGACTCAGTTCTCGAACATCTCCGTTCTTGCACAAATCGGTTTTCGTACGAAAATTTCGAGATTTTTTTTTTTTTGGCTTCTGTTTTCGGACAAAAATCGGCACTCGAACGGCTGCGGCAAAACCCGGAAATAACATAACGCGCGGTCCGGCTTTCTGATCGTTGTTGTTGTGTAAAACGCAGACGTGGGAAATATCGATTCGTTTTTTTTTGGACAAATCAGTTCTCGAACCGCCTTCTGGAACGGATTGTGGTCGAGAACCGAGGTTGTGCTGTCCCACGTAAATCTCACATAACTAGTGCGAACTAACTAACTAACTAACTAACTAACTAACTAACTAACTAACTAACTAACTAACTAACTAACTAACTAACTAACTAACTAACGTAACTAGTATTCAAACCTCCGGCAGTCGTACGGTCGCTGCATCCGAAGCGTTTGCTACTTTTGCACCTTCGCTCTCATTCCCAACAGCAAATAAACAGTTTTGATCTCGTCTTATTTTTTTTTTTTTTTTAATCTCATTTTGCGATTCTATTTATATTTTATATTTACGTTATTGGGCTAATCCGGAACCTCGGGTACCAAAGTAGAAGCCGGATCGTTTATAAATGTGTGCTCGTACGACAAAGTGCTTGAATCCTTGATTTTGGACCAGCACACGGACCGCCTTAAGAGGCTCGGCGTACCAAGACCGTGGTCCACGTGACGCCCCCCAACGTCGCCGTTAATGACCCCCGTAGACGAGCCAGCCGGGGAGGCGATGGCGGCGTGTTTCTTTTCTTTTTCTTTTTTTTTTTTTTGCAAGCCGATGCGCGACGCAAGGTGAACCCGCACGCTCGCGAGGAAGCGAGCGATGATTAAATGATCAAACGGCCGGCGTGTCACCGCCAGGCGCTCGTCTTCGCCACGAGTGGGTGAGGAGAGAAGAAGAAGAAGAAGAAGATGCGAAAAAAAAAAAAAAAAAAGTTGGCGTGTTTCAAGCGCGCGAGTAATTACAGCCGCCATGTCAGCTTGACATTAATGCAGCCGGCAGAGAGCGTCTAATTGGCCTCGGAGGAGCCCGGAGTGAACCAGAAAATATATTAACATTTTAAAAAAGCATATTTTGCCTAATCCGCTCACTTTCCAACAATATTTGAAGACCCCAAAAAACGCCCCCGGGCGGGAGAATTTAAATGAGCGATTTTGTTTTTGAAGGAAACGGCCAATGAGACAGAAAAGAGAGAAAAAAAAAAATATTGAGGGAGGGGGTGATGGGGGGGGGTTGTCGGTGTAATGTGAGGGGGGGGGGGGGGATCATTAGAGAGGCTGACAGGCTTGCTGGCTTGCTGACTGGCTGGCCTGTCACGGCGCACCGCCGCATGAAAAGAGCCATAAACGTGCAGCCACAAGTCAAAGCCTATTATCTGCATGTTGGAATGATGCAAAAGGGGGGGAGGTGGGGGTGGGGTGGGGGGGGGTCGTGTTTGCTGTAGGGGAGAAAGTGGCCAGATGGAAGATCTTGTAACCACTTAGCAAACGCACAACAAACGGCTGCAAAAAAAAAAAAAAAAAAAAAAAGAACGTTCTGTGCGCGGTTAGCCAAAATACGCGAATTACGGCACAAAAGCGCGCAGTCAGCAGATTTGCGCCCCCTCGACCGGTTTTGGGTTAAAATGTGAAATTTGAGTACGCATGTAAGAATCGAGCAAAAGCAGCAAGAAAGGTTTGTGGCAGCTTGAAGTATGCGAATTTCAGTTCTCGGAATTTGTCTTCATTCGGTTGACTTTTAGGGTTGAAACGAAGATGCGTGCTTCGAGTTGAACGTTATTGTTTTGATTTTGATTTTCGACGGCTAAACTGCCTCGTCTGTTCTCGTCACGGCAATGCACACTTTCTGCTACGTACTGCAACACAAACTCTTTGCAGCATACAAACGTCCGGCTTCCGATACGTCGGCGTCGCTGCCAAAAGCCAAAATTCACCACCCAAATCTTGACCGCGCTGAATCTCAAAGCCGAAGCGACGCAAATCCGCCGTCTTCGGGGATCTAGTAGTCGTTACGTTATTCTACAAAAGTGAATTGCACGGACGAGGACGAGGAGACGCGCTACCAGGTTGAGGAAAAAAAATAAATGACGGATATATACGTCGATGGCACTAAAGCTTTGGATTGTAGGTTGTTGCATCCCACTTTCATAATGACGTGCATCTGTGTGTGTGTGTGGGGGGGGTGCGTGGGGGGTTGTGGATAAGGCCCCCCAACTGCTAAAAATGGCGTCGATCACTTCCCTATGGCCACATCGCTTCCTGTCGAAGTCGCGTATGCGCGTGAAGCGTTAAGTGAGCCGACCAGATCAAATTGAAGGCCCGCGTTCGAGAGACGCAAATGCACACGGGGTGTGGGGGGGTGGGGTGGGGGGGTTACTAATATAAAAATGTCCACACTCGCCAACCATGGGCGTATTCATTTGTCAACGCTGGGATTTCATGAAAGGTCGAACCCAAAGTGTCGTCTCTTTGCGCGTCACTTTAAGGGGAAGCGAGCGCCAAGATCACAAACATGTTTTTGTTCTCACTTGCCGCCATCTTCTCGATCCTTTCAGTGTCTTTCCTTGCCGGAGGTGCGAGCCCCCCCCCCCCCCCCCACTCTCTTCTCGCCGTCTCGTGTCCGCCGGCCTTCTTCTTCTTCTTCTTCTTCTTCTTCTCTCCTCCTCATCTCGGGTTCCGTCGCTTTCCAAAAGGGCAAAAAGCTCCCCGGGGCCGAGCCGTTTTGGCACCGGCGGCGGGGGTCTCGGCCGCCCCCGTCAGCGCGCGGCGCCGCTGACGCTTCGTGACTGCGTTCGTCTCGCGTCGCGTCGCCGTCTGCTTCTCGCGTTCCGCCGTACATCGGCAAACTTGTTACTCGAGACCGCCAACGTTTAGAAAATTGGGCCCCTGAAGATAATTCCAATTAGCAATATGAAACGTGGTATGCATATCAATCATGAGAATGATAACAATAAAAGCGATATCTGAAAAGACGCATTTTGGTTTGAAGTTAGTCTTCTCGCCATTTTAAGGGCTCCTTCAAAAGATATTTCATCCCGCTGAAACTAAATTTGGAACAATCTGAAAGTCATCAATAAAAATCTGTTTTCATAATTTTATGGGGGTGAGGGAGGGCGTCGACGTTTGAGGACTCAGGAAACAGTTCAGAAAGTTTTTGAAAATCCATCTTCCAAAGTCAGTTTCACTTCGCAACGTGAAGTTGGGTGTGTACGTCTTTGTCGAGTAAGCCCACAAAAACGAAGCAAAAAGCCACGCGGGAAGTCGGCCATTTGGCTTTGATATGAAGCCAAAACTGAACTGGAGGTTGCGGCCGTTTGAAACGCGGAGGAAAGAAGGACAAAGTCACGTTTTGAAAACTTATTTTCGCGCTTAAAATACTCTTCTGGTACATCTTGACAACAGCCAATCACTGGCCAGCTCCTCTTAAAGGGACAGGCGCGGAAAATGTCGTCACTCGTTATTTCCCTTCCAACACCGTCCTGAATGCAGAACCTTTTCTGTTCTCGATTTACTGTATTTTTGTACTTGTAGCTAAAATGCTAACCAATGATAGCTCATCTCCTCTTAAAGTGACAGGCACAGAAACTGATGAACTGTACTTTTGGCGCGCTTAACTCATTTTAACAATCTTTTTGGATATTGTTCCCCTACACATGTTACAAAATGCCAACCAATCATAGTTGATCTCCTCCTAAAGTGACCGCCGCGCCGTAACACCAAAGTGGAAATGTCCTCAACCGATTCCCCGCCACTAATAACCACCATTTTTTTTTTTTTTTTTTGGGAGAATAAACGAGGCGATCCCGCCGGCAAACAGCTTTGGCCTTCGACTCGAAATCCCCGCCAGACCGCCGGCGCATCATCATCATCCGGCGATGCTCCCGCTCCCCGCATAGCAAACACGGCCCCCGCCTCCGACCCGGGAATCCCGCCTGGGAACCATCCCTCTCCGTACGTTTCAAGGACTGTAAACAACGGCGGCCGAGGAGATTCTCCCTGGCTCAATTACGCCGCTGCCCCGCGGCCTCCCGCGGCCCTGAGAGATGGCGTCTATAATTAGACGAGGCCAGACGTTATTGATGACCCCTCCCGCGCTGTTAGCATTAGCATTTCCGTCGGTTGGGGGGACACGGACGGAGGGGCGGACGGCGGCCTCCGGACCCTGGCTCCGTGACGGGAGAACGCTCATCAATACAAGCCGCTCTTTTGTCAGTAATTTGCAATAAGTGTCCGCGCCTCATCTGTAGGGACGCGGAAATCATTAGCGACCGAGGCCCCGCTCGCCCGCTAATTGGAAGCGTTGGGCCTTATCAGACCGAGTTTTTCCGAGACCTTTGACAGGCGCCGATTCCAAAATCATTGCCGGCTTGTCAATTTAAGAGGCCGTTAAAGGGCTTATTTTAATTTTAATTGGAACTTCCCGCTTCCCCTTGGCCGGATTACAAATGAGCCGCGGGGGCGGGTCAAATTGACAGCTAGCGCGACCGAGTCCGCTCGGCCTCCTCGGGACTTGGTCGTCGGCGGCGGCGGGACGTGAGCGGGAAATGTCCCAATTAAGTGCCGCCGCTTAAGATGTCGGGCGGGCCGGCGCCGATCACCTGCGCTGAAGCCGGCGGCTTTCGCTTTTTACGGCGCGACCCTGAATGCAACGTTCCCGTATTAAATAAGGACACGTGAGCTTGGACGCGGGAATGTTCAAATATTTACATATTGCGCGAGGCGATTTTTAAATCATGTACACAATTGAAACGTACATTTACAAAACTGAAACTATTAAAATCACAAATGCTTTCACAAATTTGCAAGAGTTTACAAACGTACAAACAAATTTGGAAATATGTACGTTGAAACTTGAAAAAGAATTTACAAAATTTACAAATGTCTCATACATTTACGTGCAAAATTACAAAATGTAAAGAACGAATGTACAGAAGCTGCAAAAAAATGATACATTTATAGATTGACAAGACTGAAAACAAATTGGCAATGAAAATGTTTACAAAATTGGAAAACAATTCGATGAAATTGAAAAATGTAGAAAGTTGAAAAACAAAAAATTGAAACATTAATTTCATTTTAAATGCTTTTACAAATCCAATTTCAAAAGATTAACTATTTAATAAAATGAAATCCTTAAATTAAATTGGCAAATTTGATTCAATCAATACAACTGAAAATAAATGTATAAACTGAAAACAAAATTTTGTTTATAAAATAACTTTAAAAACCTCGTACATTGTTAAAAGTGAAAGCAAATCTAATCAAATAAATGCACAAATTTCAAATAGTCATAGAATAAGTTTGCAAAGCAAAGAGACATAATTGAAAATAACATTTGGAATCCCCCAAAAATGTAGAATTCCAATGAAATTTATGGATTTAAACATATTTCTAGAAATGCAATGAATTTGTGTAATCCAAGCAGTCATACAAGCCAAATAACTGTCCGAACTCCAAAGAAATTGAAATGAATTAATTCACAGACTGCAACCAAATTCCGCCACTTGAAAGTGAAACGCATTCATCGCAAATGTCCCAAAATACGGCAAAGCAAAGCGCCGTCCGCGTCTTCCACTGCGGGCTCCACGCTAACATTGTTTACGCCGCGTTAGCTTTGGGCCGTGACGGCTAACTGCACAAGCGCGTCACAAGTGGAGCGGAAGTCGTGAGAAATCCGACCTCACCCAGACAAAAATCACATCTCCTTCCGCTAAATGGAGCCGTCACGTGCCATTAGAGGCCGGACCCGCGTCCGTTCCACCACGCCGTCCGCCAACGCCGAGGAGGCTAACGGCCGTCTCATTAGGCAGCCGACGGGCGCCGGGCCCGGACCGTGGGAGCCGGCGCGCTGCGCGCCGGCTGTTTTTTCCGCGCTGTCGCCGAGCATACGAGCCCGTCCGCTTGACCTCATTAGACGTCGATAAAGAAGGGAAGGCGCTTTGCTAAACATCACGTCACGTGCTAAAAAGACCATTCCGGAACCGTCTGGTGCGCTGGGGAAAGAGGAGGATTGAGGGTGGGGGGGGGGGGGAACACGGGGGATGAACCCTGCCTCGCCGCGAGGGATCCTGACAAGCCGAGCGACGCAAAGGCGTGTTTAAGAGCAGCAGTCAGTGAAGAGAAAAAAGATTTATGCTTTTAATTAATGGCAATTAAACCGCGCCCGCTGGGCTGGCCCGTGGCGATTGTTCCGCGCGAAGAAAGAAAGAAAGAAAGAAGGAGAAAGAAAACGAGAGAGGATGAGGAGGCGGTGACGAGCATTTGAATGCACTAAGCTCCGCCAGGGGAGCTGACACTGCGGGCCTCAAACCTTCCGCTAAATCAATAACACAATTAAACTTTCATAAAGCGCCTGCGCGCCTTTGATAGTGCAAACTCCTCCCAGAGCAGGAGAGCAAACAAGCAGAGAACAATCAAAGACAATCGCACGCAATCAAAGACAATCAAAATTTAATCAGACAACAATCAAAGGCTCTCTCGTTAGCACGCGCCGCCGCCGCCGCCGCCGCTAATCACAGCAAATGAGTGTGACGGAGGCGGCCAACCCCGATTCGTCTTCGCGGCGCACTCCAACACGCCCACGCAACTCTCCCCCCCCCCCCCCCCCCCCCCCACCGCTTACTTCAGAGCAACCGTCACAACACTGCGCAACACACCACTGCAATGAAACCGCACGACACGCCACGACGACCACCCCGAATCGCACGCACAATCGATGGCCGCTAACGCAACGGGACGTGGGTGCTGAACTGCGACCGGAAATGATTTTACTGATAATTGGGGCGGGGGGCATGACGACAACATACCCAAACAAAACACCAACAACGACGTCGTACGTCAACAGCGCTTTCTTTATTTATCTCGAGGTTCGGTCACCCCGCAACACAACACAGCAAAACACCCCCGCAAAATCCACAAAGACGCCACCAACTCCTCCGAAGCCTGTTTGCTCGCGCTCGGCACGCATCTACGGCGTGCGTTACGTTTGCATGCCCGTCGCGCAAGCTTTCATTTGTGGCTCGCGGCCAAATCGATTTTGCGCCAGTTTGATGGTCTTCGGGGAGTCTCCCGCGTTCGCTTCGCCGTCTCTCAAAGCGGCGTTTAGCATTACCGCATTAGCACTGGAGGCCGATTAGCCGGTCTCAACCTATTACACTGATAGGCGTGGTGATGCACCCCGTGCAACAACACAATGCACCCCCAGAATGCACCACAACGCATCATAATCACACCAATAACCATAAGAAATAATCAAACAACACCGTATGACCCCAGGGTCCACGACAACACCCCTTAAAACACCACACAGCCCACCCAAACTCCCGCACCAAAACAACTAACGCACAACAAGAAATCCTCAAAAGCACCACAACAAACCCCGACAGCGCAACGCAGCGCATCCTCACAACAACCGCAAAAAGGCTGGACCTCACAAAAAGAACCCACAAGGAATCGTTTGAACAGCACCTGACACCACAACATACCCGCACAAAACACCACAACAACAACACCATAAAACCCGCTCATGGCATCCCTCAAAATACCGCCGCATATGCCAACAACATAGCGAATTATACAAACCGTGCACTCCACACACCCGCACAGCACAGACTCACCCTGAACGTCAACAACATAAACGTCCCGCAACGCACCCAGACAGTCCACCGCGTGACACCTGCCATTTTCCATTTTGGTCTGCTCTGGTTCTGATGTTGTCCCTGTTTCTCAAGAGCGCCACGAGAACGCCAATGCTAAAGCTAAAGCTAACGTCCAGTGCAGGGCTCAGCAAGCTTTTTGAGGCTGCGGGCTACTTTGTGAGCACCGATCGTGTGAAGGGCAACGTGACCCCGTTTGCGGCAAATTTCAGGCTCCGTTCATTGCACGTACATAAAATATTTTTGTTTTAATTTATGGTCGTACATGACATTACGGGTATTTTAAAATTTTAATTCAAGTGAGCAAGTCAGATTCAGAATTTAAAGCACAAATAATAGTAATAATCTGCGGTATTTACAGAACATAGGCCTTATATGATCCTGGCGGGCTACCATTGGCCCGCGGGCACCGCGTTGGTGACCCCAGATCTTCTGATTCACGAGGATTCAGTCACAACGACTTCCAGTTCCTGTTCTATGGCCATCATCACATTCTTTAACTTTGTCAGCCGACAATTTGGGGTATTATGGCACTAAAGGAACGGGGAAGGGGGGCCGGGGGGGGGGGGGGTGGGCTGCTCCTGCGGAAATGCAACATTATTGACAGCTGATTGGGGCCAGCAGCAAAGACCAGCTGGACCCCCTCCTGTCCGTGTGTGTAGTTTCAAGTCAGCATGGTCCAATTCCCACGGTGATGTCCCGCCTCCCACCTGCTCTGCGAGTGACCCCCCCCCCCCCTTGTCTAAAGACCCTTCGAATGACCTCATCGATGTGCAGGTTGCACTATTAGCTACTGTGTGGGTTGACGTTTAACTGGCTAAACAAACATCCGTCAATGCCGATCAATTCGATTCAAACCGAAAGCAGCCAATGAGAGAGCAGCTGCTTTCCTCTCTATGGTTGTCGCCACATTTTTTCCTCGACGCCGTCAATGAAGTCCGTGGAAAAATGCGCTTGAATCAGGAAGTTCAACCTTCAGCTTTTGCCCAGGACTTTTTCCACACGCTCCGCATTTGTAAATCGTACCTGTCAACCCTTGTGAGCGCCAACCTGTATAAACTACCAAAAAAAAAAAAAAATGCTTATTCCATACCTGTAAGAGAGGTAACACAACTCAAGGTGTCACTCTAACGTACCCAAACTCACGGCGGACTCCCGGTGACACTACAGGGAGGAAAAATGTGTCATCGGCTGTTTCGAGGAAGCACCTTGAGAGGAGGAGGAAGGTGAACCCTGCCGATGTGCGAGCCGGAACACCAGCGAATCCGACCGCAAACGCTCCGCCGGTGAGCTCGGCCGACCGCGACGAAAAAAAACTGTCGCGAAATTGCGAGAACTTTTTGGGGAGGACGGAATTCGGGCTGCAGTTTCAGAATTCACCACAAAATCCGTAAGAACTACGGCTGAACCGGTACGAGTTGACAGGTATGCTAAATGAAGGGAGTCCTCGGGTTAAGACGGTCTCGACCAAAGACGTTTCGACTTTACCACGCCCGTCACCCGTCCGCCATTTTGTCTGGCTAATGCTTGTCCGTGTTTGTATCTTTGCAATTTTCACCGGAAACAAAGCTCAAGATCATAAAAAGATCGGAGGAAGGGGAGACGCCGACGCCGCCGAGGCTTCAGTCGGTCGACCCTGGCGACAATTATTCAAGACAAAGCCGTTTTTTTAGCTCTTGTGAAGGGTTCCGTTCCCATGTCGGATACAATGATCGCAAAACCAGGTTCTTTGGTACTTGTCGAGATGGAGAGGATCGAGGACCAGGTTCCTTGGAGAGGATCGAGGACCAGGTTCCTTGGCAATAGCTAAGCACGGCCTCCCCTTCTTCCTCTTCTCCGTCCACCTTTCAGCAGTACGCCATCTTGTTTATTCCAATGTATTTGTTTCTTATACAAAGTATTTTGATCTAAATTCTGACTTTACTGGTGGAATCCGATTTAAGTTGAAATTTGAGTGAAGTCGCTACTGTAGGAACGGATCTCGGAACGTAGACCTGTCCAGTGATTATGACTCCCATGCTGACGCTAATAGCTGTTGTCACTCATCCCCTTATTGTGATGGTTAAAAACAAATAAAGCGCCATGTTGCGATGTCACATGATCAAAACGACCTTAAAAAAAAAAAAGCTTTCACTGTGGAACCGGTTCCGACAGCCCCCCTAATTAGCTCTTCATTAATAACCGCGACAAGGTTGTGAGGTTAAAAACTCGTTAAATTGCCTCAATATTAACGACGCACTGAAGAGCTGCGCGAGTTGAGTCGGCACGCCCGGAGGGAGCGCAGCACGGAATTAATGCCAGCCGCCATGACAAACACACACTCTCCACGAAGGAATTATCTTGAGGAACGGTGTCACACTCGTGCGCTAAAACTCCGACACACGTAAAAACCCACACAGACCGACATCACCACAGCAAAACAGCTACGAGCACACACAAGGAGCTAATGCCGCTCGACGTTGACTTTTTGGACTGCGGGGCAGTGGCGCTAATTAGCGCGCTCTTAGCTTCGCGTCCTGGAAAGGTGACTCCCTTCCCACCTTCAGCTCACACCACCGCCGGCCATGACGCGGACGTCGTCGCGAAAACGCCTCGGCGGAGGCGAAGCGTTGACCTTTTCCCTCGTGGCAATCCCTCCCGTGGCCGCGACGCACGTCTGGTTACTGGAGCGAGCGTGTTTGCGTCGCCATGCTAATGAAACATTTGAATAATCGGCGGAAATGGTCGTGACTAAAATGGAGAAACGCGCTCCGCGGAGAATCTTAAACAGAAGTTAACCACCGTGCATAAGTAGATGATTTCTTTTTTTATATTGCCACTTTTTTGGGGGGGAGGGGGGATTTCAACGGACGTTCGTTGAAAATTTCAGTCAGACAGAACGACGTTTACAGGCCCACCCGAACACCCGAACCGCCAGACTGGACACCACCCACGTCAAGGGACCCACAAGGTTTCTGTTGATAGGATCAAAAGTTATACTACTCGAGGAAAGTCATTGAAATTGTCGTACTAGGTTCCAGTTTCAACAAGCTAACCTGCAACTAACTTTTCCAGAGGTCCATCCAACGTGAATGTCCACGGACTTCGTCTACGGTGCCTGCCCGCTCGCGACCCGATCAATTTCGACGCGGTCGGCTGCGCCAAATTTTCGACGTGGCCCAGCAGGCGTAGGTTTGGATCAGCGGTTCCCAAAGTGGGGTCGGGGGGACGTCTTTCCAGGGGGTCCGCGATGTAAGATGATCATGATGTGAGATTTGCCCTTTCCGGTGTCGAACCGCGTTTTGATTTATTGTGCAAAAATAAAAAGCAAGAGTACGTGAGCCACTCAAATTTAATATTTCTTGGGACCAGAATGGCACAGCCGTGTCACGCGCTACGTTATTGGCGAAAGTTGAGGTTGGGGGTCCCGGAACTTTTTGAAAGACTTACCGGGGGGTCCGGGCTCAGGTTGACTTTGGGAACCACTGGTTTGGATGGACTTCGTGACGCCAAGTCCTCTGTCGGCGCACACCGGACCGGCAAATGGCGCGCTCGCGACGAAATCGGGGTACGGCGGTTTTTGCGTCGGTTTTGCAGTCGGGCCCGTCGCGTTCGAGGGCGTGCCGGAGTGACGCCGACGGGAAACGAGACCCCACGCAGGAAGTTATTAGTTTGCAGCAGGCAGAAATGAGGCCAAAGGGGGGGCGGGGTTGTGATGATGAATGAGCACATTTCCCCGAGCAAAAGCCTGACCTGGATAGCGCGCCCATCTTCCTCCTCCTCCTCCTCCTCCTCCGCCAAGTGGGCTGGCATTTTTTTCAGCCAGCGACCCCGCCCCCTGTTCCTCCGCAAAGTCCCCGCCCCTCCGTAAATCCCCCTTACCCCGGGCCGGCGTAATTTGATCAAATAGCGAGCGCCCTTCCCCGCCACTTATTGGCCAATTAAGTCAAGTTCTCACGCAGGGGGTCCAGCTGGCGGCGTGTTTTCCCGGCCCGGGATGAATTGATTGAAGCGGTGCGGCCTTCTTTAATGATGGAGGTGATAATACTTGTAATTCTTCTCAGTCAGGGGACGCAGCTGTTAGCGCCGTAATCCTTGTCCTGATACACTCGAGTCGAGGCGAGGCATTAATCTGCCTGCCTGCCTCCGTCCGTCCGCCCGTCCGTCCGTCCGTCCGTCCTCGTCCTTCGCAATATGCTGATGGGACATCTGTGTAACGCCACGTTGAGATGCGATGAGCATGCCGAGCTCAAAACTGCTAGCATTCCTTAAAAAAAAAAAAAAACAAAAAAAAAAACCTCAATAACCGGCGGCCCCGTGACAACTTAAGAAGGATCGAGATTTAGGGAGCGAAAAATCAATAAATACACGCGTTGCTTTCAAAGGTGTAAATTAGCATTCCCAAAACGGGTTTTTGGGGGGTGTGGGCAATCATCCCGCCTGCAGCCATCCACTCAAAAACATCAAATTACACTAATGAGCACTAAGTGCACAGAAATGCGACGCAGAAAAATCGGTGCAACGTCACGCGTCGGGCCAATCGCTGGCTTGGAAGCGTCATTTTCAACCTGAAACCTGCCTTGAAACCTTCAAGTTAAACCCGACTTCTTTCTTCAAATAATAATCCAATTTTCAATTTGATTTTATGACAATTTTGTCCCCACCTAAACCCTACTTTGAAATCCTCACCCAGGTTTGCAAAGGTCTTTCAAAACGCAAACCCTGTTCTGAATCCTGAATTGAAATACTAACCCAGTCGTGAAATCCCAATTTTCAACCTCAGTTTTATTCAATTTTGTTTAATCCGCCTCCCAGCTTTGAAGACCTCATTTGAACCTCAACACTTTTGTTTGAAAACTTCATTTGAAACTCAACACCTGTCTCGAAAGGCTAAACTCGTCTTGAAATCCCTCTTTAACTCCTTAATCCCGGATTGAAGCCGTAGTTCAAAACCCTCAAGCGGGTTTAACACCCAAACCCTTGTTGTCGAACCTTAATTTGAAACGCTATCCCAGTCACAAGCCTAACTACAATCATGCTAGTACGTTATTAGCAACGCTAACATGTCGTCACCTAGCGTGATAACATCACATGATGCAACGATCTGTGTGAGAGGGTGTATGTTGATGGTGGGGGTGGGGGGGGGGGTTGTGGGGGTTCAACCTCCCCACCACCACCACGACCTGCTCCCCAGACGGCGTGGGTGAAGTTGAAAGGTCACTGTCGCCGTGTAGCAACGAGCTAATTAGCCGATGTGCGCCGGGACCAGAGACGAGCGCGGAAAGCTCCTGGGAGCCGGATGGCCATGTTGAGGCCCCTCCCCCTCCTTGCGTCTTTGCTCATCTTTCATTAACAATTAACACACTAGCGTAGCGCTCTGTCATGTTAGCTTGTTAGGGCTAACCCTGCTTGTTTGGTTAAAAATGACACGACTGGAATGTTTGACACGTTAGCCGCTTTTGTAGCGGTGCGTCCTAGCCGAGAAAAGAAGCACCGCGACGGGCCTGCTAATCATATCCCGATACGACAAATATGAGATAATAAAAATGAACCATAAAAGAGCAGATACCTCGGGATATCTGCTTGCGGATTGATCCATAAAACATATCCGCTACGGTACAAATATCGCAAGTCGACGTGCAACAATGAATCCGTTGATTCACAACTGATTGATCAGTTACATTTCCTTGATCAGCCGATTAAATAAAATCACCTTGTTTGTGAAATATGGAACAATGTGACCCGTATTTCTTTTCATTTGAAATAATGAGCTACCCAACGACATTTTCTCTAAATTGCACGATGAAGAAAACTTCCATCATCCAATGAAACGACGACGCGTAATTGTTCAGAAATTGCGCGATCAATACACCAGAAGCAAACACTGACGACGTGTGATTAACGGCAGGGCACCAGCAAATCCATGTTTGCGTAATTATTTTTGTAACGAGTTCCAGAATTCACAAGTTTGTAAAATGAGTGTGAATATCTGTAGGCACATCATTTTCATCCCAAACGTTCCTCTCACTTTGCATGATGCTCTCAAATTGCCCCCCCCCCCCCAAAAAAAAAAAAAAAAAGTGTGACATTTCACACGTCCCGCCGCCGCTAACTAAGCTGTCAAGCGGATAAACTGCAAGCCGTCACGCCGCCAACGAGCCGCAAACGAGCTACAAGCCCTTTCGGCCAATCGGAGGCCGGCAATTACCGCTGCCACCTGCCAAGCCACCAGTCACGCCGACGTCCGGGCGGGACGTCTTTATGATGCTCCACCGAGTTGGCGCTAGTGTGGAACGGGGTGGGGGTGGCTGGGGGCTTTCGGGGACCTGACAGCGTCTGTCTACAGGTCAACGTCGGCGAAGAGGTTCCGGGACCCCCGCGACCCCAAGGTCCCGCTTGACAAGTCTATCTATAGAAGCGGTGACACATGGAACGCTCGACGACGTGAAAACTCTGGCTCACTTTCGGCACTCGAGTACCACGACTCCGTGGAAAGACGCTCCAGATTATCAAGAAAATAAGACGCTCCGACGACACATCTGCTGTATATGTCCTCTAATAATTTACAGGTCATATTTTCTGAGCAAGGGTCACCGCTGCTGTAGCGGTACGCTCGCGTGACTTTGTTGCAAGCAGTTTGGGTTCAATTCCCAGTCAGTAACGACGTCTATGTGTGCTACCAGTTTAGGGTGTCGTCTGTCTTTTGCATGAAGTCAGCTGTCATCGGCTACACCCCCCCCCCCCATATTATTTATTATCTATTTTCTTTTCTAAATATTTTCACATTTTATTCACAGTATTGCAAGTTTTGTCTTTTATTGTACAGTGTAGTTACGCAACTGCATGTAACGGAACCTAATTGAATAAAGCCTACCGCTGCTATTTGGAACAAATTCTGATGCATAGCAGGTGGTTTGGATAGATGGCGGATGGAAACAGCCGTCTGTGCCCGTTATTTAACAAATACTGGCAAAATAGCATAGCTTTTGAGTAGAAGACAAAGATCGGCACTGAATCTCGGCTCGACAAATGCCAACAGGAAGTTGGCACCTCACTCGTCACCAGAGTATGTTCGGTATGAACATGAATACAGCGAGTGCAGTCGATGGAAATTGTGTCGCAATCATGAGAAATTAAAACGCAAAAAAAAATCAAAACAAATTAGATTAGAAGCATGCTCACACAATTTTTTTTTTTTTTTTAGTTTGACTTCAAAAGTCTTTTCTCCATCTTGTTTTTTGTTGTTTTATCATTTGAGTGAAACTTGAGTGGTAATAACAGTGTCCTAAAACCTGACACGACGCAGAAGTCGAAAAAAAATAGTCAAAAAATGGTTCACGCACACAATTACTGATGGATGAAAGTCATAGTTGTGTAGGTTATTGTAAGGGTATAAAAGTACCATTTCCTCGTGACATCAATACAAGGACATATGTAAATAAAGGAATGCTTCATTAAAACTACACCAAGCGCATTTTTTTTAAAAATGTTAGTAAATGTAGCGGTCTCCTACCCTCCTCTGCACCAAAGCACCTCATTTACTTCATATTTATTCTTTATACCCATAAATGTACCGTATTTAGATCATGTATAATATGATAAACTTTTAATGTAACATCTTAAATCTTTAGTGTCTCTTACGTAGCATATTTCCATTATATATATATATATATATGTGACATTGTACTTCACATTCTATATATCCGTCACAGAGTCTTTTGAATTATACACGGCTAATGTTGCATTAATACGTACGCCCTCGAATGTAGCATATTTCCATTTTGAACGCGTCTAACGTAGCATATTTACATCAACTTTAATCTGTGTACCCGCTGATACCGTGAAGGGCTTCGCCGTGGTGACAGTGTTTTTCACAGCGGGGGTCCGCGTGGAGGGGGTGGGGGTTCCATACGCTAACATCCATCAGTCCCACCAGCCAATCACCGGCCGCCCGTTTTCAAAATGGCCCCACCCCCTAACCTCCCGATGACCAAGCGAGCCTGGCAGGCCACCAGCCCCCAACATGGCGGCAAACGCTTAGTTTGACCCCGGGCGGCGCAGGCCGGCGAAGACCTTGAAACAGCGAGGTCGTTAGCATGGGAGCATGTGACTGAGCTAATTGAAATCAACATCCAGGCGGGGCAGGGTGGCGGTTGGCGGAGGGTGGGGGTGGGGGGGCGCGGGTGGCACACTTGGCAGCACGGCTCATGCCAACATCAGTCACCGCTTGATGCCCCGAACCCCCAGAGCAACGAGGGCAGCCCGGCTATGAGCTGGACGCGCAACCGACGCTCCTTCGCAAGGACGTCGAAGGTCCCGGAGCCAGGGGTGGGGGAGGATTGCTGCCCAGAACCGGCGGGACTGGAGCGGGTCCGCAGAGCTCTCACCTCCCAGCAGGCCGCCTGTAGGCCGGCGTTAATGGTGGCGCTCAAACGGACCCCCACCTCCTCCCCGCCCACTCCCGCCCCCTCTGGCACCAGCTTATTAGCCCTGGGCGGCGCACATTAATGCTACGCTAATTAGCAACGAGCTGACCAACCAATTATGCACAGTTCAGTCAAGATGCAGAGGTTAAAGGGTCTTCTCATGCTGCATCACACACACTCGCAAATTAGTTTGAGCAGCTGCGTGCGCGACCCGCTTTTGTATAAAACATTAGCGCAATTCTGTTGCTATGCGGCTCTGCGTCACGGTGTCGGACATAAAAACGTCCCCAAGGCCGCGTACCTTCGTCATTAGGCTAGCATATGGTGGCGCGATGCAATCTAGGATAGCGTAGCGCATATAGCATAGCGTACAGCGCACCATATGGCACGTGTAGATTGTACGTATGCGGATCTGTAAGCAGTGCCATACTCGATCGCATAGCATAACATGACATAGCATATAGCATACGCAAGTTTTGTGTCAGTGTGTATAAAATAGGAGATGAGATAACATGTGAGAGAGTTATATTGTGCAGTATTTGGCTACATTGCGAGAGCAGCGGTGAGGTGTGCCGTAGGTGGGACTGCATCAGGGATCCGCTCCGAGGCCCTTCCTGTTTGGTGTGGTCATGGATAGGCTGACAGATGAGGTTAGACTGGAATCCCCTTGGACCGTGATGTTCGCAGATGATATTGTGATATGCAGTGAAAGCGGGGAACAGGTGGAGGAACAATTAGAAAGATGGAGGCACGCACCGGAGAGGAGAGGAATGAAGATGAGCCGAAGTAAAACGGAATATATGCGCGTGAATGAGAGGGGCGGAGGGGGAAGAGATGGCGAGGGTGGACGACTTCAAATACTTGGGGTCAGCGATCCAGAGCAACGGAGAGTGTGGTAAGGAAGTGAAGAAACGGGTCCAAGCGGGGTGGAACAGTTGCCGGAAGGTGTCTGGTGTTCTATGTGACAGAAGAGTCTCCGTTAGGATGAAGTGGAAAGTTTATAAAACAGTGGCGAGGCCGGCCATGATGTACTGATGAGAGACGGTGACAAGGTTCGAGAGAGCAGACTTCGATGGTTTGGACATGTTCAGAGGCGAGAGAGTGAGGAAATTGGTAAGAGGATGGTAAGGATGGAGCTGTCAAGGAAGAGAGAGCGAGAGGAAGACCAAAGAAAAGGTTGGTGGATGTTGTGAGGGAGGACATGAAGACGAGAGGAGGATGCACGAGATGGGCTTGGATGGAAAAAGATGACACGCTGTGGCGACCCCTAACGGGACAAGCCGAACGGAAAAGAAGGAGAAGTATTTGGCTGTATTGCGTGATGTAGCTAAACACGCGCACAAGGGCCTGGAGTGTACACATGGCGTACAGTATAAAGCAAAGGAAATGTATTTCTATAGTGCATTTTGTGCACAAAGGAATTCTGAATGCCCCTAAAGTACAATTAAAAAAGGAAAAAAGAAAAGTATACCATGTAGCATGTATGCATGTGTGAATTATCGTACAAAATACTGTAAGAGACGTAGTACAATTCTGTTGCTGCAGTGCATGTTGCGAATGAAATGGTTCCACAGTTGTTAGCATAGCATATAAATCACTCCATATCGCACATAGGATAATGTATTACAATAATATAGCATGGCCTTAGACAACGTAATTTATCAGAGCGTTAAAAACATAGTATACCCTTGCCATTGCATAACATATGTATAACATGAAATATAACACGCATACATCAATAAAAATCAAATTGCGTGGACGCCCCCGCATCGGCATTCAAAAAGTCACCCATTTGCAAATTGTTTTTTTTTTTGGGGGGGGGTGAAACTTTTTCTTGTTATCCCTTCTTCCCTGCCTAATCATATTTTTTTCTTTTCAGAATTTTTGTTTGTGACAATTATACGGTTATGTCAATTATTTATGTATTTTGAATTTTCGCGGTTGGGCTCCGTCCCTATCCCCCGCAAATAATTCAAATAAAGCCTAAAAATGAGAATGAAAAGATGTGCAAAAAAAAAATACAATTTTACATTTACATTCAATGAAATTTAAATGTACATTTTCTAATTTCATCTCATTTTTTTCACTCCAGCAGTTTTCAAAAAGAAGTTGCCTTTTCTTTGATAGCGTACTTTTATCCCTTGATCAAATTTTTACTCTAGTTGCCGAGTGGGGATTAAAAAACCAAAACCCCCAAAAAAAAAAAAAGCCACATTGTGTGATGATGTTCTGGCCGCAGCCCAATTAGCAGACATTTTTAAAAGAGCAGACTTGTGACCAGAAGGTGCGAATCCCAGCTGGGACTCGCCTGTGCGTCCCAGGTACTTAACCCCGAATTGCCTCCGTAAATATCCATCTGCACCAGCCGGGAGACGGCGGGCCGACGGGGGAAGTTCCTCCGAGGAGCTTTGACGGCATTTCTGCGCGGAACTTTCCCGAAAAAAGAGAGTTGCGGAGGCCGGGGGGGGGGAGTTCGAAAACTTAAATCGGCACTTTTCAAGGGAAAGGGAACACTGGTTTGTATTCTGTCCGTGGTCGGCCGCCATCTGCTTGTGTTTGTTTCACTGCGCCGTTAGCATGTAGCCAACATGGCCGCCTGACTGGTGGACGCAAAACACAACTCAAGCGCGCACGACACAGGCCACAAAATTGGGTACGCCACTGCTAACAGGTGACACCGGAACAGCACAACTGGGAAGGACGGAAATGACGTTTGAAGTCGAGAAAAAAAAATTGCGCTACGTGGCAATGTAAGAAAAACAATTTGACGTAAAGAAATTAAAAAAAAAAGATGATACATGAAAGGAATAGTCCGCTTAACAATGAAAGGCCTTAATCCGAATGGTCATGTCATATGTACTGCACCTTGAAAATTTGAAGTTAATCCGATATCATTTAACGTAGTTTTTACGAATTTTCACGGGCGCCGCCATTTTGGCTGGTCACGTGACTTAAAAAAAACAGGAAGTGACGTCTCACGTGCGCCTGATTTCTCGGATTTGTCCACATCTGGTGAAGAAATAGCCGCATGGGTTGATCGGGAAGACGGAGCAATGAAATGAAAATTGGTAATTGCAGATAAAAAAAAAAATGTTAAATGGTATCGGATTAACGACAAATTTTCAAGGGACAGTAACATACGGCATGACCGATCGGATTAAGTTTAGCAAACTATTCCTTTAAATTCGATATCGCCAGTAAAAAAGGTGAAATAATGCGAAGAAAATGTTCACGATACCTCGCAATATTCGCTCGCGTGTCGCAACAGAGAATGATACCATCACCAGTATCGCGATACGGCAATTGAGATCTGGCATAGAGTGATACGTATACATGGGAAGCAAATCCATCGGCGATACATTGGAGCAAGTACAATACGGAATCGCAATCAGAAACATAAATAATTTCATTTTTCACCACGATCCATTTCAGTGTCTGTGGCATTAATTAGAGCAACAGGAAAGTTATGAAATTAGCAGACAGTCATCAGGTAGAACATACCTGTCAAGTCGTACGGTTTAGCCGTAGTTCATCCTGATTTTGTGGTGAATCTTACGTATACGGCCGTATATCGCAAATCGTACGGATTCTGAAAATTTCCGTTTGCTTTTGCCCAGAATGGCGCTCGTCTACTCTATTGTGGGGAAAACCCAAAGCTGCGGACTTCCAAAACGTAGCCTGCATCAAAGATTCTTGTCGCAGCGGCAAATGTTGTTTTCGATTAGCAAAACACTTTCATTTCCGGGAGCTTTCCGGTAAATCCTCGGACCGGATCGAGCACCGCCGAGCCGGACGCCTCACCACGGGGACACGTGGAGGCCGCGGCCGAGGAGCTGCCGGCGGCCGGCTCTCGGCTACCTGCCGCAATCGGTCAAATCGGACCTATCGAGATGGCACCTATACGGGGATATTACTTGACTGCAACAAAAAGTGAGCGTCATTTTTTTATTTTTTTTTATCTTGACTTTGATCATTTGTGGCTCAAATTAATTTGACTTAGCTCGTCGCTAATGTAGCGTGCATGCTCGCTAGTTAGCAGCCTGGGCCTCATTACAAATACATCTGATTATTGTAGCTGATGTTGTAGCTCTCTTGGTCGTGTTTTTATAACAGCTGACAAAAATATAATTGAATTATGACCTCAAGGGTGTCATACGGATGTCAAGATACGTCGTAGGAACAATAGCTAACGTCAAGGGGTGCATCCATAGCTTATTGTTAGCCTTATCATACAAATCAGATCCTTCCTTATTCACTAAAAATAAGGAATTGATCATCGGCATTCAGTAGATATGTAATCTTTCAAGACAATTTTGTTTTCCCATCACTTATTCTCTTTGGTGAATCTCTCTCACAAATATCTGAGGTATCGTAGCCTGGCTGATAAATAAATTGCCATCTTTTTGATCATTCTACTTAGTAGAATTAGACATTAACGATTCAGATATTATTATTAGTATGGAGATCTACAGTAAAAATCGTTGAAAAACTTTGTGTTCTGTTATTTGGACATATAATTTGCTTCGGTATTTTAGAAGGATTTTTTTGCTCTCGATGAAGATTTTTTTTCGGTAGTTTACACAGGTTGACGCGCTGAAAAGTTGACAGGTACGGGTAGAATATTATATTCAGGTACAGGATTGTCGTCTATTTGAGCGTTGTTGCATTTGTGAAATATATTATTAGTATGGTGAAGTAAATCAAGGGAAAAATAATCAAAGGTTTTTGCCGATTTGGAAAGGGTTGATACGGGTCGATCAGAACGACCGCATCACGAATCAGTCGGGTCGTCCTCAGTCGTCACGCGGAGGCTCGGCGAGGTCTCGGGAAGGCCCCGGCTTCTCTTTCGCGAAGCCTTTGACAGGAAGTCTCTGAACGGCAGCGAGAGAAGCACCGGAAGACGTCGGGCGGCTCGGAGGGCCGACCCGAGGCCGCCGACGGGGCGGGAGGATGCCGGGAAAACGCTTGGCCTGAATTTGCATGCCGCCGACGGCGTCTTTGCTGGAGAAGAAAACAAGAAGAAAAAAGAGAAGAGGAAGCGCGTTTAAAGTCAGAAAAGGAAAACACTGCCTTCAGGTGCGCGCTAATTAACAAAGTTTTGTCTGAGAGGAGACGACGGGCGGAGAAGAGAGCGCCGGAGAATCCCCCAAAGACGCGCTTCAAAAGGCGCTTAAACGCATCATCAAAAATAATAATAAGAGCGCTAACGAGCGCGCGCCGCCGCGCAATGCCGCCGGAGGAATGCCGCGCGCGGCGGCGGGGGGAAAAAAAAATATGCGAAACAAAACATCCTCGTGATACTTTCGGATACTTTTACACTCATTGTTAGCCAAAGAACGCGACGTAGCGGTCTTCGGTGTCAAGGCTGCCGTACGGGTTTCGAAGGCCACGCGCAAAAGGTGACCAAGAGGTTAATTATGACCAAAAAAACGTTGCCATACGCGCAGCAAACACGCACACACTGCTCTGAAATCCGTCCAGTATTTATCAGTTTTGATGGTAAAAATTGTAGTTGACTTGTACGTTGGTTGTTGGCTTTTTTATTCTTTCCACACACACACTGCAGGGCGTCCTTCACACTAGCGAGTCCCTCGCTGCGCGTTGCCGCGGCAACGCGTCGCTGGCGGCCCTGTTGGCTTCCTCCCGTCAGCTTGCTTACGCGGCGGCTTGACCTCGCCTCTTGTCAACCTCCAGCAGGTCTCTGACTCGCGGCCTCCTCCCGTCCCGTCCCGTCCCGACGCCTCCGTCCGTCGGCGCGTCGGCGCACCTCGTAAGAGCCGCCCGGGGGGGGGGGGGGGTCACGGGCGGCCTGACACCGTGGCGCGCACCCCCTTTGGCCCGGATCCTCGCGCTGCCAAGTCGGCTTAACGTTTTCCCGTCCCGTCGTCTCCCGCTGCCCACCTTCGACCTCCCCGAGAAAAGCGTCGGCCGCCGTCGCTCGTTCTCGCGCTCCCTCGCTCTCTCTCTCCCCGCCGACTGTCCGCTCACATCGCGTTAGCTTAGCTTGCCGCCGGACCGCCGGCCGTTGCCAAGGATCAGCTTCCATTGAGGGCGCCCATTATCAGCGCGGATCCGTCGCGTTTCAGCGTTTAAGTGTCCAAAGTTCACGCGACCAGCCCAAAGGTGGACAAGATGCTCGTGTTTGGACTCTTTTCAACACAATACAATGCACACTAAGGTAGCGGCGCTAGTGCTGCATGGTTTTCCCTCTTGTTTGAAGTCTTTGTACCTCACTCGGACCCTGTTAAGCCTCTTAGTCACAACAAACAGTATGTTTACTAGATAGCAAGTAGCTAACTGCTAGCACAGGCGACAATAGTTTGGACAGTTTTTGCAACTATATTGCTCGCTGTGGGCCCGGCAGCTCCTTGGATGGCAGCATCCGCCCGTTGGTGTATGAACGTGATCACTCTGTAAAGTAAGTTGTAAGCGCATTCCATACGTGGATTCGCTACAGTCTTTATTCAGAGTCAGCATAATTTCATAGAAGGGCATTTGAGTTTCACCTTCCGTGGTACGACAGCAACAACAAGTAGGAAATAAATACACTCAGTATATACACACAGATTTCATAACTGGAAAAGTTCAATTCAAGCGACAACGGCGCCGACGAATTATTAATTTTCTGTGCAGACTAGGGTCCAAGTCCAGAATTGGAGAGCCAGGAGTATTCTGTTTAACACTTGTCTATATGATATTATGACCTGCGTTTCTCTTCAAAATGTACCGTAAATTTCGGCCTACAATTTTTTCACACGCTTTCAACCCTGCGGTTCATGCGGTGATGCGGCTAATTTGTGCCTTTTTTTTTTTTTTTTTTCAAACGGCCGCAAGGGGGCACTTGAGCAGAAATGAGACCGGTGGAATACATGTCCCGAGGAAGTGACTTTTACCGGGCCTGTTCGCGCTGCGCTAGCCTCAGCGCTGTGCTAGCGTGTTGCTGCTGTGTTACTGGCGCGTCTCAGTGATATTTACCGGGAAGTTTTATTTTAACCGGACCTGTTAGCGTTTCCGTGGGAGCCTCTGCAAATGTAGTTGGAATAAAGTCGGGGTCTCGGGACCGTTTCAAACTCACCTGTGAGCCCCGGTTTCGGGGTTCCAAGTATTACAACAATTGGCAAATCCAAAATCTAGTTTTGAGCTGAAATAGCAAACTTTGTTGCAACCGTACAAAAGGGCCGTTCGAAAAGTGATTTGTTCGAAAACCGAATCGATACTTCCCATTAAAATGAATGGAAAAAGAAATAATGCGTTTCAAGCCTAAAAAATCTGGCTTTGTAAAGCATTTTTTCAAGCTTTTCCTGGTAATGAACTGCATAGTAAAAATACATGTATAGTTTAAATACTATCATGAAATAATTTCATAGATATAATTATTTTTTGCGAAAAATGTATGCTTTAGTAGTAGAGTAGGCTATGCTGGGAGCGAATTGCCGTATCTGTAGCGACTCGGCCCTCAGCCTTGTAAAAAAAAAAAAGTAAGTAAGTAAGCTTTGTAAACTGTTTTTTTTTTTTATGAACAGATCAGAACGGAATGATTTGTGGCGTCGTCGTGTTCCAGAATGATGCTTATCGTCGATTTAGCCACGCCATACTCCTTCGATAACCCAGATACGCGCACACCAGATTCATATTTGGCTATCAATTCTTTCTTGAAGTCGACAGTTTTACACACAAGTTACCTTTTACCTTTTTCAGCACCGGCAGCGTCACTACAAAAACAAAGCACGTCGTGGGTCACTGGTCGGGCCGCACGCGTTATGTTATTTCCGAGTTTTTTTCGGGGCATTGGAGTACCAGATTTCGTTTGAAAACAGAAGCAAAGGAAGCTAAAAATTTGCGTTCGAACGGGGACGTTCGAGAACCGAGTATTATTCACTGTATTTAGATTTTTGTATATTTTGGGTCATTTTAGGAAGCGTCATCAGATTTCTGGGTGAAAAAATTGCCATCGGAGGCTTCTTTTATTGTTGTCACATGTCAAAACGGGTCAAATTTGACCCGAACAGTATGTAAGGGTTACATTTTTTTTTTTTTTTTTTTCATAACTGTCATGCGTAGATGCTGCCGCAAAGTGAAGTGGCACATGTGCGGACATGATGGACTGTCACGCCGCAAAGTAGATCCTCATTATAGCGTTTCCCCGAGGGCCGGCGGCGGCTAGCGCGGCCCCGCTGCAACAACGCGGCGGGTCGCGTGCAATTTCCTGCCGGAGACAAGATGGCAGCGGCGTCCAAAAGTGTCAGCATCAGTGCGCCGCTGATTGCCAGGCCCCGCCGCATCCGCAACCCCCCCCACCCCACACCCCACACCCCACACCCCACCCCCTACTCCTCGCCATCCCGCCGCCGGCGCTGTTTAGCGAGTAGCAGCGTGCCAGGCTGCTACCATTAGCAACATGAAAGGTGCTCCGTGTATTTTTAAAATTGTTGACTTTCCGCGTAATGATAGCTCGCGCAATTAAGCGCTAGCTGCAGGCCAAGCTCGTCCTTCAAGAGCGAAAGACGCTCTCGCGCGGGTGTGTACTCCCTTTTAATTGGTGTAATACGTGTTTTCGTTGAATTAGTCATGATCTATTATGTCGTTAGCTGATTAAGAGGGAGAAATGATACATAATTAGACGTTTAAAAAGAACCACTTGATTAGAGCGCTCGCACTTTGTCAGCCAATCGCAAACGAGAATATATTTATAGCATCTTATTGACGGATTTTGTGCATGAAAACATGCGACCGACGGGACCAATCACTTGGGCAATATAATAAATAAGATGCCGCTAACGCTGCGCCTTTAACAAAGGTCAATTTTACTATTCATGCAACAATATGATTATTACGGTGCTCGGAGTGAGAATTCTTTTATAAATTTGAAATCTTGGGGGGAAAAAAATATCGATTTTAGCGACAAAGTGGCAAGTTTTTAGGAAAAATGTCAAAATCCATACCAGTGGTTCCCAAAGCGGGGTCCACGGACCCCCAGGGGGTGAAAAATGTATTTCCAGAGGGTCCGTGACACGATGTCTGAGACAGAGTAATAATAAAATATTTTTCTGAAGAAAAGAACACCCAAAAAAAAGGTTGTTTTTCTTCCGTCTTGCTATGTCTCACATCCTGTCTATCCTATTTTGAGCCCAGTGTTGAACAACGTTTTGATTTATTGTGCAAAAATAAAAATGTCAGCACGAAAGCTGAGGTTGGGTGTCTGACTTTTGGAACCACTGATCTATACATTATGTAGATAGAAAAGCGTGTCCGATTAAAATGTTGTCACATTTTCTTTAAAAAAATCATCTTACTACATTAAAGGCTCCCCGGTGCACATCCGATACTATTTACACGTCTGTTGCTGAAAATGAAAAGGAAGCGAATCAATATTGCGGCGCAGCCTCACAATGGTATAGCGTACACGTCGTCTTGTGAATAGCTCAGTGACGGCTAGCATGAAGTGCTCGAGGGGGTGTGCATGGGGGGGTAGGCTAAATTGTGTTGGATGCGTTGTGACATACACGTGTGCTAAATGTGACCACTTCAAGTCCCGTCAGCCGCATCCCGCGAGCTCTCTCGGCCCCAGTAAAAGCCTCCATGTAGGGCAGCCGTCTTCCACTCGTCTTCTCTTTTCAACACACATCAAGCGCCGAGGGGGGGTCCGCTGGGGGCGGGGGCGACGGAGGGCGCGGTGTCACCGTGTGCTGTAAATAGGACAACAACAAACAACCGTTCGCGTGCATTTTTTTTTTTTTTATTTTCCCTTCAGAGGAAATCGTCAGTTCCTGGTTCCCGCCTGTCGGGACAATCGGACAAAATTGTACATCCTTCATTAAATGAATAGGCCAGAATTTGAATTCATATTTCTGTACTGTGAAGAGATCCTTTATTTATTTTGATACTTTGATTGCATAATCCATGGCTAATCAGCTACTTCAAAGAATGTGCATTTTTCGACTTCTATGGCGCTGATACAAGTTTCGAGATCTGTTTTATTTCTTCACTCTCGAGGGAACGTTCAAGGATCGAAATATTTAACGTGAATACGATTGAATTCCATATAGGTGGCGCTCGATCGCGCTTCGATGGATCCCTCGAATCGAGATTTTGTCGACGCCGAGTTCGTTTACTACTTACTGATTTTTGATCGTTGGCGGAAGGGGCAGTCGTTCTGCGTGGCTTCTTAAAGTGTGTGGAATGTCTCATTTCTAATGCAAATTGTCTCATCGAAATGAAAATATATGTTCAACTGTCTCATAAAACGCATATCCTGTTTGATGTTTTTACCCAAAAAATATGTGTTTATGACTTACAGTCCGCGAACTTTGACCTAGTTTCTCTTTCCTGGAAAAGGACTCATTTCGTGGGCGGAGCCTCGTGCGTCACAAAATCCGCGATGGGCTGTTTTGAAAAGACGATCAGCTGGGAGCCGAAGAAAAACCCGTTCGTGTCGAGAATTCCTCAGTGATTGGGAGCTGAAACCCATCCGTGAAAATGATTTATTATTATTTTTATTTCATTTTATTATTATTATTATCATTAAAACGGTGCCAAACAAATACAAGAATTCATCTGAGATGACACACTGTGGCGATCCCTAACGAGACAAGCCGAAAGAAAGCAGCATTATATTAATATGTTATTACTTATTTAAAATTATTTTTTATAATATACCAACTTAGACTATGTTATCGGCTTCTGTGTGTTTTGGTGCAATAATCAGCATTTTACACGCAAAGTAATTGCCGCCGTCGTCGCGTACCAAATCACTAAATACACGGCGTTTGCATAATTTCAATATAAGACTGAAAACTTCGTATATACATTCAGGAAATCGAAGCCTTTACTATTTATCAGTTTATGACTAACTTACCAGTCGATATTTCCAACACGAGGCATTTCGTCCTCCACGATGAGCGTCGGCTTCTTCTCCGTCTGAATCTGAACGTGTGTGCAGTCGAACTGACTCAAATTAATAACCTTTAACGCCTTCATAAAGCTCACGTTCCTCGCCGTCTTCGTGGGACCTTTCGGAATAATGTTCATTGCTCGAATTATCGGAAAATTCATCGGCGTTCTTCCCGTGTATTCCTACGGGATCCACGTTGTTGTCAACAACGTTGTACGTCACGCCCCTAGTCGGGTTGTTCCGCTTCGTTTCCGTCCTTTCCCGGCGGATACAGCAATGTGCGACCATTTGTTGCAGATAATCGAAAAATAAAAACGCTTCCTTCATAACGGGTTTAACATTCGTATTCAGCATAAAAACTGTATCATATTAGCCAATAGGTGCAACGCGGCCCTTCCGTTCCCTTTAAGAGAAGTTGAGAAACTCAACATGGTTCGCCCAAATTGACCCGTCGGAGCGGTTTGACGCCCACGCAGCTTCTCAAACTGGCGCTCGACACCGGTCGGGCAGAGAAAAACTTTGCGAGGCGGCAATTTTGCGATGCTGCCTCACTCTTTGGCTACGGAGAGTGAGCAGCTCCCGGACGAAGAAAATGCACGGTCCTTCGAGTACTGGAGTGTGCAAAGTGAGGTTTCAAAATTTGGTACTTCGGTTAGCTTCCCTGGAATTTAGAATTTAAAGTGTTGAATTAGCCTGATTTGTGGGTTCCTACTTCCTTCCTTTTTAGCGGTCAATTGGTTGCTTCCGTCCTCCGAATTTAGAAAACTAGCTAACAGACATTGATTCTCCTCCACGAGTAAGCCCTTGGCGTAACGTTTCGCCACGAATGTGCCTTCTTCAGGCGCATCTTACTCAAAATAGTCAGTCAGTCAAGTCGGGTAAGGCCCTTTACGGACGTCAGTCGATGTCACAAAGGGAACAAAAATGTTCCATTTCATCTCATTATATGTTAAACTATGCTTTTATGTGCCGATGAGCCAAATTGTTGTTCCTGCCTCCTTCCAAAATTTCAACAAGAAGTTACCACCACCCTCCGTATTTGTCAATTAAATACATAAATTAATAATTTTGTAAGGCTGCGTTTAGGGTAAGGGTTTGGGGAAGGGTTAGGGACAGGGAAGTGGATAGGAGGTTAGGATTGGACTGCGACCAGGTACAAGTAAGTGGACTTATGGTAAGGATGAGGTTTTGGGGAAGTTGTAGCCTGTTAGTCTGAGTCCTTCTCTCTTGGAGTCTTAGTCCAGATGCGGAGAAGGTAAAGTGCGCGGTCCTTCCGCTTAGAGTTGTTCTCCCAACTGATTCCCGAAAATGTTGTCTCACTCTTTTGTTTTTCACTCCCAAAGTAAATTTAATTGAAATGTTGTCTCGTTCAATCATTGAAATTTAGGTGCCAACCTCCTTCTGGTTTAAAAATCCAATTCATCCCACCAACCTCCAAATTTAGAAAACCCCTAAAACCCCGTCAGTCTCGGGGTTAGGGTTGGGGTTGGGGTTAGGGTTAGCGACGGCGTAAAATGCTGTCAAAACCGTCAAGAACCCAACTTGAAAAACGGAAGAGTAAAGCCGCATCGGCGACGCTCTCTACGTTACACGTGACAGTTATTTTTTTGTCATACTTTCATATTACTTGTATATATAATTCAGACAACAACATGTACTCACATCTTTTACTTGCATATTCCATGTTCTCGTATGAGTGTCAAAAGACGGATCGGAAGGTTAACGATTTTAGTTTCTGTTAGTATTCCACACATTTGTCAGTCTGGATCAATAAAAGCGATCAAATTAGCCTCCCCATGCACTCCCACCCCTCAAGAAAAAAAAAAAAAAAAAAAAAAAAAAAAACAGCAAAAAAAAAAAAAGCTTATCCTGACGAGTGACACATCAGGTCAAAGTTCAAGTCGCTCCGGCGCAGAGCGGTGCCAATTTTCCCACCGCGGACGCCTCCCGCTATCGACAAACACATGAGAGTGCTGTCAAAACGCAGACAAATAGAGAACGCCCCGCTAATGATGCCAGTCGGGGGTTGCGGGGGGGGGGGCACCAAACACGCCACGCTTGCTCCTTGCCAACCGCTTCTCGAAATATTGAGGAAGAAAAGATATCGTGTCGGTTAAAAAAAAATGCACAAAGTGATCGGCGCGCCAATTAAACACAATGACCCAAGCGCAGAAGCCAACTGGCGAAATGGAAAATGGCGAAATCAGTCAAGGGAGGACGGAGACGCGTAAAATGTCTTCGTTTGACAGATTTCTTGAAAAAATAATATCGTGCAATTTTCTCGAGTACTATTGCGGGAATGAAACCCCGTTACCGAAACGCAATCAACTAAAATATTCCTTTTTTCCCCGCAGAACTGTTTTCCCTTATCATATAAATATCATCAATATTTTGACTTTTTCTTGGGAAAAAAATGGCTACTTTCATAATGTTTTTTTTGTTGTCTAAAAACTTTTTCAAAAGCATGATTATCATTAAACTGCTGATATAATTATGGAATGAAAAAGTTTTTTTTTTCAACAAAGCGATACTTTTTTCATTTTTTAGAGAAGCAAACCGTTTTTTCTTTGATAAAATGTGTAATGTTAGGAGAACAACGGAAGCGTATTACTGCCACACCAAAAAAAAAGGCGTGTTTCACATAATTATGTGAAAGTTATCACATAATTATGTGAAACATATCGCATACTTGTGAAACGTTTCTGTAGTACAGAAGCGTATTACTACAGAAGCGTATTACTGCCACACCCAAAAAAAAGTCCTGTTTCACATAATTATGTGAAAAGTATCACATACTTGTGAAACGTATCACATAATTATGTGAAATTTATAAGTAAACGCAACCTTTTTTTTTTTTTGGTGTGGCAGTAATACCCTTCCGTACTGCCACACCAAAAAAAATAAAAAGTCGTGTTTCACATAATTATGTGAAACTGATCACATAATGATCTGAAAAGTATCACATACTTGTGAAATGTATCACATAATTACGTGAAACTTATTGGTAAACGTGACCTTTTTTTTTGGTGTGGCAGTAATATGTTTCTGTAGAGATAAAAATGTATTTTTGTAAATTTTATATTCACTTTTAAATTACTTTCCTCTCATGATTTATAAAAAGTAAACATTTATAGTAATGTTTTGACTTTTGTTTTAATTCATGAGTCATTTTTTGGGGGAGGCGGGGGTTCAGTAGTAATGAGTATTTATAGGCATAGTTATTAAAGGTGAAATGTTTTGAAATTCCCTCATTAAAATTGGACTTTTCTTCCCGTTCAACTTTGAATTCGATACATATTTTTCTATTCCAACATTTTACCCTCCATCTTTTGTTCTTATAAAAATTATGACTTTTTATTCAGAAATGAATTATTTAATTCTGGTAACATTCCATCTTTTTTTTCTCCAAGAAATATGAATTTATGATTGTAAATTTGAACACCCCTGGGATCAAATAGTTTTGAAAAACATAATCCTCACATACTCATCCCCGCCCCCCCTCCCTCAAAAAAAAAAAAGAGCATCCAAACAAAGGCGCACCCCCCCCCCCCCCGACCCCCACCCCTCCCGCTGTGATCCGCAGAGTCAACATTGATTACGATAACCATTAAATTCCCGCGCCGTCCCGACGGGCGTAAATATTGGACACGATGGGTACACGGGCACGCCGGGAAACGGAGGTTGCGTTGGCACCTTTTCATATTCTAATTTGGAGACAAAACTTCGCGTCCCACTTTCCTAATCTCGCTTCCTGTTCCGAGACCGCAGCCGCCGTCACGAACGCGCGACACGTTCGTCTTTTGTTGTGGTGGTTGTCTCGGCAACGAGACTCCAAAAATTGTTCAGTCATTTGTTAACATTCCGATGATTGCTGTATTTTTTTGTTGTTGTTGTTGTTGTTTGTTTATGCCCCCCCCCTCGTCTAGCAGTCGTCCTGAATTTTTAGGATTGCCTAGCGAATGTCTCGGCTCAGGAAAAAAGCCGATTTTAGTTCCGCTGAGCATACCTCAGCATAACGAACCCTTGTCTTTGTTCAGATCTTTATGTTATCATAACATAAACAAGATTTTAACATAATATACTTGGACAGATAACATGCCAATGCCCACCGATGCACTTAGCGTGACGTAATGTATGCGGACAGGTAACGCTCTTATGCTCACAATGACTTTGTGGAGGTTTTTCTACACGTCATTTCAGCATAGTTTAGCATGAAAAACATAATAAATGCTACATTGCCTTTGTCTAAGATATCTTAGCATGAAGTAACAAAGTACTTCACAAAGTTCCTTGTAAAAAATTTAATCATTTCCGACAGATTATCTCACGGCCAAAGGCATCGTTAGTCTAAATCTCCCTCTTGCTAAAAGTGTAGTTAGCCTAGCAGCTGGCATCAGAAGCCGCCCTCGTGCTAGCTGCTAATGCAAGTCGCTCTGCTAACAGGCCCCCGCTTAGCTGCGTTTATCTCCAATTAATTACCTTTTCCTAATTAGCGGCTCTGTTTCCGACGGACACGGAGTCAAGTCGCCGCGATTATTAGCGCGCTCATCGGGCACTTTAAGAGTGATATTAATGCTACGCTACGCTAGGCGCGGAAAGAGCGGGAGATCCTTTAATTGCCCAGGTGTTGGCTGACGGCGGGGGCACTTCATCATCCGCCGAGCTCGGCGAGATGATTAGCCGGGATCCGTGCGGAGGGAGCTATCTCGTTAGCGAGGCTTGTTATTGTTTTATTTATGACGCTCGGCCTTACTCCCCCCCCCCCCCCCCCCCCGTTTGGCCCATTTTGTTCACGGCGCTCGTTGTTGTCTCTTTTATAGCACAAGCTAGCCTTTTAAAATCAAGCCAAGTGGACCAGCTTGCTTCCTTCTCTCTCGGCTAACTTAGCACAGCGCAAAGTAGAATTGTACTTGGACAGGGAATACGCTAATGCTGGCTAATGAATTTGTCCTTGCGCAGCTCTCTGTGTATCATAATTCATCGCACAGGTAATGCGTTAATGCTAGCTAATGAAATTGCTCCTTAACTTAGCTGACCTAAGTTTAATATCGATTAGTGGTAATGGAGCAAAAATGTAGCGAGGAAAGGTTAATGCACTCGTCTTTGTTTTGCTAATTAGCTTAGTTATCCGCGCATAATGTACCATTACATACTGGGATGGATAACGTGCTAAAATCCTCATAATGAACTTTTCTTTAATTCTTTATCTTATCTTAATATAACAGGGATAATATGACAACTACTAATATTACAACTTTATTTAGCCTAGCATGCCTAATGTAACGTACTCAGTCAGGTAGCTTGCTAATGCTCACTAATGCTCACTTGCTAATGAATGTCTGTGTTTCTCTTTAGCTTAGCATCTCTCAACTTGCAATGTAGCATGTTTATGTCATGTTTCTGCGACATATTTACAGCTAATTTATACGCAAAAGAACTTTTCTTATTTCAGGTCAAAAGCCGTGCGCATCTACGCACGGTTTAGCAAAACATACTCGGACGGGTGAAGCGCTCATGCTCACAAATGAACTCGCCTGTGTTCAGCATAACATGGCATAACATGTTTTTGGGCAGTTGGACGATATGACCATATTTTAGCATGAAAAATGTAACAATACATGTTAACGCTTGCCAATGAAGTTGTCGTTTTTCAGAATGAAAGACAAGTTTAGCTGAATTTTTCAAATCAAAGCTGCTAACATCTTCTCATTTCTCTCTTTTTTTATATATATGTAGCACATTTACATCTTATTTAATGCCTGTACACCCCAAACCAATAACATTTAGATCATATATAATCTATTAACATGTAATACATCTTCTATACGTCAAATGTAGCACATTTGGAACATACAACATTTTTAATATCTGCGTAATGTTCTCGGGTATTTTTCCAGCTGTTTCTTCCCGGCCTTGGTGGTGTTGTGTGTGTGTGTGTGTAGGGTGGGGGTGGGGGGGGGTGGTTGACAGCTCGTGGTAGTCCAACGTCCGCCAAGGTGCAGGAAGAGGCGCCCGGGGGTTGTCGGCGCAGTGTAGCAGTGGACATGCATATGGCTCGCTGGCCGTCTCGTGGCACCTTTTGCCAAACGAGGCGCTCAAGGCCGCTGACCTGGAAACCGGCGAGCCCACTCACTTCGCACCCCCCACGATCCCCCACCCCAGACCGGGGTTTCTATGGCCGGGAGAGACCACCACCAAGCGCATCCCTCCCCTCCACTCCCCGTCTCCCGCCTACCACTTCCTTCCTTTTTTTCTCCTCCCACTTCCTCGGCTAGCCGCCGGCGTCGTTAGCATTCCGAGCAGACGCGCGCGAACGCTCGCTCGGAATACGTCCCGGCGTGACACGGCACATTTTGTCACGTTAGGCCGAGTGAACGCTTCAGACGCTTTGCTCCTAAGCGACTGTAATGGTCTTTGCGTGAAAAGAAGAGACGTGTCACTGGCCATTAGCTTAGCTTAGCATGAATAATGTAACGTAATACCGTTGGACAGGTAACATGCTAATGCGCACCATAGAATTTTGCAGTCACCGGACAAAACAAGGTTAATCACTACGATCTGTTTCCTGTCTTCATGCTAAGCTAAGCTAACATCACAATACTGTGTTTTTGTATTCTTAACATCACTAATTTGCTCCTGGAAGGTTTTGGAAAAGAAGAGCTGCATCGGTGACAATGAGTTGAGTTAAGATTAGCTGAAGACGAATAATATAAAGTGTAACATAGTTGTACAGGTTATATGTTAATGCTAACCATAGAATTTGTCTTTGTAATCAAAGGAGAGGCTGTTAACTATTATAAACTACTTTGTGTCTTTATGCTAAGCTAACCTAGCATAAACGCACTTTTCCCACACTTGGTTTCGGGTCCATTCACTTCTTGTAATGTCTTTAGTTAAAAGATTTGTATATTTCATAAGAAAAATACATTTTTTTTTTTTTAAGGATGCGATGTGTTAAAATATCTTAAAAGAAAAAGCGTCAGAATGACACCCTGACCTATGACCTGTGAGGATCATTCGGTTTCGATGCGGAGTGAGTGCTTTGACGACCGTTGAGGATCTTTGACGTTTCTCCAACGAAAATAGCATGGCGGACATTTTGTCCGAAAACAACTCTAAACTACGCTGAATGTGTTATAAAGGTTTGAACCTTGGGAAACTTTCGTCTTTGTAAGTATTTTACGTTCACAGACGTTAGCGTGAGGTCACGATTATATATTTTATTTGAAAATGTGACGTAAACGAGTGATCGTCGATAAAGCTATTGTTGTGTTTAGCATAAATAAGCTAGCTACTTGTACTTTGCATGACGGAACACAGTGCGCAGTGGAATGTGTATTTTTCTGTATCTTTGAGTTACAAATTTGTTCATTCCTTTACCACAAGAAGCGAGAAAAGAACGCCCCGTGTACGGAGTTTCTTTATAAGTTCGCTGGCGGTCGAGCGTCACATGTCGCGAGGACAGCACACTTCTACAAAATATATAATCAGCGGACCGTATCTTAGCATATTTAGTGTCACGTGAAATACTTTCACAGGTAACATGTTTGCCAGATTACTTTTTCATCAAAACCCGGCTATTCGCCCGCCGCTATCATATTTTTAGCTTTGTGGTTAGCTGAGCTCACCTTGCAGGAACGTAGACAACTGGATTGGGTTCTTTGGAATAGAGCAGACACGTCACTGGAAAAGAATGGTTGTAATTTATGCATTTCACACTAAGCATCAGTTGTTCTGACATGACCCCCAAAAAATTGCTAAACTGGTGCAACCGAACCGTTTCTGAAACGGAAGTATTGTCACTTGCGTTTTTCGTAGTTCGAAAAGGTGACAGACTTATGTAGGATCGGCAGACGTTTTCCTGCAAAGGAACATTTTCCCGGAAGGAAAAATGATTGCGGGACAGTTCCCGGCGTGAAGATCGGAGAACCGCTACTTTCCGAAACAAGATCATTTTTCGACGGGATATATTTTCCGACTTAAAGTATCGTAACTTGCGTTCATCGCGATTAGCATCGTTAGCTTTCCGGTTGTCATGGACAAAAAGCGGGATTGACCCAAATCCACTGCAACACCCGCTGATGTTCCGGCTTTATGTAAAAACGCGGGTGTGGAGTGCGCCGCCTTGATTCATCCCGGCGCGGAAGTTATCTAAAACGCCTCCGCCACTTAAAGGTCACCCTGAGAACGTTCTTCCACTTTCTTGTCCCGCCGCCGCGATGCCGCCGCACTGCTGTCCTCAGCATCTCGGCGGGGCGCTTGCCTAATTGCCCCCGTAAATCACCGACGGGGGCCGCGTCGTCCCGCGTTTACTTTTTCCCGACAGTAATTTACTGCTTGCTCTTTTGCACACTTGTCACGACGTGTTTTCTCCCGCTCACATTAGAGGCGGGCACGCGGGGGGGGGGGGGGGGGGCGGTAATTAACGGTGCGCCGCCGCCGGTCGCCACCGGTCCTTCATCACGCCGTGATAATTGTGCTCCTTGTCTGTCACCGTAACCCCGCTTGGCCGCCTCCCTCCCGGCGCGTCTTCCGTGGCGATTTGTCAAGGGGGGACTGGGGCGCCCGGGAAGAAAAAAAAAAAAAAAAAAAATGTCCTCGCCCCGTCCCCCCCCCCCCCCCCCCCCGTCCGCCATCACGGGCTTCGCATCCGGGCCGGCTCGTTTGTATTTCGTGTGAAAACTTGTCATGTATTAGCTGGGTCCCGACAAAAGATTTATGATAAACGCACTTGAGTGCCTCATTGTTCGGTCTCCTTGTGCTTTTTTTTTTTTTTATTCCCCGCCCCCCCCCCTTTTTTTTTTTCCACAATGGGTGCGCTGTCAGGTCAAGCTGAATAAAGAGTTGTGAAGGGAGTTCCTTTCATGGAAGAAACCATTTTTTCTCGCGACTCAATTTTTTTTTTTTTTAAACATGCACCCACCTCGATCTCTCGCACCCAGCACACAACCTAAAAACAAACACGCCAGTGGTGTGCAAACCATATTTTGGGAATCCTTCTCCCAATGTGATACCCCCCCCCCCCAAATCCCGATGTAAAATCTACCCCTTTCCACAAGGGGGTGTGCTGTTAAGTTCAGTTGAGTAAACAATGCTCCTTGAAAGAAATATTTGAGTTTTCCCAAACTTTTTTGGAAGACGTGCACCCCTTTCTACACCCCGCCGGAGCGAGCGCACCCCGTCTCCCTTCACACTCCTTCAAAGGAAACGTGATCACGTCAAAATGTGCGCACACCGCAATTTGCGTCTTTTCCAAAAGATTCCAAAAGGTGCGTACCTCTGTCACCCTCAGGAGGGATAAACCTCGCACCCCCCGTCTAGGCCTGTTCTTTCGGGTGGAAATTTATCGGGAATTAGTCCGATTCTGCATACACGAGACCAAAAATTTAACGGTTAGCGCACCGGACATGGTGACAATAGTTATCGCGCTCGTACACCGACGTCACCGAAGTCACGTGAGTGGCCGTATTGCCGGTCTAGCAAAGCGACGGTTGGCGACGACACGAAAATACGTCTCCCGGAGTCTTGTCCAATACCGTCAGACGTTTAGAAGGTGAAAATAAACGAAGGTACGTGGAAAAATTGGATAAACTCGGCACAGAGGACCAGTATTTAACGCCGAAGTCGACGGACTGTTAATCCGCTTCCGCTTGTCTCGGACAACTGGATCTACACGTGGATCTGGTGAGGAAGTCGGCGAGATTTACAGGGAAAAGTTTGAAAACGTGGAAAAGTCCGGACGCATACAAATACTTTGTCGCTGGATCTGTTCTCAATCAGGAATAAATCCCGCAGAGTGACCGTCTTGACGGCTCGTGAACGCGGAAGCGTGTTCGGCCGCACCTTAACCTTTGCCGGAATCTTTGTGGAATCTTTTCAGCTAGTATTCAGTACAAATACAAATATTTCAATCAATGAGCGCTGGTTTTGCACAAACTCGCATTCATTAACTAGGATTGAAAAAGAACATAGGATGGAGTTGTCTTCACCAACGTACACGAAAGCGTGTTGCGGCCAAACTTAACATCCTTCAAACTCTGCGGCAGACTTTTTTTTTTTTTTTCCACGCGCTTTGCTCTCAAATGAGCCAATTTGGCATTGTAAATACTTTTGGGTAATTTGAGATTGAGAAGAATAATAATTTCTACCTGAAATGAAGTGCTCGCTACACAGGTGTGTGTGTGTGTGTGTGTGTGTGTGTGTATTTTGGTCGGACACCATCCGTCATGCATAATTGATGAAATCTATCGATATTTTCTGGTCTTTTCAACTGATATTCCATAGAATATCTAATATTTGAATATCTGCCAACCAACAGGTCTCGTGCAATTTACAAAATCTGTTCCAGTTCGTTGTCTCCCACAATGCCGAGCAGCTCTGTTTGACCTGCAACATGGCGCCGTGAAAACGGCGGCGTCACGCGCACGAGCTCTGTAACAACTTTTAAAAATTTTATAGCCACTTAAATTGTCATACTTGAAAATCCCAATCAAGGGACGGGAACTGGTGCACCTTGGACTAATCCGGTCTTTCCCGTCCTTTTTAAGGCATCCACTCCGTTTTCCTTCCTGTCGTTAGCGCACCCCTTCTCGCCACGCGCACCCACGAAAACTGCAACAACAAAAAATCCTCTGTTGCCAATCATTATCTGACTGACTTATTTTTTGCAGAAGTCTTGGACTATTTTAATATTTCTCAAACTTTTTAATCAAACCCTCCCTTGTGCAGCCCAGTAAAATTAGCGCACAGCGTCTGTCCTCCCCAAAAAAATGCACCAGAAAAAAAAAAATGCTGTCGATTAATTTTTTTCCACAACTACTTTTTTTTTTTTTCTTTAAAGAAAAATACTGGATTGCAGTTCACCTGTCGTGGATTCAGAGCGTTGCAGAATTTTGTTTTCATATTGCGGATAATTATCTTGCAGAATTTTGAGTTTATGCTGTCATTTTACCGTTGAAAAATGAACGTTTCATAGCATAAATCATTAAAACAGTGTACAAAAATATCGTACAGGTCAACAAGAGTGATATGTAAGATTCATGAGAGGCTGGGGAGGTTCATCCATCTTTAAAATATGTAAATAATCCCAAAATGATGAGGTCACAACTTTGCCGATTTCACCCATGGCGGAGGTGGTGCCTGAACCCAACTCCCCGATAAATGAGGGATAAGTGGAACCCGCCATTGACTAAATATCCATCCATCCGTTTTCTTAGCCGCTTATCCTCACGAGGGTCGACGGGAGTGCTGGAGCCTATCCCAGCTGTTACCGGGCAGGAGGTGGGCGGGGTACACCATGAACTGGTTTCCACCCAATCACACTTGACTCGATATATCCATCCATCCATCCATCCATCCATCCATTTTCTTTGTCGCTTATCCTCACGAGGGTCACGGGGAGTGCTGGAGCCGATCCCATCTGTCAACGGGCAGGAGGTGGGGTACACCCTGAACTGGTCGCCAGCCAATCGCAGGGCACGTAGAAAGAAACAGCCGCACTCACAATCACACCTATGGGCAAGATAGATAGATAGATAGATAGATAGATAGATAGATAGATAGATAGATAGATATAGATAGATAGATAGATAGATAGATAGATAGATAGATAGATATAGATAGATAGATAGATAGATAGATAGATAGATAGATAGATAGATAGATATGTGCACCAGTTCAACTGCGGTGGACAGACAGATGAGATTAACATTATGACATACGTGAATCCATCCATCTATTTTCTTCGCCGCTTATCCTCATGTCAATTTTCTCATTGAAACTCCCCATCATTGAATTGTGAATCCCACGCGCCTCCTGAAGGGCACCACCGGGGGCGTGCGCACCAGATTTTGGCCCCTGTAATCAATTTACAGGGAGTTGGGGGGAGGGGCGGGGGGGGCGGCTGCTTTGGGTATGTTGGGGCATGTCAGCGTCTATTTTTACCCGCTGTGTGCCAATGATTCACCGCCTGCCTTGTTATCCCGCTGCTCCACGTTGGGGGGGGGGGGGGGGGCCCACAATATCCATCAGCCACGTGCCGCACCCCCCGAGGTGAAGTCATCAATAACTTTGCTTCGGGACGTATTGCGCAGGACCCACAAAAGTTTTGCTCGTGGCACCCCCGCCCCGCCCCGCCCCCCCCTTTTTTTTTTTAGAAATAATAAAATATCTTTATCCCGCTGTCACGAGGCGGGCTAATGGGATGTGTGGTCAAGATTTGAGGATCCATCACTGGGGGGGGGGGGGGGGGGGCTGCAAAAAATTAGCATGAGCCCCATGCATCACCTGCCACAGCTGTCATGGCCGCTGTCTGGACCCGCTTCATTATAGCGCCGCCCCCGGTACCGCATCTCCTCGGCCCCCGCCCTTAAAGAACCACGCCCCCCCCCCCCACCTCCCGTCCATGTCTGGCGGCTAAATGAGAAAAGTGGAACCAGGAATTTCTCCCGCTGTAAGATCATCTTTAAAAACTATTAAGCGCTAATTAAGTGCCGTTTGGCCTCTGTCACTCAGTCCATTTAAGATAAGATAAGATAAGATAAGATAAGCGTTTTGTTTTTTTGTTTTTTTTAGATATTTTGCCGCCGGAATAATGTGCAAACAATGAATATGGCGCGACGATTTGATTTGGGCAAGGAGAGCCGCAGTCACAGACGAAACGAACCCCGCCCCTTAAAGGGACACGCAAATGTACGGAATGTGATGACACAGCAGATCTTTTCTTTCTATTGGCTTTTATTATTTTTCATATATTGAGTCAGACGGTGAAGCGCTGGCCTCGCAGTTCTGAGGTCCCGGGTTCGATCCCGGCCCCGCCTATGTGGAATTTGCATGTTCTCCCCGTGCCTGGGTGGCTTTTCTCTGGGTGGGCACCCCGGTTTCTTCCCACACCCCAAAAACTTGCAACATTATTTGGACACTCTAAAATTGCCCGTAGGTGTGATTGTGAGTGCGGCTGTTTCTCTCTACGTGCCCTGCGATTGGCTGGCGACCAGTTCAGGGTGTACCTCGCCCGCCTCCTGCCCGTTGACAGCTGGGATAGGCTCCAGCACTCCCCGCGACCCTCGTGAGGATAAGCGACAAAGAAAATAGATGAATGGACGAATGGATATATTGAGTCAACTGCGATTGGCTGGCGACCAGTTCAGGCTGTACCCCGCCTCCTGCCCGTTGACAGCTGGGATAGGCTCCAGCACTCCCCGCGACCCTCGTGAGGATAAGCGACGAAGAAAATAGATGAATGGACGAATGGATATATTGAGTCAACTGCGATTGGCTGGCGACCAGTTCAGGGTGTACTTCGCCCACCTCCTGCCCGTTGACAGCTGCGATAGGCTCCAGCACTCCCGTCGACCCTCGTGAGGATAAGCGACAAAGAAAATACATGAATGGACGAATGGATATATTGAGTCAACTGCGATTGGCTGGCAACCAGTTCAGGGTGTACCTCGCCCACCTCCTGCCCGTTGACAGCGGCGATAGGCTCCGCACTCCCGTCGACCCTCGTGAGGATAAGCGGCTCAGAATTTTATTTTATTTTTTTCTGGTGCATTTTTTGGGGAGAGGACAAATAGAACGACGGCGACAAAAATCGCTCATAAGAAATTAATTTCAGACTTCTCGCCGTCGTCCATTGTTGTCTTTCCACCAACCGTGATCGCTGGGAATATGATTTCACTGCTGAATATGACATCATTTATATTTTTGTATCCGTGGAAGTGGCCCGAGTTAAGAGCTCAATGGTGAAATGAATTCGACTTGTAAGTCAAGTCTGTCAACTGGCTGCCGTTCGTCCGTATTCCCGGAGGGGGGGGGGGGGGGGGGGCGCCGTTCTTTACGCGTTGGCGAGCGGGCGGAGGTCACGGCCGGGCGGCGGGCCGCAGCTGGCGACCGCACCCCTCGCCCGCCCTCTTATTAGCAAATCAAAGGTGCCCGCAGGAAGAAGCCGCTCACCTGATTTCCCGGCCGCCCGCTAATCACGCCGGCCCGGCCTCGCCGTGACTGACACTTTTCTTTTATAATTGGCCCCGTGATCTGGCAGCCGTCTAATAACCGCAAAATCCCCTCAGAGGGTGCGGCGGGCCGGTGGGTGACCTGGCTGCCTGATTTGCCGCGCACCCCCCGCCCCGCCATCTGCGAGGGTCCGCCTTAATCTCGCTGCGGATACGGCGCGGGATAATTACTGTTCATTTGCCAGCGAATCAAAGCCTCGTTACTGTTGCTCAGATCCGACGGGGGCGCACCCCCCTTTCGCCCCCCCCCCACCCCCCACCGCGTACCCCGCCGCATGTCGTGAGCATCTTCAAACACACGTATCGATGACCGATAGTACCGCGCCACCTTCTACGTACCGACAATTTTAGCGCACCGCTTTTTTGCCGAGTACTCCTTAAAATGTCCCAAACTCGTGTTTAATATTTGTTACAGAAGTCTTGAAGTCATTAAATACGGTCAATACTCGGTTCTCGAATGTCTCCCGTTCTTGAAGAAATCGGTTTTCGAACGAAAATTTCGAGATTCTTTTGCTTCTGTTTTCGAATTAAAATCGGTACTTGAACGCCTCCGACAAAACCCGGAAATAGCATAACGCACGAAACCCGATTCTACACTTTTTTAAATACAAAATAGTTTACGTGGCTGAGGGCCAAGTCGCGACAGATACGCCAATGCCTACTCTACTACTAAAGCATACGTTTAAAGCAAAAAAATATATATATTTCATAAATCATTTTATTATGTAAAGTATTTAAACTATACATTTCTACTATGCAGTTTATTATCAGGAAAAGCTAAAAAAAAAAAAACGTTTTAAAAAGCCCAATTTCTTTATGCATGGAACGCATTATTTCTTTTTCTATTAATTGTAATGGGAGATATCGATTTGATTTTTGAACAAATCACTTCTGGAACAGATTGCAGTCGAGAACCGAGGTTGTACTGTAGTTCTGAAACTTAAGACACGCACTGCCCTTCGGTCGTGACGTTAGCACGCACCCCCACCCCCCAAAGACATGCCCTCAAAAGTCAAAACACCCTCTTTTTCATGCCTCGTCAATTTGACCGATAGTTTTAGTACAGAAATCTTTGACAAATTCAATAACTTTTTTTTTTTTTTCCGGCCACACACCGACACGTGCATCGCAACAGATTTGGCGTGAAAACAAAGCATAAATAATAAAGTCCTCTGATGTCTCTGTTTGTTGCAGAACTCCTTCGTACTAATCCATTTTTTGCATATTTTGTCGCGCGCCCCCTTCTACGCACTCTCGGAATTGGCTCAACTAAAGCTCATTCCTAGCCAGTAAACTATGACTGATGTATTTCTTGCAGAATTCTTACCCTGATTGAATAATCTTTGCCATTTCTGAGCCACGCGCAGGCTTCAGCATCCCGGTTGTTGACTTGGCGCACCCCCATCGATGCCTTTTGCTCCCTCTCAAAAAGTCAAAACGTGGCCAGTTCACAGCCTGTAAAAACTCCTTTGAGTGATCTATTGGATGCTGAAGTCTACGATTCATTTCCCTTCCCTTTTATTAACCCCCCCCCTTGTAAATCCAAACAGACGCCCTCAAAAAAGCAAAACAATGTTTAATTCCTGCTCATTTGCCAGAAAATCAAAGCCTCGTTAGCGTTGCCGAGATCCAGATGAGGTGCACCCCCCCCCCTTACATACACGCAACCACCCCCACCCCACCCCCACCCACCCGCACCCCCCCGGCTTTTCGCCGCCGCGTGCGTTGCCAAACACGGCGAGCGGCAAAGAATCGATGACAGAAATGGAGACGAGGGTCCGTAATCCCGCACTCGCCGTTCCGTCCTTTTCCCCGTTTCGTGTCTTGACCCAAAAAGTGAAAATCTGTCGTGGTTATCACAGACCCTTTTAATCTCATCCGGCGGGGGGGGGTTTGTCCACGCGCAGAGTTTGCCGATCGCCCAACTAATCTTTTTGCGAGAGAACTCCTGGAGTAAATCCAGTCTTTAGCATACTTTTTGATCCGAAGACCCCGTTCTAGCGCGTAGGGTATTTGTTGTCCTAACCCTTCTGACGCGGTAGCTCTTTTCGAAGAAGAGAACATCACACAACCGTTACCGTGGCAATATTAAACTATCGTTTTGAGCCGTATTCAGGTGATATGTGATCACGGACAAACCACCTCCCAGTCCGATCCACTTCAGCGGCGGAGATGAGCCATCGCGGCTCGGCGGGGCGACGAACCACCCCGGCTACCAACGCTCCTTTTTAGCGCCGAGGTGGCTTATCACGGTGCCGAGCCGGGCCGCTTTTCGGCGTTGTTCATAGCCGCCGCCATCCGCGATGAACAACACCGCCGAGCCAGGCCGCTTTACGGCGTTTTGTCGTCGCACGCGGCTGAGTGCGCCATTGCCGGCAGCGTTGTTCATAGCCGCCGCCGTCCGCGAGACCGACGCAGCAGCCTTCGCCGAAGCCGTGACCGGCGGACGCGGCGTCTAGGCCGGGGTGGCTCGTCACCTCGGCGCCGAGCCTGGCCGCTTTACGGCGTTTCGTCGTCGCACGCGGCTGAGTGCGGCATTGTCGGGAGCGTTGTTCATAGCCGCTGCCGTCCGCGAGTCCGACGCGCACATCGACACATTCAGCACGGCTGTCATACTTACGCGGATCTTTTGTTACGTCATGAGAGACGGATTACGTGGTCCGCCCAAAACAATTTTTTTTTTTAGTCGCTGTATACACACCTACCTGTCATTTAGAACCCACGAAGCTCTCGTCCTTTGCACCCGTGCAATCCATTTTTCCACGACGAACCGGATCTCTTGGAAACTTACAAAGGGTAAATCCGTCCTCACGAGTGTTCGAACAATATCCAGCAATGCACTGAGCCGGCATTTTGGCTAACATGACGGAACAACGTGCTAGCTAGCTAAACGAGTCCACTTGGGGGCGCCTCTGTCCTCTACGTCACTTCCTGCTTCTTCTCGAAAACAAATCCCTCGAGAGGATTTTCATGGCGGGAGTTACAAAAACCCGCATACGTCAAAATCATGTTTAGTGGTGAAAAAACGGACGGGTCCATGTCGGCTGCCGGTTTTTTTTTTCATTAATAACATGCTAATAATCATGCGTTTCATGACAGCGGACCTTTAAAGTCATCATGGAAACAATGATAAGGAAAACCACATTTCTAGTCTTTCACAGTTTTGAAGAGTCAGCTATAAAGTCAGCGCACCCCTTCACTCCCGCCAGTCCAGTCCAGTCTTTCAAAAACCTTTTAATCCAGACCTTTAGCTTTTTACAACCCGAGACTGTTGGCGCACCCCTCGCACACTCTTCATGTCACCCCGACAAATACAACAAAACCCACGAATAAATTCAGTTTTTCCCCAAATATTTCAAGACACGCAGCGTCGGCGCTCCCCCCGCACCCCCCTTCACGCGCTACTCCATTGTTTTGACTTTTTACGGATTCATCTATTCATGTGGGTACTCGTTCTCCCCAAATGTTTTGAAGCCACGCCCCTCCCCCCTCCTTTTACACCCCCAGGGATTTTGCGCATCCCTCTTCTGCTGAACCCGAATCTACTCTCTGCGCACCAAAAATGTTTTCATTAGGACATGAATTGATTGATAGGAGAAATCTAATCTAGCCTTTGCCGAACTTGTTTATGCCACGCCCCCCCCCCACCCCCGTTTCCAAGACGGTTCGGCGCACCCCCCCCCTTGCTCCCCCCCCTCACACACAGGTCTTGCCTTGCATCGTGTGCGCGTCGGTAAACATGGCGAGCGTCTCCAAACAAACATGGGAAGGCAGTGACAGAAACGGAGACAAAGGATCTTGACGGGCCCGTAATCCCGCGCTCATTGTTCCGGTGCTTTCCCGCTTCACGTCTTGTGGGTAAATATCCGACGCGGGAAGTGGGGGGGGGGGTGCGAGCCCGGCGTCAAGTTGTCTCTCCTCCGGCAGAAGAAAGGCGTTTTGTGTTTTTCCCCGTTGAAACACCGTAACCTTGACAGAAGAATCAGCCGGCGTCTTGACAGCTTCTGTCAGCAATTAGCAGCTAAAGCGGCTAAATCTCTCCCAAACAAGCGCTTTCGACGCGTCGGCGGCGTGGCGCTACAAAGCCGACAACGCGACACGGGAGGCCCTGGCGGAATAAACCCTCCCGCTTTCTCCGTCGAGAAGTTTGTCGGCGACGTTCCGCTTTAATGACACGACATCTTGTTGTTGTTTTTTTTATCGGCGCCGACCGCGAACGGGTACTCGCCCGGTCGTTAGCGTTCGCCTGATTTAACGCCGGCAGCTGGCACGTTAACGCGCCGTGATCCGGCTCTCCGCGGCTTATTCGCTCGCGATGTTTATCTTTCGCTTAATTTCGTCTTTGATGAGACTTTGGTACCGGGATGGCACTGGGGGGGAGGGGGGGGGGGTTAGCCGGCTTTGATAGCAGCGGCCCCTTTCACACAAAGATCCTGTTCCGCCGTACCCGCGTTCCGTTTTATGAACATTTCACACAGACGTGGGTAAAAGCATTTAAAAGCTTGACAGACAATATTCCTTTTCACGCAGAGATCCTGGTACGGCTCTGAAGTCGGGATCTGTACTACCAGTTGGTACGTGTGTCACGGTTTTTGGAATCCCTGGGGAAATTTTGCTAACGCGATTCTTAGACTATTCTCACCTTTAACTCGTGTTTTAGGACGCACCCCTTTTATACGTCTTCATGATTAGCGCATTCCTCTCGTACCCTGCACAAACTCTTGAGTGTGGGGCACCAACGCAGCCCCCCTGGGGGTGGACCCACCAGAGATTTGGAATGTCTGGACTCATCGTTTTAAATGGGAAGCTTTGGTCTACTCAAATCTTTTCCAAAGGTCTGAAGACACACACCCCTTTTCTAGGTGACATTCAGTTTGCGCACCTTTCACCCCCCCCCCCCCCCCACCCACCCCCTCCCACATCCTCGTTTTTAGGATAACCGAACACGCTCGGGGTGTGCTCACCACAATTTCAGAATCCCTGGACTGTAAGGGAATTCTTGGACTAAAATGCCGTTTTTCCCCACGAAAGTTTTAAGCCACGCACCCCTTTCCGCACCCTAACAGGTAAGCGCACCTGTTACCTCCCGAGGTGAGCACCCCACGGTTTTAGAATTCCTTGAATAATAAATTGGATTAATCTGCTTTTCCCAAAACGTTTCAAACCATATCCCGACATTTAGCAAGTTTTATTCTTTAATTCTTGGATGAATCCGCCGGTCACGAAATGTTTTTAAAACCGGACTCCTTTCTACATCTTGATTGTTAGCGTACCGCGCTAGCTTCGTTCCCTTACGCACCCCCAGAGGCAAACGCGCCACATTTTTGGAGTCACTGGCGTCGAAGTCTTGGACTAATCCCTTCTTTCCGACACATTTGAACCCCGGCACCCTTTCAACTCTTCAACTCGACAGTTAGCGCACGTCCGTCTCCCTTCGCACTCGTTCAGCTTCTTCTCGTTGACCGTCCGGCAGAGAGAGAGAGAGAGAGAGAGAGAGAGGGGAGCCCTTGACCCCGGGGTGCCCCCCGCAATTTACGGCCATGGACAAAATCAATAGATGTCTGCTCGCTCCCTCGGCTTCCCTCGCGCTCTTCGAGCGCACCGCCCCACCCCTCTCCGTCCCGACCGCCACCCTCCAGGTAGACCGCTCCAGCCAAGTCGCATTAATGCAGCCCCCCCCCCACGTCCTCTGCCCCCCCCCCACCACCCCACCCCGCATACGCTCGTGTATCTCCTCCGTGTTGCCTCGCCCTCAGCAAGGCCAAACGCTAGCTGCTAACAAACGCAACAACAGAATAACAGAACACAACAGCTACCGACAAACGATATTAAGGCCTTGAACGAGATAAATACATCTTCATATTTGTTATTAAATGCACAATTTCAATAACATGTTAGCCAATTTAGCTCCTGTTGGTCTATTTAAAGAAACAAACTTATACACAAAGCAGAAGTGCGGAATTTAGGATTATTTGAGTTTCTGTGTTACGCTAGCTTGCTAAAATTGATGAGGGTAGCTGCTGAAATGCATGCATGCCTCAACCAAGAAGTACGGTGGCCTACAAGGGAAAAAAAATGTTTTTATTTGTGATTTTTCTTGGGATCCCCCCGATTATTTATAACATGCTCTCTGTTTTGTGTTTTCCCGCGTCTGGATGGAAACGCAAACAAACAAACAAAAAAAAACGCCTTTTCGTGAAATTCGATTCTTCAAAAGTGGGTCAGTCGCCGTGACAACCCGCACGGTTATTGATATGGCGTGTGTGCCGTAATAAGCGCGCGTCTTTGAGGTGTGAAGGTTGTTGATGTTGGGGGGTAAAGCTTGCGAGGTCAACTCTTTGGCTTCGTGGACCCCGAGGAGGGAAATTGATTGTTAGCAGGCTTTGGTGGGTCGGGTGGGGGGGCAGGCGAGCGTTTGACTCCTGCAGGGAAGGAAAGGGAAGCCTTGCTTGACATCACTTCCCACAATCCTCCTCTGCTCCAGAAGGCCAATAACACCAATTAACCTATTAGGAGACATCTTTCGTGGCTTCCGTCTTTACACACGGCGCCACGTGCACGCGCGCACAAACACAAAACTTTATGAAGGACTTCCCTGACATTCGGCAGATATCAAAAGTCGACACACCCCAGTTCAAATGATTTTGTTTTTTTGTTTTTGTTGTTGTTTGTTGTCCAAGATTAATCATTTCTGGCTGCGTTCGGAACTAACTAACCACCTTCAAATTCATCACAAACGGGAGTCAGCACACCGCTGCCACCATTTTTTAAAAGGTTAAAGATTTACCCCAGATGAACTTCAATTGGTCTAGTAGGCTTTTCCTTCCTCTTAATTTTCGCTCTCTCAAAAAAATGTTCAACTTCGGTTTCATCGGACCATAAGATTCTCCTTCTGATTCGTGCCAAATAAAGTTCTCGTAGGCCTTTTCCCGTCATTTTGGTCCACGGAATCAGAGCGCTCTCGTTTTTAAAGGCATCAGTCAGGACGAGGTTTGCAAAGAATTTGCGATGCTTTAAATATGACCGTAATTTCCGGCCAACAAGCTGCAACTTTGTCCACACGCTTTCAACCCTGCGGTTTTTGCGGTGATGCGGCTAATTTGTGCATATTTTTTTAACGGACACAAGGTGGGGCACTCGAGCGGAAAAGGTAAGAGTGTGACCGGCGGAATATATGTGCCGAGGAAGTGACTTTTACCGGTCCGGCGCTGTTAGCGTTGCGGTACTGTGTTACTGCTGTGTCTCAGTGATTTTTACCGGTATGTTTTTTCTTTTAAACCGGCCCTGTTAGCGCAGCGCTGGTGTTAGCGTTAGCGCGGCGCTGGCGTTAGCGTTAAGCTCTCCCTGTACCGTCTTTCTTTGTAAATATCTCGTGTTTCTATGTGGGCACTTGCGACGTATGTATGTACCAAGGGTATTTCCTTTACAAATGTACTGGGTGTGGCTTATGACCAGGTGCGCTCTGTAGGCCAGGAAATACGGTACACCGTGGACCAAAGTGAAGACAGGAGAAAATATTGCACAACAGGGACATGAATAGCTCAAATAATAAATAAATATGCAAAGAAATGCAGTCAGGTAAGCTGACGGCAACCTTTAAGGAGCTGCAGAAATTTCTGGCAAGTATTGGTTGGTTCGCAAAAGTGCCAACAGCCTCCCGGCTGGCTGTTGGGCTCGGCTGGCAGGAAACCAGAAAGACATTTTTCAAAATGAAATCTCACAAACGTGGTGAGGAATTTCTTTTGGTCTGATGAAACCTTTGTTGGTCCAAATTCGAAGATGGCAAAGAAGCGTGACTGCGTTGGGACCTTTGTCCATGTTGAGGGAATTATGAACACTACATGAATGTACGAAGAAAAAAAAACTACTAGATTAGCCGCTATTTATTTGGGTCTACTCAGATTATCTTTAATTGGCATAACTTGTGAGGTGAGTTTGAAAATGATTTGTTGGTTCCGAAGACAGCCCCATCTCAGTCATTAGGGTGTGCGCACTTGTGCAACGGCAAACTGTCACCATCACAGACGGCGCTGTGACATTTTTCGTTTGGCTCCGTGGCCACGACGCGAACAAATGGCGGGCGGCCGGCGTGAAAAACATCAACGTGCTCAAAAACGGACCCCCGGGGGTGTTGGTTGTCCGCCCCTGCCGGCGTTATTGGGCCTCGCTTGTCACAAAGCGGACCCCCGGGTCATTAGTCGCCACCGTCACAGCGGCCACGTTGTGAGCCAAAGGACGCACTGGACGCACATCTGAGACCCCCCCCCCCCCCCCCAACCCTTCCATACGCTGGCAGAGAAACACTTGAAGCAATCAGCGGCATGATTTTTCATTTTGATGCATAAATTCTCTTTATTTAGCTTTTGCTCTGCTTCTAAAATGTCACTCGTGAGCTTTTTTAGTGGCAAAACATCACAGGCAAGAACAACAATTGTTGTGGGGGTGGGGGAACGGGGGGGGGGGGGGGGTTCACAGCAAACAAGTAGGACACTGCCAGTACTTTGTGACATTGTGTTGACGTACTCGTCAATAGTCGATCGATGGAATTTGTATGATCCGTTAGTGTTGATCGGCCAACTGGTGAGTTGCAGACGGCTAAGAGAAAATCACGCGGATTTGGAGCTTCAAATATTCTTGGACAAATGGGGGTTGCCCCAGCCCACCCCAAAAAAAAAAGAAAAAAATGACTTCAAAAAATAAAATTAATAATAAAAATTTGTGCTGTTCCCAATCGTATCTTTTAAATGTGCGAAATTTTGTCGCCCTTTTTTTTTTTCAGTTAACGGGGTTGACGTCTTTTGTTGAACCCGTTGACACGTTTTGTAAATATCATCAGATTTTTATTCGTCATTTTTTTGGGTTTCACGTTTGCCGAAAACTTTTGTGAGATTTGCGGAAATTGTGCACATATTTTTAAAATGAATCAAACCCGAGTTTTATCATGTTTTTGAAAATGTCACATTTTGTGTTTCGCATTCGTCACATTAAGTCATCGTAAAATGTTGCCGTCATGAATCATAGACGGTTTTGCACAAATTGACCAACTGGGATCGGTCGATTGACTAGATGAGGTAGAAATTGTACAAACTGATCAGGTACTATAGATTGATCGACCGATATTGATAGATAGTCTAGAATACACACTTTGGTCAGAAGTATACTGCAAATTGCCTTTTATTGACAGTGTAGAAAAATTGATGCTGCTGGTATAAATACGTACATAAGGAAGCGTATTGCATTCATTTTTATTTTTACTTTTTAAATGCTGTTTTTCTGAGTACAGTTGCTTTGTTTTATCTTTAAAAAATCAGTTATTATGGCTATTTATGGTCCTATTTTAATCTACTTATATTTTTATTGTAATTCATTGTAAGTTATTTTAATTACCCCCCACCTCCATTTTTCAGAGTAATTTTTTCCCAAGTTATCGGGACACGTCAAACTCGCGCAAGAACTTGCGAATTGTACTGATTATGAATTCTTTTGCACTGAGCCTTCTGATTATTATTTTTTAAGAGCTTTTTTTTAATTAACATTTTCCTTGTAATTTTCAGAGGTTTTCCGTGTAAAAATTCCTGTTTTTCCTTGTAAAAACATTTTTGTTGCTGGGAAATTTTTTTCAGGTTTTTTTCGCTTGTAAAATTTTGACTTTTCCCACCAAAATGACTTTTTTTTTAACCCCTATTTTATTTGTAAAATTTGCTCACGATTTCTAAATGGTTTCCCCTTTTAAAATTCTAACCTTGTAAATGTTTGACTTTTTTTCCTAGTAAAAAAATTTTTTCTATAAAATTCCGACACCCCCCCCCCCCCCTCGGGCCCGATTGCGAGTTTTTCCCTTCCGCTGTTTTTCTTCGGGTTCCATTTTGCGGTCTCGCTTTGCATGCGGAGTGTTCCCGCCGGGAAACGTCGCGGCGGTTTTCTCGGGGAATGCTAACGAGATTGCGCAAGTCGTAAATCCCCGTCGCCGGCGCCGAAATAAATGTGACAATTATTGTCTGCGGGGAAACTTTTTCCGAGGGGCGGCTTTATGGCAAGTCGTAGCGCCCGCCGGCGCTCGATCATCGGCGAGGACGGGCTGCCGCGCGCTTCCGGAAGGCGAGAATATTTACGATCGCGCAACAGATGGCTAGCGCGCCCGGCGTCCTCCACGAACGGCCCTTTCGGCGGCCGTATAAAGATGATGAAGCGGCCGCCGTAACGGGCCTCGCGCCGCCGCAGAAAGCGTCCCGACGAGCTCCCCGAGATTGATGGACGCCGGCGGCGCGGAGGGAAGCGGCAGCGCTAATTTAGTCAAAAGCAAACAAGGCGGCGGCCGTAATGCGGGCAGCCGTTCGGCGATATGCTGCGGTCGGTCGTCGAGAAGCCGGCGGCGCCATGAAGGGACGGGCCGGGGCGGCGGGGGTCACCCGTGCCGCTGGTTCGACGCCGCGGAATCGTTAGGCCGGCGCCTTGCGACCCGGAGGAGCGCCGAGAACGACACGGGCTGAAATATCGTCTCACCAAATTTCAAAAGACACCAAATGTCCTTTTATGGGAAAATCAAAATATTACAGCCATAATTTGACACCATTAAAGGGGGTAATGGGAGGAAATTCAACCAAGTCCAAATTTTAGGGGGGGAGTCAAATTTGGGTTGGACTTTTTCAAAGAATTATAGGAGAAAAAAAATTTGTTGGACCTTTGTAAAAAAAAAGTTTCCGAAATAAATTGGTAACATTTTGCACAGGAGAATAAATTCATGGATAAAATAAAATATGATCATGTCAAAATAAAAAAAACTTGCAATGGGGAAAAGTCCTCATCGTACATGATAAAAATTTGCAATTCCAGATTTTTCCAGGTATGATTTGAATTTAATTTTATGGGAAAATAGTCGCAATTTATAGAAGAGGGAAAAATATGAGAAAAAGTTTTAGTTGGCGTAAAATCATTTGCAAAGTCAATTTCACGCCCAAAAAATGAATTTATAAGGAAAACTGTGGAAGAAAATGTTAGCATTTTATGTGTCATTATTACAGAGAAAATGCAGAAGGGCAAAAATTCTAAAAAAAAAAAAAAAGGGAAAAGTCATATTTTTACAAGGAACATTTTATCATTTTTTTTAAGGAAAAGGGCAAAATTCTTCAAGGACGAACTAAAGTCAGCACTTTGCAGAAATGGGAAACGATTCAACTTTCATTGCTTGCGTTTATGGCCAGTCGAGGTGTAACGTCGACTTTAGACTTAGACTTTAGGTTTCCGCCATTGTCCCCGTGGACGCGGGGGCCGGTTCCGGTCTGCCGGCAGACTCGATAAGCTTGAAATGAAGCGGCGGAGAAGCTACGTTTGCTAAAACGCGCTAATCTTCAATCCTGCGCGACATTCAAAGTTTGCTAATGAGAGATTCAATCAAGCGTGCGAGGGAGGTGGGATTAATCCCTCCCTGGTGGGCGACTCCGCTGCCCCCCCCCCCTCCAGATCCTGCCCCCCCCCGCCCTCGCAACAAAAACGAGTTGAAGCTTGAAGGTGCGGCTGCTAATCTAAATGCTAAGTGGGACGCCTCCCCTTAGCCGCACGCTAATCATGCTAATTACGACTTCATTCTCCCGCCGCCTCGATGTCAACATTTCAGGCGCGACGGAGCCACCTGCCATCAAACCTTCGCTTCGGACCGCGAGCGTCTTTTCAAACCCAAATCGAGTCCCCGATCGTTAAGTCGTCTTTTAAACCCGAACCGATGGTTTTGCTCGTGCCTTGCCAAATTGCCGGCGCTCGTCCTTGGGCGACATTTCGCGTGCTAATCGAACCTTCGTTGCGAACCTAAACATGGCCCGATTTTGAAACCCGTTAAGACATCCAGACCTCGTTCAAAACCTTCAGCCTGGCTCGAAACCCAAAATTCAAAGCGTAGATTAATCTTGAGACCTATCAAACTATCATCTCGTCCTGAAACCTGAATTTTAAAGATGAAATTTGACGTACATATTTTGACAAGAAACAAACAACACAACAAAACATACGTACAAACGAGCAATTTCACCGCCAATGAGAGGCGTCGCCGTGATGATCGCCGTCCAATGATGATTCAGCCGCCGCTGAACAGTCGGCCAATCCCCCGCGAGTGGCTCGCGGAGGGAGGCGGGGCTTGGTCAGAAACCCAATCCACCGCGACGGGAGTAATACGTGCTGACTCAGCAAAACGGCAGCTGATTAGAAAGTAACCAGCGTCGAATACTTTCCGAAAAGCGGACATTTAATCGCTGACGTCCGTCCGTTGTGTTCCGCTCCGCTCCAACGACTACGTGGCATAAAAAAAGAAAGAAAGAAAGAAAGAAAGAAAAAGAGGTCAGTTTGAGCCCGCGGGGTGGAGGCCAGCTGCTTCCTGACCACCTGACCGCCGCGTGCCCCCCCCCGCCCCCCCCCCCGCTCATTAATGGCCAAACAAGCGCATCGTGTCGCCTGAGGAGACCGGACCCCCTCTTGCTTGACGCCCCCCCCCCCCCCCGACTCCTTTTTTTTTAATGCCCTAAACTCACCATTTTTCATGATGAAAACATCATAATTATCATCATTTTTAAATCACAAACATTTTTCACTCCAGTCTGGTTTATTTTGAAAATTATTTTGCAGTAAGGAAAATATTTTTGGGTTACGTTAAAAATTGTATATATTTTTATAAGCATGTAAAAATATGTCATATATATATATATATATACATGTTTTTTTTTAAATAATTTTTTTGCAGTCTGTTCTCGTAAATGTTTTACATCATTTGTATTTGATATTTTTTAATTCATTTTAATTTTAGCTATCTATGTGTAATAGCTTTTCAGCTATTGCTTGATATTTTTATAATGTCAGAAACATTTTTCTCTTTTTTTTATAGTTCTGCATTCTGTTTCACATTCTTCTTTATTTCACCAACTTTTTTTTTCCATTTTGCTTGAGTTTCCCTCCGAAAAATTAAAGCTGAGAATTCATCATTTTAAACATAATCTTCCACGTTATTTCTACGGAAGCGTATTGCTGCAACACCAAAAAAAAAAAAAAAAAAGATATATATTTCGCATTATAATGTTGATGTTTCATGTTATATGTTTCACGTTATAATGTGTTTAATTACACGTTATAATGTGAATCATTTCGTTATAACGTGAAAAGTTTCACGTTCTAGCGTAGTTCATTTCACGTTATAGTGTGAAACTTTCATGTCATAACATGATATGCTCTACGTTTTAACGTGATTCGTGTCATGTTATAACATAGATTCGTTTCACGTTATAATGTAGAAAATAATGAAAAAAACCTCTTTGCCCCCGCCCCCAAAAGGCTATTACTTCGGGTTCTACTACATGTTCTTGCTCCATGCGTAAGAGGCAGTCTTCGGGTACATCACGACTCACCAAATCTACGTTTTGTCCAACACTCAATGAGAGTCCACTTCTAGCTGCGTCTTCCAGTCTGCCACCTTGGAAGGATGTGAGTGGCCACGAGGTGGCAGCAAGTCGACGCCAACTTTTCAGGTTATAACGTAGAACTTATTAGGGTTTACCGGGATATGTGTCATGTTATAACGCGATAAATTGCATGTTCTAACGTGGTTCATTTCACATTATAACATGAAACGTTTCATGTTATAACGTGAAATGAACCACGTTATAACGTGTAATTAACCACATTATGACGTGAAACATATCACGTTATAACGTGATAGCAACTTTTTTTTTTTTTTGGGGTGTTGCAGCAATACACTTCCGTAGATTTCAATTTAAAAAACAACAACATAAGAAGAAGAAGAAGAAGAAGCGACAAAGAGAGAAAGCGAGCGAAACCTGCAGCGCGGAGCAGCCGCAGGCCGTCAGGGTCCGATTAGAAGCTGTCAGCTGCTCGAGCCGACGCGGGCGGCCATGCGTGGTCGCGCGACGTGACCCGTCGCGCTCGGAACCTTGTCAACGCGTTAACCTGAATTCCCGCAAGTCGTTGCGGACGCCGCCCGCGGGATGACAGAAAAAAAAAAAAAAAAAACGGTACAAGGACAAAAAGACATCATTCTTAACATGTCGTTCAACCAGAAAAAAATAGTATTACGCGTCGTGTAATTACAGAAAACTACCACGACTTTGTCTTAGAAATGTCTGCTAGCTTAGTGCTAACGTGTAGCGTATGTGGCGCTCTTGCAGCAACGGATATTTGAACGCAACGCGCGGAGCAACACGTGCAGACAGATAATAGAGCAAGACTCACAAGCATATAGTATTTATCCTCTGCGACGAGCGACTAGTGTGAGCAAACTTCACTGAGCACTTGTGACTCCAAGTAGATAAATCTGTATTATAGCGCCCCCAGGTGGCCAACATATGCACACCAGATGAATTGAAGCCAAAGTTCTTGAATTCCTTTTCATTGTTATTGCTGTTTTTAAAAAATATAATACAATATTATATCCTGTGGTTGTTTTATGAGTAGAAAAGAAGTTTGAAAGTACTTGTTTGTAATGTCTGCCAGTGATTCTATTTCTGTATCCACGTCGTTCGTTTAAAGCGAAGAAAGCCCGATTTCAATCCCCCCTTCAGAACTTTGAAAGCGAGGCTGGTTTTGCCTGCGCTGTTGTTGGTTTCGATCTTGTGACGTTGGTGAGGTGATCCCAGGGCCAAAGTAAAAATAAATCGTCTGTGACAAAGTGGGCGGACTCCAACGACTCGTAGGCGCCTGAACGATGACGTCATCGCGTGAGTCACGAGACGGCCCATCGCCGGACGGTACCGAGAAATATGGCGCCGGGCCGAGAGGTCGCCTTTTCCTGATCCTTGTCAAAATATCTCGACGTCTCGGCGGCTTCATTACTCGGCGCTCCGTCCCCCGAGCGCTCATTTTGAGAGGTCACGGAAAGTTGGACCAAGACCCCCGCGCCGCCCCCGCTTCTCCCATCCAGGCCGTTTCCGAGATTCCAGCCATGATAACGTCACTTTATGGATTACATTTTGCCATGCGTGTGCTTGACGCTTGACTCCGCGCAGTGAAGGCAGCACCCCAACCGTGACGTGTCGAAAGAACGTGTTCCCCGATACAAGTCTGGTTCTGGCCCGGCTCGGGTCCGGTTCTGGCCCGGTTCGGGTCCTGTTCTGGCCCGTCCCGGGTCCGGTTCGGTCTGGTTCAGGTCGGTTCGTTCCGGTTCAGTCTGGCTCGGGTCGGTTTGAGTCCGGTTCAATCCGGTTCGATCTGGTTCAGGTCGGTTCGAGTCCAGTTTGATCCGGTTCAGTCCGGTTCAATCTTGTTCGGGTCAGTTTGGGTCCGGTTCAATCTGGTTCGATCTGGATCAATCCGGTTCGAGTCAGTTTGGATCCAGTTCAATCCAGTTCGATCTGCTTCAAGTCTGTTCGGGTCGGGGTCAAGTTCAAGTCCGGCTGGGGTCAAGTTCAAGTGCGGTTGAGGTCAAGTTTAAATCCAGTCGTGGTCAAGTTCAAGTCCAGTTGGGGTCAAGTTTAAGTCCAGTTGGGGTCAGGTTCGACTCCACTTCGGGTCAAGTCCGGGTCCGGTTCGTGTCCAGTTCGTTTCTGGCCCGGTTCGGGTTGGTTCTGGTGCGGTTCTGGCCTGGTTGCGGTCCGGTTCGGGTCCGGCACTTTGGTACTGCTCGTGAAGAATCCCCGGGAGTGAATAGACCCGGCTGAGGGGGACCGATCCCATCTGGAACAAAAAATTGGGACCACAGAACTGTAGTCGGAGTGTATAATTGTATTTATTTATCATTTGATATTTTTTGCTTTACCGCCTGTAAGGAACGCGACAGCCACGATGTCGTCGTTGAACGTCAAATCATTCCGAGGGATATTCGAACGGCGGCAGGTGCCGGATTCGAATTTGCCGACTCGTCCGGTCCTCGTCGTTCTTCTGCGGCCTTCCCGGCTTCCCATCCGGCGTTCGTAAAACGTTTGCCACATCGACGCAAAGCCGTCCCCGCTCTCTCCGGCCGGCGGAATAATGAAAAGCGGCGACTGCGGTCACGGCTAAACTCAATCTCATTATAATCTCCCCTTTATTTTATTCATCGGGGTGGGGGGGGGGGGGGGACACGGCCGACCCCCCCGCGGGAGGCTGTCCGCCAGCCGTGTGCCTTTCAACCTCCGGAGAGGAGATCTTTGGAGAGCGTAATGAAGTCGCAATTATTTCCCAAAGACGCCGCGTTAATGTACTCGACAATCCCCCCCCCCCCCCCCCCGGGAAAGGACGCGTGATGACAATTGCTTTGTACGCCTTTGATCGCTGCTTTAAATACTGGCCCGGATCAACTGTGGGCTGAGTCCAGACCCCAGAGACTCAACCCACCCCCCGCCCCCCTTTATGTCGCTGTTACATGTGACCGTCGGTAATACGCACTCACTGGGGATAAATGACTCACTGGTGCTTGGCGGCTCGGCAACAAATTTTATTTTAATTGCTGGAACCAAAAAAATGCCAATGGGTTGTTTTCACTGACGTCGCTTTTTTTTTTTTTTTCTTTTTTTTTTTTTTTTTTTTGGTGAACCACTACGCGCCCCGCCCAGTGTCGAAATCCACGGTATGCGCTCGGTTACTGCTTGTGTGCTTTTGTGTTTCGCGGGCGTCTCGGGACTGAAGTACACGTAGCGCCTCTCTAGTATGAAATACTTCGACGAGGTAGCCGCCCGAGTTCTTTTCTTACGCCAAAGTACGAAAAAAATAAATGAACTCGACGTTAATTACTCTCAATGTCGATTACAATTTTACTCTTTACTTGCGCATTTCATTCTCCATCAAAAGTCTCTGAAATAATATTTCCCCTTATGAGTTCATAATATCCTAATTTAAATACCTGTCTAGTACAAAATACTTCGAGTTAGCCACCTGAGTTCGTTTCTTACGCCAAAGTACGAAAAAAATAAATGAACTCAACGTTAATTACTCTCAATGTCGATTACAATTTTACTCTTTACTTGCGCATTTCATTCTCCATCAAAAGTCTCTGAAATAATATTTCCCCTTATGAGTTCATAATATCCTAATTTAAATACCTCTCTAGTACAAAATACTTCGAGGTAGCCACCTGAGTTCGTTTCTTACGCCAAAGTACGAAAAAAATAAATGAACTCGACGTTAATTACTCTCAATGTCGATTACAATTTTACTCTTTACTTGCGCATTTCATTCTCCATCAAAAGTCTCTGAAATAATATTTCCCCTTATGAGTTCATAATATCCTAATTTAAATACCTCTCTAGTACAAAATACTTCGAGTTAGCCACCTGAGTTCGTTTCTTACGCCAAAGTACGAAAAAAATAAATGAATTCGACGTTAATTACTCTCAATGTCGATTACAATTTTACTCTTTACTTGCGCATTTCATTCTCCATCAAAAGTCTCTGAAATAATATTTCCCCTTATGAGTTCATATTATCCTAATTTAAATACCTCTCTAGTACAAAATACTCCGAGTTAGCCACCTGAGTTCTTTTCTTACTCCAAAGTACAAAACAAATAAATTGACTCAACGTTAATTACTCTCAATGTCGATTACAATTTTACTCTTTACTTGCGCATTTCATTCTCCATCAAAAGTCTCTGAAATAATATTTCCCCTTATGAGTTCATATTATCCTAATTTAAATCATCAAGCTAGCAAATAAACTCACCACTATTTTAACTGTCTTGCAGATAGTCAAATAATAAACCTGGTTATGAAACAAAAAAGTGTGAACATTTAATAACAAAATAAAGGATGGAAAAATCAAATATGTATACACAACAAAGAGTCAATTTAACAGGTACACAATACCAAACAAATATGAATATAGGCGGCAAGCAAACAAAATTCAAACCCCAACGTCACTGCGGTGCTTCCCAAGGAAGGAGTGAAGAAAGGTGAAGGTGGATTTTCCTCTGCCCGGCGTCCTCGTCCCTTTTTCTTTTTTGAAGTCCAAACACAGCCTCGCTAGCCGCGTTAGCTCGACGCTAGCGCCCTTGTCCTCTCCTTCGCGGTCCAATGCACAGGCCTGGCGAGCTAGCGCCCAAGCCAAGTCCCATGCATCCACTTAGCGGCTAACTCCACCACGTTGCGGCGTGATTTGAGTCGTCCGCTCAAACGACACGCTATCCCAGTTGAACTTTCAACAGTCCTTGTCGAACACGTCGATCAACTTTTGATAAATGTCCGCCGTTCACTTTCGTCGCCCTCCGACAACCACTCGTCCCTTGCACTCCTTTTTTTCCCTCTCTCTCTCTCTTTCCCAGTCTCCCCAAACACGTCACTTCCTGCCCTTCTTAAACAATGGTTACAATAATAAAATGACAAACTAAAGTATTTCTTTTTCCCAAACGAATCAAACACATTTAAATACAAATCCCTCCAAAAGAAAATAAAGTCAGCACGCACAGTTTGACAGATATTCCACCGCATTGCATAAAGAAAAAAAAAACTAAAAATAAACTCTATTATACAAAAATTTTACCCGTACCAACTTTTAACCGGGTTACATACACAAGAGAGGACTTGCTAACCGTCAGAGAGCCCTCCGACTTGTCTTTGGACTTTTTTTCCGACAACTCCCGCCAATTCGCCGAAGCTTTTTCCCCGACTTGCTCGTAGCCGCGCTTTTCAAAGCCCCGCGATCCGGGACACAAGTCCGGCACCGTACGCGGGGACGTCGTCTGACGCTTCCGACCAAAGACTTTGGACGTTCTGCGACTAGGCTTTGTGGACGAGTGCCCCGCGTGGTTCTTCGGACTGGAATGATGCGGAATGAAGATTATTTACTTTAATTGCACTTTCATTATTTGCTTAAATATGACCTCATACATTTAATCAACGGATAAAGTGTTGCCCATTTGCTCATCAGACAAGGACGTGTTGTGGAGCCGGTGGTTGTCCTTAATCTTTGTACGCAGAAAACCGCCTGGCGCCTTCCTCCTCCCCCAGGCATTGCCGCGGAGACGAACGACACCAGATAAGGAGCGGAAAGTCACCATCCCGGCCCAGGATCTGACTGCGTAGGGGGGGGGGGGGGGGCACTTCTAGCATACATAAAAAAAAAAAAAACAACGCCAACGGCTAACGGCCTCCGCCGCCTGGAAGCTCGGCTCGTGGCCCGCTGCCGCCCACTTCGTTTTGCCGATCCTTTTTTTTTTTTTTTTTTTTTAGATCAGTGCCGAAATCACCGTGACACAGTTGCGGGGAACTGAAAGGGGCGGGGCTAGCTGTTGTACAGCGTGTTGATTGGGCGACAGAGAATGGTGACTTCCTGACTGAAAAGGCAAAAAAAACCAAACTTTCCTGTGACGCTTTGATGGTATTTAAAACAAAAATATTATAGAAAATATTTGAAATTTAGCCTGTGGTTGGTCTAATTTGTCCTAGTAACATTTTCATGGCTGAATTCGACGCACAACAGGCAAACTGAGGCCAAATGGCCGCGCCAAACCGGTGCCAAAATGGCTGACTTCCCGCGCGAGCCTTTTTTTGCGGGTCTCCTGGTGATAAACACGTCTACGGAATTTCCCGTTGCTTTGTGAAACCGACTCGCAGTGCCTTCGTTTTCAAAAACGCCGCGGCTGCAAAACCGTCGCGCAAACCAAGCTTTTAGTTCTCCGCAGACGGAAACGGATGACGAATGAAACAACCCAAATCGACTTCTTGATGTTCATTTCAGTTAATTCCGCCGACGGAGCCGCCATCAAGCGGGCGGCGGCGTCTGAGGAGCCGCGCGCGGTAATTATATTATGAAGCGCAACTGTGACTCCCAGTGTGCCTTCCACGCCGCCTCCTCGCAGCTCCCGTTTGAACGGCGGAAATTGAACGCCATCCGCCGTCTTCGGGGGACCTGTTTTCGCACTTTTTGCACGTCTGCGAGGCCGATCACAGGAAAGAGCGCGGCTGCTAATAAGTCTTTCGGCTCCAGCGGGTTGCCCCCCCCCCCCCCCCACCTATTACTTGTCAAAGTGTACTCACAGAAACATAAATAGATTTTTTTTTTCCATGATGTCATACGCTGTACATCCGCTGCTGTTTATTAATTGCAGCGCGCGTTTCGCAGGCACGCGTGCAAACTAGCGCCCAAATGTTTGATTTCCGCGAAATATATTTGTTTTTTGGTCGGATTTCGGATGTCGGTTTGCGCGAACATTCCCACAGGGCGCACTCGGACAAAGGCCCAGACAATTTTTTGTTTATTTGTACCAAAAGTCTTACATTTGTGCACAGATAAAAGAGAAATTTGACTGCAAAAAAAAAAACTTTGACGGTGACCGAAAACATGCCTCAACGCTGCTCCCGCTTAAAGGTCCACCGTCACGAAAAGCGTGATTTTTAGTATGATATTAATGAAAAAAAAACTGACCCATCCGTTTTTTTTTTTCACCACAAAACATGATTTTGACGTGTATGGATTTTTGTAGCATTGGCCTCACAGTTCTGAGGTCTCGGGTTCGATCCCGGACCCCCCTGGGCACTACGGTTTCCTCCCCCATCCCACAAAAATTTAACAATTAATTGGACACTCTAAATTGCCCGTAGGTGTGACTGTGAGTGCGACTGTTTGTCTCGATGTGCCCTGCGATTGGCTGGGGACCAGTTCAGGGTGTACCCCGCCTACTGCCCGTTGACAGCTTTGATAGCACTCCCCGTGACCCTCGTGAGGATAAGCGGCAAAGAAAATGGATGGATAGATGGCTTTTTGTCACTTCTGCCGTGAAAATCCTCTCGAGGGATTTGTTTTGGAGAAGAAGCAGGAAGCGATGTTAATAGCAGTTTTACCTGCTGGAAGGTAGCTCGTTGTTCCGTCGTGTTAGCCAAAACGCCGTCGTGTTAGCCAAAATGCCGGCTCGTTGTATTGTTGGATATTGTTCGAACACTCGGGAGGATGGATTTACCCTTCATAAGTTTGCAAGAGACCCGTTTCGTCGTGAAAAATGGATTGCACGGGTGCAAAGGATGAGAGCTTTGTGGGTTCCAAATGACAGCTCGGTGTGTATACAGCTACTAAAAATATGATAATTGGTGGGGGGTGGGGGGGGGCGTAATCCTCTCATAACGTAACAAAAGATCCGCGTAGGTAAGTCAGGGGTGCTAAATGTGTCAATGTGCGCGTCGGATGGCCGCTGGCCTTGTGGATCTCCGCAAGGTCGGGCACCGCGTTAGCCCCGAGGCGGAGGTGAATCGGGCGTGGAGGTGGTCTGGACGGGCTCTCCCCCCACCGGCCACCGGCGTCTGGGCGCGCCACTTCGCCTGTCGGCTCGCCGGCGACGGCTCCCGCGTCGGCCCCCGACGTGGAGGTGGTTTGGCCGCGTGCGGGAGGAGAAAGGAGCTCTCCCCCCTGCCCGGTACGCTACATACTGTCGGATACTCTGTGGAGTGATCCGCGTATCATCTAAATATGGCTCGAAACGATAGGGTAACATTGCCCAGGTCATTTCACTCGATTGTGAGATGTTTTCCGAAAAGAGCTTCCGTGTTCCATGGCAAGTTGCCACTACGCGTTTTCAATGGCGAACGTCCCGATGCAACATCTGCTGATGACGTCGCAGCCAATATGGCCGCCACTTGGACGTCGAATGAGACTTCCGCAACTTTGGGCGTGGACGACGCGCTCCCCGCGTCTGTCATCCATTTATTTTTCATGCAGACATTGAAGTGAATGATGTTATATGTATTTTTCATTACGATATCTATTTTAGAATGTTTACAGGCGTGACAGTGGAGCTTTAAATTTTTCTGTCAAACTAAACATAAAACGACGAAAATGACTTTGTTTGTTCGAGACAAATTCATTACTTTGACTTCTGCTAGCTTGATGCTAACACATGATGCAAAATGCTAAAGCTAAGAAACATGTCCATACGTCCGGGGCGATGACCCTTTTTATCACTATATATCTGAACTCAAATGGTTGAGCAACACATGTAGAAAGACAATTTAACAATACTCGAGTAAAAACCGCGACCATTACTGCACTCTGCTGACTCAGCACAATTTTGAAAGGGTTCGTTTGATTTATTGTACTTCCCTCTGGTGGCCAAGTCACACATACAACAAAAAGTTGCGGTGACTTCATCATGACGCGTAAGATGTTTTATTATTTACATTATATTCACTTGTTTATGTATGTTTCAAAACGTGTAAGTATCTTTAAAAAAAAAATGTTCTGGTTGGGCTGGCGTTTCGATTTATCTCATTCGCACGTAAAACCAGATGCTCACAAAAAGTCCACGTGAGGCCACAAAAACATATTTTGCCGTGACCGTCCGATTATTATCGCCGTCGTCTAAAATTCGGATGAAAGCCTTTCTTCACAATTAGCGCTCTCTGGATAGTTTCGAGTTTTTCCCGGCTGGCGGTGGTAAATATTGATGGCGCCGCGGAGGAAGTTGCCATCAAAGGTGCGGCGCCCGCACTGTCGGAATAGAAAACGGCGAGGCCTTCAATCATGCATCACGTCTATGGAAATGTCTTCTCGCCCGGAGGTGAACATCGCGTGCGGTTCTTCGGGGTCGGCGCGTTCATCTTGCCGCTCGATCTTTTGTCGAAGTATTCAACGCGCTGGCGAACGCCCCCCACCCCGCGTCGACATCTCGTTTGCGCGCTCGTTCTGTGTCCTCGTCGGAGCCGCCTCGCCCTAGCGTGCTTTCGATGCAGTGCGTCCATATTTTGTCGCTTAAATATGACCGTTTCCGATGCGAGTGCATTACTTTTCATCGAAACAGTATTTTTGCGAACAAAAGGCAACGTTAGACCACACAAAAAATAGTGAATGGGATATTTAAAAAATGAACACGCACGCAATCTGCCATCTTTCATCATTTCTATTTTTTACCTTGAAAATTGTCAACAAAAATGAGATACTTTACCTCAGAAATGCTAAATATTGATAAAGAAAAAAAAATGGCTATATATTTTTTTTGCCGCTTATCCTCACGAGGGTTACGGGACGTGCTGAAGCTTATCCCGGCTGTCAATGGGCACACCCCGAACTGGTTGCCAGCCAATCGCAGGGCACGTGGAGACAAACAGCCGCACTCACAATCACACCTTGGGGCAATTTATCCATCCATTTTTTGCGCTTATCCTCACAAGGGTTGGCGCAATTTAGTGTCCAATTGATCTTGCTTGTTTTTGGGATGTGGGAGGAAACCGCAGTGCCCACCCGGAGAAACTCCACACAGGCGGGTACGGGATCCAACCCGGGACCTCAGGACTGTGAGGCCAACGCTCTACCAGCTGATCCACCGTGCCGCCTATATTTTGACGATGCTTTCATAATTTTCCATGAGGATGCTAGATTTGTTCACAAAAAAAAATCGACCTTTTTTTTTTCCCCCATGAACACCAAAAACACGCCAAAGCGATGATATGCAAATGTATTAATTTTTCAAGTTAAATACAACTGAACGGAGATTTTTCTGCCACTTTGAGAATGAAAGCAGAACGGGGGAGTCTTGGGGATCCCCCACGCCCTCCCCCAACGGCGCCTCCCCGTCAAGATCTCGTTTACGTCGCGAAAGCTCGCTAATGCCGGCCCCGTCTGGACCGCCGCCCGACCCGTCGCTTCCTCGCAGGCGTCTGATTGAAGCCCGCCGGGTGGCGACGGCACGCGGGGCGACGGGGGCGGCGCGGTGGGGGGGGGGGGGGATTACCCCGAGGCCCTCCGAGGCGGGACGTCGCAAGGCCGCCTTTGTTGAGGACACGGCGCACCTCTGAGCCGGGGGTGTGAAGCAGGTCCATTAACGAGTGGCGGCGAAGGCTGCCCGGGGGACCGAGCGGGGGCTTCTCCTTCCGTCGGCGAGGCCGGCTCGTCATTTGCGTCTTCGTCCCCGCCGGCTCTTGTTTGTCACCCGAACCCGAGGAAAGCGGGCTCCCAGCTCCCGCGGCCATTTTGGAGGCACTACGTAAAGCAACGTCGGATGTCCAAGCGACAAAATATCAAATAAAATCTCAAGTGCGTAATAACAACGAAATAAACGTCTCTATTTTGTCGACTGGAAAACGACATGTCAAGAAGATTTTGAATTATTGTACAAAATAAACCTCAGATTTCTTGAATATTTTGCTTCCGTTTGTCATCTCCAAAATGTGCAAAATGGAGTATTGCATTTCAAAATAAAAGCAGCTTTACTGAGGCAGGCAGCACGGTGGGTCAGCCGGTAAAGTGTTGGCCTCACAGTTCTGAGGACCCGTGTTCGATCCCGGCCCCGCCTGTGTGGAGTTTGCACGTTCTCCCCGTGCCTGGGTGGCTTTTCTTCGGGTGGCCACTCCGGTTTCCTCCCACATCCCCACAACATGAATCGGACACTCTCAATTGCCTCAAGGTGTGATTGTCAATGCGGCTGTTTGTCTCCATGTGCCCTGCGATTGGCTGGCGACCAGTTCAGGGTTTACCCCGCCTCCTGCCCGTTGACGGCTGGGATAGGCTCCAGCACTCCCTGCCACCCTTGTGAGGATACGCGGCAAAGAAAATGGATGGATGGATACTTAGCTGGAGAATTTGGACCATTCCATTTTTTACAGGGGCACAATCGTTCTCAAATTTATTTGACGTTCCCACATCCACGAAAGTTTTTATTTTGCGTGTAGCCCCAGAAAGACACTTCACTTTCACTTCACTTTCATATTTTACGACCATAACCATATTTGCTCCGGCAACCCCACCCCCCACCCCCCACCCCGCCACCAAAAAAAAAAAGTAAATCAAGCTTCTTTGGAGAGCCCTTCGGTCGCAAAAGTGTCGGACGGACTTCACAGGCCCTCAGTGGGCCAAGATTGACGACATCCCCTCGTCTAAACCCGCCAATCGGGCGAGGAAAAACCCAAAACCCCGTTTAGGGAGACAAGAAGGGATCTTGAGGACGGGGGAGAAAAATCCCCCTTCCAGGTTGACCGCACTGCAAATGGATGCTTATCACGTAATATGATCGGTCTTAATTAAGTGCCACAGGTACAAAGAAGCTAGTTGCCTTCAAAAAAGCGGTTCTGCCTCAGGACTCGGCCCGGTCAGTCGGAACAGAATCCTCCGCTGCGGCGCCACTGGGACGCGGTCCACCTCAGATCTTGTCCCAAGTTCTCGATGCAGAATCCACACGGCAGCAGGCTCAGAATTGGAACCTCTCCGAGCACGAAAGGATTGAGGGGATGGGGGGGGGGGGGAGCGGCAATAAAACAGGCTAACGTGTACTAAAAACTAAAAACATTTGATGTTATTAAACTGATGGATTATTACCCAAAAAGGCACATTTTTAGACAAATACCATATTTTGCTCACCATTCAGCTGCATTATAAAATATATATATATATATATATAATAATAAATATAAAAAAAAGTTGAGTACTTTGCTTTGTTTGCCGCAGAAATGCAATATTTGCCACAAAAGGGCAATATGTGTGCACAGCTATTCAACTCCTGACCCGAAAATTTACTTTCAAAACTTTATCATCTTTTGAAAAGTTGTGTCTCAAAAACATTTTGTAAATATGTATCTACACATTGCACAAGAGTGTTGGATTAGGAAAAAAAAAAACGACTAGTCTTTCTTGGAAAAATAAACAATTTTTCCTTTAGAAAAGTGTACCTGCAGACAAAAAGGTGACGTTAAACTTACTTTCAAAACTTTATCATCTTTTGAAAAGTTTTGTCTCAAAAACATTTTGTAAATATGTATCTATAAGCATAAGAGTGTTGGATTAAGAAAAAAAAAGACTAGTCTTTCTTTAAAACAGTGTACTTGCAGACAAAAAGGTGACATTAAAATATAAAAAACAAAGACTTGAAAAAAAAATTAAAATATAAAAGCGTTGAAACTTTTGCATCGGCAGACACGCGAGTTTAATATTTGACATTTCCCATCTTCTTCTCATTTCGCCGACGAGCGGCGAGAGGCCCCGCGTGTTTATTCACACTCTGGTCGTCGTCCCGGAGCGCGGGATTATTCGGGGTGGCGAATTGTGATTTAACAAGCGCCTCTTCTCTCCCCGCCACCTGTGTTCACAACAAACCTCGCCGTTAGCCCCCCCCCCCGAGCGAGAGCACTTCATTACGCCGGCCGTCCTCAGGGGACGCCGCCTCGGAATTCTCGACGGCGGCGCTAAAATGATTTCCGCCGCAACAAAGAACCAGTGGCGGTTCTAGGGGAGGGGCAGGGCAGTGACCCCCCTCCCCCCCTAACGCAGCGCTTGGCCACCCCTGGGTTTGGATAAAGTCATCCCCAAAAATGAAAAATATTGCACCCTCGTTGTTTTAGGACTGGTCTCGTTTGGCAAAAATTAGGATCTCGACGTATATATATCCAGAACAACCTCGGTTCTCGACCGCAATCCGTCCCAGAAGGCGGTTCGAGAACCGATTTGTTCGAAAACCGAATCGATATTTCGCACGTCTGCGTACAGAGGCTGCATTCTACACAATAACAACGACCGGCGTGGATCAGCTGGTCGCGTTATGTTATTTCCGGGTTTTTTGGCGGCGATTTTCGTTGGAAAACAGAAGCAAAAAAAAAAATCTCGAAATTTTCATTTGAAAACCGATTTGTTGGAGAAAAGAACCGAGTACGTATGTCGATACAAATGTCGACTACAAGGGCTGGTTGTGCAGCTGCAAACCCGGAAGTTGCGCCGCGGTCCGAAACAACGATAGCTCGCCTCAGTGGCTTCAGGTGGGTACCAAAACAACGTGAGGTCAAACGACGTAATAACAAGCGTCATAAGCACATAAAAAAAAAATTAAAACAATAATTTTTGAAAAACAATACAAATGCAGATAATTCTGAATATTTTTAGCGTATGGGTAGGAGCCAATTGGTGGTGCGCATTGTACATTGGTAGAAGGGTTTTCCTGATTTTTTTTGGGGGTTCGCATTATACTTAAGGACGCGTTATACTCGAGAAGTTACGGTGGCTAACGTTCCAGTCAGCTTTGTGAATTATTTTCGCCCAGTTTGCCTCACTTCTTGCTGTATAAGAGTTACTCGGAAGAGTACGAGAAAAACCTTGGGTAACGAGCCGCATGCTGCTTCACCGAGGTTTTACATTGTGTTAGCGTAGCAGTAGCGGGCGAAGTTACGTGCTGCGTTCAAGGCGTAATTCTTTGTTCCTGTTTTACGGTCGACGTCTGGCGGTCAACGTGTACTTTGCCGCGAGTGTTGCGCCTCTCTAGTAAAAAAATACTACACCTGAGTTCTTTCCTCACTCCAAAGTAGGAAGCTAATAAATTCACTCAATGCTAATTACAACTTTACTCTTTACTTGTGCATTTAATTCTCTATCAAAAAGTCTCCGAAATAATGTTTCCCTTATGAGTAAAGGTTAACTAATGTACGTAGATAATCCAGCTATCATTTAAACGCCCCACTTCTAACTGTCTTGCAGGTCGTCAAATAATACACCTGGTTATGTAACAAAAAGTGTGAACATTTAATAACGAAATTAAGGTTAGAAAAGCAAATCTCTTCAGTAAATAAATTGAACAAAACAGGCACACATGGCTAGCTAACCTAAGCTAAGGGCCCCCAAAAAAACTGAATCTAATCTGAAATTCAAACCCCAAATGTCACTGCGGTGCTTCACCAGGCAGGAGTGAAGAAAGGTGAAGGTGGTGAAGTTTCCTCTGTCCGGGGTCCTCGTCCCATTTTTCCTTCCTCGAAGTTCAAACGCAGGCCTCGCTAGCCGCGTTAGCTCGACGCCCGCGCCCTTGCCTTCTCCCACTTGGTCCAACACGCAGGCCTCCCTAGCCGCGTTAGCTCGACGCTAGCGCCCTCGCCCTCTCCCTCGTGGACCAACGCGCAGGCCTTGCTATCTAGCGTTAGCCGGTTGCTAGCGCCCAAGCCAAGTCCCGTGCGTGCACTTAGCCCCCTGTGGTAGCGGCTAACTGATTTGAGTAGTCCGCTCAAACGACACAACTGGACTTTTTTTTTACCTGTACCAACTTTTTACCGGGTTACACCAGCGTAGCGGCCGCCATCCCTCTCACGCCGGATGTCTCGCGGTCGGCGTACCTAATGAAGCGGCCCAGCGAGCTCAGCGCCAGCGCTCCCCGGGGCGCCGCGGGGCCGCCGCGTTGCTAACGAAGTGGTAAATTCAGTGTTAATGAGTGGCTTCACTGTTGCCACCTCCTCCGAGGTAAAAAAAAAAAAAAAAAAAACCTCTCACGCTCGCCTCCCCCGTCTTCTTCCATCTGTCGGGGCGTTAGCCGGGAACAGACGCTCCCCGTTTACGGCCAAAGCGTCGCCCCGCGCACCTCCCCGATCGACGGGGTGGCGAACGCGTCAAAGCTACCCGAGCGCGGGCCTCATTAGCGGCACGCGTCTATATATAACCGAGTGGATTTTTTTTGGTTTGTTTTTTCTTCATATATTTATCTATTTGCTGGTATTTACTTGAGTTAGCGCATGTTAAAAGGCTGCCTTTGCCTTGCCTGCAGATATTTACAAGGATTAGCAGCTCTAATACGCTTAAGCTGTATGCACAGATCAATCTGCGAGCGGCTTTTGCTCACCCGCTTTGATTAGCGCGCCGTGTTGCGCGCTTGACAGCCAACAAAACAAACTGCACTTATGTACTAAAGACTTCTATTTTTACTTGTATTGTTTATAATACTTGCGATGTTCTCCAGTCTATGATCTGGAGATGAAAAATAAGAAGAAAAAAAAACCCCAAAAGTTTTACCGGGGTGTACTGCAGAGCTCAATTTGTGCAATTAGCAACAAAATCTGACATGTCGATGCTTCAAGATCTCACGTAGGCGAGCCTGATCGGGATTTTGGCTTTGGTACAGTCCGGTCAGGTAGTTCCCCGCACTGGAGGAAATCAGGTGTCAGACTCAAGGCCCGGGGGCCAAATCCGGCCCGCCGCATGATTTTATGTAACCCGCGAAGCCAAATCATGCCTATCAACTTCCATGATTTTTGTTGACATATATATATATATATATATGGAGTACAACCTCAGTTTTGGGCCACAATCCGTTCCAGAAGGCGGTTCGAGAACCGATTTGTTCGAAAACCAAGTGCCCCCCCCCCCCCCAAACACTGCGCTTGGCCGCCCCTGGGTTTCGATAAAGTCGTCCCCAAAAATGAAAAATATTGCACCCTCGTTGTTTTAGGACTGGTCTCGTTCGGCAAAAATTACGATCTCGACATATATATATATATATATATATATATATATATCCAGAACAACTTCGGTTCTCGAACATAATCTGTTCCAGAAGGCGGTTCGAATCAGATGCCCCAGCCGCCTCATCTGGCTCCTCAACGGCGTCCGACACTGAGACCCTCCCGGATGACCGAGCTTCTCAGCCGTTCTCTAAGGGAGAGCCCGGATCGATTCCTGCTCAATGATGTTGCTGTTATCTGCCCTGCGACGGACTGGCGACCAGTCCAGTCTGTAATCCGTCTCTTGCCCCAAGCTAGCTGGGGTAGGCTCCGGCTTTCCCGTGGAGGAAACTGATTTCTCCCGCTCGTATCCAGGATCTTGTTCTTTTGGTCGCGCCCCGCATTTCGTGCCCATAGGTGAGGGTTCGAACGTAGATCGACTGGTAAATTGAGAGCTTCGTTTTTCGACTTAGCTCCCAATTTACCACAACAGACCGGTCCAAAAATGAGCAAGCTGAAGCAGTAAAACTTGGACCTGCACAGCATTCTGTTCGAAAGGTATTTGAAAGTACACGTAGTAGACGGAACCCTCAAATCCCAGTTCACGTCCCAACCCCTGAAATTCTCAATTTAGGTACGCGTTTGTGAGACATTGTTGTCCCCCAAAGTTCATCGGGTTCAGGTACTCTCTGCTTTTGCATCACGTCACAGCTGGTACCTGTGGGGGGGGGGGGGGGGCGGATTGGGGCTAAAACTCCACCACCCGCCGACCGCCGCAAAACTTTTTCCACCACCGACGACTGCGAGCGAATTTCTCGAGCCGTCGCGGCCCATCGGGAGCTGAGCTCGGTCTTCCGAGGCGGGAGGTTGGAGGATCACGACCCCGCCCGATACCGCCCCCCCCCCCACTTTGCCGCTAACACCCCCCCCCCCCCCAGCCCTTCCCGGCGTCGACAGCTAATTTGACGCAAACGCATTTGCTTGACACTCCTCCTTCACGTCAAGGTGAGAACATTCCCGGTTTGGCTGGCGTTCAAGCATCAGATTAGCGGATGCATCACACTCTAAAATCCGTCGTCGTCGTCGTCCTCCCGCGATGAGATTCGTATCACAAAAAAAAAAGAAGCCAGAAAGCCTCTTAAATCTGTGCAGCGGAAAATAAAGAGACGCCGCGCCTTCCCCCCGCCTGGATGATGTTCTCTTTTATCCCGCTGAAATCCCGTCGCCCAAAGGTCATTTCCATAATAATACTCTCTCTCGTCCCTAATGGGATTCCGCTTGTGATTATGTATGCCGGCGTCTTGGCGATGCGGCCCGTCTTCGCCCGTCGCGCAGATGTAATTACAGCGGGCCTTTGATAGCTAAACAATGTAATTTACTGCTTGACTGCGAGTACACACTCGCATTACTCGGCCCGCCGGGGAGCGGACGGCGCTCGCTCGGCCGGCCGGGGAAATTGAACGCCGCCGCCGTCCGCCGAATCGACGGCGTGGAAAGATGTGGGGGGGGGGGGGGGCGGGGGTGACAAAAACAAAACAAAAACAAAAAAAAAAACTGCAGAGCTTTTCCTAATCGTTTAATAGATTCCGATTCGGAGGGACTTCGTCGATCCCCGGCGATTCATTCGCGCCGCGTTCGGAACTTCGACAAACGCTCGTCGGGACGGGGTCAAAGAGGACCTGCGGGGGAGGCGGAGCCGCACCTGGAAATAAATCAAAAAACGCCCAGAAAAGCGACGAAACGCGAACAAATCGTAGACGAGATGAGAGCGAGATTCGTCGAAATAGCCCGGCAGGCACGTGGCGCCCGAGGATTTCATCGCAAATATTGTATTTAAATATGGAGAGATGTGGAACCATCAAGGGAAAATGAAAAAAATGATGCTTATTTGACTGACAGGTGGCTTTTTGAGAGTGGAAAGAGATGACTAATTTGTCAGAATTTTGAACATGTCCCAAAAAAATGTATACAAACTTTAAATAATGATATTTTTAACCATTAAAAACAAAATTAAAAAAGATGCAAGACGACAGATCATAGTACGGGTGTTTGATTGACAGGTGACGTGCCCACTGGCTTTTGAGAGTGGAAAGAGACGATTAGTTCGTTATAATTTTGAACGTGTCCCACAAAAAAATGTATAGACACTTTGAATAATGATATTTGTAACCATCAAAATAAAATTAAAAAAGATGCAAGACTACAGATTGTAGTACATTTGATTGACAGGTGACACGCCCACTCGCTTTTGAGAGTGGAATGAGACGATGAGTTAGTCATAATTTTGAACGTGAAATTTATACACTCTTTAAATAATGATGTTTGTAAATTCTTTTGCATCTTAAAAAATATTGGAATTATAATAAATAAGTTTACAATAATTTAAAGTGTGTATAAATTTTTTGGGATACCCTGGGTGTATGTATAATTTCATATATATGTATATATATATATATATATATTAACCCTACTTGTGTCTAGTTTACTGTAAAAATTCATTCTGATGCATTTATTGCAAATAATAACAATAGTCACCTGATAGTGTAGTGGTGCACGCGTCTGCCTTTGGTGCGTGGGATCGATTCCCGCTCAATGTCGGTGTCGATATCTGGCGACCGGTCCAGCGCGTAGTCCGCCTTTCGCCCGAAGCGAGCTGGGATGGGCTCCGGCTTTCCCGCCACCCTTGTGAGGATAAGCGGCTTGGATAGTGACCTGACCTGTTTGTATAGCAGATAAAGCAAAGGTAAAAGGGTGTAGTACTGTCGTACTTTATCGACGCGTATCAGTCCACATTTTTCAGAAATGTGAAATTTCCAAACGTTCATGTTTTGTGTGTGTGTGTGTGTGTGTGTGTGTGTACCAAAGCTATCGCGTTGTGGTCACATGACCTGATGAACATTCAATATTGAGACATCCAATTGGATCACCATGTCTCGGTGGTGAAGCAGTAAGTGGCTCACTGCTCATCGTTATTTGCATTTTTTAAAAATAATAATACATCCATCCATCTATCCGTCCATTTTCTTCGCCGCTTATCCTCACGAGGGTCGCGGGGAGCGCTGGAGCCTGTCCCGGCTGTCAACGGGCAGGAGGCGGGGTCCACCCAGAACTGGTTGATAATAATACATAATTTTTTAAATTTATGAACATAACATTTTCTTTTGTACTTACTCGCTTGCTTTTGTATGCTTCACACTGCTAATATAGCAAAAGCATTTACTACAAATAGTCTGGATAGTTTTTGGATGTATGCTAAAATGTTCCACTTTCATTGTTTCTTGTTTGGACGGCGCACTTCTTGCCGCATATCCTGCTATCGGGTCAGCCGGAGTCGCTACGCTAATGATAGCATTTCATCTTGGTTAAAGAAAACGCGCGTTTTCTCATTTGTTTGTGACGAGCGGCGGTGAAAACTGCGCTAAATGGAAACGCGCCATCCGGAATCATCCGGCGGTCGGCAACCGCGTGGCCCCGCCCTCCGTGAGAGCCGCGCGGCCGGAGCGCTCACATGCCCCCGACGCGAACACTTCGCCCGTCTTCTTCTCTCGTTTGAAATGAGGGCAAAAAAAAAAAAGATTTTTAAAGTAAGAGAAATCCTCCTCTGTCAGACGCGGCCGCCTTAATCCGTTTAATTTGGAAAGGTATTGTTTGGAGCTTTAGCGCTGATGTGCGCTAATCCCGCGCCGCCGCAAACGAGGCCGTGTCAGCACATTTAATCGGAGAATCCCAGGTTGAGGCGCTGTTTGATGTTTCCACCTGCGATTGAACATGCCTGCCGTCTTAACCCGACTGTCACTCGCCCGCCCGTCGCCCGGGTTCCCGTTTCACCTTTTTTCGTCAGCAAGACCACTTCACAGTCTTTTCACTCCTTGACACCCCCCCCCCCCCGCATTCCCTCCTTCCCCGCCTCACCCTTTTGTGATATTTTTTGTTTTTTTTTATTCACGAAAAAGTTAGTCCAGTTTTTACTCTCTTTTTCTGCTGGATGCTAAGATAAGATAAAATAAGCTAAGCTAAGCTAAGCTAATGCTGTTTTTCATGTACGTCAATAACTGGAAGTTGAAATGAAATCTTAAATCTGATGACGACGGCAACACGTCGTACGTTTGTCATGACAAGATGGCGCGACGTTGAGCGCGAGTCTGAGCTATCGTACGCTCGGTTCTAATTCTTGTACGCTTAGCGCGTTCTTGAATGTTCCGTTCCAATTGTACGTTTCTATTCTTGACGGTTATCAATATTTAGCACAAGTATCGTTAATTCTCATGCGCCGTTTTTCCCGAGTGTGAACAATTGAATGTTCGTAACGATGACGGTTGGCGTAAGTGTGACCGCACCTGACGCGTGATTCTGTCTACCGCATTCCGAGCTTGCCGTCTCCTTTGTACAATTTCTCCTCCTCCTCCTGACGAGAAATCTTCGGAACATTTGCCGCGACGCTCTGAACTGTCAAAAAGTCACGCGGAAAACGCGAGGGTCGAATTTATTTGACGCCGTCCCCCGCGCGGCGCGATTGTCCCGTCGCGCCCTTTCGACCGGGCGTCGGAAACCGCTCGTTAAACGCGGGCGAAGAGCGCGCCGCAGCCGAACAAATCAAAGGGCCGGCCGTCGACGAAAAGGAGCTAATATTTCCTCAACAAGCCCGGAGAGACGCCGTGGCGGGATGCAAATTGCCTCCCAGGAGAGTCGCGCTCACCAGAGGAGCGGGAAGTAGCCGGGAGGCGGCACGGAGCTAATGAGTGTAACACTAAATGTATACAAAGGCGAGGGCGCGCAGCCTAGCTACTAGCGCCAATTAATAGCAGCTTATCAATGGAGGGGCTACTGGAAGAAGGGGCGCGGCCGCCATTAATTCCGCGGGGGTGTGGGGGGGGGGGGGCGGCCGGCGTTCATCGGCCCCGGGGGAGAGCGGCCGGTGCCGGCCCTGCCGAGTTAAGGAGGTTTTAAAAAGCGCTCACTTGACACATCAAAACAAATCACGGGCCCGATCGAAGGGGGCCGCTGCGAGGGGTTCAGGATTGGGGGGGGGGGGGGGACGGGACCTGCCCCTGTAGCGAAAGGCAACCCGGATACATTCCAGACGCATGAATAATTACTGTTTTAAGAAACAATCAGTGTGAAGGAGAAGGGCCTGCCAATGCAATTAGCATTTGCCATTAGCGTCATTAGCATCGTTAGCATTTTGACACGCGGCTAACGGGCTCGTTAGCCCGAGTGACATATCTGAATGCGGTTTTGTGACACTGGGACATTATGAAATTAGCAAACCGGAATTAATAACGTCAGTGTTAGGACCGTACAACATTTTTTTTTTTTTTTTGGCTTCTGCGCATGCTAATAATAATTGTGGTGACTTGCAAAATATTTGTCACGTATTATTCTAATATTTCTCAAATTTTTACTCCTCTTATGTTGCTCCAGTATGTAACATTGAAAAAAAACAACAACTTTACAAAAAATTAAAATAAGAAAACAAAATTTTGAATATCTTGAGAAATAATTAAATGCTGTATCTTCATAAAAGAAACTAATGCAGCATACAATATACAAAACATTTTTTCTTAAAGAAAACATTTACATTCAGATCAATCATGAATGGAATAAAACAGGAAAATGTATTTTAATTGAAAGATTATTGCAATGCTTAGATTTACGCTTCAAAAAGTCGGCGTGGTGGAGCAGCTGTAGAGCGTCGGCCTCGCAGTTCCGCGGTCCCGCGTTCGATCCCGGCCCCGCCTGTGTGGAGTTTGCAGGTTCTCCCCGTGCCTGCGTGGCTTTTCACCGGCCTCTTCGGTGTCCTCCCAAAAACATGCGACAATAATTGCCCGTAGGTGCGATTATGAGTGCGACTGTTTGTCTCTGTGTGCCCTGCGATTGGCTCGCGACCAGTTCGGGAATTGCCCCGCCTCCTGCCCCATGAAAGCTGGTGTACAGCTGGTTTAGGCCCTCGTGAGGATAAGCGGCTCAGAGAATGGGTGGATGGATTGATTTACATTTAGGAAAAATGTATAATGTCGACATTTTGAATATTATACCTGTGTTTAATAAAACAACGCAATCATAAAAGTATTAAGTCATCCAAAATATTTCTTAAAATGAGTAAAAACTAAATATTTTGAATATTAAAAATGCATGTTGCAATATCAAGTCCAATTGCAGTGAGGTTCAATGATGGTAATTTAATAATGGTTGAACAGTTGAAGGCTTCATGATCTCTTTAAGGGGGGCGCGGCTTAATAATCATAATCAGAGCTAACGAAACAAACAGTTTGGGCGTTTTTTGGGGGGGTGCAGCTGCCGGTTGGATCTGCCAAAAAAAAAAAAAAATCCCGCAAGACTTTGGGGCCACTCGTCACGCGGAAAGTTCGCAACGCATAACAGTAAAAAGATGATGATGAAGATGATTCTGATGACGATGAAGGCGACGATGCGGCTGCCATGACGACCTTCCTTAACGAGGACGCATCAGCGGTCGCCTTCCGCCCCTCAGTGGGCGAAAGGCACACAGCACCGCCGCGTGGGTGGGGGTGGGGGTGGGGTCGGGGTGGGTGGGGGCCCCGGCATTTATTTCACGATTCTTATCATGTCAAGGGTTAAAAATTTTTTTTTAAAAAGTCCGAATAAATTCCAGGAAATTGAAAAAAAAAAATCACTGGTAGAATGTTTAAATAAGGCTTGCTGCATTCTTCTTGTTCATGATTTTCTTTGGAAAGTTTTTGTTTTTTTGTTTGTTTCTAAAAATATGTATCAACAGTGACAGTCATCTTTTGGGGGGGGGGCTTCTTTGATGTTTGCAAAATCTCATTTAGCCGACTTGAAGTGTCTCAATTTTTATTTTTTTTTTTGACAGTTTACATTCGATTTGTGGAATATTGTTTCTGATGTTTGCAAAAAACATGAATTGAAGCAACATTGTCTTTGTCATGTTTTAAAAAAAAAATGTCCATTTTGTTGGATGATTCAAAATGTTATGTTGACAAAATCACTCATCGTGTTTGATTTTAACGATTCAAAATTGTCTTGCTTGCAAAATGTTTGCTAAAGAAACAAAATTCTTTGTGAAAAATGTTGACGAAAAATACTAAATTTATAGGCAAGCATAATTAAAGTATTCAAACAAAATCCCAAATATTTTCTGTATATTCATAAAAAATATAATAAAAGTAAAATACAATACATAAATCTAAAAACATAAAATACCTAAATACATATAAATGCATTACCATGCAGAAATATATTACAAATCTAAAATATGAATACAAATTCAAGTATGAAGATAAAATATGAGTCATATAAAAATAAGTGAACATAACATAACATAAAATACATGACATACGTTTATAGAATCAAGTAGAAAAATGCAAAAATACATATAACACACACTCATAAAACAATAACATCTATAATACACAAGACACAAATGCATTCCAATATAAAATTATGATTCAACACATAATTTCATTGATTTATTGAACAAATTACTATGCGACGTTAACGAGACGTAGCATGTTAGCATCGAGGCGCCGGAAAGCTAACACGAAGCGCGGCTGTTGATTGTTTGGCGCGGCGCGACCCGGCGAGCGTCGCCTTGACGACCGACATCGCAGCTTTAATTTGGCCGCCGCCGCGTTAACAGCCCGCAGGTGCGACGCGGAAGTACAAAAACGCGTTTCGGGCTGCCGCTACGATGGCGCCGCTCACAACTCGACGGTCAATTAAGGCTGGCGGATTTCTGTCGAAATTGTGCGGGAGTGCTGCGGAATCGAGGGGGGAGTCCAAATGTCGCGACGGGAGGGGGGAAAGTTCAATCACTTGGCCATTTTGTTTATGATGTTGCTCGTGCTGCGTGGCTATGATTTTTGCTACATGGCCACCACGATGTTTGCCATTTGGCCAAGTCATTTTCGATGTGGCCATTTTGTTTACGGTGTTTGCACCGTGGCCACGATGTTCGCTATGTAGCTGCGATGTTTGCGATGTGGCCACGATGGGCTGGTGCTGCGTGGCTATTATTTTTGCAATGCGGCCGCGATGTTTGTGGTGTGGCCATTTTGTTTATGGTGTTGCCGCGATGAGCTCGTGCTGCGTGGCTATGATTTTTGCTATGTGGCCGCGATGTTTGTGGTGTGGCCATTTTATTTATGATGTTGCCACGATGAGCTCGTGATTTTTGTCATGTTGTCACCACGATGTTTGCGATTTGGCCATTTTGTTGACGATTTTAGCTACAATTTTGGCTTTTTGGCCGGAATGTTTGTCACGTGGCCATTTTGTCTATGATGTTGCCACGATGAGCTCGTGCTGCGTGGCTATGATTTTTGCTATGTGGCCGCGATGTTTGTGGTGTGGCCATTTTATTTATGATGTTGCCACGATGAGCTCGTGATTTTTGTCATGTTGTCACCACGATGTTTGCGATTTGGCCATTTTGTTGACGATTTTGGCTACAATTTTGGCTTTTTGGCCGGAATGTTTGTCACGTGGCCATTTTGTCTATGATGTTGCCACGATGAGCTCGTGCTGCGTGGCTATGATTTTTGCTATGTGGCCGCGATGTTTGTGGTGTGGCCATTTTATTTATGATGTTGCCACGATGAGCTCGTGATTTTTGTCATGTTGTCACCACGATGTTTGCGATTTGGCCATTTTGTTGACGATTTTGGCTACAATTTTGGCTTTTTGGCCGGAATGTTTGTCACGTGGCCATTTTGTCTATGATGTTGCCACGATGAGCTAGTGCTGCGTGGCTATTATTTTTGCAATGCGGCCGCGATGTTTGTGGTGTGGCCATTTTGTTTATGGTGTTGCCGCGATGAGCTCGTGCTGCGTGGCTATGATTTTTGCTATGTGGCCGCGATGTTTGTGGTGTGGCCATTTTATTTATGATGTTGCCACGATGAGCTCGTGATTTTTGTCATGTTGTCACCACGATGTTTGCGATTTGGGCATTTTGTTGACGATTTTGGCTACAATTTTGGCTTTTTGGCCGGAATGTTTGTCATGTGGCCATTTTGTTTATGATGTTGCCACGATGAGCTAGTGCTGCGTTGCTATGATTTTTGCTATGTGGCCGCGATGTTTGTGGTGTGGCCATTTTATTTATGATGTTGCCACGATGAGCTCGTGATTTTTGTCATGTTGTCACCACGATGTTTGCGATTTGGGCATTTTGTTGACGATTTTGGCTACAATTTTGGCTTTTTGGCCGGAATGTTTGTCATGTGGCCATTTTGTTTATGATGTTGCCACGATGAGCTAGTGCTGCGTGGCTATGATTTTTGCTATGTGGCCGCGATGTTTGTGGTGTGGCCATTTTATTTATGATGTTGCCACGATGAGCTCGTGATTTTTGTCATGTTGTCACCACGATGTTTGCGATTTGGCCATTTTGTTGACGATTTTGGCTACAATTTTGGCTTTTTGGCCGGAATGTTTGTCACGTGGCCATTTTGTCTATGATGTTGCCACGATGAGCTAGTGCTGCGTGGCTATGATTTTTGCTATGTGGCCGCGATGTTTGTGGTGTGGCCATTTTATTTATGATGTTGCCACGATCTTCGGTATGTGACCGCCGCAATGTTTGCGGCGTGGCCACGATGGGCTGTGTGGCTACAATTTTGGCTTTTTGGCCGGAATGTTTGTCACGTGGCCATTTTGTCTATGATGTTGCCGCGATGAGCTCGTGCTGCGTGGTTATGATTTTTGCTATGTGGCCGCGATGTTTGTGGTGTGGCCATTTTATTTATGATGTTGCCACGATGAGCTCGTGATTTTTGTCATGTTGTCACCACGATGTTTGCGATTTGGCCATTTTGTTGACGATTTTGGCTACAATTTTGGCTTTTTGGCCGGAATGTTTGTCACGTGGCCATTTTGTCTATGATGTTGCCACGATGAGCTAGTGCTGCGTGGCTATTATTTTTGCTATGTGGCCGCGATGTTTGTGGTGTGGCCATTTTATTTATGATGTTGCCACGATCTTCGGTATGTGACCGCCGCAATGTTTGCGGCGTGGCCACGATGGGCTGTGTGGCTACAATTTTGGCTTTTTGGCCGGAATGTTTGTCACGTGGCCATTTTGTCTATGATGTTGCCGCGATGAGCTCGTGCTGCGTGGCTATGATTTTTGCTATGTGGCCACCACGATGTTTGCCATTTGGCCAAGCCATTTTCAATGTGGCCATTTTGTCTACGATTTTTGCTCTGCGGCCACGATGGGTTGGTGCTCTGTGGCTACAATTTTGGCTTTGTGGCCGCGATGTTTGTCACGTAGCCATTTTGATGAGCTAGTGCTGCTTGGCTATGATTTCTGGTCATTTGCGATGTAGCCATTTTGTTTATGATGTTTGCTGTGTGGCCACAATGTTCACTAAGTGGCCAGTGCTGTGTGGTTACAATTTTGGCTTTGTGGCCGTGATGTTCGCCATGTAGCCATTTTGTTTACGACGTTGCCACGATGAGCTCATGCTCCGTGGCTATGATTTATGATTTTTGATATGTGGCCCCCCACGACGTTTGCGATGTGGCCATTTTGTTTACGATGTGGTCGCAATGTTCGCTATGTGGCCGCGATGTTTGCGACGTGGCCATTTTCTTTATGATGTGGCCACGATTTTTGCTATGTAACCGCGGCGTTCGCTTCGTAGCCACGGTGGGTTGGTGCTGCGTGGCCGGGGTGTCCGAGCAAAAATAATAACATGCTGTATGTAACTAAATATTTCGTCATGCCAAATATTCCAAGTACTATGTGTCCATAATTGTATCATAGTCATGAAGTACATCACATTGTATAATTTGTTGCATTGTATTTGTTGTTATTTTGCCTTGTAGTCCGCTGTCTGCATCCAGGTGTGCATTGCAAAGGAGGGACTGTGTTCTCAATGGCCTGAGCTTCAGGTGAAAGTCATTTCAAGAAGTAAATAGCGCGTCAAATGCGTATCGTGTCAACTTGTTCCTGATGCACTTTTTTTTTTTTTTTTTTTTTGGTCCGTTTGTACAATGCAGACATTTCGTCCTGAGTTCAATGGGCAGAATTCGACGTTAGCATACGAAATCGAATCGTTGAAATACTGTACAAGTTGTTCGGCGTTTACACGATGACGTGCGTTCAGTGTGTTTTTGAAGAAATGACATTTTGACAGCAGGCGCACGCGGCCTTTCGCCGGCTTTTTGCGTTTCAGCGGCAGAGAAAGGGTTAAACGCGTGAACGTGAAATTGGTTTTAATGAAAGTGCTGAAAATGCGCCGCTCGTCTATTTTTAATGTGGGGAGTCGCTGGTGCGCCGCTCAAGCAAGCGGCTTTGACCCTCATTTAAATTGTACAACGCACAATGCATTATTCATGGCGGACATCTTGTTTTTTGTGTTTTTTTTTTTGGGGGGGGGGGCGGTTGTTTCGTGACTCTTGGAAGAACAGCATGTTAGCATGTTAGCATAGAATCTTTTATTTCTCGCTTATTTGCTAATTAGCAACTCATCCGGTGCTACCTGAGCATTCAGTGTAGAGTTTTTAAAAAAATGGATGAAAAGGTGTTTGCGTGCGCGCGCGGCCACGTCAATTAATTGGCTGCTAATTGGCATATTCATAAAGAAATGAAATATTGATGGCGCTAAGCAAAGCGCTAACACGTCTTTGACTGTACAGCACTTCAATTATCAGCCAGAAGTGAAGCCAAATCTTCTCCAAACGCATCTGAATATTCATGCCCTGACTGGGCAAATATGACTTATTTATAGGCGCTGAATTATTAAGCGAGCGGAATGCGGATACTTAATGATTAATAGTGATATATTGAGAAACTGTAAGACATAAATATTTGCGCATAAATATTTATCCGCCAGCCAGCGACTCTTATCTGGTTTTGCTTTGTGTGCTGACTTGGGTGTTAGCTTACTCCAGATTTGTGTTATGTTTTTTTTTTTGTTTTGTTTTTTTTTTTCCTGCTGGTTTCCCCGCCGGGTACATTGTTTGGATTTGCGTACATCAATTATTTGGTTCTGGGTGTATTACAGGGCGTACTACTGGTGGGTACATGACTGAGGACACCGCTGAACACGTGATTACATGTTGGAACAGTATTTGCTTCTGAGTACCGTGGACAATAAGCCAGGATGTACCATCGAGACGCGTTTCGGAGGTCGATCCCCCCCTCGAGAAAAAATTCAAAATATATTAAAAAATATTACAATATTTAATATAACAATGTTTTTTTTTTTAAAAAAAAAAAAAACCTTTAAAATATATCTTAAACAACTCAGCCGGAAACCGTTGTCCTCATAGTTCTGAGGTCCCGGGTTCAATCCCCGGACCCCTTTGCGTGGGTTTTCTCCGGGCACTTCCTCCCACGTCCCAAAAACATGCAACATTAATTGGACACTCGAAATTGCCCATTGGTGTGATTGGTCGACTTATTGTCTGTCTCTATGTGCCCTGCGATTGGCTGGCGACCAGTTCAGGGTGTACCCCGCCTCCTGCCCATTGACAACTGGGATAAGCTCCGGCGCTCCCCGTGACCCTTGTGAGGATAAGCAGCAAATAAAATGGATGGGTAGATATATTAAACAATGAAAGCAAAATTTAAATTAAAAAAAAAGAGATAATGCAAATATTGCAGATGTCGAACCATGAATATTAATGTAGAAATAAGGGATTCATCTGTTTGGTGGAGAAATCTTAATCATAAATCAATATTTAAAAAAAAAAAAAAAAAGACTTGTATCCTAATTTATTGAGTTGTACCTGTCCTCTTTCTTCTCTCGTCGTGTACATAATTCGGCCCAGAGGACAACACTAGGTGCACCGTAGTACATCATTGGGTGCACCTCAGGGTACATTACTCGGTCCTGAGAATTTGACTACTTGCACCGTATGATAGCTTGATTGCTTGTTCCGGGTAATATTCTTTTTTGTTTCACGGGATGCTTTACTGGGTATACCAGGTGACTTCACCATCACTGCACGCACCACTGAGTCCACTTTGTAGCATCTTAGCTAAGTAATGTGGAAGTGAGAGGAGGAGCTTCATTTAGTCAGGCCTTAGCCTCGTCTAATAGAAAAGACTGCTTGAAGTTCAGCGATCATTATGCTGCAATTATGAACATATCTCGTCGTCCATTTGGTTTTTATTCCTCTCGAGGACGTGCTTCCGCGTCGGGTCAACGCGAACCGTTCGGCGCCGTTTCCCTGCAGTTGGAGCGCGTGACCACTAGGGTGCAGAGCGGTGCCGACCGTGCTGAGTTTTTCCAGGACCCCGCCGTGAAACCGCTGCTCACAAATTGCATTTTGATATGCAAAACGCTTTTTAAATGCATATGATATGCTATTTAAAAAAGTCCTCAATACGGGTAAATATGGCACATTAAGTCTTGTAATATTCTTAAGAGATTAGCAGTATGTGTGTGCGTGTGTGTGTGCATGCGTGCGTGTTTGTGTGTGTGATCAAATATTAATTCTCCTAAAGTTGCTCTTTTAAGAGCGCGTCTTTGATGTGGATGTAATTTTTCATCAGCGAAGCAGATCTGCTGCCGGGAGAGCAGCGGGACATGTTTCTTTGATGAGTTGCTGACGAGGCGCGCTCGTTTCCAGATAATTGCGGGCCGAGGACGCCGTGCCCGGCATCGTAGCGCAACTCGGCAGCGTCAACTCGGGATCGAGTCTGATTTTGTACGGTGTGTAGTACGTGTCCGCGCGCTGTAAAATAAAAGGTGAAAGTCTCGGGAAGTACTCACGTAACCCAATTGCAACGGAGTCGGGACATTGTGCAAAACGTGAATGAAAACAGAACAGATCCCTGTGGGATTCCCTTTTCAATCCATTTTCAAATGAATACTCTACCAGGAGAAGATATTCCAATTTTGTTTTCTGATAAATGTTCACTCATTTTGAAGTCCAATGCTCGGAAGGCGTTCTCTCATGAGCAAGGCATGGGCGCTGCCAAAGAGGGGCGGGGCCTGACCACCGCTCCGGGCGGTTCCAACTCTGACGCCTGTTACAGCTGTTTCACATTCGGACTGTCGTAAGACAGGCGTTTAAGTTTTTGTCACTCGTTGAGTATGCTTTTCCGCATCCTGCGTTACTCCCCCACTGCGCCATCATAGTCCAGTCGCGAATTTTGTTATGCTCCTTAGTTGGCTCATAGTTCTCGGACCTTGTTTCTTGGTTTTGTTTTTTTTTTGGATCCTGCCTTCTTGGACTGTGTAATCGTGCACAACTTTAGTGTATAATAAAACCCAGTGAAACATCATGCCTTTGCTTGGGAGTCCTGGATTTGAGTCGGGACCCGCTCCGCTGGTTCGTGACAGATCAGAACGGCTCTGACACGGACGGCCATGTTTCCCACACTGGAACAGAGAACAGGAACTGAGCACAATTATTTAATTTTGTAGTTGGAATTTACTTCCCATTCTTGGGAAATACATTCCTAAGTCTACAACTTCACTTCCTCAATCGTCCGGGGTCACCATTGTCGTGTTTTGTACGTCATAGTGTCCCTGCAGACATTTTCAATGAGAGAAAAGTCTGGACTGCTGGCAGGCCCGTGTACTACTTGCAGTTTTTTTTTTTTTGCTACACTGTTGTATCATGTGCGGAATGTATCTTGCTGATATAAGCAGGGACGTCCCTGAAGAAGATGTTGCTTGGATGGCAGCATACAGTTCTGCATAACCTGTAAGTACTGTACCTTTTCGTATTACTCTCGCCTTCCCAGGTGTGTCAGTTAGCCACACCGCGGGGCTTACCTAACGCACCCCTAGACCAACCCAAACGCTGGCTTTTCAACTTTGCGCTATGAACAATCCGAATGGTGTTCCATTCGTAGTCCAGAATTTTCGACACCTATATTGCGCTTCCTCGAAGTGCGCCGGTTTTGCCATGATGACTTCCGACACACACCCTGGACGTACCGGGCGCAGTCAAAACAAAATACAGTACAGACTCGGTTCTCGAACGTCCTCGTTCTCGAACAAATCGGTTTTCGAATGAAAATTTCAAGATTTTTTTGCGCCTGTTTTCGATTGAAAATCGCTACTGGAACGCCCCCCCACAAAATCCGGAAATAACAGAACGCGCACGGTCAGACCAGCTGACCCACAACGTGCTCTGATGTGAATTCCGAAAAAAAAAAAAAACGGGAAATAACATAACACGCTCGGCGGCTGATTCGGTTTCCGAACAAATGGGTTTTCGGACCGACTTCTAGAACGGATTGCGGTCGAGAACCGTGGCTCTACTATAAGCGCTAAAGGTGTTTCCATCTTCCCCGGGCGCTAGACATGCGTCAGCCTCTGGAGTGCGCGTGGAAAAGTTGACAAATATGCGCAAGGCCAGATATGAGAAGGGAATCCCCCACACTTCAAAATTACTCCACCCAGAGTTCCAAAAGGGAAAAAAAAATGAAATTAAAAAATTGTCAAGGGAATAAAATGTATTCGCTTTAGTTTTTCATGGAAAAGGCAAATGGAGCAATCGGAGAAAATGACTACGTAACCAAAAATGTAATTAGCATCTTCAGAAATAATGTGCGAGACATTTTTGGCATTACAAGTTCCAAAAATATTTCTTCCGAATGTTTTTTTTTTTCTTTTGGAAATATAACAAGGAGCCGTAATTCAAATTCACATATCGATCTTGTGAATTGTCTTTCTGAAGGAAATTCAGTGGCGCATGTCTGGAAAATGATTGCGTCTACGTCTTTAAAAAGCAAATTATGTATTTTTCCCCATTTAAAATCTTCCGTGTTGGACGCGCACGCCCGTCATGGCCGCCAGTTCGCGTCGATCCCGCTTTGAAGGTTCGCAAAGCGCCGGCGGTCTCGAACGCATCGCGAGCTCGCTGTTGATGTTCCAAACCACCCTAGTGCCGATTCGGCGAGGGGGGGGGGGGGGATTTTCCGAGGAAGACAAATAAAGATGAGTTTGTTCTCGTCAAAGTTCCAAGAAGTTTCTACAATGTTTGATTCATCTAAAGAGAATAGCCGATGACAACGCTTTAGAGTCAGGGAGAGCGCTCAAGGACCCACCCCCCCCCCCACCACCACCACCACCCCCACCCCCAGTCGGCCTCCCTGCGCGCCTTGTTACGCGCCGCTCAGTAAACAAGACCGGCTAACAACTTAATTGATTGACGGGTCCTTCGGCTTTCAAGCTGCCACACTTTATTTGCTCGAGTTGGGGAAACTGAAGGCTGGCGGGCACGCGGGAGGATTTGGAGGGATTCTGGGGCGTCAATGGGACACCTTTAATGAGCCCCCCGCCAGATCCCCCCAAAAGCCGCCCGCCTCGTCCCGAAAACGAGAAGACTTCGTCCGGTCAAGCCTTGTGTCGAGCTTCACTCGCCGCCGCTGTTCGGTTAGCACGTAGCATTAGCGGCCGCCTATGAACCAGGTCGATCGATGCTTTTCACGTGACGTCATGAGTCACATGACTTTTGTTTACGACATTGGCCCGCGTCTCAGCGTCTTCCGGCCTTTTCACTTTTCGTCTTTCCTAGTGTGGCTTATGGTGGTGAGAACGCACAGAAAAAAATGCGTCCGACACTTCAGGTATTGTTTACTTTTTGCTGTGGTATCCTCCAAACTGGTTCCATATCTTTACGGGTGCGATCGATCCGCCTACGAGCCCCCTCAGTGAAGCTTTGCTTCCCGGGTTTGCGGTGGATAACGCGAACCTCGTGGCTGTCGCTAGCCATAGCCTTTAGCAGCACTTTTGCTAACCTAGCGGGCTACGTCGATCGTTTTTCTCGAGCGTGAGCGCCACCCCCTGGCCGTGTAACTTTTCGCGCACTCTCGGTGAGTTAGTAGCGAAAACTACGCGGTCTCTGACCGTCTCATCGCTGTTTTGTGGAGTTAGTCTTTAAGCAACAGCTTGAGTGACAGTTAGCTTGCGCCTTCTCGTGAAATTTATACCTAGCAAATTAGGGGTTCGTTTTTTTTGGAGTGAGGAAATCAGAGAATTTTTCGGAATAAGTTTTTAGCGACTTCTCTTCGTCTCCGGTCAGAGTCCACGTATTGCCGACATCCCGTCCCAGCAGGAGGAACTGGACTTTTCCTCTTCAGCTCTGTTTTTAAGCGGTCCCGTGAGCGTGAATTCGGCGTGTTGCTTGAAATCTCCGCCACGATTGTGGTAAATTGGATGAGTCCCAGTCCATCCTCGGGGCTTGGAAGACCGAAGGTACACCTCCATCGTCTTGGCTCGTCTCCCCACAACCACCCTGCGCGAGTCCGTACTTATACTACCGTCACTCTGGCACCATGTTATGCTCGAATAATGTAGACGTGAGTCCAACTGTATTTTTTAACGTGGGTGATATTTTGCTTTTTTCCCCCCGCCAACCTCTCTAGCTCACTTCCTTATCGTCCTGTCCCGTCGTGCCCCGCTGACGTCAACACAATCACGATCACAGCACAGACTCTTGAGTTCCACGTGGCTTCTTTCTTTCTTTCTTTCTTTACCGCATCCTGCGTTACTCCGCCACTGTGCCATCATAGTCCAGTCACGAATTTTGTTATGCTCCTTAATATCATAGTTATCGGACCATGTTTCTGTTTTTTTTTTTTTTGGGATCCTGCCTTCTTGGACTGTGTAATCGTGCACAACTTTAATTTATAATAAAACCCACTGAACATCATGCCTTTGCCCGGGAGTCCTGCATTTGGGTCTGGCCCCGCTCCGCTGGTTCGTGACAGATCAAAACGGATATTTGTTTCGCTCCCCCCCCCCCTGCCAACCTCTCTAGCTCACTTCCTTATCGTCCTGTCCCATCGTGCCCCGCTGACATCAACACAATCACAATTACACCACAGACTCTGGAGTTTCACGCGGCTTCTTTCTTTCTTCTTTCTTTCTTCTTTCTTTCTTTCTTTCCTTCTTTCTTTCTTTACCGTATTCTGCGTTACTCCGCCACTGTGCCATCATAGTCCAGTCACGAATATTGTAATGCTCCTTGATTGCCTCATAGTAATTGGACCTTGTTTCTTGTTTTTTTGTTGTTGTTGTTTTTGTTTGGATCCTGCCTTTTTGGACTGTGTAATCGTGCACAACTTTAGTTTATAATAAAACCCACTGAACATCATGCCTTTGCCCGGGAGTCCTGCATTTGGGTCTGGCCCCGCTCCGCTGGTTCGTGACAGATCAAAACAGATAATTATTTCGCTTTTTTCCCCCCGCCAACCTCTCTTGCTCACTTCCTTATCGTTCCTTCTTTCTTTCTTTCTTTCTTTCTTTCTTTCTTTCTTTCTTTCTTTCTCACTCCAGCACAAGTGCCTCAATCACCTCTGGTTCCGGTGTTCGCTTGTCAAAGTACTTTTAAGATAAAAGATCAAACAATAACCGTAGCCAAGACATTACAGCATACACTTATCTAGCCACGATATGTAGACACGATCTTGCCGTCCAAAATGGCGTCGTCGGCAAAAAAAAAAAAAAACACGTGGTCGGCGTGACGTCAATGAAAAGTATCTTTTGGTTGCTAAGCGACCGCGGAACTTTCCGGTCAGCAACCGCTTGGACGCCTCTTTACGTGACTGTGCATCAAAAGTAGCGTCAACATCTTCTTTATAAAATATAACGATTGTGGGCGACATTTTTGTCACGGCCGTCCAAAAAAATCTCAAATCAGTCTGTTTTGAATGAGACCTGTAAATATGCGTAATTTCTAAAAAAAAAAAAAAAAAAAAAAAAAAAAAAATGAACAAAAATGATAATGATAAAGGAGCATTGAAGTAGACGGACCTCTTTGAGAAATTTGCGACTTGGCAGGCATCTGGTCAAATTCCGCGGTCCAGATGATTTTTATTTTAGGATGACCGTGAATGAACCTGTGTGAGATGTTTCAAGTCAGTCCAATTCATATCTGTTTTTTTTTTTTAATAAATGAACTCTGTTGAAGGTTGTCATTTTGAAGCTTTACAACAGCATCGCCATCTGTCCGATGACAATACACACATCTGACAAATTTCTACCATCAGGTGGATATTATTTCTTTCTATTTTATATATATATTTATTATTATTAGTATTATTATTTTGGGCTTAATAAAAGGGACCCCATCTGGCAAAAATTCTACAGTCGTGGCGCATTTTTGGGCAGGACTTTCTGCTGAATGAGCATGAGAAATTTGACCTTAGATGTCTTTAAGTTTTATTAATGGCCAAATCATAATAAATGATTGATGAATGTAAAAAAAAAAAAAAAACAGCGCCCCCATCTGGAGAAATTCGTCAGTCCAGTGTAATGTTTTGTCACGGACATTAAACTGAACCTGCACGAGAGGTCGGTCAGACTCGTCGACCTTAAACTGATTTCTTAGCAATGCACAATCATAAATGTAAAATGTTGTCATTTTGGAGCTTGATTGCAACTTCCACGATTTATTTGTTTATTGATTATTTGTTCATGAATGAGATGACTCAGGTTGCTGCGTATGAGAAATTTGAAGTCAGTGAGACGCAGTGGAAGAAGGCCACGAGCTGTCTTTCTCGTTCTCTCGTCGTTTCTCATCTCAGGTAGTATTAGCGCTGTCTTGCCACTAGAGGGCGCTGGAGACGAAGAACTGTTTCCCCGGTGCAGCCCTTGCAGGGGGGAAGATTTGGCGAGCGTGTGCAGGTTGCGACACACTTCCTGTTTGTCCCTGTTTACGGAGGCCTCATTAAATATTACGCATTTGCTTCATTTATAAAACGGATTCAGTCTGTGGATGAACTCTCGTCGTGAATAAATGGAGAGAGGAGGGCTGAAATTATTATCATGATAAGTCAATGTAATTTTTTTTATATATATTATATAAAAACAATTTATTATATATATTTTTTTATTATATTTATATAACTATTATAATTAAATATGAATTGTTGCCAAGTCACACGTTGCATGCAACTAGATATCGTCGTTTGACTAAATTGCAATCCATTGTACCACTGGGAGAGGACTTTATGTATTTAAACTACAGTTGCGGAATTACCGTTTTGGTTCAATTTGAAAAATAGTCACAAAAGCGCAAATGTATCTTTTTTTTTCATTATTATTGATTATTATTATTTTTTTTTATTATTAAAGCAACGGCTCCTTTGTGCGTTTGCCGCTTGTGATTGGCTCTCTCTGATCATGTGACATTCACCGTCGCCTTAAACATGAAGTAATTTTCCAAACATGAATTTGAATCCGCAATATTAGTTTGTTTGGGAATTTAAACAGCTGAACACGAAAATCTAATAATAATATAAAAAAAATTAAATATATATATATATATATATATAATTTATACACATAATGGAGCCTTACAAAACTGTCCAAGGTATTCCGTCGGCGTGCGCCTTTGTTTTGGAATCGCTCGGCGAAAGGAAGTCTGACTTAGAATCCGACGCCGCTTTTGATTTAAGGCAGGAAACGGCAACGGGAGTTTTTTTGTTTTTTTTTTTTTTTTTTTACAAAAATGAACATCAGCTCATCTTTCCGGCTACTTTCTGAGGGAGACGCCGTCTGCGTCCCTTTATAAGCGGCCCACGTCGCTGGAGACGACCTCTGACCTTGTGGGAGAGACGCCGTGCCGCGATTATCAGACTTTGCCGCCGTGTTCGGCCCACGCGTAATTCCAAAAAAGCCAAATTCTTGGCGATTTAGTGTCGTCCATCAAAACTATTTCACCTGTTGTCAAATTCCAATTTTTGGGACTTTTAACACTTGACAAGCTAAGCCGAGTAAGCGTCAAATTCAGTTTCAAAAACATAACAAAACACGATTTCAATCGACAAGGCCCCTTGTTGCAAAATTAACTACTGCCGTTCTTAAATTATGAATTAACGTTGGCTAATGACAATTTGTGTCAACCTAATTTGATTTCCACTGACCACGGCCAAGTTTTGTGACCCCCCCCCCCGAAACCTTTTTAATCAAGAAATCACCAAAACTGAACCAGTCTGAGAAAATTAATTTGGCAGAAAAAGCCGCGACAAAACACCACAACCCAAAGAAAAATTCAAGAGCAGATAAAGTCATTCAAATCTACTGCATTTATCCTGAATGGAGAAAACAGACATTTATAAAGGTTTTAAATTCCACCTTGGCACAGCCTGATCAGGGACGATAGCACAGACAGTACGGTGCACAAAAAGCTCATTTTGTATTTTAAATATAGGAGGCAACATAACATTAACCTTAAAACGGTTTGGGAGCAACGTCATCATCACCCCCCCCCCCCCATTCGTTGGTAGCTCGCCAGAGGCTGGCTGCTTGAAAAGTAGATCTTGGGGTAAAAAAAAAAAAAGTCTGGGCACCCCTGATTTAGGATATGACAACAAGAAATTTTGGTGCAGATTTTAACAAAAAAAAAAAAAAAAAATCACGGAAGTTGACACACGCGATTTGCCTCCGCAGGGCCACATAAAATCACGTGGCGGGCCGGATCCGGCCCCCGGGCCTCGGGTTTGACACCCGTGACCCACCGCGTGAACGTCGCCGAAACGGCCGCGTCAAAGAGAAACGCCAGGCTTCCTGTTTTTGTTTTTGTTTGGTGTGACTAGATGAGACTTTTTTGTGGTTCTACTCGTGAATCTCGTGTTGCTGGGTGAAACGTGCTTTGCGGCTGAAATGTAAAAAAAAAACTCACTTGCATTTATAATTTTTTTTTTTTTTTATGCGGTTGTCACCGCGGAACCAATTACAAACAAATGTCAATATTCACTATGGAAAAAAAAAAATCCCCAACCCTCAAAAACGAGGGTGATACGCACCCCCCGCTAAATAAAAATCTGCTCTCAAGCGCCGCCGTCGGGACGGAGCTTGATCGGCTTTGACGGGCGGCGCCATCAACGGGACGGAATCCAAAAGTCAAAGCCGCGCTTTCATCTCTCATCCCCGACACGCTGTAAATAAATACACTTAAAGTCCGACATGCATATGGATGAGATGGAAGATAATTTGATCCCTTTGAGCGCTTCCCTGTCAGCATCATCTTTTCTTCTTCTCCTTCTCCTTCTTCTTCTCGTTCTTCTTCTGTTTAATGTGCTCGCGCGTTTGCCACAACAAAAGTTTCCTTCCCTCTCGTCTCGTTAGTGCCGCATCTCATCTGTGGTGACATTTCGCCGTGTTCCCTTTCGGCGGGAATCTGCCGTATCGCCGGCAGCGGCGTCGGCGGGATGAAAGCGCGACAATTTCTACATCACAGCCCCGAGACGTACGTATGGAAATGACCAAAGGCGACGGATGGATGAAAAAGATTCTTCTTCTTCTTCTTGGTCCTTTGCAACTTAAAGCGGAAGAGAACAACAAAGGCCGTTTGCATCCAACAACTAATGCTTAAAGGGCCACTGTCATGAAATTCAAGTTTTTTGTGTGTGTGTACTATCAATGAAAAAACCGCAGCCGGTATGGACCCATCTGTTTTTTTTTTTCACCACAAAAAAAACGATTATGACGCCATGAAAATCCTCTCGAGGGATTTGTTTTTGAGAAGAAGCAGGAAGTGACGTACGGGGCAGTAGCGCACTCAACCGGTCTCGTCTGTTTCTACTAGTTTTACCTGCTGGAAGCTAGCTCGTTGTTCCTTCGTGTTAGCCAAAATGCCGGCTCGTTGCGTTTCTGGATACAGTTCGAACACTCGGGTGGACGGATTTAGTCTTCGTGCTTTTCCAAAAGACCTGGTTCGTCGTGAGAAATGGATTGCACGGGTGCAAAGGACGAGAGCTTTGTGGGTTCCAAATGACAGGTAGCTACTAAAAAAAATAATAGTTGGGGGGGGGTGTAATCCGCAAATAAGGGGTCCTAAATGTGTCGACGTGCCACCCCGGCCGAAGCCGCGATCGGCGGAAGCGGCGCCGCCGGAGTGGCTAACCTCTACCGCGAAGGTGGAACGGACGGGGAGGCGGTTTGACCGCGCCGTCGTCATCGCTCGCGGGCGGCGTTGTTTATCACCGCCGTGGAGGTGGATCGGGCGGGGAGGTGGTTTGGCCGCACGTGGTTTAGCCGTGATCCGCATATCATCTAAATCTGTCTCGAGACATCGGGTAATATCGCCGTGGTCACTTCACTCGGTTGTGAGATGGAAAAGAGCTTCCGTATTAGAAGGGGCGTGTTCGTCACCCGTCGTAGGTGGCGCAACGTGTTTTCAATGGCGGATGTCCCAGTGTGATGTCACGGACAGAAGATGACTTCCGCAACTCTGGATGACGCGCTCTGCGCTCACGTTTATTTTTTCGTAGGCATTGAAGCGAATAATGTTATATGTATTTTTCATCACAATATCTTTGTTAGAATGTTTATAGGCATGAGACTCGAGCTTTAACTTTGGCGTATATACGAGATCGTGAGCAACCACTGCTACTAATATAAATAGCCATCCATCCATGTTCTTTGCCGCCGATCCTCACAAGGGTCGCAGGGAGTGCTGGAGCCCATCCCGGCCGTCAACGGGCAGGAGACGGGGCGCACCCTGAACTGGTCGCCAGCCAATCGCAGGGCACATGGAGACAAACGGCCGCACTCACAATCACACCTGTGGGCAATTTCGAGTGTCCGATTAATGTCGCGTGTTTTTGGGATGTGGGAGGAAACCGGAGTGCCCACCCGGAGAAAAGCCACGCAGGCGCGCCGAGAACATGCAAACTCCACACAGGCGGTTCCGGCATTGAACCCGGGACCGCCAAACTGTTAGGCCAAGGCTTTACCAGCTGATCCGTCCCACATCGCAAAAACACGCAACATTAATTGGACTCTTTAAAATTGCCCCGAGGTGCGATTGGCTCTACGTGCCCTGCGATTGGCTGGCGACCAGTTCAGAGTGTGCCCCGCCTCCTGCCCCTTTATAGCTGCGATAGCCTCCGGCACTCCTTGCGACGCTTGTGAGGATAAGCGGCCAAGAAAACAAGTGGGTGGATCTCGAAGCAGTAGCTGTTTCTTTTGTTGTTGGTAGTTACTTCTTATTTTGGGTGCTCAAAAAAATGCCCTTTTGTCAGCCAATTTCTGACTCAAAACATACAAAACAAATCCCGATTCAAAATAAGTACTCAGTACTTTAAAATGAAAAGTTTTCCCGAGTCTTCAACAAAGTGCATGTACATCATCTTCTCCCAAATAACTGAAAATAAAAACGATCCATAAAAAGTGTCCAATTGTAGAAGTCAATTTGACAGTCGAATCTGATTTTGACTGACATTGTGACGTCACAGCGCCCTCCGCCTGTTGCGCCGCCCCCCCCCCCGAAGCCACGCCCCCTGACATAAACCCCTCGCCGCTGTTTCCAAGTCAGCCAAATCGTGTGCACAAGTCCGGAGGCGAGCACGACTCCTTCGCTTTTCCTTTCTTTGCTTCAAGTGTGCCGTTTTCGCACCCCCGCTGAAGTCGGCCGAGGCGGGACCGCGTCGTGGGGTGGTTCGTGGGTGGCGGGGTGGAAGAGAGATCGTGGCGTGGAGGGAAGCTGTGCTCGGCCGCCTTCGGTGCACCCTTCCCGGACGTTTCACTTCTTGGACTGGACGTAAGTTTTTACACACGCACGCGCTAAAAAAAAAAAAAAAAAGTCACTTGTTGCGTATTTGATTGTCAAATCAGCTCATTTGTGGGAACTTTTGAAAAAATATGTAAAAAAAAAAAAAACAACTTTGTTTAGCGCTTTATGAATTTTAATGTCGTCAAGCCAACTTAGTTTGGAACTTGTCAGTGTGTTGCCGACATCTGCATCCTTGCAAGTTTATGATTTTATTTTTTTCATGATTGCTATTGTTTGTCACGTGGTCCTTGCTTTCAAATTTAATCCGTCCGTGGCAGATTTCATCTGAGAATTTCATATCATTTGTGCAGCCCATTGCCCCTTTTATTAGGGACACCCACACACTACCTTTGGAATTGATCACCATCGTAAACATTTGTTAAATTAATACAGATCAGTCAAAACTGAGACCAACACATCAATATGTACCGTGGGTATAAGTCTACACACCCTAGTCCAAATGTGTTTTTTTTTTTGTAGTGATATAAACAGAGACCGAGATAAAAATAAAATACCATCAAAAATATTTCCAAGCAGCACGGTGGCTCAACTGATAAAAGCGACCCGGGTTCGATCCCAGCTGTGTGGGCACGCTTCTCTTAAATAATAGGACACTCTAAATTGCCCCAAGGTGCGATTGTGCGTGCGGCTGTTTGTCTCGACGTGCCCCGCGATTGGCCGGCGACCGGTTCAGGGTGTACCCCGCCTCCTGCCCGTTGACAGCTGGGATTGGCTCCAGCACTCCCCGCGGCCCTTGTGAGGATAAGCGGCTAAGGAAATGGACGGAAAAAAATATTTGTCCAACGTTGCTGACCTTCTCACCTGTACAGTTTCGTTTAATATACATCCATTTTCCGAGCTGCCTATCCTCACAAGGGTCGCGGGAGTGCTGGAGCCAATCCCAGGTATTTCCAGGCAGGAGGCGGGGTACACCCTGAACTGGTTGCCGGCCAATCGCAGGCCACATAGAAAGAAACAACCAGTCACAACCACAATCACATCAAACGGCAATCTTTAGTCTCATATTAATGCAGATTAATAAAAAAAAAAAATAGAGGGGAATTGGAAATACATAACTGAAATGTGGTTGCACCAGTGTGAACACTGTCTAATAACGGGGATGTATGTTGCTATGTGAAGTATTAATATATTCGCATCCATTCTCCGAAACATTGAGACGGTCCCGTGAAGCCAACGTTGAATTTTTCGGCCCCAGTTCCCCCCCAAAAATGGGGCGAACCCAACTTTGCTCATCACCAAGAGCAGCACGCTTGTGACAACGCCAAGTTTGTTTCCACTTTTGTCAACAATCTTGTATTTGAAAATATCAATCTTAATCCATTCATCTCCTAACAGGCCACAATAAAGGAAATAACACTTCTTTTTCGTTTATGGTTAAGTTATACGATAACTTTACTAATTTATAATCTCGTCCCAAAAACTGGGACGCTGCCCGTGAGAGGGTACTTGGGTTTTCCTACTAGGTCGTCCCAAAAACCAGAGTCAGATTAAAACACTGAAATCTTTTGATATACCGAAGGATATAATGCGTGAAAATCATAATGTCCCAAAAATAGGACGCTGCCCACGAATGGGTTAAATTATTAATGGAAAAAAAATATGACATTAACATGAACCTCGTTCAATTTTTAAGTATTTTTTAATAGGTGGATCTAATGCCAGTAATGTGCAACTATATTGCCGTTTTTAAATGTATTTTAGAAAAATAATTTACAATTCAACGAGTGATTAAAAGTTGTCGCACTATCTGATCTAACTATAGATATTCTGATATAATTTTTAAATGTTAATAAAGAAAAGAATGCACAAAAATAAACAATGAAAAAGAATTAAATGAGTACACCAAAACCATGTCTTATTTTTATTATTTCAGCTCAAATTCAGTTAAAAAAGTATTCATTACTGGCGGTTAAAAAAAAAAAAAATTAATAAGTGCACTTACTCATGCTGGACGAGTGTGAAAGGTCGCTGCGTACCTTCGTTAAGATCGAGTCCAAACACCGGCACGGACCCAACTGCCAAAAAAACGGCTTGGGTGGGGTGGGGGTGTCACATGAGGTGATTTGAGAGTTGCCCCAACAAAAGCAAGCAGTGTGACGGGGGGGTCCTCAACCCGAAAAACAGCTCAGCTGCTGCCTCACAGCACGATGCTCACAAGTTTGATTCTGACAAACATCAAAAAGCGAGGCAGACTTGCTAACTGACTAACAAGTAGCAGAGCTGACCAGAAGATGAACGCTCACAACATTGTGGAGTGAGCACATGTCCGTGTCTATTTGGGAGTAAGGAACTGCTTCGGAGGAATCAAGCAAAACGGCGAGTCACAAGAGCAGACTGAGTGGGGAAAAATAAGTCTCGTAGCTTCGGGGGACAGAAATGTGGGGGGGACACAAGATTGTGGAGTGACCGCATTGAGGTGTTTGTTTGTTTGGGGGGGGGGGGGGGACTCCGTTAGAGATATTAAGTCAGACACTAAGAAATGAGGTAGAAAGTGAAGTACAAATAAATCGCGTGAGAGGCCGCGATGGAGACATGGAGGCGCACACAATGTTGTGGAGCGACCACATGTCAGAGTTGGCTGAGGAGCGGTATACAATTTTTTTTATATGCTAAACATGGAGAAACATTACAGACTGGACAGAACAAAACGGTGGTGTAGCTTCAATGGATGATAAACTATGCACACAGCATTGTGGAGTGACCACATGTTGGCATCTACTGGGAACGTAGAGAATTTTTTTTTTTATGCACAACATGCAGAAACATTACAGCATGGACAGAACAAAAGGGTGGCGTAGCTTCAATGGACGACAATGTTTGCACACAACATCGTGGAGTGACCACATGTTGCAATCTACTGGGAACGTAGACAATTTTTAATGCTAAACATGGAGAAACATTACAACCTGGACAGAACAAAAAGAGTGGAGTAGCTTCAATGGAGGATAAACAATGTTTGCACACAACATCGTGGAGTGACCACATGTTAGCATCTACTTTGAACGTAGACAATTTTTTTTTTGTATGCACAACATGAAGAAACGTTACAACCTGGACAGAACAAAAAGAGTGGAGTAGCTCCAATGGACGATAAACAATGTTTGCACACAACATCGTGGAGTGACCACATGTTAGCATCTACTTTGAACGTAGACAATTTTTTTTAAGCACAAAATGAAGAAACATTACATCATGGACAGAACAAAAAGAGTGGAGTAGCTTCAATGGAGGATAAACAATGTTTGCACACAACATCGTGGCGTCAACACATGTTGTTATCTACTGTGAACGTAGACAATTTTTTTTTTGTATGCACAACATGAAGAAACGTTACAACCTGGACAGAACAAAAAGAGTGGAGTAGCTCCAATGGACGATAAACAATGTTTGCACACAACATCGTGGAGTGACCACATGTTAGCATCTACTTTGAACGTAGACAATTTTTTTTAAGCACAAAATGAAGAAACATTACATCATGGACAGAACAAAAAGAGTGGAGTAGCTTCAATGGAGGATAAACAATGTTTGCACACAACATCGTGGAGTGACCACATGTTGTCATCTACTGTGAACGTAGACAATTTTTTTTTTTGTATGCACAACATGAAGAAACGTTACAACCTGGACAGAACAAAAAGAGTGGAGTAGCTCCAATGGACGATAAACAATATTTGCACACAACATCGCGGAGTGACCACGTCGACGACTGGGGACTATTTTGAAGTTCTCCGGGACGATAACGTGGATGACCGCAACATCGTGGAGTGAATACATTCCAGTCTCAAGATAACACAACGTGACTTACTTCACTTATTTCAACTTTTTGCTACACGTGCTGACAGTCCACGTGAAAAGCAAAGTAGTTTGTGTCAAAAGCAACGCTCGCTACATCGCCAACGTCGCCACGCATCTCGTTATCTCACTGCGCACAACGTTCCTCTTTGCTGACTGCAATCCTCATCCTTATGAATCCCGATTTTAATGCGTCATAATTACCGCGGGGCCATTGTGTTTACGTGCGACACACTTCGAACGGGCGAAGCAGTTTAGCCCACGCCTCCCCTACCTTTTACCTCGGTGCCTCTCAGGGGTTAAACGTCAGCGGCTCCCCCGGGCCGGACCCGCAGGTCACGCGGCGACGGGGCTCCAAATGTGTAATATTTGTCATGATCCTCCAAAATGACTTCCCAGGCCCCGCAGCTGGCGCCGGCTGAAAGCCTCTTTTGTCCCGCGGCTGTTTGCGCAGCCGCGATGCGCCTCCGCGCCGTGACCCGCCTCCTCCGCGCCTCGCCGCTTCCCGACGCGGTTCGCGGCCCGACTGATAGCGCCGGGTCTGTGCCCCCCCCCCCCCCCCCCCCACGCGGTGCCAAAATGTAAAGCACGCATATTTTCTCCTGCCGAGTTATTTTTTTTTCTTGCTCACGGAGGATCCATCAGAATGAGATTGAAAGAAGCCCGTCCGTTTTTCACCGATTATCACTCGGCATCTTTGATTTTTGGGTTAGCACCAACAAAGGATGACACAGTCGGTCTCAGGATCAAGACTTGATTTGATATTTGCGTGTAATATGGAACCATTAAATTACATTTTGTGTAGATTATCCATCAGAATCGATGCAGATCCTGGATTTTGGGTCCAGAATCAAAATGCTCTCACCCGTCCGTTCGTTCCACATGTTCCGGATCCCTCTGTGTGTATTTTCTTGCCCTGAGGTGACCAGCAGGAGCAGCACAATGTCCATTGAGTTGTTTCATGATTTACATACTGTGCGATGATGTCATCCTGTTATGGTTTTGTAACATACAATAATATAGAATGCTATTTCTCTTCCATTTTTGGTCACTAATGCCATTTCCATTCATATCAATTGGGGAAAAAATGATTTAAAGGTGCAAATATTTTGCTTAGCCACAGAAGAAATGCAACTCGTGCGCGTATTTGCATCCAATAAATCCGATGATTGAACGCGGATTATGATCGAAGTTGAAGTTGTCTTCCCGTGGACTTCCCTTTTCTACCTCTGTTGTGGGGCACGGGAGGAAACGAACGTTTGAAGCGAGCGCGTTAATACCTCGTGGCATGTACCCCCCCCCCCCCGGGATTAATCCCGGCTCGCCAATCTAGCGCTTCCCTCTTCTCCTGCTGTCGTGTTAAAACCCGACACCACCGCCACCGCCACCCTTCCCTCCTTCCCCTTTTACGCCGCTTGACTTTCTCTCCTTTTGTTTGCAGCGTTGACTTCCTGCGAGAGGGCAAAGGCGGAAAAAGAGGCTTTTCCGTCCGCTTCCAAATATCGTCGGCGCGTCGGAAAAAATGGCCCGGAGATGCGCCCTGGCCTTGTTGCTTCTGGCGGCGTGCGGCCTGGCAACTGCAGGTAGGCCGGTGTCAAGTCGCTGCGCGCCGACGGTGTTGTTGTCGAGTTTGCGAGGAACGTAGTAGCGTGAATATGAGGTGTGACTCACCGTCGTTTGCTACTAATTATTATTTTTGGCCTCGTGCTGAATTTGGGAAGATTCCTGCCGCCAACAGTGAGATTTGACATCTTTTGTTTTGCATTTTTTTCACCTGCGCAAAAACAGGAGCAATTTTGTTTCACCACAGTAACCGGATGACTTATTTATGATTTGATTTGATTTTTCTTGCATGCGACATGTTTATCATTCGGTGTATCAAAAGTTCTCGTTTTGTGAATATCAAGCAACTCCATGCTGGGACATTTTCCATCACGAAAATGTCATTTTTCAAGAACGTATCGGCAGCGCAATTACTCATGAGCGAAGCTCTTATCGGGCCCTTTAATTTGAAATATTACTCAATGCGGTTTGCGGCAATGGATTTCATATCCTGGTACTGATTTGTGGGTTTATTGTGGACATTTTCAAGCATGAAAACAATCTCGTCTTGGTCATGAAGCCATTACGCAAGAGTGCATTGGCATCGTAATTACGGATGAGGGAATCTTTCATCGGGACCTCGAATTTGCGGGATGGTCCCGGCGGTTTGTCGCGAATCGGCTTTTGTCTCGGTGCCGATTGATGAGTTCAATGAGCAGTGGAAATTATGTTTCCGCGCATGAATACTTTGTGTTTTTTCTTTATGCAATTGTGTAAGAGTATAGTGACAAAGTAATTGCACATGAGCAAAGCTCTCATCAAGACAGTTGATGTGACTCACGTTGGTTTGGTGCCCATTTTTTTTTTTTTTTTTACTTTAATAGGCAGTAAAAATTGGGCCTTTTTTCTTTGCACGAGATGAAATTTTTTTTTTTATGAGGTTATTATCTTCTTAAATGAGCAGATACGGACACCAGTCACTGAGTGTGGTCAGTCATGCCCCCAGATAAAAATTTACGGGTGTGGTCCACCGGTCATGCCCGCAGATATAAAGTTACGGGTGTGTGTTCTGTTTGTGATCACGGGTGTACCCCTTTAAGAGCGGAGGGGGGCGGTGTCGGGCAAACTTGGAAGTAGAAGGAGGCCGAGCAGCAGCTCGTTCCGTGTTAAAAAAAAAAAAAAAAAAGATGTCGGGCTGCGGTTCGCTTAGAGGGCTCAGCTTAGAGGGTGCATTGATCAAGACCACAAAATAAGCGTCTTCTTTCAATATTTCAATAAATGAACAAATAAATAAATAGATATTTAAAATATTTCTACTCAACAAATTTTACGCGTGGGATTTTTCATGCTCGACTGTGCAGACTTGCGAGTGCGATGGCGCCCGTCAAATCAAAGTGACCGTGGGCACCATAGTTAAAAAAATGTGAAAAAGCCCCATCCAAGACCTCTAATTTGAGGTACGACTTGTTACAAATACTTTCTGTGGTCAAATTTGAAGCGATCTTCTTGCGGTAAATGATCACCGGCTCCGAGGACTACTCAGGTAAGCGGCTGAGTCCAAGTTTGTCGGCGATCGGGAGAGGATTTTGGAAATATGAAGATATTCGGTTTTTGAGTCGTTTGGGATCGCTCTGACAGCAGAGAATCAAGATGGCGGATGTCAAATGTTTTGCCGTCGCTTTGTACGTGTGAAAGAGTGAAAAGCACGACAGAGCTCGCCTTTGTTTTCTTTCGGAACGATGACATCAATCTCCGGGATTTCCCACAGTTTCCCCTTTTTGGCACGCTTTCGCACGTTGTGTATTTGTCAGTCGAGGCGGGGTCGGGGACGGTGATCCACGGCCTCCCCCGTCAGACGAGCGACGGACCCTCGACCGGTGGACAAAGATGGTACGGTTACGCCCCCGGCGCCGATTTTAATAAAAGGCTCGGAGGGATGATGTCAGCCGGAGCCCCCGACGGCGGCTGCGCGTTTTGTGACCTTCGCTGTACAAAGGCGAGCATTTTTCTGGTCAACGAGAGGATCCGTCGTCGACCTCATTACCAAGCTTCTTCCTCGGCCCTCCGCGTAATTACAAGACGTCTTTTGTCTCCGGTGAGGACGAAAGGCCTTCGCGCCTTGCCGCTGAAACGGTGTCCGAAGTTGTCTCGCGGGTTTAATTGGATCATTCTTTTTCCGCACGCGCGGGGATCAACGTTCCATATTAAAAGGGACGGAACGGCATCCGTCAAATTTTACGCGCGTGACAAAAAAAAAAAATGCGACAGGAAGCGCTTCACAAACGATGGAGAAAACAGTCAGACAGCCACTAAGTCCTCCTCACCAGTAGTCGGCGCCGACGTTCTAGGGCAGGGGGCGGGAACCTTTTAGGCCGAGAGTGCCATGAATGGCAAAATGTCATTTCAAAAGAGCCGTGCGATATTTAATAAAGGTGGGCATTTATGTAGAACCAACACTTTTAGAGTCAAATAAGTCTCTTGAGTTCTTTGAAATAACGTCGCTAACCAACGGTGGCAAAAGCACTTCCTACCATCAATGTGACTTCTGGTCTCGCTGATGGCTTTCTTTTTACTTTATTATCTTTCATATTCATTCGTATTATCGTTCATACTTCCGTTCGTTCGTCGTCAACGCAATTCAATACGATTTGCCGTCACGATGGTACGAAAACCGAACGTTCAAGTCAGTTCTTGCCAACAACGGCACGTTTACCTTGTCTTTATGCGAAAACGTCAGGCACACTCCACCGTCCGTGAATGGCTGCTCAGTCTTGCCGAAAACTGTACAACTCCCGATCTGCACGTAGTCTGCTGCGGGGAACTACGGCAAGTCCACTCGGACAAACTGCCTCCGGACAAACTGCCTCTGCGTCATTTGCGTTGCGACAGAAATCGCATGCACGCTATGTCGTCGTGAGGGCTCTCCGCGAGCCATATGCAACCATCGAAAGAGCCACGTGTGGCTCGCGAGCCGTAGGTTGCCGACCCCCGGTTCTAAGGTGACCAATTGATGATGATGATGTCGTTCTCGTCTCAAGAAGCGGAGCGGTGAAACGCACAAAACGTCGGCCATTTTGGTTTGGATTTCCGAACCACGTTGGAACCCCACCGAAATTTGCTTGTCCCTTTTTTTTTTTTTCAAAAATTCAGGCAGTTTGTTGAACTTTTTGGAATTTGGTAGGCGTGTTTTCCACAAGTAGATGCATAAAAAGAAGCCCCGAAAGATAAAGTAAGTAATATAATCATATCATTTTGGTTTGAAGCCGCCTTTTCGGAGTGTCTTCGGCCATTGCAATATGGCCCCTTCAAGGACAACTTCCCATTACGATTCCTATGATTTAATCGTTGCTAATTTCGAAGCACGTACGTTCGCTGAAAATTCTGGAATGGAGGCGTGAACGCCCGCTTTGAGGTTTCCAAGATTGTTCTTCAAGGTTTGGCAGGCGTTCTCTTGAGGTTTCAAGCATGCCCAGCGCAGAGTTGAACTTGAACTCCAACACAATAAGCGCACAAAGCCAGGATCTAAAACACAATGAAGTTCCGAACCGGGTCGCTTCCCCGTACCACCGCGCGCATTGTTGCACGTCGCCACCGGGGACGCCGTGTTGACCGTCGATCAGAGGGGGGGGGGGACCAGAAACGGCAAGAAAAGTCCTTTTCCTGCAAACTTCACGTGTCCAGAAGCGTTAAAAACAACAACAAAAAAACTGATTGTGAGCAGCTAGATGAACTCGGAATGTGTTTGTGCGTTCGGAGCGTAGATCCCACCTCCCGCTTCGGCCCCTCGGCCCTCCCCCCTTCGCGCTCGCCAGCGTGCCGCATCTGTGCAAACACTTGCCATCCACCTCTGGACGCCTTCTGTGGCCAGGCTTCTCTCCAAACTACTACTTTTACTACTTTTTACTGTTTTTTTTCTGCTTGTATTTTTTTTTTTTAAAGGGGACCTGGCAAATATATTGCCGTGATTGTTAAATATCTCTATTTTTTAAAATACTTTAGGCTATAATTTTCATATATTGTATTTGTTCTGTTTTAAATGTAAAAAAAAATTCTAATTTCTTGATTTTAGGAGTAATAAGTCATTTCAGTAATATTTTTGGGAGGGTATATTTTTTTAATAATATTTATATTTTATTTAATATTTATATACATTTCATATATTGTTTGTACCACTTGTATTTGTTCTGAATTTTAGCTTTTTTTTATTTATAAAAAAAATCCAATTTCTTTATTTTAGGAGTAATTAAGTAATTTCAGTAATATTTTTGGGAGAGTATTTTTTTACAATATTTACATTTACATATATTTCATATATTGTTTCTACCACTTGTATTTAATCTGAATTTTAGTTTTTTTATTTAAAAAAATCCAATTTCTTTATTTTACGAGTAATTAAGTAATTTCAGTAATATTTTTGGGAGAGTATTTTTTTACAATATTTATATATATTTCATATATTGTTTCTACCACTCCTATTTGTTCTGAATTTGTTTTTTTTTGTTTAAAAAACACTCAAATGTCTTTATTTTAGGAGTAATAATGAAGTAATTTCAGTAATATTTTTGGGAGGTTAATTTTTCAATAATATTTATATTTTATTTTTATATATATTTCATATATTGTTTCTACCACTTCATCTGTCACTGTACTGTGTATACATAGTATTTAAAAATATTTAATGATAATATTAGCACTGGACCTGCCAAAAGAAACTTGTGGACTCTCTTCTTTCATTATATATATATATATATATATATATATATATATATAATGAAAAAAATGATGTAAGTCACTGGTGTCAAACTCAAGTCCCGGGGGCTAGTTCTGGCCCGCTGCATGATTTTATGTGGCCCACGGAGGCAAATCATGTGCATCAACTCCCATGATTTTTGTTCATATCCGCACCAAAATTTCAAATTGTCATCGTATCGTTAGAAGCATTTTTGTGTTACCAAGCAACAATAGTCGGAAAAACTCATTATCCTTGATTTCTGATTCCAAAACTAGTTCATGAATTTCATGTGTAAATATGATGAGGCGGTTCACAGCCATAACGACCCTTTGAGGGTAAGTAATCGGGGATAAAAGTGGGGGGCAGGGTCTCACACTGGTTTATGCGTCTGCCTCACTGTTCTGGGGACCGGGGTTCAAATCCCTGCCCCGCCTGTGTGGCGTTTACATGTTCCCCCCCCCCCCCCCTCCCAGTGCCTGTGTGGCTTTTCTCCGGGCACTCCGGCTTTCCTCCCACATCATCAATTGGACACCCCAACTCCTGGCCGATAGATAGCTAGGATAGGCTCCAGCGCTCCCGTGACCCTTGTGAGGATAAGCACTTCTAATAACGGATGGGTGGAGCGTTCATTTTTTTTTTAAATCAAAAACAAGCATGATTGTCAAGCGTAACTGTTGATTTGTTTTGTTTTGTTTTCCGTTTTGGGACATCTCAAACTGTAAAACAACAAAACCAAGACTGGCAAACGGCTTTTGTTGGCGAAATGATAATTCATTTATAATATTACAAAAGATGAAAAGTGCCGTGAGCAACAGCAAATCGCCACGCGTCTTTTTTTTTTCATGGCGTTGGCAACTCATTCCACGAACGGCGTCTTCTTGTCACGTGATCGAATTTGAGCACGCGATGATTACGGCAAATCCGCAGTCGTTCCGCGGCCATTAAAAGCAGATTTGTAATCGTTTTAGCAATCAAAAGCAGGTTTGCAATGACGTTTTGACCTCCGTTGAAGCGAGCGCTTGGCAGCGTGTCGTTCCCGAGTAACAAATGTTGGCTCCGAGGAGAAGGGGGGGGGGGTAAAAGTCCTCTTGGAGATTTTATCGCCAAATAAAACAAAACAAAACAAAAAAAAAGTGCCTTGTGGTCTTTTACAAGTTGTTGATTTAATGATGTCATCGTAACGTGACACCGAGAGCACACCAGCAACAAAGCGCTGACTCGCACTTCCAGTTGCCGCAGAGGGACGACTGCCTTTTTATTGAAGATGCAAAAGGTACCGATTGAATTTTTAAGATGCTAATTTAACGTAGTATCAAAACAATCACCAAGATAAGCATCACTGTTAGCTCTCGATTATGCCAATCATTACGATTTTTGTGAGAGATGACGAAAGCAAAGTGTTAATTATTTCTTTACAGCTAATAAATGTTAAACTAACTTACCTCTTTGATGCTTCTATGTGTAGCATTTTTAGGTTAGCTAAGATTTCGAGTGTCATGGAAGGATCTTTTCAGCAGTATATCGTTAGCATTTCTTGCTAACTACACTAGCGTTGTTTTACCGATGAATGCACGTGTGGTGGGGCTTTTGATTTTGGGTGACTCATGTTTGCTCTGCTGTTAGCTTAGCAGGATAAACTCTCTCTGGCTACAGCTAGCAGCATTTTGGTTCCCAAGCTAACAGCTTAGCATTATTTTACAAGTAAACGGTCCGGCTGTTGATTTGACTGACTTGTTTGCGCGACTGTTAGCTTCGCCTGATAAACTTGCTAACGTCGTGATGGAAACGAGACTTCAAGCTAGCAGCATTTTGGTTCACAAGCTAACAACTTAGCATTATTTTACAAGTAAACATACAGACAGTCCGGCTATTGATATGACTGACTTGTTTGCGCGACTGTTAGCTTCACCTGATAAACTTGCTAACGTCGTGATCGAAATGAGACTTCAAGCTAGCAGCATTTTGGTTCACAAGCTAACAGCTTAGCATTATTTTACAAGTAAACGGTCCGGCTGTTGATTTGACTGACTTGCTCGCGCGACTGTTAGCTTCGCCTGATAAACTTGCTAACGTCGTGATCGAAACGAGACCTCAAGCTAGCAGCATTTTGGTTCACAAACTAACAGCTTAGCATTATTTTACAAGTAAACGGTCCGGCTGTTGATTTGACTGACTTGTTTGCGCGACTGTTAGCTTCGCCTGATAAACTTGCTAACGTCGTGATCAAAACGAGACCTCAAGCTAGTAGCATGACAACATCTTTTTGGTTCATGAGCTAACAACAGCATTTATTTTTCAGATCAAACTACACACAGTAATGTTTGCCTATTGATTTAGTTTCGTGTTGCTTTTGAAAACGGAACAAAACAAAACCAAAAAAAGACTTTCAACCGTTTTCCAGCAAGTATTTTGCTTGCTATGTCACTGATTCTAAACGGGGCTTCTATTCGAAGAATAATTTTAGCATTTTAAGCTAACAAAAGCGTAGCATTGTTTTACAGATGTTTTTTTTCCATCTTTATTGACATCTAATTTTATATGAATGTATATTATATACATGAAAACATATACATGAAGAGTGTCTTTTGATTTTTGGGGGTTTCAAACACCGCTTTATCCAAAATCGACATTTATCTGAGCTCATTTTCCCCGATGAGCGTAAAAATTCAAGCTGGAAATTCAATTAGAAAAAAAAGTTGCAATTTGTGAACTGAAGTCCAAAGTTATTGTTATTTTTTTGTTTTGTTTTGTTTTTTTGTTTTTTACTTTGACGCGGTTGAGGTCCCCCCCTCCCTTCAATTTTCTTCTTCACCACCGCGATGTCGAGAAACACAATGGAAAAGCTCACAAGCTCGCCCAACAGCTGTCTTCCATTACCGATTCTGACTTCTCTTGTTTTTTTTTTTTTTTTTTTTTTTTTTTTTTTTTTTTTGCGCCTGCTTACTGGAAGCGCAGATGGAGAGATCGAGCGAGCGAGAAAGGAAGGCGAGGGGGGAGGGTGGAGGTCCTCAGATTTGCGCGAGCCGGCTCTTAAAGGGGAAGGCCCGGCGAGGTACGGGGACGGCCGGGAACGAGATAGCGGAAGCCGTGCGATGGCCAGATCGGACGTGTCCCGCGATTCGACGGTCATGCGATCGCCACATTTGCCGTTCGCCATATTGACAGTCGTTGCACAACATTTTGACTTGTCTTTCGAGACGCACAGGAAGTGCTGTGACGATACAAAAACGCTAAAGCTAGCAAAAGAAAGAGTAGAAATAAAATGAAATGTTTGTTTCTCACTATTTCTGTTTTTTTTTTTTAATAATCAGCAGTCGAACATTGGCCCGTTTCATCGCTTTCTGTCTGAAAAACGTCGAATGAGCTTTCATGTCAAGCCCAAGACGTGACTTTTTCTTTGCTTTTCGGACACCTCAGCTATTATTATATTATAGACAATTAAGAAAGCTAACGTGAGTGACGTTGGCTCACGTCGGCGGCTTTTTGTTATTAGCGTCCATGAACGTTGTTATCTTTTATCACAATCGTGACACTCTTCAAGTGGGAGGAGCCTCAACTTGTCCGGCTACTAACGCAACTTGGCGTTTCTCTCCGTTGAAATTTACCGCCTAATCTGTATCCTCAACTCGAAAGCTGTGCTGTTTTCGAATCCGAAATAATGCAACGCCGCCATCTACGGGGACCTGGTAGTCATCGTAGTCAAAAAAGGAATTGGACAACTTTTTATGAAAAACGTCATTTTATTTATTGCGGGGGTGGGGGGGGGGCACTTTATGTCCTGGAACTGAAGAATTTTGAGGGGGGTGAAGAAAAATATCATTTCACTGCCATTACATCCATCCATTTTCTTTTGCTGCTTATCCTCACAAGTGTCGTCGCAGGGAGCACTGGAGTCTATCCCACCTGTCAACAGGCAGGAGGCGGGTGCGGTACACCCTGAACTGGTTGACAGCCAATTGCACATAGGGACAAACAATCAGTTGACCAATCAAAATTTAGGATTAATTTAGTCACAATTAATGTTGCATGTTTTTTGGATGTGGGAGGAAACCGGAGAACCCGGAGAAAACCCACGCAGGCACGGGGAGAACATGCGAACTCCACACAGGCGGGGCCGGGATCGAACCCGGGTCCTCAGAACTGTGAGGCCAACGCTTTACCAGCTGAAACACCGTTTCGGACATGATAGGTTGAAATTTACCGCCTAATCTTTATCCTCAACTCAAAAGCTGTGCTCGTTTCGAATCCCAAACAATGCAACGCCGCCATCTACGGGGATCTGGTAGTCATCGCTGCGGTCTGCGAACGTGAATTTCACAATTTGATTTTGAGTGGGAGAGAATTTTTTTTTTTTTTGGGGGGGGGGGTTAAAAAGTAAAGTTTCACTGCAATTACAATGGATGTCACATCTTAGTTTCCAAATTGGTGCCTTATCGTTCGCGTTGAAGCTGCTAGGCCCACGTTAGCCTAGCGCGCTAACAACATTAGCATCACAATAGATGCCAAATATCTGCGAAGTTTCACGATTTGAAGTGTTGCCCCCCCCCCGGTACTGTACTCCGTTTGACGCACGATAACGTCCACGCCCGTAGATGAGTCAACCCCCCCCCCCCCCCCCCACCCAGCCCCGCTGCTCTCACCGGTCGGCCGCGGCGCTAACCACCGTTTTTGCGCAACGCTAATAAACAAAATGAGCGTAACGAATCCGCCGACAAGTGTTATGTGACGCTAGGCAGCGCGGGACCGACCTCGGGGCCTCCCCGTCAAGATGAAGGCCCGGCCCGGCCCGACCGCGGTTATGTAAACAGCCCGAAGCGTTTTTCTTGCCTAGCGACGGCTCAACATCTGCCCGGCCCCGCTGGAAGAAACCCCGCCGTCGTCGATTGGAGCGCGGCGACCCCACCCCACCCCCTCCCGCCTACGCCGCAACTCTCCGGTTACAGCGCTTGCGCAATCCGAAGGCTCGCGGCGCTCGGGTCCAGATGATTCTCGGCAACCGCTCGTGGTTTTTGGCAGAAATCAGACAGAAAGAAAGTTGTTTGCGCTCCAAAGCGAAAAGTAAGCGGCACGCTTTCGCCGCGCGGACGATCCAGTCGCGAGTTTGCGGTCAGGCTCGGCGTGCGTTTTGTCTGCCGGCCCGCTGATGTTCATTTGGTCCCGTTCTGGTTCAGTTTTTCGTGATTTTTATTTGCACCGCGTTTTGGAATTTTCCCAGTGTTCATTTTTAAAACGGTTTCATAAAAGCGGCAGACGTTCTTCATTCTTTCCCCTTTGCCGTGAACCTCGTAAACGGTTGACTCGCAATTTCAAAAGTGATGCTTTGCCAATTTTGCATATCTCTGTTGTGAAATTATTTCTGTATTCGTTGTTGCGCTTCCATCACTTCACGTCATTTGCACGACTCGGTTTTTCCGCACTACTGAATACTTTATATTTCTTGAATCCTAAATGAATATTTTGTTACAGCGGCTTTTTTGTAGTCGTACTCGAGGTGCTGCAACTCTAATGGGAACAAATTCCTTGTCCGCTAAAGATTATTCTGATTCGGTAAAAAATGTCAAATTTCCGGTTGAAAATGTCATTTCGCCGACTTCCTGCTCACCAGATATGACCAATGAATCGACATTTTTGTCCCAGAAAGTTTATTTTCAAGCCGACTTGCTTGTGTCGACTGAGTACGCGGTGGAACCTCGGAATCCGAGCATAATTCGTTCTCGTCAAGTCTTCAAAGTCCGATTTGTTCAATCTCAAAAACATTTTTTTCCATAGGAAATAATGGAAATAAGATGAATCCGTTCCTAACCTCCTATTTTCTCACTTTTACACATTTCATTGCCAAACAACCTTTTATTTCGGTAGTTTATGTGCATAATTAGTTTGTTTTTGTTGTTGTTCAACCATTTGAGACAATTTGGAGTTTTCGATCCAACTCACAAGACACCAGCAACAATTTAGTCTTTGAGGCACGGATCGTAAAATGTATTTGGATGGCAAACCTTCACTTTCCTCTCAAATTGTCTTGAATTGATACAAAAATGTACGTCCGCTTCGCCAAAGTCGGAGATTTTCTTACCTTGCCACAGGTAGCGAGACCAGTAAATTGCGTCCCATGTTTACGGAAATATGAAGGGTAAGGTTATCGAAATATGTAAATTGTATCTGGCGTTGAACCTATAAAAAACTTCCGTAATTTCCGGCCTCTAAGCCGCGACTTTTTTTTCGCACGCTTTCAACCCTGCGGTTTATGCGGTGATGCGGCTAATTTGTGCGTGCGTTTTTTTTCTAACGGCCGCAAGGCGGCACTCGAGCGGAAAAGGTAAAGGTGAGACCGGTGGAATACATGTGCCGAGGAAGTGACTTTTACCGGCCCTGATGGCGCTGCGCTAGCGTGTTGCTCCTGTGTTAGTGGCGTTTCTCAGTGATATTTACTTTTTATTTTGACCGGCCCTGTTAGCGTTAGCGCTAGCATTTAGCATTTAGGGACTCAAGAGGCTGAAGTCACCCCCCCATGATTTCATTGGCTGATTGACTTTGGCTGCGTCACACCCTTTCCTGTTTTCTGCCAGCAGGGGGCCTCAGTACGGAAATAATGTGTATGTCGCGTTGCATCATTATGAGTATGTAAAAATCAAATTGCTGCATGCTTGATTATTATTAATGTGTTATTAATATATTATTATTAATAAAATAATGCTGAAGTGTACGTAGCGTTGCATCATGACGAGTATGTACAAATGAAATTGCTGCATGCTTTGAATGGCCAAAAGGTAGCACCATCTGGTGGACAAATAGTACATTTAATTCATAAATTATTATTATTAATATTATTTTTAACAAAATAATCCTGAAGTGGAGGTCGGGTTGCATCATGACGAGTATGTAAAAATGAAATTGCTGCATGCTTTGAATGGCCAAAAGGTAGCACCATCTGGTGGACAAATAGGACATTTAATTCATAAATTATTATTATTATTAATAAAATAATGCTGAAGTGGAGGTCGGGTTGCATCATGACGAGTATGTAAAAATGAAATTGCTGCATGCTTTGAATGGGCAAAAGGTAGCACCATCTGGTGGACAAATAGTACATTTAATTCATAAATTATTATTATTAATATTGTTATTAATAAAATAATGCTGAAGTGGACGTCACATTGCATCATGATGAGTATGAAAAAATGAAATTGCTGCATGCTTTGAATGGGAAAAGGGTAGCACCAACTGGTGGAAAAATAGTACATTTACTTAATAAATTATTATTATTAATATTATTATTCGTTTTTTTCTATTTGCAGGATCTTTTTTTTTTTTTCATGCCCAAATTTGGGGACTTGAAATGTTTTTGTTGACATGTGAGAAAATCTTTTTCCCTTTCTCCCGTCGTGCGCGGCATGTTGGAAACGCGCCAAGCTAAACACGCCGCACACGTCTCTGCTAGCGGGGAAACGCGCGCTAGTGAACGCGGGGACCTCGCTCAGCCTTCAAACTTTTCTTTTTTTTTTAAAAATTTTTCTCCTTATGAAATTTTACGATGGCACTCGACCAAGTGTGGAAGTGTTGCCCTGACAATTTTATTGCTCCTGACGTGGACTTGATTACAATGGTAGGATAGCATTAGCGGTTTTGTGAATGTTTACGTGGTCGTAGTTTTTACATGCTGATTTCTTTTTGGTTACTTTTCTTGTCTGCGTGCTTTGGTGAGCTGCTCGCCTACGCCATCAAAGTTATGAGCGCAGCATGGAATTCGCACATTTCTCGATGTGAATTGAAAATTCTGCACTTCCTGATGATATGAGCTGCATCTTCTCGCTAAAAGGTGTGCGCTTGTTAGCTTAAGGTTGTTGCTTGTTTTTGCCTGCAATATGGGAAACCGGAGCAGTTGTCGTTTAGTTTTGTATAGCTTGAAAGTTTTCTGTTGTTTTGGTTGATTGCTTCATATGTTTTCTCGCTAAGCGTTGTTGTTTACATCGCCTTTTGTTTTCGTTAACAGCTTGTAAGAGCCGACATGACTACAAGTCTAGCGTCGACCGGTTTTACGCCGTTCAAGCTCCTTGTTTTCAGATCGTGATTTCCTTGGATGTTTTCCTGCAAAAAAATATTTGGCGGTTTGTATCTTTATTTACGGCTACTGCTAACATAGCGGGCGGTGGAGCAGCTGGTAAAGCGTTGGCCTCACAGTTCTGAGGACCCGGGTTCGATCCCGGCCCCCCCCCGCCTTTGCATGTTCCCCGCGTGCCTGGGTGGGCACTCGGATTTCCTCCTAGATCCCAAAAACAATGCAACATTAATTGAACACTCTAAATTGCCCGTAGGTGTGATTGCGAGTGCAGCTGTTTGTCTCCATGTGCCCTGCGATTGGCTAGCGACCAGTTCAGGGCGTACCCATCCGCCACCTGCCCGTTGACTGCTGGGATAGGCTCCGGCACTCCCCGCGACCCTCGTGAGGATAAGCGGCCAAGAAAATGGATGCACGTTATTCTTTTCACTGTAGTATGATTACGTCATAGTTTGTGTGATTGACTCTTTCTGCCGTGGGCTGGAGAAGAAGAAGGATTAAAGAAAGCGAGAAAGGCCTCCCGCCATCCGCGACGACTGACGGTGTCGCCAAAACAAAGCGATTGGTCTCACTTTTGAGTGACACATCGGGAGAGCGACGGACGCCCCGACGTGAGCGCGATGCCGTTTGTTTTGTAGCATCTGATGTGATGATCTTATCGGCAACGCTGATGTCGTCATTCCCCGGGGGAGGGAGGAATGGGGGGGGGGGGGGGTCGACTTTGTCACTGCTTGCATGCGACGTGACGGCTCGCTAGCTGTTGCTCCACAATGCTATCACGGCTCGCTCGCAGTTAATTTGAAGAGCATAAAGTGTTTTGTTTTTCAAATTCATCTTCTCATGGATGAATCTACTTGAAAATAGATTTTCCCCAGTTTTTTTCAAGAGTTAAAGTCATATTTTCAAGCGTGTGTACACATATCCATCTAGATAGCAATGCTATGCTAATGTTAGCATAAAGTAAAAGCATTTAAACAGGGATGTTGTGTGTCTTCGGATGGAGCCAAAAGTAATAAAAAAGGACATTTGTGTTTTTTTTTTTTTTTTTTTTTTTAACGTAATAACTCAAACTGTTATTGCGGACGTTCTTGCTTCCTATAATTATGACAAATTTACAACGACACGCTTCTAAAACATGGAGGAAAAGTGGTTAGAAATGCGTTGTTGCCAAGGCCATTGATGTTTTTATAGCATAATTTAAAGGTACTCTTGAGGTACTGGATCATTTAGTTACTCCTGCCACAAAAATATTGATGATGTGCTGTCCTAAAAAGAAAACCTGTCAAATTTGATTTTTTTATGATTAAGGCCATCGATGTTTATTTATGACTTTATAAGTCAGACCATGTTCCACTTTTCGTCATCATTTTCATTCCTAAAACGAAGACAAACTGCTGTATTGATGTTTTGAAAATATTCAAGATGTTATCCATCCGGTCATCCATTTTCTTAGCCGCTTATCCTCACGAGGGCTTGCAGGAGTGCTGGAGCCAATCCCAGCTGTCATTGGGGAGGAGGCGGGGTACACCCTGAACTGGTCGCCAGCCAATCGCAGGGCACATCGAGACAGACAACCAATCGCACTCGCAATCACACCTATCTGCAATTTAGAGTGTTCAATTAATTTTTGGGGGGATTTGGGAGGTTACCCGTAGAAAAGCCACGCAGCCACGGCAATAACATGCAAACTCCACACAGGCGAGACCGGGATTTGAGCCCCAGTCCTCAGAACTGTGAGGCCAACACCCTCCTAACCCTAACCCTAACCCTTATATTTATGATTAAATAATTTATTTAATTCATTACATCATAAATCAGATTTTTGATTACCTAAATAGAAAATATTTGAGCCATTCCTCATTATTATTATTATTATTATTGTTAAGGCCTTTGGTGTTTTTTATAGCATAACTCAAGATCGTTCAAACTGTTATCTTCTGTTTACCAAAATGAAAAGAAGAAACTTTTGAACTTTCCTGTAAAGAAAAACAAATGATTTGATATAATAATTCAGACGATTTTAGAGTTTTAAGAGTTCCCCTCGACCTCCTTCCCAGCTTCCCTTTTTCTCGAGTCTGCAGTTTATGTTCCGGCAAAAACGAAAAGTAGCAAAACCCCTCCCGACCCTCCTTATTCCTTCATATAAAGGGCTTTGCTGGCTTCCTGTGGGCGGGGTCGCTGGTGGTTACATATTTATTATTATTTTTTTTTTTAGAAAGCCCCCCTGTGGCAGGAAAGTGGGCAGGAGATGTTGCGTTGTGCGTGGGAATGGTGCCCCGCGGCGCAACGCAAAAGGAGGCCGGCGGATCGTTTTAATCCGGAGCGGGATTAAAACGGGGAGGAGATCTGTTGGAGTTTGCAATCATAATTCATATTCACTGTCATTAAAAGCGGCTTTATTTTGGCTTTGCCCGTTTGGACCTGCGATTTTGGGCCTCGACGTCCGCTATGGGTAGACTTCACGTTTTTTTCTTCCGGGAAAAAAAACCCCACTTTAAATCTGTATGCAGCCAATCAGCAAAAAAAAAAAAAAAAAAAAATATATATATATATATATATATATAGTTTAATATTAACATACTATTACATACAGGTTACAGGCACAAGCCTACTTTGACGACGCGCCGACTATACTGCTACCTTAATGCTAATATGCTAAGATGCTAGCAAGGTGTTCACAGGAAACTTTGGTTGTAACTATGCTGCCACGATGTTCCCAATACATTATTATGCTGCAACAATGTTACATTATGGTACAACTATGTTGCTAGCTCTATGTTGCTAGCACTATGTTGTTAGCACTATGTTTTCCTACCCACCCCTATGCATATTTAACTATCCTACCACTGAACCGCTATTGCTGTGCTACTTTGTTGCTTACCGCTGTGCTTCTACTGCAATCCTGCTATTGCTACGCTACCACGATGCTACATCCACTATGCTACTGTAAATATACTACCAGTGATGTTACTATTGGTATACTTGTACACAGATTACAGGCCTAAGCCTACTTTGACGACGCGCCGACTATGCTGCTACCTTAATGTTAATCTGCTAACATGCTAGCAAGATGTTCTACCTGTGCACAGGAAACAAGCCAAAAAATTTGGTTGTAACTATGCTGCCACGATGCTAACACCACTGTGTTCCCAACACTTGCTGCAACGATGTTAAAGTTATGGTACAACTATGCTGCCGCTATGTTGCTAGCACTATATGGCTAGCATTATATTACGATTACTATGTCGCATTATTTTGCTACCACTATGTTACGATTACTATGTCGCACCATGTTGTTAGCAGTATATTATCCCACCACCTATCAACCCCTACGCTAATCTATCCATGCTACCGCTGAGCCGCTATTGCTATGCTACTTTGTTGCTTACCGCTGTGCTTCTACTGCAATCCTGCTATTGCTACGGTACCACGATGCTACTACCACTATACTACTGTAAATATACTACCAGTGATGTTACTATTGGTATACTTGTACACAGATTACAGGCCCAAGCCTACTTTGGCGAAGCGCCGACTATGCTCCTCCCTTAATGCTAATATGCTAACATTCCAGCAAGATGTTCTACCTGTGCACAGGAAACAGGCCCAACATTTTGGTTGTAACTATGCTGCCACGATGTTCCCAATACATTATTATTCTGCAACGATGTTACATTATGGTACAACTATGCTGCCGCTATGTTGCTAGCACTATGTCATGCTGCCACCTACCTACCCCGATGCTAATCTAACTATGCTACCACTGAGCTGCTATTACTAAGCTACCTTGTTGCTTACAACTGTGCTTCTACTGCAATCCTGCAATTGCTACGCTACCGCTATGCTACCTTGATGTTATTATTACACGGAGTCCACCGGTTAAGACGTTTCGACTTCACGACGCCCCTCTCCCGTCCGCCATTTTGTCTGGCTAATGCTTGTCCACGTTTGTCCGCCGCATTTTTCGCTCTCATTTTTCCACATTATGCCCCTAAAGAAGAAAGCTGCGTTTTTTTGCAATGCTTCTGGAGCCAAAAGAACATCCGTTACCATGGAAACGAAGCTCAAGATCATAGAAAGATTGGAGGACCAACCAAGACCGGAAACCAAACTCACCAAGTCTTCAGTCGGTCGACAATTATTCAAGACAAAGCCCGTATTTTAGCGCAGGTGAAGGGTTCCGTTCCTCTGTCGGATGCAACGATCACAAAACAAGGTTCTTTGATACTTGTCGAGATGGAGAAGATCGAGGACCAGGTTCCTTCGAGAGGATTCGAGACCAGGTTCCTCGGCAATAGCTAAGCGCAGCCTCCCCTTCTTCTTCTCCGTCCACCTCTCAGCAGTCACGCTACGTACGCCATCTTGCTTATTTCAGTGTATACAAAGTAAGTATTTTGATGTCAATTCTGACTTTAAAATCCGACTTGAGTCGAAATTCGAGTGAAGTCGCTAAAGTAGGAACGGATCTCGGTGGTAGACCGAGGACTCCCCGCCGCTGTTGTTTTCTGTTCTCCCGAGAAGCACCGCAATCAGGAGCCTGGAGTTCAAAACAAGTGTAAGCATGCACAGAGGGAGTGGGAGTGGAGCTTTGTGTGCGTGTGTACGTGTACGTGTACGTGTGTGTTTGTTTATCTTGGGAAATGGCTTTGTGGGAATATCTGACTCGTCCCAAACTGGCACACACTGGCTGACATCACTTCCTGTTTGAAATCTTGGCCGGCCGCCACCCTGTAGGAAGCAGCAGCAGCGGCGTGTTTGGAGTCCCGCCCGAGGCCTTGCCTTGTCACTTTCCTCATAACTGCATAACCGCTGCCATCGTTACTATTACTACAGTGCCACTATGCTACATTTTATGCCACTATTACTATGTTACTATAATGCCATATTTTCCACACACCTACCATGCTACGAATATGATACTGTTATTACTGTGTTACTAATATGTTATTACTATGCTGTATGTATGCTACCATTATATGCTACATGTCACAGAGTCTGAAAAACACCAGCAGTACACCAAAAACGCAGTACCGCCGAACTAGGACAGCGAGTTTCAGAGTGGAGGTTCGCTTTTGATGTCCGCGGGTCTTGTTATGGCGACCGTTCGTGCTGGATTTTGCATGAATTCTCTGCACTGGTCGTGGGTGGGAAGTAATAATATCCAAGTTCCTGTGGGAGGGGGCACTACTACTCTGCAAGCACTGTGTCACCAAAACACTGCTGCAAGTACTATTCTGCCTCTATGATATCACTCTGCTATTAATAATACAGTTTTCTACCACAATTTGACCATGTTACGGGTTACTATTCCTGCAAAGCAACTATAACTATGCCGCCACGATGCTACGACTGTGCTGCTGCTACTACTACAGTGAATACTCGGTTCTCGAAGGTCTCCCTTCTCGAACAAATCGAAATTTCGAGATTTTCGTGTTTTCGAACGAAAATCAGTACTCGAACGCTTGTGACAAAACCCGGAAATAATATATCGCGCGCCCCGACCAGCTGACCCGTGACGCGCTTTGTTGTGAATTCCCACGCCGCCGAAAAACCCAGAAATAACGTAGCGCGTCGTGAGTCAGCTGGTCAGCTCACGCGCGTTAACGTTTTTATTATGAATTCGAAGACACCGCGAAAAAACCCCAGAAATAACAACAAGCGCGGGCCGACCGTACCATTGCTATGCTCCCACTCTGCTGTCACAATTTGACAACTATGCTGCTGTCATTATGCTTCCATTGCTGCGCTACTGTTACTAAGCGACTAGAGCTATGCTACCAATAGCTCAATATTTCTGTCACTATTTTTTTTTCCTATATTTTGATACTAAGTTCACACTATATGACCATCATGCCGCTACCTTTATTATGCTACCGTTGCTTTGCTATGCTATCAAATTATTTCTACACTGCCACTTTTACTATTACTACAGTGCCACTATGCAACATTTTATGCCACTGTTACTATGTTACTATAATGCCATATTTTCTACACTCTCACTATGCTATGATTATGATACTGTTATTACTGTGTTACTATTATGTTATTACTATGGTGCCGGTATGCTACATCCGACAATTTTATGCTATATGTCAACATTTTATTTACACCGTGAGTTCTTAAGCGTTGCCGGGTCTGTTAAACCGCACGCTGTAATTCAAAGCTATTTTGGGGGCGGGGGAGTATTATTGTTTTTATGATGCTGATAAAGCAGGCCTTTTAAAGAGCGCACCGCAACTATTGAGCTCTGCTATGTGTCCTAATTAGGATCTCCAGCAGCCACTTCCTGTGATCACGGCCGTGCAAACACACGGTCCTGAATGTACAACAACAAAAGGATATCATTACCATGTTTTGCTAGACATAATAATCCTCATAATGCTGCTTTGGGAGACCGTTTGTGTGTTTTGTGTGCGTTTGTGCACGTGGCGGGTTGTTGCGTGCGCGCGGCAGATCCCTCCGTTCGGCTGAACCGCACAAATAACCAGTCGAGGCACCACAGAAGAAGAAAGAAGGCCCTGGGCCACGCTTTGTGACTCTGCTTTCTTTCTCTCTCTCTCTCTTTTTCTTTCTTTCTTTTTCTTTTTCTGTGATGCTGCAGACAAGGCAAATATTTGAAGCGTATTATTAATATTGTTTAGCTTCTTTCGAACTTTAAGTTTCGCAGATAAAGAAGCGTCACTGTCGTTATTAAAGGGCCAGTGTTTTGCTCGGATCTCGGCAGACAATATCAAAAAAAAAAAAATTACAACTAAAGGCAATTGAGTTGCCGAATGAATCAATTGCAGGTATTATACGTGACTGGGATTTCCAGGTAGTTGCCGGGCAGGACACGCCCCACCGCGACACGATTGGCTGCTGCGTCGCGACGCGGATGTAAGGCGACGAGCGTCCCAAACATGGATCACATTTGCACAAAATAACAACATGTTATGTATGGTTGGGTTTAGGGCTCGGCTCGGGTGCTCAAGGCGGTTTAGGACGTGTTGAGGTTGGGATTGGGGTGGCTCAGGGTCAGAGGTAAATATCTTAACGCCGCCACGCTTGAGTCACTTATACGTCTTTGTCCCCTCTGGAACGGGGATACAACAGCCAGTCATAGTGCAGCGGCACGTGTCCTGCAGCCAATAATATTGGAGCAGGCCACACCCACTGTGATAATACTGCAAACCCGACTTCCTGTGTCCTACTACCTTTGCACTGTCACCGCTTTACTGTTATTATTATGTTACCATTTCTACATGCTGGCATCACTTTGCTACGATGATGCGACCGCTTTTCCGTTATCGTCCTCTAAATATTCCAAGCGTTCAATTCTTCTACAATTTTTTTAAGCGTTCCATTATTATGGGGCGGCACGGTGGATCAGCTGCTAAAGCGTTGGCCTCACAGTTTCTGAGATCCCCGGGTTCGATCCCGGACCCGCCTGTGTGGCGTTTGCATGTTCTCCCCCGTGCCTGTGTGGCTTTTCTCCGGGTAGGCACATCCCCAAAAAAACATGCAACATTAATTGGACACTGGAAATTGCCCGTAGGTGTGATTGCGAGTGTGATTGGTTGTCTGTCTCGATGTGCCCTGCGATTGGCCGGCAACCAGTTCATGGTGTTACCCCGCCTCCTGCCCGTTGACAGCTGGAATAGGCTCCGGCGCTCCCCCGCGGCCCTTGTGAGGATAGGCGGCTAAGAAAATGGATGGATGGAATATTATGCTACCACTATGTTAGTATTGCTATGCTGCCTTTATTCTCTCAGAACGAAATTGTGTATTCAGGTCTTGGCAAAACATAACAATAAACTATATAGTAACTAGATCAAAATTGAATTTTGTGGTGATTTTGTTGTAAAATACAATAGAAATTCCTGAACCTTAAAGTGGCGGCACAGTGGGATAGCTGTAAAACGTTGGCCTCACAGTTGTGAGGTCCCGGGTTCAATCCCGCCGCCGCCTTTGTGAAGTGCCTGCGTGGCTTTTCTCCGGGTGGGCACTCCGCTTTCCTCCCACATCCCCAAAACATGCGACATTAATCGGACACTTTAAATTGCCCCTAGGTGTGACCGCGAGTGCGGCTGTTTGTCTCCGCGTGCCCTGGGTGTTATCCCGCCTCCTGCCTGTTGACAGCTGGGATAGGCTCCGGCACTCCCCGCGACCCTCATGAGGATAAGCGGCGTGGAAAATGGATGACTGGAAGGAACCTTGAAGTGCTGAGTGATGCCGAAAGTGAACAGGTGAAAAGATGTCTCGTCTGCTTCCTCCAGACTTTTCACTTTCGGCCTGAAAATGTCGACTCGCCACCTCGACCTTTCATAAGCTCCCCCCAAGGAGGTCAAATCAGAATCGTGACGTGAGTTGTTGCGTTTTTTGTTTTTTTTTGGGTCTGCAACTTCCTGTCTGTGACGTACAATGTTATATACCAACCTGGATTCTTTTTTTTTTTTTTTTTTATTTTTTTTCCAATGAAGGATGTGGCCTTTATTGTTATTTCCGCGGGGTTTTTCGAACAACTCGGAGGCCTCTGTAAAATGTCAATTTCATGGAGTATATTAAATTTAAGGGATTTTTTTTATTGATCTTTTCACAATTACAATCTGTTAGAAGCAATCTGAATATCAAAAATCATGTAGTTTACTTGTATGCTAAATTCCCATTAGCATGAAAACCTTTGTGTTTTCAACCAAACCAAATTATTATATATTTTTTAAAAAGTCTGATTTTTTTTTTTTAACATTTTAGTAATCCTTGGGCATTTATTCAATTGAGTTTTTCAAAATGAAACACTTTTAGGACCAGTCCGGACGTCAGAAGTCATGTAGTATGCTAAGTTAGCATTAGCGTAGCAGTTTAGTTGTGGCCTTTTTCTGCCCCGTCTTCGCATTTAAAGTCATCTTTGGGCCCTTTTTTAAATTGAATTTTTCAGAATCAAACAGTATTTGACGTCATCCTGGCTTTAAAATCAGAGAATATGCATAATTGTCATTATTATGACGGTTGTTAGAGGTTTTACCACCATTTACTGACACAAACATGCTCCCACTTAAGTCATTTTAGCGCTGATCAAAGAAAAACATAACAATGGATGGCACAAAAAGAGAAAAGAATTGTTGTGATCTCAACAAAAAAATATGGAAGGAGAAGGAGTGAAAAAAAAATTGGACTGATGCGCATCGCGGCTCACGCTGGGAGACGTTAGCGTAGAAATGTAGCCTTGGCTCCAAATCATTTCCAAATGTTGCAACCTCGGCCTCAGTGGGTGCGATGCTGCCGGCTCGAAAACAAAATATGAAAATATTCCCCCCCCCCCCAATCCCCCGCCGCAACCTCTACCCACGTCCCCCCGAGCCGACCGCAGGCCTCCTCGACGGGAAACGTGTTGTTTGTCGCGGCGCTTTTCTGACTTTCTCCCCTGCCCGGCTCGATGCGCGTCTAAGCGAGGTCTCGCGAAGACGGCGCCGGCCGCACCTTTTTGCGGTGGACGGGGAGGAAACGGCGCGTCACGCGAGCGTCAGCGCGAGTTACGGCGCAGGCCGGCTCCCGCGCTCAAATGAGAACGTACACAATCGCATTTGGCTATTTGGATCATATCTTGGAGCGCCCCCACTTCGATTGTTATGATAACGTATACGTTGGATTGCACAGAATGCTTTGGAGCAAGTCCACTTAACTTAACAATGCTTGTGTATTTTTCCTTTGTGTTTTTCCTGGACTTTTTTTTTTTTCCATGGTTCTGGTTGACAAAGATGGCCTTGAAGTTTGGGCTTTTTTGGTTGAGGTTTCTTTTTTTTTTTTTTTTCCTGATGATTTTTATTTCTTTGTGTATGTGTTTTCTTTTACGATTCATTTTACTCCCCTTTTTCTAAATTTATTTGTTTTGATTTTTTTTCTTTTCCACTTTGTATTGGTTCTTTTTTCTTTTACTGCGATTATTTTCGTTTTTCTTTCCTTTTCCAACAATCTGATTTTTTTACATTTTTCTTTCTTTTACTTTTATTATTTTTTTCTTTGTATTTTCTTTTTCCCTTTGGCATTTTTCTTTTACTTTACTGGTGTTTATTTTTAATTTAAATATTTTTCAAGCTTTTTTCTTTTACCTTTCTTCTTCTTTTTCTTTTTCCTTTTTCTATTATTTTTCTTTTCCACTTTGTATTGGTTCTTTTTTCTTTTACTGCGATTATTTTCTTTTTTCTTTCCTTTTCCAACAATCTGATTTTTTTACATTTTTCTTTCTTTTACTTTTATTATTTTTTTCTTTGTATTTTCTTTTTCCCTTTGGCATTTTTCTTTTACTTTACTGGTGTTTATTTTTAGATTAAATATTTTTCAAGCTTTTTTTCTTTTACCTTTCTTCTCCTTTTTTTTCCTTTTTCTATGATTTTTCTTTTCCACTTTGTATTGGTTCTTTTTTCTTTTACTGCGATTATTTTCGTTTTTCTTTCCTTTTCCAACAATCTGATTTTTTTACATTTTTCTTTCTTTTACTTTTATTATTTTTTTCTTTGTATTTTCTTTTCCCTTTGGCATTTTTCTTTTACTTTACTCGTGTTTATTTTGAATTTAAATATTTTTCAAGCTTTTTTCTTTTACCTTTCTTCTCTCTTGTTTCCCTTTTCCCATAATTTTTCTTTTCCAATTTTTTTTTACTTGCTGCGTTTCTTTTATTTATTCCTCTATTCTTTGTAATCATTGACATTTTTATTGCTTTTGCTTTTTTTTAAAAAAAAATGTTTTTATTTGCCTCCTTGACCTTTTTAATTTTCCTCATTGGTAGTTTTTCTTTCTTTTTTGAATTAATAATTTGATTTTCTTTTCTCTCCCCCCCCCCCCCCCCACACACACACCCTTAGTTTCTGTAGCCTTGGAACACGTGGACCCATTTCGTTCTTCTCGACTTTTTCCGATCCCGTCTCGGTCTTGAGTTCGACTTTTATCGGCCTTTCATTCTTGGCGCTCGCTTGCTTGGTCTCCACGGCGACAGGTGTTGGTCAGATCTCAGGTGCGATGACGAGCGCATGATTATTCCTGGCTGGTCTCGGGGGGGAAAATATGACCAAATAAAGAAATGAAGCGGTCGGAGAGCGTAAGCGGCGTGTTTATTGCATGTGAATGTTCAGACTGGGTGACGCTACATTGTTTGGAGGAGAAAATATGCCTGCTTTATTCATTTTTTTCCGCACTTGACCACACAATTTGCTTCATTTAGAACATCTCCTGCCGCAAACTTCATCCCCCCCCCCCCAACTATCTCGCAGGCCCGACGTTCCGCAGCCCCTGCGAGTTGCTGCCGGTGGGCGCGAGCCACCCCGTGCAGGCCATGAGCAAGAGCTTCACCGCCCTGTCGGGCTGCGCCAGCCGGGGCACCGCCGCCCTCCCCCAGGAAGTCCACGTGATCAACCTGCGAGGCGCCGCGCCCGCCCTGCGGTCCGGCGGCTCCACCGCTGAGGTAAACTTTGGTTCGGGGTGTGTCATTCGTGGCTTTCTCGCTATGAAAGTGTGATTTGACTTTATAGTCACATTTTTTGATCACAAGCGAGGCAATGCCAACGCGGAATGCTAACATGCTAACATCAACGCATCCCCCCCCCATTTTCTGTTTCCAAGGTTCACCAGAGCTTCAGGTTGCTGTCTTGCTTTAACTTAGCATGCAAACTGTTAGCATGCTAGCTTTTTATGTTTCTGAAAATTCTTTTCTTTGAATTTCTACCTGACTAGGTAGCAAAACGTAGGTTGAGCTCTGACTATATGATGCCTTTTTAACTGATAGCATATTAGCATTAAACAATCTTGAGTTTCAAATTATGCACGACTACAAGCGTTGATTAAGATCCTTAGCAATCTGTCAGTGGCTAGCTAGTTAGCAGCTAGCAGTGAAGGCTAGCATTCCTCTTTGCTTTATATGAGTGCACCAAATATTGGCCTGTCGGCATTTTAGCACGCTCGCTATGAAAGTGTGATTTGACTTTTTAGTCACATTTTTTGATCACAAGCGAGGCAATGCCAACGTGGAATGCTAACATGCTAACATCAACGCATCCCCCCCATTTTCTGTTTCCAAGGTTCACCAGAGCTTCAGGTTGCTGTCTTGCTTTAACTTAGCATGCCCAGTTTTAGCATGTTTGCCTTTTATATTTTTGAAATTCTTTTCTTGTTTGAAGTTCTACATGACGAGATCGCAAAAGGTAGATTGAGTTCTGACTATATGATGCCTTATTAACTGATAGCATATTAGCATTAAACAATCTTGAGTTTCAAATTATACACGACTACAAGCGTTGATTAAGATCTTTAGCAATCTGTCAGTGGCCAGCTAGTTAGCAGGTAGGCTAGCATTCCTCTTTGCTTTATATGAGTGCACCAAATATCGGCCTGTCGGCATTTTAGTACGCTTGCTATCTAACTATCAGCATGATTTAAGATCTCTAGCGATCTATCAGCCTCGGCGAGATCCCTCCGGAAGAGCTGGAAGAAGTCTGGGTATCCCTCCTGAAGCTACTTCCCCCGCGACCCGACCGGGAAAAGTGGTAGAAAATGGATGGATGGATGGATGGATAGTAATCTATCAGTTAGCGAGCTAGCGAGCTAGTTAGCAGCTACCGGTAGAAGCTGACATTGCAGTTTATATCTTTGCTGACTGTTAGGATCCAGTACCAAGTGTTAGCATTTGATCAGCTCTTTCGAAATCCCAAACAACTGTCGGGCACGATTGTAGATCCTTGCTGTCTTGCTACGTGTTATCCAAAAGTTTTTTTTTCTTTGGTTTCAACAAAACATGAAGAAAAGACTAACAGATGGTCGGATCGTTAGCTCGTGTGGGGTCCTCAACCCAAACCGTCCCGTCTACCATTCTCGCGTCGCGTTAAGGCCTAATGACTTGATGGTCTTATTATGTGAAACGTGAGCCATGACCGGCGAGTGAAGGGAATGGACTCGAGCAGGAATTTTCTTCTCGGCGCCTTCTTAATTCCGCGTCCCTGAGAGGTGTCGGATTTTGGCCGAGTTCAGAGTTGAAATTGATCTCCTCCCCTCTTGCCTCCTTTGGCGCAACCTCAGCTCACGGCCTCACAACCGAGCGACGGTTAAAACTAGACTTTGAAGCAGATGGAACTGTTCGAGTTGCACACGAGCAGCGTTCTGGAAAACCTCGGCATCCAGCGTTCCCACAAGACGAGAACAATTGTTGGAAATGCTCCTCCGGACCCCCTGTACGAAGATTGGGTCATCAGATAGGAATCCCGTCGTCAAACATCCACCGCGTGGTCAAGTGAGACTTTTGGACGCGGAATTTCAACTCTCAAAGTTTAGTTCACTTAAGTGGTCTCAGGTTCAAACAAAAGTAGGGTTCAGTTGGCTTTAACGTTTTTATTTCAACACACTATTTCTATTTCATTGATTAATCAGATTTAGTGATCAAGTATGTAATTTGTCGACGGACAGTCGGCGGCGCCCTGGTACGACTTCCATGTTGATTTTAGCATTTATAATGACAGAATCGTGCCGCAATTAGCAAAAATAGTTGCCACCCGTCCTCTAAAAGGGTTTTGTAATTGCGTATGATGCCACAAGATGGTGGCAAAGCACTTAAAAGAGAGAGCATCATAAAGTATCAACGCCATACATCGGGAATGTACGGAGTCGTGACCCGATGGGACATAAAGGGAAAATTTTGAAATTAAATTGTGACGAGATCAAGAACAGGATCCCGGATACAAGCGGCCGAAAAGAGTTTCCTCCGCAGGGCGTCCGGGCTCTCCCTTAGAGAACGGGTGAGAAGCTCGGTCATCAGGGAGGGGCTCAGTGTCGAGCCGCTGCTCCTCCGCATCGAGAGGATCCAGATGATGTGGCTGGCGGATCTGATTCGGATGCCTCCCTGGTGAGGTGTTCCGGGCACGTCCCACCGGAAAGAGACCCCGAGGACGACCCGGGACACGCTGGAGAGACGTAGTCTCTGGGCTGGCTTGGGAACCCCTCGGGATCCCTCCGGAAGAGCCGAAAGAAGTGGCTGGGGATAGGGAAGTCTGGCTATCCCTGTTGAAGCTACTTTCCCTGCGACCCGACCCGGAAAACCGGTAAATAATGGTAAAACAGGTAAAACCACCTTGACATTAGGCTCACCAATAGTATTTGCTGGCATGTTAGCCTTAACAGCAAGCTAGCACAAACGAACGTGACATCATTGACAGTTTTTTCTGTGAATAATGGCGGATCGGATCCAAAACAATTACTGGAACCGAACTTTGAAAATGTGGCTGAGTAAATTATCCTACAAGCTTGGTTCCGAAATGAATTTAACTCGTGAGTCAAGGTAGCGCTGTAGTGAGTTTTTTGTTTTTGTTTTTGTTCCAGTAGTGTCGTGGCGTGCAGTGTGCGCTACGCTAGCCAGTCAGCAGTCGCCTTCCCCTCCGTAATCGTGTCCGTTTGCCCGAGGAAACGGTGTCTCGCGACAGCTTTGGGGAGTCTTGGAGGTCCTTGTGGCTGAGGGGGGGGGGGAACCTCATCCGGGCCCCCCGGAACACTAAAAACCGCAGCTCGCGCGACAGAATGCAGATGGGAATTCGCAAGCACACGCCACACACGGCAAACCACAGCTGCGACGTGTGCGGCCCCCCCCCGACAAAGACGTGACGGCCGTCAATTTCGGGTTAAAAAGCGCGACCCGGACTGGCAGCTGGCCCGGTGCCGCTCTCGCTAGGTGAGAGGCGACTCCCCAGCTGTTGGATTTACTGCCGGTCCAAGAGCAACACGGGCCTCGCGCTGGAAATTTGCTCAGCCTCGGAGGCGGAGTCGCGTGCGCTCAGCGCGATCTGACCTGCTCGCGACCTCCGCTAGCGCCGTTGTTGTAGCCACTTGCGAGCAACTTTTTCGATAGCCTCTGGAAGTCTTGAGCGGTTGACCAGACGCTCCCGCCAAGTCTCCTTTTTTGTTTTCAGACTTTTTACCGACTATTTTGGACTCTTTTATAGACTCTCTGAAATGTTGTCTATGTTCTCTACCCGGCGAGTGTTATTCACATTTGTCTACAATCAAAGTAACAGAAGCCGGTTTTGGCCGCGTGTCGAGGAGAGAGAGCGCGCCAGGGTTTGGAAAGACCGCTAAAGCCACCGACCGGTCGCCGCCGGGTCGAAGTCGGACGCCACCCGTTTCCTCCGATTACCGTCGAACCGCAAAGCTCGTCAAGTTTCTCGAGTTCCACTGAATCTGTGGCAAATTCCACCGTCGAAAACGCTTTGGGGCTGTCCAGAAACTTTTGTCTCGAGGGTTTGAGTGTTGTGTTTCTTAAGACGATGGCCAGTCGGGCAGCTTTTTGCGCACAAAAGGAGCCTGATTTGGATTTTGATGAATGATGTGTGCGTCTGTGTTGAGTCTGATCGTCTTTTATTTTGAAAGGCTGCTAATTCCAGTTTTTGTTGCCATTCCAGTGGCTCGATAGGCTCCTAAAGCCAGGAACCTTTTGTGAACAAAGGGACTTTGATTGGGTGATTAGACTTCAGCCATGTTTAGTACTGTTGCCAGTATCTGTTTTATTTTGGTAGGTTGCTACTTGCTTTTTTTTTTTGGGGTAGGCTTCCAAGTCTCCTGGTTGCCAGTACTGAGCAGCTTTTTGTGAACAAACAGTCCCTTGACTTCTTGCTTTAACTTAGCATGCCAACTGTTAGCATGTTAGCCCTTTACATTTTTGAAATTATTTTCCTGTTTGAAGTGTTCTACCTGACTAGATAGCGAAACGTAGGTCGAGCTCTGACTTTATACCTTATTAACTGTTAGCATATTAGCGTATTTCAAATTATACCCGAATACAAGCGTTGATTAAGATCCTTGGCAATCTGTCATTGGCCAGCTAGTTAGCAGCTAGCGGTGTAAGCTAACATCCCTTATTGCTTTCTATTAGTGTACCAAATATCGGCATGTTAGCATTTATTCGATTTGACTATTTAGTGATTGTTGTTGCATCAGCGTCACTTACGTTGATCCATTTGTAGCACTGTTACCGCTTTTAATTTGATAGGATGCTGGCTAGCTTTGCTCAATGGAATTGAAAAGACGTTTACTTGGATGTCGTGTTAACGATTGTTACCAATTTTCTTTTGGTGGTGCTACGACCCGATTTATGTCCAATTGCCGTGGCTTCGTAGCGGTCTCAATCAGCAGCGGTTTCCGGACAAGAAGATGTTTATTTGGATTTTCGGGGATTGCTGTGCCCAGCCGGGTTTAGCATTGTTACCAGTTTTCTTTTGGCGGTTTCTAGTCGCCATTTTGGTTTAAGCGCTGCGGCTTGCTCGATCTGTCAACCACTAGATTTGTGTGATCAAAATCATTCGTGGTTCTATTCCTGCTCGTTTCTGCCTCGTTCCTCTCTCCAGTTTTTGTTGCATTGTTGTGACTTTTTGTCGCGAGCGACGAGCTCCGGTTTTCATCTTCGTGAGCACTTGAAGACACTTGTGTCCCCGCCGATTTGGACACGTTCTCCCGCCGCGGTTTGTTTGCGTTTGCACCTGAGCGCGCTGATGGGAATCGGGCAGCATGTTCGCCTCCCGGCCTGGCGCGTCGAAAATGCGGGCCGAGTCGCGATAACGGCCTCCTCTTGCGCCCTCAGCCACCCGGAAAGAACCAAGATCCAGACAGACAAACGAGATCAGCAGTTTTTTTTTTTTTTTTTTGCAGTCGACTTAGTCCAGTAAAACCTCGCTGATTTGCGAATCACCTCCTGTCAAAATTTCCTATCTCTTCCTCTCGCTCTTTTGCCTGGCAGCTCCATCCTCAGACTCTCTCGCCTCTGGACATGTCCAAACCATCGAAACTTGTCTCCAAAAGATCCAACTTTGGCTGTCCCTCTGCAGAGCTCATTTCTAATCCCGTCCGACCTGCCAGAACCTCAACACCTTCATTTCCGCCACCTCCAGGTCTGCTTCCCGTCGTCTCTTCAGAGCCGCCGTCTCTAATCCGTCCACGATGACCGGCCTCACCACTGTTTGATGGACTTTGTCCTTCATCCTAGCTCAGACTCTTCTGTCACATAGAACACCAGACACCTTCCGCCAGCTGGTCTCACCCCGCTTGGACCCGTTTCTTCACTTCCTTACCACACTCACCATTGCTCTGGATTGTCGAGGCACTGACCTCTCAAACGACCGTGCCGCCGTCAGGCGCGTGCGTTAGCTGGCGAACTAGCGAAGGGAATAAAGAGCTAACTTTCCCTTGAATGTCTTTGTTGTGTGGCGCTACACGTGGCGCACGGGGCAAGGCTGCGGAGTATGGGAAGGAGCCAACGCCGGTCCGCTAACCCACTCGCGCTAGTAGCCGCGTGCGGTTAGGGTTAGGTGCTTGAGGATGAACCCCTCCCTCAACGGGGGAGGTCCATGGGCCCCTCCGACTCGGAAAGTCCCCAAAACTATGAAACCCCCATCTAACTAAACAAAAACCAACGAATGAATTAATTTCACCAAATTTGGACATGTCCAATCAAAGAAATTACGTGTGGGTTAGAATTCCCGGATTAGGGTTCGGGTTAGGTTTTAGTAGTGACTGCACGGGTCCCCACAACAGAGAGATGAGCCCATGTACAGCAAACAAATGCAGTTTTTGGGTTGCAGGCATAACTTGATGGCAAAACGTTTATGAATAAGTTACTTGAAATTCTGGCGAATAGCCGTAGGTGGCGCTTGTTAGTTACACGTTGGAGGCGGCTCGACTCATACTGCCCCCTGGTGACGTAGCGACAGCACGTTGATGGGACAACCGGCTCAATTGTCATGTCATTATCCAAGCCGCTTATCCTCACAAGGGTTACGGGAAAGCCGGAGCCTGTCCCAGCTAGCTTCGGGCGAAAGGTCAAGTCGGTCGCAGGGCAGATGTCGGCACCATCGCTGAGCGGGAATCGGTCCCACTACGTCATCGGTGACTCCCGGCTCAAATGCTGAAAATGAATTTTGAGATGTATTTCAAACGTCTCGGTACTAACTGCACGTTTTCAGCACTTATTTTCATACATGTTGAATGTATTTAGCGACAAAGCGTGAAAATAGCTTGAGTGGGACTTTTCAAGTGTTTTGGGATGTTTATGGTTGGGGTTTAAACTATTAATATAGGCAATTATAACGTTTTTGATGTGGCATCTGCTCAAAATCTGTTTCATTTCTCTCGCCGTTTCTTTTTTTTTTGTTGTTTTTGGCTCTCCCTTTGTTCGTCCTGTGGTGACTCATTAAAAGATGTTTGGATGTGTCCCCCCCAATCTTCGGGAACCGAATTAGAGCCGTCGAAAGCGGCGAACTCCCTTTTCGTCGGGGAATCGACTGTTTTTGCAAACAAAAAGGTTGCGAGCGGATCACGCCAATGACGTTTCTATTGCGAGGGGGGAGTCGAGAAAATCTGAATCGGTATCCAGCTAAATAAGCTCCGGCAGTTTTGGTCGCCTTTCCGTCGGGCCTCTCCTTGACCCGACATTTTGCAAACAAACGACTTTCGCTAGAATCTCGTGCGACTCGTGTCTTTTGTTCCAGTCCATCTGGGAACCAAAGGTAGTGTTTTATTAGCCTTGGGCTAGGTTTTTGCAAACAAATTATTTTGATCAATTTTTTTTGTGGCCGGTGTAGTAGACTTAAAGGTCAACTGTCATGAAATGCATGATTTTTAGAATGTTATTAATGAAAAAAACGGCAGCCAGAATGGGCCCATCCATTTTTTTTCACCACAAAACAGGATTTCGACGTATTTGGCTTTTTGTAACTCCTGCCATGAAAATCCTCTCGAGGGATTTGTTTTCGAGAAGAAGCAGGAAGTGACGTACATGGCGGGACCGCCCTCGAGTGGACTCGTTTGTTTCTATTAGTTTTACCTGCGGGAAGCTAGCTCGTTGTTCCGTCGTGTTAGCCAAAATGCCGGCTCGATGGAGTCGCTCTTCGTACTTTTCCAAAAGATCCGGTTCGTCGGGAAAAATGGATTGCACGGGTGTAAAGGACGAGAACTTCGTGGGTTCCAATTGACAGCTAGCTGCGTATATAGCTATTTAAAAAAAAAAAAAAATCATAGTTGGGGGGGGAGTGTCATCCGTAAGTCCGGGGTGCTGAATGTAAAGATGTGCCACCTGGGCCGAAGCCGCGATCGGCGGACGCGGCGCCGCCGGGGTGGCCTGGGAGGCGGTTTGGCCGCGCTGTCGTCATCGCTCGCTGGCACCGTTATTTATCACCTCCATGGAGGTGGTTCGGCCGCATGCGGTTTAGCCATGATCCGCATATCATCTAAATATGGCTCGAAACAATAGGGCAATATTGCCTCGGCCACTTCACTCGGTTGTCAGATCTTCTTCGAAAAGAGCTTCCGTGTCAGAAGGGACGCGTTCGACTCCCATAGCAGGCGACACGGCGTGTTTTCAATGGCGAATGTCCCGGTGTGATGTCACGGACAGGAGATGCAGCCAATATGGCGACCACTCGGATGTCGAATGAAAATTTCCGCTCATGTTTATTTTTTTCGTATACACATTGAAGTGAATAACGTTAGATGTATTTTTCATGACAATATCTATTTTAGAATGTTTGTAGGCATGACAGTTGACCTTTAAATCCATCTTTTGTAGCTTTACGTTAGTCTGACGCTAGCTGCAATTCGCTTGTTACTTGTCAACAAAAAGCGGAGCGTGTGACATGATTATGCGAGAAATGCGTGCGAAAGAGGCCGCTACTTCCCGTGACAAAGCTCGCGTTCCGACTTTGATGCGAGGGACTCGGCGCAACGGGTGCGAATTGCGTTTCATCGCCACTGGAGCGAGCCGATTATTTCGCTCACAGCTGTCGTCCCCCCCCCCCCCCCCCAGTGAGGAATTCCAATTTGGGTAACGCGATCGGTCTAGACGGGACCCCGTCCGCGCCCTCAAATCCCCTCGCTCGTTTACGCCGCGACAGCCAATCGCTGGAGTGCAGCCGCGGAGGGCGGGAACTCGGACCACATGAAAGCGGCGACGGCAGATGCTCGGCAGCTGCTGTCGGGAGTCGAAACTCTTTGTGAGCAAACGGTTTCGATTTGGCGGGACTGGTTCGGGGCGATCGTCGGCGGTGCGGTTTCATGTTTACAAGTTTTTGCAACCCGTTTAGCCACGTTGAGTTTTGACTTTTTGTAAACAAAGGTCACTTGTGTGCATTTGAGGTGAAGCACTTGAACTACCTTTTGTTATTGCCGATTGGGTTGCTAACTCGTTCTTGTGAACAAATCACTTTTCTGATTTCGGACCTTCAGTGAATGGTGGGATGCATTAGAATCTGTAGTTTTTGACCTTTGTTAGGTTCTCGGACTTGCTGGTTCGTTAGATGCCTGACGATGTCGTCGGTGCGCAAAAATTAAACAGTGTCGTTCGTGGTCACCAAAAGCTCCAAAATGACCTTAATTTGCTTGCGATGGCTGAAAATTGAACATCAAGTCCTCCTTAAGCTTGTTGTGCTTTTTGTTGCTACTTCCTATTTTGGTCTCCTTTGCCTTGAGAAGGCTCAACTTTTTGTGAACAAAGCACATTTTGATTTTGGACCTTCTGTGACAGGTGGGATGCATTTGAACCTGTGGTTTTTTGACCTTTGTTAGCTTCTCGGAGTTGCTGGTTCGTTAGATGCCAGACGATGTCGTCGGTGCGCAAAAATTAAACAGTCTTTTGGTCACCAAAAGCTCCAAAATGACCTTAATTTCTCTGCGATGCCTGAAAACCGAACATCAAGTCTTTCATAATCTTGTTTTGCTTCATGTTGCTACTTCCCATTCTGGTCTTTGCCTTGGGAGGCCACAACTTTTTGTGAACAAAGCACTTTTTGATTCGGATTTGAGTGTGTGAATTTGTTCGTGAAATTTGACGGTATGCCAGTTTCTTCGGCTAGCTTGTTGCTTACCCGCTATATGCTTGTCGCTTGTCATCAAAAGGTCATTTTTTTTTTTTATAAGCTAGAGAGGAGGACGAGACTTTTTGCAAACAAATTCAAAGTACTCCGTTCACAAAAAGCTGCAAACGTAACTCAATTTGTTTTCGAAGGTGTAGATTCCCTCATCAGCTCGCCGCGCTCTGTCGCTACTTCCTGTTTTTGTTTTCATTGCCTCGATGCCGCTCAGCTTTTTGCGAACAAACGACTTTGACGCCTTGGATCGTCACCGGTGCGGCGTATTTTTTTCGCCACGTTTGAGCAGTGATGACGTCGACTCCCTTTGCTATCTGGTTTTTTTTTTTTTTTTTTGGCTTGTATGCTTGTCAGATGTAAACAAAATGGAGAATTTTTTTTTTTTTTTGACACGCGTTAGCCAGCTTTTTGTGTTGGACGCGACGACGCGGGGCCTCCTCCTGGCTCTCATTTGTAGCTCCACTTGCGGCACACAATGGCTCCTCTCAGCCCTTTTTTTTTTGTTATCCTCTTCAATGTCATTCAGGTGATTCACATCTCGTTTTCGTTCTGTCTGCGTCTCCAAAACTTTTCATCTGTGCTCGATGCTATCTGACGGTTGTTGTTTGCTTTCGTTGTTGCTCTCTGAGGACCAATGAGAGGGTTTTTCCAGGGTTTGCGGCGGGCGGTTGGGGGAAGGGAAGGAGGTTTCAAAAATATGCACACGCAAAAAGCATAAAGTTTCTTATCTTGTTTGTTTGGAGCCCGTCTCATTTTCCTTGCGGTGTTTATTTTCCCTCAGTGTAACTTTTTACTGATTATTTTGGGGGCTTTTTGTGCTGATAATTCGGCTGTAATTGCCTCACTTTCTGCGGCCACGTGACTCCAAAAACTGTACGGCAGTAAATTATCACAAGATTTTAAAAAAAAAAAAAAAAATGGAAAAGTCTTGTTCCATTTATGAATTGTAAAAAAAAACAAAAATGAACAACTTGGAATGTTTAAAATAAGATGTGCAAGTAAGTTAAACAGTTAATGGTAACACAAAAATGAGAAAACACGAGCTGAAATGTCACCAGGGGGAAAAAAAATGTTGTTTTATTTCATACACTGAAGTTAGGAAGATGGATATTGCGAGGAATTAGAAATACGCGACCTGCGTACATTCGGCCGGCCAAAAATACGTCTCATACTCGCATTCTTGAGTGTCGTACATGTGTAAATATAAGTTAAACTCTGTTCGTAGTAACAATAACCATAAAGCAGGCTTCATGGGAAGGCTGCAGATGTAAATCTTTTTTGTGTATCTTTCTGTTTGAGTGTATTAAAAAAAAAAAAAACTCAATTCACAAATGAAATTGTTGAAACACTAAATAGTCTTAAAGTGTAAGGAATGTGTCATTTCTAATGCAAATGATCTTATCTAGAGGAAAATCTATGTTCGACTGTTCCATAAAATGCATATCCTGTTCGGTGTGTCCCCCCCCCCCCCCAAAAAAAAAGTGTTTATGAATTAAAGTCAGCGAAATTTGACCTAGTTTCTCTTGCCCGCAATACGACTTATTTTGTGGGCGGAGCCTCGTGCATCGCAAAATCTGTGACGGGCCGTTATGGAACGCCGATAAACTCTCTTTTGTATTCACGCCGAAGAAAAACTCGTTCGTTTCGAGAATTCCTCAGTGATCCGAAGCTTAAACCAATCCGTAAAAATGACTTATTATTATTTTTAGCTCATTTTCTTATTATTCAAAAACTGTGCCAAACAAATACGAGCGTTGATCTGAGATGACACGCAGTGGCGACCCCTAACGGGACAAGCCGAAAGAAAGCAGCATCTTATTATTATGTTATCACTTAATTATCGTTTAAAAAAATATACCAATTTGGACTACATTATGGGCTTGGGTGTGTTTTGGTACACGCAAAGTAGTCGCCGCGGTTGTCGCGTACCAAATCACGAAATACGCGGCGTTTGCATAATTTCAAAACAAGACCGACTTTTTTTTTTTTATATACATTCAGGATATCGAAGGCCCCCGATCGTCTTTTCCCGCCACGTTTCCGTCTCTTTCCGGCGACTCCGGCAAACTGCGATCATTTGTTGCAGATAATCGAAAAATGAAAATGTTTCTGTCATAACAGATTTACGATTCGTATTCATGCGTCAGGAAGGGCGTCCGGCGTCAAAACTGTCCCAAACAAATATGCGTTCATCTAAGATGATGCGCTGTGGCGACCCCTCACGGGACAAGCCGAAAGGAGAAGAAGAAGATTCAGCATAAAAACTGGATAATATTAGCAAAAAGGATACACTGCAATCCTTCCATTCCCTTTAAGCATCACATTAAAGAAGCGAAAAAATGTTAATAGGCAAAGGCAAAAACAACAAAACAGTCTTTGCTTCAAAGACAAATTCACTTTTTGGGGGGAAGTGCAAAAAGATGTATTAATATGACAAAACAATAAATAAATCTGCGATCGACAACGTGACAAAACGGGGAGTAGTTGCTGGTATAAAAATAAAAACAAATCCCCAGGAAAGTCTTCAGAGAAGTAGAAGCGACGTACGGCAACAACTCGCATGTGCGGGGAATCAAATCCCGCAGCGTCCTTGAAGGCATCGCAACAGTCATCCGCTCGTAGGCCAAGCGGTTTCGCGCCCGCCGTCCGTGGCTCACAGGCCGCGGACTGCGGCAGCCCAACAAAGGGCGTTCTTTTTCTTTCTTTTTTTTTTTTTTGGGGGGGGTCGAAGTGGGGCAATAATGAGCGTCTTTCAGCCTCCGCTCATGTGATTAACCGCGCGTCAATTGGACTCGTTTGAGTAGCGTGGGAACACCAAAAAGGAAGCGCAGAGAAGCGACCGTGTGGCGCAGGTGCCGGCGGTGGTAGTCGTACTCAAAGTAGTCGAAATGGGAAGAGTTCAAGGAGAAGAAATAGAAATTGGAAAAAGTGCTAGTATTACTGGTACTAGGTAGTACTAGAGAGGAGCTGTAGCAGGGCACAGTACACGAATTATCAGTAATAGTAGTTGGACAGGAGTAATAAAAGTGAGCAGCAGTCGTAGTAGACAGAGTACAAGTATGAGCAGAAATAGTACAACTAGCAGTGTGGTAGAGTAGAAGTTGTAGTAGTAGTTATAGTCATATAAACAGTAAAAGTAATACAGCACAGTACAAGTAATAGCATACTGGAAGTAGTAGAAATAGGAGGAGTTCATGTAGAAGAAATGGAAAATGAAAAAGTAGTAGTATTACTGGTAGTATGTGCTACTAGAGAGGAGCAGTAGTAGGACATAGTGCACGTATTATCAGTAATAGTAGTTGGACAGGAGTAATAAAAGTAAGTAGCAGTCGTAGTAGACAGAGTACAAGTATGAGCAGAAATGGTAAAACGTAAAAATTCTGGTAGAGTACACGTCGTAGTAGTATAAACAGTAAAGTAGTACAGTACAATTAAGAGCATTTGTAGTAGGTGTAGTACAGGCTGCAGAAGTACAGTAGTACTTTTATAAAGAGAAGAAGTGGCAGTATAATGCAGTACAAATCATAGCAGTAATAGTTGCAGTTTTAGAAATATACGCGGTGGTCGTGGGAAAAGTCATACCGTGGAAATCGTAGAATATTGCGCCATACAAATACTGGTGGTGGTAGTCGAAACAGAAGCGTAGATATTAGTCATAGACATAGTTGTAGCGATAGCAGTAGTGTCTGTAGTAGCAGTGTCGAAGCAATACTCGTCTCATCGGAAAAAATGGCCGTCGTACTCGTGCTGCTAAAAGCAAGAACGTGGCCACGAGTTACGCAACGCGCGCTCGCAACACTTTGTTTTTGTTGTTGTTTTTGTTTTGTTATTGGTGTTTTTTTTTTTGTGTGTGTGTATTTTTGTTTTGTTTTCGTTATTGGGGTGTTTTTTGTTTTTGGTTTTGGTTTTTTCCCGTCTCCCCCAAACGCCGTTGAGCAAAACACCAAAGATGTCCGAAAGCGGTTGCCGAGCACTCAAAAATGCAAAGCAGCAGCGGCGGCGGCGGCGGCGGCGGCGGCGGCCTCACGATCCTCCGTTGTGCGTTTGCGCGGCAGGTGGAGCTGCACGTGAAACCCATCCAGTCTCTGCTGCGCCACCGGAAGCCTCTGGTCCTGGTCCTCAACTCCCCCGAGGCGCTCGTGTGGAAGGTGAAGACGGAGGGCCTCGCCCCGGGCGTCCGCCGCGTCTTTCACGTGAGTTTGCCTTCCTCGCGCGAGACCCGACAACTCTTTGCATCCCGGACATCGCCGCCGTTGTGTCGCTTCGTCCATCCATTTTTCCGTCCGCTTATCCTCACGGGGGGTCCGTGCGTGTTTTCGGAATGTGGGAGGAAACCGGAGAAAACTCGCGTAGACCGCATGAAAACCCCAAGCAGGCGAGCCCGGATTTCAACCCGGGCCCAAAGAACTATGAGGCAGATGTGCTAAGCAGTCACCTACTGGGTTGCTGTCTTTTTTATTTCTATTTTTTAGAATTCGATATAAATTAATTATTCAACACATACGACATACAATTTTGTGCAAATTTTGTGGGATTTTTTTGTCTCAAAAATTATAATTATTTTTATTTTTATGTATTAGTATTTCAAATGATGTTTGTTTTTTTTTTTTAAAGTGACACATATGTATACAACTTTCTTTTATTTCCATTAAAAAAATTTGAATAAATTACTTTAACTATTGGAAACATTTTCAAGGTATAATCGGCCGGTTTTGTCGCCCCCTTCTGCTGGACTTCAGCATTCCAAAAAAAAAAAAAAAAAAAAAAGCGCTCCATCGCTCAGTTATGATTGTCGTTTCGCGGACGACGTTTTTTTTTCCAGATTCAGATGGGTTCAGTTCTCCAGTACCGCACGCATTTCGTAAGAACGGCCACCGGGTCGCCGTCAGGCGTCAACGCCGACTCGGCGGCCGCGACGGACGGAACGCAGCTGGCGCGACGCGCGACGAGGCAAGCTAACGTTTGGGGCGTCGTCTCCGTCGTTTTGACTGCTTCTGCTTCAGCTTACGTTCGGCCGTCGTCTCTTTTGCGATGCCTGAGATGTTTATTTGAATTAAAAAAAACACAAAAAAGTATGATGATGAGTTGCTAACGACGTTGACTCGCGCAGCGTTAAATGTTTGCTCGTGGAATTAAAAACACTCCAAAAAAAGGCTTCAGGCTCTTGTTGGCTTCTCGTGGCCGTGACGCCTCCCGAAAGAATTCCGCACAAAGCGCAGCCAATTTGCGCAAAGCCGCTTCAACGTGAGCGCTGTCAGATGCCGCCGCGCTGCTCGAACTCTAAATATGTCGCCCATAAATTAAATAAAAGGGTTTGAAATCATGCAGCTGCTTTGTGGAGTAAAGTTGAATACAACTGAACTGCATTGAAGAAATGTATGATGTGAAATTAAGATACTGTTTGAACATTTAATACAGTGATCCCTCGGTTCTCCAGCTCAATCCGTTCCAGAAAACGGTTCGAGAAGTGATTTGTTCGAAAACCAAATCGATGTTTCGCATTGCAATGAATGGAAAAAGAAATAATGCGTTCCAAGCCTAAAAAATGTGGCTTTTTAAAAGCCTTTTTTAAGCTTTTCCTGATAATAAACTGCATTGTAGAAATACAAGTAGTAATAATAATTTCAGAAATATATTTATTTTTTGCTTAAAATGTATGCTTTAGTAGTAGAGTCCTCCAGAAGAAGAAAAAAAAAACAGTCCCTACCGGGACACGTCTGCGTACAGAGGCTGCGTCATACACAATAACAAAAGTGCGCTGGTTGCGCCGCGCGTATTATGTCATTTCCGGGTTTTTTCGGGGGCGTGGGAATTCACAGCAATACGCGTCGTGGGTCAGCTGGTCTAGACCGCGCAATATGTTATTTCTGGATTTTGTCAAGGGCCGATTTTCGTTCGAAAAGAGAAGCAAAAAAATCTCAAAATTTTCGGATTTGTTTGAAAACGGGGACGTTCTTAACATACCACTAGAGGGAGCCATTGGACCACCAGTGAAAATAACACATTTGGGTTTGTAATCTTTTTTATTTTTATTTTAAATTTTAATTTTAATCTAATTTTTATTTGAGCTCCGCGATTATGTGATTTAGTCAAGTTGATTTTTATTTTATTTTTTTAATCCGTAAAATCAATTCCAAACACATAGATTGTGATTAAAAGTTAAATACAACTGAACAGCGGGGTTTATTATGTTCTGGGTTTTTTTTTCGAGGCCGGGGGTAATTCACCAATTTAATTCATCTTTTGTGTCGAAACAATTATTCAAAAATTAGATTTTTGTGGGGGGGAAAAAAATCCTGTCGATTTTTACAGCCTTGGTTTTCATTTTTATCGTCCGGTCACTAAGAATATTCGAGAGGGCTCTCAGTAAAAGCTCTTTCATCGAAAAAAATCAAAAAATGGGAGAATTTGCGAGCCAGTGAATCTGAATCGGCAGCACGGTGGATCGTTCGGTAAAGCGTTGGCCTCACAGTTCTGAGGTCCCGGGTTCAATCCCGGCCTTCCCTGTGTAGAGTTTGCATGTTCTCCTCGTGCCTGCGTGGCTTTTCTTTGGGTTCTCCGGTTTCCTCCCACGTCCCAAAAACATGCAATTAAATGGACACTCTAAATTGCCCATAGGTGGGATTGTGGCATGTTTGTCTCTATGTGCCCTGCGATTGGCCAGTGACCAGTTCAGGGTGTGCCCCGCCTCCCGCCCGTTGACAGCTGGGATAGGCTCCGGCGCGACCCTCGTGAGGATAAGCGGCATAGGAAATGGCTGGGCGGATGAATCTCAACCGTGAACGTCCAAAAGGGGCTCTTTGACTTTCTTCCGAATGTCGGCGCCACATGTGATGAGTTCAGGTCAGCTCGGGAAGTTGGACGAGCCGCTTTTCGGACCGGGATACCCCCCCCCCCCCCCCCCCACCGTACGGATCACGAGTCTCCTCCGCCGTCGGTCGTCCGTCCGGCGCCCCGGCGGAAACGCTTCACAGGCCGAGGTTGTCGCCCTCGGCCGGCTCGCTGCGCGTTTTTGGCTTCCTGCAAAACAGGCCGAAGTGAGGCCCACCCCCCCCCCCCCCCCCCCCGCACCCCCCTTTTTGCAGTAAAACGCATCCTCCCCGGCGCGGGCCGTCAATCAGCGGGCGCTGACGCGACTCTCCGGGGACGCGTCGGCCTTGTTGACTTTTGTTGCGTTTCGAGGGGTTCGGGGGGGGGGGGGGGTTTGACTCGTCTTGATGGAATAAACGCTTGACATTCCTCCCCCCCCCTGCCCCCCCCCCCCCCCCCCCTCTTGACTGCTGGCTCGCGCTGCCCGTTGTTTGTCCGCCAAGACGTTCGGTTTGCTTCGGCTTGGTCGTCGTTGCCGTCATGACGGAAACAATGCAACGCAGACGCGTTTGGGTTTTTTTTTTTTTTATTATTATTTTTTTTATTGGAGCCGCCGTTAGTTCGGACCGGAACGCACGTCTTTCTTTCCTGTCTGCAGTCGGTTTCAATTAGCGTTGGGGCGGAGACGGCGAAAACGTCTCACTTTTACACTTTTCGTTGCCAAACCTCCTTTTATTTACGTAGTTTGCATGCATACCGATTATTTTTTATTGTTGTTGAGACAATTTGGAGTTTTCGATCCAACTCACGAGACACCAGCAAAAATTTAATCTTTGAGGCACAGATCGTAAAATGTATTTGGTTGGTAAACCTTCGCTTTCCTCTCAAATTGTCTTTAATGCATACAAAAATGTACGTTCGCTTTGCCAAAGTCGGAAATTTTCGGAAGTGCACCCCATGTTTACAAAAATATGAAGGGCAAGGTTATTGAAATATGTAAATTGTATCTGCCGTTGAACAGAAAATCCAAATTTACGTTTACAAAGGTCAGCGAGGATTATCGAAAGACTTCCGTAATTTCCGGCCTACAAGCTGCGACATTTTTAACACGCTTTCAACCCTGCGGTTTATGCTGTGATACGGCAAACGTGTGCATTTTTTCTAACGGCCGCAAGGGGGCGCTCGAGCGGAGTAAGGTAAAAGTGAGGCCGGCGGAATATACGTGCCGAGGAAGTGACTTTTAACGGTCCGACCCTGTTAGCACTGCGCTGGCGGGTTACTGCCTTGTCTCGGTGATTTTTACCAGTATGTTTTTTTTTTTTTTTTTTTTTTTTTTTTAACCTGCCCTGTTAGCGTGGCGCTGTGCTGGCGTTAGCGCTTTGCTGGTGTTAGTGCGGCGCTGGCGTTAGCGCGGCGCTAGCGTTGGCGTAAGGATTAAACTCTCTGTGTATTGTCGTTCTTTGTAAATATCTCTCGTTTCAACGTGGGCACTTGCGGCTTTTACAGGCCTGCGGCGTACGTATGTACCAAATGGTATTTCCTTTACAAATGTACCGGGTGAGGCTTATCACCGGGTGCGCTCTCGTAAGTTTCTTTTGGCTTGTGCTGTTAGGGGTCGCCACAGCGTGACATCTCATATTTGTTTGGCACAGTTTTCACGCCGGCCAGGAATTATGGTAAATTGTTCTTGTTTATGGAAAAATGGATGGAACTTATGATTATTTAAATAATCAACTAATCGATTTCTCTTTTTGATTAATCAGATTGTTTTTTTTAAACATTATTTCATCTTGCAAGAGCGGGAAATATCCAAAGAGAAATTGATGATTCGGTTACTGTAGCATATTAGATAATTGGCAAAAATGTAGATCGTTGTTTTACATATTAAAAGACTTTGCTTTATTATCATCGATATAATTATTGATTGTACTGTTGAAAGGCTGAAATCCTGAAGATTTGGACAATGAATCAAAAATCATCGATTGATTAGATAATCGATTAGTTCCACCTGTATACTTTGTTTACAAAATACGCGGCGTGGGTTTACAAAAGTGATGTGCTCCATCATCCTAAGCCGCAAAAATGCCTTTTGGCGTTTGCAAAAATATGAAAACCCCAAAATCAGTGAGGGAGGGTCATCAAAAAGACCGCAAATTCTTTTTCACGTCCATTTGAAATAAAATACCTTCAAATTTGTCTGCGACGTTTCCAAAAAGGCGCGAGTTGCGTTCCACAAACGTGTCAACGTGTATTGCTCCAAGGCCGAGATTCAAACCCGGAACTTTCTTGCTCCGGCACGGGGGTGTGCTAAACCACGTTTTCCTCATCATTGGTTCTGTAAACACGGGCCAGCAGAGTCCATTTCTGAGCGTTCCGTGAGCGAATTTGCGATGCGTTCAAGTGCTCTCTTGGCTTCCCTGCCTCGAATTCTTGAGGTCTCATTTGGCGCCCGGCGCCGGCCCGCTCAAATTCCGGCTAATTACGGCCTCACTCCTGCAAATGACCCAATAAACTTGGCCAGACGCACGTTTCCAATTTCCAGCACACCTGACATGATGTTAATCGTTGCAAGACGCGAGGGAATCTTTGAATGGAGCTCGATGTACATATTTCGCAGACATCAAAGAGGGCCCAGCTCGTCCCATCGACGTCGCAGACGATTTGCAATCTTCGGTTAACGTAACGGAGGCTGCTGACATGGAAGCTTCAAATATGATTGTAGACAAATGTACATATTCAGAATTGAAGTTAAGGTTTTGCACGCATGCTTGATCATCGCTTTGAATCTGTATTTGTTTTTTTTGTTTTTTTCATATTTTTGTTCTTTTCTCCTCACCTCGACATCCTTCTCGTTATCCGTCGTTCTCATTTTACTGCTCCCTCATCCCGTTTGTGAAAATCAAAGAACTTTCCTTTGGAGAACCGAGCGTAAATATTTACGTAAGCGTCAGGCAACATTTACATATTTCGCAAACATCGCTTCATTGATGGCCCCGCCCGACAAAGACAGCCGGAGCGATGTCGTACGCGCGGATATTTTTTCGATGAACCGAACGTACGCGTCTCGGAAGCGGACCTTCTCGTCCACCTTCGACGAAACATCTGTAACAATCGAAAATGTTCCGAAAACGTGACGATGAATTCACGTCCGCCCCGGGACGACGTCTCACTCGCGCTGCGTTCACGTCTCGGAACGCGACGCCGCTTATCTGACGTTAGCAGGCGGGCGAGCGCCGCGGACCGAAAGTTCCTTCTCGTTATTTTTAAGGGCGCGCCGCCCGATTCCATTTTTTTTTTTCCCCCCGATATTGCATCCGAAAAGTCATTCCCAGCGCTTCTGTTTACATGCAGTGTTTTCGTCCACCCCCCCCCACTCAAGGTACCCGAAGGCTCGGAGGTCCGCTTCCAGCCGGGAAACTTCTCGCTCTCCTGCCGGGTCCGAAAGGAGCTCCTGCTCCCCCACGGCAACGAGCACCTCCTCGGCTGGGCCCAGAAACTGTACGGCGCCGTCACCTCCTTCAGCGAGCTCAGGACCACGCAAGACATCTACATCAAAGTCGGAGAAGGTGAAATTCCCGGCGTTCCTCGACAGGTTCTTTTGGGTTGCGTGTTTTTCACTTTGCGATGTGAAATTGGGGGAAAAAAATTCTCGAGAAGCCACGACTGGAAGGGCGAAGCGGCATCGGAAAACCGACGGCGGGGATCCTGTCAAAGATCGGCTTGTCCTGGGACCCGAAAGAAGTAAAAGCGGGGAAAAGAGGATTCGCCTCCCGAAATCCGGTTTCGCTGAGCGGTGTGAAGTTTGGTAGGCGAGCCACGAAAAAAAACGCCGTTCCCATTTGCAGGGGATCCTTCCAAAACCGACTTGTCCTCGGTTTGGTTTTTGGAGGGGTCGGGGGCAGGGATTCGGCCCTCGAAGCTAATTTGAAAGTTGGCAGGCCGAGCTATCCCCGTCTTCTTCTTTTCCTTTCGGCTTGTCCCGTTAGGGGGTCATCCCAGATGAACGCGTATTTGTCTGGCACAGTTTTTAACGGCGGATGCCCTTCCTGACGTGACCCTTCTGCACGTTAGCCGCCGGGGAGAGGAGCTTCCGGGACCTGGTAGTCCCAGGCGGTCTCCAATCCGAGTACAAACCAGGGCCAAACCCGCTTCGCTTCCGAGATCTGACGAGATCGGGCGTTCTCGGGTTAGCGTGGCCGCAACCCTATCTATCCTGTCTAGACCCGCAAAAAAAGTCTCAAGTCAGTCCAGAAAGAGAACATCGCTTTACACCACGGGTGTCAAACTCAAGTCCCGGGGGCCACATCTGGCCCCGCTGCATGGTTTTGCGTGGCCCGCCGAGGCAAATCATGTGCATAAACTTCTGGGATTTTTTTTTTTTTTTTTTTTTTTTTGGGGGGGAGGGGGGTCAAATCTGGATGAAAATTTGAAATTGTCGTATCATAAATGATAACGTTTGAGCTATTAAAAGCATTTTTTGTGTGACCAAACAACATTAGTTGGAAAAACTCAAAACCCTTGATTTCTGATTCCAAAACTAGTTCATGAATTTAGGATGACGCGGTTAAAAATTTTTATCGTTTGAGGGAAACCGCAAGTCCAATGTGGCCCGTGACAAAATTGAATTCGCTACCAAATTTGAACAAACTCCAGATGACAGATTGTCAAGAATCTGAATTTTTCCGTCATCTGCCGCGTCGGCGCCAAAGTTCAATTTACCTTCGGTTCATTTTCGCCAAATAAGGAAGCGTCCGTCCGCGTCGAGGAGGAGTCGAACTCTCGACGCTGAAAACGCGACAAGATTTGTCACGTCAAAACCGAAGCTCGCGCGACAAGCCGGGGATGAAGTGGAAGGCTTGAAATCCGGACCAGATGCTAACCTTGCTCCTTTGAACCTGAAACACACGCAGACAGACAAATTGACAAAAGGTCACGAAACCAATATTTGGGGTCACCCGTCGTTAACGTGTAACAACGGCGCCGTGTCCCCGCAGATCCTCTCTTCTCCGACACGTGCAAGATCGACAACAAGTTCCTGTCGCTCAACTACCTCGGCGGCTACGTGGAGCCGCAACCGTCGGCGGGCTGCGTGCTGTCCGCCGGCCACCGCGAGCGGGAGGTCCACGTTCTGGAGCTGCAGGCGCCCACCTCCAGCGGGTCAGCGCCGTCGGGGGGGGGGGGGGGGGGGGGAGTGGCCTCTGCGCACGTTACGCGGTGCCGCAAATGTGCTACGTTGCACTTGAAGAGAAAGAACGCGGACGAATTTAATAAGTTCATGTCACGTCTGACAGTACATATTGCGTTTATATGCGCCGTTCATTCCGTCGAACCTTAAATATTCTACGTTGGACCGTCTACAACATTAGATATGCTACACTGGAATTGTATCGATAATTAAGTCTGTAAATATTGTACATGTTTGTTGCATAGAATATCTGTCAATCCGTTTTCTTTTTTGCCGCTTATCCTCACGAGGCTCGTGGGGAGTGCTGGAGCCTGTCCCAGCTGTCGACGGGCAGGAGGCGGATGGTTACACCCTGAACTGGTCGCCAGCCAATCGCAGGGCACTGAGAGAGAGAGAGAGAGAGAGAGACAACCGATCGCACTCACAATCACACCTATGGGCAATTTAGAGTGTCCAATTAATGTCGCATGTGGGAGTGCCCACCCGGAGAAAAGCCACGCAGGCACGGCGAGGACATGCAAACTCCACACAGGCGGGTTCGGGATCGCACCCGGGTCCTCAGAACCGTGAGGCTTTACCAAAATCTTCTTGCCGATTGTTTGATCATATTTACCAGCTTTACCAGCCGCTCCACCCTGCCGCCTGCGTGGAATATTAAATATGTAGATACAGCACGTTATAGTTGCGTCGAACATCAAAGGGGCAGGACGGCGGATCAGCTGGTAAAGCGTCGGCCTCACAGTTCTGAGGTCCCGGGTTCCATCCCGGCCCCGCCTGCGTGGAGTTTGCATGTTTTCTCCGGGTGGGCACTCCCGTTTTCCTCCCACATCCCAAAAACACCCAACATTAATTGGACACTCTAAATTGCCCATAGGTGTGATTGTGAGTGCGATTGGTTGTCTCTCTCTACGTGCCCTGCGATTGGCCGGCGACCAGTTCAGGGTGTAGCCCCGCCTCCTGGCCGTCGACAGCCGGGATGGGCCCCGGAACTCCCCGCGACCCCTGTGAGGATAAGCGGCAAATAAAATGGATGTATGGGTGATGAAAATACGGTCCGTTAGAGGTACTGACAAAGTGTGAATATAAAAAAACGTATACAGCATCATGTGTCGCGCATTAAATATGTAATGGTGGTACCTTTGCCTGGCATTGATAATTTAATGTGAAGAAAATATGTATGCGAGGTTAGAATTATACAGAAGCTGAAATGCGCGTTGACGGCGGGCTCTCGCGGTCCAGTGCGTTCCAGGTGGAGGTGATGGTGGAACTGCGTCCGCTGGAGGACGACGGGCCGCTCCATCGCGACGTGGTCCTGCTGCTCCACTGTGTCAAGGCCGTCAACTGGGTCATCAGGGCCCACGACGTACTGGGCAAGCTCACCGTTGTGGTGAGTAGTCCCGGACCACCAAAAAGCTACCAAGACCTGACCGTGTCGCAACTTTCAAGTGTTTCCGGTTACGAACCGGCGATTGGTCGGATTATTGATTGATTGATTTTTATTTTCAAGCTAGCTTCAAATCCAAACATCCATCCATCCATTTTCTTAGCCGCTTATCCTCGCAAGGGTCGCGGGTAGCGCCGGAACCTATCCCGGCAGTCAACGGGCTGGAGGCGGGGCACACCCCGAACTGGTCGCCGGCCAATCGCAGGGCACATTGAGACAAATGGTCGCGCGCACACTCACACCTATGGGCAATTTAGAGTGTCCAATTAATGTCGCGTGTTTATGGGGTGTGGGAGGAAACCGGAGTGTCCGGGGAAAACCCACACAGGCACGGGGAGGACACGCAAACTCCACGCAGGCGGGTCCCGGATCGAACCCGGGACCTAAGAACTGTGAGACCAACGCGTTACCAAATAGTGATATGAAAATGAAAAAGGGACAATTAAGGTGTTTTATTGCCATCGAACGTGAGCAAGAAAAGCAGCAATCGGCTGGAGTCCAACAGAAAATGACAACCGTCACGAGGCGCTGCTGTGAGCCACAGCCCACATGTGGACCCTCACACGGAGTCCAGCCCAGCCGATGTGACTCCGGTCCTGATGTCAATCACTCGCTCCTAAATCCACTGAATCGACGCTCTAATACTCGAGTAAATTTGAACCGTGATCACATTTTGGTTACCATAATTAAAGAATATGAACACCGACACATTCTATTTTTTTATATATATATATATATATATATATACATTTTAGATGCCAATCAATTCAGTGTGAATTCCTGCTCCGTGACCCTTGTGAGGATAAGCGGCTAAGGATATGGATGGATGGATGGATGGATGGACATTTTAAGATGCAGGCAATGCTTCATTTGCAGCAGTGCCCGCAACTTGGTCTACCAGCCACCAGGGGGCCAGCGCATGGTTAAGGTTTCATGAAAGCTTCAAAATAAAAGCTTCAAATTGCATTGATATCCAATGTAGCGACATACGAAGCCGTTATTTTGACGGTGGCGGAGAAGCGGCGCGTCACGGTACGAGAATCGTAACAATCGTGGCAGCGGCTGCCTTGACTTCGACTTCAAACGTGGAATATGAATATGGAAAAAACAATCGGCAGCAAGGATTGTCGAATCCAACGTGAGACAAGAAAGAAATCTTTTTCCCCACGTAGGCTTCCGACAGCATCAGCGTAAGTTCGACTACGGAGAGGCTGATGCAAGTGTCCAAATCCCCCAAGCGCCCCTTACCGTCCGGGCCCCAGGCGCTGATCCGGTGGGCCGAGGAGCACCGCTACGGCCCGGTCACCACCTACACCAACACGGCCGTGGCGAACCACTTCAACGTCTGGCTCAGGCAACAAGGTGACAAAAACCGACTTCATTTTCTTTGTGCAACACAAATCGGCTCTTCAATATTTACTCGGGGCAAAATTCTCGACCGCAATCCGTTCCAGAAAACGCTTCGACAAGTCATTTGTTCCAAAACCAAATCGATGTTTCCCATTACAATCAATGGAAAAAGAAATAATGCGTTCCAAGCCTCAAAAATTTGGCTTTTTAAACCATTTTTTTTTAGCTTTTCCTTCAACGTGCACGCCGTCAGACAACGCGCCGCTCAAACTCTTGCCGCCGATTCAAATATGTCACCCATAAATCAAATAAATGGGTTTGAAATAATGCAGCTGCATTGTGAAGTAAAGTTGAATACAACGGAACTGCACTGAACAAATGTAAGATGCTAAATTAAGATACTGTTTGAACATTTAATAGCGTGATGCCTCGGTTTTCGACCACAACCCTTTCCAGAAAACGGTTCGAGAAGTTATTTGTTCGAAAACCAAATCGATGTTTCGCATTACAATGAATGGAAGAAGAAATAATGCGTTCCAAGCCTAAAATAATTTGTCCTTTTAAAGCATTTTTTTTTTTTTTTAGCTTTTCCTTCAACATGCACGCCGTCAGACAACGCGCCGATCAAACTCTTGGCGCCGATTCAAATATGTCACCCATAAATCAAATAAATGGGTTTGAAATAATGCAGCTGCATTGTGAAGTAAAGTTGAACAAACATAAGAGTGATGCCTCGGTTTTAGACCACAATCCGTTCCAGAAAACGGTTCGAGAAGTGGTTTGTTTGAAAACCAAATCGATGTTTCCCATTACAATGAATGGAAAAAGAAATAATGCGTTCCACGCCTAAAACGTTTGGCTTTTTAAAACATTTTTTTTTTAGCTTTTCCTGATTATAAACTGCATAGTAGAAATAATGTATAGTTTAAATACTTTATATAGTAAAATAATTAAACAAATATATTTATTTTTTGCTTAAAATGTATGCTTTAGTAGTAGAGTACGCTAGGCCGGGACTGCATTGCCGTATCTCTTAGTAAAAAAAATAGAGGAATGAAGGTAGTGTTAGCGTCCTCGCACGTGGGCTTGTTGAGCTCCAACCGGATTTGTCGTCCAGACGCGGTGGACCACTCGGAGAGCCTGCTCCCGCCGGAGCTGACCATCCTTCGCGGCAACGGGCCACCCCGCCCGGTCCTTCCCTTCCTGTTCCCTCCGCCCGTGTCGCGGGACCTGCCCTACCCGCCGCTGCCCTCCCTGCTGGACGAGGGCCCCCGGGAGAAGGCGGAGCCCGAGGAGCACCGGGCCGTCCTCAGCGCGGGGGTCGCCGTTCAGTGCCAGGACGCCAGGATGGTGGTCAGCGTCAGCAAGGAGAGCCTCCGAGTGAGTACAAAACCCCGCCAGAGTTTTGATCGGAAAAGCATAATGTCATCGTTATTGTCGCGTCACCAGGCCAACGGCTTCGCGCACGCTAACCTGACGCTTGAAGACCCGCGATGCAAAGCCACGGTCAACGCCACCCACTACACGCTGGAGACGCCGCCCACCGGGTGCCAGACCACCGTTTACCCCCTGCGGGGAAGCTCCGACGCCCTCCACATCAACACTGTGAGTCCGCTGCCTTGCAGTTAGGACCGACCTTTCCGTACTGGCGATCTTAAGCTCCGCCCCTTTAGCTACACTTGCCAGGTCCCGCAAGCTTCAGAAATGGCGACTGAACAGAACCGGTTCGAAGTCGATTCTCTATCTCGTATTCCAGATAATGTTGCGGTACGTTTTTTTTTCCGTGAGAGTTCTACACAGAGGTCTCAACTATTTCACGCAATATATATATATATATATATATATATATAATATATATATATATATGTATATATATATCCTTGTAACCGAGCAGGATATCTTTCCTCAGAATTGCACGTTAACTAAGCGCACCTGAGGAACATTTTCTTCATAATGTGAAGTTTTCCAAGCGCACGCTACTAGCAACCAGCATTGCTTGTGGGACAATACGTCGAGAGGGGCGTGTCAAGCCAGGGGTTAAGATTGATCTGATTGGCTGTTATTGTACGAGTGGTTGACAGGTCGTTAAGTTCCATTGTATGGGAAATATAACCCCCACCTCCAAAAAAAGTTCAAGAATAAAATTCCATCTCATAAAGGAAATGGGGGCTGTTTTTGAAACAACGAAATGTCAGCGTCTTGTCTCGGAATGTCTCGACCGTGAACTCTGTGGTGTGTTTGCGGGGTTCGACCTCTGTTATCTGCGATACTGTGGAAAAGCGTCCAGGATGTTTGCTCATCCTGCTCGCCGTCCGTCGGTCACCCCCCCCCCCCCAACCCCCACCCCGGTGCAATTTTAACAACTCGGGCGCCTTTCCAAACGCTGCTTTTGTTAAGCAATGGCTAACCTTTGAACTCTGCTCTAAAAGAGATGAATTATCACTGAGCGGATCCCGCACGACCTCCGCGGGGGGTGGGGGGGGGGTGCGTTCAACTCGACAGGAAACTGGAGAATTCCTTAACGTGTAGACTGCATTTATCATCACTTTTTTATGGTTGACTGAAAGCGATGTAAACATTCTAACAATTATTAAACCATAAAGAAGGCTTACATCGTGTCGTGAGGAAGTGAAATAAGTAAATTCTTACTTTTTTTACATTCTTCCCTCAGTTTGTTTACGATTATCAAACAAATGTAAATGTGTGACAAACAGACCCCGTGTAAACAAAATTCAGAAAAAATGCGTGAAAAGTAAATGCCCTGCTTTTTAAATCATGATTTAACTGTGGCTAAATACATATTTGTGAAAATTCATCTCATTTTCAGTGACTGCATCTAAGCCTGGTTACCTCCAGAACTACTTCTCAGTCCAGAAGTCCCTTAAATAGTACAAAAACCTGCGGCCCAAAGATCTCCAAAAAGCTGCGACCAAATGCCACAGTCCTGCCAGTTGGCAAAAGGATTCAAAGTCAGTTTGAAAGTTTTAGGATTCCAGCAAACTACAGTAAGAGCCATTATCCTCAAGCGGCGAATACATAGAACAGCGGTTAACTTTTACAAAATGGCCGCCCTTCATTATTACCCCAAGAGAGCAATGACAACTCATCCAGGAGGAGAAAGAACTGCAGGTCTTCTTTGCCTCAGTTAGGGTTAGTGTTTATGACGCAATAAGAACAAACTGAGGCAAATAGGATTCCTGACAAAGTAGCAGTTTGTTGGACTACAAACCAAAAACAACATAAAGACATGTCTTACTGTTGGGGTGGGAGGAAATTGAATAATTTCAACGGCCTTTGGGACAATATTCTGTGAACTGAATGATATACAGCATTTAAAAAAAAACAAAAAGCGCGTCATACTAACGGTCAACAACGGTAGTCGTAGTGTGACGGTCAGGGGCTGCTTAGCGTCTTCAGGACCTGGACGAGTTGTTGCGATTGATGGAAACATCAGTTCTGCTCTTTACCAGAAAACCCTGAAGGAGAACGTTAGGCTATCAGTTTGTCACCTCAACCTGAAGCCCACTTGGGTTCCGCACCAATCCGAAACGGACCAGCAACTCAACCTCTGGAAAAATAAATGAAAACGAGGTTTTGGAATGGCCTCGTCAAAGTCGTGCCTTGAATCCGATAAAGATCGTCCGTGCTCAAAAACACTCCCGATCATAGGATCATATTTTTCTTTATTCCTCCGTGTTTAGGTTCTTATAAGTCACGGCGAGACCAAGGACGGGAGCGGTGGCCCCCTGGAGTTCGACGACCGGGAATCTGGGGATGTCCTCTTCCCCAGGGACCTGGAAAGGATCCAACCCAGAGATCAGTTGTCAACCATTAGAGTAAGTGACTCCGAAACAACTACAAATGTCGTATATATATATATATATATATATATATATATATATATTTTTTTTTAATTGAGCTCCTGAAGGCAGTTTTACTTGGCAACATGAAATTTGGTAGACGTGTCAATCATGAGCAGAACCACAAAAAGTCTCAAGGAGTCATTCCTGAAAAGAAAAACCGCCGGAGGTCAACCATTTTGGTTCGAAGTGGCCTTTTTCAGGACATTTTTGCCGTTTTCTGGATCCTTCAAAGTCAAAAGTTGGTTTTTTTTTTGTTTTTTTTTTTTTTTAATCCAGCCCTCAAAGCCAGATTCTCTTAGCAACATGATATTTTGTATAATTCTAATAATGAGAAAAAGACCAACAGAAGTCTCAAGAAGCCTTATCTGAAGAGACGCGTAGTCAGCAGTTGGTGGTTTGAAGCAGCAATTCTTGGATTTTTTTTTGGTGATATTATTTTATTTGGGCTCTTCCAAGTGCAAACCCCTTCAAGTCCCGGCCAATTTCTGACAAATTCAAATACTTGACCCGCAATTTCCCGTGTATGATGCACATTATTCCCCCCCCCCAAAAAAAAAATCAATACTGCACATTTTACATATTGTGTACAGACAAAGGGATAAAAAGGCAAAAAAAAAAAAAAACATTTTACAAGTGTATGCTGTCATGTAGAGGTTAGTCAAAAGCTGTACGCATTCATTCCCATGTGCCACCGCCACCTCGAGGCGATGAAAAATTTATAGCCTATACTTTCATTCTAATATGAAAGAGGTACGTGACTGCATATATGTACAGTTGTACGTTTACATACCCATGCAGAATTTCTGAAATATTTTTGAAATTACAACTGAACAAAGACCATCATTCATTTCTTTATGGTTGTGTTTTGCTTTTCTGAAATTATCGACAGTTTAGTTTGAATCCTATTTTTTTTTTTTTAAATGTGTTTCACCTGGTCCTTCTTGTTTTCTTGAAAGAATTGTACCAAATTTGTACCAAACATTCACAAATTCTGACAAACATATGAGCACAACTGTTTGGTTTTGTTTTTTGTTTTTTCTTTTTTACGAAATAAAAGTTGGGTTTGTGAATTTCAAAATAATAGCAAATAAAAAAAGAAAGTGTTGCGTTCAAATAAAGGGCTTACCTTCATAATGATGTTTGAAAGAACAAACAAAATACCAATCATACTTCCTGTTTTAATCATGTGAGTTGAAGCAAAATCGTGCATTATACATAGATGGAAGGGTTTTCCAGAATTTTGAGGTCCACTTTGGGGCGGGGGTGTATGATACTCGGGTACGCATTATACACAAAAAACGATGGCACTTCGCGGACACAAAATTACCAAGCCTCACAGATTTCGTAATTGTCTGCCGACGGATGCATGACAGCAAAGGTTTGTGAGATCCGTGTGCCCCCTACTGGCAGAAATGTACCGACTTGAACTTAAAGACCGGCACTGGACTGGATCAGCAGAATCTGATCCGATGTTTATCTCGTCTCGTGATTTCTCCTCCTCCCAGTTCAACTGCACGTACCGACAGGAAAGCAAGAAAAGCCCGGCTCGGTCTCGGCATGTGGACATGACGTTCAGCGTGGACCTGTACCACGCGCCGCCCTCCGACCGGCCGTCCCGCCAGGCCTTCAACACCGTCTCTCAGAACCAGCTGGTTTTCGTGGAGGTTTGTTCTCGTCTTGTTTCTCACCGCGGTCAACTCGGCGTCTCTCGACGTCCCCCGTCGGACCTGGTTCATTCCGCCATGTTACTGACGTCCCGGTTTTATATTTTATGCCTTCCCCAAAATCTCAGAGCCCAAGATCCCAACCCATTTAATTTTTAGTATTGTGCAGCACAGTACACTTTACAGCCTGTATGAAAGCATTTGCGTAATCTTTCAAGAACCTCGGACTCAGGCTACGTCTCTCCGGCGTGCCCTGGGTCATCCCCCGGGGTCTCTTTCCGATGTGACGTGCCCGAAACACCTCACCAGGGAGGCATCCGGATCAGATGCCCCAGCCACCTCCTCTGGGTCCTCTCAATGCGGGGGAGCAATGGCTCGACACTGAGCGCCTCCCGGATGACCGAGCTTCTCAACCGTTCTCTAAGGCTGAGCCCGGAAAGCCTGCGGAGGAAACTCGGTCGCTTGTGTCCAGGATCTTGTTCCTTCGGTCACGACCCACAGCTCGTGCCCATAGGTGAGGGTAGGAACGTAGCTCGACTGGTAAATTGAGAGCTTCTGCTTTCGACTTTGCTACCTCTTCACCACAACGGACCGCATCACTGCAGACGCTGCACCGATCCGTCTGTCGAGGTCCCGCTCCATTCTTCCCTCACTCGTGAACGAGACCCCAAGATACTTGAACTGCTCCACTTGGGGCAGGATCTCATCCCCGACCCGGAGGGGGCACGCCACCCTTTTCCGACTGAGGACCACGGTCTCTGATTTGGAGGTCGTAAGGCGGTTGGTGCCCTCGTGGCGGCAACCCCAGAACACGTTGGTGGACACCAACAGTCAGGGATTCCGTCAAGCTGAAGGAGGAGTCCCAGCGGGCATTTTTTGCCTGCGGTACTCCGCATCAATTTACAAAACTGAATTTGGCAGACACGCTAGCCGAGACCCTCTTCATCCGTTGAAATACAAACGTGACGATTATATACGTAAGTGGCACTAAACGGTTGGATTCCTGTTGATGAGTGAATGGAGTGGGGGGAAAAAAGTACTCAAGTAACTACAGAAACAAAATATTTGTTCTTTGTTACTTTCCAACACTGCTCGCCGGTTCACTTCCTGGTGTCCCCGCAAATATTTACCCGGCGGAGGTCAGGGGAGGCGGCGCGCGGCGGCCGTTTGAAGCGCCGCTTCATGACGTCGGCGGCGGCCGCTAACAGAGGAGTTCTGTGTGTCCGCCGCCAGCTTCTTTCCCGTCAGAAGTGGCACCGCGCTGAGAGCCCGGCCCAGGACGCAAGGTGGACTCGCACCGAAAGCGTCCGGGAAAAGTCGCTCGCTCAGAACTCCCTTCGGGTCAGCGGGGCCTTCGCTGGTCCGTCGGAGCGTTGAAATAATGAGCTCCGTCGCTCTTATCTCGGTGTGTACTGGACGGTTTAGGGGACCTTTTTGGTTGCTGGTTTTATTTATAATGACCCCCTTTTCAAAGCCGTCAGTGGGACTTGAAATGATGTTAATAGGACGGAGCAGGTTTACGCACGTGTATCCAAAACTTTGTTCGGGAATGATCTTGGTAAGCGTGGCCTTTAATTTGAGCGTAACGTTCAAAACTAACCAGCTGAGCAACCTTCTATGAGCGCACCAAGTGCAAAATTAGTGGCACGTGTTTGACGTTATTTGACCCTGCGCTGTCCTTGAAATTTCAATTGGACGTTCAAATTTTGACCTCGGGAATTCTCTCGAGTGGAGCCCCCAAAAAATGCGTTTTCTGGTTTTTGCGCCCGCGAGAGCGAGGAAGACGGCACCTTGTCGCGCCTCGAGAACAAATGTCGGTCGTTCCGTCCCCTTTCAGATCACCTCGACGTCGGCCGACGCCGACGCGGGCTTCAACATCCTGTCGTGTTTCGTCTCGCCCGACGCCGACCCCAACGTGGAGTCGTCCTACCCGCTCATCGAGACGATCTGCCCCACCGACGACTCGCTGCGCTTCCGCGACGACGGCCGGACGGGAAAGAAGAGCTTCAGCTTCACCTTCAACTCCCGCTTTAACGCGTCGCGCCTCTTCCTGCACTGCAAGATGGCGCCGTGCGCCTACACCGGGCCTGGCCTGGCACCGGTATGCGCCCTGACTCCCCCTGGTGGCAGAAATGTTGTATTGGACACTTTTGCGGCGAGAAGTTCTCACAGGCGGACTGTGCCGTTTTTATGGAGATGGGTTGACCCTCGTTTCAGTAAAACATTACGACCCAAACAAAAACATAATTGGAATCATAATTGTTGCCATTTACCTCCTAAAATTCTTATTAAGGTTACCGAACCTCCCAGAAGCCCCTTACACGCTGCCACGTGGTTTTAGTCAACGTGTGAAATGGAAAATTTTGGAGAGCAACATCCAAAGCAATGTCAACAAAACCTCTTCAAGCTGCCAATTTTCAGCGCTGTCTTGCATCGCTGGTCTGGACCAATGACGTAGAATTTTCATCAGACTGGACTGCGCACACTGCGTCCAACGTCGGTTCCGCCACGGTCAACAGGCTCTGACTTCCGGTCAGGGCAAAAGCATGGTAAAAAAATACACACATTGTTATGGAAAACGATGGGATTAATCTATATTTTTTGGATGTTTTCGATCCCTAGAGACATGAATATGCCGTAATTCCCGGCCGACGGAGCGCACCTGGTTATAAGCCTCGGTACACAAAAAGAGTTTAAAGCTAGTGCGGCGCTAACGTTAGCGTGAACACGACACTAGCGTTAAACACTGTGTACCGAGGCTTATAACCAGGTGCGGTAGCGCCGCGCGAATGCTAACGCTAGCGCCACAAAACCGCATAAACTGCAGGGTTGAAAGCCCAGGAAGGTTTAAGCTTTACATTGACACATAAATATGTAATCTGAGGTACAGACCTTCTTAAAATTGTAATGATATGTTTTCCACATTTATAATTATAAGAATTAAATATGAAGGTCAAACTGAAACACACTTACCGGTGAAAAGTTACTTCTTTGCGACCGCCTGCACGGTTTTGACCGCTAACAGCGCGACAAAAATGAGCCATATTCACGCTAAAAAAGATAAACCTAACATATTGTAATATTATGTTTCACAATGTACAATTGTAAAAAGGATGTCAGCTTTCACGTGAAACAGTGCCCAAAATAATGTTTTGCCCTGACCGGAAGTTGAAGCCGGATTACCACGCGAAAGGGGTCTAGTTTTTGTTCTACGTCATTGGTCTGGACAAAAGGCAAGAACATGAAATTGGGGCGTCGGTCAAATTTGCCGACTAAGTTTCGACTTCCTGGAGATCTCACGTGGGTGAAAGGCACCGGCGCGGTATGAGGGAGTCGGCCTACGAATTTGGGGGCTTCGGAAGTAACAAAAACGAGGCACCGGAAAAGCGGGTGTGAAGTTGAACACCCCCACACCCGGCAACCGTTTTTTTTTTTTTTATACGTCGCGCGGCTTTCTTTGCGTCGCGTCTCGCGGCAGCTTACACCGGAAGGTCTCGTTTGATTTTCAGCTTCTCGCCGTTGACGCCGCGCCTTTTGTGTTTTTTCGCCCGTGTGCTCAGTGCGTGGACGCCGGCTCGTCGTGCGACTCCCTGCGGATCGACGACATCGTCGACATGATGATGAGCGCCGGGTCCAGCAGCAAAGCGCTGATCGTGCTGGGCGGAGACACGGCAGGTAGGTCGGGGCGCTCGCGCCGCGTGACCTTTGTGAACTTACGACGTACGTTTGGCAGTATTGTGGGGAAACAGAGGAAGTAGTAACAAGTAGTACTTGTAATGAGAAGTTCAAAAGGGATGTCTGAATAAAATGTACCTAAAAATTTTTAGGTACATCAAGAAATGAACAGTACTTTTTTTTTTTTTTTACTGTGCTACTTTTCTTCCGCTGTATTTTACACGACTTTACTTGGATTTTCGCTCCTTTACATTTTTTAACTTTATTCTACTTTGCTTTACTTGACACTACTGCATTCTACTCTACTCTACTCTACTTTGTTATTCTAAATTAGCATGCTAGTTTCACTTTACATCCTGCTACTACAGTGGTGCGTTGGTTCTTGAACACAATCTGTTCCAGAAGGCCGGTTGAAAACCGAAACGTTCCATAACCGAAGCGCATTTTCACTTTACAATGAATGGAGAATTAAATAATGTGTTCCAAGCCTAAAAAGTTTTTTAAAAGTGTTTTTTTTTTTTTTCTTTTCCTGATAATAAACTGCATAGTAGGAATACATGTATAGTTTAAATACTTTATATTGTTAAATCATTTAAGAAATATATTTATTTTTTGCTTGAAATGTATGCTTTAGTCGTAGAGTAAGCTAGGCTAGGAGCGCATTGCTGAATCTGTAGCGACTCGGCCCCCAGCCTTGTAAACCTTTTTTTATTAACAAATGTGCAGAATAACTTTAAACAAGTAATAATGGGGGGGGGGGGTACACAGACAAATTGTTTTTTATTTGCACAGAAAGTAAAAAATGTAACTTGCAACTAGAGGTAGGGTTAATGGAACAAAAGAAAAAAATCAATGCAAAGCAACTGTTTCAAATGAAAAGGAAAATGAATGAAAAATGGAAAAAAACATACTGGTTAAAAAAAAAAAAAAAACAACGGCAGCTACACAGTAGTAACATGCTAGCACAGCACAAACAGAGCCGGTTTAAAAAAAAAAAAAAAAAAAGCATACCTAAATCGCTGCGACACGCTAGCGCTAGCGCGGCGCTAACAGGGCCGGTTAAAAAAAATAAACCATGCTGGTAAAAGTCACTTCCTCGGCACATATATTCCACTGGTCTCACTCTTACCTTTTCCGCTCGAGTGCCGCCTTAGAAAAAAATGCACAAATTAGCCGGATCGCCGCATAAGCCGCAGGGTGTATAGGGCAGAAATTACAATAAATCATTAAAATACAGGTACTGTATATTATATCTGAGGCCCCGTAGCTCAGTGGTTCGAGCGTCGGTTTGGTAAACCAGGGGTTGCGGGTTCGTATCCCACTGGGGCCTCCAGTCCCTGAGAAAGGGTTGCGCCAGGAAGGCCATCTGGAGTCCAAATTGTGCCAAACAAATACATCTGAGGTGACGCGCTGTGGCGACCCCCAAAGGGACAAGCCGAAAGAATCTTCACTGTATATTGTATCTGATTTTCTGTGAAAGCCAGTAAAATGATAATACGAATTCAGAATTCCGAATTCCGACCCGGGTGAACTTCACATCTGCTCGTCATTAGCGGTCGTCATCCGTCTGTTTACATCGACGCCGGCGCTCGTGTGCTGAGGCGCACTTTTGGCCGCGAGCTGGCGATGAGGGAAAGCTGGAAAACGACGACACGCTGGAGCACCGAGCGTCAGTTGTTTTCACTTTAACGGCTCCAACTGGGGGGCCCAAGATCGCTCCTTATTTAGCCACTCATCCTCAGCGGGGAATCTGCGGAGGCGGGGGGCGAGGTAACGGCCGTCACCTTTTGGAGTCCTCCACGTGATGATGTCAGAAGCAACCCCCCCCCCCCCCCCCCCCGAGAGTCCACTTTTGTTTTCTTTACGCTTCTTTGCTTTATTGTATTCGCGACATCGAGCTACTTTTAATAAGACTTTTAATAATGAATAACGCAACTTCAAAAAATAAGTTGACGCAAAATCTGCCTCGGAGCTCCACCGGGAACCAAAAAAAAAAAAAAGAAGTACATTAAAAAGGTTCCGCCCGGAATCATGTTTGCGCCGCCACAAACAATGTTTCACACGGACGTTTGTTGCAGACGGACGCATTGCTGAGCCACGGTTAAATTTTGAAATTTACGTAAAGTATAACATTTATGAGTGAGCTGAATGGTACTTAGTGCGCTTTTTTTTTTTTTTTTTTTTGATATCTAAAATAGTCATCGCGATTGCTGTTTCAACTTTTGTATTCCAAATTTATACCAAACATGCCAACATGTGCAGTTTAAGGATGCAAATCCATCCCTCAAAATTATAAATATAATAAATATGAATATGTTGAGTGATCGGTTAGTTGGGCGGCACAGTCGGATCAGCTTGTAAAGCGTTGGCCTCACGGTTTCTGAGGACCCGGGTTCGATCCTGGCCCCGCCTGTGTGAACTTTGCGCGTTCTCCCCGTGCCTGCGTGGCTTTCCTCCGGGTGGGCACTCCGGTTTCCTCCCACATCCCAAAAACACGCAACATTACCGTAATTCCCGGCCTGCACAGCGCACCTGGTTACAAGCCTCACCCGGTACATTTGTAAATGAAATACCGTTTGGCGTACGTACACACGCCGCAGCTGCGTAAAAGCCGCAAGTGCCCACATCGAAACACGAGATATTTACAAAGATAGACGGAACAGAGAAAGAGTTTTAACACTAGCGTTGGCACTAACGCTAGTGCCGCGCTAATGCTAATGCTAACAAGGCCAGTTAAAATGTACCTAACCGGTAAATATCACTGATACGCGCCAGTAACACACGAGCACAGCCCTAACAGGGCCGGTAAAAGTAACTTCCTCGGCACATATATTCCACCGGTCACCCTAAGAATGAGACCGGTGGAATATATGTGAATATATGAAGTGACTTTTACCGGCCCTGTTAGCGCTGTGCTAGTGTGTTACTGCTGTGTTACTGGCGTGTCTCGGTGATATTTACCGGTAACTTTTCATTTTAACCGGCCCTGTTAGTGTTAGCGGCGCTAGTTATAGTGCGGCGCCGGCGTTAGCGCAGCTTTAGCCGTCTTTCTTTGTAAATGTTTGAATGTGGATTTCAATGCGGGCACTTGCAGCTTTTACACAACTGCGGGATATGTATGTACCAAATGGTATTTCCTTTACAAATGTACTCAGTGAGGCTTATAACCAGGTGCGCTCCGTAGGCCGGGAATTACGGTACTTTTTGCCGTTGTGCATTGAGGGAGTATGTCGGCAACCTTTAAAACGAAACGTAAATAAAAAATAAAACAAAACAAAAAAAAAAAAAAGTTTGTTTGTTCGTTTGTTTGTTTCAAAACCAGCTGGATGCACACCCCCCACCCGCCCCCCCCCGAACACCGGAACGTGCAAATTTATGCGGCTTGCATAGGAAGTTTTCGCGCTACCGCTAACACAGTTGATGCGAGCGATCGCGTCCTCCGCCGATGACCCGCCATCTCTCCGGCCTGATGAAAAAATACATCGCCTAAGAATAGACGCCATTGTGCTCCCCATACCGCCCCCCCCCACACCATCCCCGAACCTTGGCGCCACGCCAGACGGCGTCGCAGCCGACCCGGCGAGGTCCGTCGCTCGAGACCCCGCCGGCGCATTCCAAAGAGAAAAAGCGCGCGGCAGTTGCGCTCGTGTTCCAGATCAACTCAGCTCATCGTTGCACGTTCAGACAGAGATTTTTTAAATAGAGAAATATATTGCATCTATTGTCTTTTTGAAAAATATATATTGTACATCTTTTTAAACTTTTTTTTTTGGATCTAATGTTTGCAGATACATCGTCGCAACCGGGCCCGGACGACCCCACCGAAAACAACAGTACGTTCTAATCGGGAAAAGTCGAGCTACTCGTTTTCGACGTAAAAGGTGTTATCGGCCAAAGTTATTGATAATTTTTGTTTTCAGACCCCGCGACGCCCCTGCTGGACACGCCGACGGTGGTGGGGATCGCCTTCGCCGCCTTCGCCATGGGCGCGCTGCTGACGGGAGCGCTTTGGTTCATCTACTCGCACACAGGTGAGCGCTTTTAAGGAAAACAGCGGAGCGCGCGAGGGATGTCGGGATCGGCAGAAATGCGGCCAAACATCCTGCGGCGCACAATAACGCGGAGCGCGACTGCCCGACTTCCCGAGGGCGCGCTCGTCTTTCCTGTCTTTGAATGTTGTCAGGGATATTCTCCGCGTGGACAGATTGCGTGGGCGCTCGCAGGAAAAAACTCACAATCTGTCCGCTGCATGCTAAAATCATCCTCTTCCTGCGTCACCCCTTGAGACCCTTGACCTGGAAGTCAGAGGTCATCTTTGGTAGCCTTGTGGCGTTTTTTGTTTTTTTTTCACGCTGGCTCTCATCAGGGTTGCAGGCGGCGATGGGAACTCGAGTGCTATCAAATCACTGTTATGTTGTCTTGGACTTGTCCTGTCCTGTGTCGTCCTCTCCTATTTACTACTCATTGCGGTTTTTACCTCACAGAGACCGGCTTGCTCACGGCTGTTGTCCTCTCCTATCTTCTGTTTCATCCATTTTTCCTCCCCCTTCCTAATTTTCTAGCTGGTGTTGCATTTCCCAGCTCTGTTCTGTCCTGTCCCGTCCTGTCCCATTTGTTGCAAGTTCCGTCTGTGTCGCACGCGGCCTTCCCAGTCCAAATAATGTCGATCAAATCGACTCATCAGGGTCGCAGGCGGTGATGGGAACTCGAGTGCTATCAAATCGCTGTTATGTTGTCTTGGACTTGTCCTGTCCTGTGTCGTCCTCTCCTATTTACTACTCATTGCGGTTTTTACCTCACAGAGACCGGCTTGCTCACGGCTGTTGTCCTCTCCTATCTTCTGTTTCATCCATTTTTCCTCCCCCTTCCTAATTTTCTAGCTGGTGTTGCATTTCCCAGCTCTGTTCTGTCCTGTCCCGTCCTGTCCTACTTGTTGCAGGTTCCGTCCGTCTCTGTCGCACGTGTCCTTCCCAGTCCAAATGTCGATCAAATCGACTCATCAGGGTCGCAGGCGGCGATGGGAACTCGAGTGCTATCAAATCGCTGTTATGTTGACTTCGACTTGTCCTGTCCTGTGTCGTCCTCTCCTATTTACTACTCTTTGCGGTTTTTACCTCACAGAGACCGACTTGCTCACGGCTGTTGTCCTCTCCTATCTTTTGTTTCATCAATTTTTCCTCTCCTTTCCTAATTATTAAGCTGGTGTTGCATTTCCCAGCTCACCACTCCGTTCTGTCCTGTCCCGTCCTGTCCCATTTGTTGCAAGTTCCGTCTGTGTCGCACGCGGCCTTCCCAGTCCAAATAATGTCGATCAAATCGACTCATCAGGGTCGCAGGCGGCGATGGGAACTCGAGTGCTATCAAATCGCTGTTATATTGACTTCGACTTGTCCTGTCCTGTGTCGTCCTCTCCTATTTACTACTCTTTGCGGTTTTTACCTCACAGAGACCGGCTTGCTCACGGCTGTTGTCCTCTCCTATCTTCTGTTTCATCCATTTTTCCTCCCCCTTCCTAATTTTCTAGCTGGTGTTGCATTTCCCAGCTCTGTTCTGTCCTGTCCCGTCCTGTCCTACTTGTTGCAGGTTCCGTCCATCTCTGTCGCACGTGTCCTTACCAGTCCAAACAATATCGATCAAATCGAACTTCTACTTAACATTATCATCGTTATAATATGCTTTTCTGTTCTCATATTTTATTTTCTACACGTCTCTTGAACAGGACAACTTTAAAACGATAAATAAACGAAAGCTAGCGTCCAGGCCGGGGCAATAAATTAGGGACGGTGATCGTGGACGAGGCACAGGTGCAAGTCGAAAACGTTTTACATCCATCTTGTGTGAAATGACCGTACAAGGGAATATTGATCCCGTCTAAAAATATCCTCGTGTCTTTTTAAGCATTCAAGCACCAAAACTGAGCAAGCGAGTGTCCCCCCCCCCCCCCCCGACACAAACGCCTTTTCGCTCTCTTTTATTTTTTTCAGCCGTCACAGCTGGACACCATAAAAGGTCTTCAACCTTCAATCCGCTCAATGTTTGACGCTTTGCTCGTTAAGTCCTTGACAAATCTTTTTTTTTTTTTTTTTTTCCCTCAAGTTTTGTTGGACTTTGTCTGGCCGGCAGTGCAAACACGCAAGGTGCCGTCATGAAAACGTTTATCGCGAATAGCGGCGCCGACGGACGCCGCTTGACGCTCGCCAGCCGCGGAAGGACGAGGAACACCTGCAATTGCGATCTCGAGATATGAAAAACGGATATGGAAAATCCGAGTTCAGCTCACGACAAACGCCCGTCGAAAACTTTTCTCCCCACAAAAATGACTCCACTTTTGGGGAAGACAAAGCAGAGCCGAGACTCATTGGGTTCTACACCGCTTATCCTCACTGGGGTCGCGGGCGTGCTGGAGCCTATCCCGGGGCGAGAGCAGTGGTACGCGGTCAACTGGTCGCCAGCCGATCGCATCACACATACTCCGTACAGGCGGGGCCGGGATTTGAACCCTGTTCTTCAGAACCGTGAGGCGGATGTTGAACTATTCGAGATTTGTATCAATTACAAAAATAATAATGCTCACGGTTTATTGCAGGGGCGTCAAACTGATTTTTGTCGCGAGCAACATTGTACTTGCGATTTCCCTCAGGGGGCCGTTATCTGCTGTGGAACGATAAAAATCTTTAACCGCCTCATCATATTTACGCGTGAAATTTATGAACTAGTGTTGGAATCAGAAATCAAGGGTAATGAGTTTGGTAAAGACAAAAGTGCTTGAAATGTTATCATTTATGATATAACATTTTGAAATTTTGGTACAGATTTTAATTAGAAAAAAACACGATACTCATGATTTGCCTCCGCGGGCCACATAACATCATGCGGCGGGCCAGATCTGGCCCCCGGGCCTCGCGTTTGACACCTGTGGTTTATTGGTTGTTAAAAAAATAATAATAATAATTGTGGAATTTTTTTTTTTAAGTTTTCCTACTGCGTGTAGAAAAATCAAATGCGCATCAGTCAATCTTGTGCTTCCGTTGCTGCTTCCAGGAGGGACTGCTGGTGCTGCTGCGGGGTCGGCGGCGGCGGCGGCGCCGGGCGGGATGACAAAAGAGGTGAATAAGGGTCCGCCTGCCTCGGAAAACAGCAGCGCCGGCCACAGCGTCGGCAGCACGCAGAGCACGCCCTGCTCCAGCAGCAGCACGGCGTAGCCGAGGGAACCCGCCCGGGCGGCGGCCGCCCGCCCTGCCCGGGTCCCAAAGACAAAAAAAAAAAAAAAAAAAAAAAAAAAAAGCTCGGGGCGCTCCCACACCCGGGAACGCGGACGCACATCCTCAAGACGGAGGAAGCGCCACGTTCACGCTATATGTCCAAAAAGACGAAGGAGAAGACCGGGGATAGTTTGCCACCGACGCCACGAAATTCAGCCAAGTCAGACGTTTCAGGGTGCGTTCTCGGACTCGGACTTTGACAATCTCACACTCGAGATTTCACCCAAATCACACGGTATCTTCGAACGATTGTGGGTGTAAAAAAAAGAGGCCACGAGTGCTCGCTTACAAAAAAAAAAAATGCTCCCCATACCAGCATGGATGTGAAATTGGGTGGACCCCAAAAACAAAAAACTGTCCAACAGAATTGAACAGGAAGTCCACCATTTTGTGGGTTCGACAAGATAAATGAAGTTCTCCAAACAAACGTGTACTTTACTGGAGAATGTATCCAAGCGAGCCCGATCGGAAACGGGTATCCAATTCGCTAAATTCCAAAGCTAGCCCGCACGTAGCATGAACGGGAACATTTGTGGATTTGTTTTTCCGCGAGCCGATCCAGTCAAGTATCGTGATACCTGATAAGAACAAAAGAACCACTGCTGGCCTTAAAAAAAAATGGTTTTCAACGTGGTATGTAAAGATCGCGATTGGTTTTGAATGTAAGCTGAAGTTTGAAAATACCAAAAAAAATGTGAAATGTGAAGACATACTGATGACAAAGTAACATTTTTAAAACCCCTTCATTTTGCGCCGTTGCCATCTGCCTTTCATATAGAAGCATAAAAGCTAAGCTAGCTACATTTATTTTATTTTTTTTGTATGAAATCGAGACAAAAAGTTGATACCATTCAGAGGCAATTATTACAATTTGCAGCATATTTTTTTTTTTCCTCAAAGATGCCTAAGATCGGCGAACAAACAGTTCCCTACCCAAAGAGTGGTACAGATCTTCTGGTCTTCTTCTCGGAATGAAAGAAAATGAGGCTAAAATTTTATCGTATTATTCGTTTCCGTAAAAAAAATCTTAAAAATAAGACAAAAAGGTTGATCCCATTCAGCGAGATCGTTAGCATGTTTAGCTTCCCCACTCTAAAAAGACATCAAATGTCACGCCTCGAAAACGGGCCAAAAAGGTTGATACCACTCAAAGTCGGGTCATTAGCATGATTAGCATTCCCCCGTTAAACGCAAATATCTATGTTCAAGTGAAATGTACGCGATTTCCCGTGATGTCAGCGGGCAGCCTCAGTCATGCCGTTTCTCCAATGCTAAGCTAACGTTCCAGGGCGGTGCCGATCTTCAAAACTTGCTCTGGGGGTTAAAAAAAAAAAAAAAAACAATTTAAGAAAAAAAAAATAATAAGTTGAGAATGTCAAGTGACTTTCTATCTATATATATCTATATATATATATATATATATATATATATATATATACTGTATACACATTATGTACTGAACACGCGTGTAAATATTGTATTTTTTTGGGGGGGAAAATTTGAATGTGACGCTCATTTGTTGGCAACGCGGTTCCAGGATGAAGGCCCTTCGTCGTAATTTGCAAAATTTGCCCGTACAAATTCCGTTACTCCAGTTTGGCGATGCTAAGCTAAGCTAAGCTAAACCTAAAAAAATACCGCCGACGTCGTCAAACTTTAATTAGTGAGCCGATAATATTGGAACTCTTCCTAATGTTGTTTTTTTTGCCGTACAAACAAAAAATGTCAGCATTTTAGGTTATTAACCAAATTTATTTTTGCCTATGCTTTTAATTGTACCAGTAAAATTAGCACATTTGTCGCACTTTTTTTTTCTAACAAATCTGAACGTGATTTTTTTTATTTTTTTTCAAAGAAATCAGCGCCAGCCACCTCACAGTTTTATGAATGTTTGCAGCAAGATTTTTTTTTTTTTTTTACTTTACAAATGTAAACATGTATAAAGAGGGAAAAAGAGTACAGATATATATTTGTGTATAAAATTATATTTTGGAATAGATTTAGCCAGAGGAATTTTGGGGTGGTATGTTAAAGTACTGTGAATTGCCAATCATCACGTTTTTATGAGGGATTTATTTGTCGTCGTTTTACGTTCTAATCTTCGTTCAGTCTAACCAGGATGTAAATTGTATAAAACCGTTTAATCTTTTGTTTTTTCACTTTTCTATATTCGGTGTACAAAACTGTTACGACGGTGAAAATAAATGTACCAAAATCAATGTTTTGTGGAATTGACTTCAATGTATCTGGAAGGCGAAGGGCACCGGTGCCCCCTCGATCTTTCGAGAAGGAGGGGGGCACCAAAGAGGCGCTTGGTTGATGCCTTGCTCAAAGTGACGCAATAACATTATTGCCAATTTTGAGTAAACGCTAACTTCTTTAGGTATGGAGATCGTGCACGTGACGTCACCGTTTTCACGGCGCCATATTGCCGGTAAAACAAAGCTGCTCGGCAGCGCGAGAGCAGATTTTTCACAATTCCCGAGACCTGTTGTGCCGTTGGTTGTCACAATAGACGAGGCAGTTCTTCAAAGAGGTCATTCTATGGACTAGCGGCTGAAAAGACCAGAAAAGATCGGTGGATTTCGCCAATTCAACGTGATGGATGGTGCCCGACCAAAATACACACGACCGTGTAGCGATCACTTCACTTCAGGTAGGAATTATTCTTCTCAATCTCAAAGTACCAAGAAGTATTTATTATGGCAAATTGACTCATTTGAGAACAATGCGTATTTTAAAAAAAAAAACGTCTGTCACAGAGGGGTTTGAACGTGTGGCCCCAATACGCATCCGTGTACAAAGGAGACGACTCCCTGTTCTAAAAATTTTTTTGCAGTCATGGTTAACGAATGCAAGTTTATGTAAAACCAGGGGTCATTTATTTAAATATTGGTATTTGCATTGAATACTAGCTGAAAAAAATCGATGGATTCCGGCAATTAAATGTGATGGATGGTGCCGACCAAATACACACCACTGTGTAGCGATCACGTCATTTCAGGTGGAATTATTATTCTCAATCTCAAATTACCAAGAAGTATTTATAATGCCAAATTGACTCATTTGAGAACAATGCGTATTAAAAAAAAAAAAAAAAAAAAACGTCTGTCACAGAGAGGTTTGAACGTGTGGCCCCAATACGCATCCGTGTACAAAGGAGACGACTCCCTGTTCTAAAAATTTTTTTGCAGTCATGGTTAACGAATGCAAGTTTATGTAAAACCAGGGGTCATTTATTTAAATATTGGTATTTGCATTGAATACTAGCTGAAAAAAATCGATGGATTCCGGCAATTAAATGTGATGGATGGTGCCCGACCAAATACACACCACTGTGTAGCGATCACGTCATTTCAGGTGGAAATTATTATTCTCAATCTCAAATTACCAAGAAGTATTTATAATGCCAAATTGACTCATTTGAGAACAATGCGTATTAAAAAAAAAAAAAAAAAAAACGTCTGTCACAGAGAGGTTTGAACGTGTGGCCCCAATACGCATCCGTGTACAAAGGAGACGACTCCCTGTTCTGAAAATTTTTTTGCAGTCATGGTTAACGAATGCAAGTTTATGTAAAACCAGGGGTCATTTATTTAAATATTGGTATTTGCATTGAATACTAGCTGAAAAAAATCGATGGATTCCGGCAATTAAATGTGATGGATGGTGCCCGACCAAATACACACCACTGTGTAGCGATCACGTCATTTCAGGTGGAAATTATTATTCTCAATCTCAAATTACCAAGAAGTATTTATAATGCCAAATTGACTCATTTGAGAACAATGCGTATTAAAAAAAAAAAAAAAAAAAAACGTCTGTCACAGAGAGGTTTGAACATGTGGCCCCAATACGCATCCGTGTACAAAGGAGACGACTCCCTGTTCTAAAAATTTTTTTGCAGTCATAGTTAACGAATGCAAGTTTATGTAAAACCAGGGGTCATTTATTTAAATATTGGTATTTGCATTGAATACTAGCTGAAAAAAATCGATGGATTCCGGCAATTAAATGTGATGGATGGTGCCCGACCAAATACACACCACTGTGTAGCGATCACGTCATTTCAGGTGGAAATTATTATTCTCAATCTCAAATTACCAAGAAGTATTTATAATGCCAAATTGACTCATTTGAGAACAATGCGTATTTTAAAAAAAAAAAAAAAAAAAAAAAACGTCTGTCACAGAGGGGTTTGAACGTGTGGCCCCAATACGCATCCGTGTACAAAGGAGACGACTCCCTGTTCTAAAACTTTTTTTGCAGTCATGGTTAACGAATGCAAGTTTATGTAAAACCAGGGGTCATTTATTTAAATATTGGTATTTGCATTGAATACTAGCTGAAAAAAATCGATGGATTCCGGCAATTAAATGTGATGGATGGTGCCCGACCAAATACACACCACTGTGTAGCGATCACGTCATTTCAGGTGGAAATTATTATTCTCAATCTCAAATTACCAAGAAGTATTTATAATGCCAAATTGACTCATTTGAGAACAATGCATATTAAAAAATAAATAAATAAACCATCTGTCTCAGATAGGTTTACGGAGGTATAGGCTTCCAAACTCTTCCTTGTAAATCTCGACGACTTACTCACCAGATCCATGTGTTAGATCCAGTTGTCCAAGACAGGCGGAAGCGGGTTAACAGTCCAAGTTCTAATCGGCGAAAACATCGACTTGGGCATTAAAAATGGGTCTCATTTTTCCACGTACCTTCGTTTATTGTCACCTTCTATATGTTTAACGGTATCGGACAAAACTCTGGGCGTCGTGCGACAAGACGTGTTTTCGCGTCGTCTCCAACCGACTTAGCATTGAACGACGCTTTGCTAGACCGACACTTCCGACCAGTGACATGATTTGGTTGTGCGACTTGCGAGTTGTATGAATGTCGTGTCCCTTTAAAAATCACTGCGGTAAACTTGTTACACCAATTTTAAAGAACAATATTGCAATGCATCAGTATCGATATGAAAAATATTGTATCAGTAGCGCTACAGTATTCGTTCACCATCGCAAAATGCGGAAAAGCGCCCGGTCAGAACGTTTTGTATTGTGACTGATTTCACATCAGTCGTCAAACTGCTGTCACACTTCCAATTTGATTGATTGATTTTCATTTATAGATATTGATTCAGATGAAAGGGCTCTGTTGTGAATTTGAAGTGATGTCAAAGCGTTTTGGCGTCGATTACTCTCCGATTTTCACAATTCAAACGGAGGTTTGGCCCCGAACTTGTGCGACGAGTTGCGGTTCACTATTTTTTTGTTTTTTTTTAAACACGTCACTACAGTACAACGCGTGTAATGCGTCCAATTGTGTCCACATGTTCGTCGCTAAGTACTGTACGTAAACAAATGATGTCGCGCAGCCTGGCCGGCGTCATCCGTCACAAAGCCAGAGATCAACTCGGTGACGTGCGGCCTTTTTTATTAACTGCGGTCAGTCCGGCTTTCTGGCGTATGTAATCAGCCCCCCGACGCCCGCCCACCAACCTGCGTGTCATTGGGTGAGGTTTTAATTGGAAGAAAATGTGGCTTTGGGCTCTTTTGTGGCTTATTTACAGAATGCAAGTGAAAACCTTATTCGGACCATGTGGCGTTCCACCTTCAACTCAAAACAGACAAATCGAAGTCGTCGGCCAACGCCGACAAACTACCGTAATTCCCGGCATACGGGGCGCACCCGGTACATTTGTAAGGGAATTACCATTTGGTACATACATACGCCGCGGCCGTGTAAAAGCCGCAAGTGCCCACATCGAAACACGAGATATTTACAAGGAAAAGACGGTACACAGAGAGTTGAACGCTAGCGCCGACGAGCTAACGATAGCGCCGCACTAACAGAGCTGCTTAAAACATACTTAAAAACATACCGGTAAAAATCACTGAGACACGGCAGTAACACGCTAGCGCAGCGCTAACAGGTCCGGACCGGTAAAAGTCACTTCCTCGGCACATATATTCCACCGGTCTCACTCTTAACTTTTCCGCTCGAGTGCCCCCTTGTGTACACGGAGAGTTTAACGCTAGCGCCGCCGAGCTAACGATAGCGCCGCACTAACAGAGCCGCTTAAAAATAAAAACATACCGGTAAAATTCACTGAGACAAGGCAGTAACAAGCTAGCGCAGCGCTAACAGGGCCGCACCGGTAAAAGTCACTTCCTCGGCACACATATTCCACCGGTCTCACTCTTAACTTTTCCGCTCGAGTGCCCCCTTGTGTACACAGAGAGTTGAACGCTAGCGCCGCCGAGCTAACGATAGCGCCGCACTAACAGAGCTGCTTAAAACATACTTAAAAACATACCGGTAAAAATCACTGAGACACGGCAGTAACACGCTAGCGCAGCGCTAACAGGTCCGGACCGGTAAAAGTCACTTCCTCGGCACATATATTCCACCTGTCTCACTCTTAACTTTTCCGCTCGAGTGCCCCCTTGTGTACACAGAGAGTTTAACGCTAGCGCCGCCGAGCTAACGATAGTGCCGCACTAACAGAGCCGCTTAAAAATAAAAACATACTTGTAAAAATCACTGAGACAAGGCAGTAACAAGCTAGCGCAGCGCTAACAGGGCCGCACCGGTAAAAGTCACTTCCTCGGCACACATATTCCACCGGTCTCACTCTTAACTTTTCCGCTCGAGTGCCCCCTTGCGGCCGTTAGAAAGAACGCACAAATTAGCCGCATCGCCGCATAAAACAGGGTTGAAAGCGTGTGACAGAAGTCGCGGCTTATAGGCCCGAAATGACGGTAATACGAAAAAAAGCGGGTAGGAAGAAATTCTTCTCGTTGGTTCTTTCTAATTCCAATTGCCTATCAAAAATCTTGAAAGTTTTCTTTCATTCAAACAAAAAAAAAATTACCCCAGTAAAGTAACTTTATTGAAGTCTTGAGCCAGAGTTGCAAATTCTGACCAAATGTACAGATTTGTACTCGCACATTTAAATACAACATTAGCAAAGTTTTAGTGAGCATAGATGATTCCGGTGAGGTCTTGACCCGGGTGGGGGGGTCAGGGAGCAGGCGGGGGCCCCAGAGTGTGGTTGAGAACAATGAGCTGTTGAAATGACGTCTTTGTATCTCTGTGGTGAGCTCATAATCGGCCGCAGAGCGTGTAGAGCTGGTGGGGCTTGAAAAAGGGGCGCTCGCTACAGGAGAGGTTGCGGGGGGGGGGGGGGCACCACCCCCCGCTTTGCAGGCTCCGTCAAGTCGATGACGTCTCCTCCTTGGAGATGCTGGACTTGGTAATAACACATTTGGGACTTGGTAATAACACATTTGGGAAGATCCTGAATCCTGCTGACCCGTTTCAGGGTCATTCTTGCTCGCATTCATCTCTATCATATTGATACACCGTCATAAAATACCGTAAAATGGCCTTTGCTAATGATTCAATATTGGTTGAGTAAACTGTCATAAAATAATTATGTCGTGACGTATCAGTAATCCTTTAACTCCAATGATACAGTATCGATAACATCACAAAATATCGTTTTTGAAACGCATCACTAAACCAATCGAAATCACAATGTTTCAAACATCCATCCATTCATTTTCTCAGCCGCTTATCCTCACGAGGATCACAGGGAGTGCTGGAGCCTGTCCCAGCTGTCAACAAGCAGGAGGCGGCGTACACCCTAAATTGGTCGCCAGCCAATTTCAGGGCACATCGAGACAAACAGCCACACTCACAATCACACCTACGGGCAATTTAGAGTGTCCGATTAATGTTTTCGGGATGTGGGCGAAATTGGAGTGCCGACCCGGAGAAAACCCACGCAGGCACGGGGAGAACATGCAAACTCCGCACAACCGGGTCCGGGATCGAATCCTCCAGAACTGTGAGGCCAAGGCTTTCCAGCTGCACCGCCGTACCACCTGTTTCAAACATCACTTTCTATAATGATACAGTATCGATACAGCATAATATCCAGATATTGTGTCGTGCTCTCTGTTTTAAAAATCAATTACACATTTCTGGCTCTTGCGCTTTTAAAGGAACAACAACAACAACAAAAAAATTGAAACAATTTCTGCTGCGGCTTCCCCGAAAAGTTCCTGTCCCTAATCATTTGTCCCCTTGACATTGCTCAACGAGAGTGCGCGGAAGTCACGACGGTGCTGTCTTAAGGAAACATTTTATGTATCGAAATGCTAATTACGACACGGGGGTTTGCAAATACGGCCAAAAATCCCGCAAAATGGCCGCTTGTTGCGCGTTCATCTTTTCCACTGAAGCGCACTCACGCACACACACACACACACACACACAAAATGAAATTAAATTTAAAAAAAAAAAAAATGGAGAGGCAAGCCAGCGAGATTCGCGGGAGTCGAGCCAAACCTTCATTAGCGTTTGTTTTTCCACGCCGGCAGCCCCAGCGAACCAAACCAAATTCGAGAAGCCAAGCTCGCTAAACCCTAAATGTATCCAGATGTCGGCTCGCCATCCCAGAAACGAGGAAAAAAAAAAAAAATGCACGCAGCTGATCGGGCAACGTCGTCATCCGCAAAAAACACGTGAGATTTATCGCCCGAGGACGCGCTGAAAGGTTAGCGATACAGGAAAAAAAAAACAAAAAAAACAACTGGAATGGCAGCTAACGCTTATGCTAAGCTACGCTCTATGCATGGTACCCAAAAAAAATAATAATAAATACGACTGCAATTGCAGGTAACATTTATCCTTAGCTACGTTACATACTGTATGACCTAAAACAAAAACTAGAATAAAAGCAGACATTTATGCTAATATATACTAGTTAAAATAAAACAAAGCAAAAACTGGAATACCAACTAATGTTTATTCTATGGTACCCAAAAAAAAAAAAAAAAAAAAACATGACTGGAAAAGCAGTTCACATTTTTACTATGCTTTAAAAAAAAAAAAACTAAAAAACTGGAATCGAAGCTAGCACTTATGCTCTGGTGTATAGTACGAAAACACAACTGAAATAACAGCCAGCGGTTCTGTTCAACTTGCCTGTACCGTACAAAAAGTGCTGAAATAGCAGCGAAGGGTTATGACAAAACTAGATTGTATGGTTAAAATAAAAACTGCTCTAGAATAGACGATAATATTTTGGCTAAAGTACACTACAGTATAAAAACAATTCGAATAGCAGCTAAGGATTATGCTAATCTATGCTGTACTCGTGTATAGTACCCCCCCAAAAAAACAAATTGAACAGAAGCTAATGTGGATACAAAACTGTTGTGTTGAGGTACTATATATATATATATATATAACAGTTCAAATCTATGCTCATCTGCAGTATAGTACAAAAAAAAAAGATACATTTTGAGATAAATATAAAAACAACAGGTTAGAATTTATATTCTTTAACTTGCAGGCTACCTTTACAATAGAAATTGTGCTTTCCTAAATCCAAATTTTATGTGGAAAAACTTCTAATTACATGGTCATATTATTACATAAAAATTAAAATATTATATGAACATATTACAAGGAAGAATAAGGTTTACAAGAATGAAGTTTAAGTAAGAACAAAATATCCAGGAATAAAAAGAGAATACTACGAGAAATGAAGGCATTATGACCAAAAAAATTTAACCAAATTAAACACGCTTAACAGGAATAAAGTCAAAAATTCTATAACCAAAAACTTGAGAATTTTGGGGGACAAAAATAAACCCTAAAAATGATTCAATTCAAATGTAGTGGACATAAAACGTCAATAAAAAAATTAACCCAAATACATGTTTAAAAACAGACTTTTACATGCAAATGTAATGAACTTGTAGTAAGTGAACTGTACTTCACTTTTGTACCATTAGAGGGCGCGAGTGTGGCTCATACCAGATTTTGATACTCACTCATATATACTGCAGTACTGAAAGCCTGCCCACCAAAGTCATAAATATGCTAACAAAGTATATTTCAATGGTGAAGAGCCATTAAGACAAAGACTTGTTCATGTTACATTACAAAGTGACATCACCACCTACTGGCCTGGAGTGCGCACTGCAGCTCTTTTTGGACACAATAAAAAAATAACGTTGCTGTTTTGCTAGCCGCTTGTCACGTACGACAGTCAACATAAACACGTGCTAGCGCTCGGGTCTGCTCTCTGCTCTGGATGTTATCTACGCGAATGGAAGCTTCCGGAAAACTCTGCTTTGCTCATCACGCCGACAAGGACGCCGCTCGTTCGCGTCTGGCACGGGAACGACCCCCGAAAAACGAGCCCGGCGAGCACGAGCGGCCCCGCTGGCTTCCCGTCGTCAAGGACGACAACCGTGAGATGGTTTTTCCACTCGCGGCCGAAAGAGAAAAACATCGGAGGTCCGCTTTTTTTTTTTCCCATTCACCTTGTCCTCACCCCGCCGCCTCCTCAGGGGGGCACCGCTGAGCCGCTCCCCACCGTCACCACGGCGACCACATCCCAATTCCTCCAACTTTCACTGATGTTTGGGACAAATGCAAGGACAGGTTTGTTTTAGTAAACAAAATGCAACTAAAATCCATCCATGTAAAACTCAATTTTTTTTTTCATTATTTTGTGTCTACGTCACAAAATCTAGATGCGGCAGACACCGGACGAAATCTGTCCGAGTACCTGGTTTGCAAGACCCTTCAAAATGGCCAAAATGAGACCAAAAAAATGTCATGTTTGCCATTTTAGCGTTGGCCATCAATCTAATATACAAAATTCATCTTTTGCGATTTAGCATTCCCACAGAAATGGCGACGAGGAATTTTGACTTTTTTTTTTTAACTTTTGATGAGCTAAAATAATAATAACAAGGGCGGCACGGTGGATCAGTTGAAAAAGCGTTGGCCTCACAGTCGTGAGGACCCGGGTTCGATCCCGGACCCGCCTGTGTGGAGTTTGCATGTTTTCCGGGTTTTCCCCGGGTGGGCATTCCGGTTTCCTCCCACATCCCAAAAACATGCGACATTAATCGGACACTCTAAATTGCCGCTGGGTGTGATTTTGAGTCCGGCTGTTTGACTCCATGTGCCCTGCGATTGGCTGGCGACCAGTTCAGGGTGTGCCCTGCCCGTTGACAGCTGGGATTGGCTCCAGCGCTCTTTAACTAACCCTTGTGAGGATAAGCGGCTAAGAAAAATGGTTGTTGTTGTTGTTGTAAACAAGAGAACGGAGAGCAGAGCGTGCGGCGACCACGATACTTTCCAGAGCGGCTGACACAAGACAGACCGCGTTTGAATCCATTTTGTTTGGGTCCGCGAGCTAATGTGCGATCCAGCTGTGGACCCCCCCACCTCCCCCCAACCTCACCACCGCACTCTTCCGATGCAAGCCTTGTAGAAGTGTCTCATTAACTAACCGCACGTGGCTGTCGTTGCCCAACAAGTGTACGACTCGATTTTACATATGGACTTTTTTTTTTTTTTTTTACGACGACTTTCGCCACAAGGACCCCGCTAAAACGCACTAATACGCCAAAACTGCAGATGGATGAAAAAATATTTTGTTCCAAGGCCTTTAATAAATCTACTTGAGTTTTTTTTTTTTTTTTTGTTTATTCGTCAGCAAAAAATAAAGTTCAATTAAACATATTCGAAAAGGAGTGGGAAGAAATCAAACTCACAACACTTAAAATATGTTTAAACTGTCCGTTTTTTTCACATGATTTTGTCGTCAAACCTTTTAATTGTTCCTATATATTATTTTAAATACTTGCAGTCACGCGCCGAGGATGTGTTTTAAACATAAATGCTGTTACTGAAATTGTTTGACTTTTAGAGGAAGAGAGAAAATGTGAGCCAAACGACGCCACAGAATGAGCATCATCAAGCTAATTGCGCTGACAATTTATAAATAAAAGGTGAGTATTTTCTTTATTCTTCATATTTTTTTCCAATATTTTCAGCCATTCAGTCTGCTACAGGGCTAACTCCTATTATCAGCTTCATATCAAGGTTTTTTTTTTTTTCATTAAGCAGCGAAGTTTGTACTTTACCAGTTAGCAAAGTGGCTAACAAGGCTAGCATGAACTCTTGAACAAAAACCCTGGCATTGATTTGCTATTTCTGGAACGGTAATTATTTCGCTGTAATTTTTCAGAAATGTTTTTGAATGTATTTTTAGTTGCCGTGGTTTCTGCAACAGGCTTGTACCAAACAAAATATTTGCTATGACAAATGAAAAAAAAAAATCTAATAAAATGTGCACTGTTTATTAGTTAGCTGGATTCATCAAAGTATGTTTTATTTCATTGTATTCTTAAAAAATAACTAACTAAAAAAAAAAAAAAAACAATGGTGCCTAAATTGTCCTCCAATTCTAGAATATGAAGGATAAGCGACTTTGAAAATGGATATGGGACAAAAATCACACGTTGCACTACAGGTAACCGCGTTCTACTTTGACAAATGGCGCCATCTTGTGGACTTCATGACTTTTGAACTGCGATTTTGGATTAAACACAATAAAGGGGCTCTAAGGTGAATAAATATTACTTCAACACAGACAAAAGTCATACCTTTTAAAGAGTACAATTATACAATATATTCACACCCCTCTAAGTACTTCATGAGTCGGCAATTGTGATCATTTCCGTTTTTTTATAATTTCTCTAAATTGTCAATAAAATATTTCCTGCAAACATCTATCTCCAAATTTGCGTATGTGGATGCTTCCTGGAACTTTTGTGTGCAGGTTTATAACTTTTTACGCAAATATGCTAAATGAATTTAAAATCACAAAGGAGTTTTGTGGTCAGTAGTGACTAAATCGCCTCATCATTATTTTTCCAAGAAAGATGTTATGGATTACTATGAAAATAAAAAAAGAGCACGTGTCACGAGTAATAATACTTGATTTTATTTGAGAAGTTGTTTAAATAACCAGCATTTCATTAAATATATATACACACACAAACATTTAATATATATTCGAAAGGATATTGTATTGATCATTTTATGTGATATTTCTACTTTATATGTTCCACCTCTGTGACAATTTGCTTGTATGAATAGAGTACAGTAAAGTATTTTAAAACTATTAAGACAGGTAATGTGAGGTCAGAGACAGGCGAAGTTTAACCCACTCGTGGTTGTCGGTGATTACAAAAAAATAATAATAACAAAAAAAATCGCATCTTTATTCATAGATAAACGTTTGGGTATTCAGTGCTCAGCATGACTGACTAACGATTTATGAACACAAGCCCATAGAAAAGAAACATTTTTGCGACCTTAACCACTGCGAAATACAAGAAAATGTCCGCAGAAACATGTTGGCCATAACTCATTTGCTAACAGTGCAAACGTCAGTCGTGCCTGAGCTTTGGATTTTTAAAAAACACGCAACATGGAAACATACAGTACAGTGAATTCCATGAAATATTTATTTGTAAGTTTTCCCACATTGTAAAGCGGCACGTGAAGGCATCGCCCCGGTTCGGCCCGCAGTCATCCGCGTGGTCCGCGCTGTCATCCGGCCGACCTCCGCCGGAGCTCCACGGTGGAGCCCCTCTCCCCACACCCCCAGACCTACCTCGGCTTTCGTGCCTTCGCATGCGGACCGTGACGACCTGTCAGTGGACGTCTGGCTCACAAATGCACCACTATACTCTAAAAGTATTTGGAACAGCTCAATTTCACCGGTCTGTTTAAAAAAAAAAAAAAAAAAAAACGTCATTTTAAGCAGAAAAAAAGCAAAAATGGTTGCATTGGGTTGTTTTTTTTTTTTTTTTTGTGGGCTTATTTAATGCCATAAAACTGGTTGCAAAAGGCTATCGTAGTCTCAAAGGTGTGGTGTTGAATTTTGGACCAATCAGTTGGAAAGGGAGAAGTCATTGGGTATAAATCGCACGCCTGTTTCTTTCAACTCACCTGCCGACCGCTGCGGTCGATGATTCAACGAGTCCCGTAACGCTGTTCAGGTAGATGCAATCTCGGTAAGTTGGATCGTCTGTTGCAAATGTTCCGTTCACGTCGAATGAATTCAGCATGTCGGGGAGTAGAACGAAAGCTTGCGTTTATACTGTAACTGTTTAAATCGCCAACTTTTTAGCTTTGAGGACATTGGTGGTGAGTGGTCCTGTCCGAAAAGATTCAAATAAAATTAATCAAGCACAATGTTGACGAGAAACGACCCCGAGTAACTCTTATTTTGCCGAATGGTCGTGTTTTTTTTTTTTTTTTTTTTTTTTTTCTTTTTGGCGAAATGTTGTGGGGAATCGGCACAAACTAATATTTCGAGATAAGCTAACGTCGCTAATGCTACGTGTGGGTCGTTGCGCGGTCGAAAGTTTGAAGCCTCAACGGCGCTTTAGTGCTTTTAGCAACACGGCAAAGTTGGCAACGACTGCTAGCATTAGCAGTTTAGCTAAAGGCTAAAGTAGCATTTTTGTCGTACTAGCTAGCAGCTCCGTCTTACTTAATTTTTCAGTCAAATGTTACGAATATGACTTATCAGGCACATTTCTGATCGACATGACATTGAAACACTTTTCAGTAGGGCATTTTTTTTTTTATGGTTCCATTTTTTTGGCCAGCGAGGACATTTTATTAATATGCAACCTGTCTGAATTTGTGACCCCAGGTTGTGAACTTCGCTGTCATTCGTTTTGAATATTGTTGATCTTTTGTTTAGGTCGGTGATTACCTAAACGTGTGCCATGGGAAGTTATCCAATTTTATGTAGTTGCTAAAAAAAAATTAAAAATTCCAAGAAATAATGTATCTTTATTGTGAGCCACAATGACAGACAGAACAAAAAAAAATATTAGATGGCAGGAAGTACATACAGTAATCTATCCATTTTTGGTGACATTTACTTTTGTTGGTGTGCTGTGGGATTTTTCAATTGTAAACTATGCGCCTTAGCTCAATAAAGGTTGGAAATCACTAGTTTAGGTGATGCAATATACAGATCATAACATATGATAACTAACCAATTCATAACAGGTCATAAATAGGCGCCGTTTACTTTTCAAACAGGGGAGTTTTATTTTTTTGTACAGTCTCCAAGTCATTTGGGTTGGGAAAAATCTTTTAAAGTCTTTAGCCTGAGTGTCTTCATTGAATGTGGATTTTTCCTTTTTTTTTCTTTCCTCTGTCGGTCCATGTTTTTATCTCTGTATTTAAACGGTTGAACACATACAGTCACAGAATAACATAAAATTTAATGCCTGCTACAACTAAAGGTACATTTGTTGCACAAACATAATATCCAGTCATTTCCCCTGGTTTTCATGATTGTGACATCTGGGAATACAATTGGGTTTAAACATGTCACTAGGGTGTTATTTTGGAATGAATATATATATATATATATATATATATATATATATATATATATATATATATATATATATATATATATATGTATGTATGTGTGTGTGTATATATATATATATATATATATATATGTATGTGTATATGTGTGTGTTCACTGTAATTTCAGATATTATACCTTGAGTGGTACCAGGCATTAAAGTTCCCCCCCCCCACCACAATTCTCCCTCATGTGTCCAGTTAAAAAAAAAAAAAAAAAAAAAAAATCAATTTTAATTGACAGTCTGTTGCTTTATTTACTTATGGTTCCTCCCACATCCCAAAAACATGCAACATAAATTGGACACTCTAAATTGCCCCTAGGTGTGATTGTGAGTGTGCGACTGTTGCCTAGCTTCATGTGCCCTGCGATTGACTGACAACGAGTTCAGAGTGTACCCCGCCTCCTGCCTGTTGACAGCTGGGATAGGCTCCAGCACTCCCCACAACCCTCATCAGGATAAGCGACTCAGAAAACGGATGGATGGATGGAAGAATGAAATTAAACTTCAAATTTAAAGGTGTCTGTCTTAGCATGAAATTTTTTGTAATAATGCACAGCCAAACACCTCATGAATTAAATAAGTAAGCAGCTGGGATGGGCTCCAGCGCTCCCGCGACGCTTGTGAGGATAAGCGGCTAAGAAAATGGATGGATAGATATTTTTTTGGGTCAATATTTTTACTGACAATTTAGTCAATGATACCACATCATTAACCCTGCCTATGAATATTTATTGGGCTAAATTACAATATAACCTTTGAATGTAAAACCTTTAGGGGGTAAAAGTTGGCTAAGTGCAAGAAACCCTGTAGGACTCCTGACTTCAATATGAATTTATGAAAATGCTTGTTGTACTCTAGGTGGCAGCATTCCTCTTCTCAAATGTTTCTGTGCGGCAGTGGAGGAAGTGTGTGGTTGTTCCAAGCCAAGTAAAACAAGATTAGAAAATAATCGTTTGAAGAACTTCTGAAGTGAAATCAGATGTCTCATATTTGTTAGAATGTCAGTGAATATACAGTGATACCTTTGACTAAGTTTTAAGAGGAATTAATTCCGTGGCGAGGCTCAAAAATTGAATCATTTTGAAATTCCAGTCATCAATTTCCCAAGTTTTTCTGATTCAAGTAAAGAATATAACATTGTGTAATGTAAATAACAAAGGCATATTACATAGCCTGTTGCATAATGTCAGGCTAAATTCTGCCCCGTTGGCTGTTCTGCTCCATGCTCTTTGCCAATATTTTCATATTTTATTTGTCTTGGACTTTTTGTCCTGTTGAATAAATTGGCTAAAAGTTCCTTTGAGCTGATGGACTTTTTTTTCCCCATTTTACTCGCGTGTCCGTGTTATTGTACCACAATCATGAAGAATAAATAGGCGACTGCTTGTTTATTCATTGTTAGCTGCACAATATTGGGGTACCATTTTCTTTGCTGCTTATCCTCACGAGGGTCGCAAGGAGGGCTGGAGCCTATCCCAGCTATCAACGGGCAGGAGGCGGGGTACATCCTCAACTGGTCGCCAGCCAATCGCAGGGCACATGGAGACTGACGACAGTCGCACTCACAATCACACCTTGGGGCAATTTAGAGTGTCCAATTAATGTTGCATGTTTTCGGGATGCGGGAGGAAACCGGAGTGCCCGGAGAAAACCCGCGCAAGCACGGGGAGAACGTGCAAACTCCATACAGGTGTGTCCGGGGTTGAACCCCGGGGCCTCAGAAACGTGAGGCCAACGCTTTACCAGCTTATCCGCGCCGCCGATATTTGGGTACAGCAAGTTTCTTTTGGCTTGTCCCGTTAGGGGTCGCCACAGCGTGACTTCTCAGATGAAGGCTCTTATATTTGTTTAGGGTACGATATTGTAATTTACTTAATCATAAGTCTCAAGTCAGTCTCACTAGCATCGCAAAGCAAGGCCCCCCGGTGGTCGCGTAGGTATATTACACATGAGTCAGCACAAAAGTGTCCATGTCCATTTTCCAAGCCGCTTGTCGCAATACTGCAGGTTGAATTTTCAGGCGCCTGCGATGTGACTTTTGTGCGCGCACACATCGCACTGACGGAGCTCAAACAATAGATTGTGCTGCTTTAAAATCATATCAATATCGATCATACAAGTTTTGCACAAACGAAGGAGTTGATATTCGCGACACGCTTGGTCAGGTTTCCTCGCGGCTGTCGCACGGTCGCGATGGGCTTCACTTCCTCCCCCTTTCCAGGTGGGCCCGTGATGGCGAGCGCCTCGTCTTAGCCGAGCCGCATGCGAGACCCCTCCTCTTCATGGCCTTCGGGCGACGCCATGTCCGGCGCCGAAGTCTGCCCCAGCGTGAGCGGCAACCCGGCCCCGCCCGAGGTGCTCAACTCCAAGCGACCGGGGCGCAACACCAACCAGCTGCAGTACCTGCAAAAGTCGGTGCTGAAGGCTCTGTGGCGCCACCATTTTTCCTGGCCCTTCCGCCAGCCCGTCGACGCCGTCGCGCTGCGTCTTCCCGTGAGTTCGTCGTCCTGACCTTTTCCCGCCGCGTCCCGTCCACCGACTTGCCCTTCTTGTCACGCTCATCCCTCCCTGTGCTGCAATTCCAGGATTATTACACAATTATCAAGAATCCAATGGACATGGGCACCATTAAGCGGCGGCTCGAGAACAAATATTACTGGAAAGCGATGGAATGCGTTCAAGACTTTCACACAATGTTTACTAACTGCTACGTGTACAACAAGGTGAGACTGTTACTAGTATGTACCTGCTATCCAGTAAACTGCAGATACTGTTTTAAGACCTGCTGAAAAGGGTGGAGAGGGGGGGAAAAAAGTAATAGACGCACCCGAAGTCTTTATAATTGCCTGTGTAAAACGGCTGCATCTATGGCACAAACCATAATTCCAAAACCTTTTATCATTCGGCATCTTAAAACATAGCCGTGAAATGATTTACAGATTTCTTTAAAACGTTATTTTTAGGTGGCACGGTGGAGCAGCTGGAAAACATTGGCCTTACAGTTCTGAGGTTCCGGGTTCAATCCCGGAAGCGCCCGTGTGGAGTTTGCATGTTCTCCTCGTTCCTGTGTGGGTTTTCTCCGGGCGCTCCGGTTTCCTCCCGCATCCCAAAAACATGCAACATGAATTGGACATTCTAAATTGCCCCTAGGTGTAATTTGTGAGTGCGGCTGTTTGTCTCCATGTGGCGTTCGATTGGCTGGCAACCAGTTCAGGGTGTACCCTGCCTCCTGCCCGATGACAGCAGGTATAGGCTCCAGCACTCCCCCATGAGCATAAGCGGCAAAGAAAATGGATGGATGTTATTTTTAATCTCCATCGTGACATACAAAACTGCATCACTTTACTCTAATGTACTACTTTCCTATTCGAGTGTGCTTTGGCGCTGTCTTGGGGTGTGTCAGAAACGAGTACCAAAAAAGCACATTGGTGAGTTTGAGCATGAGATAGATTTCACATTACAGTACGTGAATTCGTGACTAGTCAAGCCCAAACATGGAGTTTTAATACACACTGCAGTCACTGTGATTTGACGGTATGCTCCTGCACAGTCGAGCACGAAAAGTCATGCGCGTAAAATTCGTTACAAGTAGAAATAGACAGATCTTGAAAGACGTCGCTTATTTTGTGTAGTCTTGACCAACGTTCCCTCTAAGCTGCGCCATTGTGCAATTGCGCACTTGTCGCACACTCTCAGCGCACATGAAAACCGATCCAACGCAGTGAACCACAACCTGACACCTTTTTTTATTTTGTTTTTTTAACGTAAGCACACAGTCTCTGCTCAGCCTACTTCTACTTCCTAGTTTACCTGACACCCCCCCCCCCTCTGCTCTTAAAGGGGTACACTCATAATTACAAACAGAACACACACTCACAAATTTATATCTGCGGGCATGACTGACCACACCTGTACATTTTTCAAATGTGACTGACTGACACTGCAAATTTATTTGAACAAATTTTGCGAGCGCTGTCCAGAAATTATTCAGAGCGCTTTCCACAAGTTTTTCTTAGTCGTAATCCAATATGGAATAGATTAATTTTCCCTTCAAAATTCTTTGCGCAACACTCCAAAATCACGATATTGGAGGTTTTTTTTTTTTTTTTTTAATAAACATTTGCTCATTTATTGAAAATCATCTCAATTGGAGTCCACATAGGGTGAGTTCAGATGACTGGAAAGGCACAAAATTGTCAATATGGGCCACCAAAGTTTACAGTCGCCGTCAGAGGACATACTAAGCATCAAGTCAAGTATTTTTTGGTTTTGTTTTGAAGTTCACATCAGCTTGCATTTAAATATAATAATAAATGTGATACGTGAAGCACTGTGACGACTCTTCCAGATGTACGGTGTTATTTTTAATAGTCTGCATATTTCCTCTCCTCAGCCCGGAGACGACATCGTGTTCATGGCACAGACACTGGAGAAGCTTTTCCTGCTCGAAGTCTCCAAAATGCCCAAAGACGAATGCGAAGTCCTGCAAAGTGCCGCAAAGGAAGCGGCCAAAGGGAAGAAGAGCAGCGCTGGTAAATTTGCTTCAGTCCAGATTTACTGTTGATCTTTTTCACACGCAAATCGGAGGAACAAACTGGACAGGTGGCATTTGAGTTTTTTTACACAACCCGCGATCACACCGTTAATATGCCGCCCGAGGGTAAGATAATTACGTGTGGTGATATTTGCGATGATGTATATATAAAAAAAAAAAAAAAAAAAAAGCCCCCGTGCAGCCTTTTTCTGGCAGTGTTGACGCCCACAATAGATGAAAATCCACAATATAGAAAAACTATGAAAAAATTTTTTGGGGGGTTTTGATAGTTTTACCCCTCCCGCCTAAAATAAACACCAACTCATGAAAACACACTGCAAATGTATTTGAACAAAAATTATGGAAGTAGATTAGTGCCGCCAGGTTTTTGAATTTGAAATGTAAAGTGATCACATTTTGAATAGTTGCTACAATTCGCTGTCTGAAATTCACCGTCTGTGGCAGCATGCGGGGGTTACTTCAGGTCAGAAGCGAACAGCCAGCCAATCGCAGCTACGCTTTCCTAGTCACATGACGTCACATACTAAGAAATCACAACTGGATCCTATCGATCCCATTTCACTTTACATTTCAAATTCAAATCCTGGTGGCACTAATCTACTTCCATAAAAAAATTGCCAGTGTTAAACAGTGCATATAGATTAGTGAACACCACTAGATGGCAGTAATACCCAAGTTATGAAGTTTTAATAGCTAGTGTATTGACTTTGATTCCCAGTGAAACGGCAGTGAAAAATGATTCCTACAAACGGGCAATTTCGTCAATATTGCGTGGATTTCCGCAAAAGAGAATTATAGAAATTCCACCCCAAAAATTGCAGTATAGTGGAGTCATGATGGGTGAACGCCGATATAACGTGGGAGCATTATTTCCTTTCACACAACTGCAATCCTACCTTCGTTACGGCACTAATACTACCTTTTTGAAGACGGGAAGTTTGTGAAATAAATGTGACTGTCCGCCATCCCGTTATTTTTTTTTATTTTTTGTTTATCTGCGGTCAGGTTACGGAGGGCCGCAGCTTTAGTAGGGAATCCCGGACTTCAACTTAATTCAGTTCTTTCAGGCGCATTCGATGAGACACGGTCGTTCTGGTGCGTTTTGAGCCGTGACTGCGTTTTTTTTTTATCCTTGCCCCGTCACTGATTCCAACAGGGTCGACGAATTCAAGACCCGAGGTGGTCCTCCAGCAGACGGTGACGATCATCCCATCGGATGCTCCTCGGCCGGTCTTGCCCGTGCACATGTCGGCTCAGCTGGATGGAAGTGGAAGTGTAAGTGGAAAAGTGCGTTGAACACCATTTCAAATACGACAAGAACTATGTTGGCATGAATAGAAATGGTACATTGACACAATGATCAAATATTTGTAGTTTTGCAAATGGATGTGTGGATTAGAGATGTCAATGAGTGAGGCAGAGAAAAGGAGGGGAAAATGTTGACTGCTACTATGTGTTCATGACAAAAAAGTATAGTAATATTGCAATTTTTGTCAAATGCTGGCACAAAATCAAACATTATAAGATGCAGCCATCACAAAAAAGGCTGCCAAATCCTGCTGCAGGGACTTACAAATGTGGCGCAGGATGGCGTGTGAGAGTTGCTGCAACATGCCATCTTTTCATTTTAATGACTGTAGGTATTTTTTTTCCTATTTTGAAACATTCAGCTAAAAAATATCAAGAGAAAATTGGAGGTCGTCCCCTCGGCGGTCACCAGCGGTGCCGGCGAAATGGCGGCATCGTGCGGGTCATCCGTGAGGACGGGCAGCGGGCGGCCCATCAAGGCGCCAAAGAAAGACCTCAGCGACTTGGAGGACAAGCGGCCCAAACTGAGCGAGCCGCTGCGCCACTGCAACGGCATCTTGAAGGAGATGCTCTCCAAGAGGCACTACGCCTACGCGTGGCCCTTTTATACGCCCGTGGACACCGTGGCCCTGGCCCTGCACGACTACCACGACATCATCAAGCAGCCCATGGACCTGAGCACCATCAAGGCAAGTTAAAGGTTTCAAGTCACGGCACGCGTTTTTGCGTAGGGATCCAAGACAGTGTTGGGGATTTAAACGGGGATCTCGTATGAATGCTTCAAGGTGGGTTTTATTTGTTTTTCAACAGAAAAAAATGGAGCAGCGCGAGTACAAAGCCGCGAGGGAGTTTGCTGCCGACGTCAGGCTGATGTTCTCTAACTGCTACAAGTACAACGCCCCTGCACACGAGGTCGTCTACATGGGCCGGAAGCTGCAGGTAGGCGCTTGGAGCGTTGACGCAAAAACTTCGGACTTCTGAATTTCCAGGGAGTGTTTAATTTGAGACACTTTGGGGGGGGGGGGGGGGGGGTTGTGCTGTCTCCCATTTAACGGGAGTTTGAATGTTTCTTTATTTTAATTCTGAACAGGAGGGTGTGCAAGCTTTTTTTTTTTTTTTATATGGTGAGATTTATGTTGGACTAGCTCGCAAAATTTGATTCTGGGACCTACAAACGTGCAGTCCCCAATGTGCTGCACATGCAAAACTCGATAGGATTTGAACAATTGATAACTATGAACAAAATGTAAAGTGACTTTGTGGACCCAGTGCATCTAAACATGTCCACATGTCATCAACCAGGAGGTTTTCGAGGCGCGCTACGCTAAAGTTCCGCAGGAGCCGACGCAGGGATGCGCGGCGGCGCCGCCTCGTCAGCTCGATAAGCCCAAAGGCGACTGCGTGCCAAGCTGCTCCCCCTCGGCCGCTTCCTCTTCCTCCGAGGGCGAGGGCGAGAGCTCTTCTTCTGACACGGACACTTCGTCAGAGGAGGTCGCCACGCAACTGGCCAACCTGGAGGAGAAGGTCTGTCGGGTAACCCCTGACCTCTGTTTTGTTGTGCCTACAAAACATACATTGAACCCCCCCCCCCCCCCCAAAAAAAAAATGTTTGCTCTGTAAGGACGGGACAGCACAAGTGTCCCACGGTGCAGCTTCTTCAGGACCCTGTCAGTTTTATTAATAGTCAAGGAGGCTGATATTTGAGGCCAATTTTCATTTCAAGTAAAAGGCAAAATCAGCGGGAAACTCCCAACATTTTGTTTAAACTCTTTTTAAGCATTTTTATAAAGCACCTTTTCAGATTTGCTTTTTTTTTTTTTTTTGTTTTGCTTAGCAAATAAATAACTTCTTTAGGTTTTCCACAGTAAATGGATTTTTTGCCAAATTCACATCAAAAGGACAGTAAAATGTCTGTCAGCTTGCCGTTGTATGAAATGATGGGACCAAAATGGATCCCTACTGGCGACTTGAACAAAGCTGGCGCTTCCTTAAATTTTCATCTCTCAAGTCCTCTGCTCCTGCTAACGGTCTTGTTTTACCGCTGCACTTTGAAGCTGTGTGTGTACAACTCCAACTTATTGGGTGAATACACACGCATATATGAAATATCGAATTAAGGGTGCAGTGTCCCATGCAGAGCGTATGCAACTGTAGGCAGCTGTATTTTACACACCTTTAGAGCAGGGATCCGGAACCTATGGCTCACGGGACTCGTACACGTAACTTTCTCTAACAATTACCCACTGCACAACCACACACTCTTCTTCCTAGTTTACCTTGCACCGCCCCCCTCCACTCTTAAAGGGGTACACTCATAATTACAAACGTTACAGTCCTTACGGAGCCGATCAGTGTGGTTTATAATGTAAATGTTGGCGAGCACGCATAAGTGGGGAGAAATGACAAAAATTCAACCTGCAGACCAGATTGTGAAATCTTGGATCGCGCTTCCCGTCACATACCACACACTGCGACGTGCGAGTATTTCTGTACTGACAATGTTTGGTTAGACCTATGCATAGGAAAAATCTTTCTCACATTTAAAAAGAAAAAAAATATAACATTAAGACCAACCTACGTCCACGAATAACAGATGGAAGTCTCAAAGGCTGCATGGAATTTAATTTAATGACGTATGAAACAGACGACAAAGCCATCAGCAGAGAAATCGCATGAATGGGGGAAAAAAAAAGTACTTTTTTCATCATTGGTCAGTAACATCATAATGTTATTTAAATGCATTTCCAGTCTTATTGTACTCGGTTGGTTTTGCATAAAATGCACTAATGCACTTGTATTTACGTTTAAAAATATTTTACGGCTCTTTTGCAATTACGTGTTAAAATATTTGCCTTTTATGGCTCGCTCAGCCTAAAAGGTTCCCGAGCCCCGCCTTCGAGCAAAGCAGTAACATCACAATGTAGATGGGTATTTGTATTCATTTGATAAAATACTCTAATTTTTTAAAAAAGTATGCCATTACAATTGTTTTTAATTAACAGAAGGTTTACTGTGACCCCGTACTCTTTAATTCACTTAGCAGGTAATAGTAATATCCTGAAACTTTTGCATTTGTCCTGAGTAAACGGTAAACCGCTATGTAAAAATCGTTAGCGCAAGTAGTTCTGAATGTATCACTACTATCGGGATCATCAGTCACTTCCTAATGACTAGAAAGGGATTTTTAGTTAACATTTCATGGACATAAGTCTGTGCACTATATAAAAAAAATTCCTAACAAGTGATTTGGAGAATGAGCGACTGGTTCTGAACGCGGCGCTCGTGCCGTTCTTGCTCATTCTTCATTCTTGTGTCCGTGCAGCTGAAAGCGGTGAGTGACCAGCTGAGGAGACTCACGCAGGACCCCCTGATGAAACCCAAGAAAAAGGACAAGTTGAAGAAGAAAAAAGCCAAAGAAAAGGACAAATTGGACAAAAACAACCACAACGTGGAGAAAATCATCACGAGTTCTGCTTTGTCCGTACCATTTTAAAATCAGTTTTGTTGTGTCCGCACGTGCGTTGATGCTGATGTGAGTCTTTTGCGTAGTCACGGCAACCAGAAAATGGCGATCCGGGCCGGGCTGACACCACTGAGCTGCAAGGAGAAGCAGCAGCTCAGGCTGGATTTGGACGCCCTGCCCGCGGAGAGCCTGGCGAGCGTTTTAAAGGCCTGCGACGCCCCGTCGGCGGACGTGGAGAAACTGAAGACGTCCTCGCAGCGGCGCCTGCAGAGCTTTCTGGTGGGTTGTCAGAGGAAGACGTGCGGCGGCGGGGAAAAGCTGGAGAAACGCGTGGGGGCGACACATTGGCGGAAGTTGAAGGGCGCGAGGAGACTGGAGGTGCTCTGTCAACGGCCCTCTGATGCGAAGAAGAAGAAAAAGAAGAAGGCAGCAGGTGAGAGAAGGTTCCACCAACTTTTTTTTTTTTTTTTTTTTTTTTTTTTTGATGGTGTTCCAATTGTGAAAAGGTTTGAATTAGCTGTTCAACAGAACGACATGTTTACGCACGTCCACGAGAGCTTGCACTAGCTCGCTAGGCTACGTCGCATTCTGTTGCTTGCTTGCAAGCCGTATCGGATTAAAAGTACGTGAAAATAGCATGTTTTTAACAGACCTGTCCCCCATAACATCAAGGAAACCTTACACGAACGTCCGATCCTGTCCTGTCTCCCCATTTTCTTCTTATGATACTGTCGAGGCAATCGACTCGTCATCCCCACGGTAACGCGTGTATGGAGTCGCATTTAAGGTGACGGGATTAGGCCCAATGATCATAAAAAAACAGTATGCGGTGGTATCGCAATACAAGATTTTATTGCAGTTGTTTGACATAAATTTGTCTTGTTGTCTGATCACCGCATTACGTGTAGTCTTGTCTGTCCTGTACCGTTTTTATTTTCTTCTTTTTTTTTCTCCCAAATAAAATTATTGGCTGTCAAATGTTTATAGCGCTTTGTCAAAAGACACAAGAAAAAAACCTACATTTGCTCCTCGCTTTCGGATTCAGATGTACCATGCATGACTTGGAGTAAATGTCTTTTGCGCAGCCGATCGCTAATGTCATCGATCGAATTGGCGAATGACAAAGCCGAGCAACCAATCGGCATAAAATGCTCACGTTGACCCAATACCGATTTAAATCGGTTAGTGAAGAACGACACGGGACAGAATCATTTTGCAATGAAGTTGAGTGCAAAGTAAATTTCTTTCATTTGCAGGTAAACAAGCTGCATCTCCCGACTTCGTCTGTTCGCCAGCTCTCAGCAGCAGCAGCTCGCCGTCGTCCGACAGCGGTCGTCCGTCTTCTGGTGAGCTTCTGCGCTGTTGTCGCCCTCATTTTCCTTTTGTTGCTAATTGGTAACACGCTTGTATAGACATTAAGAGCAAAATGTTTACGACATCACTACACGTGCCTTTATCAAGTAGTTGCTTTGATAAAAGTATGAAAACAGTCGGAACCACCATTAATAACAATGCTGGAAAATCACAAATCACTTTTGTATGTTTTAAGTCCCGCCCCCATGTTCGCACTAGCTGCTCATTGGTCGTTCCCCGAAGAGTCAGAAGTGGGTGACAGAAAGCTGCAGCAGATCAGTTTCCAAAAAAAGAAAAAATTGTTCTTTTGAATACTTAGAAAGCAGGCCACAAGGTGCATAATGAACCACCCGTGCAAGATACAAGATAATACACGGTAATATCTGCTTTGTATTCCATCTTAATTGCATGTTGATCGTCCCCCAGCAATCAAACTCCAGAAGAGTGCGAAAGGCCAATGTAAAAAGGTAAACTTCTTGCGGCTGTTGACGCTTTGAGCTGCGAGGATGCCAACCGCCGCTTGCCGCTTGTCACGCTGCAGGCTGCCAGTAGCAAGTTGACCCAATGGGGGCGCTGTGGTAACGCACACGCTCCTGCTGCAGCTGCTGCCGTCACACTAACAAAAACCAAAGTCCACTGGGGGCCTCAAGGCGGGATGACGCTGCCAGCTCCAGGTGACGCATTTATCTGACAAGTGCACGTTTTAAAAGGACCTGTCGCATCTTTGCGTCACTGACAAGTTCTCGTTGTGTATTATTTTCCTCCAAAAATGAAGCTGGCAGTCATTTCCAGTAATATGGCTCCATTTTGGAGTAGTCTGTAAATAATTGTCCTCTGATCACCGTGATGGCATCTTCCCAAAACTGGTTCTCACTATTTTTACTCATTGTTGTCTAAAAATAAACCTCTACGGGTTTCAATATGGAAACAATCAGGCCACAGAAACGCTTACTAGTTCTGAATGTGGGTCAGCCGTAATCGGGCTGAAAATCACGTCATCTCAAGTAAAGCACAAATTACTACATTATGTTTTTTTTTTCTGCAGATATTTGTTTTTTAAGTGTCCTTGTCTAGAGCATTTAAATTAAGCCAGTGGTTCTCAAGGTGTGGCATGCGGGCTCCTCCACTGACCTACATTTTCAACCTATGTATAATTTGAGTGATTTAAATATATTTTTTTTTAATCAACACAGGACCTATTTTAAATACAGTTCAGTCGTATTTAACTTGCATGTAATACACTTGTATTTAACCTGTAAGTACTATATATTATATATATTTGTTTTTAACAGACTTGTCCCCCGCGGTGTCCCCTGAAACTGTGCTTGTCTGGGCCACCTCTGGATTTCAGGTAATACTGATAGACATGTTGAGCAAAGAATTTGGAGTTTTTATTGGTCTGTTTTTAGGCCCCCTTGCTGTCGCCGCTGAAGGGAGGTCCGCTGCCCATCAGAGAACACATCACATGCGGCAAGTCATCTTACAAAGCTTTGGATTGCCAAATACTGTATGCTAAATCAAGGACATACAAAAGAAATTCTGTTTCTCTCTCTTATAACAAATAACACTGTACAGTGATGCCTCGGTTCTCGACCAGAAAACGGTTCGAAAAGTGATTTGTTCAAAAACCAAATCGATGTTTCCCCTTACGATGAATGGTAAAAGAAATAATGTGTTCCAAGCCTTAAAAAATTACGCTTTTTAAAGCATTTTTTTAGGTTTTCCTGATAATCAACTGCATAGTAGAAATACATGAATAGTTTAAATACTTTATACAATAAAATTATTTATGAAATAGGTTTTTTTTTCTTAAAATGTATGCTGGAGGCTGCGTTATACAGAATAATAGAAGTGCGCTGGTTGTGCGTTATGTCATTTCTGTGTTGTTTTTTTGTCGCTGGGCTTTCAAATTGACAATAACAAAACGTGTCGTGGGTGCGTCAACTGCTTGCACGGTGCAAGCGGGAACCGAGGCTTTACTATTCAAATATGAGAACTATGAACGTTCATGTCACATTGTGGCGACCCCTAACAGGACAAGTTGAAAGAAACTTCCTTACTTACTTTTACTATTCATAAGTATTGGAACAAAACTGTTTTCTTTCAGATTCTAGATGTCCTCAAGATGTTCCAGAGAGTCAAGTGGCTGACGTATCATCGTCTTCTAACTCTCCCAATGTGCAAACCCTACAGGAAAAAACACCCAAAAAGGTCTGTTTCCCCCCCCCCCCCCCCAGCCCCCAAAAGCACAGACATCACATGGGTGGAATTTAATTGTAGTCACAATGTCGATAGATTTGTGACCATGAAATAGTCTTTGCCCACTAGTACGTAGTCAGCCTCACTCGTGACATGCAGAAAACATTTTGTCGTAGTCGCAGTTTAGCCATTAATATGTGTGAGAATTACTAAATTGTAAACATGAGATAGGTTTGACATGCAGTTGGAATACTAATTTCTGGGCATAAAGTAGGTTTAATGTGCACACTAAATACTAATTAAAATTTAGGACAGAAACTTACTTGTTGCCCAATATTTGAATTTGTGTCCACAACCATACCATAATTATTTATCAAGGAATTCTAATTCTTACATTCTATATTGTGAAAACCATATATCTTTCTTCATCTTAGGACATTGTTCTGAAAAACGCCGAGTCGTGGGCCCGACTGGTGAGGCAGTCGGCCGCCGTCCCCGCCGCCATCAAGTCGTCCAAAGAGAGCTTCCAGCAGTTTCGGAAGGCCGCCATGGAGAAGGAGGAGCGTGAAAAGGTGCTGAAGAAGAAGAAGCTGACGGACGTGCCGGAAAAGAGGTGCTCCCGCTATTGTCAGTAGTCAACACCGTGGTGGTGGTGGTGGTGGTGGTGATGATGATGATCCCAAAACACTTGAATACCATTTCAAGCAGATCTTACATTACCTTGAAAAACAATTTGGCTCAAGAGGCACGCTGGCGCTTTGCAACGTGTGGAAAATCTCAGTTACAATCTACCCTGTTTATTTTACGCATTTCATTTCAGCTCCAGCTCAGATAAAAATCCGCCGCCGAGCAAAGTGGACCTTTCGTCACCCGGCGCCGCCGTCCCGCTCGCAGAGGAGCCGACGACGTCTCCCCCGGGGACCCCGCTCGGGAGCGCCCAGTCCCCCTCGAGTCGAGCGCGAATGCTGGCCAGAAAGAAGGAGCAGGAGCGGCGCAGGCGAGAGGCGGTCAGTGTCCACAAACGTGCCGGACGTTTTTCTACGGATGGCCCCTGTATATATTTCTCACTACATACATGCACATATATTAATTTTGAATGCGGTTTTTTTTTTTTTTTTTTTTTTTTTTTTTTTTAAATGCATTGTCAACTTTGCACATCCCTAAAATCAAAGGCTGTAAAAAAAGTGATCGCGGTAACAATATTGTTCATATAATAATCACTTTAACCATTGATTTTATTATGATGATGATATTGCCACTACCCATTGAAAAACAATTATTTCCAATTTAGTTTTAATTTAAAAACAAAAACAAAAACTTCAACTTAAAAGGAGAGTTTTTGGTACATTAGAAAAAATGAAATTTGAGATGCTTCTGTTTTTAATGTTCACACAAAATTAAATCAAATGTATTTTGACAATTAAACATTGTAAATCATATTTTTTTTGTAGTAAAAAAAGTGTCCATTTCCATTATTTTAAAATTAAATAATGTAAAAATATATAAATTCAAAAGAGTAATAGATACCATTTTGAATTTCTTTTATATAACTGTCAGCATTTTTATAGTTTTTTTTCTCAAGTTAAAATGTTTTAGAAATATTTGTCAAATTTTCTACTACTTAGTTAAAACATTTATCTCCCTTTTTATTAAAAAAAATGGAAAAAGTACATTTTCAAATTTTTATCCAACACCTGTTTTTTTTATTTATTTATTAAAATGTCTATCTAATTATTAAATATATCTGTGTCAGTGCTCACTGAAAAACAGGTATCTCCAAAAGGGTGAGAAAATTTCACAACTTTTTGTCCTTTTTTTGTATAAATTATTTTTTTGATACATGATATAAGTAAAACATTTGTCACCAATTAATATATTTCCTTGTTTTTTTTCTTTTTTCCCTGGTAGATGTTTTGCATCGACATGACCATGCAGCACGACATCATGACCACTTTTGAACTCAACCTGGACTAAAAAAAAAAAAAAAACAACAAAAATGAAATCACTGTGACTGACTTGAAAAATGTGAGACGATGAGTCTCCTCTGAGGACGACTACATTTTGGGCAATTGTGTTCATTTTCACGTCTCAGCAAAGTCCCCAAATGTGTGCTGTTTATTCTCTTTAGCGCTTGCTCGCCATGTTTGTGTTATTAAAGAAAAAAGAAACATGCGCAAATGGAAAAGTATAGCTATGCCAGCCGACTTTGTAACTCACTCCCTCCCCTCCCACCAAAAACTGTGATCTGTGTCATCGGATGGTAAAACACTTCCTGTATGAATTTCAAAATCAGACGGCACAGACTTGCATCCTTACGTGCGCGATATGCACCTTTGCCATTTTATTTCCAAAGAACGCTTTATTTTGCATCCTTTTCCTCATTCACTGCATCGGCTCTCTTCTCTCTTTGTTGCTGTCGTTCGCCTTGAATGCGTTTTGAACAATGAGAGGCTTGTTTTTGTTTTGTTTTTCCTTTTTTTTTTTTTTTTTTTTTTTTATTTACTGCTGAAAATAATAAAGCTATTTTCACAAAGCAATCTGTTTGGCCCCGGCGTGGTTTGCGCAGGCGGGAGGGGAAGGAAGTCTCCGAAGGTCTTCAGTCTCGGTGAGTTAGGCTTCATTTTCATTTTACTGGTCGCATGTTTGCGGTTTGGTAGCCGCACATTCAACTAGTTGCTCATTTTTGTATTGTATTGTTGTGTTGAGTGCAACTGCATGCTGCTTGAGAGCGTTTTCATTTTGCATTTGTGTTTTGACTGTCGCGTTTAATAAACTGAAGCTCTCCTTGCCCACGTTGAGGGTATAACAGTAGTTTAATTGCTCTAAGAAAAAATGTTCACTTGTAAGTGAAACGTTGCTGTCAGCACAAAGTAAAATAAGTCAAAAACTTGAATTAGGACACCTGAGAGTTGAGGTAATTAAAAATGAATAAAATTTGGATGTTGTGCTATTTTTTTTTCTGATTAATTTAAAATATTATGGGACTACAATAAATACACTTAAGTGTTACATTATTGCATTTTATTAATCAACTGTTTACATGCACAAAAAAATAACTTACAAAGTTACACTTTCATTTAATTTTATATTAAATGAATTGGCCATTTTTTTAATGTGAAATACTTAAATATTTAAAAATAGTTAATAATTGAGTTTTTATATTTAAATTATATACAAGGAAGTAGTAAAAAAAACAGTCATATGAAAAACTTGAATCGCTCAATTTGTATTTTTTGATTTTCATGATTTTATCATTGTCGTCAGTGGTTAATTCTAAGCTTTTTTTTTTTTTTTTTTTTTAATTATTTGAGTGAATGATTGGATTCCACTTGTGTCCTTTCCGTTGTGCACGTTTGGCACTTCATCACTGGGCTGTGCACTTCTTTGTAATCGGGCTGTTTATGGCCTCCACGTGCCGTTTATGTGCTGAACACGAGACGCGAGGTGGAACGTTAACTCTTGATTGGCCGCAAACAATAACAACAACCCCACCCCACCCCTTTCCCTTTTCCCCCCTCCCAGTCGTGGGTCCCATTGAGCAGCTCGTTGGGATACGCCCTCCCTTTTCCTCCTCCTCCTCCTCTTGCTCTTCTTCTCGCCGCTCATCCTCTCTTCCCCTCTTCATCCCTCCAGGACGCGATGCTAAGATGGCGCGACCACCGCGCACATTGCTGCCTCCGCTGCTGGTCCGGCTGGCGCTGCGCCTGCGACTTTGCGCCTACTGGTCGCTCGTCGGCGCCTTCTGCGCGCTGTGCGGCGCCGCGGCGCTGCTGCGGCTCTGCTGGAGCGCCATCGCGCGGCCGTCGGCCACGTTCCGCTGGACGCCGCGCGAGGCGCCGCCGGCGTGTCTGCACGACACATCCTTGGGTACGCACTGCTACGTGCGCATCAAGGTGAGTGCGTGGGGCACGGGCAGTGGGGGGGGCTGGCGGCGGGTGGGTAGGGTTTTTTTTTTTTTTTTTTTTTTTTGCGGGGGCACCTTGCGTCGTGACCGTGGAGGCAAGCGGGCCCGGTGTTGTTTTTGTCTGAGACGGACGCGTGCACGAAGGGTTGTCGTCGATGTTGCGTCATCATTTTATTATGCATCAATGACGCACGCTCAGCGGACATTTCATTAGGCACACTGGTAATGGGATCCCAATATGAAAATCATGTTTATTCATCGCAGGTTTCAAGTAAGTGTTTTAAGCTAATGAAACATGGGATGGAATTTAAAACGTGTTGTTTGGGTTTCAAACAATGATTCAGGGTTTTTGGGTTGGTTTTTTTTTTTTTTTTTCACGTTTTAAGCAAATATTTGGGGTGCAGTACACAGTCGGAGTAATAAAGTAAGCAAGACTTGTCCTTTGTTTCGAAAACAAACCCGAATTTGAAATTTCAACCCTTTTGTTTGGAACCCCGACATTTGGTTCAAACCCGACTGACTTGAAATCCCAACAAATGCTTGATGTCTTCCTTTTAGGTTCAAACATTAATTTTAAAACCGTAACAGAGTGGAGGAGTTCAAGTATCTTGGGGTCTTGTTCACAAATGAGGGAAGAAATGGAGCAGGAGAGCAACAGACGGATCGGTGCAGCGTCTGCAGTGATGCGGACTTTGTATCGGTCTGTTGTGGGAAAGAAGGAGCTAAGTCGAAAGGCAAAACTCTCAATTTACCAGTCGATCAACGTTCCTCCCCTCACTTATGGGCACGAGCGGTCAAGTCGTGACCGAAAGAACAAGATCCCGGATCCAAGCAGGCGAAAGCAGTTTCCGGGCTCTCCCTTAGGGTTGAGAAGCTTGGTCATCCGGAAGGAGCTCAGTGTCGAGCCGCTTCTCCTCCGCATTGAGAGGAGCCAGATGAGGTGGCTGGGGCATCTGATCCGGATGCCTCCCTGGTGAGGTGTTCCGGGCACGTCCCACCGTAAAGAGACCTCGAGGACGACCCGGCTATGTCTCTCGACCGGCCTGGGAAGGCCTCGGGAGCCCTCCGGAAGAGGAAGTGGCTGGGGAAAGAGAAGCTGAAGCTACTTACCCCGCGACCCGACCCTTAGAAAATGGATGGATGGGTAACAGAGGCTTGAAACCAGACTTTAACATTTTAACACTTGCTTGACACACTAAACGAGTCTTGTAGCAGATTGAAACCCAAACATTGTCTTGAAAGGCAAATTTGAAAACCTGCACATGGCTTCAACACTTGATGTGAAGCCCTAATAACTGTCGAAAACCCAAACACGGGCTCCAATCCCGAATTTGAAATCCCCAACAGTGCCCCAATTTTCAGCGAAACCTTTTTTACATGAGACCAAATTGAAAAGTCGACGACGTCACGCTGTGTGTTTATTTTGCCCACAGGACTCGGGCCTGAGGTTTCACTACGTGGCGGCGGGCGAGCGTGGGAAGCCCCTGATGCTCTTCCTGCACGGATTCCCCGAGTTCTGGTAGGTTGACCAGACTTGCACAAGGAACACCTGTAACGAGTTTGCGTCTTCTTGTTGTTCTGCAGTTTTGGGTTTATGGTAAGAAATGCCTCATAAAGTCATCTAAAGTCTCTCACTGGTCCAAAGCCTTCAAGTTGTCTTCCCACCCCGCCGCACCAGTTGGATTATGATATAAAACCCTCGTGGATTGGGGTCAAAACGGTCTCAGGTTGCATCCGCGTCCCTTCGCCGGACGACTAAGCAACGTCAAGACAGTTTGGCAGAAATGTCGTTTGTTGGGGGGGGGGGGGGCTGAAAATTGCCCTAAATACCGCTGTAGCAATGCATCGCATCAAACTTTCAGATTTTTTTTTTTTTTTTATGGTACTGAAAAAAGTTAATCAAATGACATTTTGTAATGCGTCTTGAGTATCTTTTTTAAAGTTGCTCCATAAAATGTATTTTCATAACATATTTTTGATTTATTTCTAAATGAGCAAATTTGCTTTATTATCAGTCACAGTTGACTATTCTATTGTCATATACGTTATGTATCCAAGCCAAAAATTACACGGTAAATTCTGTTTTTGTTGTCAGTTATTGAAAATGTTTTTTTGTGTGTGTGTGTGTGTGTGGCGGCACAGTGGGTTCAGCTGGTAAAGCGTTGGCCTCACATTTCTGAGGATCCGGGTTCGATCCCGGCCCCACCTGTGTGGAGTTTTCATGTTCCCCCCCGTGGCTGTGTGGGATTTCTCCGGGCACTCCGGTTTCCTCCCACATCCCTAAAACACGCAACATTAATTGGACACCCCAAATTGCCCCTAGGTGTGATTGTGAGTGCGGCTGTTTGTCTCGATGTGTCCTGCGATTGGCTGGCAACCAGTTCAGGGTGTACCCCGCCCATCTCCTGCCCGTTGACAGCTGGGGTAAGCTCCAGCGCTCCCCGCGACCCTCGTGAGGATAAGCGGCAAAGAAAAGGGATGGATGTTTGGTGTGTGCAGTATGGCGTACAATTTTACGGGACAGCAGGGTCGGGGTTTACAGGGAGTTTGAACTCATCGTAAGAACTGGTTCCAGAGAATTGTCCATGTCTCCACCACAAGTTCTGCAGAACTGTCTTTAATCCCAGCACAGGCTGCTGCCTCAACTCGTCCCCCGTTGGCGTTGGAAGGCTCACGTCACGCGTCCTTTGTGTGTCGCAGGTTCTCCTGGCGCTACCAGCTGCGCGAATTCAAGAGCGAGTTCCGCGTGGTGGCGGTGGACATGCGAGGCTACGGCGAGTCGGACCTGCCGCTGGCCGTGGACTGCTACAGGCCCGAACTGCTGCTCGCCGACGTCAAGGACATCGTGGAGCATCTCGGTGAGTTAGCGGCCGCGCGTGCTAACCGCGCTACCGGTGCGAGGAGGCGGTAGCCATGGCGACCAGTCTGACCGTAGTGCTTTTGAGTCTTGAAACGAGTGACAGATGCCTGAAAGACATGGTCGTCGTGGTTACAAGACGTTTCAAAAAAGGTAGGTTAGGTCATGTGACTGCGAAAGCGGTGTTCTGATTGGTCGGTTAACAGTAAAGATGACGGGCTTGCCTTCCCCTGGCTTTTTTTCTTGTCGATTTTTGGGCCTGCCATCTTCATTTCCTTCATTTTTGTGCTTCTGTTTTTTTTTTTTTTCCTCTCTGTTTTCAGTCTCTTCCTCTTCTTTCCCCGCTGACGTTTCTTGCGCGTGTCTTCTTTTTTTTTTCCCCGTTTGAGGGTACAACCGTTGCTTCCTGGTGGGTCACGACTGGGGCGGCACCATCGCGTGGTTGTTCGCCATCAACTATCCGGAGATGGTCGCCAAGCTCATCGTCCTCAACTGTCCTCACCCGTCTGTCCACGCAGGTAGCTGTGCGCGCACCTGATCTCATTAAGCACGCAGCAGCGTGCGCCGTGGCTGGAGGTTTCATTTCGCTTTCATTTCCGAACGTTAATTAGCGTGAACGAGGGCCGCGTTTTGCGCCCATCTGCTCACACGGCAACAACCGGGACGGAGAAGAGCTCATTACGACACGCACCAGTGCAGTCACGCCCTAACCCGCTCATCGTTTTTTTTTTTTTTTTTTTTTTTCTTCCTCTTGTTCTTCTTCTGCTCCTTCATCTGTCCTCCTTCTCCCCATCTTGCTATTATTCCTCCTCGTCTACTCTTCTACCTTCCCTCCCTCCCTTCTTTCTCCCGTTCCTCTCAATCTCCTCCTTATCCTCTCTGTTCTTCTGCTTATCATCCGTACTCCTCCCTCCCTCCCCCAATTTTTTTGCTTCCCCTTTCTCATCCTCCTTTTTCCACTTGTCTCCTGCTTTCCATCCTCATCCTTACCCAACTCGTTCTTCTCCTCCATCTCTTCTCTCCCTCCACATTGTCCTTTCCCCTACTCTTCCTCCTTCTTTTGCACCTCTCCTTTCCCTCCGTGCTCCTTTTGCTGCCCTCTCTCTCTCTCTCTCTCTCTCTCTCTCTCTCTCTCTCTCTCAATCTTCACCTTCTTGTTCAGACTACGCCTTGCGCCATCCCAGCCAGATGTTGAAGTGCAGCCACTTCTTCTTCTTCCAGCTGCCTCGCCTGCCCGAGCTCATGCTCTCAATCGACGACTTCAAGGTGACCTCTCCTTCCCGTGACCTTGACTCTCCTCAAGGACAACCCTGTGCGTTTACTTGTGTGTGTGTGTTTCTCACCATCTCTGTTCTATTTTGAGAGTGCATCAGAGCGAAGGCTAAAAATAGAAGCATAGAGGGAGTCGGGGGGGGGTATCATTTTTTTTCCTTTTTGTTTGTTTTTTTTTTTTGTTTGTTTTTCTCAGACCTTTTATGAAAACTGGATTTGACCAGGGAAGTGGTCATTTCTGTTTGCTTCATTCGTTTACAAAAAAGGCTACATTACAAATATATTCTGTTATGATCAATAGAAGGGATGTAGTCAATGAACAAAAAATTTCCACAAAGCTTTTGTGTCCCTTGAAAATGGATGCAATATTTGGACGCAGAGCTGCAATGCAGTATTTGGAAAAATGTTATTTATAATTGAGCACAAAAAAAGAATTTTGCACACAAAATAGGTGTCATCACAAATGTGACATATTTGACCAAGCTATTGCCTTTAAACAAAAACTACTGCTCAAAAATCGTCAGTCCCGCTCCAAGATCTTCCCGTGACTTTATTCTTAGCCGCAACTGTCACGAATATGAGATGTGGGGTCGGAGGACTAAAATGCAGGACTCCGAGGCAGTGGCATGGTTTTCGAGGGAACTTTAATCCAGGCAGAGGTCATACACGGGTAAGCTGTCCAACAAAGCCAAAGGCACAAAAACATGATAATGAGGTCCGTTGTAGTAACAATCCATCCATCCATCCATCCATCCATTTTCTTAGCCACTTATCCTCACAAGGGTCGCTGGAGTGCGGGAGCCTATCCCAGCTGTCAACAGGCAGGAGCAGGGGTACACCCTGAACTGGCCACCAGGCAATCGCAGGGCACATGGAGACAAACAGCTGCACTCCCAATCACACCTAGGGGCAATTTGGGGTGTCCAATTAATGTTGCGTGTTTTTGGGATGTGGGAGGAAACTGGAGTGCCCGGTGAAAAGCCACGCAGGCCCGGGGAGAACATGCAAACTCCACTCAGGGAGGGCTGGGATTGAACCCGGGTTCTCAGAACTGTGAGGCCAGCTGAACCACCGTTCCACAGCAACGAATTATATTATTGCAATTTTTGTGTGCGAAATTATAACCATCGCCTCACAAACACTATCATTTGTCACAAAATTACGACCAGGAGCGCTCTCATTTCATTTCACTTGCATGATAAAAATGTGATATTTGTAATGCAAGTCTTTCAAGAAGATCCCAATAACACTTTATTACAGGTGATGAAATTGCAATGTCGCGTTACATAAGGCGTCCATATGGAGGTGTGGTGTGTGTGTGTGTGTGTGTGTGTGTGTGTTGTGTGTGTGTGTGTGTGTGTGTTGAAGTCAGCGTGGGCCACGTAAAGTGTGGTCAAACTGATTTTGCGGCCAAATTCTCTTCTCTCTGACTCACGCGGTTGTTCCCTCCCCCCACCCCGCCAAGGCCCTGAAGGCCTTGTTCACCAGCCGCAGCACCGGAATGGCCCGGAATGGAAGATGGCTGACGGCGGAGGAGCTGGAAGCGTACCTGTACGCGCTGTCGCAGCCTGGAGCTTTGACGGCTGCGCTCAACTACTTCAGAAATGTTTTCAGGTGAGGTGGGGGGGGGGTGGCAAAAACAACAAACACTCAGCCCAATATGGTTACGGTAAAAATGAAAATAGAATGTGGGGGGAAAAAAGTGAATCAGACTAATGATCAGAGTAAATGCTGACAATTGCTTTTGGTTGATATGGTCAAAACTGGCACGATTAATACGGTTAAAACGGTTATAGTAAATATAATAAACAATATGGTCAACAGTTCGTAGTTGGTGTTAATACAGTAACAAGTTAAGGTCAATAAAGCTCGTTATTCCGGTCAATGCAGGTAATAAAGCTACAATTAATATGATCAGTTAAAAGAAGTTATTTTTCTTAATAATGTTGGTATGGTTATACTACGGTTAAAACAATAATTAAGGGTAATACAGTGACTGTTAATATGGTGAAGACATGCTTAGTTAATACGCCAACATTTAATCCCAAGAAATGTTTAGTTTATATGGTTACAGTTAATTGTTTAAAATGATAAAGTTCAATGCAGTTAAGTCACACTCAATACAGTTAGTTAATATTAATACAGGTAATGTTTACAACTCAGCCAATATGTTTAATACTAACACTGTTATTATGGTTACTGTTAATATGGATGTTATGTTGAGACTATTCATACAGTCCAGTTAATATATGTAGGGTAATACAGTAGATGTAGTTGCTATGGTTACAGTTACTGTTGGATGATAACAGTTAACACTGTTATGCTTATGATTTAAAAAGGACAATAGTTATTTGTTCGATACAAAAAATATAACTAGCACATTTTCCAGATAGTGTATACAAGAAATGGATACATTGACTATTAATATTGTTTTTGTCGTGATTCGAGAACAGAGTTACACTTAAAAAGAACATTTGTGGGTTTTACTTCCTGGTGTGTCCTCGCCTGGAAGGGTCAGGCGTCGCTCGGCGCGCTTCGACGCGGCGCCTTGAATGCCACGTCACCACTGTTGCCGCGGCAACACGTCACCAGGAGGTGCGGCCACGACAAAATCCGATTTTTTTTTTTTTTTTTTTTTTTTTTTTTTGCTCCGCTTTTATACTTGAAAAGAGTCGGCCACACAGGTGAGAGTCTCCGTCTTGGATTCTCGGCGCCGGCCTTCACGTGTGTCCACACATGCCCTGAAATTGTCTGAGGACCACCAGTCCGTTATTTGTGTACGTGCCGTGAGTTCGTGCGGCGCTCTCTAGCGTAAGCTCGGAAACAATTTACGTCATAGATGAGAAGCAGGAGCAGGAGCAGCAAATCGCGGGAAAGGAGCGTGTGAATGAACAGACTGATTGCGCACAAATGAACGAAGGGATGGAATATGAGCCATCTGCTGCTCAATCAGACCAGAAGAGCAGAAAAAGGTCACGCCACAAGGTTGTGTACAGGCCCAGTTTTCCCCGTTTCCTGCCGTTTCACGTCATTTCTCCCAAATATTTCTCGCGATATTATGTTCGTCAATGAATGTCATTGCAGCTCTCTGCCGTTGAGCCGCAACCAGGTGCGGTCGCCGGTGCTGCTGCTGTGGGGCGAGCGCGACGCCTTCGCCGAGCAGGAGATGGCGGAGGCGTGCCGGGTGCACATCCGCAACCACTTCCGCCTCAATGTCATCTCGGGGGCCAGCCACTGGCTGCAGCAGGACCAGCCCGACATCGTCAACACGCTCATGTGGACCTTCCTCAAGGAGGGCGACGGGCGCAAGGGTCACAGGAACTGACGGACGCTGGCAGAGCGATGACCCCGGTCGTCCGTTTCGAAGCGCACACTGAGCAAAGGACGCACGGTGAAGACTTTCATTGTTTACGGTGCATCTGGAATGCATAGTTGTATTACAGCCTTATTCCACAATGGAATCAATCCTTTTTTTTTTTTTTCTCAAAATTCGACACACGACACTCTGTATGATATTGAGTGTTATATATTTTTTTTTCCCCCCATATCAGATTTTTAAACCGGCCCATGCCTAATCACAACACGCACCAACCAACATGGTGACACTGTCGTAACACATCCCGTAGAATGCGCGATAAGCGAGTGGAAATATATCAACAACAAAAAAAAGGAGTCCGGTAGCACAGTCCCTTGTGAAATATGTCAGGTTATCCTCAAATACAATACAATAAAAGCACAAATGAGCTAGAAACAATGACGCAGAAATGGTTGATTATTTGGAGCGTGGCGAAGATGTCTTGATGTGCAACGCAAGACGAAAGAAACGCGCGCACGCTCCCACGAGCTAACGACAACAACTATAATTAACATCACGGTGACTTTGTATTTTTCATTTTTTCTGTGCTTTTAGTCAAAATATTTCATCATGTAAACCGGTCCGTGATGCAATAATTGTTGGGAATTTTTGTACTGCGCTCAAAAAATATCAGCGACATCGTTGATCAATCGAATTCAAATTGACTTATCACGTTTACAGTCTGCTACAAAAAAAGAAAATCGTTGGTTGTTCATCTCTTAATGTACAGTAAATCCAGAAAGTATGCACAGCACTTCACTTTTGCCACATTTAAATCATCCATCCATTTTCATAGCCGCTTATCCCCATAAGGGTCGCAGGAGTGCTGGAGCCTTTCCCGGCTGTCATCGGGCAGGAGGCGGGGTTAACCCTGAATTGGTCGCCAGCCAATCGCAGGGCACGTTGAGATAGACAGCCGCACTCACAATCACGCCGACTGGTCAATTGAGAGTGTCCAATTAATAGTGCGTGTTTTGGGGATGTGGGAGGAAACCCAAGCAGGCACAGGGAGGACATGCAAACTCCACGCAGGTGTCATGGACCAGCGGAACGGGGGCGGACCCAAATGCAGGACTCCGAGGCAAGGGCACGATCTTGGGAATGATTTTATTTCAGGAAGAGGTTGTACACGCCTGGTGCCGCCTTTTTAAAGTAAATGTTTAAAAATAAACACTAAAAATGTGGAGAGGGAAAAAGTTAAAAATAAAAATTTAATTTTGGGGGGAATAATGCCAGTGAAATGGAAAATGTGAAGCGCTGCTGTCCATAAACATTGTGAGGGTAGTCACAATACTTCACTTTTGGAGATGTTTAGAATTGTGATAATAAAAAAGAATTATAGAATCTATTTTGTAATGATGTAAATGATTGACACCTAACAAAATAAAGGGCAGTGAATACTTTTTGGACGCACTGTAAGTTCATCATATCTCCCCCCCCCCCCACACACACACACACACACACTTTTTACGTGATATATTTGGGGCGGACCCTCTGCTTCGTACCACCGCACGCATTCCGAATTTCGCAGAGCTGCCATTTTGATTTTTATAGATAAATCCACTTCCTGTCGCTTCTTGCGGGTTTCTTCCAAAGATAGTCTTTTTTTTAAAAATAGCCTTTTGTTCAAAATAAAACACCAGGAATAGAACGAGCCGAGCTGATATCAGTCGAGTGACACAAGAATAAACACGCGCACACAATGACACTTGACATCGCTCCACAACGGTGTGCGCACGCTCACTTTGTTCTTAAGTAGTCTTTTTTTTCCGCTTGACATCAATTCCGATATATTTGTACAGTGGTACCGCTACAGTACTTGTGAAATTAATACTTTGTAATATTCCAACAGATACCGTCCTCCATCTGCCGTTGCGTAATCATCCAGACATTGTCATGTTGGCCACTCCACAATGTCGTGCTCGTGTACATCCCGGTAAGCTGCGTGCCTTGATTATTCTACGCCGTTGAGATTTTCCTTAGATTTCAATGAAATCGTCACACGTTGCGGTAGACTTTGACACGCAGTCAGCCCACGTTGTTGTGTGGATTTCGGCTATTTCACTTCTCCGGACTGGTCTAATCTTTGCATTTTTTTTCTGAGCTGTGGGTCTTCCACAATGTTGTATGGGCCCACGTTATTTTCTTATTTTGTATATTTGCCGTTGTGTTCTTACGGTATCTGGGGTTTCCTTTGATATGTTGTCATTTATCAGTCAGCACGAAGGTCGTCGTAGTGTTTCGTCGTCTCAGCCGAGAGCCAATTAAGAGCTTAATCATATTTGCGCACTCCAGATGTACACAAAGCTCATTTCGGCTTAGCCGCGCTCAAGCTAGCATTGGACCTCGGTGCTGACTGACTGGAGCTAGTGACAGCCAATAAATCCATAAAAGGTATGCACCTTTACTGAATCACAACAGCAACCATTAATAAAGCATAACCTCTGCCAGGACCCCCCAAAAATGTAATTTGGGAGTCGGTAATTTTGGCATGCCTTTCCAGTAGGGGTTAATAATTCTCACTGAAGTTGGTGCGAAAACACAAATGGATGCCTTTAGAGCCATTAATTTGAAAATTCTATTCATGGGTGTGAAAGCAATGTCCTTTAATAATCTCAATGGTCAAACGTGGTCGTACAGTACCATAATTTCTCGAGTATAATGCCCACCCCCAAAGTTGACCTAAAAAAAAAATCTGGAAAATCCTTCCACCAATGTACAATGCGCACCACCAATTTATAGGTCCACCGTGCTAACAGCGCAGCCTCTTGCTCCCGTTCGGCTACAATCTGTAGCAGCTCTTCATAGCGTCATGTCGCTATCAAAACGAGAGCTTAAACTACGTAGAAATGAGCGTAATGGGTGCGAGCATTTCAATTGTCTGCGCTATCCCGTATTTTTTTCATTTTTTATTTAAATGTTTTTTTTTTTTTTAAAACAATCATACTACATGGTTTCAGATCATGTTGTTTTTATAACGACGTAAGCCGTTGAGCTATCGTCGTGTCGGACTGTCGCGCTACTTCCGGGTTGGCGGCGTCATCGGCTGGAGTGATGACACATTTCTTTTAAAAGCCGTTGCAGTCGACATTTTTTGTCTTATTTTTAAGTTAAAACAAACTTATGGGTCATCGTTTCTGATGTTTGGTGCGTTAGCGGAAAAATATGCTACGCTAACGACGGTAAAATGCAACCCTCCCCCCGAGGAGGTCGGAGTTCATGTTGGTGGCCGCACATTACCGTAATCTATATAAATGTGTAACATAAGACATCAAATATGATATCGAAATGTGTATGTTTACCTGTTTGTTTTACCACTATATTTACCTGTACACAACTATACAATGTGATTGTATTTTTTATTTTTCATCCATATATATAATGCGCTCTATGAACTTTTGGGAAAAACTTGCGCATTATTTGAGAAATTATGGTGGTACTTTTTAAAGGGTTTTTGTTGAAAAGTGTCCAATCTCCAGCATATTTTTTTTCCTCCATTTTTTTTTTTTTTTTTTTTTTTTTTTTGTCTCCGTTGCCATATTTATTTATTTTTTGTCTACATGGCACATTTTTTTCCTATCCTTTTTGAGGCACTTGCCTTTTTTTTTTTTTTTTTCAACTAAATGACCATTTAGTGGTTTTATTATGATACTGTTTTGTTTTGTTTTGTTTTTTTTAAATAATGGCTAGACAACATCTTTTTCATATCTATGCAGGTGCTCGCAATGGAACGGGACTCATTCCTTCATAACTGCACACGCAGACTTTTTGTCCTCTTGCGAGTCACGCGACGACTCGCGTGCGAAACGTTCAATCAAGGTTCGACGTCTCCCCTTGTCTGCTCGGTTGACTTTCCAGGACGATTCCGCGCGCGTGTCATCTTTACCCCTGACAGAGAAGACCTCAGTCGGAACAGCAAGAGTCCGGGATCCCGCAGAGGCTCCGCGGAACGGACCCAGCAGGGGTTCCGAAGCGGCACCGGAGTAGTCCGACGGAGTCCGTGTTTGCCCCTCAGGGTCCACAGACGGAGTGCCGGTCCTCAGCTTTAACGCGGGTCGACGTCCAGTCAGGGAACTCCTGAAGTGGCCTCGGGCGGCGGTCACGAAGGCCACTTCGGGAGTTCACTTCATGCGATATCAGCGGCGCTATGCGATATGTGACGTACTGTATGCGGCGATATATGACGGTATGCAACAGGACGTGAGGATACGTGGCGATGCGCGACCATGTTTGATGCTACGCGCCCAAATGTGATGCTATGCGTTATGTGACACTGCGAGGGTATGTGACAATATGTAAGTTTGTGATGTTATGTGGCAATTTGTGATTTGCAACAAAATGTAACAATATATGATGTCATGTGAACCTATGTAAGGATAGGCGATGCTTTGCGGCAATATGTTGCCAAAGCAACATGACGGAGTAAAACTACAGGACAACGTGAGGATATATGAAACTATACTAAGAATGACAATATGCAACAATCTATGTTTTATTCTGTTTTTCAAGTGGCGAAGAGTGTTCAGTATTTAGTAGCTGATGGATTGCGCAATGTTCCCGTCTGCTTCGCCGTAATTGGGCTAAATATCGTTAGCTGGTTATCATACAACTCGTTATCGCCTGTTTGTCTTTTCCACAGGAAGGAAACATGAAGATCGAAGACCACCTTGATTCAATTCATTAAAGAAAAGCTCATCATCATCATCATCATCCCTCCAAAGCAGCACCGAGGCCAGCCAGACCCCTTTTTACCTCGGCGGTCCACAATGTTGTGCGTGTCCATATTTATGTTTGGAAAAATATATATGTTCCACGCATTCCTCCTCATTTCTTGACGTTGCATGTCATCTGCCTCAAGTAGTCCCTTTGAATTTTCTTGCGTACGTTTATATTTTTGTTCTGGAAAGCAAAGCAAAACGTCGTTTGTTGACATTTTCACGTAATTTGTCGATGGTTACGTTCTGTGGACCTGTGTCCTGTTTTTCCAAATTTCTGTCACCGCTCCCCAAGTAGGCTGACGTGGTCGCTTCACGACGTTGTGTACATCCAGATTGTTAGTCCCGCTTAGTTTCCATATATCGCCATTTCATTTCAGCCCTTTTCCCCCACTTGACTGACTCCACAATGTTCAATTTCTACTCCTTTACTGACTCAGTAGAGCGACGCGGTTGCGCCACAATGTTGGTGTCTGCAGACATGGACACACAACATTGTGGAGCAGCCTCACATAAGAGTCCACCAGGAAATAAGAACCATTTTAGACATTAAATGTCAAGAAACAGCGGAAAAAAATACATCTTAGCTGAACACGCTAAAGACTGAAGAGATGATTGTGGACTTCACGAGGCAACCTTCACCACAGCTGCCCCAGACGCTGTCCAACTGTCTTGTGGCAACTGTTGAGACCTTCAAGTTCTTGGGAATCGCTGTCTCCAAGGAGCCGAGGTGGGAGACGAACATCAACGCCATCCTCAAAAAAAAAAAAAAAAAAAAAACGCCAGCACCCTAACACACACAACAAAGCCCACGTGAGCTGCAGAGTCAGTTCTACACAGCGATCATACAACCAGTTCTGTGTGCCTCCATCACAGTCTGATTTGGGGCCGCCGCAAAGAAAGACAAACTCAGACTGCAACGGACAATCAAAACAGCTGAACGGGTCATCGGCACCGCTCTACCCACTATCGAGGACTTGCACGCAACGCGAACTAGGTGCGGAGCAGGCAGGATCCTTTCGGACCCTCCACATTCCTGGCCACCGCCTCTTCCAGGTCCTCCCGTCGGGAAAGCCAAAAGTTGCACTTTTGCAGGCATTCCAACAGTTTTTTCCCTCTGGCAATGAAGTCATTAAATTATTGATCAGCGAATCTACTATTTTTCTGCCTTGTGCCATGTTAGGACACTCACTCACATCCTGCCGGTCTATTAGTTATATATATTTATGATTATTTGTCACATTGTGTACACCGCACGATCCATCACTTTCAACTGCTCCCTTTGTACAACTGACAATGTTTACGCAATTTATCTATATAGATTTTACATATTGCGCGTCTTGTAAAGAAAAGTCCCTATAGACAGAAATGTCTCTCGTTCGTTGTTGTGAACGTCGTACCAGCACAGCGCTGACTGCCGGAGAAAATATTCGTACTGCTAAGCCCACCCTTGTTTTGTGACATTTCAGGTCTAAAACGGTTCTTATTTCCTGGTGGACTCTTATGTGAGGCTGCTCAACACTCTTGTGTGTCCATGTCTGTGATTTCCGGGGCGTTTCTTGCCCTTTAATGCTTGCGTACAATCTTGCTCACTTCTTTAGGTTCTGCTTCATTTCTCTGTGGTCCGTCCACAAGGTTGTGTCCACCAATGGTTATCCATTGTTTCATTTGACAGTTAAAGTTACAGTTTCTTGTTTTTATTCCCACGACACTGCATTTTTAAGTGATCTTTTTCACTTTCAGTGTAGTACCAAGTTGTGGCACAACATGCCGGGCAGCACTGACATCCAGCGTAATAGAAGAAGAAAAAGGAGAAGAGGTAGAGAAGGTCCACAACATTTTTTCCCACAGAATGGACAAAAATGTATGCCTGTGAGTATTATTGTGTGTTGTCTTTGTACTTATCGCTGCTCCACACGTGTTGAAGTTGTTTGATTTCTATTTACTGTAATAACTACGCTAATTTCCGTTCGCCTGTTTGCGGCGTTGTACATTATCCATGTTAGCATTAAGCCAGCTGACTTTTCATGTTTTTTTTGGAACATTTTTATGCTGTAAATGTTTCATCCGCTGTTTTTTTTTTTTTTTTTTTTTTGGGTGTGAGTTTTACAGTCCACTTCAACCGGGAAGTGACAAACAGAAGCGTAACGTCCTTGGCGGAGGTAATTGCCCGCTAATCTCGGGAGGTGAGTCGACTTAAACCCCTGGCGGTCGCGGCTAATCTGATGCAACACGCAGTCGGGTGACGTGTCTTCTGTGCCGGAGGAGGGCGGGGTTGTGTGTTGCTATGGCGATGAAAGGTCCCTTCGAGCAGCTGCTGATTGGCTGACACCGCACAGCACCAACCCCCTCCCCCCCCCTTCTTCCCAGTCCGCCCGCCCTCCCTCCATCCTTCTCATCACCCGTCTTCCCCCAGACAGGAGGTCCAATCACCAAACGCTTTCCACGCTGCGATATTTTGCGTCCTCCAGAGCAGCTTCTCGTGGCTTCCGGAGAGAAATCGGGACAGGTGAGAAGCTCACCTGGTGATATTCTGTAGCTTTTGTCTTTATTATTATTATTTGCTGCATGATGGGGAGAGGAAATGTGGGGGGGTGGGGGGGGGGCAGCGAAAATGGTGCACATGATCCACATGCTGGTCAGTCTGCGGATACTAACGCGATCCTGAAGTAGCCGCCTGAATAATTCATCATTGATGTTAAAATTGTGTGCAGACCGCATGGAAAGCAAACCACGTCCCCAGGATTGTTATGATTTTGTTCTTAACGGTTAGTAGCGTCGTTGTAACCTTATTTGCTACATTAGCACGAGTGAGGCTCGGTTGCAGCATGCCAATCAATCCATTGATTGAAGGTTTGTTTTCCCTCCGCTCGGCGTGTGCGTGCTAAGGTTCGGTAGCAACAGACCAAGTAACGATTTTCCTGCTTGCCTCTCTCCAGATGCGGTGGACCAGAAGCTCGTCGTCGTCGTCGTCAGCGGCTCGATTGGTAATTGTCGTCGCTTCATTAGGTCCGAGTGCAGTGCGTGCTGCGTCCGCAAGTATTTAGGATCTGGGAAATACGGGACTTTGTGAATCTGTTTCATTTCTTAAGAGCTCCTTTTTCCCTATGAGACATGATGTGGTCACTCCACGTTGTTGTGTTTATGTTTCAGTGAGCAGTGGGACTTTCTATTTCTACCCAGTTTGCATTGTTTCCTGCTATTTCATTTAATATCTCGAAAGTCCCTTTAGCCCAGTTTCATGTGGTCGCTCCACGAGGATGTTTGCCTCCTTATGTTTTAAGATGCTATACGACTTTTGTTTCTGCCAGTTCCGCTAGTTTCTCGCGGTTTTGCTCCATTTCTCCAAATCGGTCCTTTTTCCCAGTAAACCTTGACATGTGGTCACTCCAAAATGACGTGTACCTCCATGTTTATGTTACAAGAAGCCCTGGGACTTGTTTATTCTTCTCAGGTTGCCTCGTTGGACGATTCACTTCATCGGTTGACTCCGACCTTGTTGGTCCACAATGGACCTTTCCGACCTGTCAATCACTCGTACGATAATAGCCAATCACATCGCCGCATTGTCTTAACCCCTGGCTTGACACGCCCCTCTCGCCATGTCGTCCCACAAGCAATGCTGGTTGTCAGTAGCGTGCGCCTGGAAAAGTTCATTTTGCAAAGACAATGGTCCTCAGATGCGTTTGGGGAACGTGCAATTCTGATGAAAGAGAATCCTGCAAGGTTACAATTTTCCAAAGCCTAAAACACAGTTGACGAAGTGTCTACGATGGATTAAGGCTCGCGGAAGAGCGCGCGTACAATTAAATGTGGGCAATATCAACAATCACAAGGCTGTATGTTCGAAGGGAAGTCAGGGAGAAGTATCTTCTCTGAGTTTGAATTATGATCAGTGCTTTATACATTGCGGGAGAACAACTTTCACTTTGTTACTATATCGCTAAGCTGCTGAGTGAAGTGTGTAAAATGTTTTATGCCGAAGAGTCGGTTTAGCGAAACGTAAATGTCGAATTGCCTATTTGGATCACGTCGGACTTTTAAGACAGAGCACTGGCTTCCATTACAAGCTAAGTCAAACGAATCCACCCTCTGACTTCTAAAAACTCCAATGATATTACTCGTGATCTTTCCAAGTAAAAAGTACTCACCCTGCTTTACACGCGCAGTACGATTCCACTTTTTTATCCTGTTGGATTTGAATATGAAGCTTGCGAAGCGTCGAACTTTTTTCGCATCCATCGCCAACGTTTCGCCGTAACTCCGAAATTGCGTCCTGCTCCATCCAAAATCTTAATTCCGTGTACATATCCTCGCGTGAAATAGTTGAGACCTCTCTGTAGAACTCTCTTGGACGAGTTTGACGCATTCGGCAAAAAAAAAAAAAAAAAACATACCCCAATATGATCTGGAACACGCGATAGAGAATCGACTTCAATCGGCGTTTTGAGAAGCTTGTGGGACATGGCTAAGGGGGCGGAGCTTAAGGTCCGTGTCGTGCCTCGCTTCCTTCTCCACAACAGTCCGTTTTTTTGTTGTTTCACTGCCCCACTACATTCGTCGTAATACACACCAGTCGCCAGGCACGTTTTTGCTCGACTGACATTTTGAGGCGGGCCTCGTGCTCAGATTTTCTGATTTCTACGCCGACTCGAATGCAGCAATGCCATGACATCATTGTTGCATTATTGCCTCTGGTCATCTGGCAGACATTTAAAAAAAAAAAAGAAAAAATGTCCAGAAAAGGCTGAATTTCAATCCACTGTGTAATTAAAGCTTTGAGCATCAAAATATGAATTAAAAAAAACATCCATCCATTTTCTGAGCCGCTTATCCTCACAAGGGTCGCAGGAGTGCTGCCAGCCAATTCCAGGGCACGTGGAGATAAACAGCAGTCGCATTCACAATCACACCTATGGGCAATTCGGAGTCTCCAATGAATGCATGTTTTTGGGATGTGGGAGGAAACCGGAGTGGCCACCCGGAGAAAAGCCACGCAGGCACGGGGAGAACATGCAAGCTCCACGCAGGCATGGCCGGGATTTGAACTCCGGTCCTCGGAACTTTGAGGCCAATGCTCTAATCAGTTGCTCACCAGGCCGCCCTAAATAATAATAATCATAATAAATCTGATTTAGATAGCATTAGCCTCAACGCTAATCCTTGACCCACTGACACGGCGGTCAGCCCTCGACGTCCGAGAAGCACACGACGACGCGTCGCATAAATCGCGCAATCTCATCGCTTGAACGTAGAGCTTTACCTCGTGACACAAATGGCGAACAAAGCGAGCGAGAGCCCGTCGGCGTGGAAAAAGCGGCAGATGTGCCGCTAAGACCCTCGCGTGCGGACGAGGGCGGGACTGAGAGGGGCCCCAACGTCTTTTATTGATCGTTCCTTAGCTTCAAAAATATTCACCCACCGATTGATTGCTACGACAAAAGCAGGAAAAGTCCCGATGTGACGGGCAGTTTATCGAGAGAAAGCGATGCAGAACAAAAGCCTGCTTTTGACGAGCACCGTGAAAGGGCTTCTTTACTAAGTGGTTTTGCCAGCTACTGGCATCGCAACCTTTCAGTGACGAAAGGTCCCAGTTTTCACGTGATCTCAAGGGTGCCGACCGCAAACAGGATCTGCTGGAGTCTCGACAGTGACTGCTCTCACAAAATATGTTTTTTTTTTTTTTTGTGACGTGTTCTTCAGCAGCGGTGGACGCGACTAAGATGCTCTTCGTCCGCTGAGTCCGAGAGTGTCTGAGCGCACGGATTCCTCCCCCCCGCCATGAAGTCTGACATGCTAGCGAATGCTCACAAATCGGGAGATGGACAAACGTCCAAGGCGAAGACCGCCAGGAAGCCCGGAGAGCGGAGCGCGGCTGCAAAGGGGAAGACCGCGCCGACCGGGGCGCCCGTCTTGAACGGCGCCACCGGAGCCGTGGGGGCCAGGCGGACTGTTGCTGGTCCAGCTCGCTCCCACGGGATGAAAGAGACGGAGAAGAAGGCCGATACTGGGACCAGACCAAAGACCTCCCCTCCCAGCTGCACGTCCAGAGCCTCATCCACATCAGAAAATGGCAGCGGTGGCAGAAGCCCTCGAAACGGCGCCGTCTCCATTGCAGGTGCTTACTTGTTATCTTGACATTGTTTTGACTCAACGTGGTGCGAGTAAGTCACATACGATGCGAGTCGTTAGCTTTAGCTTTAAAGTTCAAGCCAATCCCGAGTTACTGGGGTGAAAATCCAACGAGTCAAGTGGAGTCTTAAATCCCAAAATTGAGGACTTATTGTCAGTCTGACTCGAGTCCCCCACCGCTGCTGAATGAAGTAAGTGGTGCTACTACGACATGTGGACAAGCAGAAGATAAAGCAATCAGGCTGCTATCAGCGTGCCAGCAGCCGCTAAACCGCAGACGTCTGAGCCCTGCCCGCATCTGCCGGCAGCCTGCGTTTTGCTTGACTGAGCGCTTAAAGCTTTTGTGGTTTTAGAAAGGCCGCTTAATGCCGACGTCATCGCTGATAACATGATTCCAGGCCTTCTGTACACAAGCACTCAAAACGCACACATTGGAGCCTGCAAGGCTGAAGAGAATCCGCCTTGGGACACTGCTCAACTTACAGTTTGTCTGGATTCAGCAACAAATTTCTCATAGCACAGAGTGGAAATGACATTTTAACATTCTTTTGCCAATTTGCTAACCGTTATGTCAAACTATTAACCCTTCACCTCAACTCTAGCTGTAACCCTTAAATTATCTGCAATCCCTACAATTGTAACTCTACTGCTAACCACCACCCCTAACCGTAACCCGAACCCCCTAAAGACTAACTCCTAACTGATGGCTTCCAGATGGCTATTCCTTCGCTATCAGAGCGGAGCAAGTGAACGGGCAACTGTCAAGGTTTTGTCCTCAACATGCGCTCGCGTTTTAGGAGCAAAGCCCAAACCGCAGTCCAAGCCGCTGAACAAAGCAGCACTGACCACATCAGATTTGACAAAGCAGACCAGCAGGTGAGTTGCTTGATTAATTTTGTCAGAAATGACCACGAGGAGAACCCTCTGGTTGGAATGGTTTTCTCCATCAGCAGTCCAACCAGCAGGTCCAGGGTGAAAGAAGGCATCAAGTTAAAGTCTGGCGCAGTTGAGGGTGCTGTGGCAGGAACAACGAGAGCAAGAGGAGACGCCAAAGTCAAAGGAGTCCAAGACAACCATGGTTGGACTTGTTGTTCTCTAAACATTTCTTTCCAGTAAGTGCAAATGTCTTGTTCACACTTGTCTACACTTTCTGTTGTTTAGTCGCCAAGCCCGCAGCTCCTGGGAAAAAGCAGACTTTGATCAGGAAAGATTTAGAGAACTTGAAATCATCCGTACCGACCAAACCGTACGGGGAAAGTGCCAAGAAGGTCTTAACCGGAGCCTCGGCTAAATCCGCTTCTAAACCAACCAAAGTGTCGACACCGCCTCCTAAGCAACCCTCAAACAAGTCGGCACCAAAGCTTAGGAGTACCACGGAATCTGCGAGCGCGTCACCAAAATCAGGAGCAACTGTTAGAAATACGAAAGGCCCGGGAGTTAAGGAAACTGGTAAGAGTTTAGACTGTAAAACTGAACAAGACGAGAATGGAAGTGGAGGAATGGTTAGCTCTAAGGATCTGGCAGCACCACCTCCAAGCAAAGACTCAGATTCCGTCAGCCTCAATCTGGACTCGACTTCTACGTCTGGTGTCCAGGAAACTGAAAAGCAGTCCACAAACGGAACACGAGAGCCTAACACTGCGTCGCAAGCAGTCAAATCGGTTACTATTGTTAAAAAGTCCGAAAGCCTCACGTGTGTTCGATCTCCAAGTACCCCCGTAGACAATCCCTGCAGTGTCGGGAGCACTGGCACACCTCTGGAGGAGTCCTGGAGCGGCATCCAGCCGCATGTCAGCCCGGCTTCCGAGACTGGTAGCACGCATTCCACCTCCTCGGACGACATCAAGCCCCGCTCCGAGGACTACGACGCGGGCGGCTCCCAGGACGATGACTGCTACAATGAACGAGGGGTCTCCAAGTGCGGCACCATGCGCTGCCACGATTTCCTGGGGCGCAGCAGCAGCGACACGAGCACGCCCGAGGAGCTCAAGATGTATGAGAGCGGCGCAGGGTTGAGAGTGGAGGTCCGGATACGCGGACGGGAGGCGGAGACCACCAGCGAGGAAGAGGGAGCCAGGCGTCGTCCCCCGTCATGGTTGCAAAGGGAAGAGCGTCCGAGGGATGCCACGACGGCAAACAGCGTCCCTGAGCAACAGATGTCCGAGGAGGACGATGACGACGAAGAAGAGACTGAGGAGGAGCAGTCCGAAGTGGAGGTGGTCCCCGTTCAGTGTCTGACCGAGCCCTTGCCGCCCTTTCAAGGGATCGTCAACCTGGCGTTCGACGACGACGTAGCCGCCGACCAGGACGACGAGCAGCCGGACTTTCAGTCTGCTTCCAATTTCCGCCGTTCCGTTTTGCTCTCTGTGGACGAGTGCGAGGAGCTCGGCTCGGAAGAAGGTCCCCAGAGCCCTCAAGACCCCGAGGACGCAGCCACCCCGTGTGACGTTTTCGAGTTGGACTCCGTCACTCCGCAATACCAATGCGGCTCGCCCGATCCACGCCAAAATTCAGGTACCGCACAACATCGGCGAGGTGAGATGGGGCAAGAACAGCCCACAGAGTTCATGACGGAGATTCAGAAAGCAAGTAAGGAGAGTCAAGGGGAAGGGGCCGGGACCAGCTCCACCGCCGATGCCGCCAGAGACCCCCCACCCCAGGAGCGGCCGTCTCACCTGGACCTGCGGCAGCCGTTAACCAACGGAACCAGGAAGAAGGCGGACTTGCATCTAGACTTAAATGAGCCCCATTTGACGGCGGACCAACCCATTCACGCTGCGCAGTCACCAGCAGGTAACGTATGATCTATGGACTCTTCCTTGGTGCACCCCCCCCACAAAAATCCGTTCTCTGCCCCTGACTCTTACACCTGACCTACACTGTACCGACCATCCCTTGTCGAAAAAAAAAGCATAGTCGCCCTTCAGACATTCAGGTTCAAATTCAAATCTGCTCATATCTTTATATCTAAAGATTCGCTTTCATCTCAATGAATTTGAATTTGCAACTTTTGGGGCGGGGGGACGGGGGGTGAGCACAAAAAGGCTTAATTTTTGTGATTTTTTTTTTTTTTTTTTTTCACGCAATGCCACTTACGCTTTTTCACCTCTGAGTTTGTCGCACGGAGCAATTTAAAAGTCACTCACGATATTTGACTTGTAGAGCCGTCATTGGCAGGGAATGTCGTTTACCGTAAATGACTCGAGGGCCACTTTTGTAGCCAATCACGAAAGAAAGCGAGAAAGGAACAGCAGGCTTGTTTCCATACGTTTATTAGGTAGCGGCTGCTCTTCAGACTGCATTTTTTGGTTTTTGGATCAGGAACAGAGCAAGGATCTACCACAAGGCTTATTATGAAATTACAGAATATAACCGGGCTTTACACGTTTGAAACAAATTTGATGATTTTATCAAAGTTTGGGCAGGTGAAGATGTACTTAATATAGCGACGCCTCGGTTCTCGACCACAATCCGTTCCAGAAAACGGTTCGAGAAGTGATTTGTTCGAAAACCGAATCGATGTTTCCCATTACAATGAATGGAAAAAGAAATAATGCGTTCCAAGCCTAAAAAAATTTAGCTTTCTCAAGCATTTTTTTTTTTTTTTTTAGCTTTTTCTGATAATAAACTGCACAGTGGAAATACATGTAGGTACCTTTTTATTAACAAAAGTGCAGAATAACTTCAAACAAGCAACTTTTCTTCTTTGGAGCCATGATTGGCGGTTGATACGGTAGTCCTCGATAAAAAGAAAAACAAGCCACTACCGGGACACGTCTGTGTACAGAGGCTGCGTTATACGCGCGTTATGTCATTTCCGGGTTAACAAAACGCGTCGTGGGTGGGCCAACTGCTCGCACCGTGCGCGATATGTTATTAGTGGGTTTTTTCGGAGGCGTGGGAATTCACAACAAAGCGCGTCGGGGTTCCGCTGGTCTGGCCGCGCGCAATAGGTTATTGACGGGTTTTGTCAGGGGCGTTCGAGTACCGATTTTTGTTCGGAAACAGAAGCAAAAAAATCTCAATTTTCATTCCAAAAGGGGGACGTTCGAGAACCGAGGCTTTACCGTATCGCCACCAAAATGTATTGGTAAAGTATGACAACACGTACGACAACTGTATGTAGCCCGGAAGTCACACGCAGATAGAAAATTCAGTGTAATTTAATGAAAAGTGAAAAAAATGAAAAAGATATTCATTTCAATGATGCCTCTAGATGACTGGCACTGGTGCTTATGGAAGTATGAGTATTTTCCTCGTGCTGGAACAGTACAACTAACCAAATACAACTGCAATGTTTGTGGAAATGCTGCGTGATCATTTCGATATATTTTTCTACAAACAATCTGTTTTTTGATTTTAAATCGTTCCAAGCTAAGGCAAACAAACAAGTCGATTGGATGAGAAAAAAGATGTTTGTTCATGATTTTTTTTTTGCCATCTTTTTGAAGTTATTGACAATTTTGGCACTGCACACACGCATGCTGCTCGTTTCCCTTCCGTGCATTTTTTTTTTGTTTGTTCATCATTATTATTTGTATTCTGTTATGCACTGTCGACTTGTCGTGACACCCGAGACGAGAAACAATGTCTTCGTTTCTCACTATTGCACGTTTTTGTCCTTCGTTTCTGTCCAAACCCCCCCCAACATTTTGCCGGGGAATAATATCAACAAACTTGTTTTATTTCACATTTTATGACACACGCGAGTTCCTTGAAAAGCATGGCTTATTACATTGAGCGTTGGATAAAAATATATATATATATATTCAAAAGTCATTTCAAAGTCCTGTTTCTGTTGTCAATGCAGTCTTCAAAGCAGGGGTGTCCAAAGTACGGCCAGGGGGGCATTTTGCAGTCCCCAAGGTTTTTTTTTTTTTTTTTTTTTTTTTAAATGCTCAATCCAAAAAAATGAAACTTCAGATTGTGATGTAAAAAAGTTGAATGTCACACAATAATATTATTATATTATACCGGAACAGACTGCAACATGTGATCAGCTAAAAATATCTTGGTGACACAGAGCATTGCTCAATGTTTTTTTTGTGTTTTTTTTTTTTGGGGGGGGGGGTCTGGAATACCTTGTGTGCTGCATTCTGCACGTCTGCTCTGTACAAGTTCGATTTTTATTTTATATTTTTCAAGAAATAAAGTCTCTTGGGTGTTTTTCAGTGTTGACTGTACTCATAACAGGGCTGCGCTACAAGGCCTCAAAAGAAAATCTTGTCCTGTTCTGTGCCGGTCGCACAAACCCGTCGCTCGCATCCGTCTCGCAAACAAGTTTTCATATTGGAAAAATCCACGGAAAGTGCATGCGTACATGAGGCAAAGACCCTCGCTAACTTCTGCCGCTAACGACCCAGGCTAAACTAAGCTCACCCCCGACGTAGAGAGCTCCTCTCTCGGCCGAAGTATCAATTTGACATTGTACACATTACTGCACTACTTTGTATTTGGACAGGGCTTTGGCCCTCTCATAGATATTTGCAGTTACATTTGAAAAATGTACGGGTGTGGTTAGTCATGCCCGCATATATAAAGTTACAGTTGTGGTCCACCAGACATGCCCGCAGCTATAAAGTTGTGGGTGTGTGTTCTGTTTGTAGTAATGAGTGTACCCCTTTAAGAGCGGAGGGGGGGCGGTATCATGTAAACTAGGAAGTAGAAGTAGGCTGAGCAGAGACCGTGTACTACATTGGTTAAAAAAAAACAAAAAAAAAAAACACACACACCAGGCTGTGGTTCACTGGTTTTCAGGTGCGCTTAGAGTGTGCAACAAGTGCGCAATTGCGCAGTGGCGCAGCTTAGAGGGAACATTGGTCGAGACTACACAAAATAAGCGACGTCTTTCATTATCTATGTATTTCTACTCGTAACAAATTTTCCGGGCGTGATTTTTCGACTGTGCAGATTTGCAATCACATCGACTGTATTTATATTAATCGGTTGTTGGCATGTCGTGCGATGGTAAAAGTTTGGACACCCCGGCATTAAAGCCACTGCTTCCTACTCGACTTCAAATTCAGTACTGCGATATTCATTCCCCTTTTTGTGACTGGAACGTTGAAATGTTCGAAAACAAGACGACGGGCAGGGCTTGTCATGCACTTTGTCATTTTTGCACTATTGTCAATTGCTTTTAGGCGACATTGCTTGCGACAGATTGGATCTAGGCGGCGGCAAACGCGAGCGGACGCCGTCCAACAAAGCCCTGTCCCCCATTTACGAGACGGACGCGGGCCAGGCGTTTGCGCACCGCACGGGCGAGGACAGAACAGGACAAGGAAACGCTGAGCGCAAACCCAGCGAGTTTGCCGAGCGGGACTGGAGCCTGCTGAGGCAGCTCCTCGCGGACCAGGACTCCAATCTGGGCGTGATCAACCCGGTGCCCGAGGAGCTCAACCTGGCCCAGTACCTCATCAAGCAGACGCTGTCCCTGTCCAGGGACTGCCTGGACCCCGGGGCCTTCCTGTCCCCGGAGAGGGAGACCTTCAAGCGCTGGGCGGAACTCATCTCGCCCCTGGAGGACTCGTCGACCAGCATCACGGTGACCAGCTTCTCCCCGGAAGACGCCGCCTCGCCGCAAGGGGAGTGGACCATCGTGGAGCTGGAAACGCACCACTGACTCGACACGCCTGTGAAAACCACGTCACATGCATGCGTGCGTTTCTTTCGGCTTGTCCCTTTCGGGGTCGCCACAGCGTGTCATCTCAGATGAACGCATATGTAGCTACGGGGCCTCACTTGAAAACCACGTTACATAGTGCTCTTAATTTAGTCCAATTTATTTCTATTTTTACTCTCTTTTATGCCTGCTGGTATTTTTTTATGTTGCCTTCGTATGTGAAGAAAAAATGGGGGAAAACATATCTCTCATGATAGACTTTGTAATGCAGGTAGTGGTTCCTAAAAACCAGGCCATAAAGCAGTTGGAAAATCAAAAAATATTTTATTGATCATCAGAGAGCGGGAGGTTTATCGTTCTACGTTCAAATGAATTCTTCGCTAAACAACGGCTGGCTGCAGCATAACATTTTGTGGAATATTACCAAAATAAAGACGTGTTTATGTAGTGCTGAAATGAATTTTTGCTCAAGGCACGTGCACATGGAAATAAACACCAATAAAAGTGTGAAAATGGGTGAAATAAAAAGTTTTACACGTGTGACACTTGATAGAAAAGTGAATTTCGCTCAACAAAACTGGTACCTTTTGTATGAAATTAGAGTTTAAATATGTGTTTTCAAGTCCAAGCAATTTCTAATTTATTTTAACACCCAAACTACACGAGTCGCGTGTCTTAGCGTGTAGCTAGTTGGAACAAAACATCTTTGGTGGAAAAAAAAAAAAGTCTTTGTTGAACACAAGTTGTTTTTTTTTTAAACAAATGTATCTTTAGTAGAGTTTATTACCAAAAAAATGATGGCTTTCGTTTTTTGATGGATGGGACAGTAAGTCAAAAATACTGATAGCAACTTTTGGTTGTGCTTATGAAATAAAAGCTCTCAGGTTGAAAAAAAAAAAAGTCCACGTATTTACGCACTCGTAACAGCTTTTGTGTTAAACTATAGGTAAAAGTTGTGTTCAAAATACAAACGAGTAACAAAGACATTCTTAACATTTAATCATCTTTTCATAATGTAGAAATCTCACCTGTCACGTGTGCCCGAAACGGCACAACGACTTCCTGTTTTAACGAATTAAAAGCTTAACCAAAAAAATCAAAAACAAAAATCAAAGAGTTTCTTAATCCCACAGAACAGTCCGAAATCGCTTTATAGCTGTCACGGGTAAAGACGAGTGTTGTAAATGCACACAGTATTGCACTTTTGACGACTTCCATCCGCTTCTTGTTCATTTCAACCCTCATATGTAGTGATTGTGACTGAGCCGAAATAGCTAACTAGCAGCTAGCTAAGTGTCTTGACACTCCGTCGACGGCAAGATTTTAAAAACGAAATTAGTAAAGAATTGTTGCGTATGCTGTATTTTTTTTCCCCCACAAAAAAAAAAGACCACTCACATTTGTGGAGATGGCGGCTGACGCAGAAACGAAGTGGACAACAACCATCATCATTAGCAAATCACTGCAGGTGAGCCGAGTTGACGACGAACAGAGGCAAACTAGAAACGAAATGTCGCTGCTGTGCTTTAGTCGATTTTTCTGGGATCTGTACTAGGATTTTTTTTTTTCCTTTCCTGGTGACTTTTCACTTTTTAAGCGTGAGTACTTTTTTCCACTTCAGCAGGCAAGAGTAAAGCTAATGGACAAATCATAACTTCTGCATTCAGGAAAACGGCCATTTAGGCATTTCTTTCCCGTTCAGGTGAAAAATGGGCTCTTATGACAGGAGCAATTGTATCAAGTATAACATGTTTACGCTTTCTTTAAGGGATAACAAACATGACAATATCCGATGTTTATGAATTTTTATGGAGAGGAAACTTGGTTGTTCGACATTTTGACGCGTTCAAAGACGTCAAGATGGATGGCGCCGTGTTAGCTCCTTGCTCGCTAGCGAGGAAACGTATGACCCAAACAACACAATATTGACTTTCATTTCAACTATTCCCCTGCAAACGTTGATATTTAAAGTCCAAATTAAGTGTTTGTGATTGTTTACTATACGACTTGTCTATATGACTGTTTTGTTCCAAAATGGACGAGGATCTTATTCCCCCTCCCAAGTGGGCCGTGTATTCTTTAAATGATCGCAGGCAAGCCAGACTCCCAAGTTACTAAACTATCCCAGAATGCCACCTGGAAAGCTTTAATAAGGTTCTTAATATAACAGCCCTTTGGGATTTGCCCTGCTATTTACCTCTAATTTCAAAAGGATATATATATATATATATTTTTTTTTTTTTTTTTAATGGGTGTTGTCACTTACCCACGGTGACTACACTTAAAGCTACATTGAGATTTGATTTCGCCTTGCCGGTAAACTTTTGACTTTATTTTTCTGTTCAGAGTCATGAAACGATCAGGATGCTCCGAGCTCAACAGCACAGAATCCGACTGTCGGACAGCGTGGAGTGTGGATCGTTCATTTTTCCCCAGTCCGGTACAAAGAATCGGCACTCTCGTTTACGAACCCTACCCAACGTCACATATATTATACCTGTAGCATTGCCATTTGTGTTTTAAATATAAAACTTGCTTCCTTTTTTTTTTTTTTTTTTTTTTTTTTTTGTGTAGGTACCGCGTTCAAGCTGGTGGAGCCCGAAAATGTCCAGGATGAGTCGGTTGTCGTCGAGCGGATCCAGAAGTTTGTGCAGGTCCACCGCAATAGTTTCGTGCTGCTCTACGCTCCTTTCAACGGGAAAAGACAACTGGACATGCTCTCGCTCGTCCAGCAAAAGTGCGTCAAAGTGAAATTATTTTATATTGTAAATTGCCAGGGTTAGGCCTTCGAGTTAGGATTATGGATTTCAACATGAGGTTAAGGTTGAAAATTAGGGTTTAAAGCAAAGTTTAGGGGTTGCGTTTAGGCTTTCAATCAACTGTTGTGGTTAGGATTTGCACCTAGGGGTAACATTTCAAAATAAAGCATCGGGTAAAGGTTTTAAATGTGTTGCCGTTCTAAATTATGATTAGCATTTTAAAATGAGGTTTGAATTTAGCCTGGGTTTGGGTTCCAAAACTGCATTAAGGGTTTCAAGCCAAATGGTGTACGCTAGTCTACAAATACGGAGTGTGCTGTTTTTAGCATTCATCCATCCATCCATCCGTTTTCTTAGCCGCTTATCCTCACGAGGGTTGTGAAATTGCTGAAGCCTATCCCAGCGCTTAATGGTCAGGAGGCAGGGTACGCACTGAACTGGTGCACACGGAGACCGACGAGAGTCGGCAATTTAGAGTGTATAATTTATGTTGCATGTTTTTGGGATGTGGGAGGGAAAACATGCTTACCGGGATTGAACCCGGGACCTCAGAACTGTGAGCTAAACCACGGTGGCCTGTTCTCGCATCCTTACTTGTGTGTGTCTTTGTGTGTCTCTTTGTTTAGATTTTTTGGCACTAGTCTCCGCATCTTACCCGTGCGAAACAACGTCGACATTCTCAAAGGAATGTTGACCATTGCGAAGGTAAGGCTAAGTCCGAGTACTGTAGTACAGTTTCGGCACCGTTGCCACTACTGTGCATCCGAAGTTTAAAGTACACTGGTACCTTTAGGTTAGACGTTGAATTCATTCTCTCGCCACTTTTTTTTTTTTTTTAATCTCAAATCATCTTTCCCCATTGAAATGAATGGAAATGGGATTATTCCATTCCAGACTCCCACCCAAAAAAATAACAAAAATGTTTGTAATATCAGTAGGATGCTTTCATGCGAGTCATTCTTTGCAGAGGATAAAGAAAATGTATTTCTGACTTCTGTGTTTTGAAAAAAAATAAAATGTAAAATCTGCACCGTGAAGTAATTTCTTCATCTGTTTGTCCACAGGCCACGAGCAAGCCTCACGTGGACCGCATCCGGCACAGGATGGAGGTGGCCCGGACTCGGATTGTTGAGAGGAGCCCCGTGTGGGACATGCTCAGGAACCTCACGTAAAAACATCCGCGTGAGTGTCCAACGTTTCAAACGTGATTTTTCACACATAAATCGACGGTGTCGAGGCGGTCGGCGTTCTTTTCCTCCGCGATCTCCTCCGTGCGCACGATGAGGCTCTCCATCAGGTCGAGGGTCACGAGAGCGCTCAGCAGAACCTGAGGCACAGTTCAAAGTTCAGCAGTGTCACGTGATTTCAAATCTATATGTTTGTGTTGTACCTGGTGCTGCACCTCTGGGGGCATTTTTGAGACCTTGTCACCTTTGACCGTCAGACTGTTTCGACTATTGTTGGATGCCCTGGAGCAGTTAGACGCTCTGGCCGCTAGAGGGCAGAAGAGCAAGCAAGTTGGAGCATGAATAAACAGGACAAAAACACCTACATTAGTCTAATAAAAATGTGTATTTTGATATCGTCTTACGAGAGTCGTGCTTTAACAGAAAAGAGTTGTGGTTAAAAAGAACATTTTAAAAATAAGTAGTCATTGTACTACTGGTAATCAAGTATTTTAGAGGATGAAATCGTCACATTTACATGACTAATCTCATTTTTCTATGAGGAAAAAAATAATTACAGGTAAAAAGATTTGCATTTCTTTGAGAAAATACCAATTACCGCGCCACCAAAAGTATTGTAGTCTCGTTGTAGGAAAAGAAAAGGCTTCTTTTTGTGAGGAAAAATAAGTCATGAGACCGAGACCCAATTTTAAGAGGAAGAACAACAACAAAAAGTTTGATTGTTGCATTAAATGCTAATTGATAGAATAATTTAGTTAGTAAAATGACAGAAAATTGTAATTTTGCAAAAAAAAAAGGCATTGTCACAAGTCATATTACATGGGGAAAACTCTAATTAACTAACTTAGGAAAACAAATCCAGGAATTCAGTGTTGACGTTTTTGGGGGGAGTAATTTTAGACCAGAAGATGTTATGCTGCAGCAATAAATTAGTAGTACGAAAGGAAAAAGTTTGCCCAATTTTACATGTAAAAATGTAATGAGTATGAAGTTTTCACATTACCAGTAAGTGTTTTGATCAACTTATCTTGTATTTTTACCTCTGGCTTTAAGTTTGTGCTCATCTCTGAGGTGGTCGCGCTGGGCCGCGTAATAAGTTCTCCACATGCGGATGCACACGCGCAGCGTTCCGTTGTACTCGTCCTTCATCCGCCTCACGGCTTCCCACACGTCCGCCTGCAGATATCAAATCGTACAACGTGTACGGGCAAGCGCGTGACTGAGAAAGGGCGACGTGCGTACGGTAGAGGTGACCCACGTTGGTCCTCAGTGCTCGGTCTCTGAGGAGGAGGAAGCGGAGGAGGTTCAGGCTCTCCATGATCCTGGAGGGACACACCGGTCTAAATCTTTTTAGTCATTGAAGGCGATTTTTATCGGCCCGCTTCCAGTGATCATTCAAAAGCAAACCGGTCCTCGGACTGTCAAATTGGAAGCGTGTATATGAGACAGCAGTACGTAGCTAAATCACGCCGGGTGTTAGTTGCCGTCATCACTTGCCATAGATGGATAATTTTCTCAATATCTGGACTCATTAATATTTTTGAAAATGCCGCCCCTGAAGCCATTTTCACTTCACTACATAGATGAACAGATCCGCATTCCTCGCGTGTTTGATGGGGCCATTTTGCGGCCATGTTGGTCCTTGAAATTTCACCCGAGCAAATTTGGAGACAAATGACTAAGTTGCCAAGATCTTAGTTTTCGTGGTGCAATGGTGACGTTGGACCATAAAACACAAAGCTCATGAAAAGTTTTATACCAGTTTGACTTAGCGCCCCGAACTTCAGTAGATTTGTGAGTAGACGACGCACAAAAAGTCTTCAGAAGCCATGGCTGAAATACACAGGAAGTCAGCCATCTTGCTTTGATTTTTTTTTTTTTTTTTTCCATTTCTGGCGGCTCCTTCAAAGGCAAACTCGTGCTCGAGATTTTGTTCAACTACAAGCAAATTTGAACAAATGCCAGACAAACCGTATGAGGAAATCGAGACTTTTTGTCATTGCATGTGGCCAGAGGAGGGCAGCAAATTGGACATTTTGCTCCAAGGCAGCCATTTTGGGGTCATTATGGCCATTTCTAGGCGTCTTTCAAAGATGAATTTTACATATTTGTCAGATTGCCACGTAGGACAAGACAGATGGACATCCGTCCATTCTCCAAGCCGCTAATCCTCATAAGAGTCACAGGACATTGAAGCATTTTAGTCAACAAGTTCGTTGACTTCTCATCACAGGAAAAAAAAATGACAAATATGTCAACTCGATGCGCTAACTCTGCCAGCTAATTAGCATTATTATTTGATGATGATGTAAGCAGACTGACTTGTCCATGTTGTGAAGCAGGTCTGTCTCCGCACCCTGAGGCAAAGTCAACACCAGCCCCAGCAACGACACAAACTCCGGCCCCAGGAACCACCTTGTGGCGTTGCCCGGCTACAACATATATAATAATATTTTTTCATCCAGCTGCTGCATTTCATACGGTATCGGTCGTGTCGTGACTGAAGCGAATCTCACCTTCATGGAAAGTTCAACTTGATTTCTGATGTTGTTCACAATGTGACCTTCCATTCCCGAATGCCGGCTGGTTTTTAGCAGGCTTCTGTTGTTGTTTTTAACAAAACCGAAAATAAAATGGATGCCATGCTGTCATGGAAACCAATATCCAGGGTCCCAAAAAACAATGAGAGGAATGACAACTTGCCTGAAGAGCTTGTGCTTTGCTTCAGCGTCAAGTTTATTGATGAGGAGCTGGAGGACCTTGAGTCCGCTTTCTCTCTGCAAACACGTGACGTGAATTAGCTCGTGACTATTTCGTAGTTGGCATTTAGATGGTGAGGCGTCGCCGCGTCGCTGATGCTCACCAGGTGTTGCATGGGGCACTCGACCAGAACTCGCAGCAGACTCTGCAACATTTGACACGCTCCATTACACATTTTCCATTGCATTAATATGACATATTGGTTGGTGTCGGGTCTACATGCAGTCATTAATTTTATTTTCGAGGTGTGCGGTTCAAATGTATTATTTTGCCTGAACGTCTCACTTGCTTGACGTCGTGGAAGCTTTTCAGCTCCAGCAGAGTCGCTGGCAGGCTGTTGTCCGCCACTCTCTCCAGGCATGTTTCAAACAGGGCCTAGTGGACCAAACACTCAAATGAAATCATTTTTTTTTTTTTTTTTTTAAATGTGTAATTTTGAATTCTTACCAGTCCTTTGAGTGTGTGTGACTCCTTTTTGCTGACAGAGACAGACAATATATTTTTAATCACAAAAAAAAAAAAAAAAAAAGATCAAGACTTGCGCGTTTGGAGCTGATGGCCGTACCTCCTGAGCAGCTGATGGACGTATTCCACGTTGCGCTGAAGGACAAATTCTGGGCTGGGAACAACAGCAAAGACTCGCCTTAACCAGTGCAAAATTGAACTCAATAGGGCCCTTTAAAAAAAATCAACACACAGCTGAAACAACAGAAAAGGATTTTCCCCTCTTCAAGTGGAACGAAACCATTTCAAGATTCAGAATCCAAATCTGCTTTACTGGCCAAGTATGCCAACAAAACACGAGGAATTTGTCCCCGGTAGTTGGAGTCACCCGAGTACAACAGCGGACACTGACAAAGAACCTTTTTAGGGTGTCAAGACTTCAAGGAGTGTATCTAGTTTAAAGGGACTAGATTGATGGATGGATAGTCCTGCGATAGTCTGAGATCGTGTGGATTGTGCAAATGTTGCAGATACTCATCAGGCGATTTTTCAAGTGGTGCTAATGCTACTCAAGTATGAGAGGCTGGTATTGGTCAGAAACAGATTTGCAGATGGTGCCGAGTGGTCAGACTACCATAGCGAGTGCGCAAATAATCTATGAATGTATAATATTAATTGGCCCAGCAGAATGTGACAACAAACTCAAGTTAGAAAATTGTTAGCACATTGCTGTTGAATGTAATTACGATCGGGAAGAAGCTGTTGGAATGCATGTTAGTTTTGGTTTGCGTTGTTCAGTGGCGGCTCCCCGAGGGAAAGAGATTGAAGAGCTGGTTGGCAGGAAATGGCGGGTCCGATAGGATCCTGCCCACTCTTGTGCGAGTTCAGGTGGTGTGCAAGTCTGAGTGAGGGTGGTGCGGTTTCGATTGCCCGTTGCAGTCAGAGTTTGTCCTTTTTTGTGCAGCTCCAAACCAGACTGGGATGAAGGTACTCGGTAGTGATTGGATGACCGCTGCCCTGAACGGTCTCAGCAGCTCTCGTGGCAGACGGCATTTCCTCAGTAGCCACAGGAACTACATCCTTTGCCTTGAATTTTTGAGGATGGAATGATGTTTGTCTTCCACTTCAGGTTCTGTGAGGCTGACATTCCCAGCAACTTGAAGGTCTTGAGGGTTGACACAAGACAGAGACGCTCTGATGGTTCCCAAGTCTTCCCTTGTGTACTTGAGTCCGGAGATGAGGGAAAAACACAAAGTAGCCAATACTCGGGAGCACCACAATGAGGTGACCACACGGGTAGGCGCTGTCTCGTCATTCGTAAACAAGTCATTTCTATTGAGATCCCAAGTGCACAGCAGAGGGAGGCCTGAATAGGAGTTACATGCTCCCTCTTACGCGTTCCAGTTGAGAGGCAAGTAGCAGCATTTTGAACTGAAGATATTTGCGGGAGGACCGTATGACTACAAAGAAAGATGGGAATTACGTTCCCCACATTAGGTCTCACCTGAACACGATGGGGAAGCGTTCCAGATCCAGCAGCTTGACAATTACGAGGTACGCCAGGCAGCCTTTGGACTCGGCCAGCTGCGTTTTGTCCATCCGGATGTCCTTCTTCACCGTGCTGAAGAACAGAAGCTCTGCCGCGGATTCTCGAATTGCAGCTAAAGTTGCCTGCGGCATCCAAACGCAAGTTGATGGAGGAAATGAAAACTTGTTGAGTTTTTCCACCTGTTGCCTCACCACGATGTGTGACGCGAAGCGCCACATGGGCGACGTTCTCGTCCCTGGAGTCAGTGAAGCCTCCAGCAAAGGTTCTCTGAGGCTCCTCATGCAGCTGCACGAACACGGAACAACACGGAAACGTCTGTGGGCTCGGTGTCATCTCTTGGAATGATTCAGATTTCGTTCATAAACTTCAAACAACCATGTGTGTTTCTAGTCCATTTCTGGAGGTGCTGAAGTAAGTCGGTGTCCCAGCACCAGACCAATTTTAGTCTCACAGTACCCCAACTTTAATTTCATTTGAATTTAAAAACAACGTTACTCTGCTAGGCTTATGTGCAAAAAAATTCCGGGAAATTCAAATCTTCAGTCAGAAGTCAATTTGTGCAGTAGTAGAGAAAATCCTTTTCGTCCAACGTACAAGTTGAGCAGCTCCATCTTGATCTGGCGGCGCTTCCCTGCGTCGTCGTTCCTCGCCTCCTCCACGAAGGTCTCGGTGAAGGCGCTCATGGCGTCGCAGCAGCGGCCCAGACCAAACCGGTCGTCCTCCTCCCACCGCTCGCTGTAGGGCACCGGCAGCCGAGCGAGCTGCTCGTGCAGGACCCTCAGCGCCGACCCCAGCGAGGACGCCCGACCCTCCTCCAGCCTCAGCAGCCCTTTTCCGGAACAACGCGCTTCAGTGCTTATGGCAGCAGGGGGAGCCACGGAACTGCGTCATAACTACCCGTTTGAAGATGGCTGACCACGACCACCAGGGTCTGGGAAATTGCATCCGGATCGGCGTCTTCCATCACGTGCAGCAAGCTCTGCAGGACTTCATCCGGTCTGCAGGTCTACATGACAGAACGAACCAGAGGACACTCGTCCATCTTGTCACGCTCAAGTTCCGACCCACCGTGGTCACGTGCGCGATGGCCGCCTGGACGTGATCGCAGCTCTTCCGGTTCTTCGAGGCTTCCTTCACCAGCGGGGCCAAGAGGACGCAGCCCATGGACTTCACCATCCTCTAAGGGAGAAAAATGACAGCAACCGGATCTTGTCTTCTTACTTCATTTAAAGTGATGTCAATGGCCCAGTTTGACCAAATCAAAAGTTCCACCAGGGACGGATTACGAAGGTTCCGCAGGTTGAGACTTGTCCTGGCTTACCTGATTTTTGTCATCTTGAAGGAAGTTGAGGAAGTGCTCGGTGTCTCCCCGAGTGAGGCACGCACGTCCCAAGTGGTTGAAGTGCTGCCGGTCCTCTGGTGTCAGTTCATCCTCGGGGGTGTCTCTCTAGAAGAGGACAAAAAGATGACGTCTGCACCTTCCACCTTCAAATTCTTCACAAATGCAGATCTTTGAGGGGCTTTCCCATTTTCAAAACCTCGCCATCCCTGTGATCCCCCCTCCCTCCCCCAAAAGCCAAGTTCACTTAGCAATATAAAATTGAATAAGCATATCATATATGTCATGAGTGTCTTAAGAATCCATACCCAAAAAGATGCAAAATGTCATTTTTCTAAAGCAGGCTTCAAGGAAAAAAATAAATAAAAAAATGCTCGTAGAGGTTTTGTCCGATTACCAAAATTGAACCGTGATGATTGTTAATTGGCCAACTTTTGGTTTTTCCCCATTGTGGCAGTTTAGTTGCAGTGTCAAGTATGAATATCACAATAATGCCGTTAGCTTCATAGCATGAGGAGCTAAGTTTATATTTCAACATGACTTACCCATCTCTGGATGAGGTCGTTCACCTGCCCCTCATCCATCATCGCCGTCACCTCTGTCCTCTCGGGCAATCCTTTGAGCACCATGTTTTTATCGCGGCACAGCTGGCGCGGCCGTCACGAGTGTCAGAACCACGGCTCGTCCGGGCAAACCGCTCCCGTTGCCTCGATCCGCTCCAAGAGGAACACCTTCCTAAACCTCTTATCTGCCTTTGTGCTCTAAGAGGATTACTCGCTGTGCTCGCGCAACACGCTTGGAGGTTTCTGGAAGGATCCGAGGAACCACTCGAGAAAGTGACACAATGTGGCAAGCGCCCAGTTTGAAAATTTCCACGGTGACTTCGTGACTGCACTCTTGGGGGGGGGGGGCGACGTGTTACCGGAGAACAGGAAGTTTAGGGGGCCACGTTCTACTTCAAGAAAGTGCTTTTACGTCTTTTAAAGAGACACACACCGTAGGAAAAAAGTATTGGGACGTGTGGATCAACCACCTGCAGAAAGTGTCGTCGGGAGCGAGGAAGGACTGCGTCAGAATGGTTTTGTCCATATTACAAAAGATGATAGGATAGGATGGAAAATATTTCAGCAGTCAGCTGATTCCTTCATCTCTTGGTCATGGTCGTGTGTGAAAGGAGGGTGTCTCAATGTTCGTTTTTCCATATTTTGGAACAGGATCGACATGATAGTCATGTTTGTTAAATGTGGCAATGTTTGTGTCCGGAAGAGATTGAAAAGTGTGTCTTGTGCTGCAAAATCAGTTTTACCGGTCAGGTACAAGAAAGCGATTTCTGATTCTCGATGTACCGGACCAGAGCAGACTAGACTAAGAGTGAAATCGTGAGGTTATTGCTTCTTATTTGCTTTTGGAAACCGTTAAGGACGGTGCGTGGACATTTTTGTCCAAATAATAGAATAAGACAAGACGGGATGGACAACATTAAAGTCAGGTGTGTTTGTTCTCAACATTTGCGGCCATATGGAGCAATCGGACAAGATCAAGATGATTGATTGATTTCCCCCTAATGGAATGAACAAGCTGTCGCACAAAAAAAAAAAACCAAAATGACTTTCCAGCCTTTTGTACTGACCACAAAAGGCACTAAGACTCGAGTTCATCCCTCCCGTAGCGCGTTCATGTGTGTGTGTGTGTGTGTGTTTTGGATTTGTCTGACAATAGAAGGACAATCACGGACTTCCTGCTTATTCCCGTCCTGATTTTCCGTGAATGGGCCGCGGCGGTGCGTGTTTGAACGATGGGATTTGGGAAGCATCTGCCGCTCGTCTCCGCGCCGGCCGACCGACGCCTGCCACAAAAGCAAATACAAGCGCAGCTTGCGCTACTTAATTAGAAGCTGACGAGGAGCTTGTTTCCACAGCGCTGTCAATCTTATTATTATGCTTACATAATGGCTTTAGGGACAACTGGCGTACAGTATTGTACAAGAAACCTGAACCCAACATTTTCGAGCACTCCTAATCTAAACAACGACTTTACGTACATCATTTTAACGTCTGTTCGATTTGGTTTGTTTTTTGGACACCGTTTTACTTATTTTTTGATTACCATAATTCCCGGCCTACAAGAGCGCACCTGGTTATAAGCCTCACCCGGTACATTTGGAAAGGAAATACCATTTGGTACATACATACGCTGCAGCTGTGTAAATGCCGAAAGTGCCCACATTTGAAACACGAGATATTTACAAAGAAAGACGGTACACAGAGTTTAACGCTAGTGCGGCGCTAACGCTAGCGCAGCACTGACAGGGCTGGTTTAAAAAAAAAAAAAAAAAATTACCGGTAAAAATCACTGAGTCTCGCCAGTAACACAGCAGCAACACTCTATCAGAGTGCTAACGCTAGCGCAGCACAAACATGGCCGGTAAAAGTCACTTCCTCGGCACATATATTCCACCGGTCTTTTCCCCTGGAATGCCCCCTTGCGGGCGTTTAAAAAAAAAAAAAAATGCACAAACAAATGTCATGGCAGCATTTTGGTTTGAAGTGTGTATTTTGGTCATTTCAGGGGGTCACTAAAGATAAATGAAATCTTAGATTAATTTCCCCAAATGTCTTTTGTGTGTACGACAAAGGTCCCACCCTGAAGATTGCCACAGATTTCCTCCAAACTGTGTAAATGGAGTCATTCTCCTCAAACGGCTTCTATTTTTAAAAATTTGCTTTGCTTATGTAGCGCACGGTCCCAGGGGAAACCCTCCGAGAGTCGGAGAAAGCGTCGAGCGCATTTCCTCGGTGACCTTTTAGCGAGAGCCCGGTTTTAAGTGAACGCTTTATCCAGTCCACTTCCCTCACGGGCCTCTGCAGACCGACCGCCAGCAGCTCGCCTGTCGGGTAAAAAGAAGTAAAAAAAAAAAAAAAAAAAAAAAAACACGACGACAACAAATAAAAAAAACAAGTTGATTCTCTCCTGGGGCTCCACTTAAGCTACACTGCAGTTTTCTGAAAATCTCGTCAAAGCGCTCACAAGCTCCAGCTAGCGGCGAGTCATAATTGATGTGGTTCGTGTTGAAGTTGGAGTTCATCAAAAAATGTATTGTGGTTGTGGCCATTCCAAGTCCATCATCATTGTAGTGAATCGTGATTTTTGTCGTGTATGTTTGAGTGAATCATATCTCATCGTAATTGGATTGATTCGTATTGAGTGATTTGTGTTGTGATTGCATCGTACCAAATTGTGAATATTGCGAAAATTATTTTCTCATAAGTGTATAGACTCGTCTTGTACCATACGTGATTGGTGTGACTATCGCGTCGTAATGGGAGTGTGTCATATTTGGAGTGAATCATATTGCATCATCATCAATGGGGTCATTTGTATCGCATTATAGTTTGATGGAATCGTTTCTTACTCTAACCGGAGTGAATCCTTGCTAAGATAATCATATCGCATTGTAATTGGATTTTATGGAACATTCACGTCATAACTAAAGTGAATTTTATCACAAACATATTGTAAGGTAAGAGTCTCGGTCCTTTGGAATCATAATCAAAGTACACCATAGGGCGGCGGAATGGAAGATGTTTCTCATTGTAATTCGAGGAAATTGCGCTTGGCGCATCGCATTTGAACGCGATGTCAATTTTATCACGTTTGTTGTTGTAGTGAATCGTATCATATCATAATTGCAGGGGATCGCGACTCATTGTAAACGAATAAATGCTACTTGGAAGGACTGACAGTTGATTTTATAGCGTCGTGACTGACTGGTGTGAATCGTATCACATCTTCTCCTTCTTTTCCTTTCGGCTTGTCCGGTTAGGGGTCGGCACAAGGTGTCATCTTTTTCCATTTAAGCCCATCTCCTGCATCTTCCTGCCTGAACACCGATTGTCCTCGTGTCCTCCCTCGCAACATCCATCAACCTGTTCTTAGGTCTTCCTCTCGCTCTCTCTTCCTTGGCAGCTCCATCCTTACCATCCTCCTACCAATTTCCTCACTTTCTCGCCTCTGAACATGTCCAAACCATCGAAGTCTGCTCTCTCGAATCTTGTCTCCAAAACATCCAGCTTTGGCTGTCCCTCCCTCTGCAGAGCTCATTTTTAATCCGGTACAACCTGCCAGAAGCTCAACATCATCATTTCGGCCACCTCCAGTTCTACTTCCTGTTGTTTCTTCAGTGCCGCCGTCTCTAATCCGTCCATCTTGGCCGCCCTCACCGCCGTTTTATACATTTTTCCCTTCTTCCTAGCGGCGACTCTTCTGTCACATAGAACCCCAGACACCTTCCGCCAAGTGTTCCAACCCCACTTGGACCCGTTTCTTCACTTCCTTTCCAGACTCTCCGTTGCTCTGGATCGCAGACCCCAAGTATTTGAAGTCGTCCACCCTCGCCATCTCTTCCCCCTCCGCCCCTCTCATTCACGCGCATATATTCCGTTTTACTTCGGGTATGTATCTTGACTGCACCGTGTCAAGACTCGTATCGCAGTCAACGATGGGAGATTCACGCTTTTGCGACCTTCCTTCCGGCTTTTGGTGCGCTTGCCTGCGTTGTTTTTGTTGTCACCATACGTGTCAGAAAGATGGCCAACCGAGTGTAACGGAGATGATTAGACTCATCGTTTGCTGCCGGAATATCTTCTAAGGGGCGGGCCGAGGTATTGGGGGGGGGGGGTTCGCGGCGACACCCCCGGTGGGCCCGAAAGCTAATGGAGTTGGGGGTCTCGCCAGGGATGCTACCGACCTATGGCCCCTTTTCGTGGGCAACAATTGCAGCGAGGGGCTTGGCCGTTGTTTACTGGCCACATCTCCGTAATCCCGCCTTGCGAAAACTCCCAGGCGACGGCCACGGCATCCGTCGGCCATCGAGCGAGGCGCCGAGGATACGCGGTGTGAGATCTCGCCATCTCCACCGCGACTGTCCGTGTCAACTTGTCGCCGATCAATACGCGCAGACGCTCGCTCGGGCTCGACAAGGTGGCCGCCGCGGGATCCCTGACAAGCGCCGATCGATACGGCTGTGTTCCGAATCCCTCCCCGTCCGCTGCAGTGTGTCCTATAGAGCGAGTGCAGATTGTTCCCTATGTCAACGTCAAGTGTCTTCCGTGATGCTTTGCGCTGCTAGAGAAAAATAATTTCCCACTTTTGCTGGTTACTCTTATGAAAATATCTTTAACATGCTAAGAGTAGTTTTTATTTATTTTATTTTTTTCACAAAAAGGTGGCCTTTGGCCTGTCGTTGCTCGTGAACAACTGAGCCCCCTTTTACACCCAATCACGAAACTCACCCGTTTATACTTCAGTTGTTCACCTGTGGAACGTTCCAAACGTGTTTTTTGAGCATTCATCATCTTTCCCAGTCTTTGATTGCGTCTGTGTGAGCTTTTTTTTTTTTTTTTTTAAGTTGTCGGCATCAAGTTTGTGCTACGAGAATATTTCCAAAAGGAAACAATCATCTTAATCAGTTTGGACAATTATTTTATTTTGTAGTTTATTCAGGCACCACGGTGGATCAGCTGGTAAAGCGTTGGGCTCACAATTGGGGTTCAATCTCGGCCCCCCTGTGTGGAGTTTGCATATTCTCCCCGTGCCCGCGTGGGTTTTCTCCGGGCTCTCCAGTTTCCACCCACATCCCCAAAACTGTCTAAATTGCCCATAGGTGTGATTGTCCAAATGTGCCCTGCGATTGGCTGGCAACTCGTTCAGGGCGTACCCCGCCTCCTGCCCGTTCACTGCTGGGATAGGCTCCAGCCCTCCCCGCGACCCTCGAGAGGATAAGCGGCAAAAAAAAAAAAAAATGGATGGATGGATAGTTTATTCAATTAGTTGAAAAGGGTTTTGGAATAAATTATTTCACTTTTATTTATATTTGACAATGTCATAACGTCATGAAATTGAGGTTTGTAAATCATCGATCTGCTCTGAAATTTATTTTGGAAGGTATGGCAACACAAAACCTGTCCCAAATTTGTACTTGTAAATTTGCGGCGCGCTTGCCGACGCTGAAATTGCCCGGCGTCGTCCCCGAGGGGGACCGATCGAAGATGTTACATGCGAACCGGCTGTCAAGACGATTCCGTCAGCCTCTGTTTAAAGATGCTGACACGCCGTGTTTAGGGTCCCGATGTCTTGTTGCAAGTGATGGGAGGCTTTTAGTCCCTTTCCCCCCCCCCACCCCCAAACTGCCTTTCCCCGTTTAAGTGTTCACTGGAGTGCGACGATTCGCGTTTCACCTGCCACACGCGTCTCCTGATACCTCCCGTCTATCCGAGCCTTCGTTTTCAGGTCGTCTGCCCGCAACCCTTTGACTTTAATTGGAGAATTTTTCTCCCTCAAGTTTGCTTGAAAAGAATACATTTTGATTTTCAACTCGCAAACATGAAGCTGATTTCTGTCAAAGCCCTTCAAGGACGGGCCAAAGGTTGAAACCCAAAATGAGTCGTTTTGCTCCAGTGCTTTGGCCACATTGCACCGCCCAAGGCTCAACTTGATGCCAATTTAATTTATCGGTTTACTATACTTTGTCTTTGAAGAACTCCAGAATTGTCCAAAATACCTTTTTGAAATGTCTGCTTCAAACCAAATTGGCAAAAATGCACCACAGACACCGGTGAAAGAGGAACTTTTTTAGCAATTTAGCATCGTCCATCTCCCTTACATCCACTTGAATTATTGCTTTGGAGTAAAAGTACTTTGTAGTGGCAGTTTTGCAGGTCCATCCATCCATTATCTGCCGCTTCTCCGGGTTGGGCCGCGGGGGAAGTAGCTTCAGCAGAGACACCCAAACTTCGCTTTCCCCAGCGACTTCTTCCAGCTCCTCCGGAGGGATCCCGAGGCGATCCAAAGCCAACCGAGAGACTACGTCTCTCCAGCGTGTCCTGGGTCGTCCTTGGGGTCTCTTTCCGCTGGGATGTGCCCGGATCACCTCACCGGGGAGGCGTCCGGGAGGCATGCGGATCAGATGCCCCGGCCACCTCATCTGGCTCCTCTCAATGCGGAGGAGCAGCGCCTCGATACTGAGCCCCTCCCTGATGGCCGAGCTTCTCTCCCGTTCTCTAAGGGACAGTCTGGACACCCTGCAAAGGAAACTTTTTTCGGCCGCTTGTATCTGGGATATTGTTCTTTCAGTCATGACCCGCAGCTCATACCTATAGGTGACGGCAGGAGCGTAGATCGTCTGGTAAATTGAGAGCTTCAATACAAAGTCCGTATCACTGCAGACGCTGCACCGATCCGTCTGTCTATCTTCCGCTCCATTCTTCCTTCATTCGTGAAGAATTTTCCCAAAAAGATACTTCCCAGCTGTTGATTGCCCTCGTCAGTTCAGGTTCACTGTCAAACTCAACATTAAAGCCACAGAAAGTCAGACATTTTGCTTTGAGGCGGAGATGTTAGGCCCATTTTCTGGGATTCTTCAAGAAGAAACTTTTGTCTAAATGTTTCCATATTCAAAGCACGTACAATGTCACGAGCAAGACTTGTCCACTACCGAGAGGGGCGTGGCCACGCCGCCGCTCACAGCTGTTTCACATCGGGACTGTAATTCGACGGTTATTTAAGTTGCAGTTTTTGTCACTGGCATTTGCCGGTTCGTTGCCTTGCGTTAATGAGTTGCATTCACCGCCGCATCGAGGCGTAAGTGAGAGTAGCCCGAGTCACAGCGATTCTGTGCCTTTTAGTTCAATCTTGTCCCGTTGAGTTAGTTTGCGTCAGAGTCACCAAACCCTTGCTGTATGTCTTTTGGATCCCGCCTAGCCTAGCGTTTCTGTACCTCTGCCTTGTCGGACTGCTATGTATGCTATGTATGCATGACCCAGTTTCCGGAATAAACTATGTTGAGCATTATGCCTCTGCCTCGAAATCCTGTGTTTGGGACCGCCCCCGTACTGGAGGTTTGTGACATAAAATAGATATTTGCTACATTGTAAATTGGTTATTGGAAGCTTGACAACGTAATATTTTGTGGGCACCCACAAAAAACCTTCAAGAACCCCAACCTGAAAAAGACCCAGGATGTCAGCCATTTTTGTTTTGAGCGGAAGTGTTCGACTCCTTGTCAGCTTACCTTTGAAAGATTTTTGTCTGACTGCTAGCTAACTTTAAAAAAGTGTCGCCGTTGGTGAGGTTTTGACCAAAGCTGGAGTTGATGAAGAAAGCTTTGCAGGGCGGGATCAGATTCCGGTCGGCCTCATCAATGTTTCAAAGGATGCCAGAGGGAGAATGGGAGAGCCGCTGCACTGCTGCGCGATCCATTTCTTTCCACTGCCGCTTCGTCGTCCCCCCTCCCGTTCAATCGCAGCATCTCTCGTGTGCGGGGAGTGTGTTAAAAGCAGATTTGCTCCCGCTAAAAAAAAAAAGTCGAGGGGTTGAAACAGCCGAATAGCGGGAGCCCCTCCCCGCTTGCGCGGACCCCCGTGCAAGTACTTCTTCCCGGTGGCGGGCTTTGATCCTGCCGCAGTGTGACACATGACCACACAAGACCCCCGGACGGGCATTAGCGCAGGCTTCAGCACACCCGACATCCGGCGCCGCTCAAATCATTCATTAAATCAGAACACAAAAAGTAACTTTACTTGAATGCCCGCCCATCAATATTTGATGGCGGCTGAGGATGAATCGTTTTTTTTTTTTTTTTTTTGCACCGCTGGCGGCGTGAATATTTCAGGGAGATTCATCGGCGACATCGTCGCGCCGGCTCTCAAAAAGTAGCGTCGGCCTCATTTACATTCGTACGTTTGCGTTATTTATTTGAGCCAGCTAATGCGCACGCACGTGCGTGTGGGGATTACACGCGCTAATGCGACGCAAACGTCTGAAAGTGACGACGACAATTGTTTTCGGAACACGTGTCTGAACATTAAACATGATTTGCATACATCAATTCCCAACTGGAATGAAATAATTTGTGATTAAAAACCTGATTGGACAAGTAGTTGGTGACATTACCAATTACAATTACTGAATGAAGTTGATTTGTGAGGGGGGGGGGAAATGTTTTAAAAGTTGTATTTTTATTAAATTAAATTAATTAAAATCATATTTTTGAAGTTGTGGTCTATGGGGTAAGAAAAATGTTTTTCAAGTTGTCATTTTAAAAGTTAATTTCTTTTGAGGAAAAGGTCCTTTTTCTTAAAATATATATATACACACACATTTCTGAGTGTATTTTTCACATTAACACAATGAAACAATCTTACAATATCTTGGAAAAAATGTAAACCTGTTTTTTTTTTTTTGGGTGTAATTCGCCCCATGTTTCACATTTTTTTCATTTCGCCGACTTGTTTTAATGCACACGAGCAAAGACTTTTCGCCTGTGATTGCCACAAAGTTAGCGTGCGAGTAGCTCGCGTTCTCTCCCCTGCCTTCCCATCTTCGCTCCCTGTTCACCGTGCATACCACCACCCGCATTTCGCGCTCATTTTGTCGCACAGATTATTTCAAAAGTTGATCGGGTGGGCCAGAAAATGTGGGACTGAGGCTCGAAGGTGCTCGGCCGGCACGCAATCATCTGCTGATATCCGATGCTAAATGAAGCGGCTAAACACGCGCGCTGCCCCTCCAGACTCACGCTGTTCAGGGCCCCAGACCCGACTAATGGAAAGCTTTCAAGATGGCCGCAGAGAAATGTCGGCCCTCTTTTGGCCCCCACTGATTTCTCGTGTGTGTGTGGAGTCTTGGATTTGGAATCACTCACACACAAGCACCTTGGGGCATGCCATTATAAACAAGTCTAAGGACTGAAAAGGCCGACACGCTCCCCTAAAACTCTGACACCACCCCCCCTTCCCACCACCACCACCACCACCACCCACCAACCCACCCAAAACATCTCAGATCATCTTTCCCCAATGAAATAAAGAAAATGCCATTATTCTGTCCCGGCACCATTCAAAAAATGTCTTTTTTTTTAAATCAGAAAAATAGTTGTACGTTATCAAAAAACCTTGCAACAAACAGACCGTAATCACAGATTGTACGAGGTTTGTGAATCATGATTTCCCGCTTCAATGCCCATTGACATTGCGCCACCGGTGTGCGAGCTTTGGCCACCGGGGGCAGCGGAATACAGACGTGCATAAAACCCGAAGAAGAGTTTCACAGCTAAATGATTCAGCCAGCTGCGGTACAAGTTCTTTCTTTGAGTTGGACCAATCATACGTTGTATGTCAAGTTGGTATAACAACTTTGGTGCTAATTTTGTTAGCCTGGCTATGGTGGTATACATTAGCATTGTGCTAGCAGCCTTTCGTTAGGTGGTTAGGTTAGCTAACTTCTTACTGCCAATAAGTATTTTCCGACATTTTCTATGCACCAAATTATGAGTTTGTGTGGGTCTACCGGATTTCTTCATTTTATTAGCAATTGAGCGTTTTTTCCGTGAGTGTATAATGCTAACATCAAGCTACTAGCGCGCGTAGCTTCACCTTGAAATAAAACTAAGCAGTTTTCCGCATTTGAATCCCTGCAAAATGAACATCTTTGCCTTTCCCGAGGTCTGTTTTGTACTTTTCGGTAAACTCACGCTCGCTTATTAGCTTTCAAAATGTATAAAGTTTCTTCCCAAGGCTGTTCGTCCATCTGCATATTAATTTCAACGTGCGCTGCCAGTACCGCAATGCGTTTTTGCGGGTGTGTGCGCGCTAAAGGTATAAAGTAGCAGCGTTAAACGGCGATATGGAGGTCGACGTGTCTCTTCTTATTATTATTTTCATGCTCGCTCTTCTTTTCTTTCTGCGGCGTCATGAATTATTTGTGCGCGCGCCTTGTTGCAGTACTGACAGCTGCTTTGCAATGTTTGTCACATGAGGTGAATAATGAATAAGCCTCCATGTTGGAGGAAATATGTGGGGTGGGGCGGGGGGGGGGGGGGGGGGTTTCATGTGTACGACCCAAACTTTGCAGAACTCTTTGAATCCACCGATTGAGTTAATCAGTGCCGTGAGTTCGCGGGTTCCGTGCCCAGAACTCGTCAGACCTGCACAAAACAAAGCAGAGCAAATATTATGACAACACACAAACAAGCCGCAGAGTCGCCCGGGGGGGGGGGGGGGGGTGGTCATCATCACAACCTCACTCTTTGTGTTTTCGACTAATCAGCAGCTTGTCTCTTTACAGTCAAGCGAGCGACCGAACGTCTCTGTCGTCTCTTTTGCATAAACGCCACGCTTAAAAATCAACTAAACGACGCTTTCGGTTGTGCCGCTTGGGGAAAAAAAAAAAAATCACAAAAATTTCTGATCGTATGAGGATAAAAATGTTATTTATGGGAGAAGTAAACAAATTTCAAAAATGTCAAACTTTTCAAGCACAAAAGTTTGATTTCCTCCAGAATGCCCCGCCCCCTTGCATCTTAGAAGGTCAATTTTCTTCAAATGATACTTTAGTGAAAAAAAGAAGTGGATTTATTATTTTTTCATGATCTCAGGCTAACTTTGCAATTATTTGAAATGTATTTCACGCGCATTTCCCAATTTACAGTAGCTCTTTTTTGTGTGTGTGTGTGTGTAAACCGTGGTTAATAAAAGATGTTTTTTTTTTTCCCCCCTCAGCCAGAAGTGGTCCATCCCGAGCCGGGCCGTGATTGATTTGTGCACGTGGCCCGAGGCATGGCGGGAATGTGGTCACCTTTAATGGAAGCTTTTTTTCTTTTACTTTCTCCCCCCGCCCTCCTCCTTCCTCTGGGGAACATGAAATGTTAAACATAATAATAATAATAATAATAGCTGTAAGATATCTTCGTCCTTCTCCTCAAGCTGTGCTAACGTGTTTTATTTCCACACGTCTGGCTCTCCCTCTTCATCACGTTCCGAATTGCTGCTCTTCTTCTTTTCTTTTTCTTCATCTTTGCGGCCCTTAAAATATTGAAAGCGGCTCCGCAGGCGCCGTGCGTGTTGACCAAATGAGGCGTGAGGAGGCAAAATCTCAAAATGTCACTCACTGATTTCAATCACAAAATGCCATTTCAAGCAAAAAAAAAAAAAAAAAAAAAAACGACTTTTGTTCTGACGTTTTTCATATGATTGTTCTGAAACGTGTTTTGTTGCAATTCAGCAGATAGTCGTCGCCCGCTTCTTGACGGGGGTGCAATAAACTTTGGGGAGGGAACAATTTTTAAAGCAAACAAAAGAAATCAGCGTTTTGTTGCCGTTGCAAACGCGAGGCCCAAGCGGGCAAAACAAACGTGGCGCACGTGCAACGCAATCACGGCAAAAATGGCTTTTCTTCCAATCTGAACCGGCCAGCGAGACGAATGCAAAGCTCGGCACATACCAAAAATAATAAAAATAAAAACCTTCTTCAATCCTTTTTTCATTTTCTGCAAATTCATGTTCTAAATGACAATGGAAACAATTTTTGGAAGTTATGTTGTCAGTACTTTTCCAAAAAAAAAAAAAAAAATCTGAGAAACTGAACGATTCCGCCGTTATCATCAATTATCTTTGGGTTTTTTTGTTTTGTTTTTTTTTTATGTATTTTTTTTTTCATTTTTGAGTCAACAATGCAAATTTATTGTCCTAATTTTTGTAGGTTTATTGTTAAATAATTTTGAATTAAATCACAGGACTTATTATATTATTTGAGGCAACTTTGTTTATTAACAATTTAATATGTATTGTCTTGCTGTCTGCGCCCGCATTATTTCTTTATACGCTTACTAAAGTTGATGATTTTTAATTGTAACTAAATTTTGAGAAATGTTATCGTATTTTTATTTTTGAATAAATATGTGTGTTGAAGTTTGGTTTGGGGTGGGGAGGTGTTGCCGTTGCCTCATTTTTTTTTCATTTTGTTTTTCCACATTTCATGTTTTTTTTGCATTTGGTCAAACCAGGCCTGAAGGACTAAAAATTAAAAAAAAGAAAAGTAAACAAGTGCTGAAGGGTGAGAAAGGGAAGAAAAACAAAATCTTCCGAGCTGACTTGATGTTTTGCCAGCATGACTAAAGAAGCCGAGTGACAACAAACACAAAAGATTGCCATCTTTTTCTTTTATTTTTTTTTTTCTCGGTGTGTTTCTTAATCAAACAAAATGAGGAATGACAAGAAGGGGGAATCTGCTCGTTTTGATATCGTGACCATATTTTGCCAAAATGAAACGGAGATCGAAAGATGCAGCTGCGATGGCGCGAAGTCTGGAGAAGTGAAAGGGGGAGAAAAAAAAAAAAAAAATCTTCTCTCATACTTGAACCGCAAACATGTCCGCCCGTGAAAATGTGCCGTGCCCAATTATGAGTCCCCACATTGATACGGAAATATAGATGAGTCTTTGAAAAAATGATACAGAGACAATATCAACCAGTATATCGGAACATTTTGATGAAATGTTATTTAGGAAAATACCGTAAATAACCAGGATGGAGGACGCAGTGTCCTACAATTGCTCCTGTCGCAGTCGTGTGGTTATCGGCGATACCAGCTGGGTTTTTACATGGTATCGTATCGTTATTGCGAATGAACGGACGGATGAATCGATATCTCGGGTCCGCGAAATTTGTGAACACGCCCCCACATTAACCATCGTGGTACCAATACATCTGAAACGGTCATTTTTAATTATGCTTTGTTGAAAATGATTTTTCAAGCATGGATATCAATATCTATATCAATGATACACGGCGATATCAAAGCTTTTGAAAAGTCTATTGTTAATACTCCTTTACTCAAGATGTCTTCAGGAATAGATATCAATATCTGTATCAAGATAAACATTTTTTACTTGTATGCATAAGAAAATTTGTGGCGCGCTCCATTTCTTACCATGCGAAGTACTGTAAGTACGCTTGAAACGTCTGTTGTTAATCTTCCTTTAATTGCTTTTCATATCGATATCGGTATCAGCGATACAAAGCTTGCATCGATAATTACAGACGTGGTCCGTTGTGACGTCACTACTTTTGACAGGTCCATTGGTAATAATCCTTTACTCAAGATGGCTTAAAGAATTGATATCAGTATCTGTATCATGATGAACTTGTATTTTACTTGTATGGATGAGAAAATTTGTGGCGCGCTCCATTTCATACCACGCGATGTACTGCAAGTACGTTTCAAATGTCTGTTGTTCATCTTCCTTTAATTGATTTTCATATCAATATTGGTATCAGCGATACAAAGCTTGTATCGATAAGGACAGATGTGGTACGTTGCGATATCACTACTTTTGAAAGGTCTATTGTTAATCCTCCTTTACTCAAGATGGCTTAAAGAATTGATATCAGTATCTGTATCAAGATGAACTTGTATGGATAAGAAAATTAGTGGCGCGCTCCATTTCATACCACGCGATGTACTGTAAGCATGTTTGAAAGGTCTGTTGTTAATACTCCTTTATATGCGTTTCATATTGATACAAATATCGGTATCAGCGATACAAACGTATCGATAAGGAGCGATGCGGTACGTTGTGACGTCAGTACTTTTGAAAGGTCTATTGTTCCTTTACTCAACGTGTTTTTAATAAAAAAAGAGTCCATATCGGTATCAGCGATACCAACCTGGATTACTTGTGATATCGCCGTTCAATACATTCCCAATATGGATTTGACTTGTCCATCAGACGGGGACGATACCGGCCGAGCGCTGGACTGTGTGCCCACCCGCGACGACGACGGGGAAGCAGAATTGAGCTCTGCCTGTGCCGTCACTTGATGCCGTGCTGCGTGTCCTTGTGCCTGCGCAGGTCCACCTTCCGCTGGAAGCCTTTGGTGCAGAGGTGGCAGGCGAAGGGCTTGTAGCCGCTGTGCTTGCGACTGTGCGTGATGAGGTTGGAGCTCTGGCTGAAGGCCTTCCCGCACACCTGGCACTTGTGCGGCTTCTCGCCCGTGTGGATGAACGTGTGCTTCTTCATGTCCGACTTCTGGTGGAAGCGCTTGCCGCAGTACTGGCAGGCGTAGGGCCGCGTGTCCGAGTGGATCAGAAGGTGCGTGGACAGCGTGGACGAGCGCTTGAAGCTCTTGCCGCAGATCTTGCAGTCGAAGCTTCTCTCCTGCGACGGGGGCACGAAGAGTTCGTCAGGTCAGCGGGGTTGTGTCACGTCGTACGATTGGGGGGGGGGGGGGGTTAGTTGCGAATGCGCGACGGTTTGCTTGAAAATCACAATGGGGAAAAAAAACTTGCTTTGCTTTAAATAAAAAAACCGAAACGTATTTTGTTTATTACCGAACCATTGGCTCAGGTCAATATTATAGTTGAGATGTGTTAAAAGAATGATATTTTGCTGTTGAATTGGTGGAAAACGCAAAGCATAAAAAGATTCTGTAAAGCCGGCCACTTCCCAGAGTGCATTGCGCCACGCAATGTTCAATTCTCCAAGTAATCGGGACGCTCGTTCCTGTACTTCATGTTTGTTTTAATCTGCCAATCGATGGCGTCGACGAACTTCACATTTGGTCTCCGTCACTTTGCAATTAAGTCGCAGTGAAAGTACACGTAGATTGTGTGCAAAAAAAAAATGAAACCATTTTTAAGATTACGGTGAATACTGGGTTCTCGAACGTCTCCGTTCTCGAACAAATCAGTTTTCGAAAGAAAATTTCGAGACTTCTTTTTTGCTTCTGATTTCGAACGAAAATCGGTACTTGAACACCCCCGACAAAACCCGGAAATAACATATCGCGCGCGGCCCGACCAGCTCACCCACGATGCACGTTGTTATTGTGTATGACGCAGCCTCCGTACGCAGATGTATGAAATATCGGTTTGGTTTTCGAACAAATCGGTTCTCGAACTGCCTTCTGGAACGGATTGTGGTTGAGAACCGAGGTTACAGTAAAAAAAAAAAAAATAAAATATATATATATAGAGAGTGCTATTTTGGGGGGAAAAAATGTTTTTTGAGCGGGACAGGAAGACATTAATGGCATTTCCATTTTAATTGGGGAAGATTTGTTCACAATATTTAAGATTTCAGTTATGAGCTCGTTCACAGAGGAAATCCAAGTCAGAAATAACGGCACTCCTGTGTTTTGATAACGTCGCAATATAACGATTGCGTGATCGCAGCCTTATTACTGCAATAATTTAACTTTGCATGGAGCAATGCACTCTTGGAATTTAACAGGATTTTTTTGTTTGTTTTTTTAAAGTTACTGCGTGTTTGTGTTTTGTAGCAGTTTTCTGTACATTCGGCAGAGCAATGTCATTCTTTTAACGTATTGCTCATGGAAATTTTGCGCGTGTCAATGGTTAAAATACATATTTCAAGGAATAAAATGTACATGTAAGTGTACAGTACTACTCCGCAATACTGTAAAGTGCTTAATAGCATAAAATGTGTTTGTACAGTTAGTAGGACTGTGGGAAAAATTAACAGGAATTTGGGGAGGGAAAGGCAGTCACCCCCCACCACCATCACCTCGGGGTTAAAGGTCACGCTGACCTGTGAGTGGACGGCCTTGTGCTGCTCCAGACTGACGGCGTGGCCGAAGGTTTTGCTGCAGATGGGGCACGCGAAGGGCCTGGTGCCGCTGTGGGAGCGCCGGACGTGGACCTCCAGGCCGTGCGGCGTGGAGAACACCTGCCGGGGCGGAGACAACATCGTCGTCATGACGCTGACGGGTCGAAAATACAGGCCGACGCGCGCCGGGCACATCGGCTCCGTTTCAGCCAATCACGCGCCGTGATCTCGTCACGTACGTCTTGCGCTCGTCATTTACGTTCAAAGCGCAATATTTAGCGTTTCAGTAAAAATAGGGTTGGGAATGTACTGATACCACAGTGTCAGTCATGCCATGATCCAAGCCGCTTATCCTCACAAGGGTCGTGGGAAAGCCTATCCCAGTTCGCTTCAGGCAAAAGGCAGACTTGACCCTGAACCGGTCACCCGTCGCAGGGCAGATAGCGACACCATCACTGAGCGGGAATTGATCCCACGCTGCCCGCACCAAAGGCAGGCGTGTGTACCGCTACACCATCAGTGACTACCTGAACTATCAACTATCAAGTACTCAGTACGTCCGCCGATACGTAAGGCAGGGGAAAAAAAAAAAAAAAAAGGGGGACATCGAGTAAGTTCTCCTTGTCAGTAGTTGGCGTTACACAAAATTGTCATTGGTTGAAAAATAAGGGCTCCGAATGCAGTACTGGTGAGTACTCAAGAGTGAATATTTGTAACGGTATCGATCTGGGAAAAGGAGCCTGCCTGATTTTGAAGAAAATTATTGTTCGTGCAGTTATGTGATGAAACGACGCTCAGTGAAAGACTTTTGGTGGATATTTTTTTTTCCTGAATTAGCCATCCATCCATTTTCTTTGCCGCTTATCCTCACGAGGGTCGCGGGGAGCGCTGGAGCTCATCCCAGCAGTCATTGGGCAACCCTGAACTGGTTGCCAGCCAATCGCATCCAATTAATGTTGCATGTCGTTAGGATGTGGGAGGAAATCAGAGTACTGGGAGAACGGGAGGGAAGAACTTGCAAACTCCACACAGGCGGGGCCGGGGATCGAACCTCGGTCCTCAGAACTGTGAGGCCAATGCTTTAGCAGGTGAGCTGAGGATTGTGTTACTCCTAATCAGATCCAATAGTCTAAATCAGAAAAATGTCTTTTGACCTGGCAACCAAAAATTAAGAAAATGAATTTGACTTAATTTACCAAAAATGGAAATTTCTCCTTTTGCTTTTAAACTCTTCACTGGTAAAAGTAGAAGTGTCGATTTCAATTCTGCATTGAAGTAAAAGAGTACGAAGAGACTCATAAATACATTTGAAAGAAAAATTATGAACTTCTACCGTCAATTCATGATTTGATGTGACAAAATTAACTTTTACAATTAGTTTGAAAATGTTTCAAAGGCTAAGCAAAGTGCAGATATCCCTTTGCAAACGTACAGCGTAAAAGTAAAAAATGCTCAGGAAAAAAAAAAAAAACATATTTTAAGCACGCTAAGGCCGAGATTTGATTTGAAAAATCTTCACTGATCACCAACGCTGTATTTTTCCATGTATTTATGCCAGCGGCGTCGAATGACAGGCAGAACCATGAAAAGTTCTTCCAGCGGGTGGCAGAAGCGCCACAATGAACTTTTTCGACCTCGTCGTGTTAGTTCACGTGAAATATGCAAATGACTGCGCGATTTGGCCACCGTTTGCGTTTCTGCATGACAGCGCCACTTCCTCCAATCTTGTCACCTTGCTGCACTTGACACACTTGTAGGCGCCGTTGAGCACCAGACTGGCGCAGCCGACATCCGGCGGGGCCTCGAAGCGGTGGGCGTGCAGGGGCCCCCCGTCGTGGAAGAGCAGCGAGGCGGCGGCGGCGGCTGCGGCTGGGTGGCGGCCGTACGTCCGCAGCGCCTCGTGCGCGTACGCGGCGGTCGGGTGGGGGCCGAGCACGTGCGCCCCCTGCTCCGCGTAGAAGCCGTGCACGGACGGGGCCGGGCCGGGATAGAAGACCCGCGCGGCGGGGTGCGGCGGCGGCGGCGGGTAGGCGCTCCAGTCGTACGGCCGGAAGGGGACCGAGAGGGCCGCCGACTCGTCCGCCAAAGGCGAAAACGATTTCAGCGAATCTACTGGAAGAAAGAAAGGGGAAAAAAAATACAGCAAAACCTTAAAACGCGTAAAATATGAACGTGGCATCGCAAATATTTCAATCGGAACCGACGCCGTCGGTGCGCTCACCCGGTGAGGCCGACGGCGACGGGGGCCTCCAGAAGCCCACGAAGCCCTCCTCGTAGGCCGGCGAAGGCGCGCGGGCGTCCGCGTTTGGGGACGGAGGCGACGGGTCCGCGGGCTCCGGTGCCTCCTGCGCGGGGAGGCTCCACGCGAGACCGCTCGGTTCTGGAGGGGGACACCAGCCGCCGCCGTCGCTCCGAGGATCTGCATCGCCGCCGTCACCCTCTGTGACATTGACAACGATAATCATAATAATAACAACACGAACGTTTTTTAATGTATGTTTGCAAATCTTACATTAAGAAACGTTCCTTTCAAACAGAGGGATCTAAAAGTCGTGTTTTTTTTTGTTTTTTTTATCTTTATTGCGTTGTGAAAATAAGTGGTGAAAATATAAACATACACATTACTGGTAAAATGTGTAAAAATCCAGGAGTAAAACAATATTTTGCACGACTAAAAACATCTATACAGTGATTCAACTCGATATTTTTACGTGTGATGTACGTTCAAATGTGCGCATCCACGGGGGGGGGGGGGGGGGGCTGCTTGGATTTCCTCATTTGCTAATCAACAATTTAAAAAAAAGAGTTTAAAAAGCAATTTTTTCGCTTACGCAATATTACAACCATCCCAGCAACAACAACAAAAACATCGAATAATTTGTCAAATTTGAATGAGAGTGCATTTACACACGTCGAATATTTCTTTTTACAGTAAACATATTTAAAGAACGCTCTTTTTTTCTTTTTGCTTTTGTGGCATACACGGAAAAATTTGTCATAATTTTGCGTTTTAGTGCAAACATCCACACCCGTGTTTACTAGAAACGTGGTTCGTTTCACAGTAAAAAAAAAAACAAAAAAAAAATTTACTCGACTTTTATGGCGATTAATATTTAGAAAACGTATCAGTGAGAAATACGAGCAATTCGTCATATTTTAAGATCAGATTGAACGTACACTCGGGTATTTCCCACGCACACACAAAAAGAAGTCAAATTTCAAAGCAAAAGAACGGACTTTTTGTCTGATTTTCCCTTTTGAAACGATCCAAACAAAATCGTCCGAGCGCGTTTGTTACCTGCGCGGCGGTAAGCGTGCGCCCGCTTGCTCTTGACCAGGAAGGACCGAGGCATCCTCGCCGCTGCCGGCGTCTTCTTCTTCTTCTTCTTCTTCCCCGCTCGTCTTCTTTTGCTGCCTTGGTGGCGAGGCCGCGGCCGCGGGAGCGCGCATGCGCGCACGCCAGGTGGCACGCGGACAGGTGACGCCGAGGAAGAGGAGGAGGAGGAAGAGGAGCCCCCAGGTGAATGACCCGCACACTTATTTATTGATGCATTTGTTGGGAGTCCAAAGAAGGGGGGGGCTCGTTTGACACCTGCGGATGCAACACCTCCACTCATTAGAATCTTGTTTTGTTTTTTTTTTAACAATGTCAGCAAAATAGTGTCGGGAAGAAAAAGTTTGACGTTTCAGACATATTTTGATTCTCGTTGCGCCCTGACTTGCGACTCGAGTTCATTTTCTGTGCGCTCATTTGGTCAATGTTCCCCGTCGCAATGAATTGCAATGTCCATGCTTTGCAGCCCCGCCCCCAACAACAACAACAGACAATAAAATCGTCACATCTTTGAAAAAAAGAAAAGAAAAACCGTATTAAAATTTCGTGGGAAGGTAGTAAACGCGAATGTGTGTGTGTTTGTTTTCACGGAATCGCCCGAAGTTCGCTGGGTTAGCGTCCAGCATTCCCGCGACCCTGGTGAGGATGAGCGGCTTGTAAAATGGATGGACGTAGCTCATCTTCGTCAGATTTTTGCGACTTTTCCACACAGTTGGCGAAACCAACGTTTCAATGCTGTTGTAAAATATGTAAAAAAAAAATGAAATAAAATACATCAGGGAAAAAAAATAATAATTCAACCCTGGAGAATCCATGGGGGGGGGGGTCACAATTTTAAGAGGATTTGGATGTCTTGGGTTCTCTAGGGTTAAATTCGCCACAGTAAATTCCTGTTTTGTTTGACTCCGGGGGGCGTGGCCTAATGAGTTGTTGTCAATCGGGTTATTGAGGATCAATTTGGGGGGGGGGGGAGGATACTACAGTATTAGTACTTTGTGCTCGTCCCGAAAGTTACCCAACGTGCGTGCGTGTGTGTGTGTGTGTGTGAGCCAGTTAATGCGTGAAAAATGAAGGACAAAAAAAAACCCAACACACACACACACACGAGGACCCGCGCACTCCCCAGCAGGCCCGTTTGCAGCTCGGGGGTGCGCGTGCACGTCGCGCGTGCTCGCCCGTGTCGCCAATCGGAAGGAGCAGAATCGCGACCGGATGCGAGCGGGGACGCGTGCCCGAGCTCGATTAGACTTCCGCTCAGCGAGAAGCCCGCAGATTAAAAACGTGCACGTGCACACGCCTCGGCGTTTCCTGCCAGACGCGCGCGCGCGCGAACAAACAACAAATACAGTAAATAAACGTAAAAGGTACTCACGTGCACATTTAATAACCACAAACACGTACACACGAAATCAGCACAAAAAATGAAGCTAAATTGATACACATAAAACTAACAGAAACACACACACACTAACCAGACAAAAAAATCAATCCGAGAAAAAAATGAATTCATTCATACAAAATAAAAATGAACACGCACACAAAATAGCACACACATACATCACAAAGTCACATTTAATAAAAACACACACATTACGAAGACACACACACACATGCTGTATAAATTAATTGTGCAGTTTGAAGTCGACAAACTTTTTGTGCGACTTCAGTCTGCCATATTTGTCCCGGGTTTGAGTTTTTCGAAGCGCGTTTCACGCGTGTTGCTAAATCACTGCCGAGATCTGAAGGTGTGCGCGTGCGCGCACCCACGCAACTGATGTGACGTTTGTGCCATTGATGGCTATCTGACTTTTGCGGTTCTGGTGTTTGAAATCCTCACTCGCGTCCTGCCCTCATATTAACACAACACACCAAGAATAGTTCAGCAAACATTTTTATTGTCAAGTCCTCGCTCGCAACAAGCTTGATGACCCCCCCAGCGCCCCCCCCCCCCTCCGCCGACGTTGTACTGCAAACTCGCAAAGTGCTTTAAAAAATAAAAGTTCAACACTGACACTGTCGTCACGGCCACGTTGGAAATTCAGGATCCAGGCGCAAGTCCGAGCGGAGGTACGGCCACCGGTCCAGGTCATAGTGACGGTTCGGTTCCAAGTCCAAACTTGTACGACTGGAGTGAACGCAACAACAACAACAACAACAACTTGGGGAAGACGACAAAGTGTTCAAAAATCGACACACAACGACAAGAAACAAAAACAAAGTACAGTACAGTCTCTGCGAGGTACGGCGGCCCCGAGGTCCATTTCAGTGGACTTCTTCTCGCAACGGGTCGCCACAGAGTTAATTTCAAAGGACTGAAATGTGTTATTCATTCAGGGGAGGAAGCAAGCAAAAATGCCCCCCCCCCCCAGCGTTAAAAAAAAAAAAAAGGTGACAAAACGGATGCACGAACGCACACACGTGGTAGACTTGTCAGTTTATAAAATAATCTTGGTAAAAAAAAAAAATCCCATTGAATGGCGCACCGTAGAACATCGAACGGCGTTTCTTTCTGCGTACCGAGCGCCGGGACCCGCTGCAGTCTCCGTGGCGCACTTGAGCCATCCGGAAAGTTCCACGCGTCACACGGCGGTGGACCGGCGATTTCCGACGGCGGAGGCGGAGGCTGGCGCCGAGAGCCTCAAAGCTTCGCCGTCCTCGTCTTCCTCGTCGTCGTCCTCGCTGTCCGTGCCGCCCAGTTTGGGATGCAGGACGACGCGGGCGCTGCCGCCGCCGCCGTCGCCGTCCTTGGCGCCGCCGTCATCGTCCGAAGAGAGGCACGAGCCGTCGTCGTGAGGGTCCTCGTAGTGGCGGGGGCGGCGCGCGTAGTGGTTGATGATGTGGATGCCGTCGAAGGCGGCCGGCTTGGAGGAAACCGAGCGCTGTCCTTTTAAGCAGCAAATCTGCGCCGGAGAGAAAATGAAAAGCGCGACGACATCCGTCAAAAATTAAAAAATACGATGACACCCACGGAAACTTCGACATTAGCAAAAGACAATTACAGTACAGCCTCGGTTCTGGAACGCAAATCGGTTTTCGAAGGAAAATTTCAAGATTTTTATTTTATTTTTTTTTGCTTCTGTTGTCGGGATAAAAATCGGTACTCGAACGCCCCCGACAAAACCCGGAAATAATGTAACGCGCGCAGCCCGACCAGCTGACCCACCCGCGACGCGCTTTGTTTTTCTTCTGCATTTTTGTTTTGTTTCAAAGATTTTGTTAACTCGAGTTACGAGTTAATGTTTTCGGGTGATACTTTTTGTTAATTAAAAAAAAAAAAAAACGACGTTTTTTTACTTTTTTCACCGTCATTATTACTTGTTTAAAGTTATTCTGCACTTTTGTTGATTAAAAAAAAAAAAAGTTTATAAGGCCGGGGGTCGAGTCGCTACAGATATGGCAATGCGCTTCCAGCCTAGCCTACTCTACTACTAAAGCATTTTACATTTTAAGCAAAAAATAAATAGATTTCTGAAATTATTTTATATAATATATTTAAACTACTACATGTATCCATGTAGTAGCATACATGTATGTATGTTACCAGCAAAAGCTAAACAAAAAAATGCTTTTAACCGCCAATTTTTTTTTAGGCTTGGAACGCATTCTTTCTTTTTCCATTCATCGTAATGGGAAATATTGATTCGGTTTTCGAACAAATCACTTCTCGAACCGCCTTCTGGAACGGATTGCGGTCAGGAAGCTGTATTATATGAGGAAAAAAAAAAAAATGTGCTCAGAGGCTGCCTCTCTGCATCTTGTTTTGGAGCTGGGACGGATTTGACTGACAGCCGGCGGTTCACAGCGTCCAATTCAAGTCCGATTTCGCACGCGTTGACGATTTTATCTGTTGTTGTATGAATTCAAAACGTATCCCGTTCGTTAACGGGCTTTCTTGCGTGTCCCGTTTACGAGGCCCGCGCGCGTTTTCATCCCCCGTCGGCGTTTCTCAACCTCGCCGCGTCGTTTTGACAACCCGACGGTGTCGCGGCCCCGCACAGGAAGAAGCGCTTTGGGTGTAGTTGACACTTTTGACTTATCTGCCGGCCTCAGTCGAAACAAACCAGGGAAGAAATCTCAGGGTGAGTATGAAGGAGGTGAAAAAAAAGAAGAAGAAGAAGAAAAAAAAGGTGTGAAAGGCTCGATCGTCACCTCGTGTTTGAGTTCTTGAATGTGATCTTTGAGGTCTCTGATGTACTGGTTGGAGTCGCTGTGGTTCAGTTGGCCCTGCACTTTCCCTTCTTCTTTCTGGAGCACAAAAAAAAAAAAAAAAACATATTTTCACTTATCAAATAAATACATACAGTCAGATTGAAAAAGTATGAGTTATTAAAGGTCAAGTGTCAAAAAATAAATATGAGCGGAGAACGTGTCGTCCATGCGCATCCAAGTGGTCGCCATATTGGCTGGATCTCCTGCCCGTGACATCACCCCGGACGCGGAGGCGGTTTGGTTTCCTCCCGCTCCCGCCCGGCACGGGTCCACCTGAGTACGCTACATTCCGTCGGGGAGTCTGTTGTTGGTTCCGAGTGATCCGCGTATCATCTAAATGTGGTAGGGTAATATTGCCCAGGTCTTTTCGCTCGTTTGTGAGATGTTTTCTTTGAAAAGAGCTCCCGGGAAAAATTGGAAAATCTCTGTCGTCCCGGCGTGACGTCGCGTCGAGCGAGACTTCCGCAACTTTGCGCGTGGATGACGCGCTCTCCGCTCATATTTATTTTCTCGCATAGACTTTGAAGTGAATACTCTGATGTGAATTTTTCATTACAATTCATATTTTAGAATGTTTACAGGGATGACACTTGAGCTTTAACCGAAGTTTAGGTCACGAGGTCGGGATTGGAGGGCTGGGGGCCTTTTTATAAAAATATCATCAACCGTATTTGACAGGGGGGGGTCCCAATGGACCCTCGAAAACAAGCCCGATGATGTTTTTGAGGCCCCCCCCCCCAGCTGCGACGTTCAGCAGCTGGCGGCCGTTTAACGTCTCGGGAATCTTTTTAGGTTTTCTTGCTGTCGATCCGCCAGCGAGGAGCTTCAAAAATAAAAAAAAAAAAGCGGCACATTGGAGTCAAGAGTGAAACCACTTCCTGCGGGCCCCACGGGCGCCGGGACGGGGTCGCGTGTGCACGTGTGTGTTGATTTCAAATATAAAAACACGTTCACGCGTTGATTTCTTTGAGGAACCTGTCAAGTTATTTGCTTTATTCGTTTAAAAGTGTTGACTTTGCGTCATTTTTGTGCTCGGGCCAAACCAATGAAAACAACATCCGGTTCCGACATCTGACGGAATTATATTATTATCGTAATTCCCGGCCTCCGGAGCGCAACTGGTTATAAGCACATTTGTAAAGGAAATACCATTTGGTACGTACGCCGCAGCTGGCGCTAGCGCTAGTGCTAACAGTTCCGGTTAAAATAAAATTTACAGGTAAAAATCACTGTGACACAGGAGCAACATGCTAGCACAGCGCTAACAGGGCCGGTAAAAGTCACTTCCTCGGCACATATATTCCACCGGTCTCATTCTTACCCTTTCCGCTCGAGTGGCCCCTTGCGGCCGTTAGAAAAAAAAATGCACAAATTAGCCGCATAAACCGCAGAGTGGAAAGGGTGTGAAAAAAGTTGCGGCTTATGGTCGGTTCTCATCACCGAGTATTGATTTGTTTCGGTTTGAGATGTCCTTGAACGCACCTCATGCGCCATAAAGAGTGAAACTGAAAGTATGTTTTTCTTTGTCTTGTTCCGGCTCCCATTAGCTTGTGGAATCTATTTGCCATTACAAATATGTATTGTGTGTAAATGCCAAAAGTTGATCTTGACGAGTCATACTTTCTTGCTTTAAGTTCCCGTGTGCATATTCGTTTGCCCGTGTGATGATGTCAAATCTTTTTTGTGTTAGCGTGTCGTTTAGGCTAGCATGCAACACTAGTGACGAGCGCCATGTGGCTCCTTTGCGTTGAATAATTTCACGACTAAATCCAGCTGTTACGTATGTATGGAGGTAAATATGTGCCACCGGGATTTGAATTAAAAATGACACTGAAAATTTGATGTTGTAAAATTCACATTGTTATTTGACTTTTAACTTTTCAATGTTAACAAATTGGCCATATAAAAAACATTCAACTTTTAAAATTCAAACGCAATATTTTCATTCTCCTGAGATTCAACTGGCGACAATTCGCTGTGCGAAATTCAACTGGCGCGACGTCACGTGACTGAGAAAGCGTAACTGGATTGGTTGCCCGCCTTCTTAACATTGAATTTAGACGGTGAATTTCAGACGGCGAATTGTAGCCAGTTGAATCTCAGGAGACTGAAAACATTCCGTATAGTAAAGCTCTACTTTAAGTGTTTTTTTTTTTGTTGCCATCTTTTGACATCTATATTCAATAACAAACATTTTTATGAGGGATTATCAATTACCGTAATTTCCATCTTACAAGCCGCGACTATTTACACGCTTTCAACCCTGCGGTTTATGCGGCGATGCAGCGTTAGCGCGGAGCTAGTGTTACTGCGACGCTAGAGTTAGCGAGGCGCTAGCATTAGCGCACTCGGTACACAGAAAGAGTTTACCGCTAGGCTAGACGTTAAACTCTTTGTGTTCTGTGTTGTGAGGCCGGGAATTCCGGTATTCGGGGAACAGGTACGAGTCCCATTTCTTCGTCATCACGCGTTTCTGCCTCTTTGCTATCGGCGACACCCCGCAAAAGTCCGGGAAATAAGCAAACGACATTCACTACCTTGAAATTTGCCAGATTTACCATCTGGCATAATAATGATTCATGCGATTTCAAATTGCTTCACCTGAATCTCGAGCTCGGAAATTTGCTGCTGCAGCTCGGCCATGGCGGCCATGTTGTCCGCCTCCCGCAGCCTCACGGCCATCACTTCTTCTTTGCTCTGGAAACAAAACAAAAAAGCATATTTAACGACCCCTCCCAGCACGCATCGGCGCGACGTCTGGCGGCCCAGCACCTTGCATTCCATCTCCGCCTGTCGTCGTTTGACGTCCTGCAGCTGCGAGTGGAGGTCTTTGTTCTGAGACGTCAACGTCTGAACGCGGTCCTGAAGGCTTCGGGCTTCCTGCTCCGCACGCCGGAGCTGATTGCCGTGAATCTGATTCTGAAAAAAAAAAATGGAAGAATCACTTGAGCAATATGAAGGAATTGTGCACCAGTTTTTGGGTTTGCTAGTTCTGACCTGCGTCTCCAGCTCCAGCATCCTCTGTCGGCTCTCGCGCATCTCGGCCTGCGCCTCGGCCTCCCGCAGCCGCACGCTCATCAGCTCGACCTGCAGCTCGCTCAGCGTGTTCTTCTTGGGAGACTCCCGCCAGCGGCCGGACGTTCGGGCTAGGTGGCGCTGTGGGAGGACGCAGAGCTACGCTCACTAGGATGTCGCGTAGGGTTGCCAAAGTCCAGGGGGGAAAAAAATAAAAAAAAAAAACTTTCCATGGGAATTAACAGGAATTCATGGGACATAATATGAATATACCAGAGATTTAGTGTAAACTAAATCCTTTTTGAGTAATAAATTCAATTCAAATGAATAACACTGAACAAATACTCCATTCGCTGCCATGGACGTTCATATCCGTCAAATGGAAACCAACCGTTTACTGCCACCAATGAATATATTTGTCAAGGACGGGTTTCAACGGGCAGTTTGCTCAAATTTGTAAACCAACATAATAACTAAAACTCACAAACGCACTCATGAACGAGACTTCAAGATATGTGAACCTCTCCAGTTGGGGCACGCCACCCTCGTCCGACGGAGGACCACGGTCTCGGATTTGGAGGTGCGGATTCTCACCCCAGCTGCTTCACACTCTGCTTGATGAAGCCAACAGAACCACATCGTCTGCAAAAAGCGGAGATGCGACACTGAGGCCACCAAACCGGACCCCCTCCAGACCTCGGCTGTGCTTGGAAATCTCGTCCCACAAAAGTTATGAACAGGATCGGTGACGAAGGGAGTCTAACCCTCACCAGAAATGAGTCCAACTTAGTACCAGCAATGCAGAACAAACTCTTGACCCCGGTCGGACAGGGACCGAACAGCCCGTATCAGGGAGTTCGGTACCCCATTGTCCTGAAGCAACCCCCACAGGACTCCGCGAGGGACACGGTTGAACACCTTCTCCAAAAAGTGTTTTGCGTCTCTGGACTGGCCGCTTGGTTTTTGTAGCCATTCAGGTCCAGAAAGTGAGCCACATCCACCGGAGCGCTCCACCGTCAGCGTGGTCGGTTTTTCAGCACATCGCGTATCGCGGGGGGGGGGGGGGGGTGTTGTCGTCGAGTCGGTGCTGATAGTTGTCGAGCTTGCGACACCGGCCCGAGCGGAGTTGCGATAGCGTCGATCTCCCGGGCCGCGGGAATTGTCTTTCGGATTCGGCTAATCGGCTACTGGAGGCGGGTAGCCGGGTTTGTAGCCGCCGAGGCCAGTCCGACTCGTCCCTCCGCCCGGAGGCAGTGGGAGGCTACGTTCTCGTCAACCGGGCTGAACCCAAACGCACAGACGCCAAGCCAGAAGGGAATAAATGTACCCATAACTGCTTGGCGCCTCTCATCGTGGGCCACTCCAGAGGGGAAGGGACTCCAAGCCCTCTCGTTGGACTGGCACCAGAGCCCAAGCCGCACCTGGATGCGAGTCCAGCTGTATCTAGTCGGAACTTCTCGACTCCCCACACCAGTTTGGGCTCTTTCCCTGCCGGAGAGGTGATGTTCCACATCCCGAGAGACGGTTTCGGTAGCCCGGGATCGGCTCACCTTCAGCCACCTCCCACCTCGCACCGCACAGGTGGCGAGACCGCGGGAATCGAGCGTTCGGAAGCGGACGGGTTCCCACCTGCCAGTGGTCATCCAGGTCTCGAACTTGCTGCCGCATCTCCTTGAGGCCGGCGAGCGCCTCGGCCTCCCTCACCGTCACGGCCATCAGCTCCTCCTGCAGCCGCGCCACGTTTGTGTCGTCCGGCAGAGACGTGTTGCGCTGATGCGAGAAGAAGGGGGAAAAAAACAAACCAAAAAAAAGACGTTCAGTGATATTTCAGCGATATTCAAGACAAATTTAATATTTTTGCAGGCTTGATATATAATGACCTCCAAGGGTTAGAGTTACATGAACTCAATATATCAAATGATTTGAAGGCATTTTGCAATTGGATTGTGTATAAAATAACGTCAACGATAAGGAAAAACCTATTTTCATATACGTTATTGCACAACATATCACATGATCACATATTGAAAGCGTGAAGTTATTTTTCCCAACAGGACGAGAATCCGACGGCGTCCGAGTAGCGTGAAACGCGGACGCCGGAAAAGTTTCTTTACTCATTGTATTTTTTTTTTCATTTAAATTTCATTTTAGTTTCCTCAATCGCACTCATGCCAATGTTTTAATCACTGATTTTGTCATTCGTAAACTCCATCAGACTACATTTGATCATTTTTAGTTCAGTGCATGGTCAATTTTTTTCATTGTATACTTTTTTGATTTTCCATGCTGCTTTTCCTTATCGAGACAATTTACTGTGCTTATTTAATTTTAGGTTGTTCAATTGATTAATTTGAATGTCATTATTTTATTACATAAAATTCATTTAATTTCACATTGATTTTTAACTTGTAGTACTGATTTTATGTTAATGCTTGTTGACAGGCTGCATGCTTATTGTGTGTTTTTTGAGGTTTTGTAGATTATTTATTATAAATCATCCATCCATTCTCTTAGCCGCTTATCCTCACAATGGTCGCAGGTTCTATCCCAACGGGCAAGAGGCGGTGTAAACCCCAAACTGGTTGCCAGCCAATCGCAGGGCACGATTATTAAACAATATCATCACGAAAGCGCCTTGAATGTCCACTGCAGGCCATTTGTAGGTGACCCACCTTCTCCATGTCCAGGATCTTGTCCTGCATCTCTTTGAGGGCGCACTGGGACTCGGCCTCCTTGAGCCGGGCCTGCACCAGCTCCCGCTCCAGCTGCAGCACGGCCTCCTCCGAGCAGCGCAGCGCCCCCTTCTGACGACAACCACAGCAAACACAAAAAAAAAGGTACCCGCTCATCACGCCGCTTCAAAACGCTCCAGCAATCAATTTCTATTCACGTTTTTATTGTTGGAGCAAAGTCACTCGCACAATAATTGCGAGCAGGGTGTCGTTGATTTTTTTTTTTTTCATTATTTTTTTAACTTTCTAAAAATTATTTTACTTCATCGAAAATTTGTGACAGTAATCTCCACTATGTCACAGATTTTTATGGACATTAGAGTTACTCTTTTTTGCAACATTTTTGGTTGATCCGCTGCTCTTGCTCTCTCATATTTGTTTACGTTTGTATTGTTTTAAAAGTGTTTAAAGAGCTTAAAAAGTCTTGAGTGCTGTAAAAACATTCCTTGGGGTGTATGCACACATCACACATCATTGGAAGGGTTTAGAACGTAACCCCTGCAGGTGGGGGGGGGGGGATTTTACTGCATATCACTGGTGTCAAACTCAAGGCCCAGGGGCCAAATGTGGGCTGCCAACTCATTTTATATGGTCTGTCAACATCCGTGATTCTGACTCAAATTCTCATAAGTAATAAACAGTATTGTTGAGATACTGCCGAGAATTTTCTGTTTACAGTAACCTGGACTTCAAATCAATTTGTTGTATGTATGTAATAATGAGGTGATCAAACTTTGAGATGGTTTCACAGTCAACAGCCCTCAAAGGGAAATCGTGACTACAATATTGTGGTCCGTGAAAGAAAATTTGACAGTTTGACAAACTTGCTGTATATCATCAATGACCTGCCCCATAAATCCCAATAAAAATGAAGCACAAAGGTTTTAATCCATCTGAAATCCATTTCGAGGCGCTAAGGGTGTTGGCGGTTCGTCATAAGGACGCCATCTTGGCGCCTGCGGCATGAATAAATCATCCAGATTTCACATTATGTTAAACACGCGCCGGCATGAAAAATTCAACGAGATTATGTCAGGAGAGCGGACGTGTTGGGTGTGAAGACGTTTGTGAGTTGTAAAACAAGACGTTTCACACGCGTGCCCTCGTGGGACTTCGCGTGGTGCGCTCGCACACGGCGACAGTTGTCATTTCGCCACCCTGACCAAATGTAAACGGGGTTGTAAGCGGAAATGACAGAGAATCTCTTTTTGCTCTGCTGAGTGGCAATCAACAATCCTGTCATGTCATTATCCAACCCGCTTATCCTCACAAAGGTCGCGGGAAAGCACAAGCCTATCTTAGCTAGCTTCGGGCGAAAGGCGGACTACGCCCTGAACCGGTCGCCGGTCGGTCGCAGGGCAGATATCGACCCCGAGCTGCCCGCACCAAAGGCAGGCGTGCGTCCCACTACACTATCAGTGACCGATCAACATCCTCAAGCTACCAATCGACAGAGCACGGGTTGCCGTGGCAATAACAATGCGCACTTCAACGTGCAACTCTCTGAATTGAAATCACCTGCAAGATTTTATTTTCAAGGTAATCCTCTATGATGAGAAATAAAACCAAAGTGGTTTGAGTTGATCGATTTGAGGTTTAAAGCAGTGGTTCTCAAACCTTTCACGCAAAGTGCCACATAAACAAATCAAATAGTTACCGCCATAATGACGACCAAAAAAACAAACAAAAAAAAAAAATCACCTTCTATCAATTGATTGGAATGAATGTGAGCCAATGACAATGTTTAAATATATCCATCCGTTATTCTTCTACGCTTATCCTCACGAGGGTCGCGGGGAGTGCTGGAGCCTATCCCAGCTGTCAGAGGGCGGGAGGCGGGGTACACCCTGAACTGGTCGCCAGCCAATCGCAGAGCACATGGCGACAAACAGCCCCACTCACAATCACACCTAGGGGCAATTTAGAGTGTCCGATGTTTTTGGGAGGTGGGAGGAAACCGGAATGCCCGGAGAAAACCCACGCAGGGACGGGGGAGAACATGCAAACTCCACACACGTGTATTCCACGTGAAATAAATGTAAATTGGAGCCAAATAAAGCAAAAAGGAAGTTGGATGAAGTTAAAAACAATAGAAAGAAAGTAAAAAAGAAAAATGTAGGTGAAGCAACAATAAGCGTCTGTCATATTTTATAAAAGTGGTTCAGATGTAAATGAGTATGTTTTGACCCGGCTTTAAGAAATTGGCACAGGCGCCGCTTTAGTCCGGCAGGGCTCTCATCCGCAGCGGCGCCACCCGGTGGCCGTCCTTACCGCTTGCGGCTGCTGCTGAAGCTGCCTGATGGTATTCTTGGCCTGCTCCAGCTGAGCGGCGGCCTCCTCGCTCTGCTGTTTGACCGTGGCCAACTCCCGCTTGACCAGGTAGTTCTCTTCCGCCTCCTGAGCCCGAGTCACTTGTCCCTTCGGACCCAAATGACCGAGAGCGGGGAACGGGGTGGGGGGGGGGGGGGAACGAGGTGAGCACCACAGCCGGTGAAAGACGGCGGAAGGGGAAGAAAAAGATTGGGGTGGTCTAAAAAGGACATGCTGGCTTTAAATGGGGAATTCGGGGTTGGGTTTTTTTTTTTTTTGGGGGGGGGGGGGGGGGGGATTTCATATTTTGATATTTGAACAAGCAAGTGAGCCCACTTTCGTCCTCCAGAGGCGCAACAGCAGCACAAAAGAGGACATACACTTGAAGCCAGAAATTGAAATTCATTTTTTCTCTCGCTGTCTGAAGTCAAATCAAACTAAACCTCTCCTGTTTCAAGTCAGTCAGGATCACCAAATTATGTCTTTTTTTTTTTAATGCTACCATAAAGAGATTATTATTATTTTCTTTGAGGTCAAACGTTTACATACATTTTCTTAATATGGAGTAGCATTTCATTTTTAACTGCATGACTCGGGTCAAACGTTTTGAGTAACCTTCTGACAGTACTCTGGCGGAATCCTGGCACTCCTGCGACCCTCGTGAGGATAAGCGGCTCAGAAAATGGATGGATGGATTGTAAATAAGTAAAATATTAGTCAAATAAAAAAATGCACGTACATTCAACATGTATTATTAAATTTAATTTATGGTAACTAGCAAAATAAAATTTTTTTAAAAAAACTACATTATTATAACTATTATTATATATTATTAAAACCATATTATAATCAAGTTTAAAAATGTCCTATTACATTTTTGGCTCATTCATTCACTGTAAAATAAATAAATAAATGTTTTTTTTTTTTTTAAATGAATGAATAAAAGAAGTCAAAGAAAATATACACATACAACTTTAACTTTTACATCCATCCTTCCACTTTTCATACCGCTTATCCACACTACGGTCCCAGCTGAGAAGTGCGGTGCACCATGAACTGCCCACCACAAACAAACAACCATTTGCACTCATATCCACACCTACGGACAATTTATAGAGTTTTCAAAACCTACCGCGCATGTTTTTGGGATGTGTGAGGAAAACGGAGTACCCGACGCAGGTACGGGAAGGACATGCAAACGGGCCACAGTCAAGGCCGGGATTTGAACCCCGGTCTTCAAAACTGTGAGGCAAATATGCTAACCGTGCTGACACGGTGCGAATTTAGATTCCACATTCAGATAACTAAATGACATCATTGTCAGATGAATAAATCTGCTGAATCACTGTGGAAAAAAAAACTAAACTTGTAATTGTGGTACAAGTCTGTCTTTCTGGCCTCTTTATTGACTGCGCTGCCCCCTAAAGGCTTGGAGTGTGCTCGCTTGTTCATTTAACGGTTTAACTGGAGTCTGTCATTTGTGAGTATCTCATGCACTTATTCAATACTGTTAAGGGCGATAATTACCAGTTCAATTAATAAAAGTATCATTTTCCCCCCAAAATTTGCATCAATAGCTCGTTAGGACTTACTAATTATCATCGCTCATGCGGTGGGAAAGAGGCAGGCGGGGATGGGGGGGGTGGAGCCAGAGGAAAAAAGAAGGAAAAAAATAATACCTGGATCAATCTATCTGCCAAGGAAGCACTTTCCTACAAAAACCACAAAATCCACAAAAGAGAGAGAGCAGAGAGACAATCCCGAGAGAGAGTTTAAAGCACACACACGAGACACGCAATGATTTCGACGAAAAACAAACAAAAACAAAAAGAAATGCAATGTTCATTTCTACCACCTAAGTCGGCGATTCCCAACCAGTGTCGGCGCATATTCGTGTGTTAGTGTGAGAGATCGTCAGGTGAGCTGCGGGGAAATCGGCCAATTATGGTACCAACTTATGCTAAAGGACGTGCTAGCATGCACGCTAACAGCGTAACCACTGTGTTTAAGTGTACTTTATTGGAAGGATTTGCAAATGTTGGAAACTCAGTGCGCACCACATTGTGAGCCACCATGTCCAATGTGGCACCTCATCTTTGTACAAGAGAATTTAAAACCTCTACAATTGTCAAAATACGGTATTAAAAAAAAAAAAAATCCTCAAATATGCATTTATACAGTCTCTCTATATCAGTGATTCCCAAACAGTGTGCCGGGGTACATTAGAGTGCCGTGGGAAGTTTGCCAATTTTATGTAATTGCTAAAAAAAAACCCACATTGATTTCCAAGAAAAAATGTATCTTTATTCATCTATTAATGCCAGTGAGGCACAATGACAGACAGAACAGAAAATCCTCCTCTATTAGATGGCAGGAAGTACACACAGTAATTTATCGATCCATTTTTGGTGACATTTACTTTTGTTGGTGTGCTGTGGGATTTTTCAATTGTAAAACACGTGCCTTGACTCTGTAAAGTCTGGAAATCACTGCTCTATATCATGAGTGTGCCTGGAACATCAACAAATGCCTTTTGCAAATAGCTTGCAATTGACCCCTCCGTACAGGGCACTTAACCAGGCCCCCTGAAGTGACCTCACGCCACGTGCGCTGACGTAAGACAAACAATTGGTAAAAATGGCAAATACAATACAATACATTCTGAACTGAGAGAGACGCCATGCTTGTGATTTCTTTCAATCGTTCACACGTAGCAATGTTATGCTAGCGGAGAACGTCTCATTCATTTATACGAGACGTGTATTAAAAATCAAACATAGGGCATATCTTCGTGCAAACACAGTCTGGTTAAGCTTCGGCCGCGAGCCGGCAAGAAAGCGACACGTTTGCGCAGTCCGATCATCGCTAAATATCGCTCAACAAAGAATAAGTGTGTCAATCGTTCACACGTAGCAATGTTATGCTAGCGGAGAACGTCTTATTCATTTATACGAGACGTGTATTAAAAAAATCAAACATAGGGCATATCTTCGCGCAAACACAGTCTGGTTAAGCTTCGGCCGCGAGCCGGCAAGAAAGCGACACGTTTGCGCAGTCCGATCATCGCTAAATATCGCTCAACAAAGAATAAGTGTGTCAATCGATCGCACGTAGCGGTGTTATGCTAGCGGAGAACGTCTCATTCATGTATACGAGACGTGTATTGAAAATCAAATATAGGGCATCCCTTCGTGCAAACATGTCTGTTCCGGTTGATATTAGATGGATTTAGTTGATGATGCGGTCTTCCACAAAGTTTGATCCATCGAAGGCATTTTTCGTACTGGGTCTTCGGTTTTGGAAAGGGTACCTAATCGAACTCCACCAACTAGCCTTTCAGGATACCTGTCGTCACTATTACAAAGTCCGTGACTACACCTCTAAACCATATTTTTTGTTAAATAACCCAAATACGCGATAAAACGCTAACAAAACCTATACTGGACCATGCAATGTTGTCTGAGAAAATGGTGGGAGCAAAAACGGCCTTTGGTCTATGCAGATCTCTGGCCTCTGATTGGTCAGTGACGCGGATTGCGCAATATCCACGGAGGGGTCAATTGCCAAATGATTCCAGAAGATGGCAGAAAAGCACATTCTGTATTTGATAAGGTTAGAAGTTGGCTAAAGGAAGTGCCTCTGCTCACTTTAACATGGTTTCTTGTCTCCAGGACACTACAAGATGGCACCAATGTCATTTTTGATTTGGCCTGAGCACAAATTAGTAAAGCAGACTTTTTCAGACAACAATGAAGGATAGGTTCCCCCCCGCAAAAAATCCCAGAATAGGCGTCGTACCGTAATTTCCGACCAACAAGCCGCGACTTTTTTTCCCCACACGCTTTCAAACCCCGCGGTCTATGCGGTGATGCGGCGCTAGCGTCAGTGCGGCGCTAGCGTCAGCGCCGCACTAGCGTTAAACTGTACCGAGGCTTATAACAAGGTGCACTCTGTAGGCCGGGAATTACGATAATTGCTCAACCACGGATAAACAAGGGTTCATCGTGTTTGATATTTTTGTTTGTAAATTACGCGCCTCGGTTCAACAAAGGTTGGGAAACACCGGACTAAATGTTGACATACGGGTGGGGGGTGCAAAAAAGAACATTACATGCAAGATGTGAGATATGCAGGTGGGAAAAAAAATTAAAGAATGAGAGGAATCTGTGAGAGTGAGAGCGAGAGAGTGAGACAGACAGACAGACAGAGAGAGAGAGAGCGAGAGAGGGTGTACGAGGAGGGGGTGGTGGGCGCAAAAAAATGAGTTTCCACGTATGAATTAGTGACAGATATCCTGCGATGGAGAGCTTGGCGACGTCCGGACTGAGTTAGAATCCGACCACCCGCGTCGAGCAAGGTGCGGACGCAGTGCAAACCAACCGACATGCGTGACAAGCTCGCTCGGCCTCGGCACTCGGTTAGCGGCGACCGAGCGGCCCGGTGACCCCCAGGACAGCCGGTTAGTGCGGGACGAGAGCGCCGCCACAACGCGACCGAGATGTGAGCGCCGCTCACCTTTTCCAGCGTGTCGATCCTCTGCTTCAGCAGGCGGTTCTCCGTGCGTAGCCTCTGAGAGAACGAAAAAGAACAAGTTATGGAATGTACGAAAAAAAAAAACAATTTCAAATGGCGAAAATTGGTTGGCTAGGCTTACTTTGATCTCCACCTGCTCCTCCATCTCTTTGGTCTTGATGGTGGTGTACTCCTTCTCCAACCTGACGAGGGGGAAAGACAAGTAATCAGGGTGCAGGATGGAGTTTCCCCCACTTGGCCACATGGTGGCGACACAGAAAGCAAAACAAATTCTCCCTTCGAATTCTGGGTGTCCAAACTTTTACTTCAAAGCGTCGCCCGCAGAAAACTCAAATAATGCAATGGCAACTTTGAATTCTTTATTTTGATATTATTCAAGAAGCTAAAACCAACCCATCAGTGTAGGTTCTGATATACAGATCAATCGTGTTGTTTTTCTATACGTTTACCATATATTTATCTAAAAAAAAAAGATGAGCGTTTACGCATAGTCGCCAATTTTTTCAGATTTTTGGGTGTATCTAAGTAAAAGAGATTCCCCACTCCCAAAAAGCAGCAGACTCACATCTCAACGTTCAGAACTAAAACTGCCTGCCAAAGTGCAGAAAGTGGAGTACACAACTCCGATTTATGCTCTTTATTGCGCTAACTGAATAATATCAATATTCTGTGGGGGTAAAAGATCAAGTGCATTTTTGACTGGCTGTTAAATCTGCAACAAATACTTAACTGCAGCAAAGCTGGTGGCCAGCTTGTGAAAACTAGCTGCAGAAGTCCGCACACTGGGCGACAATTCAGTCACCACGTCATGGCCCTGCGGGACGCCACGGCACTTTAACGAATTTAACTTCCTAAAACTTGCAGATTACCCTGAGTCGGCGGTCCTGCCGAGGAAAACAAAACACTCTGAAAGTACCAAATTGCTGAGCTTTAACTTAACTCGCGTCCGCAAGCCAACACCGTTCGCTTGACACCACTCTTGTCTTATTGCTCGAGACGCCAATGACAATTATAAAAAATAATCAATAATTTGGTTCAAGACGATACCGCAGCAACTATCCTTTGAGATGTAGGTTGCAATTTGGGTCACCCCACTTACTTTTTCATCTTCTTGGCGTTGTACTTGAACTGACAGGCTGCCTGGATGACCTTGTCCGGTCCGCTGTCCAGCTGGCGCGGGATGACCTTCTGAAAGTGCTGCGCTCGGTCGGCGGTCGGGGAGAAGAGCAGAACCCCGATCAGTCCAAAGCCACGCCCACGGACAAACTGCACTCAAGACGGCCTCGCGACCTGGGAGGAGGCCGTCCTACCTGTAACATTCCCTCCATGTCCAGCTGGATGAGTTCCGCCTGGTTCATCTGCAGGATGGCCAGGCCCACTCGGAACACGATCTCCAGACCCTGGCCGCGGACAAGACCGCGATTTAACGTGCCGTGGATTAAGTCCGCCAGACGTGAGATCATTTGCAAGAAAACTCGCTGGGGATTACGGTATCAAAACTTTTGAATTGAGGACCCCCGCACAGATTCTCCAGGAGGTGGCATCGATGAGCAAGCTCCAAAATGTTTTCTCGTCTGCTCTCACCTCGCACATGAAGATGTCGAAGATCCGGGTGGCAACGGGCAGCGGGAAGGAGGTGAGGAAGATGGTGAGGAACCAGGAGGAGGCGTACATGGAGGTGTGGAAGCTCTGAGCCTGGAAGTGCACGTGGAGCTCGGGCAGATGCTCCTGGAAGGACAAGAGAGTCCGGTCAGGGGCTTTTCCTGCATGTACAATTTGGAGGCCGAAGGTGAGCAATCGCAAAAGACGCGTTTCCTTTTCTACTGATGAGTTACTTCATTTTCAAACACGTTTTTATTGTTCCAGAACACGGAGGGGAAGTAAGTGTATTTCCAAAAAGGAGCGACATTATTTTTGTTGAAATCATAAATACGTTATTTTCCGCGTGACAAGCCACTACTTTTTTTTTTTTTTTTTCAGCGCCGTGAATCCTGGAGCATATTTAACAAGCCGTTAATATATCGATTTTTTTTTTTTTTTTTAAATCGCTAGCGGCTATAAGTTTAAATGTACAACACATACTTGTTTGAACATAAAAGATGCCCGTTTTCTATAATGGAAGCAGCTTTGGCCATGCAAAGATGTGGAGAAGAAGAGAAGAATAATCTACCTCAAGCTCACGTAGAAAAAGAAGAATTTACGTCAACCGCGCATGGAAGAAAATTCTACCTCAATTCCACATAGAAGAAGATGAAGCCATCTCAAGCAAGTGTAGAAGAAGATGTCACTAGTTCTTGTTGCGCTGCTAGCAAAGCGCAGCACGACGCAAACAAATGCTAAAATATACATTTTTCATTTAATACATTTCAAACCTTTCACAAAAACTGTCCGCAACGCAAAAGTCATATTTTTTTCTGTCATAAAAGCGTGGAGGTGTGTGAAAGAATCAACCCTCACCGAGGGATTCAAAAGGCTCCAAAGCGACGTGAGGAGGACAGCACAACTTCAGCGGGAACTCGAGATAAAAATGTATGGAAGTAAATAAGTGCCACCAGGATTTCAATTTGAAATGTAAAGTGATCGATATTTGTATTTCAGTGTAACTTTTCAATGTTAACAATTCAACTTGCTAGAATTTGCTGTCTAAAATTCACCATCTGAGCCACCAGGCAGGTTTACTTCAGGTCAGAAGCGAACACTCAGCCAATCGTAGTTCTGCTTTCTCAGTCACGTGACGTCACATACTAAGAAAGCGGAACCGGATTGGCTGGCTGGTTCTGAGCTGAAGTAACCCCTGCCTGGTGGCACAGAGGGTGAATTTCAGACAGCGAACTATTGAAAATGTGATCACTTTACATTTCAAACTCAAACTCGGGTGGCACTTATTTACTTCCATAAAAAATGACATTGAGAGCGACTTAAATGATGCGTGACGGAGACTTTCTGAGCCTCTTCAACTCCGATGCTGAAGACGACGACGAGTTTCGTGGTTTGAGTGAAGAGGCGGCGGTAGAATTCAAAATAACGACTTTTCTGTTTTAGTGCCGTCTTGCAGTCACTGTTTGAAGCCAACGAATTTAAATAAACATTTACAAAGTCATGAATATTTAATTGAACAACATACTATTATGTAGCGTATATATCTGCAGTGTATGGGGGGGGGGCGGCTTTGGCAAAGCAAAGCAAATTTATTTGTATAGCGCATTTCATACACGAGGTAACTCAATGTGCTTTACATGATTAAAGGCATTTGAAAACAGAGATAAAACATTTAAAACGGGATAAAAACAATAAAAAACGACATGAAATATATTGAAAAAAAGACAAAATTGGATAGGGTGCAACTAATATGATCAGAAAGTGGATTTATTCTAAAAAGCATAAAAAAAAAAGCATTTTCAAAACATTCACACTTGGGGCTGACCTCATCTTTGTTGCCAACTTATTCCATTTGTGTGCCGCATAATTGGCAGAGTGGGCGGGGCTTATTCACCGGAAAACACGGGAATTGATTTTACCCACTCTGTTCACCTGGACTACATTGGATAAAGGACAAGCAGGATTTCGTGTCAAAGATCATCTTCGTTAGGTGGAAAGGAAAATCGCCGCACGTTGCAGTTTTAGGTGGTTGAATGATCAAAATGGCACCGCCTTTGCCTTATTTTGAGCCAGAAAAGCACCCGTTTTTTTTTCCGCCCCTTTCTAGTCTCCTACCTGGATCATGCTCTCAAACTGGTACATGCAGAGGCCCAGCTCCGCCATGCTCGGCTTGAAGAGCTCCCGGAGCCTGTAGTCCTGCATCAGCTTGACAAAGACACAGAAGGCCTCCTCCTCCGGCATCTGGGAGGGGGCAAAACTCCCGCGTGAGGATTTCGGCTTTGCTCGCCGTGAGGACGTGACCGTTACCTGCATGAGCAGCAGGCCGACGATGAAGGCGCTGCCTTGACAGTAGCCCACCTCGCGGTCCACCAGGGAGTAGGCCTGAGGAGGAGCGAGCGGGTTGGACCACTAATTCATCGAGAAGCTTTTTGCCGGGCTCGTCGTTGCTTACCTTCATGACGTTGAAGAGGACCTCCTGGCCCAGGCTGTCCTTCTCCTTGAAGAAGTCGTGCTCGGGGTAAGTGCGGGCGATGTCGCGGCGAATCAGCTTCTCGCAGGGCGACGTCATCTTCAGGAGGTCCGAGTACTGGTCCTTGATGGCCATGTTCTGGGCGTTGCACAGCAACTGCCAGACGATGGCCCGGAAGTGGTGCGGAATCCCTTTGCGGACCAGGTCCTGAAAGGGAAATCACGCCGTACGGTTGGTGTCGTTCGAGCGTGTAACACTTTCGAGCCAAGACAGTCCTCTGCTGTGTGTTAAAGACAAAAGGTAAGCTGAGCTGTACTGAGTTTTGTTTAGCACACAAATTAGCATTAGCTAAATATGATTTAGTCTGTTTATTGTGTGATTAACAGAATATAATTGATTACTTGTCACCTTGGTGGTGGATATTGTTTGGAAATATGTCCGGTGTATGGACCACATGCCCGGATCAGCACACTAAGCGACAAGTGAATGAAGTGCTGCCTCCGGGAGTGAAAATGTTTTGGTTTTTTTAATTGCGTTTGAATGTATGAAGATTTCTCCTGCCTGAGTAATTGTGTGGTTTTTTGTTTTTTTTTTTAAACTTGCATGACACAGGATTGCCGTATCAAAACTTATACTATACTTATACTTACCGTAATTCCCAGCTGGTTACAAGCCTCGCCGAGTACATTTGTAAAGGAAATACCATTTGGTACATACATACGCCGAAGCTGTGTAAAATTCGTAAGTGACCACACTGAAACCCACTCGAAACACGAGATATTTACAAAGAAAGACTTTGCCTTTTTTTTTTTTTTGCCAGAAAGATTTTTAGAAATTTTTCAATGATTTATTATTATTTATTACTTATTTATTTTTGATTAATGCTAGCGCTAGCGAACACGGGGCCAGTTAAAATAAAACTTACCATTAAATATCGATGAGACACGCCAGTAACACAGCATCAACACGCTAGCACAGCGCTAACACTAGCGCAGCGCTAACAGGGCCGGTAAAAGTGACTTCCTCGGCATATATTCCACCGGTCTCACTCTTAACTTTTCCGCTCGAGTGCCCCGTTGCGGCCGTTAGAAAATATGCACAAATGAGCCGCATCACTGCATAAACTGCAGGCTTGAAAGCGTGTGAAAAAAGTCGCGGCTTGTCGGCCGGGAATTACGGTAGATCACATAACGAAATCTTCATTGAAGCACACAACTATCAACACAAGTTTCATACAGTATGCGTGTTATTTAATTTATTTTCACTGTGGGGATGAGCGAAAGCGCTTAAAGTTAATGTCAGGGACAATAATGCATCCCGGTCCACGTGGAGAGTTTTATTGTTATACGTTGTGCTTTTTGTTGCCAATTTGAAACAAATGCTGGCAAAAAGCAGAGGCCGCCGTTACGATGCGACACGGATGACTTCCAATTCTGTTGCGTGACAAGGAACCAATATAACGGCCCGCAATAATGTTATTATATTGTGTGTGGGTTTGTTTCCATGCATTAGTGCTGACACGATGTGATTAAGAAACTTCCTGTGCTGACGCGGCACGCTGCTCTTTCCTGCTACGAAGTGCGCACGTGAGCGTGCGTGCGCACATCTGGTCGGCCCAGAGTGCAATTCGGCTTTGTGCAGGACTTGTGCGAGTCTAAACAAAATCCTTGCTCCCAAGACACACGCGTGTGCGTGTGTGTTTTCTTTAGGCACAATCGTCACTGGAGAGCGCGAGGCGGATCGCTAATTCAAAACATCCCAATAAAGTCCAAGTTGTGCAGTACTCACATTGTACCAAAAGGGGGTGGTGATATGTAGCAATAATAAGATGGTAATTTTACTTTCCAGATCAGCACACGAGTCATGTAACAAGTGGTATATTTCCATTATAAAAAAAAAAAAAAAATCTGACCCGCACGACCCACTTTTGAGTTTTCTTTCACTGGCTGGCGGTCAAAGTGAGTGTCGGCCATCAACGATCGGCGTATCACTTCCTCGAGTCACGCGAGAGGTTTGGAGCTGGAGCGGTGCGCTAAAATTAGCTGAAACTAAAATAACACCTCGAAGGACACACGTCGGGGGCGCCTCAACGCAAAGATAGCGACGGGAAATAGTTTCGAGCAAACGCCGTAAGTTGGACTCTTCCTACAGGAGATCCAAGCCAACGAGGGGCGAGATTATTTCGAAAGCAGAATTCGCACACATGGAAAATCCACAGCGCTTCAAAGAGGCAAAAAAAAAAAAAAAAAAGGGATTCAAGTTCATTTAAAAAAAATGAAAAAAAATCAGGAGTAAAAAGAATGAAACAAAAGAACTAAAATGACAATGCGATAAAATCACAAACTTAAAAGCAAGATGTTGAAAACGAGTAATAAAACTTTTGATTCGCAAAAACAAGCAGTGAACAATAAAGTGTTCATGCGAGATTTAAAGCTTCTGATATTTTGTCAACGGTTCAGGGAGTTTGTTTCGCAGTTGAGGAGCAAAGAAATGATGCCGATTCACTTTTTCTGACTCTGAGAATACTTCGTTGGCCTGCACGCGGAACAAGTTAGGAATCGTCACACGGTGACTTTTGTCCGAAAGAAGCTCCTCAACGGAGTTCAACAAAGTTCCAGTTGACACAACGTATAACAATAAAACTCTCCACGTGGACCGGGATGCATTATTGTCCCTGACATTAATTTGAAGCGCTTCCCCCCCCCCATTTGACTTTAATTGGCATTGTGCGGTTAGTTCAGCGTTAGCATCCTTTCTGTCATCCTTGCAAGTGTTCTCATTTTGTATTTGTGCGTTCAATCAACGCCTGGGCAACTGTGGCTTTGGTTGCCCATGGGCGCGGGCAGTACGCAACCTTAATTGCTCGATTCCTTTTCCTCTCCACTTTCGTGGGAGTGTAACGAAAGTAAAAAGGAATCGAGCGACGGAAGGCTCGCACCTGCAAAGCGAGCCGTCACGTCCGCATCCTCCACACGGTGACGGCTCACGAAAGCGCGGCGCCCAAAATGGTACCTTGAGCTGCTTCTCCTTCTTCTTCCGCACATCCTCCCACTCGTTGACGATGCGCCCCCACAGGATCCACGAGTCCTCCTCCAAATGAGACAGATTGGACGAGGCCGAGGAGCTCGACACCAGCGAGGAGCCGCTGTTCCGCCGCGAGCCGTTCATGGAGCGCAGGGATTTGCTGTCGGTCTCCAGGAGCCTGCGACGCAATCGGTGAAGAAGAAATGAAATTCACGTGCCGCGCAAATATGCATCATACGCACCATGCAATGCAAAACACAAAATGCAGATACATTTTGGGTGGAAACCTTTTTCATGCTGGGGATTTATGCCTTTAATGTTTTTTTTTTTCGTGTTAATCTTTTACCTTGAATTACGTTAAAAATGGAATTAATCTCAAAATAAATTTCATAGAGATTTGAGATTTTTTGAAATCTCTCTCTCTCTCTGCATATATATATATTGTCAATGTTTTGAGATTTAATTTACAGGCCGCACGGTGGCTCAGCTGGTAAAGCGTTGGCCTCACAGTTCTGAGGACCCGGGCTCGATCCCGGCCCCGCCTGTGTGGAGTTTGCACGTTCTCCCCGTGCCTGCGTGGCTTTTCTCCGGGCACTCCGGTTTCCTCCCACGTCCCAAAAACATCCAACATTAACTGGAGACTCTAAATTGCCCCAAGGTGTGATTGTGAGTGCGTCTGTTTGTCTCCATGTGCCCTGCGGATGGCTGGCAACCAGTTCCTCCTGCCCGTTGACAGCTGGGATAGGCTCCAGCACTCCCCGCGACCCTTGTGAGGATAAGCGGCAAAGAAAATGGATGGATGGACTGTAACCTGTGCTAAATTAATTGAAACTCAGCATGAATGTAGCGTAAATAAAGGTTCCGTTTCCCTCCCCCGCCTCTTCAAAAGGGCAGACAAGCACCCGGGCACTCGATCTTGGAAAACAGCAGCGGCAGCGTTGACGTCACGCTGCGGGCTCGGGTTTCAGCTGCATCTGGGTCGCGTGGGCGGGACCCACGGCCGCAAAGAGCAGGGGGATCTTCCCGCTCGGCTCGAATGACAAAATTGGACAAAAGGAACGCCCAGAACGGAGCTCGCACGCAGTCCCGAGCGTGACCTTGTACTCTACGTCAGCAGAACACACGTAACACCTCTCATTCACCAAATATGACCACGAAGGATTGCATCTAAACAGGTTTTGCCATAAATGGTGTCTACAATATATTAAATAAGAATGATATTTTTACAGTTAAGTAGGTTGTGGCATTTCTTCATGCAAATTGTAGTTGAAGATCATTCAGATCATTGATCCCAATATCGCGTTTTTTGACAGGTAACCAGACAAAAAGGTGAAAGTAATCAGTAACCACTAAATAATAACATATGGCCTTAAATATTAACCAATATTTAAAACAAAGGTGATAAAATATTCTTAAATGTCTTGAAATAATTTGAATAATTATAATAGTTAATCAATAAATAATAAAAATAGTTAAAGTACAGGTAAATTAAATAAGTTCAATCAAATGTATAACCTTTTTAATGACATTTTAATTCAAATATCGGCTTGATTGGCTTTGTATTAAGTCTAACAAAATAAACGCTAAAAAATTCAAAATATTTAATTCCCATCTTTGCCTTAACCCGTACGGCTACACTCAATTCGCGAACGTAATCACATTTTCTTTTTTGTGCAGGTTCAATGATTGCATTCGCTCAACACAAATGCGTCCTGTTAATATTACTAATTTATTTTACTGTAACGATGTACAATTGTGTGGAATGAGCAGCAGCTCCATTATATTATACATAAATACGTCGTTCTAATATGCCAAAGGCGAATGAAAAATGTGTCAAATTAAAAAAAAAAAACAACAACAACATTTATTGATTAAGGTTGGCTTTAAAAGCAATTCGGAGCGTTTTAAAGGCTTGGCGGGCCGCTGGTATGCAAATATGAAAGCTGCTCGGCTAATAATTCACCAGCACGAGACTCTCGTCTGTAATCTGTCATAAAAAGTCCAATAGGACCTTCTTCAAATCCGCAATGAGTGCAAAAAGCAGCGTACCGGGACCAGTTCATGACGTTCTCCTCATGGTGTTCGTCTTCGAGGCCGCGAGCGCTTTACGGACGACGTCGCCGCGTGCCGTGCCGTGCACCCGCGACGTCGGCCGACTTATCTGCTCTCGCAGGGTCCAAAGGCCTCGGAAAAGGCGACGCAAACAACCGCAGGCTGCCCGGACGCACCAATCCAAGCCTGCCCTCATGGACTCGCTCGATCGGTGGCCGTTGCGGAGGACCGATTCTGATTGCTGAACTTTTGCGGAATCAATTACTCTAAAGATGATCCCATCATCTAGTCAAGGAACTGGCTCAAAATTTCTTTTGCAATACTAACCAACGAACTGTCCATGTGAGACGCGGGTATTATTTTTCCCCACTTGAGGTCGCTATACTTAACAACCACGCGAGACTTTAAAAGGCGGGGCTTGGCCTCGTGAGTGACGTGGGAGTCAGCGAATAAGAAAGTAAAGTTGACTGTTGATGTGCTCAGGTTAGTCGCAGGCTATTACCCTGCTAACCATTTGTTAGTTTGCGCGTTAAATGTCTGGGTGATAGTTTTGGTCGTCGCCAATTGTGAACAGATGTGCTTATTATGTGTTTCTTTTCTTGGTGTTAGTTTAAAAAAAAAAAAAAACGATTTAAAAACTGCACTAGTGACTGTGTATCCTTGACCACAAGCGGTTGAATTACAATACGTCCTAACTAGCGGTGGTACGCTATATAAAAATCAGCTAACATCGATACCTTGTGTTGGTGATCATAAAGGTGCTGTTGTTGTACATCATTTCCGTTTTTGCAGTTGTCATACAGTTACATTTCATATTTTTTTTAACTGAGAAATACTTTTGCTGTCATTGCTCCTGGCTCGTTGCCATCACAAAAACTTATTTTGACACGGGGTGATGCACGCGTCTGCAGTAATATTAGTCCGCGTGGAAAAATGATCTCTGCGAAGATTTCGCGTCAAACCTATGGCTAATCAAATTATTCTTGTCATCTGATTTATCATTTCGACTCTAGTTGAGTTGTAACAGGAGCGTCTTTCACACGAAGCGTTGGGAATAGTGGCGCATTAGGGGAAGTACGAATAGATGCCTCAGAAACTGTTCATAGTCCGGTTACTTTCTGTGCTTTCGCACCCACAATCAGATGATTGGATATTAACTACTAATTGTTACACAATTTCACAGAGTCTGCAAAACGGGACCTGCGAAGCCATACAAGTCCGTCCCCTTTACGTAGAACACAAAAACGGGATATCCTTGCGACTATTCACGCTTCCACACTGGAACATGTGCCAGGACGGCATCCTTAATCCTTTGCTATCTCGGTCACAGATGTAAAAATATTGGACTCAACACAATGCATCCAGCTTCTAAACCAGCGTTGTGCGTTATGAAGGGGGGTGGGGGGGTGGGGTGGGGTGGGGGGGCTGTCTACCGTGAACTACCATAGATACTATTCATTAATGAAATTACACCCACCTGTTGCTCAGGTTTTTGTTTTTATTCCCAAGCTACCATTAATGAAGCTCATTATTGGTAGTAGCTAGCACACCGCCCTAAATAACACGCTAAAGCAAACTGACGTGACATCAAACGAGCCCTTACAGTTCGTACAAAACGCTATGAGTCATAAGACTCACATTTTAGCATTACCATAAAGTAAATGTTAGGATATACGAGCAAATTGTTACAGCAACGCAGACTCCAGACAGGTTATTAGCAGTAAACTAAGGTCATTTCTGGCCTCTACGCCGCAACTTTTATCACACGCTTTCAACCCTGCTGTGGCTAATTTGTGCATTTTTTTCGAACGGCCACAAGAGGGCCCTCGAATGGAAAAGGTAAGAGTGAGACCGGTGGACTATATGTGCCGAGGAAGTGACTTTTACCGGTCCGTCCCTGTTAGCGCTAGCGTGTTACTACCGTGTCTCAGTGATTTTCTTACCGGTATGTTTTGTTTTTTAACCGGCCCTAGTGTTCGCGTGGTGGTAGCGTCAGCACGGCGGCGCTAGCGTTAAAACTCTGTGTACCGTCTTTGTAAATATCTCGCATTTCAATGTGGGCACTTGCGGCTTTTACACAGCTGCAGCGTATGTATGTGCCAAATGGTATTTCCTTTAGGAATATACTGGGCGAGGCTTATAACCAGGTGCGCTCTGTAGGCCGGGAATTACGGTACATTGGGAGAGAAGCCCCCGCAAAACAAAACAAAAAAAAAAATTTCACCTTCGCTGTAAACTAGTCTCTCGACCGGAATAAATTCAAGGACTGCCAACAATACAGGACATCTCAAATGTACTGTTGGGGGAAAAAAAAAAAAAAAAAAAAAGACCACAAATAAAATAAACTTAGCAGCACCACAGAGATGGTTGCAAATTAATACTGTCCGGCAAATTCCTGAATGCCAAACTGCAAATATGCGATGACTCACTCTTACTGCTCACCCTTTCAACACACTTTTACAGCTCTCAAACTACCAACCAAGGGTGTAAAATTTCGAGTCCACTTGCGTCATTCATACACAGCAGCGTGAAACCAGGAAAATGCTGGCTTTTACATACAATTGCATCATCATGGATTTTATTGCAATTTCATAAAAAAAAAAAACACAAATTCTTCACCTGTTTTGCTCCTCCAGCTTGGCGAGCAGCTCCACGTCATCGGGGCTGAGCTGAGGCGGCGACGACGGCGAAGACAACGACGGCGAGGAAGCGGCGGTCGGCAGGGACGTGGGCGGGCCCGCCTCGCTAGCCATCTGACTGACCGTGTGCGACACCGACTTCTTCACCCATGAGAGAGTAGAACTCAGCCTACCTGGAACTTTGTCTGTCGCCACCTGCCCGCCCAAATACAAATACAAGAAATTCAGGAAAAAAAATAAAAATATTTGCACAATTAAAAACAGACATGCAACAGGTACGGATTAAAAAGGGAAAAAAAAAGCATTCTAGTATTAAAAAAAAAAGAAGTTTAATTTAGAATAGAGTAATAAATAAAGGCAATATTAAAAAATACAAAAAAATGAACAGAATTTTTTATTTTTGGATTATATTATATCTTATTTATATTATATTATTTTACATTATTAACGTATATATTTATACTATATATTATATATATAAAATGAGAACATTTTAAAAATAATGGGACCCTTGTTTAGCTTGAAATAAATTATGTAACTATAAGAAACTTTTTTGTAATAAAAACAATCAAAAAAGGAAAATGCAACCGATAAAAGCCCTTTAAAAAGTTGATAAAAAATAAAAATTGATGTGAAGGTGTATAGATTAAACAATAATTTCACCAATATAACCAATTGAAAAAAACTAAATGTGACGGGTGCAAATTTAAAAAATTAAAGGTTATGTGAAATAGAACGGACAAAGAAAACAAGTAATATACAAGAAATTGAATAAAAGGACAAGAGCTGGATAATAGTAATTGTTTTTTTTAAATAAATAATTCATAATTATTAATATTAAAAATGTACCAATAATTTTAAAAAATGTAAAAAAAATATAAACAAAAATATTTCATGAAGTGCTGTGACAATGCAAGGATAATTAATATCCGATTAGAGCACATTATGACCTATATGCAAGTCGAGTCTCAAGCAGGGTTTCCCAAACTTTGCGTTCTTGGTACCTCAACTATATAAATAGATGGCGGATCACCAGGACATTGGCAAAGGACAAAACAAAGAAAATGTGTTCTCGCTTGTCATCGCAGTGGACGTGAAGTCTTCACGTTAGAAATGCTTACATGGCGTTTATGTCATGCCACGGAGGACGGGAGCCGGACCGGCCCAAAAACTCAAAACATTTCCCACTGACCCAAGCAAAGGTGACAATCCCTCAAATGTTCTACCTGCTATTCCGAGTAACTCCCCGGCTTCCCGTGACGGCATATCCAGCAAGTCCGGTGGCCCCCGGTCCACCGGAACGCCACCGAGTCGTTCCGCTGCTGAACCTTCGACTGCCTGTAGCCGAGCACATTTGGTCATATGCTCGATCGCGGTTGAAAGGTCAAAGTGCTGCGGCAAAGATTGCGCCGTCTCGTTAAAGGAACCCAACCGCCGTGCACACCTGGACTTCCGGGGAAAACAAGCACCACGACGGGGGGGCTCTCGAACTTTATGGGTCAAGGGATTGGCTGATAGGGCGCAGATTTTCCCAGGGACCACTTCAAAAGTCAAACGCCAATTTAATATTTCTACCCTCAATGCCTGAGCAATTCAAAGTAAAAAGAGTCATATTTTGAGAGGGGGGGAAAAAAAGTTATCACGTCACAAAAATACGGTCATTTTTTTAATTGAGGATTGAACCCCCGGAAAATCTTTGAATAGGCGACTTTGCGAATCCAAAACGGCAAATATGCGGTTATTCGCTGTCAGTCTAAATGCCGCAGGAATTGACAAGTTGCTTTTTGAAGTAAAAAGGATGAAATGTCATTAATCAAGGAGACATGTTATGGAAGTAAATATGTGCCAGCAGGATTTGAAATTGAAATGTAAAGTGATCACATTTTCAATAGTTGTATTTCAGTGTAAACTTTCAATGTTAACAATTCAACTTGCTAGAATTCGCTGTCTAAAATTCACCGTCTGTGCCACCAGGCAGGGTTACTTCAGGTCAGAAGCGAACAGCCAGCCAATCGCAGTTACGCTTACTCAGTCACGTGACGTCGCGTACTAAGAAAGCGTAACTGGATTGGCTGTTCGCTTCTGACCTGAAGTAACCTTGCCTGGTGGCACAGTCGGTGAATTTTAGACAGCGAATTGTAGCAAGTTGAATTGTTAACATTGAAGGTTTACACTGAAATACAACTATTGAAAATGTGATCACTTTACATTTCAATTTCAAATCCTGCTGGCACATATTTACGTCCATATATGTTTTTGTCATGATAATAAAGTTGTACTTTTCAAGTAAAAAAAGTCGACACCTTTACAAGACCACACCGTTATTATCAAAACAGGACTAAAAATCACCAAAGGTCTTTTTTATGGAAAATGTTATCAATCTAATGATACAGCTTTCATTGTAAAAAAATAATAATAATTCACGTAGGATGAAAGATTTATGTTAAAAGATGATGCGCTGTGGCGACCCTTAACGGGACAAGCCGAAAGGAAAAGACGACGAAGATGGAAGAGTCATGTGATAATATCTCACAATCATATCGGAGCATTTAATATGACCAAAGCTAAGGTAAGTTTTAACCGGATTTGTTTTATTGTCGCGTTGGTCCAAATATGTCAAAATGTACTTGCTTAAATAATGAACCCTTAGGGTGCTCAATGTGTCGATCGCCGAGGCGGTTTCGGTCGATCGCATGACGCCGTGCCCCCCCCCCCCCAAAAAAAAGACGTCAGCCTATCATCCATCTCGTCGTTTGATTCAGGTGCCGCTGATACACGCACATAAAGGCGCCTTGTGGACCGTTTCTCTAGTAAGTCTTTGGTTCAGCCATCCCGGGTTCTGAAGCCAGGTGGCGGCAGAGGTCGCAGCCTCCATCTGCGAGGCTTCCCCATAATTCCAAGCCGAGCGGCTCAGCTTTTGTGTGCCAGGGAGCTCAAAAACAAAAAAGAAAAAGACGGCGAGGAGGGTGCAGAGGTGGCGGGGATCTCGGGGACGTGGCGTGCATGGCTAATGGTGCCAGTCGCGGAAAAGAAAACGCTCATTCAAACGTCCCTTGCAGGCCGGAGGACATTTGGAACCGTCGCTTGTTCCTCGTCATGCCCTCCGCGCATATTAACGAGACAAAATGCAGACACACATGAGGCTACTCTGCTATTATTTGCCTTTATTCTTGCTATTAAGGCTGCAAAATAGATTTTTAAAAGATAGATTCGTTGAAAAAAATAAAAGTAGGCAATTGACGCCTCCCAAAAGTCGCTTATTTTGTGTCGCCGTGACCAATGTTTTTTAAAACACAGAAGCACACGGCCGAGCTGCCGCTCAGCATACTTCGACCTCCGGGTTTACCTGACACCGCCCCCCTACGCTCTTAAAGGGGTACACTCATTATTACAAACAACACAAACCCGCAACTTTATATCCGCGGGCATGACTGACCACACTCGTACATTTTGTAAATGCGAGTGACTGCAGTGAATATTAATGTAGCCGAAGATGGGAAGGTGGGGGCGGGGGTGGGGGGGCACACAAGCCTTTGAAGTTGCACTTTGCAAAAAAATAAAACTTTCAAGCATTTGCGAATGGCACAATCCATCCATCCATCCATCCATCCATTGTCTTCGCCGCTTCGCATATCCTCACGAGGGTCGCGGGGAGTGCTGGAGCCGATCCCAGCTGTCAACGGGCAGGAGGCGGGGTTACACCCTAAACTGGTTGCCAGCCAATCGCAACACACCTAGGGGTAATTTAGAGTGTCCAATGAATGTTGCACGTTTTTGAGATGCGGGAAGAGACTGGAGTGCTCGGATAAAAACCCACGCAGGCACGGGGAGAACACGCAAAATCCACACAGGCGGGTCCGGGATTGAAACTGGGACCTCGGAACTGTGAGGCCAACACTTTCCCGGCGGATCCACCGGACTGGCACAAAATTTACATTATTGACTTTCTTTGGTCCTCTTTTTGGAATTTACGACTTCAAGTCTTTGGTTTGTCGTGAAACAAACTTCCTGTTTATTGATTTTTTTTTTTGCACTATTGTAGTATGCAGCTCATATTTTGGTATGCTTTTTTTTTTTTTTTTTTTAAAAGATATAAATCAGCGACAGCGGCTCTCGTAGAATGAACTCAAGTAGCCATTTTCAAGCGGTTCTCCTCCGTCCCCAAGCGCTTGAAACTGAGCTGGCAGACCGGAGTCAACACCCCGACGCTGAGCGCCGCGCCACGTGCGCACTTTTATTTCCTCTGCCGCTGCCTCGTCATCACGGCGCTCAACCGTAATGGGGAAATATCCCCCGAGAAGAAGTTGCGGCGGTCTCATGGAACCTGCTCTGGCAGTCGCGCGTGTTGCCACTTGCACGCTCGCCGGCGAGATCGCTTCACCTCACCCGCTCGGGTTATGCTGAGTCAATGCTGGTTCCGCTTCACAATCTGTAAACAATATTTTTTGCTTGCTTTGTTTTGCTCTGGAGTCATTCATTTACTTTTTAGATCGTGTGGTCAGCTCTACCTTTCGAATGGACGGATGGACAGGCGGAGGGACGGACGGACGATAGATCGATCGATCGATAGATAGATAGATCGGTGGAAGGACGGATGGATGGACAGACTAGATAGAGAGAGATAGATAGAGATAGAGATAGAGAGAGATAGAGATATAGAGAGATAGAGAGAGATAGAGAGATATAGAGAGATAGAGAGATAGATAGAGAGATAGATAGATAGATCGATAGATAGATAGATCGATAGATAGATAGATAGATAGATAGATAGATAGATAGATAGATAGATAGATAGATAGATCGGTGGAAGGACGGATGGATGGACAGACTAGATAGAGAGAGAGAGAGAGAGAGAGAGAGAGAGAGAGAGAGAGAGAGATAGATAGATAGATAGATAGATAGATAGATAGATTAGATAGATAGATAGATAGATAGATAGATCGATCGGTGGAAGGACGGATGGATGGACAGACTAGATAGAGAGAGAGAGAGAGAGAGAGAGAGAGAGAGAGAGAGAGAGATAGATAGATAGATAGATAGATAGATAGATAGATAGATAGATACTGTAAGCAAACATAAAATAATGATTAAATCAAAAAAATAAATCTATCAATGTAAATATCAATGTAAACGTTGTCTTCATTTATTAGCATGTAAAGAATTCAAGTTTTTACAACCTTTTTCTTTTTTACTTTGCTTATGCTGAACTTAAGCTTCTTTTGTTTGCCTTTTCGCCACGCTTGCTCGTATTTTTTTCATGATTTCATGCTTCAAGTCACCAGACATCATCTGCTTCCTCTCGGCATTTATTTTCTGCTATTTAAAAAAACAAAACCAAAAAAAACCAAACAAACAACAACCAATTTGGCGAATTACCCGCACAAAACGGTGGAAAGTGGCAGCCCAGAACACAAACTGTGCTTTTAATGGAACCAACGTGAACCGATGCCGGACTTTTTATTCATCCATCCATCCAATCATTTTCTAAGCCGCTTATCCTCACGAGGGTCGCGGGAGCGTTGAAGCCGATCCCGGCTGTCATTAGCTGAAACGGTTGCCAGCCAATCGCGGGGCACGTGGAGACAGACAACAGTCACGCTCACAATCCAGACATCTGATATGACCGAATGAAAAATTTTAATGTGCAAGTTTTATAAATAGTATTATGAATGAAATATATCTAGCGCTATATCTATAAATAAAAGCTATTCTCCTTTGAAAATGTACACAATATGATCGTTCGTTATTTCAGCGCATATCTTTACCCCAAAAAATTTCAAATACAAATTCAACGACTAAATTGAATTCAGACTTGCGTCATGGCGTGCAAGCGCGTTTTTATAGCGTTTACATCGTATCGATTCCAAAACGTTTTAACTTCTTGTTTTTCTAAATGATTCAAACGCATGAATTTGAAAACAATAATTAACATCATCAGTAAATACAGTAATACAGACATTTTTACAAGTAATTGGTTCTGAACTCTCGCCAACTGGGGTTGGTCGTTGGCCTTGGGTTGACAACTTAACGTAGCAGCTATGGAAAAGTTTGTTTTCGTTGCTTTCAGTTGTTTGACGTGCTTTTGTCGTTTCGCGTGAACGTCCAATCCCTTGAAACCTTTTGATCCATAATCAATAATATCCTGACCCCACGTGCACAAAGCTTAACAAGGTCGATCGATTTTGCGAATGAAGTCGCTTAACAGAGCGGCAACTTCCTTCCTTCCTTCCAACGGTACCGACGATTTCTCCTTCCATCGGAACTTATTTTTGACATCTCAATTTCGGGGAGGGGAGGGGGTGGGGGGGGGCGTCTTTCCTCTTGAGCGCCGCCATCGTGTGGACTTGCAAATGGCCCCGTGAACCGCCTCGTTTCCAACAAGCGTTTTCATTGGTCCGGAGGAACACATTCGACCAATCAACTGACACGTACCTGATCTTCCGCCTCGCTTTCAATAATCGCACCGGAAAATGAACGACGGTTGGAATACAGCATACAGCAAATATGAATAATTTTTTTTTTTTTTTTACTCAATACAATATTCCGCCTATAGACTGTTTTCGACCACGTGACTACATTCGGGGCAGCCGGCCATGTTGGATGGCTTCACTCTACAGACGCGCCGTTCGCTCTATGCTTTTGCACGTAGACCAGAGTTACACAAACGTTCGTACGAGGCATGATGGATAAAAAGAGTTTGGAAAGTTATCGGGGCTCGCTGGATGTTGTTTCAAGAGACCGTTACGACAAGAAGTCCGCTTTGATCGACAATATCGACCCATATGGCTCGGAGAAACCCGAATGGAGCACACAACTGTGGGCGTCGGTAACCTATCCAGACATCGTCAACTACCTCCTCTTCTCGACAAGCGCTTGTACCGTGGACCGACTAAAGAATTACAAAAGGTCTGGAGGCCTACAAGCAATTCATCAATGGCTGGTTTGCTCATGCGGTGGTATCCATTCCAAGCGACCCGTCTCCCCACACTGCTAAGGTTAGTTCACCAGACAATGCAGTTTAAATATGTACCGCGTCAATATAGTCAGCGTTTTGTTAAATTATGTTGATTATACCAACGAAAGAGGTGTCGATTATTATTTTCGTTTTCGTTACCGAGAGGGGCAGAGAGAGGTTCGACCGGGACGAGTCCCAAGTGTAGCCCTTGTAGTTCTCCAACTTCCACGGCTAAATCTTTACTCAACTCACGAAACAGCTAGCGGTGCGGTAACTCGTTTTTGCAAACTTATTATAATAAAACCGAAAATACCAATTTTGGAGACATGCATTGGATTCACACACGAGGATTGTGCTTGGCTGCTTCATCGGATCTGCTAATACGAGACAGGCACAGTTGTCGCCATTTGGTTGCTAACCGCTCAGTTTTCTCGCACCGGTTCTTGATCACAGCCGGCAGTCGAACAAAAGACGCTTTACAACGCCCACTTTCATTTGAGCAACCAATAATATAGCAGTGCACCGCCATTCATATGGCTTTCAGAAATTATTCCTGCTTCGTTAGGCGCGTTTACGCGAATTCACCAAACCAAGATGGCGCCCGCATTCTAAATCGGAAGGGTCTGTAAACGGGAAAATGACGTGTCTGACAATCTCACCTAGGGGCAATTTAGAGTCTCCGATGAACACGTGTTTTTTGGGATGTGGGCAGCGACTCCCCAAACACGAGTCAGTCGCGTTTCTGGCGAGATCCCTGGCTCGAGTCAGTTCACCAGACCATTGCCTATGTTCTGTTAACTGGTCTGTCTGCTAGCTCTAGTCGGTGTACCGGATCATCGGAGTATACAGCGTTTCTCGTGGGTCCACATATGTGAGTCGGTGACCCAAATTATCAGAGTCTGATGTTTCTGGGGAGTCTGCTAACTTGCGTTAGAGGACAAGTTAGTAGTCAGCACTGGAAACTCTGAAGATTTTCATATCGTGAACTTGGATGATTTTGGTTCAGTGGCTCAAGTCAGTGAACAAAGTCAACCAAGCCTGCAGTTCTTCTTGTAAAACTGCCTGCCCGGTTAAGTACCCGAAGCAAATCATGAGAGTCTGCTGTGTTTCCAGTGCACCCACAGACTCGCCCTTGCGTTCAACCGGAGGACTCACGGCAGACACCGGATTTATGATTCCACACATATTTTGATTCAAACTGTTTGTCGACAACTGATTCGGGAATCGTCCAACTCGATTTCACACTCAGTTGTGACTCACCGATCACATTATCGATCATTGTCATCGTCCTCAACCCCCCCCCCCCCCATCTCATCTGTTGAGCAGACAAGCGAGCCACTTGGAAACAACAAGACTCATCAGCTCCTTTTATGGCTGCTTAGTGTTGAGCTGTTGAAAGGGGATCGCCATAACCGAGCATGCACGGCATTAGCAACTTGCTAATAATCTTGACATGAATTTAATACCCCTGCACACAAGTTAGCGATTTATGGGGCGCAGTTTTATTTTCGGGTCATAAAAACTCTAAAAAAAAATCATTCAAGAGACTAAAGCTAACGATGCGCCAAGTTGACGAACAACTAACTCGGGAAACATTCTTATTGCTCATTCCTAATTAATCATTAATAAGCGTAGTTTGACGAAGTTTCAGCAATTAGACAGACCCGAGAAGGAGAAGAAGGGGGGGGGATAGAACATCCATTTACCTTGAAGCGATATTACCACGCCGCGCCAAACTTCCTCGCTTGGCTTGCTTCCCGTGCATTAAGTTACGGTCCGCCGCATTCTCGCGGAGAATTAATCCAAGAAAAAAAGTTATATTTCCCCCCCCCGCACCCCGAGCCTTTTCCACCGGGACGCGTTAGCAGGGCTTACGCCGACGGTCGGGTGTCTCCTCCTTACGTGGGCCGGCTGCCATTGCGGCCGTCTAATACGTGGACTGCAACGTCTCTGGCAGGGAAGCGGGCGGCCTCCACAATGCAGGCGGTGTTTACATGCCACTGCGCATGCGCCACTTACTCGTCTTCACCTTGACGATAGCGACACTGTCTGTCCGGAGTGCAAAATTGCACCTTAAAAAAAAAACACTCATGTACAGTAGTTACAGTACATGTAGTCGCCTTTAAATTTTAATGTGAAAAATTATGGGCACTAAGCTAAACCAGCACTTGAACGCATCACCGATTACACCAGATACATTGAACGTGTAGTCATTAGGTGCAATAAAAAATATCATAATCATAATAACACATACGCACGGTACATACATATTATAGATTTGTTTTGTCATATTTATATATTGGTACTCAAATGTCCTTATGTATGAAAAAATAGATAAACTAAATGAAAGAAAAAACAAAAAAGTAAATGTAAAAGTAAATCCTGGGAATTACAAAAAAAAATCTTAAATATAAAGGTTGACAAAAAAATATCTGTTTACGTTTATTGATTCATTTATTTGTGACACTTTTGGTGCCTATGAAAAGTGTATTTAATGAAAGAAAAATTGTCTCGAGATACAAGCAAAACCTCTGCCATACGAGTAAATTTCATACCCAGATTAAAAGTCACCCGGCATAAGAAATTGCCGATGGAAGTCATTATGAATCATATTTTAAACGGGCAATCCTACAGTAATGTGATTTTTTTCCCCTCTCATTTCTTCTTGTCTTACTTTAATTTTGATATTCCAGAGGCCCATAATATCACATCATAATATGCCACCGGTGCTTGTGTTGAAATATGAATATTTACTTTCATTTTTCCACAACCAATAAAGATTATTTTAAGAAAGTTGTACAAATGTTTGGGATTTTTGTGTACTTTTTACTTTATTTTATTTTTTACAATTTTTAAGAACTTTTGGCCTTTTACCCACCTTGTACTGTACAATCTTACCCAAATTGTGTCATAATTCCCACAGATTTGTCTGTTCATTTGATTTCGGAATAAATGTTTTAGGTGCGGGATATTTTATGTACAAGTATAGATTTTAAACAAGATACAGCTCTAACTAAATTCATAAAAACATATCATTTTACACAATTTTTCAGAACTTAGCTGTTCACGAAGTTTCAAAAGGCACCAAAAAGTTATGGTTAAAATGTTGTGTGTATCGTCACGCTTTTGTGTGGCTCTTATCTGATCAGAACTTGAATCCCAAGAATGTCTTACCTGATGTTGAGCTGGCATTTAGGAGAAAAATTAATTTTTTGGGGGCAAAAAAATCACTGGAACACTTGTGTCAGATGACTGGCGGCTCCTTGAGATAAGGCATCTTTGTCTTCATTGCATAAAAATAGGAGGGGGGAAAAAGATGAAGAAATATTCCAGAATTATGGTGTTTGAATCCCTGAGCGTAGCCCCCCCCCCCAAAAAAAAAATAAAAATAAAAAAAATGAGAGGTGAAGGTTGACAGCAGGGCGTGAGGTGAAGCCTCCCTGGCTGCAAGGGTGAAAATGTGACTCACGCGGCGGTTTTGCGTTCACATACCACGCAAGCAGACGTGAAAGCCACTTTTCTGGTTTCGGGCCGGCAAGGCTGACGCACGTCTATTGTTGTCGGCAGGCCGGGCACTCCTGTACGTGCACAAGCAGAAGAAAAAAAAAGAGGAAGGCGTAGAAAAAGTCCACGGCCAGAAAAGGCCTCACATCCTGTATAACTGGAACGACGTCGGACATCTTTTTGAAGCATTGCGATGACTTTTCGGGAGTAAAAATGGACAGAAGTTAAATATAACCTGCATACAGTAACCTACAAATATGCCAGTATAAACCTGACTGTAATCTACAATCGTGGCGAAAAATATTGGAACATAGGAATATTGGGATCCCCATGTGATGAGCTACCACTGTAGAAAAAGACATGTACTTGTTTTCTATGACTGTCTGACACAAAAAAGGCAATTTGTGTGTGTATCTATATACTGTATATATATATATATATATATGGACAATTTAGAGTGTGCGTGCATATACTGTATATGTGTGTGTGTGCGTGTATATATATATATTTACTGTGTATATATATGTGTGTGTATATATATATAAAGGCAATTTAGAGTCTCCAATTATTGTGTGTGCATGCATATACTGTATCTCTCTCTCTCTCTCTCTCTCTCTCTCTCTCTCTCCTCTCTCTCTCTCTCTCTCTCTATATATATATATATATATATATATATATATATATATATATATATAAAGGCAATTTAGAGTCTCCAATTATTGTGTGTGTGCATGTATGTATATATATATATATATATATATATATATATATATATATATATACACACACACACAGTAGAAGAAGACATACACACACAATTATTGGAGACTCTCAATTGGGTTTAGGTGTATTGTGTGTGTATTTCCCCCCCCCCCCCAATTTTTAGTAATGTGGATGAAAAAAAACTCATTCATGAATTGTCAATTATCAAGTGGTGAGAAAAGAGAAAAAAAAAACAAGCACTTTCTTCGTGGTTGTGGTCGGATACCAAAACTTCTTTCGTAGTACCACCCCTAATCGGTAGAGGGCAGATAGTCGGATTTACTCCTCCGCTGCGGCTCGGCCTATTTACGACGCATGCGCATTGGCCAACTTCCTTTTCTCCCGTGCAGCGGAGTCAATTCCCAGTCTTTGGCTCCGGGCTCCTTCGTAAGGAGGCCAGAAAGACTGCAAAATGGTTTGTAATCCTGCCAATATGCGTCTACGTGTGTACGTAAAACATGCATCTTGATCTTGGCGGTCATTATTGTGTCGAAACACGCAGCCGTGCGTATGATGAACGTAGATTGTGTCCCAAGTGCTCGTTAGCCGGCTCTGCTTCAACGTGGCCTAATGGCCGTGCGGACACACGCACCACTTCCTGTGCCATAGAAAATGGTTTCACTGTCATTATTGCCACCGTTTCTTTTTGAAAACCTCACGCAGTCGTTGAGGGTCAACCCTCGACGTGTCATTGCAACTGTGAGCTTGGTTAGCATGTTGCTAAGTCCATTCGCTCACTTCGAATGGAGCTGCGTGCTAGCTAGCTAAAAGTTGACAGCCTGTCAAGTACACACTAAACAAAGTGACGGATTTTGCTATGCAATTAAATATATTTATGGTCTGTTCTCTCCTGTAGGGTTTCGTTAAAGTGGTGAAGAATAAGGCCTACTTCAAGAGGTATCAGGTCAAGTTTCGTAGGAGGAGAGGTACTTTTTCCCCCCACAATCACTTATTTGACAATCACTGCACGTTGAATTGAATAATCACACACTTTTGCTCCGTTCTAGAGGGGAAAACTGACTATTTTGCCCGTAAGCGCCTTGTCGTCCAAGATAAGAACAAGTACAACACACCCAAGTACCGCATGATCGTCCGTTTCACCAACCGGGACATCATCTGCCAGGTGGGTCGCGTGGCTGCATCATTTGTCACGGCGATGACGACGGTCTCCACAAAGTCACGCTGCGCCGTGTCGTTGCAGATCGCCTACGCCAAAATCGAAGGGGACATGATCGTATGCGCGGCATACTCGCACGAGCTGCCCAAGTACGGAATCGCCGTGGGTCTGACCAACTACGCGGCAGCCTACTGCACCGGGCTGCTGTTGGCTCGCAGGGTACGTATCGCCGCCGTTCTCATCCAGCTTGGACGTGCGAGGTTGCCGGCCACGACGGCGACAGTTGAATGTCGTACACGTGCTGCGAGGTTCAAGTGTTTAGCTGTCCCCCTCCAAAAAAATAACAAAACAAAAATCCAGTTGTAAGCTGCGTTAAATTTAAACGCGTCGTTCCAACGTACTACACGTGGGCAAACAACGTTGTTACTAAAAAGCATTTTCAGCTTTTCTGCTGAGGCACATGGCCTGCGTAAACAAGCGTGGAAATGAGAAAATGTGCCAGTTTTGTGATTTTGGTTAATGTAGTCTTTTAAATCAATTGTATTATTTCAAACAAGGGTGCAAATCTCAGCAGTTTTCAAATAGTTTTGTTTTAGAAATGTTGAATAGCTGAGCTGCTGTCTAGTTATTGTATTTTTAAATTTCATTAATATTTTCCATGTTTTGTGCAGTATGCTTCCACTGCGGAAATTGTTTGTTTCGTCCCATGGTATAGTTTCAGTATTGGTATTGAAGTCGTAATTTGGATGTCATCACAATACAGATGAATACGATTTGTATCAGACTGCTCAACTTATTTATTTTTTGTACAACTATCGAGTTTTTTTTTTTTTTAAAGCAGTTGAGACGAAATACATTAATTGTATATATTCTTGTTTTTCGGTTTGTTTTAACCTTGGGTCATCTCCATGAGGAAATTATATATATCAATTAGAAGCAAGGGGAAAAGTTGAGCACTGTTAAATGTAAAAATACTCAAACGAGCTTAATTAACGTTCCGTGCATGGCGAAACATTTTTTTTTTCTAGAAATGATCCACTATATTATGACATTGGGGAGGTTCAAGAAACTCCACAGGGAGCCCAAAAAGTTATATGGAAAGATTTCATCCCCCCACCCCATACTTGTAAAATTAGTGCAACGTAGAGCGACAAAAAAAGATTCAATATATATCTTCAGTTTTTCCCGTATGCCTTTTATGTACATCACTCAAAGATCAGTTAATGCCATTTGAGCCGCTACTGCAACTAGATTTTAATGTGATGTACACTAAGGATGGTGTGATATAATTGAGGTATGTTTTTTTTTGGGGGGGGGGGGGGGCATAAAAAGTTATATTTTGCTGGTCAAAAAATATTTGTAGTATATTAACTACTTTTAAATGTAAACCGCTTCTTATTCCCGATTGACTGTATAATGCGCCAATACAGGGGTCTAGAAATGTAAACAAAAACACAACTTGTGTCATAGTTGGGTTAAGCGTGGATGGGTTGGCCGTGCCTACGAGTGTTTTTGTCACGTGTTCAACTGAGGAAAAAGGGCAGCAAATGATAAGCAATCAGTTGTCCCACTGCCTGGCTCATTTTGGCCGTGCGTCACCATCCAAACACGGAATATAAGATATCCTCCTGGTCCTGCAGCTCCTGAACAAGTTTGGCCTGGACAAGGTGTACGAGGGCCAGTTGGAGGTGACCGGCGAGGAGTTCAACGTCGAGAGCATCGACGGGAAGCCCGGTGCCTTCACGTGCTACCTGGACGCCGGCCTGGCCCGCACGACCACCGGCAACAAGGTGTTCGGGGCCCTGAAGGGCGCCGTGGACGGAGGCCTCAGCATCCCCCACAGGTCAGCTGATCCCCCGTCGTCAATACAATCAAGACCCTACTTGACAACGGACAGCGAATTCACTTGGTTGCTCCATCAATGATGGGAAAACTCACCTTCTCGCTGTTTTTGTACTCGGGGCCAAATCGGTGCCTCAGGAAACAAAACACAAAACTCACGCCACCATGAGCTTACGGCTTGTTTCTGGGCGTCTATGGAGAAGTGAGGAGAGGAGCTCCATTCCCAATCCTTGTACAATGGACGTGAATGGTTTGCTGCCCACCTGTGGCATTGAAACGGGTCAATTGCGGGCAGGTTTTTGGTATACGAGACAGGGTTTGATCCTCATCACAAAACACTTGTCGGCTTCATCCTCTACTTTCTTCTGTCCTTTTTTTTTTTTTTTTTTTTTTTTGGAAACGTTTTCCCCCTAGGTGTTTATTTGGCTTTTTCAGTTTTTTTTGGTCTTCCAATCTACATTTTTTTTCGTTGTCGTCTATGATTTGTCTTCTGTTGGCAACTTTGTGCAAATCAGTCACTGTCATTTGTCAGGCACCTGCGCGCCATCGCATTCGCAAATCTGCACAGCTGTGCATGAAAAACCACAAGCGTGAAATTTGTGAAGAGTAGAAATACATAGATATTGAAAGACTTCGCTTATTTTGGGTAGTCTTGACCAATGTTCCCTCTAAGCTGCGCACGTGAAAATTGATCCAGCGGAGTGAACCACAATTTGGCAGCTTTTATTTTTTTAACACTCGAGCACAGGGTCTTTAACAACGAGCTGCTGCTCAGCCTATTTCTACTTCCTAGTTTACCTGACACCGCCCCCCCTCTGCTCTTAAAGGGCTACACTCATAATTACAAACGGAACACACACCCGTAACTTTATATCTGCGGGCACGACTGACCACACCTGTACATTTTTCAAATTTTGAGTGACTGGCGCTCCATTTTCAGCTGACTTTGTCGCCAATTCACATTTTTGACCTGTTCATCCTTTCTTAGCCATCTGCTGTTTGAGTCTTTTGTGGTTTTTCTGTATCTTGTGGTGTTTGATTGAGGTGCGGCGATTGAGATGGAGTAAGATGCTTGAATTAGGATTTTAACTGAATTGTCAGACAAAAAGTCGTAACAGGAGGTCGATTGCTTGTCAGCGAGAGAGAAGCCGGCCATTTTATCGTGCAACAGTTAAATTGATTCAGCAAAGGACCCGTGGGAATATTTAGACATCGGGAATGATAACATAATCCTTGAGGGACTGGCTAATCAATGACATTTTCTGTTGCTCGGATTAATGGCGTCACGCTTGTTTGACACCGGAACAGATGGCGACTTGTAGAGCTGACCTTAGCGGGGGCAATTGATTGTTTTTGCTAAATTAATTGGCGACGACCCAGCCAAAGCTTCATTCACACCTGTCAGAAAGTCTTCCGCAAAGCTAACGTGAGAGGTCTGCGTCCAGGTTTGTCACTTTTGGGATCGGCGAAAGTGACTTAGACGGTCTTGTGATCCAGCAATTTATGACTTCCACTTGATTCAACCTCACAAATTCTGATGGATTATTTTAGGTAAATCGGGGGGGGCAGAAACCTTTGTAGAATGTCTTATCTGTGGAAAAGCAAAACAAAGTTTCAGCTCGGTTCAGTGGTGGCCAATCACTTTTCAACAACCCGGAAGTCTCCCGGCGCATCCTTCGGGGATTTTCACTACCTGCGGCAGGGTGCATCATCCCGAAAACTCATACACAAATGAATAATTGTGGGTATTATTTTGCTGCTTAAATGACAACAATATTGCGTATTTCGGGAAACTTTTGAGATTTATTTTGTCCGCCATCCTCAGCACCAAGCGCTTTCCGGGTTACGACGCGGAGAGCAAAGAGTTCAATGCCGAGGTCCACCGCAAGCACATCCTGGGCATCAACGTGTCCGAGTACATGAGCTTGCTGATGGAGGACGACGAGGAGGCCTACAAGAAGCAGTTCTCGCGCTTCATCAAGAACGGCGTCGCCCCCGATTCGGTGCGTTCTCCTTGGGACCGCTCGAGAACTTTTCTACTTCTTTAGAATAATCTCTTGAATGTTAAAATGGAGGAAAATAATGCCCTCAATTTGTCTTTCAGATTGAAGAGATGTACAAAAAAGCTCACGCCGCCATTCGTGAGAACCCGGTCCATGAAAAGAAGCCTCCCAGAGAGGTCAAGAAGAAGAGGTGAGCAACATTTTTTTTTTTATTATTTAGTCCACATGTACATGGGGAAAGTCACTCAAGATCTGGACAAAATACACTTTGCAAGAAAGTTACTGTGTCGTCCCTCTTCCCAACATTAGCTTTGTGTCTTAATTCAGTCAAGGAAATGAAAATGAAATGAAAACGATGACCTAACGCCAACATTTACCTTACCTTGGATTTGTCTTGAGGTTCAGGATCTCCCACCATCTCCTTTTTTTTTTTTTTTTTTTTTTTTTAATTGTCTCCTCCTCGCAAAGGTGGAACCGTGCCAAGCTGTCTCTGGCCCAGAGGAAAGACCGCGTCGCCCAGAAGAAAGCCAGCTTCCTTCGGGCTCAGGAGAAGGAGGAAGCAGAGTGAGGCCTCCCTCTGCGTTGCTCCCATGGCGCAATTTTGTTCTAATAAATCTATGGAAAATGTTCACACCTGCTCTCCAGTTTTTAATCTTACTTACTATTTCATCCACTTGAATAATAGTTTGATCCAGTTTGGTGTTAAACTGCGTGCAGTGATTCTAAATCCTGGGAAAATTGTGTGGAACTTTACAGAAGGTAGTGACAGTAGAGGCTCGGTTCTTGACCACGATCCGTTCTAGAAGGCGGTTCGTAAAACCAATCAACCGGCGCGTGAGTTGTTTCCAGTTTTTTTTTTTTTTTGGGGGGGGGGGGGGTTCGTCCGAATTGACAATAACAAAACGCGTCGTGGGTGGGTCGGCCGGTGAGCTTCTGCGTGTTCTGTTACTTGTGGGTTTTTTGGGCAGAGTGGATTTTACAACAAAGCTCATCGTGGGTCTGCTGGTCTGGTCGCGCGTGTTCTATTATTTCCGTTCTATTTATTTTGTTGGGGCTGTTTGAGTCCAATTTTCATTTGAAAACGGAAGCGAAAAAAAATCTCCAAATTTTCATCCGCAAAAAGATTCATTCAAGAACTGAAGCTGTACTATACTAGATATCTGGCCTAGTCCCGATCCCCAGCGATAAACTGGGTTTTCACAGTACTGCAAATCAGGCAGTTGTAAAGTTTAAAGACGAGTCCAAAACAAGTTGCTTCGCTTAAACCTAAAACCTCCAAAAGTTGCACAGGATGAAGTAGGCCTGCCATACATCACCAAAAGGTGGGGAACACTACTGTAAATGTTGCACAGGTCAACATAAATAAGACTTTCTCTTAATATTGTTATTAAAATAGGGTTACCGTGTCCCACTAAAATTGTACTAACATTTCCCAAAAGTAAAACAGGATGAAGTAAGGCTAGCATGAATTCTTAAAATAATGCTCGTTAAAATGAGATGAGACCACCATAAATCCCTCAGGGGTTGTGTCAGTTAAAATAGTTATGTAAAGCCCCCCAAATGTTGCATTAGTCAAACAAAAATTTATTTGGCATGTACATTTCACTGATTTTCCTGATTTCCTACATTGTTTTAAGAGCCTTTATTTCCCAAATGGATCTGCTAAGAAGCGCTTAACTTTTTTTGTCTGTCGCATTAATTTCCCATGTGACACATTCAATATGGCGGATTCACTAACGTATCCCAGCACATGACAAAACCGTTTACGTCATCAACAAGTGACGTCCGCTTACGGTCGCCAGGGGGCCGCGTTGCCTTGTTTTGACTTCAGCGCCTGTTTGACTTTATGAATCCGACTTGTTTGTTAAATAATACATTTGATATGACATTTAATATCACAACTTATTTTGCTGCACACAGTCATCCTCCAGTAATTGCAGTTTCCACAGTACACAACTTAGTACATTAGACCAACGGGGATATAAATAATATATACAAATAAAACCACTTTCAAAAGCTGTGATCTACATTTACCACTTAAATTCTGACAATTAAAGATTTATTCAATTTTTTTTCCCAAGGAAATTTTGTAGTCTTCAAATAATGCATGTTTTTGGGATGTAGGAGTGCCTGAAAAATAAAATATAAAAAAACCACGCAGGCACGGACCGGGATTTGAACTCTGGCCCTCGTAACTGTGAGACAGATGCGCTAACCCGTTGTGACACATCAGCTCTTGAATTTATATTTAAATCTATTTTTCTCGGTGTAATTTAAGTTGCACTTTTTTATCGCTTTCAACCACAACTGCAAAGCAACTTGCGCAATGACATAAACCTGCTGGTTGTCCTTACATGTCAGAGGCTAAAAATTGCCTTCATGCTTGCTGTGACATTTCATTATTACAAAAGATGATTTAAGGACACGTAACGCGTCGGCTGGGACGGGAGGTAATAGAAAGCAAAACGTCTTTCGGGCCCCGCCGCAGAGCAATTGCGTTTTTGTTTTTTTGTCAAGTCAGCAAGTCATAATTCAGCCTAAATGCGGAGAGCGGGCTTTGCACAATGTGCACTAAATGAACTCTTTGGCGCTTTGTTGTTCGGGGTGACATTATTATAGGCCGCCTTTGGCATCTTCGCCCCGCGTCGCTCGACTCTCATCTGTTTCATTAGCGGCCAACTTCTTACGCCTTGGCCGCCCTCGACATTGAGCAAGGGAAGAATTGTGCTCTGTTTTCTTTCAACTGGAAGGGCGAAAGAAGCGAGGGAGTCAAAGCGAGGGCTCAGCTGCTTTTGGACTTGAAATCCACGTGATTTATTTCCCATAAGGCCTCGGTTTCGCACCCGAGGGTAGACGTATGCACGCAACCGCCATTAGCCGGCAATCGGCCGTCGGTTGCCCGGGGGCCGTCTTAACAAATCTTATGAAAACGGCTGATCTTGACGGCGTTGTCGGCATAAAAGAAATTTGGTCCTGGTGGAATAAAGCCCGAGCTTGGGCTTGGGCTGTGAGCGTAACGCACACACCTCTCGAATAGCGTTAGTGATCAAGGCTCCGTAACAATTATAAAAGAGAAATAAGATTTATGGGCCTTCGGTGTGGTAGCACGTTGTGCCCACAGCATCAGGAAAAAAAATACTAGGATACAAGACACACTCCCAGTGTGTCACAACATGCAACTAACATGTATGACATTTCTGGACACTTGTACGGCGACTTTGGCATACTAGTAATGCAACTGCATATTACGAGTGATTTAACTGTTACCGACTAGTGTCATGATAAAAATTCAACTGGTTAACATCTAGCGCTTCACCGGTAGTACCATCCATCCATTTTCCTTGGCGGCTTATCCTCACAAGGGTCACGGGAGTGCTGGAGCCTATCCAAAGCTGTCGACGGGCAGGAGGCGGGCGGGGTACACCCCGAACTGGTCGCCGGCCAATCGCAGGGCACATTGAGACAAACAACAGTCACACTCACAATCACACCTAGGGCCAATTTGGGGTGTCCAATTAATGCTGCATGTTATCGTGATGTGGGAGGAAACCGGAGTGCCCGGAGAAAAGCCGCATAGGCACAGGGAGAACGTGCAAACTCCACGCAGGCAGGGCCGGAATCGGACCCAGGACCTCAGAACTGTGAGGCCAACGCTTTCCAGGTGACTCACCGTGCCTCTCTCTCGCTATAGATAGATATTGCTGTAACATGTATGACGTTTGGGTGTCACTGATGGTGTAGCGGTACACACGCCTGCCTTCGGTGCCGGAAGCGTGGGATCGATTCCCTCTCTGCGACGGTGTCGTCATCTGCCCTGCGACTGACTGGCGACCAGTTCAGGGCGTAGTCCGCCTATCGTTCGAAGCTCGCTAGGATAGGATCCAGTGTTCCCGCAACCCTTGTGAGGATAAGCTGCTTGGATAAAGACATGACATTTCTGGACGCTCGTACGATGTTTTGATGTACTGGTGATTCAAAACGGCAGTAGTTGACAAATGTGCGCTACTGTATGTGTCATAAAATTGTACTTGTTAACACCGGTCGTACTAGTAGTGTGCAAATGTCAGCTCGTGCGCAGTTTTGGCTCATTCCTCACATGAGGGACCCCGACGGGTGTGCGCTAATGACATAAAGTAGTGGGAAAAAAACTTTACTTCCCTGCCTGCCTGTTGTTCATTTGTGTTTTCCAAACGAAATAAAAATAAACGTTTATCGTCTGCGAGTGGCGTGACCCGAACGCAGTTTTGGTATTCAACAGCAATTAATAATAATTTCAATTACATGCTTTTTTTTGGCCGGAGGCGAAATGCATAAAGCAGCAAGAAAGTTTTACGGTTTCAAAAACACACCAACAAACTAGATAAGGCAGGTTGTAATTTCATAATTTCATAAGGAGCCAGGAGCAAGATAATCTCGTCCAGTGGGACTTTGCTTTGCTGTTAATGTTGTTTTTGTCTTGTACGTTCGATTTCGCAATCGGTGCCCTGTCGAATGTGTTTCTGAGTAATGTACTGAAACAATAAATCATCATGATCAACACTTCAACTTCACTATATTTCAGTTCCCAAATTTTTAAGCAAATTTTTTTTTTTTTTTTTTTTTTTACAGTAATACAAGTATTTTAAATGAAAGTTGCGCAATTGTCAGTGTAGTACCACATTGTGCCAGAACACGCCAGGCAGTAGTGAACTCTACAGTAATATTAATAAAAGAAGAAGTGGCAAAGAAGGTCCCCACTCGTTATGGAGCTCGTGCACCTACGTCACCGAAAGCACGTGACTGGCCATATTGACGGTCAAAGAAAGCGTTCTTCAATGCTAAGTAGGTCGGAGACGACGCGAAAATACGTCTTATAGCACGACACCCACAGTTTTGTCCGATACCGTTAAACATTTAGAAGGTGATAATAAACGAAGGTACGTGGAAAAACGAGAGACACTCGGCATAAAGGAACCATATTTAATGCCGAATTCAATGTTTTCGCCGATAAAAAAAGTGGACTGTTTACCCGCTTCAATGCTTCACCAGCTGAATGTGCATGTATTTTTAATATGAAATTGACAAGAGCGATATGTAATATAAATAGTGTTTCATCTAATATAACTAATAGCATGCATTTTTTTAGGCATTACATAGAAATGAAAACAAGTTGATGCACGGTGCCATGATTTAACTCACGCCCTTTTGACAAAAGCTTACTTTGGGTGTAGCTCGGAAATCGTCACACTCTTAATTCACCTTCAATACAGGATTATGAATTCAATTGTTATTATTTTCATCTTAATGGTAAATAATAATTGCGATTCTTGCTGATATGGTTTTCATCCGGATACGTGTCATTTTAGGGGATTTCCAGCTGTTGACGCGTAGCGACATCGCACCAGAAAGTGAAAATTCCGAGCGACATTGAAAGCCCCACAATTCCCTCCCTAGCCTGTGTGTTCGGTCGCGGGTCCAACAGAACGCAGAACCGCTGCTAGCATGGCAACAACTTGTCCCCCTTCAGCTCTCCTCTTCTCCGTTTAGTTAAAAAAAAAACAAAACAAAACGGTTCACTTCGACGAAGACACGCCGGAGAGTTGATTAAAACGCGTCGGGGGAGAAGTGCGTCATAATAGAGCTGTTTTTATTTTTTTAAAAGGTGGGGGGAAGTACAAGTAGTAGTAGTAGTAGTAGTAGTAGTACGTAGTGGTAGTAGTAGAGGGGGAAAGCTTGCTAACTAGTAACGCTAGCCAGATTTGGGAGATAAGGAACACAAGAGGTAAGTGAAATATGGAAATTGTGTTGAATTTGATATGAATGTTGTCTGTTTTTTTTTCTCTTCACCCCCCCCCCGCCAGGAACATTTCGAGTGCTGTACAACTTGGTAATTTCGTAAAGTTACCGCTAGCTCTACTTTTACGCTAGTACTAATAGTAGTAGTTGCCAAACTTGTGAAAAATGAATACATAAAAATAAAATAAATTACGGATAACAAGAAAAACGCAGTTGCCTCACTTCAACCCTTTTTTTTTTAACCATGACTTGAATGAACGAAAAACCAACATAATTAGCAATTTGAAAAATATCGTTACAAGTTGAGAATCCCTGAAATCATCGTCTTATAATTTTGCTCACGATATTATGTTATTGTATGTCGTGTTACATGTGTCTATGACATCGTAGCCTGTATTGCTCCGCATTCCGTATTACAAAATTACAAGTAACTCATTCATTGGCAGATTTCCCCAAGTTGCCAGCAGTTTTAGCACATTTGATTAATCTAAAAGTACCACAAAATGTTGTGTTCTGCGACAGACCTACCAAATGAAAAAAGTAGATTGTCCTCTTTCACCAGAAATACAGTATTTATTTTTTTGGGTTGCCCTTTATGCCTTTTAGTAATCATTAGTAGCCCATTGGTTAGTTCCACTGATTTCTGACCCAGAAGCGAACACAAGATGGTTTTGCGGCGCAGAACGGTGACGCAAATAATTGTTTTCGACACCTCATGCTCCAAACCAACAAAACAGCACCGAGAAGCAGATTTTGAGGGCAAAATAATCATTTATTTACATATAAACACCCAAGAGATGTGCTTACGCTGATGCTGCGATATGTCAAAAAGCTAGTTTTGTTGAATAATCAGTGTGATATTTATCGGCCAAGTATGTTAAAAAAAACATAGGCTGAAATCACTTTTGGCACTACAACAAATTATCCACTTACAATTCTGTTATCTCCGCAAATGTACATACACAATATAAAATGTGCAATAGTGGAGTGATACAGATCCAACTGAACCGTGCAAATCGTTAGCCTGATGGCATAGTTGCGTGCGTCATTTTTAATGTACTGTTACAAAACCTATAAAAAGAAAATACAAAAGGGCCTGTGATTTTTTTTTTTTTTTTTTTTTCTTCCCCCAAAATATTGAAATATGACTAAGGGAACTACAGTATTTTGTCAGGGTAACAAAATGATGCAGTGTTACAGCGAAGAATAAGTAACGCAGCACGTTCCCTCCCACCTTGTTCTGTCAAGTTGTATCCAATTTATCGGCCAGGACTTGGACTGAGTGCATGCAGTGAATTTGTGGGGACGATGTGATGGAAGCTGAAATATCCTCTGGTGTTGTCACATTGCATTGGGGCTTACTACAGTGCAGTAGTTAGTTCCTACATAGCATGACGCGGCCAATCTCATCAAATGGCTGCACTGTGTGGCTGAATTAATAGGCAACGTTTGAGTAATACAATAGAATTTCTGTAGAAATTGTTTGTGAATGCAGAAAAAGATGAAGCTGAGCAGCTGTGGAACAAATTGAAATGTTGAAATGTCGAATGCACGACTTGAACTTGGAGTGGTTTGAATCGGTCAAGGAATGTAGTCGGTGAATATTAAATCACTCTTAAATTTGAAGATTTCAGTATGATTAGTGTGTCATGTCTGGAATGTGGTGATAATTGGAACGTGGGAAACCGAAAGTGAATTACAAAAAAAATGTACACCTCCCCATTGTTCACCTATGAAAGGTGCTATTACGTTATAACGTGATATGCTTCACATTATAATGTGGATGTTTCTTGTTAGAACATGTTTCATGTTGTAATGTGGTTAATTGCACGTTATTACGTGAATCATTTCATGTTGTAACATAATTCATTTCACATTATAACATGAAACAAATCACGGTGTAGCCTAATAAGTTCTATGTTATAACCTGAAAAGTTGGCGTCAACTTGTTGCGACCCTGTGGACACTCACATCCTTCCGAGGTCGCCACACCAAAAAAAAAAAGAAAAAAAAGGTCGATTTCACGTTATAACGTGATATGTTTTATGTTATAATGTGGATCTTTCATGTTATGACATGATATGGTTCACGTTGTACAGAGATTAATTGCACGTTACAATGTGACTCATTTCATGTTGTAACATAATTCATTTCACATTATAACATGAAACGTTTCATGTTATAACGTGAAATGAACCACATTATGACGTAAATTATCGCATTATAACATGAAACATATCACGGTAAAACCTAATCAATTCTACGCTAAAATCTGAAAAGTTTGCGTCAACTTGTTGCGACCCTGTGGTCACTCAGATCCTTCCAAGGTGGCATGCATCTCATTGAGTGTTGCACAAAAGGTAGGTCTGGTGAGCTTTTTACCGAGTCGTGGCGCGCCCGAAGATTGCCTCTTACGCATGTGGTAATGTAGTAGAACATGGAGTAGAACCGGAAGTAATTGCCTCTTGGGGAGCGGCCTGAAGAGAGGTGAAATGTATTTATTTATAATTTTTTACGTTATAACATGAAACGAATCACGTTATAACGTAGAACATATCATGTTATAACATGAAGGTTTCACACTATAACATGAAATGCGTTACGTTATAACTTGAAATTTTTCACGTAATGAAATGATTCACATTGTAACGTGTAATCAACCACATTATAACGTGAAACATATCATGTCATAACATGAAACATCCACATTATAACGTAAACCATATCACGTTACAACGTTATAGTGACATTTTTTTTTCTTGGGGTGTAGCAGCAATACGCTTCCGTATTCACCAGATAATTCATTTAAAAAAACTTTTTCACCATTAACATGAGCCATAGACAGTAAAACAATTCAAATAGAAATGATAAAGTTGACGTTTTTATTGACATAATTCACATTATTTTTACTGACCTTCCTGCTACAACGCCAGGGGGGTCCCCTGCATTCCAATTTTAGAACCAGTGCTTCACATTTTGAGGCAGACAAATTCATTTGTACGGTTTGTTTAAAAAAAATATATATATATATACTCCAAGGCGGCATATTCCATTGCCGTGTAATTGGATCACAATTTCGCCATCCCATTACGCGCGGGATCACAGGTCGCAGGTGCGCCGATCCACTTTGAGCCAAATTAGATTAAACGTGAACTTTAAGCACCTGTGAGGTACTCTCATCAAGCCCCGGTTGAGGTTTGAAGTCACCGTTTCTCTTTTCTACTCCGGTGAGACAAAAACCGTCTTTTATACCGACTCACGCATGAGTGAGATTGGTTAACGAGTAATTCAGGATTTTTTTTTCTTCTTTAAAAATGATTTTTCATCCATGAAAAACCCTGAAAAAAACCAAACGTTTTGCTCATGGGGCGATTGAACTCTTTGTGTAGACGTAGACTACCGTCCACCTCGAATGTAGATCTGTAAATACAAAAGTGTGCATGATGCTAGCACAACAAAACAACGGCAGTCGTACATATCACAACCACATCAAGATTTATGAAGTTAGTGTGATAAGAAAAGTGCTGAATGTCACTTACCTTATATTATATTCTCTCATAATCATGTTTTATGAATTTTTTTATACAGTGGTATTTTTCCTAAAACACGCAAAACATTAAAAAGTCACAGTAAAATATTTTTTTTTTTGGGGGGGGGCTGGAAAGTTTCATCCATCCATCCATCCATTTTTTTTCTTTGGTGCTTATCCTCACGAGGGTCACAGTCAGTGCTGGAGCTGTCAACGGGCAGGGGGCGGGGTACACCGTGAACTGGGTGCCAGCTAATCTCAGGGACACGGAGACAGACAAGACCTAGGGGCAATTTAGAGTGTCCAATTAATGTTGCATGTTTTTGGGATGTGGAAGTATACCGCAGTGCCCGGAGAAAATCCCCGCAGGCACGGAGAGAACATGCAAAACTCCATACAGGCGGGGCCGGAATTGGACCCGGGTCCTCAGAACTGTGAGGCCAACGCTTTACAAGCTGATCCACCGTGCCTAGAAAGTTTCAATCACTGGTAATTTCAATCTGGAAAATTCACGCGTAAAATGAGGGACGAGCCTGTTCACAGAACGATTTGAACTCTCGTAGTGCGGCGCCAGTAAAAAGTTCACAGTCATGAACGAATTTGGGTGTTCACGCACGCATCCCGTGACCTGGATCTCGGTAGTTTGGATTAATCTGCACGTGTTGACTCTTTTTCGCAGCTCACGTCCAGGCCATGGCCTCAACCGAGGAATGGGAGTGACGTGACACGTCTCGAGCTAGCGTCATGCTTTTCTGCTGATACGACGACGACGGATGCTCGCGACAATGGACGAGTCGGTGCTGTTGGATTTGCTGGAGTGCCCCGTGTGCCTGGAGCGCCTGGACGCTTCTGCCAAGGTCCTGCCCTGTCAGCACACCTTCTGCCGCCGCTGCCTGCAGGGCATCGTGGGCTCCCGCGGCGAACTGCGCTGCCCGGAGTGCCGCACGCTGGTGGAGTGCAGCGTGGACGAGCTGCCCAGCAACATCCTGCTGGTGCGCCTGCTGGACGGCATCAAGCAGAGGCCGCGCAGGGCCGCGCCCGTAGCCGCCAACGGCAGCGGCGGGGCCGCGGCCAGGGCGCACGGCGGCGGAACCCGCGGTGAGCAGGGTGCGCCTGGAGCACAACCTCAGCGGGCCCAAGCGAAGAGCACTCTTGTCCGGGTGAGTACTGAAACATTCGCTCGTTCACTACTCCATCATTGCTTAAAAAGAGTAAGCTTGCAAAAGTTTTGAAGATTTGAGAAGAGGGGTGAAATGTATTTGTTTGTATTGTATGTGTTATTATTTTCAACGTTATAACATGAAACCAATCACGTTATAACGTAGAGCATATCATGTTATAACATGAAGGTTTCACGCTATAACATGAATTCGTTATAACTTGAAATTTTTCACGTTATGAAACGATTCACATTATAACGTGTAATTAACCACATTATAATGTGAAACATATCATGTTATAATGTGAAACATCCACATTATGACGTGAAACATTATAGCGACCATTTTTTTTTGTTCTTGTTTTTGGGGTATAGCGGCAATACGCTTCCGTATTCACCAGATAATTCATTTGAAAAACCTTTTTCACCATTCACATGAGCCGTTTTGCGTTGGAGGTCGAAATGTGAACGTTAGATCCATTTTTATTTCCATTTCTTACTTGGCAGCAGTGGGCAAATCTTTGGGCTTTGTGCGATGTGTGAATCTTTCTACATGTGGGGATGTGGCCTCGAGGTAAGAATCCTAAGCAAGAAAGCCCAGACTTTCCTCTTCAGGGGGATCCAAATGTATAATTCATTCAAAGTTTGAATTGTCCATCTGTCCATTTTCTATAATGCTTATCCTAGTTATATATAATTCATTTTAATAAATAAACGATTTGACAGAATAGATGTAACATTGTTATTACACATTTCTTTAAATTTCCCTATTACAGGTAATGGATCCAAAGCCCAACCCCGAATAGCAAATTAATTCATAATTTTTTGATGTTGTGTCTGCTCCAAATTTGGCAAGACTTCGGTCCGACAAAGGAGGCGCAGCAGAGCTGAGCGCCGCCACTTTATCTCGCCCCTCCCGCTAACTTTCATTCACAAATCTTAACACGCCTCCCGTTTGATTTGTGATTGTAGAAGCAAGTTGGCGAATGAGCACGTGTGTCGGTGGAACTTCCCCGTTCTGGATTGCGACCAAGAAGTTTGGTTGAACAAACAACTTGTTTTTTTTTTCGGGGTGTGTTTATGGCCTGAAAATGATCGTTCGTTATCTGAATTAAAGAAACGACAATACAATAAATATCATCCATGGTGTAGGCAGTATTTTCCCTCAAATTAAAAAAAAAAAAAATATATATATATATATATATTATATATATATATATATATATATATATATATATACTTTCTGACTTTTTTGCCACAAGACAGAAATTTAGGAATGTTAGGCTGTATTTTCCCTCAAATTAAAAAAAAATAAATATATATATACTTTCTGACCTTTTTGCCACAAGACAGAAATTTAGGAATATTAGGCATTATTTTACCTCAAATTAAAAAAAGAAAAAAAAAACTTTCTGACTTTTTTGCCACATGACAGAATTTTAGGAATATATAAAATTTTTTTTTTTTATTAATGGAGGATAGGTTCCGCCCCTAAAAAATTCCAATAATAGGTGAATTCACAAATTCTGAACTGTGAGCTTATATTCACCCACTGTATTATATTTGTATTTGATCATTTTCTTAAATAAATAAAATTATGAATTTAAAAAGAATTATTAACACTGCATAAATTAGCTAATTATTTAATAATGATAAAGGATAAAATTGGTCAGGCAGGGTAGATAAAGAAAGGGAGCGGGCTACGCATGCACGTGGAAAACACCCAAAACTCCACAAAGGAACGCTGGAGCTAATATGATATGATATCATCGCAATTATCGTCAGTCTTCCATTTGTCAAACATACAGAGGGCCAAAGTTAATTTTTCAAGGAAGAAAAAAGTATTACATAAGGTCACTGATGGTGTAGTTGTACAAACGCCTGCCTTTGAGTCGATTCCCGCTCAGTGACTGTGTCGATATCTGCCCTGCGACTGACTGGCGACCAGTTCAGGGTGTAGTCCGCCTTTCGCCCGAAGCTAGCTGGGCTAGGCTCCATCTTTCCCATGATCCTTGTAAGGATAAGCGGCTTGGATAATGCGTGGATATTACATAAGACGTGAAACATCCATGCTGTTTGTTGTCACTTTTAGATGATGGCGCAGAACCAGGAGGCAGAAGCGCTCATGGCCACATGGCCCATCGTGCCGCCCTGCGCTGAAACAATACAGCGCAAATCTGTGCGGATTAAAAGCGGCGCGTTGCTTTGCCGCGGATTAACTGCGATCAGAGTGAAATGGAAAGCAGCCGGTTGACTAACGGACGTGGTTAAGATCAGTTAATGATTGAACACATGAGCTTTACTGCTTTCTGCACCAGGCAACAGACCTTCCCTTTAATGAGATTTTTTTTCTTTCTCCTGCTTGTCTTGCACTCGAGGTCCATTCAACGTTGCTGTTTGTCAACGTACTCGAGAGACTCGGGGCGGGACCCGAGGGGCGCCTGCGTTATCTGCGCTTGTAAAATACACTCTGTGAAACTGAGACATTCTTGGAGCCTGTTTGCAGAATTACTCAACCAGATGAGAGATTTTTTTCACCCAAATCAACAAAATAATATCTGAGTGCACACGAATGTACCTTGAATAGTTCAGTGGAATTACACATGGAGTTCATTTTGTCAACATGTTCCTTTTCTAATTCTTATGCCGACGCCTTGCTAGGTATTCTGAAGTTTTACGAAATCTTTTGAGATTTGCTGAAGTCTCACAAGATTAACTAAAGTCTCATGAGATTTGAGGCAGAAAAATGTCATGTCGTATGTTCGTCTGTTTTGGGAGTTTTACAAGCGTCGTGGGATATTCTGGTGTTGTGGGATTTGCCAAAGTCTCTCGCGATACTGTATGCAAAGTCTTATGAGATATATGCTAAAGTCTCACAATACTTGCCAACACCCTGTAAGTTATTCTTATGTCATATGCAGAATTTTTATGGGTTTTGCCGAAGTTTTATAAGATGTTCTAGTTTTGCTCACACGTACTAAAGTTTTTCAAGATATTCTCAAATCTCACAAGACTCGCCAATACCCTGCAAGGTATTCTTAGGTCTCACAACATATGCTGAAATCTCATTAGTTTTGCCGAAGTTTCACATGACATTCTAGTCTTGTCACATGTACTAAAGTTTTTCAAGATATTCCAAAGTCTTACAATAGATGCCAACCCCTTCCAAGGCTGAAGTCTCAGGGCAACTTTGCTGAAGTCTCACAAGTTTTACTCAAGTCTCAAGAGATCTGAGTTGGCAAAGCAAATCTCACGCAGGTGTTGTGAGATTCATGAGGTATGCTGAAATGCCACTAAATTTTTCAAAACTCATGAGAAAAGCGGACATTTTGCAAGGTTTTCAGAGTTCAGCGTACATATGTGAGGGAGAGATTTGAGCTGTGACATTGCCCTCAGACTACCTGTAATATTTGGAAATTTGATTTTTTTTTTAATTTACTTTTTTCGAATTCCTTGTATACAAATACAGTGGTACCCTTGACTTACTAGTATACCAATTTACGAGTTTCCGAGTTAGTCTGTCCCTCGGTTGGTGTTGTTGGGAGTCAAAATTTGCGGCAATACGCCAATTGTAGATAGCAACGACACACACTTGTTCATCCGAGTACTTGACCGCCATTGTTGCACACAAGCAGTTAGCTGTCCATCGTCATCGTGACAGATTTTTGTTGCGTCTAGCGATACGCAAATCGCGGAAACATAGACATTTGGAAGCGATTTTTTTTTTTTTTCCGCGTTCCACAGATTAGTTTGCATGAAGGAGAAGATACAATGGAGTTATCGAAAAAAACGGGAACTAAAGATTCTTGCAAATGTACGACGTCCAGATCTGAACGAAGCTCAAGTACACAAGGCAAATGGTTATTTGAAAGTCGTTTCTGATCATTTTGTAAGCGGTAAGCGTGTATTTCTAGTGTCCAGGGGAGTCTTTTAAATCCTTCGAAAGTACGTCGTTGTGGAGACTATACGGATCGATATCTTCACAGAGTTTTATCTTTTGTACATATCTAGCTTCGGCGACATCATTGAATGAATTAAAGTTGGGAGAAAACATTCTCCGCTCGGTGCTTACACATGGGTCTGTGGACGTTGCCATGGTGATGTCGTCTGCAACGCCTGGCGACGATTATCATGTGATTGGAACCCAAGGATAGGGAGTACCACAACATCCGCCGCAAACAAATTGGTATGGGGGTAAACTCAGTTGCAAGCTCTACATAAAGTCATTGACGATTGTAATTAGGGATATTGGTACTGAAGCGCTGCATCCAAAAGTGAAAATAAATTCCATGCGCTCTCATCATCTTTATGAGGGCCCTTGCAGTTTGGACTCACTTTTTTTTTTACGACATTCAAACCACAGTAGATTCCGATGGGAACTGTATTTTGGGTTTCTGGTCTGCATCCGAGTTGTAGTTTACCCACCTGCCCAAAAAGAACAGGGGGGGGGGGTGAAATTAAGTTAAAGCAGACGAAGGGATGAGAATATGGAAACATATTAAATCTTGGTGGGAGTTTTAACCAAACACAGCTTGGCAGTCTGGACATAGAAAGTAGGATGATTTTTACAATCCATGTTGCCGAGGAGCCAAGTGTTTTTTTTGTGTTTTTAATTGTTCTCTTATCCAACATATAATTAGATCCCATTCATTAAATCAGTAAATAAATTACCGAACTATGTTGTTACATTTCCAAGCACATTTGCTATTACTTGTTTTTCAGAGTGTAGATCAACCGATGTCATGTTAATGTCTTAATCTTGATCACAACTAACTCCAGATGTAAATGTTATTCCATTACACGAGAACCAAAACAAAAAGAAAAGTAAAATTGAAGGGCCCGTTGTTGGAAGCAACTCTAACCTGCACGTAAAACGGAGGATAAGTTTGATGAAAAGATGTCAAGGCCCCGTGTAAAGTCATTAGAATGTCAACACGCTGATAATAGATCGTCCCGGCCAGAGATCAGAGGCCGTCCTGTAAATTGCTACTGCGCGGCCCGCCTTGCTGGCTACAGTATCGGCTCTATTCATTCGTGGTCCTTTCAAAGCTTGTTTGGGCTTTTGGGAATTTCCCTCAGCTCCGTAAAACCCAGTCTCGGCGGACCTCTCTCATGCTTTCAGGGTGTGTTGACATTTGACGTGTTTCGGCCCGAGTGCTTTGGTAGTGCGCTTTCGTTTGATGAGGTGTGAACGCTCTCATCCAGCTATCAAAACAAACTCAACGAGTAAAGTAATAAACAGCGTTATTTCATTTTTTTTGGCGGGGAGGAGGGGGGGGGGGGGGCGCTCGAGTTTTGTTGCACAATGTACACCGCGGACTCCATTCAGGGTGTGTTAAGGTGCTGATGATTCCATTAGAAACAATAAAGGTGCTTTTTCCACCAAACGATTTGGATTTGGAGCATTTGGATCAGGTAAACCCAGCCTTAGCCGCTACGGAAATAGTGTGACTACATCCTTTACCCCTGAGATGGTATATGTAAAATGTCCGTCACAAAGATTTCTCCATTTAGTCTTTATTTATCCAGGAATGGCAGTTGAGAACAGATTCTCATTTGCAATGCCGACTTGACACCAGGCTAAAAGAAAGCAAAATAAAAATATACATAGATAAGAAACTGTAGAGTGTGATGGGGTTACGTAATACATTAGATTACATCACAGTGCAGGGTGAATTAAAGGGTTAAAACAGGTGTGGCAATCGTGTACAGTATCGATCACATACTTTATGAATGATGTTGGGATGAATGAGGTGAATTTTGCTATTTGTTGGAGAGTGTTCCAGTTGTTTGATGCAGAAAATTGAAAATGTACTACGGATGGAAAGAAAGAGGTTAATGCATCTGCCGGAATGGAGAGGAAAGCATGAGGACAATTTAAAGAAGGTGACCACAGCAATTTAAGTAATTCATTTCATTCGGACGGAATATATTGGGTATGTCTCTGTTGACCGATCAGCAGGAAACGGCGTGGCTAGCTCTGGACTTTACAAGCATACCGAACCACACCGCTATGGCTAAAGTGTAGCAAAAAGTGCAAAGTTCAGGTATTTTGCGAACCTTTACAATGGAAATGCAAAAAAAAAAAAAAAAAAGCCATACAAATTAAACCAGACCAGATGGCTAGATGGAAACGAGGCTAGATTAGGCCCTTGTTTAAACAGTTTTGCTTTATTATTTACCCACGACTGTCATGTGAAACGTACCATGCGTCACTTTGTCTTTCCCGTCAACCAAATGACAGTCCTTGGCTTGTTGGTGGTTTTTACGTGATTGTCGCGCAGATGGTTTTTTTATCTGTCTGTTCGTCCGTCGTGAGGCGTTCTACTAATGACAGACAAAAGCCGTGCCGTGCAGGTGTGAGATCTTTGCGACATGAAAAGGCCGTGATCAAAGCCGACGCCGATTGGCCGCTCTGATCCCCCGTACCTCCCCACCCCGCGGATCGGTGCTCCATGGGGTCTTGAGCGCTTGACTAACCCCGCTCGACACCCTTAGCCTCACTTCTTTATTGTCGAATGGCCGAATATGTACGCCTGGAAATGAAGCCCAAACCTTTTTGTACAGCCGCGAGGGCAGAGCTGCCTGACAAATTCACGACAGGGTTTTGTCTCGAGTTCCCTTCTAATCTTACTGCCTAGCCCACACCAGTGGGTGGAATGACTGGTAACGGAAGCCAATAGGTGTTAAGTAATGGCATCGTGACCAAAAGGGACAAATGTTTAGTGCAAAGTCATCTTTGCGCTCTCCTATCTCCTGGGTTGCGCCAGTTGTTTGACACTCTTTTCTGGCATTTGCTTTGACTTTGTTTCGGGGTGGGGGGAGGTTTAGCGGGTGGTCTCCTGGAACCCTTCAAAGTCCACACACGGGTTGATGACTCACATCTCACAGTGCTTGGTAACATGGATGTTTTGACTTCCCCTTGCTCCAATTGCCTCAAACAACTGCATTTTTTTTTTTTTAAATTCGTCTTGCCAATTTGGATTAAGAACAGAGGGAGTGGCAGGCAATGTGAAAAGCCATTTGGTGCTATCTTGGAGTCAGAGGTCGGGGTTCAAGAGTCATTGTAGTCATGTGTTGTCAGAGTCAGAGTGACGGGGGGAGGGTTTAATGGCAGGGTTTTGTGTGAATGTCCTCCATGATCATTATCGTACCACTGGTGAATTGAGTCTTTACTCAGATACCAGAAACAACAGTTTGCTGATTGGGTTGATTAACTTGACCACAAAGATTTCCTCGTTTCCATCAGCTGAATACAATGCCAAACGACAACGGCTTTGCCCCATTTAAAGGAGGGACAGATCAAGCTACAACCGGCACGGGAATAAGCTTGCCTCATTTTAAACAGCGGTCTTGGCATTTTGAGTCCACAGAGACCAGAAATTTCTTTGGCTGGGTTTTGAAGCGTATGCTGCCAACACTTCTTCTTTTCCTTTCGGCTTGTCCCGTTGGGGTTCGCCACAGCGTGTCATTGAAGATGAACGCATATTTGTTTGGCACAGTTTTACGCCGGATGCCCTTCCTGACGTAACCCCTCTGCATTTTAGCCGGGGAGAGAATCTTTCAGCATCTGGTACTCCCATCCAAGTACTAACCAGGGCCGAACCCGCTGAGCTTCCGAGATCCGACGAGATCGGGCGTTCTCGGCGTAGCACGGCCCTAAGCTGCTGCCAACACTCCACGTCTTAAAACAGACTTTACAGCGCAAACATCGGGTGTGTCTCCCTTTCTTTCTTCAGTCATTAGCTTTGTCTGTCTTTGTGTTGGAATCTAAAAATGATCACAAAATGTGAGGTAGACAAATCCTAGAACCGGGCCAGTTTGGCCATTTCTCCCGTTGTCTGATCAACAAAGGCCTCAGTAAAGTCATTCAACACAATGACAAGAGATTGTAACTGCAAAGTAGCGACCAAAAATATAAAATCTACTAGCCTCGGTGACCCGTGGCTCAGTGCTGTATCTCTCACAGGTTAGTTTTGGTACTATGGGAAACTTCAAGTCTGGGAAAGGAGACCCGCAATTGTTGGTTAAGTTACATGTGTTGTGCTTTTCGGGCCATCTGGAGTACACCGCACAGTACAAGACCGTTTTAAAAATTAGATGTTACAAATTGGCACACATGTGCGTAAGTGCACATCTTCGGTTTGGGACACGCCGTGTCCTTGACACAATGGCAACGTTTCTTTCATATGAATCCCCAATCAGAGACCGATCGTGGTCACGGGCGTTCCGGCTGCAGATATTCACTGCATCGGTCGCAGCTGCTCGGGATGTTCTACTCTGTCAAAGTGATGGGTGACCTTCTTGTGTTTCTGTCATTGTTAATAAGACAAAAAAAAAAAAAAAAAAATGGACTTGACCTGTGGCACGGGGATGTTGTTACTTTTCCTCAGCGTACTTGCCGCGAACACGTGGAGGCTCTTAATTCATTCGATTCTTTTCAGCTACTGCTGGTCTTTTGCCTGGTCCTCATTTGTTGATGGGGAAACAGGAAAATATTTGCCTCCACGCCGTCATCGGGCCCCCGTCTCGTGTAATTGAAAGCCTTTCAGAAAAAGTTTGTTTTTCATTTTAAAGGCCGCTCGTACATACGCGCGCATCAAACAAACGGGATGCCGGACGGCGGATTTTGTTTCCCTGTTATTTTTTGTCATTCAGTCGTTGATTTATACCCCGGGCGAAAAAGAATGTTTATATGTTTTTCTTACGCGGAGGTTCTCATTAAAATTCTTGCACGCCTCCCTCATCTGAGGTCGATGAGTCACGCCGGCCCGCTTTGATGACGTCACCCCGTTGTAGAAGCCTTCCCTCGTGGCCGGCTGGCTGACCTCCGCCTGTGTGACACAAGCCCATCATTACGCCGTCACACCGCGCCACGAAGCTGGCCAGCCCGCCGTGAATGCTTTCCACCTCTGGGATGTTTTCCCAGAGCGCTTTTGGGCAGCCCCATTACCGATCACACGTTCCTCTTGTTTCTCCAGGAGGCCCCCAAATTGATAAAAATCCCCCCAATCCCCAATCCCCAATGTTACACTCTTAAATGTTTACAAGCAGAGTTTAGTCAAGCGGGAGCCGTTCAGTTGGACTACTTGGAGTGTCCCAGGATATGTGCAAGGGAGTCATCTTGAGTTTAATACCCAGAGTACAACCCCTCTCACACACATTCAAACATTTGGACTTGTGCATTCAAAAGTCAAATTAAATTCAACTGGAAAGATTATAGTTGGGGTTGTCGCGATCACATTTTTTTTTTTGCTTCTGATTTGATCCGATACTTTGGTCATACACGAAGAGGTTGTAGTGCATGCTATGTCTCTCAAGCCCATTATCGTTAACTTTTTGTAAGTATTGTAAAATATTTTTGCTCATTAGTTTACTTTAGTGGTTCCCAAATGTTTTTGCCACCTCCCCTTTCTTCGGAAATGAAAATTTCAGCAACCACCATCTTGAGGTTTTTCAGCTGGGAATTGTCAATGCTTTCTGGGAAAATATGACAGGATTATTCATAAAACTTTATTTAGGGATAGTGGTTGGGTGAAACTATTTGTCGGTGAAGCTATTTGTTATCGCATAGGCTCCAGCACTCCCACGACCCTCGTGAGGCTAAGCGAATCAGAAAATGGATGGATAATTGTTTGCACTTTTAAAATCATAATGATACTGTAAATGAAATCATCCAGATGGCTGTGATGAAATGTTTACACCCCCTCCAATGTTTGGCCTGATAATACACACGTTGACAGGTTTAAAATGACTGTCAAGGAAGTTTCCACGTCTGGCTTGTTTGATTGCAATTAGTGGCGGTGTATAAATATTCAATGAGTTTCTCAGATCTTGAGAACCCCCTACAGAGTTCACATTTTCTGCAATACTGAGCCATACAGAATGCAAAGGACGTGTCAAAGGAACTGCAAGAAAAAGCAGATGAACTAAAAAATTGAAAATGGTGCTCCAACTCTGAAAACGAAGTGGAGTGTTTTTGTTGATGCCCAAGCCACCGTCAGGTCGATATAAACAACAATTTCAGTCACAGATGGCAGAAATATTGTTTGGGATGTAAAGAAAAGAAATTTCAGTTCAAATACTGGTGTTTCACAAAAAATGCGGTTCTTGTAGTCTGTCTCCAAGTCAGACGTTGCTGTATCTGATCAGTCGGAGTCTGGTTGATACGCTAAAATGGCTCGATGTTGTGTAATTAGTGTCGCACCAACTTTTCATCTGTCTTAACAATCACTTTTAACTTGTACTAACCCAATCATTCAATTTATTTCCTCGTGCAATCTTAATGTACTGACTGACAGTCTGCACATCCCCTACCATCGACGTCCCCCCTTCCCTTCTCAATCCAGACTGCAGTTGTTAAAAGGGTTGATGACATTGGGGAGTAGGCCGACAGTTTCTTGTTGTGTTCTGAAGTATTCGTCGATGTCAGGCAGAATCCTCGTATCTCGATAGTCACTACATATATAATCAACTAAACAGGCTAACTCAGATATCATTAAAATGAGTTTTTTTTAACTAGTCTGAAAAAAAATAAGAAAAAAAAACCACATCTTGAATTTGATTCTTGATGTACAATAGTGCTACATGGCTACTTTAGCCTTAGGCTAAACTTTACAACACTTCTCTCCAACAGTTCAACCATTGACAATCGTTAATAGATTTTTTTTTAAATTGTTTAATAATGTGTACAAATAAGAGAAGAGTTCAGGACACAGTGTAGCAATGATTTGGGACATATTTGAACGTATGGGATTTCTAGCCGGTAGCGACGTCATAAATGTCTGCGTGATTACAGAAATTGTCCAAATATCGGTGGCCTGTCTTACTCTTACTCCATAAATTGTTCGTGAGGGAATTATCACAAAATTCGGAAGTGAAAGAACATAATATAGTACTAAAAAGTCACCTTAACTCGGCAATGAGCTAGTCTGCACAAATTGATGTGTATGTAAGTAGTTCACATTCAAAATAATAATGGAATAGAGCGCTGGTTTGCTATGATATGATTGTAGTTAAGTAGATGATGTAGCTGTTCCCATCTCACCTATGCAACTTGTATTGAAAACACAACCCTGATCAGGGCTTACTGTCACAAACTGTCCCGTGGTGACCTGAACTGAACTTTCCCCTTTACAGACAGATCCTGTCTACCATTAGTTTCTTTTGTTTTTCTATACCAAAGTGGATTGTTGATACCCTGGATTCAGAACATAGTTGTGGGATTTAATTGCTGCGCATTTGGGAGAACTCCCAACATACTGTAAATAAATGCACAGATGTTGCAGATAACCTCTGAACACGATACTCTTGAGGCAGCCGGTCTGTCCCTCTCACGCGGACGTGCTCATTCGTCATCGGCATAAATCCCATTCGTGTTTTGGAAAACATGCGACGAGTGAGCGAGCGAGCGAGCGGCTGCTTATGCTGCGGGTAATTACCATCCTCGCCGTGTCAGGTTTTACGTAATTCCCAAGGAGAGGTTCAAAAGAGCAAATCATGTGATTCCTCCCCCCGGTGGAGGGTAACATTACTCCCCCGGTGTGGACTTTGTGGTTCCCCTTTTGTCTTTTTCGTGTCCCTTTCAAGAGCGGCCAGCTCAAACACAACCAGGAAGGACTTGACTTGTTTTGCTCTGTCTCATCTCAACTACTTTTTCCCAGACAGAGAAGGGGATGTGGTGCGTTAGCGTCAGCGTCTCTGAGGAATTCCATGAGTAGTTGCAGGTCGTCGCCCCAGATTCCCCAAACCCCCGTAAACGTGTCTGATCTTGTCCCGCACATCCGTCTTCCGTAGCACTGAAGGCTTGCGATCATTTGTATTGTGTGTACTTTGTGTTTCGTAAAAAAGAAGCAACGTTGCTCTTTGCTTGGTGAGTAAACGCCATTTGAAAAGATGCTAGCGGTCTGTCGTTGAGGCATAATAAGATACGCGCTTGTGTAGACAAGCCAGCAAGCGGCGACGCGCATCTGCACCTGGAAGCCTTCGGGCAGTCTTTTTTTTTTTTTTTTTTTTTGGTCTTCCTGCAAGACTCTTCGTCTAAGTACAAACTCTTTGACCGTCATTTTCCCGCACATTTCTGCCTAGCAGTGGTTATTTTCAACAAAGACATTCTTAATGTTGTTACACGCAGTGATTAAACTCTGGGTGGTCCAGCCACCAAACATATTTACCAATGTCCTTTGACGCCCCACCCCCCAGCCCGGTTCCCTTTGTCTCATCTCTCTCAAGTCGGTCAGCATGACAATGGTAATGGGAGCAGTCATTAGCCAACTCACCGCATTCCTTTCGCACCTGTAGGCCTCCGCAAAATAGTTTTAAGCGTGCGTGTCATCCAGTTGAAAGTTGAAGAGGTGGGTTGGGGGGGGTCGGAATACTTAAATAACTTGTCATTTCCACCATGGAAGCTATGGTTTTATTCCCTTAACAGGATTGGAGGATTGGCCTTAAAGACATTGACATGTTCAGGGTCATTCAGTTCATGGTAGAGTAAGTACCCCTCTAAAAATGTTTATAATTGCCTATATTAATTGTTTGTACTGTATTTTCCGCCCTATAAGGCTCATCGATTTATAAAGCGCACCCCCAATAAATGGTCTATCTAAAAAAAATTCATATACAAGGTAGATCACATAAGGCGCACCGGATTATAAGGCGTATAGAATAGACGTTACAGTAGAGGCTGGGGTTACGTTATGCATCCATTAGATGGAGCTGCACGAAAACGCTCAATTTTGATCCATATATAAGGCGTACTGGATTATAAGGCAGAGCGTCGGCTTTTGAGAAAATTAAAGGCTTTTAGGTGCATTATAATCCAGAAAATACGGTACCTACAATATAACATAAGCCCTGATCCCAAAGTCTTAGGACCCTGTAATGTACATAGATGTGTTTCTAAATAATATTTTTCAAAACAATTGCTGAAAATATGAATAGACTGGGACCCATGTAGTTACTGACCTGTTCAAATCGTTGAAACAGTTTTTCACCATTTGTGTGTTCCTCATTTCCACATTTTTTTCTCCTTCCTGTGTTCACAAAAATGGCTGCCCAGGGATGTAGTTCAGGGACCGCCATGAGTCCCAAGTCCCCCACTGTACAGTAGTAGATCTTGAGAAAACTATATGATTAAGTGACTAAAATACATTTGCTATGTTTACTGAAAGACCAGTTTTAAGTAGCAAACCTGAGAAAAATCTGGCAAAAGCCGACAAAGATCTGACAAAATCCCCCCCACCCCCAAAACATTAGACTGAAATCAGATAAAAATATGCTAAAAATACGTCAACTGACAAATGTAGATTAAAAATGGACAACTTGTTGAAAAAGAGAAAAAACACGCCAAGAAACTGACAAAAAATTAGGCAAAAAAAAAAACAAACTTCTGATGGAACTTGGACTAAAATTTGGCAAAAACTGACAAAGTGTGTTCTGACTTCATCTTAATGTTGCTGCCGTATGAACCAACCTCTGGCGTAAGCCAATGCCACTTCTTCTACGGTGATTTTGACTGTGACTGTTTTGCCAGCTGCCTGACAGCCCATCTTTTATTGTGTGGATCGCGTATCCCCAAAGCGCCCCTCTCGTACCTGCTTGGCCCGGGAGTAAACCTTCGCCCTGTCACCCTTTGTTCTTATTGGTGGAGCAGCAGTGGTCAAACACGGGCTGTTTGGCTGCCGGCATTTTAAGTGTTTTGTTCACGTCCCCGGGGCCAAATAATCATTTGTCGAGAGTTTCATTTTCAGTTGTTTGACCCGCGACCCCCTGGAGCTACGACTGGCTCTGGATGCGTCTTTGATACGGTGAGGTTAGCTTCCTCCACATAACCTTGAGTCATGTCCCCATTAAGACCTCACATAAACTGCGAAAACTTTGACAATTCTGCCCCCCATGCTAGTTTCCTTAGCGACATGAAATGTGGTAGGCCTGTGTATTACAAGTAGACCCACCAAAAAGTCTCGAGAAAGTCTGCTGTTTTAGTTCAAAGCAGTCATTCTGGGCTACGAACTTTGAGACACCTGTAGTAGACAGAAACGCAAATACACCAAAATTTTATAATCCAGCAAACAAGCCAATTATACATACAGTGGAAAAAGTCAACATACCCTTTTTCAAATGCCATATTTTTGTTTATGTTTTGTTTAAAGAAATAAACAGTTCTGAGGTCCAGGCTTCAATCCTGGCCCCGCCTGTGGGTAGTTTGCGTGATCTCCCCGTACCTGGGTGGGTTTTTTTCAAGGCACTCCGGTTTCCTCCCACGTCCCAAAAACGTGCAACATTAATTGGACACTCTAAATTGCCCCTAGGTGTGATTGCGAGTGCGATTGGTTGTTTGTCTCCATGTGCCCTGCGATTGGCCTGGCAACCAGTTGAGGGTGTTCCCTGCCTCCTGCCTGTTGACAATTGGGATAGGCTCCAGAATTCTCGCGACCCTCGTGAGGATAAGTGGCTAAGAAAATGGATGGATGTTCCTGTCCCACAAGTCATTTCAAAACTTTTTCCACCCTTAATATAACCTATAACAATTAGAACTATTTCAGAATTCAGCCCATATCTGCCACTGTTTAAAATGTCTCTGATTAACCCCAAATAATCATTTACATTTACAGCGGTTAGGTCGCATTTGAAGCGGAAAAAGTTTTGGACAGGGGTTTGTAGACTTCTCATATCCACTGTAACTCAGCGGGAAATTTTTGGGGGATTTCTACCACGAGTAGATCCAGAATAAAAGTTGCAAGAACCTTTCCCTAAAAGAGATGCTTAGCAGCCATTTTAAGGTCAATTATGGTGGTTCTTCAGAAATGAAGAAATCTTTCCCTTTCCTCCTTCAGTTTTCCTTCATTTCTCCCGAGTGACATCTTTCTTCTGTTCTGTTTCCCCCCCGGGGAAGGAAGCTGTGCGCGCTATCATTAAAAGTGATAAGCTATCATTTTTGCATATGTTGGTTGCCTCACTCATTTTGCGAAAGAATCATATCTACCGGAACGGAAGAAGAGATGAGAGCCTGCTTTGAGTTTGTTGCTGGTGTTATTAATTAGGGAGGGGGCTGACAAAAGAGTGGCAGTCGAGGCGGTGGGGCTCTCGGCCGTAATCGTCCAGCCACGACGGGAGGATTGCAACCCCGGTCGTTTCAGTCTCATCCTAAACACGTCCGATTATCGGGAAGTAGACTTTGACCCATTTGTCTCACACAAACGTACATTGCTGGTTTTTTTTTTTTTTTTAATAAGTCAGAGGCCAAGACATGTAAAAAACCAAGATGTGTATTCCATAAAATCTGTATCGATCTTCTTCACGCCATCTAATTAGTGCTCAGGCTCCAGGAGGCAACAACAGCAGCTTCAATTTTACCGGACCATTGTGGAACCGGTATCCCGAGCAACCGTAGATGTTTCTGTCACTGGAATTTGCACCGGCTGGCAGAGTTGTCTGCTTGTGGCTCATTTTAGGAGCCTCGTCCTTGCTCCTTTGCTTGAGGAAACGGGGCCAAGCGCATGCTCTGGAATTGTATCCAACCATGAAGGTAGAAAATAAATCGCTGACTTCGTGACACATCCGGGCGGACGGTACCTCACCAGACCTCAGTTCAAGGAATGCGCAATCGTTGCTTCTGTCTGGGTTTTGCTTTTTTTAAGCACTAATTCCAACAGATGAGTGGAAAACGAGACGGACACAAGTCGAACATTGCCGTAAGCGCCTTGTTGTCAAGGTTACAGCCTCATCCATGCATGACAGACTTCCTTTACTAGTTAGGCACAATTTTTTGGGTCATATTTTTGCCTGATTTTTGTCAGATTTTGTTCAACATGATCATTCTTTTGTCTTTTTTAAAAAAGATTTTTTTTGTTGATGTAACAATAATTTATATGAGTCTACAGGAACTGTAGGAACAATAGTAAAGCCGTAATTACTGTAAATATTTGTATGAAAAACATTACTAGGCCATTAAAAATAAAACATTCAAACGAACAAAGCATTGTCCTCGATGCAATGAGGTACTTTCCTACAGTGCTGAAGTTACTGGTATTTGTGCCAAAGTTGTTCTTGTATAGTTTAAAAAAAAAATCACAACTTTTTTTGTGTATTTTCCCCTTTTTTGTGATTTTTTTTTTCTTTTTTGTAACATTTCTGTAATTTTTTTGTCTTCATTCCTTTCGGTACTTTTGCCCTTTTTTTGTATGTATTTTTTATTTTTCTTAAATGAATACGTACTTCAGTATGAACGAGCCTCAGTCTTACGAGCATACGCTAACGCGGTAGTAAAGTAATATTCCAGTAAATATTTGTATGAAAAACACCTGTTAGGCCATGTATATAAAACAATCAAACTAATTCATTGTGCCATTCGTAACCCTTGTTTATAAAAAGTGAAAAACTAGTCAGTGCCTTCTCGCAGCAGGGTTTGTGCCTCAGACCTTGTCCAATTCTGCGTCAATATTCTTTCTTTGCCCTCTGGAGGTGTTTTCAAATACTAGCCGGCGCAAGCAAAGTTCTTCACTCGGAGAAATGCCGGGCCAGTTGGAAGTAATAGGTCGGTATGTCAGGCACAGACCAGAACGGGAAGGCGAACGTACTTAACTTCCGTGACTTCCGCCGCTCTAATGGAAGTCGGTCCGAATGGGGCAGGTGGCTCCCGCTGAATGACTCGGAGGAACAAAAGAGGGGACAGTGCTGGCTTTCAGTTGCACGGTGGCGAGTAAAGCGAGGAAACGCTTAGTATTCAGCCGGTATTGACTGGCCGCTCCGTTCGCAAATACTGTGACATTTGTGGACCGAACCCTCTGTAGCTCGGATACAAATTCACTTCTTATGTGCAATTGGTCTCTCGGTATTAATCCGCCAAATTAAATCCGATCCGATTGGCGTCTGAAATAATGAACCCTTTTGTATGATCAGAGGTTTCAACAATCTACTGGCTCATCGGTCTCATTGTCACCTCAGCCCAACGCCATCTTTGTGTTTGATAGGATAACATTAAGGGTCTTAATTTTCACGATAAATCATGGTTTGGTACGTACTTTAATCTTAATCCCACGATTCGGTACGGTAAGGGAAGGTTTAAAATGAAACAAACATTGACTGTATTTTATTTTTAGCAGGTTCTGCATCAACACTTTAGGAAACGTACCCGTCATTTGCGTACTCTGCACATTGCAAAACCGCCCGATGTAGATATTCCCCTGTCAGTGTTTGTGCAACCGAGTACTAACGTGGGTTTAGGACAGCACGCCACGCAGTCTCATCTTTGCCGACAGCATTGTAGCTCGCTGGCTTCCTCCGCTGCTGTGTGTACTCAAAAACACCAGCGGGCCCCTGTGAAGGCGGCCGTGAAAGCTCGCTGTGTGAACTGGCACGAAGTGAAAGACTTCTGTACTTTCGGCCTTAAGTCAGACAAGCAGAGCGGGTGATCCCCCGGGCCACCCAGAATAGCCGCGAGGGGCCGACCAGGTAACCCATCCCTCTTGCGCTGACACAAAGTGGTGCGCCGGTCCGGGTTTTGTGATTTTAAAGAAAAGGCAAAAAGCACAGCAGTGGAATACAGTCGTGAAAATCGCATGTGTGTGCGACGGCACATAAAGCCACATTAGCTCCAGACTAAAACGCTTGCCTTTTGGAGGTAATCTATAGCTTACACTCACGTCTCGGCACAAGAATGTTTTTATAGACCTCTCGGCTCGCACCCATCTCTGTATAGTTTGAAAATCCATGTAATTCCGATTTATACACAATTCGACCTTATGGGGCCGTGTTGTCGAGTCCAGGAACGGATGGCTTTGATCATCGGCCCGCTCCAGGATTCCCAGGAGCCTCCCTTGAACTTCAGCACCAGGTTAGGACCTGGCAGTAAAACCGAAGGGGGCCGGGGGTCGGTGAGCGGTTAGCGCGGCGATGCCTTCTGCAACTGGGACCGTGAAATAACGTACATTGTCTTGTTTCGCATGGTAGGTTGCGTTGCATGTCTTAGCCGGGACGAACATGATCTAGTACAAGTATTTACATTCCAGCGCTTGTAGAAAACTTCCCGTTCTCATTGTGTGATCCATCTGGCTTCCAGACTGCGCCTTCTCGAGCGAGCACTTTCGTGCCTGCAGTAGACTAGCGCAGAGCCTCATTTGGCGTGTCGTGAGCGACAACAAACGAGCGCGGGGGAGTTGTTGTACAGCAAAGTACCGGGTGAAACTTCAGTTGGTTATTGCAACTTCTCCCAGTCGATGATTTATCCCCACAACACCAGAGCTGAGCTAGGCCTTTTTATGCTTTTGACTGGTTTGCGTCCACTTCAGCGTTGTACAAAAATGAAAGCAGTATTTCATCAGGCAGTGCCAGGTTTAGGTGTTTATTATTATTATTAATCTTTAAGGAGACAAATTAGAGTGGTATAATGTTGCCTTGATAGAAGCAGTGATCCAATCTATTTAATTACTTATTCACTCACTCAAGCCATCTACCCGTCTGTCCGTCCATCCCGCCATCTCTCGATCCATCTCCCATCGATGACCTGCAAGTGCAAGCAATGAAATATGAATCCAGTATGGTGGCAGTGAACTCAGTTCAACTCAGTTCACAGTAAGGAACAGTTTGAGACAGAGTGAACAATTGGGAAGAAGGGCTCGAGCTCTCATGTGAAGTTTATGTTCAAACGCTTTACAGTTCACATACATCAAAAACGCATCTTTGATGTTGCCACAGTTGCGTGCCAGACAAGACGCGCACTAGCGAATTTATGAAAATACAACGAAAACCATGGATTTGAGCGCTAGAGGCGGTGCTTCAGAACAGTTGCTCACCACCCATTAGCATCGGACACAATTTTCGGCGACTATAACGATACAGTTAATATCGCTGTTTCACAAACATTCTACTTCCGAGTTACCTTTCAAAAGAACTGCAAACCCCTATGAGGTCTCGGTCTTGTAAACAAAAATATTTGAACGTTTACTCTCCCAACCTGTTGGCACCTACCATGAGACATCACCTGGGAACATTTATCTACTGAAGAACCCAATAACCTTGATTGACAACTAGGTCTTTTCTTAGACACACGTAACACTGATCACTTGATGGCCATGAAAAAAGCTTGGTTAATACTTCCCTGGAAAAGCAATATGCAGGTGAAGCCGACAGATTGAACTCCTTTTGAGTATGTATGTAATATTTTCAAAGCAGTGACTCATTTCAAACCAGTTGCCTCAAAGAGATTAAATGTGTCGCAAAGCCTCACTTTACATATATACACACCCCACCTCCTGCCTGAAGATAGCTCTCCCGCGACCCTTGTGAGGATAAGCCGGGCTCGAAAAATGTATGTATCTGTGTGTGTTCGTGTTTGTGTATATATATATACACACACACACAGAGTATAAGTACAAGTAGTTGCCGAGTATTATGACTTCTTGACAATAGTCCCCGACTCCACCAAATAACTGTTTCCACGGCAACCAAAGGCACACAGCACAGCAAGGCAGCCAACATCGTGACGACATTGTCCCTTGCGATTGTGCTGCGACAAGGACTTTTCATCTGGCAGCGTTGTCACGTTCTCTATTTTTAGTGTAATTGCCGTTTTTACACTGACGTTTTGGCCCCCGGTGTGGTTGATTCCTCACACCTCAAACTGTTCTTCCCAGGCTTTCTATTTTAATAAACCCGACACCGCCTCCCTTTGTCTGCCCTTGCGCTTCCTTCCACGGCCCAGTTCCTGGGTTTTACACAAAGAAGCCCTCGGGACGTGGAGGCAGCGTGGCAGAGCGCTGAAAGAATCCCTGCTGTACAATGGCCATTTAAAAAAAAAAAAAAAAAAGCCATTAGGAATCAATTTCATGCAGCGCTAATGGCGTCAAGATGGCCCTATAGACCCTCCCGCCCTTCGTCTCGCATCCGCGGTGTGCGCCCGGGATCGTCGGGCGGCAAATGACCTGCTAATGAACAACAAATGTCCCGACAAATGACCACCTGGCCGACGGCTGCTCCAGATAATATTGGCTAACGTTCGGGTTAGCGCTCGGTGTATCCTCGCGTGGTCTGTCATCGGGCAGCACCCGAGCTCTGGGAGGCGTCCGCGGGGGAGCGTAGACACGTCTGGAGGGAGGGGGCGGGGGTTCTGTCTACTGTCGACTGCTGACGGGGCAAACGTATAAAAATACTGCAGATGCGTGGGCCGTAGAACACATCACTTCGTGGTAACGTAGTGACTTGGAAGGGGAACTACTAAATCCCTTTAGCACACGCTCGTAATTGATTGTATACAGCAGCTGATCAGTGTCAAGTCGGCTCACAAAGCGTCTCCGTCAGAACAGACGAGGCTTTGATTGTTATAAAGCCGTGTAAAGCGTCGCTTCCGTGCGGGCGACTGCGAGCCGAAAGTGTATTTATAAAAACCCACGTTGCTCAGCCGACTGCGTGGAAATCGGGGTTATTTTTGGACTCCTCCGCGCGTGACGTCCCGGCCGAACATTTCCTCCGTTGACGGGCGCAACAATAATGTCACGTGGAGATGTCTAACCACGTGTCAATCAATTCCTGGTGTGGTACTATTGACACCGATATCATTTCTAAAACATTGTACACTAGTTTCATACTAGTTCATTTGCAGTGTTGTATTTAGGAATGCAGTTATCAAATATTTATAGAATAATGTTCAGTTTTGGGGTAGAAAAGGGATGGGAAGTAATGTGTTTCTTTAAACGATTAATTGAAAAAAATATATCTATAGATGGATCAAAATAATCGTGAGTCATTCTTGAATACTTTATTGCGATCATCCCATTGAGTCTTCGTCTTCTTTCTTTCGGCTTGTCCCATTAGGGGTCACCACAGCGTGTCATCTCAGATGGACGCTCGTATTTGTTTGGTACAGTTTTTACGCCGGATGACAGAGTCAGCGAATGAGAGTGTAGAGCTGGCTGTTCTCAACTCCGGTTCGGGACTGGCTGTTAGCTCACAAACTGGGTGTTGTATGTAGGCCAGGACCCTCCTGTATGAATGTGCTAATTATGTTTATTTTGTTACCATTTGGGTATTTGGGTTTGCAGTAAAATGACAACTGCAAAACTTCGGGAAACTATTGGAATAAATGTTTCAGTCATATTCAATTATATGATTTTGCTACTTCATGTCCACAATCGGGGTAAGAGTGAGCACCATGTCAACTAAACATCATGTATTTTAATATTTGTATTACTTATGTTTTACTGTTTATGTCCATACTGTCCCCACCCACTTTTGCAGTTATTCAACATGCAATTTGAAGCTCCGCACATGTGGTTTGTCGCTTGTTCTGTCAATCGAAACACACATGGGATATGTCACTTGAAATGTATTTGTATTTTAAGTAGACGTGAAAAAAAATATAGGAATTAAATCAGAATTTGGCACTTGGACTTGCAGTGTTAATCCAGCTTTTACACGCTGTGGTTTTACATCCCGTCTCTCTGAGGGACTGCGGCCCAACGAATCGGAGAACGTCAACGGCCGGTCTCCCTGGACTGTGACTGGAACAGATGACATCACCTGGAAAAGAGAATAGAAAAAGAAAAACATTGACTTTCTACATCTTCAAAGAACCCTCAGTGTTCTCGATGAATGGGGAAATTATTTTTCTAACCGTTACACCTACTTGAAGTGAAAATGGAAAAAAATATGCAAGAGAATATCATGTGAGATCACTCCTAGTTTCTCGTGGGCGAGGAGAGTCGAGGCCACTTTAGACTGCCATGGTCGCGCGGTCGACGCCGGCCGCATTGCATCACGTGACCGACGCCTTTTCCCGCGCAGCACCTCTGCCTAGCTTGTGAATTAGCTTGCTACGCACGCGCCAAATACATTTGCCGGAGCTCGTCTCTCGTGATTGGCCCGTTTTAGTCGCGTGCTGTAATGACATACTCACCGTTCCCCCTGACTCCACAATACAACTTACGTCGCCGGCTTCTCAATCCATTTTTCAGCATAATTGTATCTCAAAATGTATCTGGTTATTTGTTCAAGCCAGACACTCTTCCACGGTCGCCGTTGTTGTTGCTTTGTTCCTAGTTACTGTAAGGACAGTAAAAAAGCTTCCCTGAAATTAGCTGAAAAACTGAAGAAAACCCTGCTGGTACCGTCGTAGCCAATAACAGTCATAGCGACACCTCTGGCTTGGAGAAGAACTGCAATGCATTTTCAAAACTGGGCGGGGGGGGGGTTGCGCTCGAGTATAAAGGCAAAGTACGAGCAGGAGAGCAGTTTTTCTGTTCATTCTTTTGTTGTATTTAGTTTTTATACGATACGGAGATATTGTCTTTGGTATTTAAAAAAGTGATTGATTTGATTTTATATACATGAATTAGACTTTTAAGTTAAGGTACCACTCTCCCTTTTTTCCACAAAATGCAATAATGCAGTATACACGGGGTAATTGCCATGCGTACATAATCTCAAATGTTGAAAAGACGACTGTCGGCAAGTCAGCACGGAAGAAGCCGAGCTGGGACGACATCCCCTCTAGTGGCTCAAAGTAATTCAGTAGAAATGAGTGGGGGGTGGGGGGGGGCGTCTCATGTGGCCATTGTAGCCAATGGAGCGGACACATTTGCAGCGCAGGGGCAGCCATTATGTAACCGCCGAGTCTTTAAATCATTGACCCTCTTAAAACCGTCACGGTTATTTCATATTTACCGTGTCCTCACATCCCGTGGGCTTTGTTATTTCCCCCCACTTTATCATTTGCATTTGCGCCACAGTCCTGAGCGTCTCCCCCTGCACCCCCCGAAAGAAGGCCCGGTTCCATTCCAAAATGCGGCGGGGGGGGGGGCTGGGGGGGTCTGCTCCTCCTTCCTTCTGGCCGATCCACAGGCCTCATTGGCTCCGTGTTTGAGTGTGTCTGCGATTTTGTGCAGCGGGGTAACGTCAAACTGGCTCACCGTCACCGCTCGTTCTGGACCTTCATTTCCCCCCGAGCTCTACCCGACGCCTCATTTTCCTCCAATGAGACCATCCAGCCTTCTCCCAAACTCTTGTTGAGCGCCTCGCTCCCCAGCTCCTTTGGCCACGAGGCTTTACTCTTTAAAGTGTTTGAGATTCACATCACTGCTGAGGGTGTCCAGCGAGGCGCGGGATAAATGGTTGTTGTTGTGGGGGGGTTTGGGGGTAGTTGGTTGGAGCTGAAGTCTCCCTCATTGACGCCCCAAACCCTGAATGGTGAACATTGACGCTTCTCCGGCCTGCTACCCCCCTACTGGCTTGGCCCTCTTTCCTTGGATTGTCATCCCCCTGAATGGCCCTTTCAGGGTATTTGGGGCTCACATACAAAACCTCCTACTAGGGGATAAATGGGACTGGAGTTCTGAAGGTCTTCGTCGGACACAAACGTTTTAGTCCTTCACAGACTTTTGGGCTTCGGTTGTCGATCTACGATGTAAAAAAAAAATCCTTCAATATGCTTGCTCGGGCCCTCGTTTCAGTCTGAAAACACGTCTGGTACCGTACGAAAATGTGCTTGAGCAGTGAATTAGTCATGTTCTGCTGAAAAAGCCAAGTTCGGAGAGAGGAAAATATTCTGCTTGAATATTTTGTTGTTGGCTGAGATATCCTGGATATCTCCTGCAATGTTTTTCATGACGCATCTGTTTTTTATCACTCGACTTTGTAACCTTGTTCCGACTTCTTCGTGTCCCAGAGTTCCTAGGATCGTACTCGAGAATACGTCGAAACCTTGCATATTTGCAGTTCTTAGTTCACAGATTTGCAAAAGAATTCATTTTTGGGTTCATACGATTTGTAGTTCTTTGGGGAAAAAAACTCGGTGATGCTGTTTTTTTTTGCTGCGGTGATTGAAAAACAAGTGATAAACACAAATATGGCTTTGGTGACATCTCGATGGCAAGGAAGTATGTTGAAGTGTGTTGAAGAGTTTCATTTAGACAAAAATAGTGTTTTGCCTCCACTTTTAAGTGGTGCATCAATTACTCGCAGATTTTCACGATTCACAACAGGGCTCAGTCCTTATCTCCTTTAAATGGGGGGGAGGGGGGGTAGCCGTTTGGCGTATAAAAGCTACCGTTTATGAGCTTCTCCGCAGCAGCCATTTTAATGTAGTAAAAAGCTGAAAATATTAGAACACGTAATTCTAAGACGGCATATTTCTAGGACTAGGTCGTCTCCCCGTTCCGTGCCTGTGCCTTTATACGAAACAGCGATCTGGGGAAAAAGAAGGCAGAAAAATGCTGACTCCGATAGTGTGAAAGGGGCTTATGTCACATCAAATCAAATTACCACCTGAGGAGTGTGACAGTAGAGCCCGGATGACTTTGGCTGTTCCGTTCAGACAGAACTCAAATGAGCGCGGGTGTTTTAATTCCCACTCTGCTTCCACACTGGTGGAGTTTGGGTTTTGTACACGCCTCTGATGCTAACTACCTTAGAAGATGACAAATTTGCTGATGAACTCATCCTGGATCAACGGCAATCGGTACTAGTTTCCCTCCACTGCGGTCAAAGTCGGTAAAGGTGCGGTGGACTGATATCTTTGAAAGATTATTCTTTGTGATTATCATGTGGTGTGGGTGTGTGCTAGGAATTAGCTGCTCGGGAAAACGTTCGGTGCTGACAATCGAAAATGAACAAAATATCAGTGACGTCGTTGATTAATCGACTTCGGCTCGATTTTCATCACGTTATGGTGTACTACACAAAAGTTGCTTACCTCTGTAAGTACAGGAGGTAATTTTATTCTTGACATTTGTGTCACATTATAAAAATCTGTAATGGTGATAAAAAGCTGCGTTTTCACCCAGGACAACTGTCGGTCAAGTTTAAGTCAAGTGGAGTGTTTTCATGAGTTTTAGCCAAGCTAGTACCAAGTCCCAACGTTGGTGACCTAAATGTGACTCAAGTCCAGACCTCTGCTACGGACTCTACGAAATGAAATTCTGTACGATATTCATGCTCATACCGCCTTGCGATTTCAGGGCGTCCCGCAGCTGCCGTGTGCCAAGGCGCTCTACAACTACGACGGCAAGGAGCCCGGCGACCTCAAGTTCAGCAAGGGCGACCTGATTGTCCTGCGCCGGCAAGTGGACGAGAACTGGTACCACGGCGAGTTGGGCGGCGTGCACGGCTTCTTCCCCACCAACTTCGTGCAGGTCATCAAGCCGCTGCCGCAGCCGCCGCCGCAGTGCAAGGCGCTGTACGACTTTGAGCTCAAGGACAAGGAGGCCGACAAGGACTGCCTGCCGTTCGCCAAGGTAACGCAAGCAACCGCGTGCTTCTTTTGGTTAAAGCACCCTGAAGAAATGCACGATAATTACATTTTGTCTGGCTTCTTGATGAACGGCTGTAATTAGGTTCGCCGTTAAAAAAAAAAAAAAATATATATATATATACACACACACACACACACACACTGTATATAGCGCGACGAGGCTCATTATGTGGAGACAACAGTTTTGCTCAGCATTTAAGGATCAGTCTTACAGTTGCAGGCTTTGCATTTTGTACCATCGCCTTCAGTGGCGACTGGACTTTATCCACTGCTCAACACCACCATTATCACATCACAGTTCTAAAAATGGTCAATAGTATACAAAAAAAACCGTAATATAAAATCATCTGGAGTAACTCACAACCAATATCAAATAACATCCATCCATCCATTTTCTTAGCCGCTTATCCTCACAAGGGTCGCAGGGAGTGCTGGAGCCCATCCCAGCTGTCAACGAGCATGAGGCAGGCCCCATAGAGACAAAATGCCACACTCACACCTATGGGCAATTTAGAGTGTCCAATTAATGTCGCATGTTTTTGGGATGTGGGAGGAAACCGGAGTGCCCGTGAAAACCCACACAGGCACGGGGAGAACATGCAAACTCCACACAGGGAGGGCTGGGATTGACCCTGGGTCCTCAGAACTGTGAGGCCAACGCTTTACCAGCTGAGCCACCATGCCGCCTAACATCCATCCATCCATCCATTTTCACTTCCACTTATCCTCACTTAAGGATCCAGGCATGCTCAGGCCTATTCCAGTCACCTTCAGGCGAGAGGCGGGGTACACCCTGGACCGATCCCCAGCCAACTGGTTTTGCTCTCACCAACCAAATAAAGCAGTTGAAGTTATCGGTAGCACTGATTCTGAAGGCTGTGGGCAGATTATATTGACATAGCAACACAAAGAGCTTGAAATCTGATTGGACAAAAAAAAAATAAACATCCTCACGTACTTGAAAAAGCGCAAGCAAAAGAAACATAAATAAATAATACATAATCAAATACTCTCTTGAGAATCATGTAAAACAATTTCCTGGAAGATATATTTTGTTTTCCAGGATGACATACTAACTGTGATCCGCCGGGTGGACGAGAACTGGGCGGAGGGAATGCTGGGAGATAAAATTGGAATTTTCCCCATCTCTTACGTGGAGGTAAGAAAAATAGGCCAGGGCAGAATTAGCATTAGCCAACTGCAGCGAGATCCAGGTCACCGCGTAGGTGGGTTCCTATTCTCATGCTTATTTTTAGTCTTGTTTATTTTTTTTATTTTTTTTGATGGTTTGAGGGGCCGAGCTCAGAAATAGGAGAGCACGGAGTGATAAAAAAGTAATTTTTCTACAGTTTTCATTGGGGCTCTGTTGCTTTTATTGAACTATTAGGCCCTTTTGCGCTTTTTGGAAATGAATGCTTTTTATTATGTTGCTATTCTCTAATAACACTGACAGAATTTGGGTGAATGACATTGACCCGGCAATTTTATGCCATGAGAGGCACAGCAAAGACAACACCAACAATTTTAGGGTGTGAAGTAACACCTGAAAGCAGTTTTTTGCTGTCTGTCGGTTATTTTATACACTACATTACATACACCAATATTACCATATTCATTGTTCTCGCCGGCGCTGTGTTGTATTCTTCAAATGAGCATTCCTTTTTTTGGTTTAATTACAGTGATGCCTCGGTTCTCCACCATAATCTGTTCCAGAAAACGGTTGGAGAAGTGATTTGTTCGAAAACGGAATTGATGTTTCCCATAACGATGAATGTAAAAAGAAATAATGTGTTCCAGGCCTAAAAAATTGGGCTTTTTAAAGCCTTTTTTTTTGAGCTTTTCCTGATAATAAACTGCATAATAGAAATACATGTGTAGTATAAATACTTTATGTAAAGAAGTAATTTCAGAAATATATTTATTTTTTTGCTGAAAATCTATGCTTTAGTAGTGGAGTACGCAACCAACTTTCTGGAACGGATTGTGTTGGAGAACCAAGGCACCACTGTATATCATTCATAATCGGGCAGCCTGACACCCCTGAGACCAAGCTATGAGTATACAGACAATCAAAAAATGAATTTTCCATATGTCCCCATTAAGTCACGGACGGTTGCAATGACTGCTTCAGATCACTCTAACCTGAGATCAGTTGAAAGTGCGCCACCTGACATTTTGCAATGACTCCTACCCGTCTCGATTTGCTGCGCGGACGTGTAGACGACGAACCGGCACTGCGTTGGAGTCAAATTCTTAACTTTTATGTAGCCTAGATGGATCCGCTCGGGGGCAACGAGGCTTGGAAGAGCCTGTAATTATAGCGCTTCTGCTTTAAGTTGTGCACATCAGAGCACCTGAAACGGGTCACAAAGTCGACAGTTTGATAGCTGGCTCGTTAATCTCCCCCCTGTGGGGATCGGGAAAGCCTCTTGATGGGATTCTTCCGCACCAAAGTGCTTCCACACTGACTGATTGACATTCAGGCTCTTAATAAGCCACCTGAAGCTGACCAATAGCTCAACCTGATCGTCGAGGGGGAGGAAAAAAAAAATCACTCCGGATCTTTTTCAAAACATTTGATAATTAAGTCTTTGCTCACTTTGATCATAAGGAACAGAGAACGCTGAAATTTGTCCTAAATTCCACCTCCACCTGCCCATTTTCTCCTCCCTCTTAGTTCAACTCCGCAGCCCGGCAGCTCATCGAGTCGGACAAGCCCTCCGACGCAAACGGCGATACGGGCGAGGGGGCCTCCTCGGGGCCGCAGAGCAACGGCGGCCACCGGGACAAGAAGAACACCAAGAAACGACATTCCTTCACCTCCCTCACCATGTCCCACAAACCCGTTCTGGCCCCGCCCCCGCAACGCCACTCCATGGAGATCAGCGGCCCGGTGCTCATCAGCTCCAGCAACCCCACTGCCGCCGCCCGGATCGGCGAGATCAGCGGTGGGCTCTCCTGCAGCGCACCTTCACAGGTAACGTGTTGACAACACTCCAGGGGAAACTGCAGACCCCCATTTTCATTGTGTACCTACTTTTGGCCCACCCTTTTCATTCTATATTCATTGTCCACATGGGTACCAGAACATGATTAGCATATTTCACCCCCCCCCCCACCCCCTCCGCACCCCCTCGTAGGGGTACACTGATTATCCGCCTATCCGTGCAAAAAAAACGCAAGAAATCTGACATGATGCAATTCTAGCGACGCTCCATCCAATCATCAAGCGATGCGTGGCCGCACGACTCCGCTCGCCTGTGAAAAACGTCTTCAGGCCTTCGGGTCCCCCGCGGTGCGAGCCAGACATGACAGCAGCTGCTTTATGGTCGTCAGCTGCCCGGAGGTTTTGGACGTGGTTAGACACGCTCGCAGATGTGCCAATTTGTGTCAGGCCGCCTGCGCTGCGAAGAGACCCAAATAGGCGGCCAGCGTCAGTTAAGGTGTTTAAAGAGCACTAAAATAATAAAGAGGCCCCGGGAATGCACTGGTCGCTCTTTGACTTACGTGGAGAAAAACCCAAACATGACCCCTCCGCCCTCCCCCCCCCTCCTCAGCACCCCCAATCTAACTCGTTTAAAGTTAAAAAGAAAAGCAAGCCCCTGACACCGGCTTCGCTATTCTACACAAAATTTAGTGTGCATGTCTATTTTAACAAGTTGCATGAAAAAGTCGAAAATCATACATTTTGGTTTCGGCCCAGCTTCTGGCTCCGGTGGGTCGCTGATGACCCCCTGCCCCCAAAATCAAGCACGTTAAGTCGAGTCAATGCTTAATTGCAAGCAAGTCAAAAGTCACCAATCTTGCTGAGTACATTTAAAAACATATATTTGTGTCAAGCAAAGCAAATTTATTTGTACAGCCCACGTCATACATGAGGTAACTCAATGTGCTTTACACGATGAAAGGCATTTGAAACCAAAGCGATTAAACATTTAAAATGGGATAAAAACCATAAAAATGACAAACGAAAAATATATATATATATATAAAAGGGACAGTTAAAACCGGATACAGTGCAAGTAATATGGTCAGAATGTGCATATATTCTAAAAAGCATGAGAAAAAAGAAGTTTTCAACCTGGATTTCAAAACATTCCCACTTGGGACTGACGTCACCTCTGTTAGCAACTTCTTCCATTTGTGTGCAGCCTATTAGCTAAATGCTGCTTCACCATGTTTGCTTTGGACTCCGCGCTCCACTATTTGACCCGAGTCAGTCGATCTCAGAGCTCTACTGGGTTTGTATTCCGTAAGCATTTCTTTCGTGTGTTCAGAAACGAAATCATTTAGTGATTTATAGACGAGTCGCAGAACTTTCAAATCTATTCTAAAGCTGACTGCAAGCCAGAGCAAGGACTTTAGGATTGGAGTTCTATGCTCTGACTGCTTTGTTTTGGTCAGAACGTGAGCTGCAGCTGTTGAATATTCTTTTTTGGGGAGTCCAGTCAGAAGACCATTACAGTAGTCAAGTCTCCTTCAGATAAAAGCATGGATGAGCTTTTCCTGGTCTGCTTGACACATACAAGACTTCACTTTAGTTACTTTCTTCGGATGGTTTAAGGCAGTTTTTGTGATTGATTTGATATGATTGTTGAAAGTCAGGTCGGAATCAATCAGAACACCAAGGTTTGGGACTTGGTCTTTGGTTTTTAAAGATAGAGAGTCCAGGTGTTGACTAACAGCGATTCTCTTTTATCTATTGCCCAAAACAATTTTCTCAGTTTTGTTGTGATTTAGATGAAGAACATTTTGGCTCATCCAGTTATTGATCTGATTTAGACAGTGGCACAATAGCTCAATTGAACTGTAGTCATCTGGAGACGCTGCTAAATGTAACGGGATCTTCTTCTTCTTTGCCTTTCGTTAGAGGGGATCAAAACAATAAAAATGACAAGTGTATTAGCCATTTTGCAGTCAGTATCAGTAATAGGATAAGTTTCTGTACGTACACGTTCACAATGACTTTGTTTTGTTCATCAAGCCAAACCAGTCTTTGCATTGTCTCCTCAATGAAATACATAACAAACATTTAGCTAATGTTTGACCAGATATTTATTATATTGAGTGTAGCTTTTCCCTCTTCACGGGTTTTACAGCGACGAATATTTTTGAGCGCCGACTTTCCCTGTTGCAATAGTTTTTCCCCCAATTCCCCCCGGTTTTATAAATATATATCTGTGTGTGTCGCGTTTGACAAAACTAAAACCAAAATAAACCGCTCGTGTAAATAAATGTATGATGTTGATAACGTGACCTGAGTTTGCAAAAATTCACTATTGACGTTTGTGTGCATTCATTTTTTGGGAGGCGTGTGAGCGAACAGGCAAAGTACATATCAAAACATAGTTTAAGCTTAATTGGTCTTTGAGAAATATGCATTTACTCCGCACACAATAGACCCACTGCCTACGGCGCACACACACACACACTCCCCTCCTCCCATCTCCACCTGACTGATCTTTCCAGCAGCCAGACAAAAAGACAACAAAGGTCGGCTCCCGTCGCCCAGGGCAGGATTTGGGAAGCCGACGCTCCTGCCGTCGATTCTTTTCCTCAAAACGCTGCATTTGACACCATAAAGCCAAATCATGTCCCATTTTGCCGGAAAGTAACTTGTAGGCACATTTTAGAGAGCGCAGATGCAGTTGGAGCTTCAAGTTAAAGGGGGCGTCCCGGCCCGGCGCAGTCATGCGTGGTGAGAGCGAGCGAGCGAGCGATCGCACAGGCCACAGGGCGATATTGTGCCAGCGACACTGGGGCCTTGTTACCACGACACCGCCGCGCTCTCACGCACACGACGAGCCAATCAGGTGGCGTACGTGTCACCTGATGGCCGTCGACCAATCAGGAGGGTCGCCGTGGCCACCTCGGCGAGAAGCAAGATCACACAACGTGACACCCCGGGTGAAACGGTGTCTTCTGGTATTATGCTTTACATTACGGCAGTGATTCTCAATTTTTATCGAGCCAAGGCACGTACCTTACGTTTGAAAAATCTCACGGCGCACCACCAAATTCAAGTGTCACAAAAAGTCAATTATACACTTTCTGCCATTAAATACAACGGCATTTAATCGTTCTGTTTGCCTTTATAAGCCGCTGCCACAGATAGATGAACAAAGATACATTATTTGTTGTAAATAAGTATTATTTCGACCAATTTAGTGAAATTTGAATATTTCCCGCCGCACCAAAAGAGCTTTCACGGCACACTTATGTGCCACAGCACACAGGTTGGGAACCACTGCCGTAAGAGTATATCAGGAGTAGGTAGTGTCCCCAGGGGTCACATGATATTAATTATCAAAAGTCCAATCATAATTGTTGCTTTAACCCTTTAACTGCCTCCTTGGCCAATTAGTAGAGCACATTAATCTCTTACTACAGGGAGCATTTTTAATGTTTTGTTCTTGTAGAAAGCAAATAAAGCTGTTCTGTTGCACCCTACGCAGACAGGACAGAAATGTAGTTGTACCTGGAAACACAAATGTTTTGCCTTTTTAAAAGTTTTTTTTTTTTTTTTTTTTGCTCTGCCTTATTTTTAAGCAATGTTTTTGGATACACGTGCTAAAGGCTGGCAGTGAGCTAAACTCATTTCACAATAACCAGCCGTTTAGATGGTGGTGAACAATTTTTATCCTCAAATGAAAATTATTTATTTTTTTTACACCTTTTTTTACAGTTCATGATTGAATTTTGTTGTTCAAATATATCTAAAATATGTTTAAAAGGTATTTGTAATAAATTTTAATGTTAAAAACATTGTTAAATATAATTAAATTATTCACAATTGTTTGAAGATATAAAAAGATATTTCAAAGAAAATTTCAAAAAAAATTATAATTTTCTTTAACCGCATCTATGTACAAATGTGGCCTATCAAATGTGGCACTTTTGCGCAAAACTTCACCCACCCTTTGAGAAGTTCTCTTTCCAATTTGTATTTGTCGCGTGCGCAGTGAAATGTCCATCTTGTTTGATGAGCCACATTTGTCCTCTGTTTGAAAGGTTCACATTTGCACAACCGGACTGATCGTGACACCGCCCCCGAGCAGTCCCGTCACCACAGCGACCGTCTTCACGTTTCCCTCGGACACCGGCTACACACCCATTCCGCTGGTAGGTGCAGACCGTTACCAAGGCAACCATAACAACTCCATTAAGTTGGGCTTCCAGCTAGTTTATGAACTGCTTATGAAGATTTGTTTTTTAATTGCTTCGATACAAATAGTTGGACTGCCAGCTCAACTGACTTGTATGAAATGAAACAACCAAGTAAATCTTTCGACTTCACTATTATGGAACAGGGGAAGACGAAAAAATAATATAAATATGCAAGCCTTTGCTCTGGATCTGTTTTTCAGATGCTAGAATTCCAGTTTGAAAGAACACCAAAAGTTTGGACTTGGTCTTGGTCTAACAGCGATCCTCTTTTCTTTATTCCCCAATAAATTTTCTCAGTGTTGTTGTAGTTTAGTTGAAGAGTATTTTGCCCATCAAGTTATTTTTCCGCTTTAGCCGGTGACACAACACCTCAATTGAACTGTTGTCATTTGGAGACACTGCATAATATACTGCAACTAATTAAAATTCTGCAGAATTTGACCCAAGTGTAGTATATACAGCCTGAAGAGGAGGGGTCCATGAAATGACCCTTGAGGAACACCCACAGTTGACTCCTGCATACTTGCGGTTTGGCAACCAAGGATTCACCTATACACAGATATTTTTTCCCAGTGTTTACTTATATTTTTGTTCACTTTTTAATTTTATTCATTTTTTTTTCTTTTTGGGGTGGAACCAACCCAGAGCTTATTGGTGGTTTATCCCACTTATTTTGGAATTTTGGGGTTTCAAAAAAGCGATTATGTTTTTTTTCCAATGAATCGTAATGGCGGTGAATTAGCTACAGATTTTCGCTATTTGAGGTTCACTTTAATAGCACTTTGGTGAATTTCAATGGGGAAAATTGATTCGTTACATTTGTTCCATTTCCTGTTTTTTTTCCCGTTGCCTTCCTTTGTCTTAGCCACAAGAAGCAGAAGAAAACACAAAATGGTAAATCCCCAAGATGCTCGCTTATCTGAAGTCTCCCGAGATATGCAAGCACGTAGTAAAAATTAAGCGGTCCACCGGTTTCTACGTTAACGCTGAGAAAAAATATGGTAAAAATAATAACGCTCAGCCTACACAAAAGTGTGTGTGTGTGGTGTGTGTGTGTGTGTGTGTACACTGCCATGCTGAGTTTGTCAATGAGCAGGAATGCGCACACAAAAGATGGAGCTCTCCGCTTCATTTGGGACACCCTACGTGATGTTTTTGTACAGATGATTCCTTTATCCCGCAGGTGGCCTAATTATCTCAGATCCAGCGTCGCCAGTCAACCTTAAGACGCTCTGACCCTCGTTCTGGTGGGGGCGGGGGCCGCTTGGCACCCCTGTCAACGTGTCACGGACGTTACCGCACGGCCGCTCAGTTTGTTGACTTTTTAACAGGTTGTCGGTGGCCCCCGTGTAGAGCTGCGTTCACTAGCCAGGCGCACACATGTGGCTACAATTACAGCGCTTACATGGTAAAAGGGGGATTTTGCCATCGTTGCAACTGCCAAGATGAATTTGAGTTGATCAGAGTCGTGATTTGTCATTCCATATGGACTGCGTTTCATTCTGGGCTGGCATCTCTGCCGCCGGTACAGCTGTGCTGTCTCCTAGCAACAAACAAACAAGCAAAAAGAACAAAATGGAAGGCGGTCAGATGGGCTGACTTACAAACTGGTGTCCAAATGTTTTGGACTGAGGGTCCAGTTTGATGTTCTTCAACTTTTAGGCATACGGTGTTGGGGTCTGGAGTGAAATTACAGGATGAACCTTAAACATACTTTAAACAGTTCTATATTTTGACCTGTAACCCTTTGAATGCACCTGTCCGACTCTTCAGTCTTTGAGTACTTCACAACTTGCTGTTCTCTCAAAAGGAACCGAACGGCAATTCACAACAGGTGAACAAAGTCGTTCCCTGTATGACTTCCTGTGACTCTTGCAACCTCCTGTCACCTGGCACATTTTTCAAATTTTATTCAATAACGAATCAGTGCTTTTATCATTTATTTGCTATCCTAGTGACAGAATTATCTTAATTGCAAAGACTTGAGACACAAGTTTAATTCATTCCGTGACGACGTCTAAAATCATGTTTCCCCATTGAAATTAATCGAAATTGCGTTAATGTGTTCCAGCTTTAAAGAAAATTATTTATTTGTTTTGAATTAAGCGAAATGCTCTACATTTTAAATACATACAGTAATGACATGAATAGAATGTAAAGAATTAAACAGTGTTTCCCACACTTTTCTGCTAGAATGGCTTTTGTGCTGCACCTTCTGGTGTGTGCGCGGCTTTGGCCGGCGTGGAGCAGTATAATACATCCATTCATCTTCTGTTCCATATTTCCTCAATAGGATCACGGGCGTGCTGGAACCCATCCCAGATATCTTTGTGCAGAAGAACTGAACTAGTTGCCAGCCAATCACAAGGCACATATCAACAACCACTTACATTCACATTCATACCTACGGGCAATTTAGACTCATCACTGAAGCGGCACTGCATGTTTTGGGGATGTGGAAGGAAACCAGAGTACCCAGGGAAAACCCTGGCAGGCACGGGGAAAACATGCAAATTTTATAGAGGCGGGGCCGGTATTTGAACCACAGTCCTCAAAACCGGGAAGCAGACGCGCTAACCAGTCATCCACTGTATCACCAGCATATTGCAGAGGATAAATAATATATGCCTGTGAATGTTATATTATCTGTCTACGTGTTATTTGAATGAATACTCATAAATGGACCTTAAGATGAATATCAAGGATGTTGAATAAATGCTCAAAGGTCTTGCCATAAACTGCTTGCAGTCAAACACGCTTTCCCCAGATAATAACAAACGTGTTTCTGTTTCCCGGGCAGTATCCCGATTACAGTTATGGATTGTCACGTGATAGCAGTAATAATAATAATAATCACCTTTACCATTCTCTCTTGCCGTGCCGCAGGACGCTCTGCCGCCACCGCCGCCTCCTCCACCGCAGTCGTGCGCCGGAGGTGCTGGGTACTCGCTGGTAGCGGGCCAGAGGCCCTCGCCTAGCGTTGGCGACCAGGGCGGCAGACAAAGACCCACAGTGTGAGTTTCGTGCCTCCATCCATTTTCTTTTCCTCATGTGGTTTGAAGTGGGTTTTTACACTATCCTTGCTTCCCGTAATGCCCTGTTTGTTGACGCTCTTTTCAACTGTTTGTGAGCGCCGGGACCACAAATGGGCACGCTCGGGTGAATCTGCAGTGGACCACAGCTCACACTCAGACAGTCACGCAGAGTTGTTAGCGTCACATGGCCCTGCCTCTCAAAGGGACACGCATGGAGAGTTGACCTCTGCTATGCCGAGTCATGACGGGATACCAAAAATCCTTGAGTATTTGATGTACCCCCCTAAAAATGTGTAATTTCTTCTCAATGCCACAAAATAGTAATATAATAATCAACTCACTTGAACATAGTTTCCTGGCACCACGATGCCACAAGATAGCATTAAAAGACTATTTTTTTTTTTGATATGGACTCTCTTGTGCACATTTTCTTGTATTGTGAGTGCTTCTGGTATGTACCGTAATTCCCGGCCTACAGAGCGCACCTGGTTATAAGCCTCAGCCAGTACATTTGGAAAGGAAATACCATTTGGTACATACATACGCCGCAGCTGTGTAAAAGCCGCAAGTGCCAACATTGAAACACGACATATTTAGCAAGAAAGACAGTACACAGAGTTTAACGCTAGCGCCGCTGTGCTAATGCTAATGGTAGCACCGCTATGCTATAGCTAGTGCTACCACACTAACGCTAGCGCTGTGCTAACAAGGCCGGTTAAAAAAGACATACCAGTAAAAATCACTGAGACACGGCAGTAACACTCTAGGGCCGGACCGGTAAAAGTCACTTGCTCGGCACATATATTCCACCGGTATTACTCTTGCTGTTTCCGCTCGAGTGCCCCCTTGCGGCCGCTAGAAAAAATATGCAAATTAGCCGCGTGACCGCATAAACCGCAGGGTTGAAATCGTGTGGGGAAAAAAGGCGTAGTTTATAGGCCGTAAATTACGGTAATCGCTCACGATGGTCGTTCACACAGGAAGGCAGAGATTCAAACCCACAACCCCTCAAATTGTGAGGCACTACTAATGCTGCGCTGTAAAAGTATGTCCAGGGGAGTTTCCCAGTGACTTTACACACATGCTCAAAACAAGCCGCTAACGCTTTCCTCTTGGGTCCCTTTGCGGGTGCCTTGAGTCGGCCACGATTTTTAAACCTCCTCCGACCGAGGCAGCCCACTCATATACGTTTAGGATATGATGTCGCCGCCATCTGCATCCGTCCAAAATTTCATGTTGATAACATCCCAGCTGTGAAGCCTCACCAGCCCAATGGAGACGTGACCCGCGAATGCTGTGTCACGCGAGATGGGAGTTGCGGGGAGGATGTTGCTGCCGAAGGGTCCGCGTCGCGAGGACAGATAAACTTCCTGTGTTCGCTAGTCACGGAGTCACGTCTTTGATGTGTCTGCTTTGCGGCTCCAGCTACGTGGCCATGTTCCCCTACGCCCCCCGCAAGGAGGACGAGCTGGAGCTGAGGAAGGGGGAGATGTTCCTGGTGCTGGAGCGCTGTCAGGACGGCTGGTTCAAAGGCACCTCCATGCACACCGGCAAGATCGGAGTCTTCCCGGGGAACTACATGAGTCCGGTCAGCAGGTTGGTTCAAGGGTAATGGTTTTTTATTTTATTATTATTATTATTTTTTGTTTCGTTCAGTTTTTCATACATGTCCAGTCGGACTTCCAAAGTGGAGCACAATTTATCAGCTCAGGCCGAAGCAATTCGAGTGTTGCCTTGGTGCCATCTTGTGGCATCTCGGAACTACAGCGATTACCTTGACTTAAGAGTAACCCAACGTGCGTATTTTTCTGAGAAGCGAGTTGCATTTGACTTTTTTGTTTTAAGCAAACATTTCAGATAAAAAGCGCTAGATTGTGGCAGCAAACGTAAAGCACTCAATTCACAACAACCAAGAGTTTGTCACATAGTGAACAATTATTCAAAAAAAGAAGCTCAGACTAAAGAGTTCACAAAAAGACATACGCGTTGTGTACTTAAAACAAGATTTAATACTACCAAACAATGCAAAACGCCCAAGATTGGCAGCGTTAAAAACCTTTGAACAAGAGTCATGGATTATGCTAGTGGCATTTAATAGCCTTCCGGTTAAGATCTGCACCACATTTAAAAAATAACTGTCATTCCCTCCATTTATTTTCTGAGCTGCTTATCCTCACAAGGGATGAGAGTGGTGGAGTTTATCCCAGCTATCTCCAGGCAGGAACTGGATGCCAGCCAATCACAGGGCACCTAGATATAAATAACTATTCACGCTCACATTCACACCTATGGACAATTTAGGTTCTTCAATTCACCAACCGTGCATGTTTTTGGGGGATGAGAAATCCTGCACAGGCCGGGGTGGGATTTGAACCCCAGTCCTCAGAACTGTGAGGCAGATGGTCGAACCAGTCAACACTGTCCATCCATTTATTTTCTTTTGCCGCTTATCCTGACAAGGGTCGCGTTGACTGCTGGAGCCTATCCCAGGTGTCAATGGGCAGGAGGCGGGGCACACCCTGAACCGGTTGCCAGCCAATCGCAGGGCACATGGAGGCAAACAGTCGCACTCACAATCACACCTCGGGGCAATTTAGAGTGTCCGATTCATGTTGCATGCTTTTGGAATGTGGGAGGAAACCGGGAGGACATGCAAACTCCACACAGGCGGGCCCGGGATTGAACCCGGGACCTTAGAAGCCAACGGTTTACCAGCTGAGACCACCGTGCCGCCCCAGGAACTACTGTGCTAGCTCAAATAACCATCTGTAATAAATTATATTGTTGAGATATCATTGTGACCAATTCCCTTTTTACGGTAATTTGAACAATAGTTGAACAAACTATCCTTTGACTTCTGATTTCAAAACGAGTTCTCTATCAATATGTTTATGTATATGGAATAGTACGATGAGGCAAGAAAAGATGAATATGGTTTCTGAGTTATAATGGCCCTCGAAAAACTCAAAAAGGAATCACTCCATTTAAATGGTAAGTGATCTGAAATTTCCCAAGGTTTGCTGCCACCTTGCATGATGATCGTTTGCTCTCCTGAGTTTTGTTTGACTTTTTGGCTTTCAAGTGTGTTCTGATTCCGATTGCACATTTGGAAGCGATTGAATTCCACGCAAGAGCCCGTTTAACATTTTCCAACGTCCGAGTCTTTCGGATCAGGGTGTAATTTGTCAAGTTTAAGTAGGCTGTCATTACATTATTCCCCTCGGAATCTGGAACGCATTTTCCCTTCTTTATATCCTCTCTGCGTTGCTAACATGGGCCACGTTTTCCCGCTTTCAGGACGGCGTCAGGGGGCGGCCAGGCCAAGTTACCGACGCAGGCGGGCAGAGGAATCACCATAGTCAGCCCCTCGTCCGGCCACCAGGGAGCCGCCGCCGCGGCGGTCCCCGACTCCGCCAAGCACCCCCCCGCCGTCGGTGCCGTCACCTCGGTCGCCGTTCAGCCCGCGGCGGCCGTGACGGCGGCTCAGACCGCGACCGGCCAGCAGCCCAAAGTGCCGTTGCACGTCAGCTCGCAGATGACGGTCAACCAGGCTCGCAACGCCGTCAGGACAGGTAAGGCCCGTCAAAACCTGAGCTTGCCACAGAGAACCAAAAATATGACATTTTTAGTTTTTATTTCCTGGTTTGGCTCTTATAAATACCACAACTACATATAATGTTGCATTGCCACCAAAACCATAAATCGCTAATTCAAAAAATTTAATAGAAATAGGAATAACTGTGCCACCTACGTCATCTGGAGCAGTTCATAATCTGTATTTACCTAAAAAAAAAAAATCGATATCATACTTGTCAGAGATGGTGATTATTAAATGTGCTGTATTGCTGTGTAAAGCGCTTGAGGACCAAGTTTTGCTGTGGCCGACCAAGTGGGGGGGGGGGGGGGTTGGACGAATGCAGACATCATCGAATTTGAAATGTTATTGGTTAAAAAATACAACCCATTATTAACATAGTAATAATATAAATAATTACCCTGACCAGCACTACGGATTCTGTAGAATTCTGGACAATTGGATTGACGTGGAGGCTGAAATCAGATTTTGAGCTAATAAAAACAAAACAATTTTTCTGGTTAAAACACAAATATTGAAATTTGATTTCAAGCTGGATCCCACGGTCAGGACCGCTCCATCCAGTCGGCACCCCCCGGAAGCTTCCTCCCGCACCTGACGGCGTGCCCCCAGCCCTCCCCGGGCCCCGCCCAGGGCTGCGCTCGGGCGGCGGTGTCGCTGGGCTGCGCCGCCGCCTCCCTCACCCCGCCCAATGTCTGTGCCGCCTCCCTGGACGGAGACGCCCTGCGACCCGTGCCCGTCCTCGCCGCGACCGGCGCCGCCCTCGCCTGCCGCCTGGACAAAGACATGAAGGTAGGAAATGATGCAGCCATCCATATTTCTAGCATTTATAGTCTTCTTTAGGCTGTCTGAGGTGGACCCCCCGTCCCAGCTAATATGAGGGGAGAGGCGAGGAACACCTTGGACCGCAATATTAGTCGTTGGTCTAATTTTTAGGAAACTATAACATCAGTAGTTTGTCCTTTTCAGCAAAGTGCCAGATTAATTGTTCCCTTCTTTCGGAAAGCACAGTATCACATGAATCGTTTCTTTTTGAAAGTGCAACAGGACTAGTTTGTCTTCAGACGCGCCAACAACCGGTCGTCCGTGCCGCCCGGGAGTCGTACAAAAAAACGTGAAGTTTCTTCCATTCACACTCCTGTTTTGTTGTCCCCGCAGAGAGAAAAGAAAAGTCTTCTGAAGCTGCTGTCCAACAAGAAGAAGTCGCGCCAGTCGCCGCCTTCCTCGCCCACGCTCGAGACGGAGCAAGACGCCACCGGAGAGTCGGCCCAAGGTGCCGCGGGCCCCGAGGGCTCCCTTCCCTCCGCCGCCATTGGCGGCCACGACGCGGACGCCGGCTCGCCGTCGTCATCGTCCGCCTCCTCCTCTTCTTCGTCGGACCCCTGCACCCATCGGAGGACCGCCGCGCTGGACGGGAGCGCTCCCATTGCTCCGCCTCCTCGCCAGCCGTGCTCCTCGCTGTCATCGGTGCAGCATGACGCCCGGCCCATCATCTGCGAGAGGTACCCTCCCCGTGGGAATTTTATATGTATATATTTTTTTAAGAAGTGGGCACGGTGGGTCAGCTGGAAAACGTTGGCCTCACAGTTCTGAGGTCCCGGGTTCGATCCCAGACCGGCCTGTGTGGAGTTTGCATGTTCTCTCCGGGCACTCCGGTTTCCTCCCACATCCCAAAAATATGCAACATTAGCATAATTACCGGGCTGCAGAGCGCACCTGGTTATAAGGAAATACCATTTTTGTACGTACGTACGCCGCAGCTGTGTAAAAGCCGGACGTGTTCACATTAAAACTCACATTAAAACATGAGATATTTACAAAGAAAGATGGTACACAGAGAGTTTAACGTTCGCGCTGCCCTGCTAACGCTAGCGCCACGCTAACGATAGCGCCGCACTAACTGTAGCACTGCACTAACCGGGCCGGTTAAAAAAAAAATCATCCCGGTAAAAATCACAGGCACAGCAGTAACACGCTAGCGCAGTGCTGACAGGGCGGTACCGGTAAAAGTCACTTCCACGGCACATATATTCCACTGGTCTCACTCTTACCTTTTCTGCTCGAGTGCCCCCTTGCAGACATTAGAAAAAAAATGCACAAATTAGCCGCATCACCACATAAACAGCAGTGTTGAAAACTTGTGAAAAAAGTCCGGGCTCATAGGCCGGAAATTACGGTAATTGGACGCTCTAAATTGTCCCGAGGTGTGATTGTGAGTGCGGCTGTTTGTCTTGGTGTGCCCTGCGATCGGCTGGCAACCAGTTCAGGGTGTGCCCCGCCTCCTGCCCGTTGACAGCTGGGATTGGCTCCAGCACTCCCCGCGACTGTCATGAGGATAAGCAGCTAAGAAAATTGACGGATGGATGGATGGATGGATTTTTTTAAGAAAACATATACCAATTCCACTAAAACAGGAATAAAAAAGATTTTAAAGTTATCTAATTATTTTTCACTCTGCACGGTAGGACTGGTAAAACTAAAATAATTATAAATAAGGAGCCTCCAAATGTGCTTGAAAATGGAAAGATAATAAATAAAATAATAAAGAAAACCGTCTTAAGCAATAATTATTTCAGGTATATCAACTCGTGACCTTTTTTTTTTTTGCAAAAAATACTGACGACTTAACTCTTGTAATATTTCATATAGTTGTTTTTTGTTGCTGTTTGGAAGCCGACATATTATAGTGGTGGCGGGACTTGTATGTCCCAATGATCCTCGGAGGAAAATTTTGTGGGGCTTCAGGGCCTCTTTTAGGGTCACCCATGGCAAAGAGAACAGACAAAGCACGGCTAAAAGACCCCAAAGTCGGAATGCGGAGTCCTAATCTTCGCGCTTGTGGCGGTACCTCAGGTACAGGGTGGCGGTGTCGTACCCGCCGCAGAGCGAGGCCGAGCTGGAGCTGAAGGAGGGCGACGTGGTGTTTGTGCACCGGAAGCGCGAGGACGGCTGGTTCAAAGGAACGCTGCAGCGGAACGGCAGGACCGGATTGTTCCCCGGCAGCTTCGTGGACAGTATCTAAGCCGCCTTTTTTTTGTTTGTTTGTTTCATAATTTATACCCTTCAATGTGTGCCTTGTACTGTTCATCACTTTATTGTACATAAGGACACAGAGAGGATTTCGTCTCGGACGAACAAATATTCTGTTAATATAGATATGTTACTCTTTTTCTTTTTTTAACTTATTTCAACAAGTAGTGGCCTCTTTTGGGTGGTTCAAAGGGTTAAACTGGCACGTGCTCTCATTTGATTGGTGGCCATTTTGATGCGGGTGGCTCTCAATAAATTACAAAATGCCGGAATACTATATTATTAATATTTCAGTAGTTCAGTGTGAAAAGTGATCATTTGGAGGCTTGCCAAAAGAATATTTTCTTCATTGACAGAATTTCAAATTTGGATTAATCCATTCAAATTCCCAAAATATGCACGTCTGAACTTTTCCACCTTTTTTTAAAAAAAAAAAAAAATTATTGACATGCTAAGTCAAATCAAGCCTCGACGGAAATATTCCAAATTCATCCGAGGCTCCTCCAGCTTCTCCGGAAACGACTCGCCGTCCCGCTGTCGTGTTCCACGGGCCGGACGAGCCGTGCTGCTAATCAAACTCCCGCCGACGTAGCTCTGCCTCAGTAGAGTGACTTTTTATTGTTTTAATTCCCGTTTTCGTTGTTTTATTTTTATCGTCGCGACAAAATGCTGCTCCTGGACAGTTGTAGCAACCTCACGACTCTTTAATGTGACTCGGCCAGCGTGACGCAACAAAGCACATTTGCCTCGCTTTCGGAACATGCTGGAATACTTTAGAGAGAGAAAGAGAGACCATCGTTACGATTGATCCCTTTTGATTGTCTTTGTATTGACTTGAATTACTGTAACATTTCTTTTGCGAAATGAGAGATTTATTTGTATTTGCGTGTAGGAGAAACAACACTGTTAGCGGTTAGCATTAGCATTTTTTTTTTTTAATTGTATTTTGTTATAATATAGTTAACCCCTGCATATTTGCATTTCAGCGTAGACAAATTCACCTGTTCACAGATTTTTGGGGGTGGGAACATATCCGCCGTTATTTACGGAAGCCCCCGCTAAATCGTGTTTTTTTTTATCGTTGAGGGGGGCGATCCACCACTTGTTATTTTTCAGAAAAAAAAATGTTTTGCTTGCATGACAATTATCGCAGAATTTTTGACGTTTATGGGCCGGGGAATAGCGGCGGCCCACTGCGATCGGTCCAGCAGATAACAGATTCATAAACCGTAAAATGTTGAACAATGCATCTGTTGCGTCATATGTTTTCATATAATTAATCTAAAATTGGCACAATTCTGATAAATGGTTTCCCGTCCCTTCTGAAGTTTAGTGATTGATGGTTCACTGTTTACTGTTGTAATCTTTCTCGATGCGCCATGATATCGTATCTCAAAACGTCAACAACATTAAGAATCATTCTAAATAATAATGTCTTAAAAATATTTTTTCCATGTTGGCGGTTTTGGGGCTCTAAGCTGCTTTTTTAAAGTTTGACTTAAGATAGGGGAGAAAAAAAATCATTCATTTAATTTCATTCAAAATTAGTTGTAATATTACAAGATTTTTTTTAATGGGAATAATGTCATATTACTTGGAGGAAAAAAATATGTACTGTAGAAATTATTACATTTTATTTTTATAAAATGTGTTCATTAAAAAATGCTATTCTGGTAATTATTACATTATGTTATGAAATTATCTTTATAAACACTTTTTTTTCATGACTTATTTCCAAACTCCACCTATATTCTTGGAATATTTTTCACATTTTTTTCCTTCATAACGTGACTTTTCATTCCTCTAAAAATACTTGTAACATTCTCATAAACACTTTATTGGCACACCTTTTCCTGACTTAATGAAAAAATACACCATAATTCTTGTAATGGTTTTAAAGGTTTTCCTCATAAAATGGTGTTTGTTTCATTTCATAAAATACAACTATTCGAAGATGACTTTTTTGGGAAATTACAATATCACAACCTCATAAAATTACAATTTTATTTCAGTAGATACAGCTTTTTATGCTTTTTTTTTTTTTAAAGATTTTTTTTTTTTCAGTATCACATTTCCCCATGAATGAATGACTTTATTCAGATAATATTACAACTCTAAGCAATGCACCTTTGTTATTGTTTTATGTTCTAATGGGGGTGGGATGACTGGTTAGCATGTATGCCTCACAGTCCCGAGGTTGCAGGTTCAAATCTGGTGGACTTTGCACCTTCTCCGCGTGCCTGCATGCATTTTCTGCAGGTACTTTGGTTTTCCTCCCACATCCCAAACCCAAAACTCGCATAGTAGCTTAATTGAAGTCTCGAAATTGCCCATAGGTGCGAATGGTCGTTTTTTTTTTTTTTTTTTTTGTCTGTGCCCTGCGATTGGCTGGCGACCAGTTGAGGGCGTAACCCTTCTCCGGCCCGAAGATAGCTGGGATGGGCTCCAGCACGCCTGCGACCCGCCTGAGGATAAACGGTACGCAAAACAGATGAATGAAATCGATCCTCTTGTCATTCTACCGTTTTTTTTTTTTTTTTTTTTTTGTGGCCTTAACACTCTTTTTGTTTTTTTTTATAGTTTTCAAACATACTGTATCGTGGTGTTTCACCACCGTGACGTTCTTCAGCTGAACAGATGTAAAGACAAAAAAAAAGAAAGTAAAAAATAAAGTCATAAATCTTAAGGACAACTTCACAACTCTCCTGCCGAGCACTTTGTCTTGTTTTTGTTTCTTGTTGGTTTCCTGTCGAAAGTGAAAGCTATGGAAGTAAATTCGCGCCAACAGGATTTGAATTTGAAATGTAAAATGATCACATTTTCAATCCAGGGATTCCTCGGGTGAAGACGGTCTCGACTTAAGACGTTTCGACTTAACAACGGCCGTCCCCCGTCCGCCGTTTTGTCTGGCTAACGCTTGTCCGTGTTTGTATCTTCACATTTTTCGCCCTCCTTTTTCGACATTGTGGTCCCAAAGAAGAAAGCTGCGTTTTTTTTGCAAATGCTTCTGCAGCCAAAAGGAAATCCATGACCATGGAAATAAAGCTCAAGATCATAAAAGGCTTCAGTCGGTCGACCGTGGTGACAATTATGAAAGTATTTTAGCGCATGTGAAGGGTTCCGTTCCTATGTCGGACCCAATGATCACAAAACGAGGTTCTTTGATACTTGTCGAGATGGAGAAGATCGAGGACCAATCTGTGCAGCGACAGTTTCGTGGCTATGAGACGTTCCACAGGTAAGTTAGAAAGATTTACTTTTACACTGTTAAGGTTTGTAAAGAGCTTTTTAATTTCTAATGAGCTTAATTCACTTGAACAAAGTTTCGTTTCCGGTTGTTGTTGTTCGCTGTTCACTCTCCGCTTCACCTTTATAGGCCGACGGTTTTTCGCGAAAAAGCGATGTCAATATTTTCCCAAACCTCATCAGTGGACAAGCAAGAAAACACATTTTCTGTGAAAGTTTTTGATGAATTTCATAATGCAGAACTCTGCAAATTGAAAGTTGAAATTTTCTGTCTGAAATAAAATGTCACAGAGACAACAAATGAACAATGCCTTTAGCATGTATTTTCCCATTATTTCCAAAGATATATCTAACTGATTGACTTAAAATGTTATGTTTTTATGAAAAACTTTTTTGCTATGTTACGATGATAGTGCTTCACAGCGTATTTTGGGAAAAGTTAACATGTCACGGAAATTAGGGCCTAGGTAATATGCGAGGTTTCTTGCTAGTCACGATGTTATATTTGCACTTTGCCTTTTTTGGCTTACCAACTCGAATTAAAAATCCTTCATGTTACCAGAGCTGAAAAAATGTCAAGCTCACACGACCAGTTTTAATTCTACGTGCCAAAATTTGAAGAAAAACCCCGCCATTATCCAACCTGTAAAGCATGTCCTCCACACATTTTGGGAGTACCAAGATGGCGGCCAGCTGGTTTCAACCAATTGACCCCTGCGTACAGGGCACTTAACCACGCCTCCTGAACTGACCTCACGCCACGTGCGCTGACGTAAGACAAACAATTAGTAAAAATGGCAAATACAATACAATACATTCTGAACTGAGAGAGACGCCATGCTTGTGATTTCTTTCAATCATTCACACGTAGCGGTGTTATGCTAGCGGAGAACGTCTCATTCATTTATACGAGACGTGTATTAAAAATCAAATTTAGGGCATATCTTCGTGCAAACACAGTCTGGTTAAGCTTCGGCCGCGAGCCGGCAAGAAAGCGACACGTTTGCGCAGTCCGATCATCGCTAAATATCGCTCAACAAAGAATAAGTTTGTCAATCGTTCGCACGTAGCGGTGTTATGCTAGCGGAGAACGTCTCATTCATGTATACGAGACGTGTATTGAAAATCAAATATAGGGCATACCTTCGTGCAAACATATGTGTTCCGAAGGCATTTTTCGTACTGGGTCTTCGGTTTTGGAAAGGGTACGAATGGAACTCCACCAACTCGCCTTTCAGGATACCTGTCGTCACTATTGCAAAGTCCGTGACTACACCTCTTAACCATATTCTTTGTTAAATAACCCAAATACGCGATAAAACGCTAACAAAACCTATACTGGACCATGCAATGTTGTCTGAGAAAATGGCGGGAGCAAAAACGGGCGTTGGTCTATGCAGATCTCTGGCCTCTGATTGGTCAGTGACGCGGATTGCGCAATATCCGCGGAGGGGTCAATTGACACACTGCTAGACACACTGATATGTACGCGCTATCCAGTTTTTTTTTTTTTAGATCAGTGGTTATTAGCCTAATATCAGTGGGGAGGTGAGGACTTCACATCTTGTTGTCATGCAGAATTCCAGCGCAGGGGGGCGTGGCATGAGTCTACACAATTACTTTCAAAATGACCCAAGATGGACGCAAAGGTCTTTGAAGCTTTGATTTTGGTCATAAAGACGTGTGACGTTGCTCCTTGTGGTTCACGTTTACAGGACGACGTGGAAAAACAATGAGGCCTAAGTAGGAAGCGGTCCCAATGGTGGCCTTGGGGCTGGCGCGGCTTTTGGGATCGAGACCATGGACGGCGCGGAGAAGACCAGGAGCCACCTCAGAAAGCGTCTGGACCAGCTGGGCTACAGACTCCATCTTGGAGTGGACTCGGTGCCGCTGGTTGCTAAGCTCTTCAGGTAGAAACCCTCGTGGTCTTTAATGTAAATATTTGGAAAACAGTGGGTATAAAAAGTTTACACACCCTTGTTCAAATCTCAGGTCTCTGTGATCTAAAACAAAACAAAAAAAAGCTTTTCTGACTTTTTTTGTTGTTGTTTTTTTTTTTTTGCTTTACACAAAAGCAAACAATAAAGACTGGTTAAAGGTAGGAATGCACTTTTTTCAGATGAAAGAAGAGGGTTAAATTTTTCTTATTGCGGGTTCCTTGTTTATATAGCTACAGTACAAGATTTTCTGTAGAAATATGGGACCCTGGGGTGTGTAGACTTTTTATATCCATTGTCTTTGTTTCAAACATAAACGGTTGAGTTATGACAACAACTGCATCTGCTTCAAATAAAATAAAAAGTCTGAGAAGTGAATTCAGCTCCCTGCCTGGCTCGGATCTTGCGTGATGACGCTTTGTTTGGCTGGCAGCGATCTGGTTCACACCACGGTTAGCCTGCGCGATGCTAAACTGGCAGTGGGAAAGCACGAGCGATACCACGACCATGTCCTACCTGAGCCACCGTACGGGACCAAGATGGCCTCTGGCGACTATTTTATCAGCGGAGGTAAGCTAAGACTGAATATATGTGCCAAGGAAATGACTTTTACCGGTCCGGCCCTGTTAGCGCTGCACTGGCGTGTTGCTGCTGTGTCTCAGTGATTTTTACCAGTATATATATATTTTTTTTTAACCGGCCCTGTTTGCGCGGCGTTAGCGTTAGCACACGCTGTACTAGCGTTAGCGCTATAACCAAGTGCGCTCTTTAGGGGAACTACGGTAGGTAATGACAGTGTTTTTATAAAGTTGTAGAATTCTTAAAAATATTCAGAGTTTTTTTTTTTAAATGGTTTGTCGCGGTAGTCAAGGTATTTTGGTCTATTTTCAGGCGGTAAAAACCGCAGCGTCGCGTCGATACACAAGTGTACACAGATGGATGAAGACCAACGTCGGCCTCGTGACGACGACGAAGCGGATTTATCTGCGAGGTTCGTTGGCTCCTCGGTAGAACAGGAGGAAAAACGAAGCGGGAAGGTTTTTGTCAGGGTTGTTAGTTATTCCCGTGTTGTTGTACAACAACTTTATCTTATTATTATATTAATTGGCGGCACAGTGTTAAGCTGGTAAAGCGCTGGCCTCACAGTTCTGAGGACCCGGGTACGATCCCGGCCCCGCCTGTGTGCACTTTGCATGTTGTTGGATGTTTGCATGTGGGTTTTCTCCGGGTTTCCTCTCACATCCCAAAAATATGCAGCATTAATCGGACACTCTAAATTGCCCGTAGGTGTGATTGTGAGTGGGGCTGTTTGTCGCCATGTGCTCTGCGATTGGCTGGCGACCAGTTCTGGGTGGACCCCGCCTCCTGCCCGTTGACGGCTGCGATAGGCTCCAGCACTCCCGCGACTCTCGTGAGGATAGGCGGCAAAAAGAAAATGGATGGACGGATATTATATATTTATATATATTATTATTCTTTCAGAATTTTTGGGTGCAATTTTTCACGTTTAAAACTGCATCCATTCTTGCCCATTGTTTTTTCTGTTTTTTTTTGTATTTGATCTATTTATTTAAAAATAGCTCAGACTTTTAAAAGTTTTTTTTCAAATTTTTTTTGTGTTTTTCATTATTTGAGAAAAGGTTTTGGAGTCAGATTTGGTCAGTTTTTGCCTCTTTATGTTATGTACGTATGTGTGTATTTAATCCTGTCCATGTTTTGTCCTATAATTGCAGTTTTTGTCTAATGTTGTCCATGATTTTATTTACCATCCCGATGTTTTATTTTGTGAGTGGCGATTTCCGAAGGGCCAAATGTTTACCGCGGATGCTTTTCCACGTGCATAAAATGCCACGCTGATCGTTTCTAGGCGGGCGGAATTGCTGGAGGAGCTCGTCTCAATCAAATCGGAGCTGGACGACTCTCACGGGCGCATAAAAACCTTAAACAGTCAAGTAAGTCCCCGGCGGGCGGGGGGCGGCAGGGGGGCTTCGCCGCGGAGACGCCTAAACGCACGCGTGTGACGCAGTTGGCCGAGCTGCAAGAGGCCAAGCGGACGCTGGAGCGCGCCCTGGAGGAGGCGAGGCGACGTTCGAGCGCCGAGGCGGCCGAGCTGGCCTCGCGCGACGAGGAGCTGAAGCGCAAGGACGGCGCCGTGGCCCGGACGGTGGCGCTGAAGGAGCGCGTGCTCAACATGGCCTACAGGAAGCTGGCCGCCTCCAGGGAGGTCATCCTCAGCCAACAGGAAGTCATCCAGGACCTGGAGGAGAACCTTAGGAACATACAAGCGGTGAGACGTCGGAGTTTTGGCCTTCAAGTCTGGGCTGTGTGGAATTTCCGAGTTTGCCGGAGTACTTGTGCCTGCGTGGCTTTTCTCCGGGTACTCCGACTTCCTCGCGCATTCCAAAGACATTCAAATTGTCCAGAGGTGTAATTGGGGGAAAAAAAGATTTTTAAAAAAATGTTGCACTTTCTTAAAGGCAATTTCCTCGGGACTCGGACTTGCAACCGTCTTTTTGGGCAGGAAGTTAGCGAGCGCCGTCGTCTTCGGGAGCAGCTGAACGAGGCCAGAGGACGGAACCAAAAACTGGAGGGACTGCTCGACTTCTTGGAGGCGGAGAAGAGCGCGCTGCAGAACAAAGTGGACGCCATGACGAACACCCGTCAGCCTTTTCGTTATTTGAGATCCATCCGTTATCTCTGGTGCTTATCCTCACAAGTGCCTATCCTAGCTATCGTCGCGCGAGAACTGCTCGTCAGCCAATCGCGGGACACGTAGAAATAACCGATTACTTATCATGTAAACCTACGGGCAATTTAGAGTCTACCGTGCAACATGGAAACGCCGCACTGGCTGCCAGATTTGAACCCGCAACCTCGGAACTCTGGGGTGGCTGTGCTAACAAGTCATCCACCGTGCCACCCTCAGACATTATCATCATCATCATCATCAGTAGTAAAATCAACAATGCCAGTTCAAGGCATGATCGATGTATATAAATGGTGCAAAAATATACAATATAAATAATTTTAATTAATCAATTTTGAAAGTTAATGATGTAAAATTCTATATAAAATAGTTCATTTTGATGACAAAAATAAAAATGTTCACTTGTAAAAATGTATATTAAAATTGGTATAATTTCAGGATCAACCATTCTGGATAACTTGAATTCAAATTATTTTTAAATCTATTAAAATGTGTTCATGATTTTTTTTTTAATTAAAAAAAAAGAATCCATTTCCATTTTAAAACTGTCGCTTATAATTGAGTCAATTTCTATTGATTAACCAACCAGGGTGCTTCCAAAGGGTCAGATGTTTATCAAATGTTGATTTTAATATTCAAATTAGCATTTTCAATATAGCGAGTCACTGATGGTGTCGCGGTACACACGCCTGACGAGGATCGATTCCCGTTCAGTGACGGTGTCGATATCTGCCCTGCGACTGACTGGCGACCAGTTCAGGGCGTAGTCTGCCTCTTGCCCGAAGCCAGCTGGGATAGGCTCCAGCTTTCCTGCGACCCTTGTGAGGACAAGCGGCTTGGATCATGACGTTTACAGTCGTAAAATAGCCAAGTGAAATTCCGTCTGCATCTGGTTCAGACCGAGACCTGGTCCTGGGTCGGTCGCGGGGCAAATCCGGCGGCGGCGGTCCTGCGCCCGGCGTGGTCGCCTTCGTCGAGAGCCTGGAGGAGGAGCGCGATCGCTACCGGCGCGAAGTCCGAAGCTACAAGCGCCTCCTGAAAGCCGCGGCCCCCCGAGCGTCGACGCCGCCCGACGCGCCCGCGGCGCCGAGTCCCACGCAGGCCAGGAGGAACAAGTCGGTCCTGGCCGCCTCCTTCCCGGGCGAGGAAGGTGAGCCGAGTGGACGCTCGCGTTCCGATGGGTGAAGGTTTTGTTGCCACGGTGGCGACGACACTCACCTGACGCAGAAGAAGCACTTCAGCCAGAACCGGAACCTCGCCTCCCAACATCCCATCCCATCGTTATCGGACTTCGGACTTCGGACTTGACTGAGTGTTTGCACCGTCCTTGAAATGACACTAAACCCGACTTTGGACTGGTCATCGTCGTACATTTTTTTGGGGGGCCCAGACTAAGAAGATTTTGGCCTCAGATATATATATATATATATATATTTTGCCTGTTTTTGTGTCTTGCATGAGTGAGTTTAAAATTGTATTTTTTTTTTTTGTCTTATTATTGTCTGCAAATATTGGGAGGTTTTCGCCCTTTTTTTGACCAAGTTTTCTCAATCTTTTTTGGGTTTCTTGTCGACTTGTTGTCATTTTTGTTGGCTGTTTTATAGGTTTGTTGTTGTTTTTCACATTTCAAAAAATTGCAACCATTATTACCCATTTTTATCCATGTTTTTGTCTTTGGTTGATTTACTGCAATGTTTTTTTGTCACTTGTCAATTTTTATGGATTTGGCACTTAATTTTTTTTCTTTTTATCAGATTTTTTCCCCCTAATTGCTTAGGGTCATTTTTAAAGTGTCCTCCTTTGCATGTTTTCTTCCCAGATATTTTATGAACTTTTTTGCGGTATAATTTTGTCAGATTTATGTGATTGGTGTGGGGTTTTTTGTTGTTGTTATTTATTTTTTTGTGTGTGTGTGTGTGTGTGTTTTTGACACGTTTTTGTGTGTGTAAAATTTTCCAAACTAGAGAAAAAGATTTACTTGGTTACGTAGTGTGCTGGCACCGCAGACAACTTTTTGCGGTGTAAATGGCGTCCCCTACTGGCGGATTATTGGCACAGACATCTCCTTTCGTCTGCGCAAACAGCGCCATCTGGCGGTTCAGCGAATAATGGCCCAACAGGCTGAGGTACTGAAGTCACTGTTGACAAAATCTCAACACATCGTTTCTCATTTAACGTGTGAATTTTAACCACTGTCGCCTATTGATGACGTCACATCACACATGACTCTTCAATCGTGACATCGCTTGGTTTGATTCGAACCCGCACAAACTTTTGATCATTTAAGTGGATTCATATTGTGTATTTATGCCTCGGCAGGAACGTTACGCCGTCTTGTTAAAAGATTTATCTTTATTTGCACCTTTCATGAACTAAAATAATATCGGCGGCGGAGAAGAATCCATATACAGGGATGGCAGGCCATGGAAAAAAAAACTCGCTTGATGATGGATTAATATTAATCATAACAAGCGGATGATAAGAAAGATTGTAAATGACGTTTAGGCACTGTGCAAACATACGAGTGTCCACGATCACATGCAAAAGAAAAAGTGTTGTGATATAAGCTGATGAAACGTCAGATATGGAAATAAGTTTTTTTTTTTTTTAAATACAAAAATAATCTGGACGATTTGTGACACTGAAAAGCGTTCATGTCTTAACAGAAACGGCAACAATTTGTTTTTCCTGACCCAAAAACCGACACCCGACTTCCTCGAAGGTCCGGCCTCGCTCTCGCGACATCTCGACAACTTCTCCATCTCGCACTTTCCAGTCGCTTGAAGGGGGGGGGGGGGGTGTCGACTGCGCCCCCTACAGGTCGTCGCTCTCCACGAGGGAACCGGGCGGCAGGGGGCTGCAGTCCGGGAAGAAGGCCGCCTTGACGTCCAGGCCGCGCTCCGTCAGGGCGGCGTAGCGGCTGCTGGACGGGCGCAGCGGCTTCGCTTTGGGCGTGCTCGGCTGCTGCCACTGGGCTGCGCACATACAAAAAGTGCTTTTCAGGAAATACACTCTTTGACCTTTGACCTTTTTGTTTTTGAATTCTCATGGAATATTCTGACTTTTTTCGAGAAAAATTACCTTGGAAAATGTTCGTGTGCTTTCACAAGCTGTTCATTTTTACCGTCATAATTTGTGTTTGAATGTTCTTTTTTTTTCTGGAGAAAATATGGCATTTTATTAGGTGGGATTTTTTTGCAGAATATTATCCCATTTTCTGTAACATTGCAACAATTCAAAAAAAAATTGTCAGCTATTTTCCTGAACAATGAAAAAACAAAGTTGGAATACATTTTTTAACGAAAAAAAGAACGTGTCTTTTCTAAAAAAAAAAAGTATATTTTTAATTTAACAAATACTATACATCCATCCATTTTTTTGGCGCTTATCCTCACAAGGGTCGCAGGGAATGCTGTCAACGGGCAGGAGGCGGGGTTCACCCTGAACTGGTCACCAGCCAATCGCAGGGCACAGAGACAAACAAACACGATCACACCTTGGGGCAATTTAGAGTGTCCAATTAATGTCGCATGTTTTTGGGACGTGGGAGGAAACCGGAGTGCCCACCCGGAGAAAAGCCACGCAGGCACGGGGAGAACATGCAAAGTCCACACGGGCTGGGCCGGGGTTGAACCCGGAACCTCAGAACTGTGAGGACAATGCTTGACCAGCTGATCCACTGTGCCGCCTGTTTTAAATAGATTTTTAATCAAAACATTTATTTTTGAATATTTGAAAAAAATTTGTCTTTTCTAAAAAAGAAAAAAAAAAGTGCTTATTTTTTAAAAATTTAACAAATGCTATACATTATATAATTCATCATGTAAGCGTGTGCGTGTCCCAAATAATCCGTCTTTGTTTGCATTTTACCGTGCACGTCGAGGCGCGCGGTGCTGGACACGATCCCGGCGTCGTTCTTGGCCGACACGGTGTACCATCCGGCGTCCTCCTTGCTCGCCGGCTGGATGATCATGCACAGGTAGCCGCAGTTGTCCTGGTGCATGCTGGGAAAAAAAAAGAAGAAGAAAAAAAAAAACACACCACCAAATGAGGTAAGCGCTGGGGACAAAGAAAAGAAAAGTGGTGGCTTTATTTAGCGAGGAGGCGCCGACCTGATTCTGTCGGTGTTGTGCGTGAGCGACTCGTTCTCGCGCTTCCAGAAGATCTGCGGGTACGGGACGCCGCTGACGCGACACTCCAGCCGCACGGGGTGGCCCTCCGCCACGCTGGTGTTCTGGAGCTTCTCCGAGAACGACGGCGCCTTGTGCATCTCCTTGGCTGCGTGACAACAACAACAAAAAATGTTTTTCCACTCAACGTTCGGAATCATTTTTGTAATTTTGTCTGGATATCATCAACCCCCCCAGGCCGTCCCCAAAAGCCAAAGAAAAAGCAAAGTGCGGCCTTTTGGGTCAAAGGTCACCTGCGACGATGAGCTCCAGGTTGAAGGAGTTCTGCCCGGCGCGGTTGCTGGCGACGCACGTGTAGACGCCGGCGTCGCGGGCGCTGACGGGCTCGATGACCAGCGAGTGGACGCCGTTCTCGCGCACCAGCATTTTGTGGGCCGAGTCGGGCCGGACCGTCTGGCCGTTGAGCTGCCACAGCAGGTCCGGGGTGGGCAGGCCGCTCACCTGCGACGCGGAGGCGTTTATGGCGGCGGCGCTTTTCACGGACAGCTTCAAATCCTTTTCGATATTTCCCCGTGCGGTCGCACGTATTGCACACGGAAACACCATCCATATTCTTTGCCGCTTATCCTCACGAGGGTCGCGTGAGTGCTGGAGCCTATCCCAGCTGTCAACGGGCAGGAGGCGGGGCACACCCTGAACTGGTCGCCAGCCAATCGCAGGGCACATGGAGACAAACGACAGGCGCACTCACAATCACACCTAGGGGCAATTTAGAGGGAGTGTCCAATTAATGTTGCATTTTTTGGGGGATGTGGTAGGAAACCGGAGTGCCCACCCGGAAAAAAGCCACGCAGGCCCGGGGAGAACATGCAAACTCCACACGGGTGGGGCCAGGATCGAACCCGGGTCCTCAGAAACTGTGAGGCCAACGCTTTACCAGCTGAACCACCGTGATGCCTCGGAGAGACCATAAAAAAATAAAAATAAAAAAATAACAATCTGGCAGAACAACTGCGCAACTTCTGTTTTCTTATGGTCTTTTTTTGGGGGGGCAAAATTTTGTTGCGGATTTCAATCAATTTTTTTTTTAACCAAAACCATGTCTCAGTTTTTTGAATAACAAAACTGATAAATACACCACCCTAAAACAAAGCATTTTCCCGAATAACGTCGAGCAAAGCCGC